>NW_026623193.1:1204857-2409715 GCF_028827665.1 Penicillium hispanicum
AATTCATTGCAATGAAGTATGAAAGTCCTGTCTAGCGTTTCATGGTCGACCTGAATATGTTGTAAGGAATTTCAGCAGGGAGCTATGCAGGTATATATTTAGCTTAGGCGCATCGCATCCTTAGCTTTTTACCAGAAGAATACACAAAGTGTAGTCCAGTCAATTGGAATCCATGAAAAATGTGTAAAGAGCCCAATCACGACGACATTCATTTGAAACTAATTCATCGATCATTTATTGCTTATACATGCTTCGATCTGATATCTATGGAGTCTTGGCACGGATGTGAAAGCGTCCAATCACAAGCCCCATACATTTTTTCCTCCTCACCGTCACCAACACCACGCTGACAACCAGAGCGAGATAGAGAGCTATTTGAAATATTCAGACCGCTAGGGAATCATTGCAGTCTCAAGCCATTTGATCAGCTTTTGATCAGAGAAGGTCGCGGCACGATCATGCCTTCTCAACCCCCACTACCGCCCCTCCTCACCCCATATCTATCATTCCAACCCGAGTCCTCCCTTACATTGATAACCTCCATCCTGGGCGCAACATCAAATTGGCTTGTCTTGAGATTCCTACACGCGGCACTCGGCACTCAATCAAGCCCCAATGCCCCCATTGGCCTAGAGGAGGGGCACAATGGCATCGAGAAGAAAGTGGTTCTGGTGAGCTTCTTGCGGGGCTGGGAATTTTGGAGGTCGGAAGCAAAGCGACTGGTAAGCCCGAAAATATTATGATCCAGCCCCAAGGCGTGTTCTGTTGCCATGGCGTGTCTTGGATCTCTACCTGCTACGATATTTGATACGTGAATACTAACCTCACGAACAGGGCCTTGATCTTAAACGTCTGACAGACAAGAAACAGTTTGCATTTGTCGATGGTCTATCAGAACTATTCAGTGCTCCCCAAGCAGTGAATACTGCTCCCAGTGCATCTCCTATCAATACCGGAAGCCCGGCACGCACAACGCTTCCACTTCGGCAACCCGGTCCTGTGCCTGGGAGGTCACCATCGTCAGCTACACCAACAGAAAAGGGCAATACCGCAAGCGGCGGCGCGACAGAGGTGGGCGTTGCAAAAAAGCTACATTTCTCTGGCCACGGTGTTACGGCCTTGGATGCATTAGAGAAGGAAATCACTACCATCATCGCACAACTGAGAACGTCCATGGAGGCTGGCGAAGAGATACTACTCATCGTTGACCAGCCAGATTTCCTTCTTGCTGCTTCGGGTCAAAGTATGGGCATCGGAGCTACCGAGATGGCAGAGTGGGTGATGGGTCTACAGCAGGTAAGTCCTTCGAATCAAGTTCAATGTAGTCGAAAACGCGCTGATCACTTGTTTGATAGAATGCACATGCAACCTTGTTGACGCTGGCGGCTGATTCGCCGTTGATCCATAATACATCCGCTTCGGGACATACATTTGCTACACCAGTGGAAACCGAGCATGCATCATTCGCTATCGGGTTGGCGCATCGGGCTCGGTCGGTTATGCAGCTTCGCACTCTAGAGACAGGGGCCGCAAGGGATGTGAGCGGGGTGCTTCGGATCAGCCGAGGTGGTGGGATGAATGCCAGCGTGGACGACAATCTGGACGAGAAGGAACTGCTGTATTATATTCAGCGAGATGGTGGAGTCAGGGTCTTTGGCCGCGGAGAATCCTGAGTGCGGGATTATAGATCGCATAGTCTAAAACGCAACCCCAGGTGTTCTATCAGAATGGAAACCCTCCGAATCTGGAAAAATTAGAACCATGAACCTTAGAAGCTTCCGCTTTGTTTTGCCTCGGGCTCAATAAGCCGGATCAGAGCGTGTTAGGAAGAGAGTGATCTTCACATTTGTATCTGTCACGACATGGTATACTCGCCAGCCATAAACGAGGAAGAAAAAGGAAATTCATGCATGCTTTCCCTTATTTTTATGCCACTTCTGCCCTCGCAAGAAACACATTCCAACGTAAACTTTTCCCGCCATCCCGACTCATCTTCTCTTGTCTCAGCTCGTTGCGACGGCAAGAAACAAACGGCGGGATCGACGATTGCACACCAACTCCACGGGAAAGCGTTAAGATTTCGGAATTGCCAGTTGCATTTCGAGTAAACTATCTCGCAATGCTAGGCCATGTCATGCCAGGATGTCACCCCTCATTCCTTATTCCAGCCTCTCCGAGAACGAAAACGCGACGCCGAATTGGACAACGGGAAAATTTAGTGGCTCTCGGGGCCACGGGCGCCCTTGGGGGTACCGGTCTGGAAGCCGTTCTGGAAGCGGCGGTGAACGTCGCGCAGCGAGCGCATGCGGCCGCTGCCGGTGGTCTTGCGGCGCTTGGCCTTCTCACCCCAGTTGACTGTTGCAGACAAACAATGTAAGCCGAATCGTTCCAACGTAACAGCACGCATATCCTAATTTCGATGCCCATGTCCATAGCCCACCAGGAATTCAGGGAGGGGGATGCGTACACTTGCGGGTCTTAGCAGAAGGGTAGCCGCAGTTGGCGCAGGTCGACTTCTGGATGTGGAAAGACCGCTTGCCTGTAGTCGCACGAAAAAGTCCTATCAGCAATTGTCCTCATTGACAAGAGACGACTCCACCCGCGATATCCGTAGTCGCCAAACTCCATCACTCCATGTTGAGAAATTTCGCGATTTTGGTCCGGGTGGATTGTCGAAGGGTTTGGGGAATGGGAATACTAACCACAACGACGGCACAGGGTGTGTGTCTTGTTGTGGCGCTTGCCGAAGCTCGAGGTACCCTTGGCTGTGGTGATTGTCAGTCTGGACGGCTTCGATGTTGCGGAGTTTCGCGATGCGAGGTTTCGACATGGGACGTACTCATTTTGAATTAGGGAACTGCAAGAGAAGAATGAGTTAGCAAGAGGGGCGTGATACTTTTGCAAGTAAAGAATAACAGCATGCAGACGTACCTGGCGATTCCGTTGAAGGGCTGTTGTCGGTGTCGTCGTCGCTAGGCGTATCTAAACTTCCCGTTGGGTGGTGATGTGTTGGCTAAGCGAGGTGTGGACGTGTCACGGGACCAGGGCACAAACCCTGACTACCATGACTAATAGTCACATGACGTTACCGGACCATGCCAATTACGCACACGTGATGTGCATCGACATATACAGTAGGTATACAATGAGGATGCTTTGGCATTAGGGAAAATGTCTGATAAGTACTTGGTAAAGACTAGGACTTGGAGGATTTACAGATTACAAGAAACGAAGTAATCATCCAGATCATGCATTATAAAAAGGGGTATTTTGGTACAGGCCAACGTCTAAACAATACAGATGATCACTCCTTCCCAATGAATTTTGCCATCGGATCATCAGCAGCCAAGCGGCTCCGTTTGTATGACTCCATTTCCTCCTCTGTGATCCCTGTTTGTAATTCTTGTAGTGTCCGCTTCTTCGCATTCGCCCCAGATTCTTGCTGCTGACCCTGGCCGCCTGCGGACTCGGGTTCGCGTGAGTGGTCGGTATTTTCAGCATTTCCAGAGGGTTCCTCGTCGTAGGCATCAGCTTCGGGGAGCAACAACATGTTGCCCTCTTCTTCAAATGCCTTCTTCCCATCCTCACCAGTGCAGTAACTATTCTTGACCGTCGAGAAACAGCATGCATAGCCCCATTTGAACTCATGCCACCAACTGCCCCAGACTGAAGTGTGATTGTTGATCAAAATGTCTTCAGGGTACTTGGATTTAGTGGCCTTTTTGGGCGCGCCCTTGATCGCACCGGATTCATCATACTCCACGAATCGCTCGTTCTCGACAACCATGGTGTCTCGCAATGGCGTCGGTTGTAGATGCTCGCCACCTCCGTATTTCTCCAAGAGCGCTTTGCGTTGGGCTTGACGTTTGGACTCGGAGTCCTCCTTTTCCTTCTTTCGAAGCACCTCTCCAGATGTTGGGTTGGCTTGAAGGTGGATTTGGGGCCTGCCCTTCTCCTGAGATTCCCAGGCATACTGCTGAGCCTTTTCAAATTCTGCAGCATCACCGGACGCACGAACAAAGTTCTCCTCTGCAACCAGTGCAGAGGCCTGATCTTCCTGGGCGCCCATGTCCACCATTCGTCGTGTTTTCGGATCGTATTTGGCAGAGTCGAGATCAAGGTTAAGAAGATACTTGGCGGTATCTTCTCGGATGCGTAGGTTGCGAGTTGCGGTGCTTTGTTGTCGGCCCATGTCGGATTCCTCGGCGTAGCGGATGTCTTCCTCTTGGATATCTTCACCATCTCCGTTTTGAAGTCTTTCAAGATCTGCCCCTTCCTTTGCTGCCCGCTTCATAGACTCCAGTTCTTCATACTCCTCCACCACCCGGCGGTATTCACCAGCATCGTAGCCGTTCCACCGATCTCTCTTAGCATCCCACCCAAGATCAACCTTCTGGATCACCTCATCGGCTTCAATATTCTTGCCTGTCCAACGAGCACCCTGCTTCCGAGGTCGACTGAGACATTCTTTTGTCTTGTGTGTCATTGCGCCGCAGTTTTCGCATGCACCTTTTCGGTACTTGGTCACGGCAGGACCTGCGCGCTTTCCCCGATCGTACCATTTCTGGTCTTCTGTTTTCTTTTGTAGACGTTGATGTTCGAGGTAATCATTCCCAGTTTCGTCGTCGATGTAAAACGGCTTCTTCGAGATGAAAGATGGGATGTATTCGTTGCGTTCCTTGGACGCCACGTCGGCCGCTGGCTTGCGTGACATGGTGAAATCAGCCTCCTGCAGGGACAGTAATACTGATACTTTATGTGTGAATGGGGAGAAGTAAAGCACAGGGAAAACTTCCAGTGACCCCGCAAGTCTGGGGAAGGTGAGGTGAGATCGAAGGGAAAAGTCCGCGCTCGGCCTGGGTTGGAGAACCACGTGACCAGGTGTCCGGCGCGCGTTTGTCAATGCGGCGCATAATTCGGGATCTTCAAATGACGGGCGCGCGTCGATGCCGGAGCAAATATTTCAACCACATCTCCCTTATGACATAGTCTGACCGGCCCGTTCTCCGCGATGTCGCAGATGTTCCTGGTTCACCCATACCGGATCCATGGAGCCTTTTCGCGTGCGCCTCAACTGCATCGATCATTACCAGGCGATCGCGTCGGAGCTAGATCCTCCACTGCCCTTACAGGATGGAGCGTCTGAAAAGAACTACCGGCCCAGGGTGCCCGTTATTCGAGTATTTGGGGCGACTGAGACTGGCCAGAGAGTGTGCGTTCATGTACATGGTGCATTTCCTTATATGTACATCGAATACAATGGGTCGTTGGCGCCTGAAGTAGGTGAGTATAGCTTGGACCCCTTGATTATTTGCTAGGACGTCACTAATAAGCTTACCATAGTGAGTTCGGCCAGGCGTACTCTTCATCTCTCAATCGATCATGCTCTAGCTGTCAGTTATCGCCGAAATGCCTATGACAGGAAGACCGCATATGTCGCGCATATCACCCTTGTGAAAGGGATCCCGTTCTATGGCTACCATGTCGGCTATCGATTTTTCTTCAAGATTTATCTTCTCAACCCCTTCCACATCGTTCGGCTAGCGGATCTATTACACCAGGGAGCGATAATGAAACGGCCATTACAACCCTACGAAGCCCACTTAAACTACGTCCCGCAATGGATGTGCGACTACAACTTGTACGGGTGTGAATACATGGATTGTGCCAGAGTACAGTTTCGAGGCCCGGTGCCGGAATATCTGGAAATTGACAACCCGGACCACCGCTGGCATGATCGCACTGTTCGGCCTGAGAGTATATTGGATGATCCAGCTCTCCAGAAACAGAGTCATTGCCCATTGGAAGCAGATATTTGCGTACAAGATATCCTCAATCGATCCAATGTCAAGGAGCGCCCTCTGCACCATGATTTTGGAGAGTTCTTGAGACCCGTCGCCTTCAACGAGCGCCTGGTTCCTAGTGTGGCAGGTCTATGGCAAGATGAGACTCGTAGGCGCAAGAAACGGATGGGAATCACCGAACCTGGAAACAGTCCCTTTACCGAAGAAGATCTAGTGTCAATGTCTGCTGACCCAAGGAATCAATCCAGGGGTGGATGGGTACACGAAGATGAATTTTACGAGCTGGCCCTTCGAACCGCTGAAAACGAGAAATGCGAGGATGACGGTAGAGATGCCTCATTCGAAGATATACTCGACACAGACCAGCATGCAGAAAATATCAAGACAGCATTGAGCAGCGTGGAAGATTTCTATACGTTGACAGATTCGACCGAAGACCTCTACCATCCACAGGCCCCTCATGAAGCGAACCAAGTTACTGTGGATGAGAATCTTGCACTTTCCTCCCAAACGGATAACCAGGATACACTGGAGTTTGAACGACCATACGAGACATCACAAGAGGAATCAAGGTCTTCAAAATACGATGGACTTGAGGAGAGTTTCTACGATGGGGTATTCGATGATTTCCTTCAGCCTGATGCTGCCGCGCCTCGAGGCTCTGCCGGAGTGAACAACTCTCACCCATCGCTAAACGGCATCCGAGAGGACAGCAACATTCTCAAACGAGCAAATGATGGAAATTCCCATGACGCCCCACCGCCCATCAAAAAGCCGAGATTCTGGAGTGAGGCTAATTTACCGGCTGTGCAACCTGCTCCGGCGAAAGACGACAAGTCTGTTGAAGGCGAAATGAGAGAGCAAATTCGAAGTCAGCCAAGCCAACATATCGAAGCTATGTCATCTGCACCGAAGTCATCTTCTTCGCAAAGAACAATTCGCCCTAAGGAGCCACTGCCCAACAGCAGATTGAATTTTCCGGTGGTGAAGGACCCTAATGACCCATTGACTGTTATGCGATTCAGCCAAGATGACACACGTTCGTCAAGGAAAGACTTAGAATCCTCTCAGCCCTTGCCCAGTTCATTTCCCTCTGGCTCGACCACAAGTATCTCAGGGAATGGGAGTGGGGTCATATCTTCCTCGTTGGTGAGATCCTCTTCAACTGTAACTGAGTCTCCTGCGCTTGATCCCCATGTCAAGGAAGTCAAGAACCAGCTTCGCGAGTCGTTCAACTTCTCGTCCCGAAGTTCCTTGTGCCTTTTCCGACTCGCTGCTCCAAGTACAAACGAAGTTGTCTCTACCATGCACGGACATGGCCGTCCCCCCGTTGTTTACCAACAAGCATATTATAGTGATGAGACGGATGTCCCAGAGCGACCCCGGCAATATGCTGGCCGAGAATTCCGACTGGAAAGCAACTCAATACACTACCTTCCTGAATTCGACCCTTCAGCCACCTTGCCAGCTATGTTTGGCGAAGACTGTCCAATTACGATTGACCGAGAACGGCTAGAGACGACCGACAAGCAGCTGCGAGAAGCCTGCACAGCCAAAGTTTGGGAGTTTGCCCCTGTTCCGCCTACTCGTGCAGAAGTAATCGCCTGGTTTGAGGAACTTGATGCATCTCACAAAGCGACAATGATCAAGCCAAGTCTCCCCGAGCCCCGGCATAAACCTGAAATTCTATCACAAATTGAAGGTCCCACGCAACAAAACCCCTATGGCTTCAAGTACTCTCAAAAAGGTCAATCCACCAGCGTGGAACATCAGACTCAGTATATGAGCACGATGAGCTTGGAAGTCCATGTTAATACCCGTGGGGTTCTTTCGGCAAACCCTGCTGAGGATGAGATCTCTTGCATATTTTGGTGCATTCAATCCGAAGACACCGACCTTGAGGTCAACAGCCATTTGCCTGGCGTTCATGTTGGGATGATCTACCAAGGCGAAGGTGAAAAGCCCGAAGCCAAAATCACTAAAGTGCTTAGAATTGATGTTGAACACGAGCCGACTGAACTCGACTTGATCAACCGACTGGTGGACATTGTGCGTTATCACGACCCGGATATTATCACTGGTTACGAAGTCCAGAACAGCTCCTGGGGCTACATTATTGAAAGAGCCAGAAAAAAGTATGATTTTGATCTTTGCGACGAGCTCTCACGAGTAAAATCGCAGTCAAACGGAAGGTTTGGGAAAGAGGAGGATCGTTGGGGCTCTGAGCACACCTCGTCAATTCAAGTGACAGGCCGACATATCATTAATATCTGGCGCGCGATGCGAGGCGAGCTGAACGACCTACTGCAATACACCGTGGAAAATGTTGTGTTTCACTTGCTTCACCGTCGGATCCCTCACTACTCGCATCGGGACCTGACATCGTGGTACCAAAGCAGAAAGCCTGGTAACATACTGAAACTTGTTGAGTACTTCACGTCGCGTGTGCAGCTGAACCTGGAAATCCTCGAAGCCAATGAATTGATCCCGCGAACCAGTGAGCAGGCTCGGCTACTGGGAATAGACTTTTCTTCCGTCTACTATCGGGGCTCTCAGTTCAAGGTTGAGTCGCTGATGTTTCGAATCGCCAAACCGGAGAATTTTCTGCTTGTGTCACCCAGCAGGAAGCAGGTTGGACAGCAAAACGCTCTCGAGTGTCTACCGTTGGTCATGGAACCGCAGAGTGATTTCTACACGAGCCCTCTATTGGTTCTTGACTTCCAGTCGCTCTACCCCAGTGTGATGATTGCGTACAACTATTGCTACTCGACATTCTTGGGAAGGGTAAATCCCTGGCGTGGCCGCGACAAGATGGGATTCTTGGACTACACTCGCCAACCACGACTGCTGGAGTTGCTGAAAGACAAGATAAACATCGCACCGAATGGCATGTTGTATGCGAAACAGGAAGTGCGGCAGTCGCTGCTCGCCAAGATGCTTACAGAAATTCTGGAGACTCGAGTGATGGTCAAAACGGGTATGAAGGCCGACAAAGACGACAAAATCCTACAACGCCTCCTGAACAATCGTCAACTGGCGCTCAAACTGATTGCAAATGTCACATATGGATATACTTCAGCCTCATTTTCCGGCCGCATGCCTTGCTCCGAGATTGCAGACAGCATCGTTCAGTCTGGTCGGGAAACCCTGGAAAAGGCCATCGCTTTTATCCACTCCATAGAGCGATGGGGCGCAGAGGTCGTCTACGGGGACACCGACAGTCTGTTTATCTACCTCAAGGGCCGAACCCGGGACCAAGCATTTGACATCGGAGAGGAGATCGCGCAAGCCGTGACAGAGATGAACCCGCGGCCCGTGAAGCTCAAATTTGAGAAAGTCTATCACCCTTGTGTACTCCTTGCCAAAAAACGATACGTCGGATTCAAATATGAACACCGCCACCAGACCGAGCCCGAGTTCGATGCAAAGGGAATCGAAACCGTGCGTCGCGACGGCACGCCCGCAGAGCAAAAGATTGAGGAGAAAGCGCTAAAGCTGCTGTTCCGCACAGCCGATCTCAGCCAAGTGAAGTCCTATTTCCAGCGCCAATGCAGCAAGATCATGCAGGGCCGTGTCTCGATCCAGGACTTTTGTTTCGCTCGGGAGGTCCGCCTCGGCACATACAGTGAGCGGGGCACGCTTCCAGCCGGCGCAATGATCAGCACCAAGCGGATGCTCGAGGATCACCGTCTCGAACCGCAATACGGCGAACGTGTCCCGTATGTGGTTGTCACTGGTGCCCCGGGTTCAAGACTGGTTGACCGGTGTGTCGCACCCGAGAC
The DNA here is from genome assembly GCF_028827665.1 of Penicillium hispanicum. NCBI lineage: Eukaryota > Fungi > Ascomycota > Eurotiomycetes > Eurotiales > Aspergillaceae > Penicillium > Penicillium hispanicum. Next base: position 1,214,444 of record NW_026623193.1, read on the forward strand.
TCTCCTGCACGATGCACAGCTCGAACTCGACGCCGAATACTACATCACCAAGAACCTCATCCCACCGCTAGAGCGGATCTTCAACCTCGTCGGCGCGAATGTGCGCCAGTGGTATGACGAGATGCCCAAGGTGCAACGGATCCGGCGCGTCGACACATCGTCTTCCTTGAAGCGGGAGTTCGGGGTGGCCAAAAAGACACTCGAGTCGTATATGCGTTCGTCTTCATGTATAATCTGCAGAGAAAAACTGTCGGATGTGGCTGTTCCTGTCTGTGGCACATGCCTCCAACGCCCGCATCTCGCGTTGTTAGATGTTGTCTCGCGGCTGCAGCGGGCAGAGAAGCGGGTTGTTGATCTGGAAGCTGTGTGTCGGTCGTGCATGGGCGTTTCTGCCGGCGACAATATCAGTTGCGATAGCATGGATTGTCCGGTCTTCTATTCTCGAACTCGAGACGTGGCTCATTGGCGACATTCAAAGGCCGTTCTGGAACCTGTGATGGAGTTGTTGGAGAAGAAGGGCGACGAAGGGTTGGACTGGTGATGGTGATGAATTCTGATGGTTTCACAAGCACATTGTTTGATCTAGTTAAGAGGAGTTTGGACTTGCGGTACTTTCAAGGGCCATTGTCCTGGCGTTGGAAATACCCTACACGGCTGGAATTGGACCGGCGCATGGCGATTTGCAGATAGCTTACTTTTTCTTTTTTTTTTTTTTTGGCTTTTCCATTTTCCATTAACAGAAACAATTGCAAGCTGGCCTCGCAACCCCGTAACAACAAACGGCCAGATCAGATAATGTACACCCGACATGCCGAGCTCTCATTGAGCTCCGGTACTCCCTGGATGTGGAAGCAAAGGCAAAATCTCAGACCTCTGCCTCACTCACCCAGTAATTCCATCAAACGGTCGAGCTGGGATGGCTTCAAGTCACTTTCCTCTTCCACGATATCCTCGACCTCGCTGTCATCATCGCTCTCGTTTTCCACCACATCTCCATTCATTTCTACAGCATCTTTCCTCTCCCCCTTCTTATCATCCATGACCATTGACTTACTTGCGACCCGCAACTGATTCTCGCCCTGAATATCAGCTTCGGTGTCACTGATTGTCTGATTGGTCTTGTTCTGCGATAGCGGGCTGTCATCGAATGCCGGTGAGATGGTCTGTTCAGCAGGGTGGCTGTTATCCTTCTCTCTCGCCGCCAAAAGGTCAGCTTCCTCTATCTCGGCAATGACTTTTTTGATTTCAGACTGAGTGTAGATCTTCGAGTTGGCCTGCGAAGGCCTCTCTTCGGTGGACTGCGGAGGAGTCTGGTACTGGCCGAGTGCAATCTTGCCCAGAAACTCGTGGAAGATCCAGGGGAAACTGATCAGAGGCATATGGAATTCTTCAGAATCGCCATAAAGAGAGTCCTTGTCGTCGTAGCAATCACCAGGCTCATCTTCACTGGCTCTCAAGAGTGCGTCGGTCAGCTCCATGTGAGTGACGCGGTACAAAGCAACCGCTACGGGAGCAACCTGGTCAAATGCTCGGCTGTCAACTTTGTCATAGCACTGCTGGCGGAAGCCCTGGCGGAGGGTACTCGAGATCCTTCCCAAGTCTTCATGGATCTTATAGTCTCTGCACAAGTAGTTATGGCTCAAGACGAAAGTAGACCAGACCTCGAACTCAGTCCTGATCTCGTACTGTGCCATCACCCTGCGCATTGCGGCATCGTAGTCGGACTTGAGATTTGCGGCCCATTCCATATATGGCTCGCTCAACGCCACGAAGCCGCAGTTCAAGATTCGAGAGTCGAAGGGCATACTGAGATTTGGAGTGAAGTCAATATTCTCCACCTTATCGTACAGCTGGCCGAGGATTTTTCTAGAGTGATAGATTTGGTCCGGTCGCTTATTCTTCTTTTCCATGAAGTGAGGCCATCGGCGAGGCTCAAGATCGCGAGTCATGACGGCCACGCCTCCGGTCTTGTTGTAATCAACTGCATCCGAGTGCAGCTGAGCCAGGCGCAAACACTTCTTCTCGGTTACTCCATGTGCCAGCCAGTCAGCCCAAGCCATGTGCGCATGGGCAATTCGAGGAAGGCAGTCGTTCTTCATGTACATGACAAAAAAGGACGTGATTTCGTCAACGGTAACATTGTGGTCAAGGTCAGGACCCTTGCGACTAGTGTACTTCATGGGGTTGGTGAACCAATTGGACGGGATCAGATCTGGATCCCAGATGACAAGATAGTCATCGCCGTCAAGATCTCCTCCAGAGCACATGCCTGGTATATCGGCATCGCCTGTTTGTGGAAACACGACTACATCAATCAGATGTCTAAGCTCCGGCCGGTCGACTGCGCGGACGACTCGGATGTCGCCTGGATGAAGTGAGGGATTGCGAGCTAGGATACAGATCCCCTCAATGACCTCAAGAGCGCCGCCTTTCTCCGCTCGGCAGATCTGGACGAAGATCTCAGGAAGCGCGGCAATTTTTGCGTCACGAGTGTCTCTATCGGGTGAGTCGTGGTTGCTATGACCCTTCAGGGTTCCTGTCTCATCTAAACATCCGAGAAGATTTGCTCCTTGATCAATGACAATCTTCGCTTTTTCTTTAAGTCCCTTCAGATGCCAGGCCTTCCACAGCCCCAACATGGACATGACGAAGGGTTCATTTGCTTGTCTAAAGCCTGCAGATACCATTTCGGACAACTTCAAGGTCACTTGGTTGGGGTCAACGAAGGTTTGAAGCAAACTAGTTGCGCGCGCATCATTGCTCATGGCATTATCGAAGCTTGTCAGCATGTTATTCAACTTCCGGTGAAATATTGCATCCGAGATTCCAAGAGCAGAGAGAACGAGGATCAATTGACGATTGAGAGTTGCGAGGGAATATTGAGACCATCGGATGACTTCCAGGCCGCCGTGCACGGTTTCGAATTTCAGTTGGCTGGGGCGAATAAGCACTTGCTTCGGCTCCGGATCAGGGGAGACAACTAGCATGCCCTTGCAGCCGCCTAAACGGAACTGAAAGGCGGACGGATGAGTGCTTGTGGGAGACTTGATGCTGAGCTCGCTCATGATCATTTCCGCCAGGAACTTAGAGATCTTTCCGACGCCGTCAGAGAAAACATGGCCATTCCGAGTTATGTCCGCAATCTTTTGGACTTCAACTGGGCAACCGGTGACAGCTCGAGTGGTCGAGAAGCACTGACCGAGTCGTGCGGCATACTTCGCAATGTTCCTGATATGGTTGAATTGGCCCATCCAAGCCCGAATATCGGCAGCAGTTAGACCCGGAAATGACGCAAAGAAGTACGCCCCGTGCTCACGGAACTGGGAATTACCGAATGCTAGGAACTCGTAGTGGCGATTTCCGATGGTGATACCATTGGCTAGCGTATTCTTGACTCGGGTGAACAATTCATCCTCAGTGTTATTGATTGCTGAACGGATCCGACCCACAGTCTTTTCGTCCGTGAAACGAACACGGAGAAAATGGTCAGAGTATTGGGCATATCGGCGAGTAACCCGATTCGAAATGTCCACAGTGGGAGTATTGTAGTAGACCGTGGTGGGGGTAATCCGCGCGGTACGCATGAAGCAACAATATGAAGGAATTTTCGAGTCCAGAACGCCTTTGGGGAATTTGATTTCAAATATTTCCATGGCGTTTAGGTAGACTTTCTTGTGCGTAGCAACGTGCTCCAAGAGGCGTCGAGCCATAGTCTCTCCAAGAGCCAGTAGCTTCACGACAAAGTCGCGGCCCATTGTGAACTCGGAGAGATATCCATGGGAAATGCAAACTTCCAGCTGGTACCGAATGGAAAAAGGCAAAGAAACATGATCTGGATCAGTCAATTCGCCGAGCATCGACGACAGGGCGGTCCCGGAAAAGGGCAAGTCAGCATGTCTTTTCGCGTTGTAGTTAATCCATTCCCACACTGGCACGGGGGCCACAACGCTCTCTTTGAAGCTGGCCCCGTCCTTTACCGTGATATTGTAATCCTGTAGAACAGCGTGAATATCGCGTGCAACTTGCTGATTCACTTCCTCCGGAGGGAAGGTAATCTTGAGAACATTCCACCGACCTGCAAGGGAAATGACAATCAGAATGAGGAACCCTTAGGATTCGGTTCTGACTTACCAAGATCGACAATCTGTTCTCTCTTACACAAGTTTGTGGGCAACTTCTTCTGGAGACTCGGATTGTGCGTCAGGCCGGTTTGACGGTACCATGTGTCGGGCTCTCTCCAACTCCTGCCTCCAGTAAAAGTACTCATAATATCCTTCACTTGCCGATGATAGATAGCAGGAGAGTCCATGATGGTCAGAAAGGACAGCTCCTGGGTATTGGAATCGTACAATTCCCAGATCTTTCCCAACTGGTGAAAGCCAATCTTCTGACGAAACAGCGACTTGGGAGCCGAGGCACCTTGTTCAGTAGATTGAGTACCTTCGATGGCAATTTGGAAGTACAGGAACAGTGCTCGCATTGGCACGTTCAGCACCAGATGAGGGGAGGCCGCTTTATCAAGGGTATGCATGAAGTGGATCGTGGAATCTTGGATACGCACGCCCATTTCGATTCTCGCCACATCGAGCTTCTATTCATCTAAATTAGCACTAGAGATTCTATATCATTAGTCCGATCTCGGTCTGCACTTACAATTTCCGACGGGTATTGCAACTCCGGCCGTATTGGGCTGTTGATGATCGGGTTCTGCGAGCCCTTCCCCTCGATGGTAAGAGAGATCGCAGCAACCCGACCACTCAGCAGTGGAACCCTATAGGGTCCACGCTCCCAGAATGCAGCTGCTGGGGGTGGCCTGGAAGATTGAATCAGCAAAGAGCAGGACCAGCAATGGAGGTCTTGAAAGTGGGAGGACTTCTTTGTATCCAACCAACGTGGATTGATGCTGATATACTTACTTGAATCGAATCCGACCTTTGTTGGACCGATTGCCGTGACTGTCATCAAAGATATCGATGGAGAAGACTGTGCCTTCATTCTGGAAGGCCTCCCACAGGACGTAGGTGTTGGCTTCCTTGGGGATTCCCGCCAGGTTGATAGCGAGGGACTCCCACTGGGGCCATGCGGCCTCCAGAAGCAAAGAGCCGGGGAAGCTCGGAAGGGGACCGGAGGAAGACATGGTGATGGTGGAGAATGTGGGATTCATGATGGGAACAGAGAGGAGGTGGAAGACAAGACAGGTTTTAAAGATGGAAGACACGCCGCAACGTGAAACGTCCGCCAAAAGAAGTAAGTGCATTCACCCGAGTCGAGTCGAGTCGAGTCGTCGGTAGTTGCGGCGAACTTCACTTCGCCCTCACCCGGACTACCGGGCTGCTGCTGGCAAATTGTCAATGGCGGAGCTGTTTTCAATTCCGGTGACACGGAGGCAAAGCTTTTCTATATAAAATTAGCTCTAAAAGATGTTAAATAAGTGTGTCAATTGCCCGCCAGTGACATAAACGATGTAGTAGCTATCCCTTAGGGATCTGAAGGTTTGTGAGGCCCAGAAGTGATACAAAGGTGTATAGAAAGAGAGAGGAAGAGAAAATATTATTGGACCTTCAATGGAAATCAACTAAAGAATTAAATAAGCACGGACTGATGGCGAAAGATCTAGTAGAGGAGAAATTTAGTAGTTTATAGGAGACTGATAAACGTACAGAGAGGGGGGTCCGCTTAGTCGGCGATGTATGAAAAAAACATCGAAAGTAGGGCTTGGCATACGCAATCGATGGTGGGGGACCATGAAAAAAAAGAATCGATATTAATATCTGAGAATGTACCTTTGAACACTTTGCGTTGGTCTCTGAGAGAGAGTACCTATCTATTGACCGGGATTGGCTCAATGTTACGGAGCCATTTGATCATTTGATTCTGAAAAGGCAGTACTGGTAAAGATGAAGTCTCTAGAGAACTCCAAATCCATGTCCAAATCAATGTCCTGGAAGTGATTCTCATCGGGCCTTTTTCCATGGTGGGAATCAAGATTGCTGGGCTTGAAAGGGTGAGTTGACTGTGATTTTGTAGGACTGTTGGGACTTGTTTCCCTCAGTGGTTGGCGAGGGCAAGGTTGTTTGGGATGAACAACATGAGGGTAGCTAGGGCTGAGCACTGGTGTGCTGGCAGTTTCGGGTGGAGGACGCTGAGACTCAGTAATAGAGCGCTGATTTCCTTTGGGGCGTTTGGGAGTCCGGCCATGAATGTTGGCCATGGTATCAAAAGACTCTGCAAGTTGTATGCCATCATCTTCTTCATAAGCAGCAGAATGACGTGCATTTTTCGGGTGCTGGGGGCCGTCTCTTCTCGTGTTTTGGTGTTTGGATGCCGCGGAGGGCCCTATGGGCTCGATAGGCTGCGCAGAGAACCCCATCACATTCATTAAGCGGCCAATATGTTGCTGAGCCTCTGAAAACTCTCGGGCTTTGGCGGCCCTCTCATCGCGTAGAGATTGAATCTAGGTAAATAGATCAGGACCAACTCTAGGGATATTTGTTAGTACCAAGAATGACTTACCTTCTTCTCTAGGTGGTGGATGCGCTTATCCTTGAATTGAAGCTCCTTTGATGCATCACGGGCGGCATCTTGCATGGTAGCATGCAACCGCTGGTTCTCTTCCTTTTGTCTTTCAATCTGCAACCATTTGTTAGAGAATATCGCAGGCAGCTATATACATACGCAGAACTTACCTCCAAGACTGCTTGTGCATTTTCAGTGTCATGTTTCTGCTTCAGAGACACCATTTCTGATCTCGAATTCTCTTCCAACTCTTGTAGCACACAGTAGAGCCGCTCGACCTCCATATGCTGTTCTTCTTCCTGGAAGATAGTCAGTGATGAATGGCATACTCTCAGATAAGGGATTGGTTACCATTGCCTTTAGCTTTCCAATTTCCATTTGCATGTCTTCTTTTTTGGCCAAGAGACCTTTGACTTCAGCCTCCTTCTGAGTGCAGAGAAGCTTGGTAGCCTCGAAAGCTTTTTGGGTCTCCAAAAGCTCATGCTTCAGGGACGAAGAAGCATTCAAAGAATTAGTTTGTTCCCTGGATACTGCATCAACAGTCTGCTGTATCTCTAAATTCTCGGCCTGGAGGCGGTGCAGTTCATCTTGGAGTTCTTCAAGCTGATCATCCTTTTCTGTAGAGGTAGCGATAAAATCCAGCTCTCTGGTACGAGCCCTCTCTTGTTCGCCTTGAATTCTCTCTTCAAATTCACATTTTTGCTCCTGGAGTTTCTGCTGAGTAGTATTTAGAGCGACTGACAACTCTTCCACATGGCTTGATGTATTCTCGGCCCGTTCCTCTAGATGAGTGATTTCTTGCTGGGCTTGGGTGATGCTTTGCAATGATTCTTCCAGTTGCCTTCGCAGTTCTTCATTCAGACCCCTCAGGTGATTGGCTTCGGAGAGGTGCTTATCACATTCTTCTTGGGCAGCCCGCAGCGGAGTCTCCACATCGTAGCAGCGACGTTCCAGATCAGAGCAGACTTCTTCAATCCTCTTCATCATGCTGCTTTGAGTATTTTGGGCATACTGCATAAAATCATTTGTCACTTCAGACCGCCAGTCACGGTTCAAAGTCCCCGTGGGTGTAAAACCTTGCCTTTGGCGGAGACAAAAATTGCCATACAAATCCTTCTGATATGCCGTGAGAAACTTGCAGTTGCCAGTAGTGAAGGAGTTTGCCACACGTTCCACAAAGCCTTTCATGATCAAGATGTCTTTGTTGTCTCCATCGCGTGAAAGTACCACAGCAAAGTAAAGTTCAAACAAGTTTACCAAGACCTTGTTTTGTAGTGCAATCTTTTCACAATAGCACGTGTCTGTCTCATCACACTGGTCTTGGCTCGGTTTGACGGGGAACATTCCAAGCAAGTTGATGATAGCATTTTTGGTGGAGACAGAGCCTGTCAGAGCCGAAGCGAGGGCGGCAGGTTCAACTTGATGAAATCCCGAGAGAATCAAGTTTGCAAGATGTAGATCAGACAAGGTAGTCCAGTTTGACAAGCTGCCTTCTTTTAGTGTTTCAAATGCAAAGCGGAGTAGATGGTAGATTGCAGACTCGTCGGAGTACTTTGAAAGTTAGTGATGGAGCTAGAGTGCAAGAACAAAAGAACTCACAGCCAAAGTCTTTGCCATGCGTGGAATCAGATACTGCGGCATGATCCCCATTGTTCCTCTACTACCCTTGGAAACTAGAGCATGCAAGCCAAGTTCACGTATATGACAAGGTAGATCAGTCGCAGGAAGAATTGAGAAGAGAAATGCCACACCCTATAAAAAACAAGTAAGAATAAACTCAACAAAAAAGTGCTGGGTAATGTACATACCATCATTTGTAACTCACGATCTAGGCCCTCCCGGGCCACCTTGTCACACAGCTTGGCAATCTTTGCCCGATTTCCGGACACCCATATTTGCTTCTGTTGTGGCTGGATTGTGTCTGCAACACATATTGCGAGACGAATACTTTCAGCTGCCTGCACACCGGTGAGGTTCGAACGGTTGGATGAGCAGGCAAGGATCACACGCAAGACGACAAGGTCCAGTGTCTTCAAACCCCGCTTGGGGCCAAAGAACTGCTGAATGTTAACAAGCCAAGATGGGGCATTTGGCTCATGTTGATTCGAATCATTGTCATTTTTGGTCGATGCAATCTGTGCAAAAGTCGCCAGGCATAAGAGGTTCCCCATGTGGTCATCCAGGTTACGTAGAGTCTTTGTAAGTTCGAGCTGAAGATTTGACATCACTTCAACCGGCACGTCGTTGAGAATCTGGCAAGATCCATGCAGACCATTTATAATAGTGTGCAAGGGAATCAGTGTCTCTGCACCTGGATTGGCTGCCATAGCGGACACAAGCATCGTGATAAAGCTGGCCAGTCGAGCAGGCGGCACTGTACCCGGTGGGAGAGAGGAGGATAGCAAGGCAATGCATGCTAAATGATACTGATTTTTTTCAGCCTTGAGGCCTTCGGATAAGGGAATGGGCATCAATAGCCAAATACACTCACTTCGCGTTCTCCACCATCGATGGCCTTCTCTAGAAAAGCATCCAAGATGACGGGGTACCGAGAAAGCAATGCATTTTGAAATGTGGATGCAGCAGCTATCTGAATTCAGCAGCAAACTTCTTCCACGGAGAAGTTGGCTCTTACCGAATAAAGACAGCAATGGGAGAGCCACCCGCGATCGGGGCAAGCCATCCACCAAGACATCAACCAACAAGCCCACTTGACAAGGCTTCTGCATAGCCCAGCATTTGATGGCATAAGGCGATGCACCCTGTGCTAACCCATACAAATCCTATGTTGAAGGTTATCATCTAACGACTTGTCCGACCAGACTTCGGTCGACCTACCTGCAATGATGGCACGTAGGACGCAGTCACGACGCGCTCGATCTCACGCACTAGGCGTGCAACTTCATCAGTCATGTCGATTGGTTCTGCGCCTGATGGTCGTCGATGATGCATGTCATCGCCAACAGTCGCGGGGGTGTGAAGGTGCAAAGTGTTGATACGGTTGCCCCCTCAACAGTGCCGGCCACCACCTGACCAATCAGCGTTCCCGGCATCTCTATAAGTTTGGAACTCTACGATGTCTGTCTCGTCAACTATCAAACAGAGCAGAGTCGTGATCCCCTTCCCATCATTTGCATCAGCAATGCATTCATTGTGTCTTGACGATGCTGACCAACCTTCCAAGTCCCATGCAGCCCCCACGCCCCCACGGCCTCGGCGTGAATCGTCTCGGCGGAACTCCGAGCGGGGATTTGCGGCGCTATCGCCGATACCGCGAGGCACATCATCATGATGGGGCATGTCGCAAGCAGTATATTGTACTAGGCTCTTTCTTGTGTCGAAGAGTTGCCATTGGCAGCTGCACAGCAAAGCTTCGCCTTCCGTCACTTCCCCGATTCCTCCCTTTACCATTCTCTTCCTCCATCACCATGCGAGCGACCCTTATAGTTCCTCGGGGCGTATCCATTCCTCGTATTCCCTCTCGCCCCCGCATTTCACCTCGATGTCTTTGGGCTAGCAAAGGTATTCGAGCGAATAGCTCAGCTACTGGCACAAAGAACAGCCAGCGGCAAGGGGATACGCCCAGCTCCGGGTCGTCAACAAGTGCACCGTCCTTCTGGACTCCCAGTCGGGCTCTCCTCATCTCCGCATTTGCGGCGGGGCTGGGCTATGGCTTCGCTTCGTACAACCAGCCAAGCCAATCAGTGAAAAAGGCGCAGTACGGATCACCTCAGGACTTTGCAAAGGTATGACATCTCGAAACACAGTCATCTGGAGCTGTTGACTAACAATCGCAGGCTATCGCGGAGTTGAGAGCACAACTAGGCGAGGACTCGATCGGCACCGATGAGGATGAACTCCAGCAACATGGATATTCGGAATGGTCTTCTCTCAACGCCGAGCGTCTCCCCGTCGCGATCGCATATCCAAAGACCACTGAAGAGGTCGTGGAGATCGCCAAGGTCTGCCACAAGTACAAGATGCCCATGATCCCATACTCTGGCGGATCGAGCCTGGAAGCCAACTTTTCCGCGCCCCTGGGCGGCATGACGATCGATTTTGCGTTTATGAACAAGATTCTAGAAATCCATGAGGATGACATGGATGTCGTGGTGCAGCCGTCAATCCAATGGATGGATCTGAACGAGCAAATCAAAGACACAGGCCTTTTCTTCCCCGTGGATCCTGGCCCTTCGGCGATGATTGGTGGTATGGTGGGCACCAACTGCAGCGGAACAAATGCGGTGCGGTACGGTACGATGAAGGACTGGGTGATCAACCTGACGGTCGTTCTGGCCGATGGCCGGGTCATCAAGACGCGCAGGCGCCCTCGGAAAACCTCGGCGGGATACAACCTGACCGGATTGTTCGTCGGCTCTGAAGGAACATTGGGTATTGTGACCGAAGCTACGTTGAAGCTGGCTGTCATCCCCGATGAAACACGAGTTGGTGTGGTCTCGTTCCCAAGTATCCGCGACGCTGCCGCTACTGCGATGCAGCTTATTCGAAAGGGAATTCCCGTGCAGTGCATGGAGATTCTGGATGACGTGCAGATGGATGTCATAAACCGAGCTGGTGGCACGGGCCGCTCGTGGAGTGTCTCCCCTACATTATTCTTCAAGTTTTCTGGTACAACTGCAGGCGTTGCGGATAGTATTAACCTGACAGAGAAATTGGCGCAAGGGAACAACGCCGAAACATTCCAGTTTGCCAAGGACGAGAAGGAGGCTCACGACCTTTGGTCAGCCCGGAAGCAGTCTCTCTGGAGTATGTTGGCACTACGCAAGGAAGGCTCCGAGGTGTGGTCGACGGATGTATCTGTTCCAATTTCCAGATTGCCTGAAATTATTGGTAAGTGCTAAGCTTGGAGGGCAGATTTAAGTCTCATCGCTAATGATTTGTAGAAATCTCGAAGAAGGAATTGGTAGATCTCAACCTCTTCGCCAGCATCCTCGGTCACATTGGTGACGGTAATTTCCACGCAAGCATCATGTATGATCCCCATGATCCCGACGAGAAGAAGCGGGTAGAGAAGGTTGTTTATCAGATGGTCGACCGGGCCCTTGACATGGAGGGTTCCTGCACGGTATGATATCCTCCTCCCCAGGTTGCAAGAGACACAACTCACACGAAGCTCCAGGGTGAACATGGAGTCGGTTTGGGCAAGAAAGGGTCGTTGAAGAAAGAACTGGGACTGGAAACAATTGGTGTTATGCGCAGCGTCAAGCGCTCCCTTGATCCACACTGGCTGCTGAACCCTGGCAAAATTTTTGACTTGGAAGAAGACTCATGAATGACGGCGTAGTCTTCTTAACTGCATTGGGTGGAGACGGTTCGCTACTATTTGAAATAGATGTCGTCAGTCACCATCAACGTGAATGGCAAATTGGCTGCCTCCAGTGGTTTCGATAGATATTTGGGCTCAAGACGTATTCCAACTCTGCAATGCATTGCCACACGCAGGGTTCTAAGGCCAGTAAACTGGTTCAAGGCGGTGACAACACCTTTCCATTCCTCTTTTCCGCTCAACACTGGGCGTTTAACCGAGAATCCTTCTTCGTGAGCAAACCACGGGGACAGGATAGTGAGATGACTGAATGCAGCCAATTGAGGCTGCGGAATAATCTTCAAAAGCTTCAGAAGAATAGATGAATGGCCAATGCAGAATTTGTTCTTCCGATAGAGGGTGTCAATGGTTTCGGAGTATCTGTGGATGCCATAGAAGTCAGTACTCCAGTCACAGAATCGTAATAGAAAGGGCACCTCACATTCTGCGGCAGCTCAAAAGCAGACTGATCACCGGGGGCGGGGGCTCGCTATATTCAGTCGGCTCGAGGACCCGACTTTTCTTATCGGGTTTCAGAGGCGGCAGCCATGGAAATGCCACTGTCGGGGGGAGTTTGACTTCTTCTTCCACGCGGCGGTCGACTTCTTTGAATCGACAGAGCATGCTGTAGAATAATTCTGCATTGTTCAACTCGAAGAGACCAAGGTAAATGGTGTGCGGGAATACGATTATCTCATGATAGATCATGTCACGTAACTCTGGTGGGAGTCGAAAGAAAAGTGACTGGTGTTGGTTGTATGTTTCTTGTCGCTGTCGTTCGCATTCGTCTTCTGATTCAGGGAGAGAAGGGGTCAAGGTTGGTTGAGGCTTTGTAGACGGAAGCTGTCGAGAAATGTGTATGCTTTTGCGCCTTTTGGCCATGGTGTTCGGGTGTTGCTTTGGCGAGGGTTGGAAAGAGAAGGTTGAGGAACGATCGAAAAGTTGGGTGGATGAGAAGTGCTGAGAGGAGAAGGCTGCACTCATCCCAGGCGAACTTTCAGGCTTGAGGTTCTTCAATCTTCTTCACTCCAAGAGGGCCCAACTGCAGCCCATGCCATTTTGAACATACCGCGATGACACAGCGAAAATCATTTTCTCTGCATTTCGTCGAGCCTAGGCAGCATCCGCGAATAAGTCTTGCTCCATATCCAAGACTTGGAAATATCGCTCAAAAAGACCTGTGCTCCATTGGCAAGCTGTCCCCGAACTAGGGATCTCCGAGAAATCTTTGGTCATCTCAGACTGCTGAGACTTCTTGGGTCCTTCCATTATTACCCTTGTTTGTTCATGTTGAAGCGTGCTGACGGTATCCTCTCGGGTTTGCGATTGCTCTGCTGGTATTCCGGTGAGTTCACTCAGACCAACGTCACGTTCCGAAGACTGCCCCTGCACTCGACAAGGAGATCCTCTTGTAGGCGCTTCTCCATGCGGTGATAAATTCACAGACCTGGTGCTTTCGCCAGCCTGGCTGTCTCTGGGTGACAATCCGAACATATTGGGAAAATGATAAAGCATGTTCTTTGCGAGCAATGCCTGCGAGCGAAGCTCCTCAATATTCATCCAGCGCTTATCAAGGTAGACATCGCTATTGCTTTTCCAATAGTGATAGATGTCTTCCGTGGCGTTCCAAGCTAGGTCGACCCCGTCTCCCGATGGCACCAGGGACAAGTTAATAAGGAGATAGGCTAATGCGTCCCATTCGAGATAAGTCTGGAAAAGCCACAACCATTTCTTGCCCTTCTCAAAAAGCCGCAGCATTCGAGCACGCTCTAGAATCTCCACGCAAGTCTGCCGGAAGCTCCCATGCATAATCAAGTTCTGACTCTGCTTGGTTCGTGGTTTGCTCACAGTAAGCTTGAGTTTGACGAGAATGAGTCGGATAGATACGACAGTGACAAAGTCCAACGGTATAGCGTTATCGCAAAGGGATAGGTACTGCGACTCTATCCGTTCTTTGAATCGATCTATTTCCTGGCACTTTTGCGATATCGATAGAATTGGATAGTCATTCTCGTGGCAGAATTTGTCCGAGAACACCATCTGACGAGCAAAGTTGCTTCCTTCGAGCCTAACGAGGCTGAACAGCATCTCAGTCTTTCCAGGATTGGTCTGGGGAGCCACGCTCATCTCAGGGTGGAGATTTGAATCGTTCACGTTCGTTGGCAAACTAGTGTTGAACGCTGACTCCAAAATGGTTGGATCACAACCGCGATCTTCGGCAGTACGAACATCCAGAATATATATCTGCCACCAAATTCGATGTCGCATCTCAACTTCAAGAGGGGTTAAGTCCATTTTAGCACCGTCTTGATGCATATCGTTTTTGCGAGCAATGGCTATTGCAATATCGGTCAACTTTCTGGTGTCTGGACCTTTCGCATCGAATCGTCCACAGATCTAAAAGGGTCCTCATTAGGATCCGAAGATAGTTATTCGAATGGAAAAAAAGCCCACAGTGTATAGAACGAAAGCTTGTAATATAGTCATGTCGGAAGAATCGAGAAAGTTCTCTTGTGCGAGAGATGTCTCCACTGCGGCCCGATGCCTTCGTCTGTTAGTATATCAATCTTGTAGTGATGGTGTTGAATGTGTACCTTCTCAGGACTTCTTCTTTCTCCCCCTTGAGCTCGTCTCTGCATTCATCCGCCGACATTGTCACAATAACAGCGTAGAATATGGAGAATATCAAACATACTGTTGAAGATTCTGTCAGAGAGGGATTTCGTACTAATTCCATAATTTGTTGTTGGACTGTTGGAGCATGGATCATTTTGAGGACCGGGTCCACCCTCTCTAGATACCTCTGCCACAGAAACAATGCCATTGTCGGGTGGCTGTAAAAGGAAGTGATGCTCGGATGACAACCATTTTCAGCCATCGATTGCAAGCAATGAAGATCAGGCGATTGACTCTCTGGCGAATTGTTTCTGACTCCATGGGTAACAGCACACTCGCTCAAGCTGCTGGGAGGGAAGGTTCTCTGAGAAACGTCAGGCCATCTGGCTCAAATATGAAACTCAAAGCTTGTACACACATCTATTGCGGGCACTGCAGTAGTAGAAAGAAAGTTACCAGCAGTTCGGTATGCCCGTTCTTGAGTATCATTCTCTCTGCTGCCCCTTGGCCTCGGGTGTGCTGGTTGGACCAGCTGCCAGATCTCCGAGAGATTCTGCTGGAACGACTGCAGGGTGCGTTCAATCCCCTCAATCCGGGCAGTCACTCTTCCTTCAGCTATGCTGGGGCTAGCAGCATTCTGCTGGCTCGATCTTGCCGGTGGGTACCGGCATTGCACCTTGACTCTCACGCAGTACGAGCAAGGGGAAGATTTGTCGCACTTGATCTTCCGACGGTGGCACTCAACGCATGATCTTCGTGCTGTATGAGGCATTTTCCTTGGATTATTCAGGCAGAACTACTGCTCGTGTATTTCGCTGGCGACGTGACAAGGGATGATCATGGCGCTATGTCAAAAGGTGTGGCCTCTGGTTGGCGGGTGCGGAGGTGCGGACAGCCAAGACCGCATTTATAAGCGTGAGGCTGTCAAGCCCTGGAAGGAAGAGGGGATAGGCCTTGATTGATTGGCTACGGCGGAGGAGCGGCAGCGGATGTCCGAAATTTCTAAGCACCGCCGAAGTGACTCCGAAGTGAAGGAATCTACTGTTTCGATCATTAAGACCATTACCAATTAATTCACGAAATCGCACAATATGTAAATTTCTAAACGGGAACCTCCTTCTGGCCGCTTTTAAGCAAAGAACTCGCGATCACAAGAGAGCAGAATTTCAGTAGGCGCAAAACTGGTCAGGCTTGCTGGCCTAGATGACCGTAAGCCCCAAGGCTAGAACCCCATGATATACACAGATAATGCATAAGCATATAAGCTCAGTCAAGAATGTCCTGGTCAACGTGGAGCATTCAGTGCCTAGCTTGGTTAAACAGTATAAAAGTAAAGCATTCCTTGATTCGTCTCCTGTCAAAGATCATATCCGTCCATTATATTTAGAGGTTGTTACTTTTGTTTGAAATTCGCTTCTTCATTATAATTGTACAGAGTATCCATGGATCCATGAAGACCTAACTAAGTACCTAGTACGTAGTGACTGGCGAGAACACAAATGCTAATCGGGGATAGGACGGGCCCTTAAAGCGGCCACACTTCAAGATGATCTGTCCGTAAAATAACCATACCCCAGCATTACAAGTGCATGTCTCGTAGCTACAAGGCCAGCTCAAGATATAAGATATAAATATGACTTGTTTTCTTCCATCATTAACACCTCTCCAAACGGAAGAGATCTCGCGATATCACTCACTACTTCTTGAACCGCAATTTCCCTTTCATGATGGCTTCTTCCTTGAAAAACGTTGCAATCGTCGGTGTACGTGATATGATCCTCATTAAGATCTACTTGGCTTAAGAACAGCATCCATTAATAAGCCCATAGGCCAGCGGCAGCATCGGTTCGATCATTCTTAACAGCCTCATCGCATCCTCCAAGTTCACCATCACCGTGGTCACACGCAAGGAAAGCGAGGCGGTCTTTCCATCCAATGTCACTGTGGTCAAGTCGGACTACTCGGAGGCTGATCTCGAGACTGCCTTCAAGGGCAAGGATGCTGTTATCTCAGCAGTGGGTGCTCTGGGTTTCGGCGAGCAGAAGAAGTTCGTCGACGCCGCCATCCGTGCAGGGGTCAAAAGGTTCATTCCCTCGGAATTTTCCTCCAGTTGGGAAGATGAGGCTGTGCTGCAGTTGCTCCCGCTGTTTGGAGTAAAGAAGGAGCTGGTCGGGTACCTCAAAAGCAAGGAATCCGAGGGATTGACCTGGACTGGCATTGCCACGTCTGGCTTGTTCGACTGGGTATGTAGCTCATTTTCCTAGGAATAAGGTCGGTTAACCTGACAGATGGGTGCCTTACACTGTCACAGGGCCTTGGAAACGGCTTCTTGGAGTTCAACATTGCGGACCGCACTGCAACCATCTGGGACGGCGGTCGCAAGAGCTTTACTCTTACTAACGAGGAAACGCTCGGTCAATCAGTCATCTCCGTCTTAGAGCATCCACAGGAGACAAGCAACCGATATCTCTATGTGGCATCTGTGGAAACCACACAGCAAGATATCCTGGTCGCTCTGGAGAATGCAACTGGCGCCAAGTGGACTGTGAATGAGACGACCACGGATTCCCAGGTCGAGGAGGGACAAAAGAAGCTCCAGGCCGGTGACTTCGGTGGTGCCCTTATCCTGGTTCGAGCCACTGTCTTCAGCAACACGCCTGGCCTCCGGGCCAACTATATCAAGGAGGAGCAATTTGCGAATTCGTTGCTGGGTCTCAAGATAGAAAGTATCGAGGACACTGTCAAGCGAGTTGTGGGAAAGTAACTGGGAAGAGGGAGATAAATCGTCGCCATAGGCCAATAGACCCGATTCCATGGCAAGTCTTCACAGTAGTATGTAGTCGGAGAGAACCTTGGAACCGCCCCACTCCGAGTCCTAAGATCCATGCAGCCAATCACATGCAAGAAAAATTTTGCCAGGACAGGGGTGGCTGACTCAGCGCGGGGCAGCGCTATTGGCCGGTTGCGATATCGCAGTTGATCGCGGTTGCCACAAGCAATTCAACCTCATCAACAAGCCAAGTGGTAAGTACTGCTGAGTGACTTTTGAGATTCTGTTCGGTTCAGCCCTGTATGCGATACCCATGAAAATTCCGTCTCAATTGAGCCTCCACCGGCCATTATCCACTATGCGGGGCACTGGACGAAGCATTGACTCATCTAAGATCTCGTGGTTTCAATCGCGATTAGATGCATCGATGGGCTGAATCTTGACTCTCTCTCTTGTCGTTGTCGCATTTCATCTTCTTCGGGCTTGGCTAAGCTGACTTTCTCAGGTCCTGGTACTTGTCACTTCAATTTCCCGTGCAAGATGGCAGCCTCATTCCCTAAGAAGAAGTGCGGTATGTCATTTCTTGGAAGGTGTGAATTCTAAAAGTCGTTGATGTCTAATATGATACAGGTGTTCTGGGTGCCACCGGCTCCGTGGGCCAGCGCTTCATCCTTTTGCTGGCTGACCACCCATTTCTGGAGCTCCATGCTGTGGGTGCCTCTGAGCGTTCCGCCAACAAGAAGTACAAGGATGCTGTGCGGTGGAAGCAATCTTCCCCCATGTCAGAAAAGCTGAGCAACCTTGTTCTGCGAGACTGCCGGGCTGAGCAGTTCAAGGACTGTGACCTGGTCTTCTCCGGATTGAATAGCGACATTGCCGGCGAGACTGGTAAGTTTCTCTACGTGATTTAGTACCATGGTATCGTGAAGGACACTTGCTCATTGTCGGCAGAGATGGAGTTTATCAAGGCAGAGATCCCTGTCTTTTCCAACGCCAAGAACTACCGCAAGGACCCTATTGTGCCTCTGGTGGTTCCTACTGTAAACCCATCGCACCTGGATCTGATCCCTCACCAGCGCAAACACTTTGGCCTGAAGAAGGGCTTCTTGGTCTGCAACTCCAACTGTGCCGTCATTGGTGTTGTGATCCCATTTGCTGCCCTCCAGGCCAAGTTCGGCCCTGTCGAGGAAGTGGAGGTTTTCACCGAGCAGGCCATCTCGGGAGCTGGTTACCCCGGTGTGCCTAGCATGGATGTTGTTGACAATGTCATTCCCTTCATCAGTGGCGAGGAGGATAAGCTGGAGAACGAGGCCCAGAAGATCCTTGGTGCACTGAACACCGAGGCTACCGGCTTTAACGAGCAGGCCGGTCTACGCATTGGCGCCACCTGCACCCGTGTTGGTGTCACCGACGGCCACATGGCCTTTGTATCGCTGCGCTTCAAAAACCGTCCTGCCCCGAGCGCTGAGCAGGTCGTGCAGGCGATGCGGGAGTACCAGTCGGAGGCACAGAAGCTCGGCGCTCCCTCCGCACCGGAGCTGGCGATCAAAGTGTTTGACGAGCCCGACCGCCCTCAACCCAGACTGGACCGCAACATCTCTAATGGCTACACTGTCAGTGTAGGACGCGTCCGCGAGGGCGCTCAGGGTGGTTTCTTTGACATCCGTTTCGCGGCTCTCTCGCACAACACTGTCATCGGTGCTGCCGGTTCGTCCATCCTCAATGCTGAGGTGGCTGTCATTAAGGGTTACATCTAAATGTAAATATGAAAAAGTGGAATTTTCAGCGATGTCAAATATTCAATGCCTAGGTATATGTCCTTCAAAATCATAGGCTGCAATCACTCGATACTGCGGACGTCCGAATGGGGAAGGCGTGCCAGGTGGGCCTCATGGTGTTGATAAGGTAAGCAATACAAATGACAACCTATTATGGACTAGCGTTGTAGGGCTCAGCCCCCATACACACCGCTAAGCGAAGTGCTCTTGATTAAGCACTGCTGCCCGTTCTTCCTCTCATCGCGACTCCTCGACAACTCAACACCACCGGGTACAGGTCGACAAAACCGTCAAAATGGCTCGCGGACCGTAAGTACATTGCCGTTAATCTATGCAATTCCTTATTGCGGCAATCCTGGATATCGGCTTCGCATCGTTTTCGTGCCCAGATTGTTGCTCCCACAGGATGTCAAATTTGCATCTTGAAGAACTCGCATGGCTAACCACTACGGCTTAACAGTAAGAAGCACCAAAAGCGCCTTAGCGCTCCCTCGCACTGGCTTCTGGACAAGATGTCCGGAACCTATGCCCCCAAGGCTTCCGCCGGTCCTCACAAGCTGCGCGACTGCCTGCCCCTGATCGTCTTCATCCGCAACCGGTACGATAGCTCGAGTCTTTACTCCCGATTGATGGCTGGACCGTTGGAAAACTGACATAGATCGTGTTTGATAGTCTCAAGTACGCCCTGAACGGTCGCGAGGTCAAGGCCATCATGATGCAGCGTCTGGTCAAGGTCGACGGCAAGGTCCGCACCGACACCACCTTCCCCGCTGGCTTCATGGACGTCATCTCCCTTGAGAAGACCGGCGAGCACTTCCGCCTCATCTACGACACCAAGGGCCGTTTCACCGTCCACCGCATCCAGGCTGAGGAGGCCGAGTTCAAGCTGTGCAAGGTCAAGCGCGTCCAGCTTGGCAAGGGCGGGATCCCATTCTTGGTTACGCACGATGCGCGAACGTGAGTGCATACTCTCCACAAGTTCCGTGTCATTCAGTCGTTGGACCAAGCTTTGGTTGATCGGCGGAGGACGAAAGAACACATGCTGTTCCCAAGAAGATTGGAAACAGTAAGCCCTCAACTGTACAGGACAAGGTTTTGCTAATATGTGACTCTGCAGCATCCGCTACCCCGACCCCGCCATCAAGGTCAACGACACCGTCAAGGTTGACATTGCCACCGGCAAGATTGTTGACTTCGTCCGCTTCGACAGCGGTGTTGTCTGCATGGTCACTGGTGGTCGTAACATGGGTCGTGTTGGTGTCGTCACTCACCGTGAGCGCCACGATGGTGGTTTCAACGTCGTCCACGTCAAGGACGCCATTGACAACACCTTCGCCACCCGTGAGTCGAACGTCTTCGTCATCGGCCAGGACAAGCCCTGGATCTCCCTTCCCAAGGGCAAGGGTGTCAAGGTATGTTCATGTTCTCTCTACTCGCGGCAATTTCGTCGACTAACTTGCCGCCTTAGCTCTCCATCTCTGAGGAGCGTGACCGCCGCCGTGCCCACGCTCTTGCCGGTAACTAAATGTCTTCTGACACCAGCGAGTAGCTTCACGGCCATCTTCAGTCTCTGGGGATGAACAAAAAGAAACATTAACCAAAACAGTAGCTGGGAGACGGCGCTTTGTCTTGCATTATGGGCTTGGATGATGCTTCGTTCCGTAGATTCGAACCATAGCAAACAAAACAGGGACGGCTATCCGTCTCGTTTCCGAGTGATATGATACCTATTTAACGTTATCTGTTCTCAAATGATCTAATGACCGTATATGCGAACCTCCCTGGGTCTTCCCCTCTTCCAAGCTTTCCTATTTGTCCGAGATGTTGGCATTGTTGTCGTCAGCCATGACGCTCCCTCCTCCCCAAGCAATTATCCCTCGCCCCAGACAAAAAGTCCCAGGAAGCTTGCAGACGACATTGCATATATTAATCCCATTGTCCCTTCCTAGATAGGTCTGGCGTTGTGGCACGTCTTCGCATGCCTACCGGATGTGCCTAGGTTGTCTCGATAGAAGTATATCCTTTGAATTATTCAAAACCATCCCCCGATGCAATTAATCGGAAACTTGGCCTAGCGTATCGAATTGCACTGGGTAAGGCGAATCCTTGATCTATCCCTGGAAACACCACTGTTTCGAGACGGAGCACTCGCAACGAATGCTCCTTTCATCCTGACAATCTCCGTGTTCTCGAGGGACGTGCTCCAAATATATAGTTACCCGCACTAATGAAATCCTGACTGGCGGGTTACGCGGAGAACAGACTTCCACCCGACACGGCCCATACCTACATAGGTAGAACGCCAATAGCTTCAAGATCAGCAACTGACTCGCAGGCAAATCCAATCGAGACTACTGAGCACGCCACAGAACGATCATGCAGGTGCAAATGACCAGAGGCGATCGTTCGCCTCCCCCGGAAGGGGTACTGGCTTTCCAACAGCAAGTTGTTGATCGTACTGGAGCCGTCATTCATGGAATTCTAGAGATTACCGTTATGTGATGGCAATGCCAGATCTGATGCTGCGCATACAGAATGAGAATATCAGAGCCATGGATTCACTCTAAAAAGAGTGGCATCACATGATTCAATCGGAGCAGGAGACATATTTCCCCGGGGGGCTGAGATAATTCCCCTGAGTAGAACATAAACATTCGACAATCAACATTCTCAGACCAGGAAATTTCTCGACTACTTGCGACTGTTTGCACTGCACTGCAGATGACCCCGGGCTCAGATTGTCAAAAATGGTTGAAGCTCGTAATATCTCAGCTCCTACCCTGAAGCCCCGTCGCCTTCTTCATGGCAATATTACATACTCTGCCGCGAAAGAGTGTGAAACAAATGTTCTTCATGAGTTAGACTACTGGCACCAAGAGACAGAATACTTCTCCTATCTGTACCGGAATCGTGATTCGATCAGATCGATTGTCACTCAACAGCTCGGCTTAGATTCGGTAGACAAATGTCACCTTGCGGATCCTGAGCAGTGGATGCGTGGAAGCTTCAACATTTGCATTCGGGTCGACATCGATGATCAAGGCCAAATCCCGGGGAAACAAGTGATTATGCGATTCCCTTTGCCATATCGAGTCGGAGAGGGCCCTTGACCTGGGAATACAGACGAGAAGATTCTTTGTGAAGCAGGGACGTATGCGTGGCTGCAAGCGAATTGCCCAGACGTTCCTATTCCACATTTATATGGCTTTGGACTGACCACGGGCCAAACTGTACGTATGCCCCTATATTTCCTGAGGGGATTTGGTGCTTATCAGTCAAGTTCACTTTCCTTGACAATTTACCTTTCCTTGTACGCTTGGTAGAGAATTTCCGCCGGCGAGTTTTGGCCTGGCTGGGCTACACAGTCCCTTCTCAATATATTCGACTTCATAACAAGATACCTGCCTCGTTAACCGCAGGGTATATTTTGATTGAGTATATTGACAGGCCCCAAGGCAAAATGCTTTCTGAAACGTGGGAGGAAGGGCGTCACAATGTTCAGCTGCGGATGAATCTTTTTCGCGGCCTCTCTCGTGCTCTACTCGCTCTGACCCGCACTCCATTACCAAGAATTGGCTCGTTTGTTCTAGATGAGAACGGGTATCTGAGGTTGAATAATAGGCCGCTCACTCTTCAAATTCATCAATTGGAGAATGAGCAAATACCGGTCGATATTCCCCGGAATGTCACTTATACGTCAGTTGCCTCGTATATCAATGACATTCTCTCTTTTCACGAGAGCCGCTTACGTCATCAACCCCAATGCAGTGAGTCATCTTGAAGATGGATTCTATCAGACATCGGCGTTGATGGTAATGAGAAGCATCTGGCCTTCCTACTTTCGCCGAGATCTTCTTCGAGGTCCATTTTTTTTAACACTTACCGATATCCACCAAAGCAACATATTCGTTGACGATGAATGGAACATCAAATACTTCATCGATCTGGAATGGGCGTGTTCTCGTCCGTGGAGATGATCCACCCTCCATATTGGTTGACAAGCCAAGCAATCGACTCGGTCAGCCTGGAGGATTACACAAATCTTCACACGGAGTTCATGGACGTCTTAGCAGAGGAAGAATTGAAAGCCATGCCGGGTGTTGCGCCATTTTTATATCCCATTTTGCAACAGGGATGGGACAGGGGAACATTTTGGTGCTCTCTCGCATTGAATAGTCCTACAGCGCTGTTCAAGATTTTCTACGACTACATTCAGCCGAGGTTTTCGAAGACTCATAATGAGGACTCGACGTTTTGGGTCATCACCATGCCTTACTGGACATTCAACGCATTTCAGTTCATTGAAAAAAAAGTGAAAGACAAAAGCAAGTACGATAGGTCTTTGTGTGAGGCTTTCAAATGTTGAATTTAGGTTACTCGAGTCTGTAACTTTTGATCATTTCTTTCAAGTTTACTTTTGCTCTTCACGCTTGCCATAATTACCTCTGCTTTGTTCCTCCTTGTCTTTGAAATCCTGAACAGCAATTCCAAGACTTACAATTGCTTTTTTGCCCCGATTTTGCTGGGCAGCTTGAGCTGACGAAGAGAGTTGATTGAGCGTTTTGGCGTTCATTTTCATCGTGACTTTTGCATCTTCAGTTTGCCATCGTAGCTTAACATGTACATCAGCTAGCAACCTCGCATCTCAAAGTTCTTTTCTTGGCTTTAGTAAAAGAAAACCAAATCTGCAACCCTACAATGTAGAAAGAGCTGGATAAAATAGCGTGGCCGCGATAAACGAGCTTAATAATATCAACGCCGTAGTTACAATATATATAAGAACTACTCTTTACTAGTCGCTACAGATATTAATATTCAAATATATCATATAGGTAATTTAATATTAATTTATACTACTCTATTAAGCTATTAGGGGTAAGATAGCGAGAGCTAGCCAAAGCTATATTCACGTCGGTGGATGAGTGGGCGGTCGAGGGTTGACAAGGCCGTGAACCGAGATGGCACCCACCCTGTCTATATACTTATGGCCTGTGTCCTGTAGAGTCCTCGGATGCATTACGAGGAGATGGGGCCCAATTCTCGCCTGTGGCCCTGGATGATTTCTTTTTTTCTTATTTCTCCGGTGGGCTCTGACGATCGCGCTGCACGGGGGGAATCTGATGCATCCAACCCAGCCCGTCCAACCGAGGCCCCGCCAGGAAAAGGTATCCGGATTCCAGGCGCCGCAGTCCTGGAATCTGCACTGCGCCATAGCATAGGCGAATTCCGTGCTTATCGGGATCCAACTGGAGCTCCGCATTCGTCGACGGCTGTGCAGTGAGCCAAAATAAAATCACATACCGTTCCAGCGTTGACCATGCCCGCTCTGCAAAGTCGGAATCCGTGCATGGAGGTTGTTGAGTCGAGTAGGCTACACAAGGCAAGACGCACAGCATAGTGGCATACTAGCTCTGCAGAGCAGCGACGGATTGATTTGGGCCTTGGTCCCTTGTGGAAGGTGATTCCTGGGTGGAGGGCGCTGGTGCAGCTCTCCCAATGCACGCGGGGGCCGATCGGGGGACCATCGGGGATGCAGACACATGCAAGTCACAAAAATTGCACGGAAAGGGGGTCCAGACTTCTTTTTGTTTTTCTTCCCGGAGCAAGTCAAGAAGTCAAGAAGCATAAGCGGAAAAAGAAAAAAAAGAAGACTAGGCCGACCGGGGCTAGCACTCGGAGATGACGATGGAGCAGCGCTCATCCTGCGCGGTGATGCTCGAGCATTTCCGGAGATGCAGAAGATCACGGTTGAGAGAAAGTGTTGCCAAACGCTGCGAAGCGTCGAGATTTCCCAGGTCACAGATCCAATATCAAAGACGTCTCCCCCACGATCCACCACAAGCTCTGGAACATGTGGATCTACCGAGATCCCGTTTCCAGTGCCCTGGCCCTGGGTTCGCTCGCTCGCTCCCATCGAATTCCTGGTTTTCGCTTCACGTGGCAGAGGGTTTGACGTTTGGTGCATCCAGGGGGCTGCGAGGGCGACATATCTCTGTTGATCGACCTCGATTCGCAGGAGTGCCGCATCGCTTCATCATGTTGGTGTCAAATAGCGTGGGCGCGACTCTCACCGGTGGACCCGCATCCTGCCGGACTGGAATTCGGGACTCTGATTGACTCCTCGAGGCAGATGGAGGAGGGAGGGATGGAAGTCGGGGATTGGGGATTGCACATGGATTCTGGCGGTGTAAGACAGTCCGCCCAACCTTGGAAGCATTCCGAGCGATGGCACAACGGGGGGTGGTGTTGATCGACCATCTTTCCCTCCCTTTCCCCCCTGGACAACAATTCCAAAAAAAACACACCCGAGTTCAATCGCGTCGTATCAGACATCCTGATCCGCAGGGCACAAACCTTGGCTTGACCCCAGCGTCACTGCTCATTTCATTTCCAGATCGAGAACTTCGGTCTGCCTTTCTCATTTCGCGAGTGGTATGACCGTTCGCCATCGACCAGACCGCAACGACCCATCTCGTTGGGAACCGATCCTGGCCCTAACGGAAAACTGCCGGGAGTGGGTGAATTGGAGGATTGATTGGTTGATTGAGGCCGATGGGTCATTCTCCATGAATTCGGGACAAAGGAGTGAGGAGTGGGCGCCGCTTCACTTTCGTGCGAACGATGAATGGCTGCTCGCTCTCGACGCGACGGGGATTCCATGAGCACTAGTGACTTCTCACGTCGTGATGGGGAGGAGGGATCTAATAGCTATTGGTAATGAAGTCGGATGATTCCTGTCATCGTTCGCCGGTCGATCTCTCTAGAAGCCACCAGTTGAAGGACGAGGAGAAACCAAAACTCGCGACGCACCATGCCAGGCCACATACGAGATTGCCGGTCTGACCGACTCCTCCGTCAGACTGGATTCCGGCAAACTAATCTCGAAATGTTACGATCACAGCATCGGGATGCAAGATCATCGCATGGTTGACCGCTTCTCAACCGATTGACTAGACAACCACGGGAAGCATCGAGAAGATATCCATCAAGCTCTCTCTGCAGGTAAAAGGAGAAAACAAAAATAGTCTCGTTGGAAACAGGGCTGCTTCACCCAACGGGTGCTCGGCATACGAAAGGGAAATCCATTCAATTCGGTAGCCAGCAGGACAACATCCATTGCTGTTCAACTCCCACAGGGGCCATTCTTTGCGGTGGAGCCCGCCTCCTCTCCGGCCGATCTGGGGCCGGTTTAAGGAAGTCTACGTGTCTGCTGAGGGTCAATCCTTACCCCCTTTTTCCCAAGGCTTCCTGGCCCTCGGGTCTCCCAGTAGACTGGAACCATGATGCCCCTCCCCGTTGTCAAGGTGCCCGTGTCCCATCTGTTGAGCCCCCCTCGTGAGCTGGAGGTGGGTGTTGGATATATCGAACGTGGCGGAAGAGTGACAAGCAGGGATAAAGGAGCTCCGTCCTGCTCCTTTGGCCCTCGACACCAATCATTCTCGTCCTTTCCGACTAACCCGAGCGAGGGCGCCGCGCGCGGTTGCATTGTATCATTATCTCCATTGTTACCTATCATTACCACCGGCTGTTTCTTTCCTTTTTTTGTTTTTGATTTCCTAGCTTCGATTTATCATTGTGATTCTTATTTATTATTCCTTGTCGTCTCTTTCCCCCCGACTCCCACATCTGCACTCCATTCTCCTACTTGATTCCCGTCCAGCCACCGCGCCTGCAGCCCCGATCCTGGTATATCCTATAATCGTCCTGGATCTGGCCTCGCGCTCACTCTTTTCTCGCTCTGCGCAACTACCGCGTCATATGAGCCTCAGTGTGGTATTTGGCCCGATGTGCTGGGTTCGAGAATCGGGACTAGGTGGTGTGGCGACTGCATAAATGCAGACGACCGGCGCGGAAGAGTCGGTCTTCGAACCGCCTCCCAAAAAGAGACTCTACTCCTCTATCTTCAAGCCTTCTTCCTCGCCATTGAGCCAATCCAACATGTCCCGCCATCCGCCCAGCCAGACGGCGTCTCCGGGTTCAACCCAGTCATACCCGTCTCTCTTCCAGGTCAGCGCGGAATTCCCACGGTTTATGGCCTCATATCGCTGGTGGGAGGACGAGGCGACTACGGTGCTGTGGGCCTTTAACATCCCCGAGATCAGCCAAGTGATCCGCTATGGACTCTTCCAGGACGAGAATTTCCCGCGCAACTCATTGCTGAGTCGCAATTCCGATACCATAGACGCCTTCCTGTTCGCGCTGTCGGATCCGCACGAGCACCAGCTTCTTGCGAGCTTGTCTCACTTCCAGCGAGTGGAGGAGATTCTGCGGCGGTCGAGGGTCCCTCCTTTCCAGCCCATTCCCTGGAGTTGGTTCCCGCCGCCGCCGGGACATGCTCTGGATGCGTGCACCATCGCCACTGCAATTGATGCCGAGAGTCATGTTCATTTTAGAAGAATTGCGTTCGAAGAACTGGTGCGCACCTCATTGGGCTATCACGATGCCTCGGTCGAATGGTTCCTGCTACAGCATACGACCTTCTATATTCATCTCCTAGATCATCTGCTGAACTATCCGGAGGAAACCACCCTTTACATCGAGGTAGAGAAGGTGGGTATCCTTTCCGAAATGACCATTCTTCCTAACTATAGACTAACGTTCTTTTAGCATTTACGCTCTCGTAGCCAATTTGCCCACCGGGCTCTGGTGCAGTGTGTGCACAATATTCAGCCCGAGGCAATTCGCACGATGCCCTTGCCCACCACGCCGGGATTTGATTTTATTGCCGGTCCCATCCAGTCCCTGTTCAAGGAACATCCACCAAGCCTGACACATATCCTGAAAGTTTTCAGCGTGTTAGCGGTGCGCTTTCGGCGAGAGTATATACACACTTCAAAGATGGAGTGGAAGATACCCTTCGACACCACGCTCCTATTTCTCGATGACTGCCTCGCTTCGACCTCCGCGATGGATCTGGCAAAGACCATGACAGTCATCGACGAGGTTGACTTCTCCCATCTATCACGGCAGAGTCTCGTCACCCAAGACACAGCAGTGAAGCATCTGTTAACCAGTTGGCATACCCTCAGCATCTCCGTATGGGAATGTTGCTCTGCCCTACCCGATATGATTCCCTATCTGCGAGAGTGCGCACAGGTAAGTTTCATTCCTGGACAGCTCAACCCTGGTCTCTAACCACGTCACGACAGTCACTCTACGAGAGACGCAACTATCACTCCCTGACAGCCATCCTGCACGGCCTGCACAGATATGCCACCACCACCGCGCGATCCCGTGGCCTGAACTCTGCAGTGGGTGGGATGGTCGTGCTGGAGCCTCTCCTCCCCCCACATGCCGTCTTCCTCACCAACCCAACTCACAACTATACCGGCTATCGAAAGCAATACCTGGAGGCTCCGGGCATCCCCTTCCTCACTCCCCATCTTCGCGACCATCAACAGCATGGTGAGACAGCCCTCCAGCCGCTCCTCCAGTACCTGCAGACCTCATTCTCAGCCAAAGGGTGAGCGAGCAATGATCGACCACCAACGCCCACCCAGCGCCGAACCCGGTGAGGAAAACAGCATAGCGAACCTGCCTGGCCAGCGCGTGGCGTCCGCGGCTACAGGGTAATTATGCTCCTAGCAGCAATGGGCGTGTTTTCGACGTTACTTTTTTGTGTCCACCGTGCAGCCCAAAGCATGCACGCGGTGAGATTCGTCGATGATCTGCGTGAGTCCTACGCCATCGATGAGTAGACCTGGTTTTTCTTTTTTGACCATTCCCCTGTTCTTTATATGAGTGAGCGTCATGTTTTTTCTTTTCTTTCGTTTTTTTTTTCTTTTCTTGGGCATGTGCATTGTTCTTTCCTGCGCTATACCCATGCTTGCGTGCATCTGCAGCGCTGGGCGTCTGGCGTTGGATCCATCAATTTATGTATACGAGAGAATTGGGGATTTCACTTTCGGTTCCAGAGGGGGGGTATAACAAGCGTTTTTAAGATTCGGCGACGTAAGCGGGCCCGGCACTTCCCCTAGCTCATGCAGGTCTATCTCGAGGTATTTTTTATATGTACGGGTCCTTTTTGTGGTAGCTCGTTTTCGCTTCTGCACCTCGGATCCGCCAACTCGAATTCGATCTGTTACGCCCGAGCCGCCGGGCGGGGAATCTGGGGCTTGAGAGCAGTGCACTATGGATTCAAACTGGAATCCGGGAGAAAGGAAGGAAAAAGCAAAGAAAGGGTGTGTGCATCAGCGCAGCCACTCACACCGGCGGACCACACTGCACTACACATACGACACTACATATGTACATGTACAGAAGTACATACATGATACAGACCCAAGCAGCAAGCGCAGTATAGTAGTTAGCCCGACTCCCCGCCTTACACGCCCCTACTCCATCTTGCCCGGCGCCTTAGGCGCCAGTGCAGGCCCGAAGGCACCCGACAGATACAAGATGCGATTCACAAAGAGGAACCCGGTCGCGCCGACGTTCCCCCACGTCAGCGCGTTCCAGCCCGCGACGTCTGCAAACGAGGCCCAGCCCATCGCCAGGTAGGTGGCGTAGACGTGGCCGATGTCGGCAAAGGCCAGGCCAATCAGGTAGTTTCGTAGCACGCGGGGTTCTTTGGAAGTGTGTAGCACGGCGACGCCGACGAGGAACATGAGCGAGTAGAGGTTGCCGAGTTGGTAGGCCAGCGCGGTGCTGCTGGGGTGTGGGACTGGGGGCGTGGCATGCGGCGTTTGGCCTGCGATGAAGCCCTGAAGGTCATATAGTGGTGCAAGGCTGCCAAGGACTCTGTGCAAGGGTTAGTGAGCTGTGCTGAGCTGCGAAGTGCTATGAATTGGGGAGGGAGGGTGTAGGTGGCTTGGGTTGGTCGGCGGAGGCGGGATGGGCGTACAGTGATAGAGGCTCCAGGATGCCAAAAAGAACGTGTGGCCATGGCGGGAAGATCGTTGGCATTTTGGATGGTGTATACGTCGGTGTTATTGGAGCTTTCGTGGATTAGGTCCAGGCTGGCGCGGGAGCAATGAGTCTCGGAGCTATGGGGAGAGCTTAGACAATGCGGGGAGATAGCTGGGCGTACTTGGGCGACGGGCTGGTCACCAATTCCGAGTGAATCAATAATGGGATGAGTATATGCACTCCATCCAAGAAACCCCTGAGATCCGAAGGAGTCTAAAAAAGAAAAGTAGCATCCAACACGCACACCTGGTGGATCAGCACAAAAGCACGACCACATCGGCTGACGTACGCTGCTGCCACAATGGCTTCTGCCGCTGCCCGTACCGCGTTATCGCATCGCGTTATCGAAGCTTCGCTCTTCGCCTCCAAAGCACCATCGCAGCCGACGCGCATCATGGACAGCCTGATGGTCTTATCACTCAGAATAGCCACAATCTGCTAGTGTGCGCTGCTGGATGTGAGGATGGATTTCAGTGGGGCCTTGCGGCCCCTGGATGAGTCCCTACTCCGCGAGCTTCCCCAGCTCTCGCTGCGTATCGCTCCTCTCCGGGAGCCGGTCTCGTCCCGCACGCTCAGCGTGCCCTCACCTCTGGAACCCAATGCCAGAGGCGCCAGGGAGACCAACACTATCTCTAAATCTACCCCGGGCAGTGGCAATCTCCCCGCCAATTCAAAGCCGGGCTTGCCAACCGTCACCGAGTTCCTCAATGCTGCGCGGACTAAAAAGGCCGAGCCCGCTGCCCCCGATCCCCAGTCGAGCGTGGAGCCCCCACCAAAGCCGATCCTTCCGGCGTTTGTAAACCTGCGCGCGCTGGAACGCTCCCCGTTTTCCTCCTCTTTCGACGACAATGGACCGCGCAAGCGTCGTCGCTTAGACCTACAGGCTGAATCATTCAGTGAACATCTACAATTGCCCATTCCGCAGGCGCAGAAGGAGCAGCGTCCGCCACCGTTTGGTCCTTTTGCTATTCTGAATGGCCTGAATGAGCCTCCGCCAAATGCTGCTCTCCTCCCTCCCATCGAAGCAGGCTCTATCCCACAGCTCCTGTCGAAACCTTCTCGGGAGGATGCGGCTGTCGATCCCGGTAGCCTAGTATCTGCTAATGGTGCCCTCACTGAGGGTCAACCTGTAGAAAGAAGAGAAGCACGCATTGAAGAGCTTCTAGGCTCCACTCTTGATGAAAACGATATTGACGACGATGACGCTGTACATGATGATGACGACCCTGAACGAGCTACTCAACTGGAACCAGACAACGTCAAATCTGTGGTGACGGAAAAATTTACTAGAGGTGAAAATGTTTCCACTCCGGCGCTGGATGGCAATGATCCTTTGTCTCCTAAGACCCGAGGTCGATCCCGCAAGAACCTGAGGAAATGGACCGATGAAGAGACAACGGACCTGCTACGAGGCGTCGTCAAGTGTGGCATTGGCAATTGGACAGCGATTCTTGCACAGCCGGAACTCGAATTCAACAAGAGAACTGCCTCTAATCTAAAGGATCGGTAAGCAATATTGGCGTTGTCCTAAAATGCTACTCCTATACTGATCTGATTGATAGGTTCCGTGTTTGCTGTCCTTGGGCATACCGGTAAGCAGACAATGCGTCGCCTATCTATATGCAAATGATTCTTTTGACTCATCCCACCCAGTGCGTCCGACCCCAATGAAGCCACAAAACAGCTCCGCGACAACCTTGCCAATGCTCTTCTCAGAGCGCAAGACGATGGCCCTGAGGGCACGCCTGGTAAGATTCAACTGCCGCTTCCCACGCCCCCGAGTATCGCATCCGAGCCAAATTCAGGGTCTGGCGCTCCAATTAGTGGCCCCCACAAGCCCTCAACATCCAGTCTCTCGTCCGCGGCGACCGATCCAGATCCCGGGTCAGCTGGCCTTTCTAGCTCAGCGTCTCCGGCAGGGGAAACTCCTCCCCTGTCAGATAAATCCCAAACCACCTTAGCATCTCTCGGCATCCCCGAAGCCCACGTAACCATGAAACCCAAACGGCGCTCCCGTCGTCCATTTACCACTGCAGAAGACGAGGCCCTCCTCAAGGGCTACGCTGTTCATGGCTTCCAGTGGACGCTGATCCAGCAAGACAAGCGCCTCAACTTCGGCCATCGCAGAGCAACAGACCTACGTGACCGCTTCCGCACAAAGTTTCCCCATGCATATCGCCACGGAGGCTCTGTCAGCGGCAAATCACTCCATTCCCAGGCACAAGGATTGGCGCCAGCGCTATCGGGCTCGACATCCCGAGACCGTCCGCCTAGTAGCGAGTCTACCCCCACGAAGTCCCCGTCGACAAGCCACTGTCGCTCCAACATGCATTCGCATGGTCGCCACACATCCATGACCAACGCAGGTCCCATTGATTCCTCATTTCTGCCCCCTCCCCAGGGGTATATGGAGCCATCTACTGCCAACTCTCTCTCATTTCCTTTGGATGACAGCCCCGCCACGCCGTGGGAAGATAATACGCTCGCGCCCATGGTCTGGGATGATCTCGGCTGAGGGACAGATTGCGAGTAGCCCATCATAAAAGTACTCCTTGGTTGAATCCGGCTTGCTTCTGGGGTTTGATTTTCTGTTTCTGCATTCCGCGTGTTGTTTCACAGCTGTCATTTGATATCCCGCAGTACACGATGGTTCCCCTTCCATATTCTTTGCATTGGGTGCATTCTGATGAAATCAAGACTACGATCAGTCCATGAGCCTAAAAGCCCAAGTTTGAAGTATTCGAGTCATATTTGCGAGTAGACGGAGTAACTCCCGCTATGTACGACGCAACGAACGAACAGACAATTCCCGTGACGCGTTTTGATCAAGGCTAAAGTCGTGGAGTATTCCAATCACACAGGGCAGAGTCACACAATCAAGACTGGGAACCAAACCCCAGAATGTGACGAGAACTAGATCGGATATCAAGCATAACCAAGCGGAACGACGATCAGTAAGAAAGGCCACCATGTCACATAACGTACAACTGCCTATTACTCTTTGCTTTTGTCATCACATAGACATTGGCAGTAACATTGCCAATATCATAGTAGCTGAGAAGGGCAAGGCCACGGCGAGAGTAATAGCGACACTAGACGAGCTGGCACGATAGTTTCCGACGAGGGAAATGGAAAATAAAGTAGACGTTACTGCGCTCAAGTTGCTGAATGGATATGAACAAGAAAAGGGGGAAAAAAACGAAAAGAGGCACCCTCATGCACGCGATCTACCACGCATTGCGGTCCCAATTCGGGTCTAGACGTAATCAGCATTGAAGATCGGACCTTTGGATGGATACTTGGCGGAAGTCGAGGGCAGGAAAGAAGCCAGGATGGAGGAAGAAGAGAATACACACCCTGTATGAAGCTAGCCAGCACTTTACTCCCTGTCTGCAGAAGCGGGTGTCCGGCCACAATCTGCAAGAACCGCTGCAACCCCTCGCGGCGATGCTCGATCACGTCATCGCTGAAGCGGTTGGTGAAGACCTTGCCCGGCAGCGGGGGGATGGTGACGCGCGTGCTTTCGCGCTCCAGGATATCGCGGAAATACTCAAAGTCGGAGTAGCGGCGGCGCACGACGGAGTGTTTGAGCTTGAAGGCGGGGATGTTGGTGCGGCAGACGATCTCGTACGAGGTGTACATGTTGCGCGACGTGCCGTGGGTTTGGGGATTGCGCACCTGGAGGCCAGAGTCAGCAAGGTGCGAATACGTAGGGAAGATGAAGTCTGTGAGGATGTCCTGGTCGGGGAGAGTTGCAATTCGCATTGCGGGGAGGGGGGTCAAGTTGAGCACGCGACCTGGATGGACGCAGCAGATATAGAGGGAATGCGGATCAGGGGAGAGTTCCGACTCACTTCGATCTCGAGGAAGTTCTCCGGTGGTCCGTAGATCTCCTCGAAGGTCTGCTGGCGGGACTCCGGGACGGACTGCATGGTGGGGGGTGGGGAATTCCAGCACTGGGAGGTGAAGGAGAGTGGGGAGGAAGGTGTAGCGGATGCAGAGTGCAGGCTGCAGACGACGGAATAGCGCAGATGGCAGATAGCGCAAATTGACACACGCAGCAGAGCAAAGCAGGGACCGAGTCTCCGCACAGGACGAAGCGAGGAAGCGGGGGACCGCGCTTGCTATCAGTGACGATGAGCCGGGAAAACGGTTGATCCGCGCGTGTCTTATCAATTGTTTTGCTTCTCGAACCGGGTATCTTTCCCCAACTACATCCGAATTGCTTACATCTGTGCAACAACGGGAGCTATGGAATTAGCTGACGCAAAATCTTCTTCCATTATTTGCTAGACCGGAGCACTGCCATGTTCCACCGGCTCTAATCGAGGCAGTCCCGGCCACAGCGGCGGGAACTTATTGCGAGTATACCTAGGTGGACTCTCTGGGTCATATGGCGGCGGGGGCGTCGCAACTCGCCGCAATGGTAACATCGGCGCAGCAGAAGTAGGAGGTGGTGTGGCCGCGCAAGTGGGAGGAGGATCTGCCGCAGGAGCAGGAGTTTCAGTCCGAGGGACATCCCGGCCCACCCAGGACATGCATTTGCGCAAGGCGAGCACAATCAGAAGGAATGCAGCGAAGCTGGCAATGATGACTCCAGCCACGGCTCCCGGTGACAGAGAAGAACCTCCATGGTGATCACTACTATCATAGCTGTCATCGTCAGAGTTACCCTCATAACTCCCGGGGCTCGAGGATCCCAATGGAGAGCTGGATGAGGACGCATATGATCCATATGAAGAGCCGAGTAGAAACGCCCATGATTCATATGACGATCTCGATGAAAGCGTAGTTGATGGCGTGCTCGACCGCGAGGGGGTGCATAGCGCAAAGTCTGCGGCGGAAACATCGACAGATGCCGAAGCACACCATTCCCGAAGGTATTGCATCGTGTCTGCGGAGTATCAGAGGAGTTAGCCTGCCACTGGGTCAATTCTGTCGCGTCGAAAACGTACTCGAGACTGATTGTTCGCATGCAGTAGCGATACAGCAACCGACATCGCCGAGAAGGCCGTTGTCCCTGCACCAACAGGCCGCGTCACTGGTGTCACACGAGGGTGTGTAATCCACCTCGCTTGCACATATCGACTAAATCCACATCTGTCAGTATTCAAGATCGAGAGAATTGAGTAGGTTTATCAGAGACCAATGCGAGGTGTGCATACCGTGCATCCATCGGGGTAGTAATCGTCTCCAAATTGATATAAAGCGTTTGCGCTTGCGGCGGCTGTAGAAAGTAGCGATGTCGCCGTTAGTAAACACAATGTGGATTTCATGCTGCTCGTTCGGGACGCGAGTCGATAATGTCCTCGGCCTGTCCAGGAGACATAGAGGGGTGAAATTGACGCAATGCAGCTGGTGCATCGAGCATTTGGGGCGGAACTCCAGCATTTAAACCCCGAACTGCCAATGGTGGCTGTGGGGAAGACCAAGCGCCCCTGCAGTGCTTCATGGCGCCTTGAGCGCCCGGGCGAGAAGTGGTCTGTCGGGCAATGATGGGTGATCTGAAGCGAATACGGAGAAACCAGCGAGCTCGACTGAGGCTCGAAGGGGCGGCTATGTAGCACTTGAATACTAGTCTGAAAGAAGTCCAGTACTGCATCTGTTTCTCGTCCCAACAAGGTATACCTCTTGTTTTATCTCCCAGTTGATCACCAGTTTCAAGATGTGTTGGTGAGTTCGTGATGCTGACGAGTTGTAGATCGGTACTCTGCCTTGTGGCCCCGTGCATAAAGCTGATTGGAAGACAATTGACGCCACGATCGTTGCCTTGGGGGCCAAATGAGCCCACATTACTGCCATATGTATAGATCGATGCGAGTTTGCAATATAGATTATATAGATTATAACATAGATTATGGAGGGCACTCGCTATGCTTAGCTGGTAGATCTCACCCCCTTCCGGAGATCGTGCAGACTGGATTTCGACGGAACAAATACATACGCCAGACTGACATTCCTCTTGCATGAGTATATATCTAGGTATACCAAATCTGTGCATCATGTAAGAGCTTGAGTGTGAGAAGGCGTGCTGGTGACAGGATAGGGTAACTCTCGCGGTATGGGAAATGAGGTAAGAGTAAACTCGGAAAGCACCCGACGGTATGCGTCTATCTGATTGTGTTCCGTCCACAGCCTGCCGGCACGATGATACATAGCGCCATTAGAGAGTATTTCATGAGTCTAAAAGCGATCACTATAACATGATTGTGGGAAGAAGCAAAAGTAGAAGGTGACACATAGGGAGACTGCCCCAAATATAGTCGGGCTTCAGACTTATGCCGAAGGAGGCAGGCCACGAGTAGTCTAACATCGACGAACATTTCGATGCCACATCTTTCAAGAACGTCAATTTTAGCATCGTCCACCGCCGCCCTCGGACATCTTCCCATCAAGCGAAAATCGACTCGGCGTCCGAGTATCCACTGCGGAATTAGTGGAGTTAAGCATGGAGATGACATTAGGTAAGATCGCCCGGCAAGCAGCGGTGACTTTATCTTCTATCGATAAGCCCTTCTCCTCTCCATTCTCGTAACCCACCACATCATGAGCTCCTCAGGCCCGCCCTCCGATGAGGCGAGAGCCTCGAATGGAGAAACTGTCTGGCATCCCGCTCAGGAATGGCTCGAGGAAGATGGAGAGGATGACCCGGATTACATCCCGCATCGGCTTTCGTCCGACGACGACGGATGGGAGGATGCCGAGGGCAATGAGGACGAGGGAACGGCGATCAATATTTCCGATGGTGAGATCCCGCCTATTGAAACGGACTCGTCATCCAACGTCGTCTAACCATGTTCTATTCAGAGAACCCACACTTCAATATCGGGAACATCCAAATCGAGCTTACCACGGACGATCCGAACGAAGGCGGAGGAGATGCCGACGACAATAATGCTCGCAGTACGTACTACTGATGGCAATTGATATTACAGCGAAGAGTCACTCATTCTCTCCTAGTCCCGGCCGCCCGCCTGTTCGAAGTTCTTGCAACCAGCGGTCTACAGCATATTCTCCAACACTCCAACATATGGTCGACTAACCTAGGGGCGAATATCGAGACCGAGGAGGAAGAGGAAGAGGAGGAAGATTACGATGACTATTTGAGCACTTTTAGACACCGGCTAAGAACGAGGCGGAACGGGGGTGATCAATTACCACCCATCCCCAACCCAGATGGCATTCAGTTGATGAACGAGGGGCATTTCGGGACCAACGAATTCTACGTCGACCGGGTGAAAAAGCGCAAGAGATCTTTCGCGACAAATCTGATGTACCGGGAACTTGGGGTCGACTCATACGGCGTGCGAAAACGGGCCGATTTATCCCTCACTCAGGTACGTTGGGGCCATCGATAAGCTCTGAGATGTAACTGCGGCTGATAACGGCTCTAGCGGTTGATACCCGGCTCTGCGGCAGACAAGATCATCCACTATGATTCACGAAGTTATTCCGGCCAGTTTTCTGACGACGGTAACTTCTTTTTCTGCTGCGCACAAGATTTCAAGGTCCGGATGTACGACACATCCAACCCTTACGAATGGAAATACTATAAGACCGTCGACTACCCATTTGGGCAGTGGACAATCACCGATGCAACTCTGAGCCCCGATAATCGCCACCTTGTCTATAGTTCAATACGCAGCCAGGCCTACCTAGCCTCCACAGACCCGGAGGATGATTCAGACCCGACTGTCCTGGACTTTTCTCTCCCGCCGGGCCAACGGCGACGGCGGAGCTGGGGAAGTTCTCATTTTGGAGTATGTGACTGGAGATGTCTGTACAACCCATCTTGCTAATATTTTCTGTTCTGAAATCTAGATTTGGTCTCTTCGGTTTTCTGGCGACGGCCGAGAAGTTGTTGCCGGTACATCTGAAGACTCCGTCATCGTTTATGATCTTGAAACCAAGCAGCCAGTTCTCAATTTACGAGACCGCCATCAACATCACGTCAATGCAGTCTGCTTTGGCGATACATCGTCCCCCCATATCCTTTACTCTGGCTCCGATGACACGACATTGCGAGTCTGGGATCGGCGGTCGATGGGCGACGGTCGTGAAGCAGGCGTCTTTATGGGCCATACCGAAGGCCTAACCTATGTTGACAGCAAAGGCGATGGTCGATACGTCTTATCGAATGGTAAAGACCAGACCATGAAGCTCTGGGATCTGCGGAAGATGATGACAACGGCAAAATTCGAGAATATTGACCCGAATAACTACACAACTGGCTTTGATTACCGCTTCGAGCCATATCCCGATGATTACTATGAAAAGCATGAGCATGACTGCTCGGTCGTCACCTTCCGCGGGCACCGGGTCCTGAAGACCCTCATCCGTTGCCACTTCTCGCCGCCTGGAAGCACGAACTCGCGCTATGTCTATAGTGGCAGTGAAGATGGTAAAGTCTATGTATATAACATGGATGCCACACTGGCAGGCACCATTGATGTCGGAGCAGCAACTCTCAACTCACGCCCCCGCGAGCCAGACGTCTTCGCCACTGCGTATGAAATGAGCGGGGAGATGTTGTGGAGAACGTGCGTTCGAGATGCCAGCTGGCATCCGAATGCGCCAGTATTAGCAGGTAACGGGCTCTGTCTCCATCTCATTTTCGTGGATAATGATACTAACATTGAGGGCTTAACAGCAACGTCATGGAATGGCTGGGGACTGTCGACTGGCACTTGCTCTGTGCATTCTTGGAATGAGGGTGCGGCCAACGACGAAGGCGAGCCACCAATCGGAAAAAGCTACGACGACAAACTACGATATGTGCCCGATTTCAACCACTACCAGGAACATGCGCCGGCTCCACGCTCACGGCGCCCCCTGCGAAGCCGCCCCGTGCGCCGACTGTTTGTCGACGATGATGAAGATATTGAGTGGTAACGAATGTTCTTATTGTTTCTTAGTTTGAGAGGCAAAAAAGATCTGTTCTGGTTTATCGTTGCTCGCGCATTTAGGTGGACATCCCATGATTTCACTTCGGCGGTAGGTATAACGACTAACGAAGATGCAAATACAATCCCTGTTATTGATATGGATTCTCGATGGCAATGTGGTTGAATAGATGGCGAGACAAGTAAAGCGGGTATGAAGGAAGGGTCATCAATTAAATCGAAAATGAGAAAGACCCCTAGTGGTACAGAACAGGTAGTATGTGGTATCTCAAGGGTGGCGATGCAGCAACTCCGTCCCATCGCATCCCCAAAAAAACAGCGCCAGTGCAACAATAGCTGGCGTGAGCAAGTCAAGACAAGGGGTGATTCAGTCCCGGAGCGCACCTCGGAAAGGAGTCAAGTCCGAACTCGTACTCCCCCTTTCCTCAGCATGCGAACGTGAGGGCTATTACACCGTCCGCTCAAATCAATTCAACGGTTGCCCGTGCTCTTGCTGTATGAGCTTCGCTCTTCTTTCGTGCGCTCCGACTCGTTTGGCTTTCTAGTCACCGGAGTTGAGGGACATGATGGCGTCTATGCGCCACCGACCAGCACTTGGTTGACGGGGATATGGACTGCAATAACGAACAGATTAGCATGAAGCTCAACGTCAAGCACTCTTGCAAGGCAGAGTGCCATGCGCAGCACTTACTCAGCTTGACGAAGTATCCAATAGCACCCTAAGATTTCCATGTCAGCCCAATCCGTCCCGACCCTAGGATTCGGGAGAAACACATACCATGACCAGGAAGCCCATTCCCACAGCTTGGCTGATCTTGATGAATTCCCGCTTGTCGGCTGTCATGAGAGTCAGTAATTCGGAGTCCGAAACGTCCGCGGAAGCGGGATCGACATACGCTTGGTGCAGCGACGAACGAACAAGGTGCCCTCGCGGACGAAGTCCTTGGGGATATCAGCGAGCTCCTGGAAAGTGTCGGACATGGCGACGGTGGGATATGTAAGAAACGAAGGGAATTGGCAGGAAGGAGAGACGGGGGATAAAGGAGAGTTGGCGTTAGCGGCGATCGAATTGGCCATTCTGGCTTTCCGGGGGCCTCGGATCAGCAATTAATCCGGCTAGCTATTCCAGCTTCGGTCGCCTTCTCCCTTTCTCATCCTCATCATCGTCTCGACAATCTCCAACGCCCCGTGGTCCT
Organism: Penicillium hispanicum; assembly: GCF_028827665.1. NCBI lineage: Eukaryota > Fungi > Ascomycota > Eurotiomycetes > Eurotiales > Aspergillaceae > Penicillium > Penicillium hispanicum. The sequence continues at coordinate 1,254,457 of NW_026623193.1, forward strand.
GTGTTTTGCAATAGGAGGAATTGACCTCTCCTTTCTTTTGTCCCTTGAGCAGCCCCCAATACTTGTGCTGCGGCTCGCCTGTCTGTGGTGAAGCACGCTTCTCTTTTCCCTGTATTCGCTTCTGAGCTCCAGGAGGCAATCTGTACGCGCCTTTTCGGCGGGCGCAATTCTTGTTCACGAAGGCACATAGGTTGCTTCGGATTGTACGTATGATCGTGTCTTACTACATTTGTTTCTGGCTCTCTTGTTTTTTGTTTGCTTCCTCGGGTTGCGGCCATGCTGTTGCAGGCACCAACTATCGTTCCCGCGTTATTCATGCACTGCCTGTGGTGGAATGCTAAATCATTCTCCATGCTAATCTATGGCCGGTGTTTACAGACATGTACTCTCTTTGATCCAGAAGCAAGCAAGAGAAAATCAGAACAGAACAAGAACAAGGGCCTGTGTATTATCCATCCTCACATTATTCAAAATCGAATTCTTGCTCTGAGCCTGCTGCCCCTCCGGACTCCCTAGTGCACAATGGCCACAGAAGATGATAACTTCGATATTGATATCTATGGGGATGGAGGCGACAATACCAACGATCAGGGCGACTACAAACAAGACGACTCAGCGCTGGTGCTAGATGCCCCAGAGACTGGCACTCCAGTGAACAATATTAAACCTGCTACGGAATCAAAACCTCAGACCGAACATGCCCCCTCGACAAATGGTGGTCATCCAGTGCCCCATCAACTACCGCCAGTACCAGGGGCTTCTGCTCCCCACGGCGTGAAACGCAAAGAGTACGACGACCGCCCCTCCGACCCGGATGCGACCACAGCTTTGCTTATTTCTGACCTCTCCTGGTGGACCACTGACGACGACATTCGCGGCTGGGTGAACCAGGCTCAGAGTGAAGATGAGCTGAAGGATGTGACTTTCAGCGAGCACAAGGTTAACGGAAAGAGCAAAGGGTAGGAATATGTTACATCTTGCTTTTGGTCTCATCAGCTGCTAACCCTAATCATATATCAAACAGACAAGCTTTTGTGGAATTTACTACACCCAAGGCAGCTACTGCCCTCAAGCACCTTCTTGAAACCGGTGCCCAATCCGGCCGGAAGTACATGGTCAACTACACAAATCCCCACACTAATCCCTTCCGTACACTGCCCAAGGATGCTCCCATGCGCAAGGAAGCTAACCGTGGTGGCATGTCCGGCGGCTTCACCCCCGGCGGCAACCAGAACATGAATTTTGGCAGCGGCATGAACATGGGCGGTGGATACCGCGGCGGCCGAGGCGGATACAACAACCGCGGAATGGGTAACATGGGCAACTTCAACAACCGCAACAACTTCAACAATATGGGTGGATTCCAACCTGGTGGTGGACCCATGATGGGGGGCTTCCAGGGTGGTTTCCAAGGCGGCATGCAGAACTACGGCTTCAATAACCGCGGAGGTATGATGGGAGGCGGCATGCGCGGTGGTCCTGGCGGGATGCGAGGCGGCCGCGGAGGCAATATGGGTGCAAACAATATGATGGGCATGCCTGCAATGAACGCAATGGGCGGGATGGGCATGAACCCTATGGCCGGTAGTATGGGCCCAATGATGGGGGGTATGGGTATGCAGGGTGAGTAACTAGGGCTGTCTACTTGATTCTCTCCTCGTTTTGTGCCGCAGATGAAAGGTTACTGACTCATTTCAAGGTCAAGGTTTCCAAGGCCCCAACCCGGCCTTCAACCAGGGCTTCTTCAACAATCAAGGAGGTGGCGGCGATGCGTCCTGGAACCCGCATGGCGCGAAGCGCAGTCGACAGGAGTAATAATCAAAAGTTCCTCGTCCTTCCCCCTTGACCGTGCCTCGGAACTGGCTATGGAGTTTACCAGTCTTTTGTTCCTCAGCGGTATTCTTTCCTCTTTTCCCGAAAGCTGCCAGCATCTGATCTTCACTCCGCCCGTCTTTTCTCTCATATTTTGCCATGTCGGGAATGATAGGTGTTGAGGATGGACGTGTTCAAGGCTCGATCTAACCAGGTTCAGACTCGAGTTTCTTTTCTATTCGTGTATTAGATCCAATTCAACGGTGTTGCTCGAGGTTATCTACGTTGCCATGTGGTTTCATGTGTATTATATGGGTGAATCGGGAAAATCGTCTGTTGTCTCCAAGCTTGCTACACCCTGCCCTTTGACTGGTGAGCTTTCTATCTGTTTTTTTCTGCTGTGCCCCTCCCCTAGAAAAGCATATTCTATTAGTGTATACCAATCCAGAGGGCACTTTGTCCTCTATGATCCAGGCTTCCAGGAGACACTAGGTGGTGGGTGACTGGTCATCGAGCTAGTTCCCTAATGTATCTTCCAAACACAATATAGCTCCTGCTGTCCTACACATATTGACTAGGATTGCAATTTATTGATCTTCCCGCTCAGAGTACCACTGAAGTCGGTCTAAGCTCCAAGTGTAAGCTGCCTGCTAAGCCCTCCTGGCCTGCATAACGCAGCACACCTTATTTCCGTCATGGCTTACAGGCAAGGTTGGCAGAGAGGGCTGTGCAGGTGGAAGTCCAAGCTAAGACCTGCTGACAGGGTAGATCCTACTACCTAGGTATATGTGGACGGAGTGCTTGTTCACCTAAGAAATCGGTATGCTGCACAAGGAGAAACGACAAAAGGTAGTCTTCAATAGCTGTTTGATTGTATAAAGGACATTTTGACCTGGTGGATCACTCCATATCAAAGGATGAACGAGACAAACCAAATTGCTACACAGCACCATAAGAGCAAAACTTTTGATAGAGATGCCAGACAGGATAGGAAAGGTACAGGAGTAAGAAGGATTCTGTACTGGACAAAAGAGCAATGACGGGAACATGGAAATACAAAGAGACCAAAGTTCACAATCACGAGGTGAATAAAAATCACCCATAAAACCAGCGGCATCAAATATTTTAACAGCCATCATCGGTTCAAATATAAGTCACGGGCCAAAACGATAAAATTTGTTGGAACAAGAGCCAAGCGTTGGGGAGTGGAGCAAGGACATGAGGACGCACATGATATATGCGAATAGACACTCCAGTAGACCAGCCAGATAAGAAAAGAAGAAGCCGGTATGTGCAGAGTTGACATCCCGAGCAGCGTCAGCAAATTGACAGAAGCATGCTTCCCCTGCCAAGGCACATGTACAGTTGGACTGCTTGGAAAGTGGATAATTGAGCTCAAGTTGTTGGCAAGACTCGGCCACCCGATATTTGTATTCTTTGCTCTCGTGGCCCTCTTGTCGAAGTATTTGCTCTATCCCATCCAGCGATAGCAGCTTGGACGATGATGGGAGATTCAACCCACAGAGAGACGGTGCTGGGGGTGCGGATAACGAAGAGTCCAGTTTTGCGGCGAGAATTCTCAATCCAAGACCGCAATTGGGGGGAATGGGCATTTGAGAAGAAGATGAAGGAAGGTCCATGTCATTAGAGCCTGACGAGTTTTTTGAGAAAGCAGGAATCACATCAGACTCCATCAAGTCAATGGGCGTCATTCTTTGGGAACCCTTTGGAGAAAGACCAGCAGTGGACCTGAGGGCCATTTTGAAACCGTTACTTGCGTACTGGTCACGATTGTCCGGGATTTCCGAAAGAGGATATTCCAAGTGAAGTAGTCTCACATCCACAGTCGCCCATTTTCGAAGCAGATGGCTGCTGCTAGGGTCCCATGATATCTTGTTAATTCCTTTGGTGCGCTTCCCAGTGGTGATATCGATTCCGCATGGCATATAGTGGGAATCAAAGGCAACACTCTTATCGAGGGAGGACTTGGTAGATAAAGGCAAATTGCTCTTGGGAAATTCATCTACGTAGGAAGAAGTCAGCAAAGTCAAGACTTATAAAGCAGTCGTATTCATGAATATAACGGGAATGATAAAAGATACATACCATAGATCGGAATAGCCCCTAGTGTTGGGAGATGCTGAGCAATTGTTGATGGCAGCGGAATGGCTGGCATCTTGATGGAGCTGGATTCAATCAAGGATGGGCCATGGATTCCAAGTAAACTTGGAGATGAATCATCGTCCGCTAGGACTCCTATTCTCCAGTGGTTATTTCCTCCCATGAACTGCCCGTTCGGAAATGTTTGCATGTACTCCCCAGTGTAGTCGTCATCTTGCCCTCCACCAAATGCGAAGCCTCCCCTCTGCTGAAGAGGAAATTGGTAGATGTAGGCAGGATTGATATAGGCTGAACGATCTCTCAGTGAAGGTCCCAGGTGGTCTCTGTAAGATGCACTCTGGTTGATCCGAATTGCAGAATTGTCGGAACACATATGGCAAGAAAGCTGTGAGCTTCTCCTTGCGTGGCAGGATTGACAGCTACCAAAGTCGTGGCCACATCTTTGACACTTTCGTCGATCAAATTCTTGTATTTGGTCGTGCCTGGGAGCTATGTTGGTAGAATTCCAAGGCTGTTCTTGTTGGCGGAATTCATGATTGTGTCTTCGAACACGTTCATCACGTCTATGTCCTCTTGGATGATGATCATAACGGTGGTGCTGTGCGGTATCCGAGTGGCGACGATCAAAGGTTGAAACACCCCTTGGTGGAGGAAGCATAGTAGGCTGTGCTCTCTCGTTGTTACCCATCGGATCACAATTCATTGGGGTACTCGTTGAATTGCCCGCAGGGGTGTGCATGGGGGCGTCCATCGAGGTATCCATCTGGTCGTTCTCCACTTCGTGGAATGATACACCAACTTGTGATAAATCCATATCGGAGTCATAGAGGTTCTCATCATCACATATTTTGCTACCTCTAGCCAAGGGGGTAGAAAACGCTAAAGTCGAGCTCCTAGGGTGGCGCGGTCCGGCTCCATAGCCATGACCCCCCTGTTGGGAACTGCCATCCGAAGACGTGGAGGGCATCCGACAGCTATCAATATAGCACTTCTCCATGGTCTCCCAAGCCCGTGGTATGGCTTTGCACACGCTGCAAACAGGCGGGAGCTCAAGGCCATCCCTATTCTTGTCAAGCTCATCAGCGCCAGGGCTCCGAAGATGTTTTTTGACAACATGGTTTTGTGTTTTATCCCGGCGGTAGGCGGAGTAGCCACAACGCTCGGGGCAGTGGTAGCACCACCGGTGACTGTGTTTTTCGTGGAAGTGGCGAATGAGAGTGTGTCGCGACTTGTACTTCGCCCCTCTCGGACACAGAGAACAGCAAAACGGTCCATCCGCAGCAGGTGCTTCAGATAAAATCTCACTGCTAGGTTTATTCTCCAGCCGAATGCGTGAGGTGAGGTCTTCCTCAATGCTGTGGGCTAATTGGCGAGATAAGATCAATAAATCCTGGGTGGGCTCCTGCCCCGAACCAATGAGTTGGTAAGTGTCTTGGAGTCTGCTAAGCGCATTGAACATCTCCTTCAAATGAGGAGGCATTGAGCGGGCTCCCAAAGACTGGGCGATGAGATTCATCGCGCTCTCATCAGAGGGAGGAGGCTGGTTTGGATTGTGTCCGTCTCCAAGGTCCAAAGTACCAGGAAGCTCGTTTTCAAGCATGTGCCAGCTTCCCAGCTGCGTAAGAATCGGTGCTTCCGGGGCGGTGGAGTCTTCGTGACTTCCCTGGTCACATCCTTCAAATTGACTGGAAGAGCTTGGATCTTGCAGTCCCGGTTCGTCGGTAGTGAAGCTCGAGCCGGTGACTGATCCACTAAACATGCGCGACGATCGAGACAACTGACAAGGCAAGATAGAGTCTTAGCCAAATTCAAAAGAACCGTTTTTGGAATCCAGGTCCTGACGGCGGGACACTCACCGTGGTGGAATGGTTCTGATTCATATCGACGTGGCCATAGTTCGTGCGATCCGGTAGTAAGCTTGGTCCAAAACGAGGACGCTGGTTATTCATGGTGTTGCTGGGACGCATCGAGAATGATGTTTTTAGATGGACACGAAGGGTAGGGTATATAGACTGTATTGGGATAAAGAGGAGGATGAATAGGAGAAAAGGAGAGCAGGTAAGATGGAAGATAAAGTTGCAGTATAAAGCAGAGTGGGAGATCGGAGAGCGTTTAGAGCAACAGAGAGCGGAGGGATATCTAGAGTTGGAAAGGAAGGAGAGGTGCGTGTGAGAGATAAAGAGGGGAAAGGAGCCACGGGGTAGAAAAAAAGATTGCAAGGAGTATAAGGAATACAAGAAGTCGGGGTTGAGCTAGGAAAGAAAGACTGAAATCGACGCAGGGACAGGGACAGAAGAAAAGGCGACAAGTACGACTACACTCAGACGGATTGGCCGTCTCGGTCAGTGTACCTCCGTGGAAAGGATAGAGAAACAAAAGTCAGATCTCGAGGCAGTTGGGCCACTCCAACTTAAAGAGAAGAAGTCACCATGGATGACAACGAACGGATGGATCAGTTGAGGCCAACTTGTCCGTGCGAGGCGCAGGCGCTCGTTCACCAGGGTGAAGGGCAACGGCAATGCCAACCCATAGGGCAGAAATGGGGGTGGACATGACAATGAGGAGGTGTGGAGAACACTGGGAAATCCCTTAATATTAATACAGGATTCAAGGAGAGTTCAGGGCTTGCCTGCATCGCCCACCAGATCGACTGGAGCCTCTACTACTGCAGCCATGGCGAGTATAACCACGATAAACACGACTGACAAGAGCGCGTGGTGTATCACGGAGAGTCGAAGCCATAGGGGTTTAGAGCAATGCCACAAATCCTCGGTCGAGGGAAAAGGCAACCGACGGGTGCAAGTGCCTCTGCAGCTCGAGATGCGACCCATCGGTCCACGCACGATGCGGGTTGGTTCGTGGGGATGGAGTCTGCAGCTTGCATTGGCCAATCGAGCTCGCCATCCGTGGTCTCTCCCCGTTACGGAAACCCGAGGGGGAGCGCTGCTTGAACTCGGTGGTCTCAATGTAGCCCGTATAGCGAGGACTGTACCAAATGGATCTTAAAGCGGTCAGCCGCGAGGGTGGAAGGTCAAACCAGGTGGGTGAACGATGAGTGGTGAGGGCTGAAAGGCGTGGTAAGGGTTGAGTTGTGGGTGATGAGGGTAAGTTGGTGCAAGGGTGCGATCACCCTGGTAAAGTCACCCCCAGTCACGTTTCCTCGATGCCCAACATGTCGGGATTGGGATGTGGGCTACCCAGGATAAGAGATCGCACCGATTCCATGACCATAGGGCTACCAAACACCAGGGTCTCCTACTTCCGAGAGCTACGGTTGGTTCCATACAGAGAAACCGGCCATGTCGCAGGACGACGTTATACAAACAAACATTGCCATCGGAACGGCGCCTACCTCGTACGACATGCGGGCGGAGTTAAATTTGAGGTCTGGCCACGAACTGCATGGCAGGCACTCGTCATTTTTACTATGTAAGCCCCGTTCATCTCCACTTGGAGATCGTACAGAGACGCGATCAGCTGCCAATCGAGGCATGTCAAATTCTAGCTTTTGTGGTAGAACGCTCATGCAGAATGTACAAAGCCCTGAATTGACCGTCAGTGTTGGATGTTCGCGATTATGGTGGGAGATAATACTCACTAGGACTCATCACCATCTGCAGGATCTTCCGGCGAACTTTTCAATCCAACACAAGTCACTTGAATAAGTGTAAAGTCAAACAGGAAACAGGAATTGCGTCGAACTAGCCTCCCATGCTGTAAACATAAATATATGAAAATCTGCGAGATCAACAAACCAAAACTGTTGCAAGTGAGAAGCAAATCATTCAAGGGTGGGTAGGTGGGAAGAAGGGCGCCAAACACCAAGATCAATCAGATATCGTTCTCCCTTACCATAGAAACGCCGCCATATGGGAACAGGACCAAAGCCGCGGGACGAAAATAAACAGTGCTGAATCTAATTAGGATTAATGGGACGAAAATCAGGGAGAAGAAAGGGGAGGGGATGGGAATCTCATAAACAACGGGGATTATAACAGCAAGGCTCATAGACAACGGGGGTCATGAACAATGGGAATGAGCCCATCCAGCCATCACTGGCTCAGACGTGGGCCAAACCCGAAATACCTCAGACGAGCGAGGAACATGATGGTATATAACAGGTAAATGGTAAATAACTCCAGAACAGTGGTGGCATCAGTTGTGAGGTCATCTTCAGTGGCCGCGTCTGGAACGGACAGGAAGGGACAAAAGTCGCCGGCCAGCTTACTCGTCCAATCCATCAGTTTGTAGAAGGATGAGTTCAGCTCAAGCTCGACGAAGAATTCGGCTTCCTCTTCTTCGTCCTCTTCCTCCTTCTCTTCATCGTCGTCGTCGTCGTCTTCATCGTCATCGTATGCTAGTGGCTGCTTGGTTTTATCGTACACCAAGGCCCTCGGGCAGATGGGAGTTTTGGATTGTGCAATTGGAGACGAAGATGAAGACAAAGAAGTCGATGGCGTAACCGATGCCACTGGAGATGAGGCAGGAGAGAGGGCAGCTCCATTGCGAGAGCCGGGTGGGCCCTCACAGGTAGCGTACTTGGTCTCATCAGACGAACCGAGGGTCATTTCGACAGCTTGCTGGAGGGCCGCCTTGGCATGCTGCCTACCAGAGGCCTCCGAAACTGAAGAGCAAAGTTTTAGTAATTTCACCACAACTCTGACCCTAGTTTTCAAGGCACAGCCAGAGCTCGACTTCGACCCAGACGCACGGTCTTGCGGCAGTGTGGTGACCGTCATTTCGACGCGTCTGTCTGAGCTAAGGTCAGCACCCGCTGTGGCGGTGTCGCAAGAGCCCGGCGGTTTGTGGTCGGGGCGGGGCTTCGTGACTGTCGTTGGGGGTAACTTCTTCTTGGGGTTGTCGTTTTCATAAGTCGGCGACAAGCTCAGCTCTCCAAACTTATTGATGAGACCGGGGAGCAGAGCACTAGGCGACGATTCTTGGATCTTGGGATCTCCCAATTCGTGGACGTAGGTCTCGCTGGCATCTCTCAAGGTGCCTATCCAATAAGAATAAGAATTCCCCCTTTGAACAAGGTCTCTAAAGAAATGCTGTGTGGCATCGCTCGGATCCACTGGTAAGTTGAAGACACCAGGCAGACCGTGTCCTGGTAAATAAATGGTGTTGTCAGGCTCCAGAGACTGTGCCTGGCTAATGCCGTTAGGAGAGGTACTTGGACATGCGTGGCAATAGTCTGTCGAATCCTCCGTAAGGAAACAGGAGTCACAGCTCCTAAAAGGGTGCCGACATTGCCGACAATGGGGCTCACTTAGGTCCATCTCAGGTTCTTGGGGCTGTTGCTCCGGTGGTAGCCCCATAGACCCGACTGGAAGGTCGCGGAGGAGGTCGCCCAGCGAGTGACCACTCTCCGCACGAGTACGGTTCATATCAGCGACACCATCTGATGAGGAGTGAATCAGGACAGGGGGGCGTGCTGGAACCTCTGTCGGCCCGGGGAATGAAGCCGACAGGTTCTGTGGCCCAACGGCATGGCTCACTGTGCGAGACGGCCTTGGTGGCAGATCATTCACATCCAGATCTTGGATTATAGAGTCCTGGTCTTCTGTATGACTCCAGTCGATGCTTGCGCCGCCCGAATCCCGACGGCCACCAAGGCAGAACTGGATGTAGCAGGATTCCATATCTTCCCATGTAGCGTGGTGATCTGAGCAAGTGCTGCAGTCGCTCGGACAGGGAAACTCCTCCTTGACCCGGTCAATGGCTCCTGAATTCAGACGCTGTCCATGCTTATTCATGGTATGGACGTTCAATCTCTCACGGCGAACGGTGAAGTAAGAGCAGTTGCGATGCGGGCAATGGTACTGGTACCTTATGCGGTGGGACTCGCGAAAGTGGCGTTTGTGAGTGCCCCGATCCCTGTACTCTCTTGGCTTCGCACACAGCAAGCAACGAAGCGGGGAAGTGGGTGCATTAGCAGCCGGTGTCGCAACCAGTGGGTCGGGACGTAGGAGAGCGAGCTGCTTGCTGGCTTCATTCACCTGGTCTTGCACCTGGAACAAACGAGCATCCTGTTCACCCTCTGTTGCATCAAGCAGACGAAGTGCGCGCTCAAGCTTCGACCTCAGCGTATGAAACTGGGAGCCTGGCCCGGTTTGGCGGTTCCTGGCAACGCGGTGTGTGGCCGTGGTTCTCGATGCATGGTCACGAACGGGCTGTGTGGAATTGCCGCCGACGTTGGTACCAGGACGGGGGAGATGGTTGGACGACAGGACGACATCGTCGTTGTTGTCGGGGCTTGGCTGGCTGGGGTCTGTATTGGACCAGCCTCCAACTTGAGCAAAGTCCATTGGGATTGATTGCTGGACTTTGACTTGACTCGAGGGTCCGGAATCGTGCGATACCTGGGGAACGTCGTCGGGGCCGGTGATAACAGTGGCAGTGCCGTCGGCAGTGCCCTGTCCACTAAAGATTGCAGAGGCGGAGGCGGGCGAGGACACCTTGAGGCCCTGGTTAGCTCACTTCAGGCAAGTTGAGTGCACATCGAAGAGCACATAGAATACCCACAGTGCCGGAGTGACGCGAATGCGCGACGGGCCTCGGGCAGGCCCTGTGACGCCGGTGGTTCGCCATGATGGCGGGCTCGGATGAATTGACTGGACTGTGAGCCCAGTCAGAGGGGAAATGGAAATACGCAGAGGGCGGAGAGCTACAGGGAGGGGAAAGAAGTACAGGAAAAGAGACAAGATCAGAAGGGGAAGGAAGAAGACAAGGGTGAAGGAAAGTGCAGGATAGGAGGGGATGGAGACAGGGATTTGCAAAAGGCGAGACGAGATGGAGTGGATGGGAGGAAAGGAGAACAGAGAGAGATGTACAGGAAGAGCGGGATGGATGGGAAGGCAGTCGAAGTAGCAAGACAAGACAATCTAGGATGGAGGGGGAGGCGGGCTATTCTAACAGCGATCTGTGAAATGTGGGGATTGGCGTGACGATCGAGCGTGAAAATGAGAAGAAAGAGGAAAAGGAAGGGAGAGGCAGGACGAGATCGAGCGTTCTTAAGATCGACCGAATGGAGGGAGAAGCAGGAACGGCGGCACTCTTGCGCAGTGACCAACACCTTGGTGAAGGTGAAGAGAAGACCTCCTCCACCCACAGCCAAAACCCAGATGACGATGTGTGGAGATGGAATGGTGGATTTCCCAGCGATCATTCGGCAACGCTCGATGGACATCGTGCACCTACCTCCTTTCCAGGGCAGCCAACCACGGCATTGGAATTGGGTACAGATCGTCCTGTCACCTCCCAGCGCGGCCATGGCCACCGGATCGCGGTTTTCGGCAGTATCACCGGAGTATTTGCTCTATGGCGGAATCTTGCAATTTTGCACCAGATCCTCCGGCGTCGCGGGTTGCCTGCGACCTACTTTCCACCCCTTCCCCCTTTGCCCCCGCAAGGAGGCGCAGCGAGATCGACCAGACGTCTAGCATGACGCGATGTTCCCCAATTCAACACTGCAGGGAGCGTGGGATGACAGAGCTCTGCTCTAGTTGCTCAGCCTTCGACCGTGGGAGGCGGACCGCAAGACCCAATCAGGAAGGGGGTGAGTGTTCCCTTTGCCTGGGCGAAATCACCCGCCGCAAAGCCCCAATTCTGCCCAACCAGGAGCTGAGGTTGGCTGCCCAAGACCATGACATGATCCGGTCCATCCCGATGCCGATGCCCGGCGTGCTGAGCGGCTCGAGTCTACTGTGTTACAATGGCTCTACAATGGCTTTGACGGAGATTTTATCTAAGGGCGCTATACGAACATTGCGTTCGGAGCGGCGCCTTGCATGGTACAACCTGCCGAGATAACTTAATCGCAAGATCCGGGGATTGTGAGACAGGGACTCACCCGGCTCCGTCATGGCTGAACATGGCCAATTCCTCTTATAGGGTTGATCATTGCGCGATCTGATAGCAGACCGGAGGATACAGAAACAAAAAGAGCCTCGTGCAATTGAATCGTGCAAAACTGCCAACGCCCCATTCTAATTGCCGTAGTATACACGCCTATGCAGAATATACAAAGCCCTAATGTCGCCGTCAGTGTCCGATGCACTACATCAAGAAGAAATGCTCACCAGGACTCATCAGCAACGTGGACATAACAAAACGATCAACCAACAAGAGACCAAAACCAATTCCAGCACGCCAATTAACACATAACCAAAAGAGTATCGATATCGAAAATCAAAAAGACCGTCAATCACCTAGCCGAGAGCCTAAGGCATGGTCGCGCGAGGGTGAGTGTCTCAAAGCCATCATCACGTAGAGGATGTACCGGAAGAAGTACTCCAGCACCCGGCTCGGATCGTAAACAGCCAGGTCAGGATCTATAACCGCTGACTGTCCACCAGACCGCTGGGACAGCTTATCGAGGGACGACTGCAAGTCGAAATGGAATGCGACTTCGCCCTCAGTCTCGAAAACCCCCGTCGGCGTCTCGTCACCCTCGAACAGCGACAAGTCCGTAAAGGAAGAGCATCGAGATAATCCGGTGTCTGAGAGAACAGACTCCGTCCCCGAGCAGTCCAGGTCTGGAGTCCTGACGACGATGGACTCTCGAGACCGGTCGGCCGTCGAGTCGACATCTTTCGCAATCACCGCCGGTGTAGTCTTCGTTCTCTTTGTCTTGTCTGACAATGCGGCCACGGAAGAGCGGAGCTTCAGCAGCTTCACCACGAGCTGCACTCGTGTTCGGAGCGGGTGGCCGGTTCGGTCTTCGGGCAGGAACTTCATGTTCATCTCCAGGTGTTCGTCGTCGGCGACATTGGCGCGCGCGCTGCCGAAGTATGAAGTCTCGGACGAGGCTCGATAGGGACATTGGAATTTGGAGGGAGGCTTAGGGCTCGTGGTCGCGGCGGGCGGCGGCAGGTCGCTCTGAGTCGTAGCATCTGCGAGTGCAAAGAATTAGCGAAGTGGGTCTTATTTGCTCGGTCAGGTTCGCTTTCAGATCACAAAAGTCGACGGGGGTGGGAAAGAGACCAAATGGAGAAGCTCCCTACCTTCATACGCCAGAGCTCCCAACACTTTGGGTGGCTTGACGGGGCCTGCGACGAAAGGGATTCTGATCGGCAGGTGATCCATCCAAGTGCCTACCGGCTGTGCCATCTGGGACTTCAGCATCGGCGGCTGCTCCATGTCAATCTCGCTGAGACCACGCTGGTGGATGTCCGCCACAGCTGCTACTCTGTAACGACGTCCCCGGGAGCCGCCACTCGCGCCCGACGGGCGGCGCTGCAGGCTGTTGCGGGCAATACCCGTCTGGAGCTGAGGTCTGGAGTCCAGAAGATTAGGGTCGAGCGTCCGTGGTGGGGGCATGTTTTGCCCCGTAGACGATCGAACCACATAGGAGGAAGCGGAAGCGCCGGGCCTGAGCTGGAGCACAGAGAGATCGGAGCATCGATGGCACCAATCTGCGTGTGGCGGTCGAACAGAACAATGACGACAGTTGTGGAAGATGTGGTTGCATCGCCTGCATTGTCGCTGGCCTTGTCTTCTGGATGAAAATGAACTCCGTTCGGGAGGACTTTGCAATGAGCCAGGTCTTTGCGGTGGGCGAGATCCATGAGGCCCATCCACAGTGAAGGGGTCTCCGATAAGGTTTCTAGGTTCGTAAGAACCATGGGACCGAGGCGGCTGGAACCCGTCAGCGCCAGGGGCACCATCCGATGACGAGCGAACCAAGGAGATGGCTCGCGGGGCAGCACTCCTCGTTCCGCCATTGTCACCCGGGAACGAGGAGCTCAAGCCTTGCCGTGAGTGGTAGTCACGCATATCATGCTGTTGTGCTGACAGCCCGGCCCCAGGCACCTCGAGGAACCGCCCACTGCTGGGGATAACAGTCGGCCTATTGTTTGTCGCTGTACTTCCTCGGTCAATGCTGCTCCGGCGGGATGGGGTCTCATCAGCGAGTCCGTGGTGAAGATGGCAATGTGTGAGGAAGCAAGCGTAGAACGCTTCCCAGGAGCTAGTGATACAACGGCAGATGCTGCACTGCTGCGGACAAGGGAGCTGGTGCTTGTTGTTTGCGATCTCGTCTGGGTTTGCTGCTCGCTCGTGTTTTACCCGACAGTGATGAATGACTTTGTCTCTCCGTCGTAATATCTCTGGGCATCCTTCCTCCGGGCAATGATATTCAAACCTGTTATGGTGAAAATAATCAACGTGTCGCATAAACGATCCTCTGATGTTAAATTCTTTATTATCACATAAAAGGCAGCGGTAACGCTCGCTTGCTCTGCTGGGTGGTTCGATGGATCCAGCAATGGAAGGTGACCGCGTTCTCATAACGTCGAGTCCTTGAATCCGAATTAGATTGTTGATGTGCTCTGTCAGATTCCCCAGGCTGCGCTGAGATTCAAACAAATCGGCCGAGTTACATTCCGACGGCGACAAAAGCACGGATCTCACGTGGTCCAGATCCTGGATCAAATCCGGCGGGTGAGAGCCTAGCGGGCCATTCTCGGGGTCTGAGATTCCTATCATCTCCCGAGACGCTGCGGTCTCCAGATCGGGCTCTGGGTCTAGAATGGCGACCTGCGGAGAAGCTTCGCAGGGAACAAGAGTCACTGACGGCGCAGCCTCAGCGCCTCCGGGATCCTCATCAATGTTCAGAGTTTGCGGGATCGCTCCCTCTTGCTCGTGTCTCGGCTGGATTCCTATCAGGTCGTGGTCGTTCACGCCGGGGGGCACCCGTTGTGATGAGATTTGGCGCTCGGTATAACCAGAGACCACGAACATATCGTGGTCGAAGCTGGTTTCGCTCGTGCTCGCCGTGAACTGACTGGTCGGGTATGAGGATCCCTGGGAGCCCTGGGGGTCGATCTCGTTAGCTATGAGCACCGTGGGATCGTCTTGCGTGATGGATAGACAGACGGAAGGACAACTTCAGATGGGAAAATCTTAGAAACCGAGCGATACTCACGGTAACTGGGTATGTGACCCCAGAACTAAAAATCCCCGTAGGCATTGCACCCTCCATCGTGACTTCATTCCCGAGCGGTCTCAGAGTAGCCGACGACTCGGTCATAGGATCGTGCGAACAACCATAATCCCACACGGGCCGGTCGAGGTCGAAGTAGGAGGAGTTCCAGTCTTGATCCATTGCAGTCAAAGATGGCAAGAAAAGGAACTAGTCAGACACCTGAGCCGGCAGCCCAGATGAGACGGCGAGGCCAGTCAGAAGCGGAACAGTCAGACAGAGAGATTGCAGGTGGACGGACGGAGCCGGCGTAGAAGTGAGCCTGTAAGCCTGGGGGTCCAGGGGAATTTATAGGGCGCCGCGCATCACCATGCCCCCCGCTGGATGTGATTTTGCCCGGGTGACGAATGGGCGAAGTTAGTTCATATGCAGGAGATCCCGGCTGGGGAAGCCATCAGAGGCGCCTGTTGGACTATATCTACCCGCGGCGGGTCGGAACGAAGAACAGAGCAGACCGCGACGGCACCGCGGCTTCCGGATTTCGAGATACAGAAATTGCGTCTCTGCAATGAAGAGATTGGAACGGGTTTGAGAAGGCAACCGAGACGAAGCGCACTGGAAGTGAGGCGTGAGGCGGAGAGGGGAGAGGGGGAGGAACTGGCGAATGAGCGCGGCGGAGTTGCAATAACGACCTCAACCCGGCTGGACCTTAGGGATACGGTTGCACTGTTTCCCACTGCAAACCATTCCAGCGAGAGGCACCCGAGTACCAGTTCTGCGCTGCAGAGTCGAAGTTGACCCTGGCCCAGACACAGCCTCAATGAATTGGGCTGCAGCGTAATGCCACGCACTCCTGGCATATCCCAATGTGGCAGTCACAGCTGGGCCAAGATTCGCACAACATTGTTTCTGATACAAGACTCAGTGAGTGGGCTTCCTATCTGATTGGGAAGGTGTGGATGAGGTCTTCATCCACGTACAGTACGATAGCTGTTGGAATCACAGCTGAGGAGGACACTGTGCCACCTGTAGAACTCTATCGTCATTACATTCCACGGTAATAACGCTGGTCTTGCTTTCCACTATGTTTGGACGAAGGAAGAAGTACTTTCTAATGGATCGTCCACTCTGGAGGGAGCACCAGAAAGGCCAACTGTCGCACTGTGTTTGTCGGGATCGGCGACCAGTGGAGCCCGAGGGAAGGGCTCCAGGCTTCTTCATTATTGGAACGTAAAATTCAAGCGGAGAGTAAAGAATAATAAAAGAGAAGTATTAGATAACTATCATGCTTGCAGGAACATTCATGGATTCGTTTCCAAGCGACAAGGGAAAGACGCTCGAATGAGGCGGGTGACTGAACTCGGACCTGCAACATGAATCAAGCATAGTAACTAAATCCTGGATCCTACAGCTGGGTTGATCGGATTACTCGCAGCCTGTGGTGGCAATTTCACGCAGTTTAGCAGCAGTAAAGAGCCCGTACAGGTGAGCGACAGAGAGACATCTTCAAACTCCAGGCGAACTCTCGTGCCGTCCCAGCTAGGTACGTGGCCCTTCAGAGTTTCCGTGATGTCACCTCGTGGTGATATTCTTGGCCGAGAACCATCGACACTTAGCGTCATCTCAGATTTAGCGTAGAGCGTGTGCTGCAAGGGGAAGACCGGAGAGGTACGATAACCTCGCACATTATCATCATGGGGCCCGGCGTGCAAACGCCCGAGAACTCATGTGCCGACGCCCCGCATTAGAGCACCAAAGTGACACTAATCTCGAACCATTCATCGCTCGTTGTTGAGCAGAACCGCCCCAGCAGGCCAATTGCCACGCGATTTCGTCGGGCAAAAGCATCAGCCCCTCTGTGGGGCCCATCCCATTCTGTTCTCTCCGTCGGGCGATTCGGAGACGAGGCGAGATAAGGCGTAATAACCTCGCTTCGCCGCACGGGGGAGATCTCTGGCCAATCATCCGGGCGAGATTAGTGCTCACCGGTAACAGTCCGGAAAGAAAGACGGAGCAGAAAACATCACTTGGGGATCCGGATGATCATCACGGATAAGCACATGGTTTGTCAGTAGACTCATTTAGAGCCGGGGAAAATTCAACCCTCAAGCGCTCAGTGGGTCGCTGAGAATTGACTCCAACGTCGACGCGGATATCAGCTAGTGCCGTTAGGATCAGCAAATCACAATGACAGATCGGGGGTTCGTCCAGCTGCGGCTGTTACGGCGAAGAAAATCAAAATCATGAAAAGACCCTTGGGTCCTATGCGCCCGGCCATCATTTCCAAGGAGATATTCCGGGCTGGATATTCTTTTTAGGGGGGATCTCCGAGCTGAGACTCGGTCGGGATGGGGCCGAACGGATGGTCGCAGCCGAACACAGGACCGCAGATGCGATCATCGTGCACCCGGGGCATGGAAGAAAAAGAAAAGGAAAGAGAAAAAGAAATGTGTCAGCCTTAGGTACGTGTATCATCTGGAGTCTGCCCCGGTGGCAGGAGCTTGGATACCTTGGCAGAGGGGAAAGGGGGGCGAATCTCAGCTGGCGTTGGTTGAAAATAGGGAAGGACGATAATGACGATGAGGAGGAAGATGATGATTGTCGACAGATCTACAGGGTCGACCCACCGCGCGGATGGATCCGCTGGTTCTTCTTCGGTTCCACGGTTCCCACACGGTCCTGGATGAATTGCGACGTTCACCTCGACTACAACTACGTTGCACGTTGAAGAGCAAAAAAAGAAGTCATATACATGCCATTCATAGTAAGTGATTGGATCTGGGACTGCCCTTGCATCCAGCTGCATGAGATCCACGACAGGACCGTGCGATCGACAGACAGCTAGCGGGAGCCAGAAAAGAGAGAGAGAGAGAGAATAATAGAAATAAATAAACCAGACAAAGAACAAAGCAAAATATTCACAAAGCGAGGGACAATCGAGCCGAAACCGAGAGGCTGATAGTCTATGTTCTTTTTGGCCAGTGTGAACGCCTCCGAGGCGTTTTTTGCCCCGAGGATTATGCCTCGTCGACGACACCAGGACAAACCCAAAGATTCACGAGGGACGCCAAGTCCCCCAAGGTACAGATAGGTCAAGACTTCCCTGCAACCAAGCGCCATCTTTCCATGAAGTACAATATTTCGCCGCAAACTCCTCAGAAAGCAGGAAGATCCCCCACAATGCCGCTGGCTATTGCTCAGCGGCGATTGACGGGCGACCAGGGCTGCGACGATGCGGGCGCGCTCAGGAAGACATCGAGCATGCTTCCGCTGCCGCCGCTGCCATTGTCATTTCCGTTGGCGGGGGGGGCTGGGTCGGCGAAGTCGAGGCCATCGAAGTTGTCGGGCAGGTTGACGATGTTCCGGCTGTTGGTCCAGGAACCGACACCGAGCAAGTCAAGGTCCTGCGAGGAAGGGGCGGGCCTAAACGCCCGACAGATTAGCACGCAGATCAGGATTTTACATAGCGACGAAGGATGGTGAAGATTGGGGGCGGACGGGAGGCAATTGCGAGATGGGAGGGCGCGCCAGAGCTACCATGCGTCAACCAAGACGCGGAGAACTTACTTCGGTTGGTCACTCATGGTGCTGGAAGAGGCGGGTGGGATGGGGTAAGAGGCAGTCAAAGGACTAGACTCGACGGGGAGTTAGCAAATGGCTCCAAAGTAGTAGATCCATGGGGAGCAAAAAGCAAATCGATCCTGATCCTTACCGAGTTGGCAGTGAAATGGTCACGGTGGATGTGAGTGAAGCTTGATGATTCTGAACCAGCGACAACGGCGAGAGGGAAGAGCTATTTATGTTTCCAGAGGGAGGCTGTTCACGATCAACTTGGGACCCGGGTATTCACCAAGGCAATTTACCTGGTCGGAAAAGGGTGTCTGAATAAATCGGGACCAGCAATCGACCTCGATCGGCGGGAGTATCTCCAGTCAACATCTCCCGAAGCCCACCGCGAAGCCACCTAGGTTGGGGTGAGTGGGAGGGTCACGTCTGCCTGCGTTCGAATTGCGTGGGTTGGATAAAATAATCGTAAAAAAGAGATTAAACCCTTTTTCTGGTCCTGTAACGAAAAAAAATAAAAAATTAAAAAAAAAATGAGAACGGTGTTCTACATAGAGATTCCGACGAAGGGGTCGACGCAATCGCCCCCCCGGGGCCCTGTACTTTGTAAAATTGTATATCGTGAGCAGATGGAAACTCGAGGCCCCGGTATTCTTTCCTTCGGACGTCACTTGATGGTGTGCAGCTCGAATTCGACGTGATCGACCGGCAATGCAAGTCTGGCATCTCAGGAACCATTGCTATACGCCGTGCAGCCAAGTATGAACATGCGGTGTGAGGTCGGGAGAACCTAGAGGGTGGAGGGTAGAGCGGTGATGGTGTGGAATGTACAAGTACGAGTACCGGTACATGGCTAGATTCACCCAGACCATCGAAACTGGAGTCTCCAAATTGAAGTGATTGCAGAACAAAGGACACACAAATGAATTGACGACCGAGCATGCAGACCCATTTCTTCCAGGGACTTCCCCTTGTCGCATTTATATGCGCCGCTGCTTCGGGTCGCGGGAACCCAGTCTATGCACTCCATTTTTTTTTCTTCCGGTCACAATACCTTCCCAAGGGGTTTTTCGTAATTACACTTGCGGGAAAAAAAAGAAAAAGCAAAAAAAAGGTCCGTTACCCAGGAAAAACGGCTGTCTCCAACGGAGCGAATCAGCGGGCCAAATTGGGGTTGCTGCCTTCATGCCCAGCGCCTCAGGGTTTGCGTGTGGCGGTGCACGACACCCGCGACGTCACTACTCCAGGGTTGCTCTCCCTCACCGTCGCCGTCATCGCATCCATCACCACCGCATCGGCATCAACATCACCCGCTTTGCCTAGGTACGCAAGCTCCCAATGCCCGGTCACCCTGGTGGGAGAGATTCAGAAAGAAAAACCTTGGTTCAAGGGCAAAACGGGAGTGGGGGTGAAGCAGTACCGATTGCATGTCCGATAAACCCGCCCTTCTTCCTCGGCACCGCCAGGTGAATGTACTTCTTTTTCCCAAGTACATCCCAAGGGTGAGACGGTCTGAAACGCTAGGAAAGAAAATTTTTTTCCTTCAGTATACACCGCTCCAAACAGTTCATCACGCTAGAGCCAGTATGTATCTTCGGCCTAACAAGGAACGCGCGCCAGTCTCAGGGAATGACAGGCTCCTGTGCAATGGCAACCAGGACAGCCGGTCGCTGATCCCGGACGCGAGTGCCGGGTGCTGCATGGCCGTGGACCCGTGTTTTGGACCGAAGTGCTTATTTTCCAGCGTCTCTCTAGGAGCCTCGCATCGAGTAACAAATACGCTGGGTGATGGTTAGGTTGGGCAACGCCGGTGACGTTACCTCTTAGGGCGTTTTCTGTGTGACGACAGTGCGGTTGGCATCAAGGGCGAGCGGGCATGCTCATCACATCATGGCGTGGGGCGCAAGGTTGAAGAGGGTGAGAGGTTGGAGTGGGTGGAAATGGGAAATGGGAAATGGAAAATGGGGAATAGGCGGGCGGGTGTGCGAACCTGATCCGCGTTGATGCATCACCTCGATCTGTTATCGCTCTGTTATCGGTCCACCTGTGGCGCATGTCGGACTGTGAAAAGATCCAATTGGCCAGCCAGTCCAAGTGGGGCTGTGCAATGTCTTTTTTTTCGCCGAGGATGCTTTTTCCCCTTCTTTTTGCATTCTAGAATCGGACCATTACACCCCCAACCCGAGCCACATAGGGAAGAAAAGCATTGTTCTTCCCGGAGAGAGACGTAAGTGTACCGTTTGGTATCGTAGGGCTTGGCGCCGGTGGATCGGCACAGCGGTAAAATAAAATACTCCAATAACTGAAAAAAACAATAAGAAAAAAGGAAAAGCAGAAAAGAAGAAAGAAGTGCGCCAGGGAGGTCCACCATCCAGGCCTGGCTACAGGATAACCAGCACATAGGTCATAGGCGTAGACGGTGACACAGGACGTCAACATAGCTCGCCCCAGCCCAGATCAGAAGCATCAACGCAGTCACCAAGTTTTCAATCCACGAGAGGAAGCAGGCTGTATATGCTCCATCGCTCTTTTTGCTTTCTTTATTGTTTCAAGGGCAACGGCAGTCGATCAGAAAATCATAGTCGTTCATATGGACCTCCGCGTCATCGACACCGATCTCCTATCGAAATCCTGGAGAAAACATTCCGCTAAAGTCACTAGTGGCGATCTTCTCTCCACACGGAGGGAAGCCGGTGCCGATTATGTTCCGTGAGGGATTTTCTTTCTTCTTCTCTTTTCTGTATGGTATATACCACTCAGGTACCAGCACCGAACGACTTGGCATCTTGCATATGTCCACTGGGACGCTGGATGGTGGATGCTCCTGCGGCGTAGATCAATATCCACCATCCCACCTTTATCACCCGCTATCTTCCCCAAGGCGGCAAGCCGTTGCTGGTGTCATTCGGGAATCGTCCACTAGCTCGCGTCTGCAAGGAATATTGACTTCACACCAGGCGGGCTTGGTTCCCCTTGTGGCGTCCCGATCCAGCCCTAACGATATTTGCTCCGTAGTCAATACCGGAGAGGAGCCAGAACGGCAATACCGTGCCGGGCAGGACTGGCCAGAATCAACTCGAAGACAATAGAAATCAAAACGAAAAAAACGAAAACACGAAAAATAAAAAGAGAAAGAAAAGTCAAGACTCGGGAATTGCGACCGCCCTCTTTCGTCCTCGCCAGGGCCAGGCTCGTTGCCAAGACACACCTAGGTGATCAGAGCCCGATCCTGCCTGGCCGCCCACTTACCTAGTTTGGTGTACACGACTCTCGGGAATGGATGTGTGGCGCAGGTGCCGAAGGGGAGAATAAGAGGATACTACGTCGTGCTTGGCGCCATGCAAGGTGGTCCTCGAGGCGGATCCCCAGCGTGGCGGTGCCCGTCACACTTGCGCTACAATACCACCACCAAAGAGAAAGGTTCGCGAAGCTTGAGCAGCGTGATGAGGTCAACGTGCAGCTATGTCTGGAGACCTGAGATTCCATCGCGAGTCTGGGCCTTCTTTTTCTTTTGCGCGTGCGTTGCCACAGACACCAGGAGCCAGGGGGTGTGTGGAGACAGTCTGATTAGCTGGCGACCGTCAACCGAACTGATTCGACTTGGAACTATTGGGGGAGGCAGACCTGCTTGTCCCAACAATTTTGGCCGGACACCGTGGGATTCATTTGCGAGTTTCGAAAGTAGTAGATGGCAGAGCGTGACGCGAATACAGTGATGTTAATTACCTGCCTAGGCAATTAAGTGCCATCACTGCTGCATTTACCGCTTTTGGCCAGTAGACTGGTAGGCTAGGTTCTGAATGCCGGAGTACTTGGAGGTTGACCCGCCACCGTTGAAGTGATCCGTTCAGGCGATCGGCCCTAAGACCATAACCTAGAAGATAGCATGGAAAGTTTCTCTGTCATGAGTCAATGTCTACAGATTATCCACGCTTCAGTACTTGGGTGACATTTAACGCCAGTGGAGTGCTAGGCCTGCCATCCGGCCGCAACATGTGTACGTTGCGGAGAGCAGGTAAGATACAGATGCAAATGACTGGCTATAAGTAGAGCAAGCGCAAAATTAGAGGTGAACTCGGAAAATTTTTGATTTTGTTTCATTCAGGGGAATCTATGCACAGGCGAGAGGTGCCAGGGCATCGGAGACCCTTCACGTGTCGTCTCATGCAGCCCAAGTCCATTCCCCCTCGAGGGAAAAACGGAGAATACCCGATAAAAAGAACACCGAACAACCACGCACACCAACCGAATCTTTTTTCCGTGCGAGTCCCTTAGATGTGGGTGTCGTAGGGGATCGGGGTAACGGTCTCGGGGGCGTTGCCGGCGGCGCTGACGAGGTGACCCTCACGGGGACCAACGGGCTGGCGCTTCAGGTGGACGTGGATGCCCTTCTCCTTGGCCTCGCGCTTCTTCAGGGCGTTCTCCTTGACACGGTTGATGAACTCCTCACGGGAGCGGGAGTGCTGGACGTGCTCAATGCGGACGCTGATGCGCTTCTCGAGGTAGCGGTTGTCGACGCGCTTGTAGAGGAGGACACCGACCGAGGACTTGGTGACGTTGTAGACGACACCAGTCTTGCCGTGGTAGACCTTGTGAGGCATGCTGTTCGAGCGTCTCAGTCATTCATGTTCCATTCACGTAGACCTCTCCAATCGCTGTCGGTTTCTTGACGAATAATGGGAGGAAAGCCCGACAGAGCGAAACGAAGGGAAAAAAGGATTTCATTCGGATTGTACTGACCCCTTCTGGACGGCACCGTTAACCTTGATGTCGACAATGTCACCAACCCTAGAAATTTTGCGTCAGATCCCTGTTCTCGCATATTCGTCTCGGTGTTCGGTTGAGATTCGTTCGTACCGGTAGGTCTTCATGTAGGTGGACAGGCGGATCATGCCATGTTCCTTGAAGTTGCG
This sequence comes from Penicillium hispanicum, assembly GCF_028827665.1. Taxonomy (NCBI): domain Eukaryota; kingdom Fungi; phylum Ascomycota; class Eurotiomycetes; order Eurotiales; family Aspergillaceae; genus Penicillium; species Penicillium hispanicum. The sequence goes on from NW_026623193.1 coordinate 1,277,791, forward strand.
GCTGAAGGCATACTGTCGTCCATCGAGTCAGCTCGCTGTTCACATTGTCCACTGTTCTGAGAGTCCCCCTCCGCAAGTTCCGCATATATCCATGTATATCGACGAGATTGTCGGGAAAGGTAAAGAGCGCAAACGTACCCGAGTGCCAGCGCGCAGACCGTACGAGTGAGGCATGACGGCGGTGTTGTGGTTGGTGCTTGTTGAAGATTGTCGACAACGGGCTGGCCTGGTGTCGAAAGGGAGCCGGAGTGGAATCAGTGCGTCGTTAGTAATCAGTGTAGGGTTAGCCCCAACACCCTAACCCACATTGGTCTAGTGCGGGTCTACTAGCGAAAATCCGAAAGCGCACTCCGCGCGTTCTCTGCATTTCTTCCCAGTCCTTGACAACTTCCGACAACCCAGGACACCCAGCAACCATGGCCCCTGCTCCGTGAGTGCATCAAATTGAATACCGACTGTCGCATCATGCTAATTACCATGCAGCCGTGTCTACTCCAAGACCTACAAGGTCCCGCGTCGTCCTTTCGAGTCGGCTCGTCTGTTAGTACTCTCCGGCCACTAATCAGAAGCGTGCTTCTGGTTATGTCGCGTGTTCCTGTGCCTAACCACTTTTGCCAGTGACTCGGAACTGAAGGTTGTCGGCGAGTACGGCCTCCGCAACAAGCGCGAGGTGTGGCGTGTCCAGCTTACTCTCTCGAAGATTCGTCGTGCTGCTCGGTATGTGGAGGAACGATTTTTTCTGGCCTGATAGTCTCGGGGCGACGAGGCCGCGATATTCGAGAGCGCGAAGCTAACCCTCTTCTAGTGAGCTGCTCACTCTCGATGAGAAGGACCCTAAGCGTCTGTTCGAGGGTAACGCCCTGATTCGCCGTCTGGTGCGCATTGGTGTGCTCGATGAGTCGCGCATGAAGCTCGATTACGTCCTGGCCCTTAAGGTCGAGGACTTCTTGGAGCGCCGTCTCCAGACCTGCGTGTACAAGCTTGGCCTCGCCAAGTCCATCCACCACGCCCGTGTCCTGATCAAGCAGCGTCACATCCGGTATGCGAAACTCAAGACTCTGACTATACCACCTCGCAATACTGACGAGCGGTCTCTTTACAGTGTCGGCAAGCAGATCGTCAACGTGCCCTCCTTCATGGTCCGCCTCGACTCCCAGAAGCACATTGACTTCGCCCTGACCTCGCCCTTCGGTGGTGGCCGCCCTGGCCGTTGCCGCCGCAAGAAGGCCGCCGCTGCCGCCGGTGGCGGTGACGGCGAGGAGGCCGAGGAGGATGAGGAGTAAATTAGTACCTAAAAAAAGACGGGAGTCCGGTCGGGTTTCGCTTTGGGCAGATCAATCACTCTGGGAAGTCCATGATGACTGCAGCATAGCGCACATGATGTTGTACGGTCATGCAAATCAAATGAATAAAAACAACCAGCCAGATGGCTTCATTTCGGAACTCGAATCCTCCGTGCAGTCATCACCGTAGCTCAGTATTGGACTGTCGGTTCCCATTATTCGACCCACTCGTTCGTGGTCCTAGTATGTACAAAAATGCAGATTCCAAACGCCATTCCCCGTTCCCCAGATTCAATCATTCGTCATGCAATCATTGTTGAAGCCCAACTTTGGAGGCTTCATCCCTCCACGCCCACCATTTCTTTGAGAGTCTCTTCAGCCCCTCTGTACCACCGACCCATCTCCTCCAGGCCATCACTTTCTCCCTGCTGTTTCTTCCGTTGCGCTTCTCGTGCCTGAGTAATTGCCTCTGCCTTCCGTCGCTCGAGCACTGAACATTCCCTCTCGATCGCTTCAGCCTCCCGTGTCTTGCGTGGCAAAGCATTCTGCACCGCAGCAATCTGGCGGTTGAGCGAGGCCAATTCTGCCTCGCGTTCAGATAGCAGCGCCATGGTCGCGGGGAGCGGGAGATTGTGCGACGAGCGTGGGTCCGAAGAGTCCATATTGGCGACCTGTTTAGCGCGGAGACCGGCAATCGTTGACTCTAGGTTCTCGATGGATTCGGGGAGTGTTGAAAGCTGCTCCTCCTGGAGCTCAACGTTCTTGTAGCCTATCGTAAGAACGCCCGGTCAATTTGCGGACACATCCCAAGTAATAGTCAAAGTGAAGACTCACGGTTTGCCAGGTCGCGGCTCATTTTTTCCATCTCCTCAATCATGAGGCGCGCCTCTTCCTTCCGCGACTTGAGCTCGGCCTTGACCTCTGCCAGCTGTGTCTCCAATTCGACATTTTCATTGTGTCCGACCACGAGGGGTGGATCACCGACGATTGCCCGCAAAAACTTTTCCTTGGTAACCTGTTCAAGGTACGAAAATCGCAACTTTGAGAATAGCTCCTATGCGGTCGAGATCGAAGTCGTCAGTTCTCGCGCACATATGCTGAGTGGACGTGGGCTTGTTAGATGCGAACCTTGTAGTGTGTAAGATCGGCCTCAAGACTGGCTGGCGTAGGATCACTCAGATTGGACACCGACACATCCGACGCCCGTTTTGAAGGCGAGAAGTTTGCATCACCGACATCAGAAATCGGCTCACTGATACGGATGATCGCGAGGTGCTTCTTGAGATCACCCTGCTCCTCTTGGATGCGTTGAAGCGATGCAAGCGCTTCCGAGGCGTGAGATGTCATTTTCAGGGTGTTATCTATGCAAGAACCCTCGAGCAGAGACTCAGCGTTAGGGTGCGATTGGATCGAAAGAGCAAGTTGACTTGGTTTGCGCCCGCCGCATCGCTAAAAGTAAACAACGCCCGCGATAACCGATAGCAGGGCGGTCAGCGGCCGCAATTTTGGAAGGCGCAGCTGCCTCCGCGTTCGCCTTGCGTTATGCGACCTTGAAAGGAAAGGAAGCGAGGCTTGTCCATTCTCGCAATGGCGTATTAATGCCTCGTTGTTCTGACTGTCGACTCTTTCCTCCAGTCCCACTCCATCCCATACGGTCAATTCACTGTCAGCCCCGCTAACCTGTGGCTCGACGACATCATGGATGACGATTATGTCGCTCAGGTTATGGCCCAAGAGGCGCGGGAGAGCTCACAAAACTACTCAACCCAGGGACTTGGAGCATACATACCTCGAAGGTGGGTTCCTCCGTATTTCAGAACTCTGGGCTCTTGTTGCCAGAGCCCCATGCTGATTTGCTTCTTCCACAGGCCAGTGGGCAACGCTCCCAAGCCTAACACACGGTTCCTACGCCACCTGATCAAAGAGACAGATAATCACAATACGGCACTCAAGCGCAAAGAAGAGAGAGATGCCAGGGATCGAATGCGTCAGTTGAAGGACCAGTCTACGCCTAATTTGACGGCTATATCCCATTCTTCCCGACGACAGGACCGTCACTCCAGCACAAAAGACTCGGACAGGCGCCGTGGGGAGGATCGCGAGGATCGACATCGCTCTCATCGAAGAAGGCATCGCAGTCGCTCTACGACACCAGAGAAAGATCGGTCACGGCGACATCGAAGGAGGGACGATGATAACTACAGAGTGCGAGACGAACAAAGTGATCGTCGCGAAAGGCATCGACATGAATCTTCGCGGAAGGCCCAGCGGGCCCACGAGAGATCATACTCGAGGTCTCGCAGTCGTTCGCCCCAGGGAGATCACAGCTCAAGACGCCACCGCAGCGAACGGCATCGCCGGTCTGAATCTCCGTCGGGAAACCGATCGTCCCGCACTCATAGAGAATCGAGGGGCCGAGGGTCTAGGCGCGACGATTATCATGAAGGGTCTAGTAACCATCGTTCTTCGGTTCGAGATGTAACCGTGCATCGCGAGCGCAAATCACCATCCTCGACTACGACGCTCCTCCACAGGGACTCTGGCGATGAGTCAGATCCTCTGGAAGACCTTGTGGGGCCTCTCCCTCCTCAAATATATGGCGAATCTACAGCGCCCCTTCGGTCGAGGGGTCGAGGTGCCTATAGGCCTAGCTCAAGCACTATCGATGCCCACTTTGCGGCAGATTATGACCCTGCACTTGACGTGCAGCCGGACGACGATGGACCGCTCGGGATCGGTAGGATATCTCGTCGCCCTGTTGCGGGTCTTATGACCCAGGAGGACGACTGGGACATGGCTCTTGAAGCGTTGCGTGACCGCACTCGCTGGAGACAAAAAGGAGAAGAGAGGCTTCGTGCGGCTGGCATGAACGAGAACACCATTGACCGGTGGAAAAATAATGCCGCTTCTTCTGGGGTGGATGGCGAAGGCCGGCCCGAGGACGTACGGTGGTCGAAGAAAGGCGAGGGCCGGGAGTGGGATCGGGGAAAGATCATGGATGACGAAGGCCATACTAATATTCGAGCCCCCTGGTAGTGTCTTCTATCTATTTCGATTGTGGCGTTTGGAGTCTATCAATTGATACCAGGAAGGGCCTTGCATATGGTCATTATTTCGCATGATACATACTATCTATAGGCAATCACACCAATTATTTATGATGGATCAACCTTAAAGTATTTCTGTCCTCTGAGTTTCATCCGAGGAGCCACCCAAAGTCTTCGGTGTGTACTATAGAACTACCAGATATTGCATCCAACTGACGACGAGACGAAGACCCACCTAGACATCATTCCGCGGCTTTGTCAGAGTGCGGAAATGTCCCACCTTGATGGTGATACGACTGGCTAATTTGACGACATCAGTCAATATTATTGCGCGCCGTCAAATCAGTGTTTGTCAGCGGGGTTTTTGCTTAGTTGGTTCTGGCGCGCTGATCGATAAGATTGTCGCCACTGCCACTTCGACACAGCATCCCCCAGATATATATCCGCCGAGGCCCAGGAGTTCACACAAGGCACCTGAATAGTTGCCGTCCGTGCCACCGTATTTCTTACTGAAGGATCGGTATCTTCAGTAATTCAGCATGACCGACCAATTCGCCTTTTCATACCCCTCTCCGCTGGAGGGGTATGAGAACCTCGAACCGTTGTCCGAGTGAGTGATAGATTCCATCGTGCACGCTAATCGCGGTGTGCAGCAGTAATATCGCCTGCCTGGGTACTGACTATTGCCACAGCGAACGCAACGATGACGGCAAGTCGCTGAAGAATCCGCAGCACGGCGTCCTGAGCAAAGCATACGAAGAATTCCCCGATCCTCTCGCCAAAGACCGACGTGGGGGATTCGATGTCCACATCTATCACTTCCAGGTGCGGAATTATAAACGAACGAGCACACGCGGCATGAAGCCAGAACTGACGCCCACCGTATAAAGACCAACCCAGACCAAGTCGCATATGCCAAAGCGCTCTGGGAGCGGATCCGACGAGAGTGTAAGCAAGCCATCGTCCTGGGTCATTCACCCGTCTGTCTTTCCACTTCAGATCCTGACTCGCACTATTGCAGTCCCGGAGCTGCGCATTTACAGGTTCTTCGACCGGCCGATCGGGCCGCACCCAGTCGCCATGTTTGAGGTGAACGTGTTCACGCCGGCGCAGTTTGGTGCCTTTATTCCTTGGTTGGTGATCAACCGAGGCCCACTGAGTGCTCTGCTCCACCCTAACACACTCGAGACGGAGGAGGAGCGCAACCACACACAGCGAGCGGTGTGGCTAGGAGACCGGATTCCGTTGGACCTGAGGATTTTCAAGTTGATGAAGGAGGAGGAGAAGAGGAGAGAGGAAGAGGCGGAGCAAGCGAAACAGGGGAGACTGTAGGATCGTGCAGACCCCGAGTCAGGAAGCTAAGGACGATACGATGATCGGTAATTGCATCCTGCACCGAGCAGACAACGTACTTGAAGAAATGCATGACTAGGGCGATATACTCACCACCCGGTCTCCCCTCATTCAGGACTCCGAGTGTACTCCGAAGGCTTGTAGATCGTGGGATTCGCCGGTCGCAGTGGCTGATACCACTGTCACCTTTCATTGGCCGAGGTCAGCCGCGGTTGTACTGCAGGATTTGAGCTTCATGCTCCCCACGGACCAGGACAGCAGATCGCATCTCGAGGAGTTGCCAAATGACAGAATGCGAAAAAGAATGATTAATTCGCAGGATGATCATGGTCGTGAAACCTCTGGATACGACGCCCTTTAAACGCGTGGACCGCGCGATGACTGCGACCGTAGATGACCGAGTCAGTTGCGAATCTGCGGAGTCACCGGTCGAAGAGCGATGATGATCGAGGGGAGCTTATGCCACCGATCATCGGGCTGCAGTACCGAATCAGAAGCCGCGACATGTCCGCCTGGTTCCTGGGCCCGTCGATCTCTGCTGCTCGCAGATGCTGCATGTAACATTCCAGGGTCCTTCCGTCAGGGCAACCGCCCCCAAGCCAACCTGTATGCCCGGCCGATTCGATGAGATCCCCGCTTCTGCACACTCGGTCACGCCGGTGCTATCGAGGATCCTGCTCGGGCTCGCCGCGATGTAGTCGGATGGCCGGCTGGAGGAGGGGGATGGTGTGATTGCATATCAACAAGGAGGGGGAGGCACTGCGACTTTAAAGGGACGACAGCTGCCCGAGAGAATCGTACGTGCACGCCTGACGACATTCATCACTTTCACCCTATTGTCGCTCTTTGCGAGGTCGGTCTTCCCTGGTGAATAGTCCCAAGGTCTCGTTGGCGCGTCGTGATTTATGGAACCATGCTGATGACAGTTTACTAGATACCCAGGTAGAGAAGCGGGAGCTTCGTTTTCTGGATAGAGCTCCGTGACCAACTTTGAAAGGAAACTACTGGCAGCTCCCACCCGTTTGCTATAGATACATTTCAGCCTTACCGTACCATGCATCTGATATCGCGCTTGGCGGCGCTGGCCCCGTTGGCAGCTCTCCCTCTCATCGCCCCTGTTGTCGCGTCCTCGAGAATTAGGGCTACATCCACTGTCCCGCAATATGTCCTTGAATATGGTAAGTCAGACATTATCAGGACCACTTGGTACTGGTTGAGTATACTGACTTTGGAAGCCCCCTTGGTTTGGTTGCACAGCCAGGACCCATATCTACCCAGCGACCTACAAGCACAGCTCGATAACACCACCCCCGAGGTAAAAGGGGCCGCCGTGAAAGGAGCTCCGTCTTCACTCACCCTCAATAATCTCGACCAGCTGAATAGCCTTGGGAACACCAGCGTATATCTGACCTCCCACCAAGGCATTTCCGCCACACCAGAGCCAGCTTGGTTCCGCGGTATTAAACCGGACAGTTCAGGACGCACGGGTAATGGCACTGGGTGTGCAATCATTGTGGTTGATCATGACGGAGGCGAGGTCGATGCGTTCTACTTTTACTTCTATGCGTGAGTGGCCAGGCAATGCCGCGACAGGGCTATTCTGACCCACCTGTATAGATACAACAAGGGCGACATTGTGCTGGGAATGGAGTTTGGGGACCACGTTGGCGATTGGTAGGTTGAATCTGACACAGGTCGAATCCTCCACAGGCCGTCGTGTCTAACCTCATGCAGGGAACACAACATGATCCGCTTCTCGAACGGCACCCCCCAGGCCATGTGGTTTAGCCAGCACGCCAGCGGCCAGGCGTTTACTTACAACGCCGTCGAAAAGAAGGGCAAGCGACCCTATTCCTACTCGGGCAACGGGACCCATGCCAACTACGCTGTTGCCGGGTATGACCTTCCTTTACCACCGTTGTCCTCACGCCAGCAGCATGTGTACTGACAGTACTCACAGACAACATGACCACACTATTCCCGGCGTCAACCTGCCTACCGGATTCCTTCTGGATTACACCGACCGCGGCGTGTTGTGGGACCCTACCCTGAACGCCTACACGTACACTTATGACCCATCGACCACGACCTTCTCAGCCACCGACGGCGCCCCCGTCTCATGGCTGAACTTCAACGGCCAGTGGGGTGACGATAAGCCATCCAATGAGCCATCCATCTTCGGCGAGGCCAAATACGTTGCTGGTCCGAACGGGCCCAAGTTTAAGAAATTGAATCGCAAGGAGGTGTGCCCGTCGACGCCGTGCGTCGTGCTCCCATTCCGCATTTTTGCGGGCACGAAGCAGAATGCCACTTCTTCGTGAGTGGGATGATTGCTGTGCAATCCTAATGCGCGTCTGGTATTGTCTATTGTCTGGATGTGTCTATCATCACACAATAGGTTGGACTGGATGAAGCGCCGAGGTACTTGCTTTATGATGTTTGATATATGATGGGAGAACCCGGCTGTATAGTCAACCATGAGTTATGAGAATATCCGTTGCTATATTTGCCCCTCTCCAAGAACTACGCAAGTCTTAAGCCCAACACGGCTAGACCGGAGGCAAGAGATCGAAATTTTCCAGCACCAGAGTTTTCCAGGACGGATCTAGCCTTGTTTCAAGCTGCTTACCCGAGCGACCTATAGTGAAGGCGGCGGACCGAAAACTAGCGGCATACCGAGGACCAAGACTAGCCCTTGCCAATTTCCCAGGTCCAGTTTCTAGAGACCTTCCGTAGAGTTGTTCCTGCACACCAGAGGACCCACAGTCTGTCGGCTCCACTCCGAGTCGCTGGAACGTGCACCAGTTTCGCAACATCGAGCAACGAGCGGGTGTTCGCGGGAAAGTTGGAGAACGAGGTGCACAGGGTAGGGTGTTGTTTGCCGATTACATGAACACCTTCTTGCAGGTCCTTCGCACCCACTCGGGCGCGATCCATGGTTGCCGCGCTCAATAGACGCGTTCCCGGGGATGCGTCCCAGACGCGACGGTTCCGCGGGTGAGTGCGCCGCCCCACGTTGGGCTTGCTGGGATGTCGTGGCGTGGTTGACGCGATCTGATATTGAGGGCAGGGCTGGGTTGAATTTTCAGTTGGAGGGATCTGAATTGCAGCTCTAGGGCCTGGGATGTCATGCATGATGGCCGTTATTGGGGGCTTCCTGGTCATAATAAGCTCTGCGATTCACCATGCCGGAGAGGTTCTAGTGGAATCGGCGGCGAGACAAGGTTATTGCATGGGATTCAGTAGTTCAGTAGTGCAATTGAGCATACCGCCATATACTATTGATCACTATATATTACTATGCACGGATGTGTCTCGTGCACCAGACACGTGGTGAAGCTCGTGGTCAAGTCTAACGACTCCAGATGATGCATTCCTTATCGGGCTTATCGTGGCGTAATTTCTGGCACCGCAACTCACTCACTGGTGTATTCCCACTGGGCCCGATTCCGGTGAACCCCTTGACAATCAACCACGGGGCCTCCGGCGGAGCTGGATTCGACCCAGCCAAAACTCCGGCCGCAGCGCTAGAACAGGGCATCGCGAACGACTCCAATCCGCTGGCTTGAGAAGCTCGCAACGCCGATCGGCGCGACACCCGGTGGGGAAAACGGCCCCTTGTGCACGTTCCAGATCCCTTCAGGGGCAACTCGTGGATTCCCGATCGTGTCGGATCGATATCAGAATGCATGATGCGGCACTGCATCATATACTGTCCCTCCTCAATGACGGACGAGTGGTGCGCGTCACCGACTTGATACATCCCGAACTCTCCCTCGTCCAGTGGTCTCTCTGTGCGCGCTTTCAGCTGGGCGCGGATTCATCGACACCAGCACTTCCCGTCTGGCCCTAGCGGTCCGCCGGCGTGGAACAAACCGCATCCCAGCCATCCACACAGCGGACAAGACTCGAGCTCCAAGTGGGGGGAGCCTTTTTGCGCTCTGGGCTCGCTCGTTTTACCCCTGAATCCTCGCGGGAAAACCCTCGTACAGACAGCTGTTGTCCCGGCTTGTGCCACTGCGCGAGGCACCTCGCTCGCCCAGTCACCTCAAGTCACAGGCGCTCGATAGCGCATAGGCTCTCCGTAGATGCGTGGCCATGTCCAATCCCACTGTTCCAGCAAGCTCCAAGCAAAAAAGACCCAAAAGACCCAGACCCCATCTAGACAGGGCGAATTGGGACCCGCGAGCCCCGAGTAGTCGACCGCCGTAATAAGACACCCACTCCTCCGCATTGCGCATCTCGCCTTTTCTCTTTCCCTCCGCCACTCCACCACCGTTGCGCTCCTTTTCCTTTCGTTTTTATTTCTCTCCATGCGCCGCGGTAGTCGGACGCTGTGAGCAGGCCGTTTCTCAATTTCACTCCCCGAAAAAAAGCCCCGCAAAAAGTCCAAAAAAATTGAGGGTTTCCCCCCGATTTCGATTCTGTCCTCCCCCTCTCTCTCTCGACTTTTCCCCTGTCTCCGTCCTCCAGTAGCGACGTGCAGCGGAGCGCCGACAACTCGCACTGGCTGGGAGCTTTGTCGCCTTTAAACTACCCCCCAACTCTCGCTTTCATTTCGTCCTCTCGTTTTCTCTCGCTGTTGCAGAACCAAGCCTTCGTTTAGTCTGCAAGCGCCAACCCGCCAAATTCTCCGTGCGAAGCCGATGCCGACAGATTGATCTCTTGCGGCATTTTCTAGTTTCGGACGACCGAGGCCCATTTGGTATATTTTGCACGGTGCCGACTCTCGTTGGAACTTGCGCCTTGAGCGATTGAGTCGTATAGCGGTGCGCATTGATTGTATCCCCGTATACAGTGGTTGTGTAAGTGGCGAGACCATCCCAGCTGCGAAGCCCCGATGAGGGACAGAGCTCTCATCTTGAAGATCGGGAGGCTTGGAAACATGCCACGATCGTACCATATCGCATTGCTAATAGGAGAACGAGACACAGCTGAGGTATAAATATTTGGATAAGTGAAGATCGGATAGCGATTGCAGCCACAGGCAGACAAAGCAGTCCGGTTTGTAAAAGGAAGCCACGACCCCCCGCCATGGCAACCACCCCCTCTTTGCGCGCGCCTTCCGATGCGCTGCCATCGGAGAACGGCCAATCTCTCAACCAGCGTCGCACCTCACTGGGCTTCCTCCGTCGTTCCAAATCCACCGAACCTCTGGGCGAACGCAAATCATCTGGCTCTCGCAAGAAGATGACCAAAACCCAAGCCATGGAAGAAGAACTTCGTCGCCAGCGTGAATCTTACGCGCCCAAACACGCCCCGCGCCTCCCGGACCTCTCACCCACCCCGCAACTGGAAACTTTTGGGGGTGAGGAGCGCGATACCCTAGGCGTAGAGCCTGCTCTGCCCCGTCCGCACTCGGGCCTCGCGGCGTCCTCGTCGCTGGCCTCGCCCGTGACCGAAACTATTGATCCGTATGCTCGTACAGAGAGCATGACCCATCGGGGCCGCTACAGCTATGCCAGCAGCGCTGTGAGCACCGTCAACAGCCCCCGTCGTGTTCGCCGCCGTAAGGACCCGACGCCATACAAGTAAGTGATGCGATGCTCCCTATTCGAGATGTGCAGCAGGAATTGACACTGAGAAACAGTGTGCTGGTGGTTGGGGCTCGCAACTCGGGCAAGACATCCTTCCTGAACTTTCTCCGCAAGTCCTTGACTATGCCGCCACACAAGCACCCGACACGTACTCCCGAAGAGCTGGAGGAACTGGAACGCCAGACCTCCGCCTACGAAGGATTTACGTCGCAGTACCTTGAGACCGAGATTGACGGAGAGCGCGTTGGTCTGACCCTGTGGGATTCCAACGGCCTCGAGCGCAACATTGTGGACCTGCAGATGCGCGGCGTGACCGGCTTCCTGGAGAGCAAGTTTGAGGAGACCCTGGCCGAGGAGATGAAGGTTGTCCGTTCCCCTGGTGCTCGCGACACCCACATCCACTGCACCTTTTTGCTTCTGGACCCTGTGCGCCTCGACGAGAACATTGCTGCCGCCGAGCGTTTCGCCAATGGTACTCCTAAGCCCTCTGACACCCCCGTGTTGGGAGTCCTTGACCAGAATCTGGATCTCCACGTGCTGCGCACCATGTTGGGCAAGACCACCGTTGTCCCGGTCATCAGCAAGGCGGACACCATTACGTCCGCCCATATGGGATATTTGCGCAAGGCTGTCTGGAGTAGCTTGAAGAAGGCCAATATCGACCCGCTAGAGATCTTGACTTTGGAGGACCAGGAGGACGAGGAGTCCACCGTGTCCGAGAGCGCCGACGAGGAGGAATCTGAACAAGAAGAAACGGAGCCCGCCGAGACCGAAACCACCGCGCCCACCGAAGCTGCCGAAGAAGCCGACGATCCCAAGGACTCCGAGATCGCATCCAAGCCTGAGGAGCAGGTAGCTTCTCGCTCGCCTTCGCAGCGCAGCACTGGCAGCCACAAGTCCAACAAATCACTGGGCATTGCCAATCCGCACGTGCCGTTCTCCATTCTTTCCCCGGATCCGCACTCTCTCGCCTCGGGAGAAGAGCCGGTCGGACGACGATTCCCCTGGGGTTTCGCTGACCCGTACAACGCAGAGCACTGTGACTTTGTGCGCCTGAAGGACTCGGTGTTCACCGAATGGCGGTCGGAGCTGCGCGAAGCCAGCCGTGTCATCTGGTATGAGCGCTGGAGAACCAACCGTCTCAACCGCAACGGGCACCCGGCGCCGACGCCATCCAAGCCGACCAAGTCCTACGGTGGCCGCATGGCGCCCGGTTACGGTGGGCGTCGCACACGGTAAACCCGTCCATCTGACTTGCTTTTCCCTCTCCTGTTCGCATAGCTTGCTGTTCCGCACATACCCCCGATCTTCTCGCCCGGTTCGAGCCTGTCGACCGCGGACCGTTTCTTCTCTTCGTGTCCTTCCTTTTGCTTCGGCTTATGTATTTTGCTTCTCAAAATGTGTCACTGCCGAGTGTCCTTTGCCCTGTACTCAAGCCGCCTATGTGGTTGTTGATTGTGGTAATTCTATCTTCCTCGTGTTGGACTTGCGCCCGTAGCCTGTTCTAGAATGTCTGCTGTACTGTGGAATGGTTCATGACCGTCAGATTGGCAATCCGACGCTCGGCGCCTTGGCCCTGCGAATTTAGCTTGAGCGGCTGAAGCTGACGATCCTGAGCCCAGCGCCTACAGGGAGCCAATCAGAACCTGCGGGTAGCGGCTCCATGGGGGCCGTCTGGAGGTGCAGAACCACTGAAGGTTCCGGTTTTCCCTCAAGCGCGCCGCGAGGCAACACGAGGTGATTCCACCGAAACCCTCCTCGCTCGCTCTCCTTCTCTCTCTGCTCTTTCATCCCACACCAACGGGCGACCTCATGTCTACGCGATCGTAGATCAAGCTTGAACGGTGCCCCGCGCGTGACATTCCCCCGCCTCCCACAGATTGGCGCACTGAACTGAGCTCTCACGTCTGTAATCCACGAAGCTTTCCGCTGTGTGGACGTCGCTGACACTTTGGCGTCCGAGAAGGTATACTCTGGCTGCCGGTAAACACATCTCCAGATCCGGGGCTCCCCCCCACTGTTGAACCTTGGAACATGTCGTCGCTCCAGGTGCACGACCCACGGTCGCGCACTCGATCTAAGTCCCCAGGCCGCAGCCGCGAGCGCTCGCGATCGCGGGACAGCCGAGTCCCCTCGCCCTCGCCCTCGCCCGCGCGTGTTCGTCCTCGCTCGCGCTCCCCGGGAGTCGAGATCATCAAGTCCTCTCGGCATTACGACTCGGATGAGGAGGCGGAAATTGAACGTCAGTATAAGTTGATGAAAGAAGGCCGCCTGCGGGACTCGGACGAGCCTAGGAATGTCGTTTCCCGCGCCCCTCGCAGCCCCGCGCGGTACGATGTCAGACGCTCGGACTCGGAAGACGAGGAAAGCAGACGGCGCGACCGGAATAGCGAGAAGGCGCGCCGGCGCCGTGAGGATCGCTATGAGCATTCGGACTCGGAGGGCGACGTGAGACGTGCTCGGCCGATGGACTATCCGAGCCGATCGCATCAGCGGAGACCCTCGTCGCCTGGTGGTCGTGATAGCCTGCTGGTGGATTCGGACTCGGAGTCGGACGATGATGGCCTGGCGTACGGCGACACGCCTGGAAGCCATCCGAGTTACGCACGCCCTGGCAGATACCAGTATGCGCAGCCGTCGCATTTCCTCCACGCGCAGCCCGGTGCGCCGCGCCTGCCTCCACGCCCAGATACACAGTCGGACTGGGCTTCCATTCCTGAGTGCGAGCGCCCGGGGTTCGTGCCGCCTCCTTCGCAGGCTGGTGCGCCGTCGATGATGCCGGGGGCGTTCCCGCCAGCTTCGAGCAATGGCGATATCTCCGGGACGACCGCGCCGTCCTTCCCCGTGCCGCATTACGCCGATTTATCCTCACAAAAGTCGAACATCTACGCTTCGACTGGCGCTTATACTCCCTCTCACTATCGCACGGCTTCTGCCAGCGACGCTACGTATCCACCGCATACGGGCTATGCCAGCCCTGGTCAATATCAGTATGCACAGGTGGATCCTAATATCCGATACACTTCCAAGGCGACACCCAAGCAGCCGTATACTGCGTCCCCGCAGGAGCAGTTTGCCAAGCCGGTAGACCAGTATGGTAAACATTCCCAGCAGACTGTCTATCCATATAGGTATAGCCACGAACCTCAGTTTCAGGAGAAATCACAGCATCAGCCGCAAGTCGTGGAGATCACTCCCGGTGGTGGGCGAACAAGTGGCCATTCTCATAGTCATTCTGTGTCATCAGCCAACAATCTGGCAGTAGCTGGGGCTCATGGAGGTCTTTCCGGTCATCACCCACCCGCCAGTCCGCTGTTGGAGCCCTACCATGGTACCTATCAGTCCATATCTCCCATGCCTTCACCGATCGTCATTCCGTCTACTCGTGAAGAGGACATTTCTGACCTAGAGCCACTGGATGGTGGCACCTCGAACTCCGAATCAGGGCGGCGAAAGAAGCGCAGCTCGAGGACGAGCGAGAAAGAGACCCGCTACCGGAGCAGCAAAGAAAAGACCAGGGAGAAAGAGAAGGAATGGGATGACCGCAAAGATGACAGACGCCGTAGCCGGACAAGTGCCCACGGACGTCACGACTCAACCTCGTCTATGACCAAGGGTGAATCTCTGGTCATGATCTCACCCACGAGCGGCAGAAAACGGGTCTCATTCTATGATGCCGGTGCCGATGCGTCCTCAATGCAGTCTGCGCTCAACCACTCTCGAAATATCGATAACAAGGCCATCATCCAGGTGCTTCCGCGGTTGACCAGCGACGAGGTCTTATTGTTGCGACAGGAGTACAAGAACAAAGTTAAGATGCACGGCAAGGGCATCAACCTTGCCAAGCACTTGCGTCTGAAACTGGGCAACTCGTCCTTTGGCAAAGTGTGCTATGCGACGGCCCTCGGCCGCTGGGAGTCCGAGGCCTACTGGGCCAACTGCTACTACCAGGCGGGCACATCGCGCCGCGAACTGCTCATCGAGTCGCTGATCGGTCGCTCCAACGCCGCGATCCAGGAGATCAAGAACTGCTTCCGGGACACGCGCTACGGCAACAGTCTCGAGCGCTGCATGCGCTCCGAGTTGCGGGCTGACAAGTTCCGCATGGCGGTGCTGCTGGCATTGGAAGAACGCCGCCAGGACGAGCGAGAGCCCCTGCATGCGCGGCTTATCCGCCAAGATGTCTCGGACTTGCATCGCGCTCTCGTCTCGCGGGAAGGCGGCGAGACGGCGATGATCAACATCATCGTGCTGCGCAGCGACACGCATCTCCGTGAGGTGCTCCGCACATACGACGGTATATACGGACAGAACTTTGCGCGCGCGATGATTGCCAAATCGCGCAACCTCGTGGTATGTCATCCCAGCGCGAACGGAAGAACCAAAGGGGGGGGGGGGCGTGACGAAGCGAGGGAAATGAGTGCCAACTAACTCTAATTCCACCAGGGAGAAACCCTTGCCCACATCCTCAACGGCGCCATCAATCGCCCCATGCGTGACGCCTTACTCCTTCACCAAGCCCTGCGCGAATCGCGTTCCGGCCGCGAGCGCTCCGAACTGCTGATTTCCCGGCTCGTCCGCCTGCACTGGGAACCGCGCCATTTGGAGCTGGTCAAGACGGAGTACCGACGCCGGTACGGCGAGCGCGTCGAGGAGGCTATCGCGGAAGAAATCATGACTTCGAGCGGGGGAAGCGAGTGGGGCGAGTTCTGTATCGAGCTGACGCGGAGCTCCAGCTCGGCCGCATAGTCGGTCATCTTTGTACTCGACCTGACGTGATAGCATGAAGGGCCGGATCCGAAAGTGAATCTGCCGAGTCTCCTCTCGGACGGAGAGCGGAGGATATACTTGGTGCGGTCGAGGCTCGGACTTCGCCGGTGACATCGTTGGGTTGGATGCTTATGCAAGTTGGTATAGGGAACTAGGCGCATATCCATGGATGTGTCGCTGCAGGTAATGTTTAGTGTATATGAGGGAATTACCTAGCGTGTGCATTAGTATGGTTGTTCCTGCTTTGTTGCTGGAGGGAAATTGTGAATACCCTTGGTCCATTGCGCCATGTTTTCTAGGTTAGTCGGTCAATGTTGGGATTTTCCCGATTGCCGAGTGACGAGGTAGAAGTTGTCGGCTAAATCCTTGCAAGGTAGACGCTATGAGGTCTGGGCTTCCATCTCAGTTTGATATCAAGAAGAAATGCACAACTTAGCCTTAAGCCACCGCCGCTTGGGTGAGGCGGGGTACCGTCCATGATCACATCACCTCCTGTTGTCTATGTACCTTGAGCACGAAAAAGAATGAAGAAATGGTGCAAGCATAGAACGTCCCATTGGGAGCAACTAAGACCTCTGACCAGGACTCATTTGATCTTTCCGGCGCCTAACTTGCTTACCTAGGTACCTCTAGCGTAAATATGTCCATTTATGAGCCTGTCCTGGATGAGGACTCGATATCCTTTGCATATGGCCTAGGAAGAAAAATATTGATTCCTATGTCGTGCGACCTGTTCTAGGTACACTTGCATATGCACTCACATACATACATACTTGTCTGCTCTTGCTGGAATATGTGATTCATCATATCGAGCTGTACCTGTCTATTCGGCAGTGACGCGATCGGTGGTGTCCGCATGGACCTATGTACATATGTACATATATGCTATAGTAGGACGAGGCACGTCTATGGTATTTGTATATCCATTTTGTGTACGCTCGCCTAGAAGGCCATTTGAATATTTCTCCTCTCCAAATAAAATACTAGACCAGATATGAAGCCAATCGCAGAGTGTTGTAACGCCGGACTAGGTTTCTCCGGTTTGGCATACTCACATGAGGGAAGCATGATGCGATTGCTTTTTCCACGGCTCTAGGCCTCGGCTGAAGATTTTCCATGGTTGATGAATGGAAGGACTTTTGCTTCTTTGCTCTCTTCCAGGGCTAAATTGGAGGGTTACACGTTACACCGCGGCCAACCCGCACATCTTGACCGCAAGATCTCAAATCCACTGGATGGGCAGGTCTTGCTACCCCTTCATCACGACTCAACTTTTCAGATTTCGGCTTAATATCGGGTGAATGGACTATTACCGGGTTGAATTCCTGCGAACGAGCTCTTTTACTTTTACATCTTGCTACCCACATCGGGTCTCTGCAGCAGGTAGCCCGAGTCAGTCTGGGCTTCATGCAACATGCCAACCAATAACGACATGCAGGTCTTGCTTCCTGTCTCTCAGAGTGGCCACGTTCTGATCGTGATCTGAACATGATCTCAGCATGGCAAGCTGCATCTACATAGCAAGGGGGTTTAAGGTGTTTGGAACTATACGCCGACCTTGGAAGGATATCTCATCAATAAGCGAACTTCAAGTTGAGTTTGAAACAGACACTGAATAAAATCGCCTTGCTTGCTAAGAAGCGGTCAGCATCCTCCCTTGAATTGTCACTGTCATATTGCAAACTAGATGGGGTAGCGTGGTCGGTGAAGAGAAGGCGCTTCCGGTAAGTCTGCAAGTCTGACATTTGCAAATCAGCTATGTCATAGATGAACAACCAGGCAGGCGTATTCCCGAGCACATTCGGCAAATATCGTGCATAGATCCGTTACTGGTCGTTGATTTGCGATGTGGTGCTAAAGGCATATCACTCCGGAGTATAGCCGCCCGCACTGACCTCAGATGTTACATCGCCTCATCAGCCATTTCTGCTGGATTTCTTCCCATCAACTTGCCCCGCCAATCGCCTCCATGGCGACCAAGGAACCTACCGGCTCTCTGCCCTTAGGAGGGTTAGTGATGACAGTTGAGTATCTCGCATGGGAGACTCGCATGGACTTGATCTCTCCTGGACTGGCAGGCTGACGTATCACAGCCGATCCCCTCGGCAAGGAGGGTTGCCAATAGGATGTGGAGCAGTCCCAGGGTACCGAACACTCCAGGCACGCGACCTCATTTGGGCCAAGACGGGGTACTGGCTGCATGCAGGCCGCTCTTGCGATCGGGAGGCCGTCCGTGTTGCACACCGCGAGCTGACGTGTTTTGGGGACTGGTCCTGCAAGGGGAGTGTCTGTGATTTGAACACTTGAACCATGAGTACCACACCCTAACTACTGCTGCAGGTCCCCGAGATTAATGACGACTGATTCTCAGCGTAAATGTCGTGCTGGCCGACGGCCATGTTGTATGAATCCCGATATCTCTCGACGCCGTTCGAATCCCGTGCTCTGTTGATCGCCATTTTCCCCGCAGATTCGTCCGGCGCTAAACCCCGATGGAGACCTGATATATCGCCAAGCATCAAGCGAAGCCGACTGCCTGCCGAGGGAGGGCCGCATGATGGCATCACGACGCCCACCCCGGCTCTTTCCCTGCGAACCAGGTCTCTCGCCGAGGTGGGAGGTGCATGGCGCCGGACCTCGAGCCCACTTGGTCTTCATTTTCTCAACCAGCCCACGCTCACCACGCTCACTTTCTCCGCATCTTTATTTTGCAACCTCCGGTGTGCTCAGTCACCTGCAAATCCCGGCAGCCAAAGGCTAAATACGCTACGCTCACTCGCCAGCGCCACTGCCTGTCGATCCTGCATAGGCCGCTGCTTGTTCCATGCGACTGGCGATATGCATGTTGTTCCTTGACCGCGATTCGTCTTCGCTCTCGGAGTTAGCCTAGGATCCAGCTGAACCATCCCTCCGGTCTCCATTGGCTTTCTGCTCTCCTTGTCCTCAATTCCCCCTGCCCAATCCTAATCTTGCTGCACGCCCCCCCCCCCTCACGTCCGCCTCACCCTTCGTTACCATATCGCCGAGCGGTCCCATGCGATCTTGTACTCGGGCACTGACGGTGGATCAGCCGACGCTCGCGCTCGGAGGTTTCTACTACACATGCAAGTCTGCTGGTCATGGTAGTCACTGTTCTCCATCACACTAAACCGCTTCGACCGTCACCCTGGAGGGGAGGACTCTGGTATGTGGGCCGGGGACGGGGCCTATGGTCTCTACCCCCTCTCAAATTGGTCTGGGCTCAATATAAAAATGTCCCTGGCATTCCAGTAAACACAACGCCGATCTTTCCTGCTCCGCCATACCGAGCGGCCCTGCAGCTTACTTTCTTGGAGCTCGATTGTTATCTTATTTTTCCTCTTGTCTCTCCTCTTCGACACATAAATAATCCGGTTGATCGTTGTGATCCCGTCCAATCCTTTCCGACAAACTATCGCCGCCATGCAGCTGTATCGCCTTGGTTTAGTAGTGGCTTCTCTCGCTGCCTCTGTGGGAGCAGCGTCGACTTTCACGCCTGCTCGGCCTCCCTCTTTGCCTCTAGCTGTCAAGTCGCCGTACTTGAGTACCTGGCAGGACGCGGGGAGTGACGGTGGAAATGGCGGATACCTGGCTGGCCAATGGCCCACCTTCTGGCAGTAGGTTCTTCTGGCGATGTTCTTGTCGAGAACAGTGGCTAATTTTGTTTCCATGTGAGCAGGAACCAAGTCACTGGGTGGTGCGGTCTGATTCGAGTCGATGGCAAAGCTTATACTTGGATGGGCTTGCCTGGATCGACGACTGTCAACCAGACGGCATTTGAGTACACCTCAAGTAAAAGCATTTTCACTATGAATGTTGGTGGCTTGGTGGAGATGAATATCACGTTCTTGTCCCCAATTACGCCCGATGATTTCAAACGTCAATCACTCGTCTTCACCTATTTGGATGTTGAAGTGTCTTCTTTGGATGGCGGTGAGCATGACGTGCAAGTCTACGCCGATATCTCAGCCGGTGAGTACCGCGTCTTCTTTCCCTCCAGCATAAGTAATCCAGAAAATTGACTTGGCGCAGAATGGGTGTCGGGAGATCGCAACGCCATTGCACAGTGGGATTATGGTACTAGCGAAGGGATTGCATACCACAAAGTGTACCGACAGACTCAACTGGCATTCTCCGAAATCAACCAGCAAGCCGAGTGGGGCTACTGGTACTGGTCCACCGATGATAGTTCCAGCGTGACCTACCAATCGGGTGAGGATACTGTCGTCCGCAGCCAGTTCTCCAGCAACGGTACGCTGGCTAACACCGCGGATACCAACTATCGGGCTATCTCCTCCGACTGGCCAGTGTTCGGATTTGCATCCAATCTGGGCAAAGTGAGCTCGTCTCCCGTCAGCACGCTCTTCTCGCTCGGTTTGACCCAGGATGAGGCCGTTCAGTATGAGGGTTCTGGATCGTACAGCCCCGTGCAGTCACTGTGGAAGAGCTACTTCGATACTGACTTGGCTGCGGTCACTTTCTTCCACAAGGACTACAGCGAGTCCAGCTCCCTTTCTAGCTCATTTGACAGCAAGGTGTCGAGTGACGCTTCGGCTCTCGGAGGTGATAATTATGTCACGCTTACTTCCCTGTCGGCCCGACAGGTATTTGGTGCTACTCAACTGTGCGGCACGGAGAAGACCACATACCTGTTCCTGAAGGAGATCTCATCCGATGGAAACATGAACACCGTCGATGTTACATTCCCGGCTTACCCCTTTTTCCTGTACGCCAACCCCGAGTACCTCAAGCTCGTGCTTGATCCGTTGTATGACAACCAAGAATCGGGCAAGTACCCCAACACATATGCTATGCATGATATTGGATCGAGCTACCCCAACGCTACCGGTCACAATGACGGCAAAGACGAGGAGATGCCTTTGGAGGAATGTGGCAACATGATCATCATGACCTTGGCGTATGCCCAGAAGGCCAACAACGTCGACTACTTGACTCAGCGCTACAACCTCCTCAAGCAATGGACTGGATATCTGGTGGAGGAGGCTCTGTACCCAGCTAACCAGATTTCTACTGACGATTTTGCTGGTTCTCTCGCGTGAGTAACAACTGGTTATCGGTTTATTGTTCAATGACTAACCAGCATAATTAGCAATCAAACCAACCTGGCTCTGAAGGGCATGGTCGGCATCCAGGCCATGGCTGTCATTGCGAATCAGACTGGACACACTGCCGATGCTGCCAACTATTCCAGCATTGCCAAGGATTACATCGCCAAGTGGCAGGTTCTCGCTAT
Source organism: Penicillium hispanicum (assembly GCF_028827665.1). Lineage (NCBI taxonomy): Eukaryota > Fungi > Ascomycota > Eurotiomycetes > Eurotiales > Aspergillaceae > Penicillium > Penicillium hispanicum. The sequence goes on from NW_026623193.1 coordinate 1,299,053, forward strand.
CAACAATGACACGAACCCACCACATACCATGCTAAACTACAACAATGCCAGCAGCCACGGTACGTTTTCTTCCCCCGGTCGAATTCCAGTTGACTGATTGTATTCAGGTCTGCTCTACAATCTCTACGCTGATGCTCAGCTCGGCCTCAACCTGGTGCCGCAGTCTGTTTATGACATCCAGAGTGCCTTCTACCCAACTGTCGAAAACAAGTACGGTGTTCCTCTTGACACACGCCACGCCTACACCAAGTGTACGTTCATCAATAGTTCGCCTTGCAGTTTATCAGTCGACTAACATGACAATAGCTGATTGGCAATCTTTTTCTGCCGCCATTGCCTCGGTGCAAACCCGCGACATGTTCTTCAAGGATATCGCAACGTGGATTAATGAGACCCCAACCAACCAGCCCCTGACTGACCTTTACGACACCGTTTCAGGAGAGTAAGTTTCTATCCAACCGGTCATTCCATTCCAAAGCGCATGGCTAACCTGTTTCAGCTACCCTGTGAACACCTTCATCGCTCGTCCTGTGATCGGCGGCTCCTTCGCCCCGCTCCTCGTCACCGGATGATCAAGGCCGCGACTTTCGCTTCTTGTGCATTTATTCTTACATACCATTTTTATCTACCTAGTGCCCAGCCACCCGACCGACATTTTTCCATCGGACGTTTGTGGTCTCGGCGACGCGCTGGACGTCATCCGCTCGCTTCTGAAGGCTCGAGAGCATGTACCTATTTTTGCATTCTTGATACCCTTTCCATCCATAGCACCGCATTGGCAAGGATCCACGGTTACTTGTTCGTTGTGCGATTGTGTTGGGCCATTCCCGGGATTCCCTCGTTTGGCCCTGGGGCTCTTGTGCATACCTACTCGATTGGAGTTTGTCCTGAATGAACGCCTTTACGCTCTGTCTCGTTCACCAGTAGTCTTAACCCGTTTGCTCAGATCGGATCGACAACAGAGCGTGGCAGGTGGCGTGAAGTCAGGATCTTCGGGGTCCGACTCGGGGAGGTCAAGAGCCTCTTCTCCCCTTGAGGCTTTGAGTAAATATTCGACTGTACGTGGGAAACATTCCGAGTCGATTCAGCGTATATGTCTGCTGTGCTGGAGGTATTTATAGGCTTGTCTCGTGTAGAGACATCATCCAAAAGGTTGGTGGGTAGAGAGGTGCCGAAGAAGGGGTGGCTGAGCGACCCGTTCAGGGCGCCATTTTTTATGTTAGATCAGGGCTCTGCGAGATGAGGTCTGTGTATGGTGTCTGGTAGGGGAACAACCGGGCTCTTAACCTGTTATTATTACTGGAAGGATGTGTTTTTTTTTTTTTTTTCGACTGTTGAGATTGTTTTATCGTCGAAGTTGTATAGGGGACGACCACATCATTCGCAGTAATCTGTGTAGCGAGGAATCCTATCAAGGCATTTTATCCGTAGACATTGCTTCAAGTCAGCAAATAAATAGACAATCCATCTCCGAGCGCCTTATGAGATGACTAGAATATGGATCCTTACGGGAAACTTATGGTGAAAGTAATCGATCAGCGTGTATTATGCTACCAGGCACATAAATCCAAGCAGAAACATCCGCAGCCCGGAAAATCCAACAGAAGTCATAAGTCCCAATCGTCATCATCATGAACAATTCACATCATAAGCCAGATCGCTATCGTACAACCATAACCCTCCCTACGCACGCTGGGACCCAATCGTCTTGGAGCCATCCAGATCCGAGTCCACGCGGGGGTCGAGCTTGTTTGCGGCATCGCTCTTGTGCGGGCCAGCCGTTTTCTTGCTGGCGTAGCTGCTGCCGGCGCCGGCCTCCTGCGCCTGCTCGAAGGTCTTGGTCGTCGTGGGCGCGCCGTCGCCGCTGCCGCTGAGGTGCATGACGCCCGCGCCGCCGAGGCTGCTCTTGTTCACGTCCCGGGCGAAGCGGCCCTCGTTCGCCTTGCTTAGGTCGCTGTCGACGCGCGGGTCGGCTTGGTTGGTCACGTTGCTTTTGTGCGGGCCGGCGGTGGAGGAGGCTGGGCCTGTGGCGGGCGAGGACGTGGATGCGTGCTGCGAGATGCCACCGGTGCTGCCACGGGCAGCGGAAGCGCCGCTGCGGTCACTGTCGACGCGAGGGTCGGCAGCGTTGGCGACGTTGCTGTCGTGGGGACCGTAGTTGGAGGAGCGCGTGGAGTCGTAGGCGTTGACGCCGTAGGTGTTGCCCGTGGAGCCATAAGCAGCGCGGCCGTCGCGGTCACTGTCGACACGCGGGTCGGCTGTATTGGCGATGTTGCTGTTGTGAGGGCCGCGGTTCGAGGAGAGACCGGAGTTGTAGGCGTTGGCGCCGTGGGTGTTGGAGCCGTAGGTGCTGCCAGTAGTGTTGTAAGAGGAACGGTCGCTGTTAACTCGGGGGTCAGCAGCGTTGGCAACGTTGCTATCATGAGGACCGTAGTTGGACGAGCGGTTCGAGTCGTAGGTACCGCCAGTCAAACCAGTGGTGCCCGTGGTAGTGTGGTGAGCACGGCTGTGGTCGCTGTCCACGCGTGGGTCGGCAGTGTTGGCGACATTGCTATCATGAGGGCCGTAGTTGGTCGACCGGCTGGAGTCATAGGTGTTTCCGGTCAAGCCAGTAGTGCCGGTAGTGGCAGTGGGGTGAGTCTGGTGGCGCGAAGCACGGCTGCGGTCGCTATCAACTCGGGGATCAGCGGCGTTGGCAACGTTGCTACCGTGAGGACCGTAGTTGGACGAGCGGTTCGAGTCGTAAGTGTTGCCAGCCAAGCCAGTGGTGCCCGTCGTAGTATGGTGAGCACGGCTGTGGTCACTGTCGACACGGGGGTCAGCAGCGTTGGCAACGTTGCTATCGTGAGGACCGTAGTTGGATGAACGGTTCGAGTCGTAGGTACCGCCAGTCAAACCAGTGGTGCCCGTGGTAGTGTGGTCGCTGTCCACGCGTGGGTCGGCAGTGTTGGCGACATTGCTGTCATGAGGGCCGTAGTTGGAAGACTTGCTGGAGTCGTAGGTGTTGCCAGTGGCATGCGAGGAAGAGTGGCCACCGTTATGGGAGAGAGTGTCCTTGACCTTGTGAATGATGTTCGACATGATGACGTTGATGGGTGATGGGTTTGAGATCGAGTGGGAGAGTTGGATGCAGCAGAGCTTGTAAGAGTGAAAAGTGCGATTGTTTGCAATGGATGAATTGATATTGAGCAACTGGCCGGCGCATGGCAGCGACTATATAGTTAGTTCATCGGGCAAGACAATGACGACACCTTCCTCCCGGCAGATGACGTTGCCCCGCGAATTCAGGGATGCAATCGATGGCATCAGCAAATCGATCTGGTTGATTCCGCAATGGGAGCTTGTCGTTAGCTTGGAGATGGTGTGGGGAATGGAGATGGATCAGGGCAAATGCCGTGATGACATCGGGTGTCGTCATACTAGCGCCACCAAGGATACGGAGATCCCTATCAGCCTTATGCACGACACGAAATAGCATCCGATCTCAACGTGCGATACGTTCGTATGGCCGACTGCAGGCTACGCGAAAATTGCCAGGCGAGTATGACGATTGGGGCATGGGCGAGGTAGCGCAATTACTGCGATGCGATGTACCGTTCTTGCTGCGTCAACCGTGTGTTCGACCGGACAGCAACGTTCCAAGGGTCCAGGCAGCTCAAGTCCGATCGGCGATCATTCATCTAACGGAAACAAAGGGTCCACAATGATAGCATTGGCAACCCCGGATGATGACCAGCTGTAGCCCTGGTTTGTGCTGGTGCGACCGCTATTCCAAGATTCCAAGGTGATCGGGTCGGATTAGCTCATAGTATAGCTTCACCCGCCGTCGTCCAATCACTGGCACACGCCACCGCGAGATGTTCGTCAATCCTGACGTCGAATCTGAACCTGATTCCTTCTATCACACCATTGATCGGCCGCTTGGCGTCTCTTTTGAGCACCGCCACCGTCTTTCACCTGCATGGCCATCCAGACCTCGAAGCCCTATGGCAGCCACTTTTTGATAGGGAAATTCCTACAGAAATAGGCACCATATCTCGCGAGACGGCTCATGATAACAGTAGTGATACCGACAAGCTCCCTCTGACGGAAAAGGGGGACCTAGTGGAGAATGTATCAAGAGAATGATATGTATGTACATTCAAAGGCCCGGCATGCAAGTGGCGGGGTTATTTAGTCTGTATGGCAAGATCGGGACTGATATGTAGATACACCCCAAAAAGGTGAATGCTGGCGAATGCTAGGAAGCATCCCCTTTGTCTATGCTGACGCTTTTGTCCAATCAATACCCAATGGCTCACGATAGCGCTTCCCGAGCGCAGCGTTTATACGGAGCTCTCGTCCCAGTCATCGAACGAGCGGATCAAGTCTAGCAGTCGAGCCACGTCAGCGAAGGCTCTTGATGTTAAAAAAGGGAAGAGAGTGGAAATTCACCGTAGTAAAGCATCATTGCCTCCAGATGCACATCAAGTCGGATGCGCTCGTCAACGGTGTGGATGTTGAACGAGCCGCCCGCGCGCGAAGGGCTCCAGCGGTATATATTCTCCGACAGAGACCAGTAGAACCGCGTGTCGGTGTTTCCGGTCATGATGTCACCGGTCACGACGACGGTCGGCGACGAGGCGGACTTGGATTGGGACTGGGACTTGGCGAGGGGGTTGGGGTGCGACTCGAAGACGCTTCGTGCGACGCCGGAGAAGCGTGCCCAGACCTTCGAGGAGAGCGGGTCGGTGGGTGAGATTGGGGCCGGGACCAGGGGCTTGCTCAGTGGCGAGAGCGTGAGGGTGCGATCCCCTGGGCCTTCGCGAGAGTCGGCCACGTCAGGGAATGCGACATGCAGAGTGATGTTGTGGCTCTCGGCGATCGGGCGGATGAGACGCACGGCGCGCTCGCGCAGCTGCTCGGGGGTCTGGTGCAGGGCGACGCGGTAGTTCACCACCGCAGAGATCTTCTCCGGCAGAGCGTTCGTCTTGACACCGCCGTTGAACAGATCGGCGGCCTGGGAGGTCTGCAGCGTGTAGCGGACAGCCGCACCACGGGATTGCGCGACGGCCTCGCCCAGCGCCGCCGCATCACCCGCCTCCAGCTTATCGGCTAGCCACGACTCGACGTGCTCCGGGGAGTAGCGAGCCTGGCACGCAAGCATTCCGTAGGAGGGATGCGAGGGATCCAACCAAGCCGAGAAAAGCTCCTGCCGCTCCAGCTGATAGATAATCTCAGACATGATCCCGATACCTGTGTGTGCCGGCGGGATGGAGCTGTGTCCACCAGGCACCGCCAGTTCCATCACAAGGTCCAGACTACCCTTCTCGCCGACGCCCGGCAGAGCGTACACGATTTCCTCCGCGGCGTCAGACTCGCCGCCCAGGCTCTGGAGACCCATGCCGCCTTCGTCCAGAATGAACTCGAAGCTGTCTTTGCCATACTTCTTCTCGAGAGCCGGGGCGATCGAGCCCGCGCCTAGGAATCCGTGCGACTCTTCGTCGAATCCGAATGCCAACACAACGCTGCGCTGCGGACGCCAGTCTTGCGAAAGAAGATCTTCCAGTGCGGACATCAGGCCGATCAGCACGTTCTTACAGTCGCTGGCGCCACGACCCCAGATCCACTCGCCGTCGAAGACACCAGCGAAGGGCGGATGTGTCCAGTCCGCCGGGTCATCGATCGGGACAACATCCTGGTGTGCCATGAAGAGCAATGGCTTGCGGGTGGTATCGACGCCGCGGAAGGTGAAAACGAGGCCGAGTCGGTTGATGTGATCGATCTCGGCACGGGCGTGGCTGGGTGGTCATGGATTAGCTCTCGACATCATTCCGTGTCTGTATTTATCTCTTTGACACCTCAACACCTACACCAATGGGAAAAGCTCTTTCAACAGGTCCTGGAACTGTACCACCGGCTCGAATGCCTCATCGTAGGGATCTGTCATGTAATCACCAACGGTGGTGGGCACCTGCACTGCCCGTGAAAGTCGAGTGGCCTGGCGAGCGCGGAAGGCCTCGTCCTTGAGGAAGGTCAGGGATGAGTGTAACCCGTCATTGGGTGCCGCCACCTTCGGTGCCTGGGGGCAGGTCTCGCGTCCGGACGACTTCACGGCGGCATGGCGGGACGCACCTCCGTCGGGGAAGAGCTGCTGCTGCGCGGGGATGTTCAGGGCGAGGGCAGACGGCAGCGAGGCCAGTCCGAGGAGGGCGAGAGCTTTCATGGTGCAATTGCTGCAGGGGTCACCATACAAACTTGGGTTGAATAGTGCAGAATCGCCCGCATCGCGAGGTCGGCGAGGTTTAAAGCACCTCCGAATGGCGCCATGGCGCCATCTTATCTTCCCCTCACGCGCGGCGGGCGCCGCCGCCGCTGCTGATTTCCCTCAAGCGGCAGGTCGTTGCGTTTGCCGACGACGGTCGGCAATGGGTGCCGCTGGGTGGAGATGTTGAGATATGGCTTGGGAGATATGGTTGTGATGGGCTGGAATATGTGCTCTGCATGTCCCTGCGGGCTGCGTTGGCGTCGACAGCGACATCAACATGGACATCAGCATGTCTGGCGAGAAGCCGAGCGAGCATATATAGCCGGTTCACTAGTTCACGGGGCAGTGGAACCAAGGGACGAGGCTAAGCAACCGCGTGGAACGAGGAAACGAGAATCGCAACCTGATCTGCCATGAAAGCAGGAAGAACGGAGTGGCAGAAGTGACTCGGGTGGTTGCAATGTCCGCCTTTTCCCACCAAGTTCGCTCGCGGAATCCTCTTTCACTCGACACCCGTCGAACTCCGACTTCACTTCTATTCAAGGCATGCACTCCACTAACCACCCAACCTAAATAGCTCGACTTGTCTCCGCCACTCAGCACTCTAAACACCACGAAAGGGGTCCTGTTGTTCGGCTGCTAAGGAAAACGCAGCGATTGAAGGGGCCTCAAAAATGCAGCGAGGCCCCCATCGTTCTCCACACGCCCTCGGTTCCTTTTGACAAGAAGAATCGCAGAATCGGGAATTCCACCGACCCAACCCAACTGTGGCAATCCACTCGCCGACGGCGTCTCCGCGGCCGCGGGTCTGTCGCAAAAGAAAGGGGAAAGAGAGACACAAGGAAATTCCGGGGAACGACGATCGAGTCGATCGATGGGTCGCTAGGCCACCGAGCCAATGAAGCGTTTCAGGCCCTTCCAACAGTACCTCACAATGACATCGCCTGCGTTTGCCGTTTGAGGCGGATTGATATGCGGACATGCTGGTTGGAGGTGATATGGGGCGGCGGGTTCCTGGATCCAAGCGGTTGCTTCTTAGCCTCGCAGGGTCTGGGGGCCGAACCAACTGTGGAACAATCATATCAGAGCCTTCTACGTGAAACTGTTTCCCCTCTGACCCTGCGCTGATTCCCTCATATTTCTTGTTTCTTCTTATTCTCATCCCCGTCGCATTGTTCGCTGGTGCCCTCGTTCATCTTCGCATTCCGTATCCGCGACGCCTTTCATTACCTCTGTATACTCCTACTCTCTCCAGCAGAGGCGCCCTTCTTTGTGGCCTATACCTGCCGTATATTTCCCCCTCTCCTTCAGCTGAAGACCCTTCCGCGGCAACGATGCGCCCCCAGCAGCTACTCACAACTCTCATCCTGGCCCTGCCGTTAGTAGCAGCCGACTCGGAGCGTGACAGGCTCGGCTGCTACGCCACCGTGCCGGATCTGACTTCCCTCAGCGTGTACACTTTCCAGTCGACAGGCTACTGCATCGACAAGTGCTCCCAAGATGCCTACCGGTACGCCGCTCTGACGGGCAACAAGTGTGGCTGCTCCAACTCTGCGCCCGCGGAGTCGGCCAAGCTCAGCGAAACCAAGTGCAACACTGAATGCGCTGGCTTCCCTGAGGATAAGTGTACGTTGCATAATCCCATTGTTGTGCCGTGTCATAGGCGCACAAGCATAGCTACACCGAACCAGATAAGCTAATACATCCTGCACAGGCGGCGGCGATGACGCTTACACCGTCCTGACCACCGGTGAATACTCCGCCGTGGACGGCAGTGTCAGCGATGACAGCAGCAGCAGCAAGGGCGACGAAAAGTCCACCACGACTGGCACCGCGACCGGCGGCGGCGCCGTTGTCGTGACCAACGTTAACCCCAGCGCCATTCCCACAGCCATCCTCACCGCTGCCAGCGGCTCCGCGGCCACCAAGACCAGTTCCAGTAGCGTCGCCGGCAAGACCGCTGGGTCCTCCAGCGCCGCCACCGGAGTGACCTCCACCGTTTCGCCGTCCACGACCGCCAACGCCGCCGACGTGCTGCGCGCAGGCCCCGTTGCTGGCGCTCTGGTTGCCGGCCTCGGCTTGCTGCTGCTGTAAAGCGGTACTGCCATTGCGAGGGCTTGTCACTGGACTGAACTGCATTGTACGACATCTCAGTATGCTGTATGCTCCTGTATAGGTATATGCGAGACATGAGATGCCCGTTCGCGTTCTCCGGAGCGAACGGGGATGGGTTTAATTGGTGGTACACGAGCCCGCGGGCGGGTTGACGGGGGTTATCCGTTTGATGTGGATTTGGCGGTTACATACATTGCATACGTTCATTTCGAGGTTCCTGGTGGACCTTGTACTTATCACCTACTTTATAAAGAAAAGACATAGCGCACCAAATGGACTTTGGTATCCTCAGGGCAAGAACATGTACACGACGCGAGATGTACAGGAGAAATGTATACGCGAGGAAGCACATTGAGAAATTCTCAATCGTCGAAAACAAAACAGACTTGATTAGCTGCAAGCGCGGCTGGGTATCAATATGTAGAGAAGCCATCCCGAAAGAAGCACCGTAACATTGCCAAAAGAACCAGATGTCCACACCGAAGAGCCAGACTACAGCCAAAAAGATAACCGGAACCCCAGCGCCGTGTCCATCAATTCCAATTGTGCGCGCGAAACACAAACGCCCGCCAAAGAGTAAGGTGTCATTAGCATAACCCCGATAGAGGTGACGTGCCTAGCCGGTGACACTATCAAAATGCTTAGGAAGATCTCTCCCTTCCCTATGGGCAACATGTTAGCCATACCGTAGCCAGAGATATCGAAACATCAACAGTTCTTACCTGAGAAACATGCGCTTCAAATTGCGCGCCCGATCCTTGAGTTTGACTTGGAGATTGGGTCGGTGCCGGAACTTGGGACCTCCGTTCTCTCGGGGACAGAGGGCGTCCGCGCTTTCGATTTTGGCCCACGCCGGGCCCCATCGCTCGATGAGGTGGATGAGGCGCTCGTCTTCTTCGGCAGTCCACCGCAGACGCCCAACATGGAGGCGCACACCAGGGGGCGATCCATGAGGTGGGATAGCGTTCTGGATTGCCCAGGCAGTCTGGGGGGTCGGGGCAGTAAGAGGTAGAGTTCTTGCGGCTGGGGCTGGCTCTGAAGCCGGAAGAGGCGCAGGATTCGGGAGGGGGGCAGTGGTGATGGGAGCTCGGCGGGTCTCATGCGCGGCGGCCTGGCTCGAAGTCACCACTTGGCTTGACGGTCGAATCTGACTAGCAGCCAGGGTCTGCCGGAGTTGGTCTTCAGCATCTTCGCTGGCGGCTGTGCGCTGGCGGACGCGACGCTCCTCTCGTGCCGCCCGTGCTTTTAATCGCTCCTTAGAATCATCCCCAGCACGCTCGTCTCGATCGAATGCATCATCGCTAGATTCGCTGTGAGAAACGGAGCGTGGGCGCTTTCGGGAGCCTACGAGCTTGGTCTGATCCCGTTGCCTTTGGGTTTCCTGAGAGTCCACATCGGAGTTTATAGGAGAGACTCTCCGGGCATCGTTCTGGCGGTCCAAGATGTGTCGACGATGTGCCTGGTCCTTCTGTAGGGCACCTTGACTAGACGGTGCGGCCTGATTGCGGGATTTGCCGGGAGAATCGAAGAAGAGACCGCGGTGGCTAACCTGATTGATCCTGGCTGAGCCGGGAGGGCTTGTTGATTCTTCAACGGAACCACGAAGATCCAATTCCTCCTGTGGTTGCAAGGTTGCATCGTCTGCGAAATCAGCGTAGCTCGCGTTGTTATGCTGAGGAGATTCAGGGACTTCCTCGCGGTTGCCACTTGGATTGGAGTTTGAAGGATCGTTCAGCTGCGGAACGGCAGCATTATGCTCACCAGCAGTTCCATCGGCTGGCTGTGACTCCAGGGCAGAGAGGTCCTGTTGCTGACGGCTCCCAAGACGTTGCCCGACGCGGAGCATTGATTCTTGGGCCAGATAGCGGCTTGGATTGAAAGTTAGTGATCGCACAGAATATATTGCTCGAGATTAAACATACTGTTTGAGTGACTTCCGTCGTGGGGATCCTTGAGCTAATGGCGGCTTCTTGTTGCTCACTGGAGTTCGTTGTTCAACAGACCTTGCTGGAGTTCCGCTGGGACCGGGGACGGAGATCCCAGATTCCCTAGAGGGTTCAGGTGTTGCACTAATGTGTTCTCTACTAGCGCTCTGGTCCTCTCGAGTCTGTGGTGGCTGGGATAGAGGTTCTCTGGACTGAGGGGTCGTCGACGATCGTCGTTCTGGGGTGGATAGCGAGTCTGGATCATCGCGAAGTCTGATTTGTCTCACAATCGCAGCTTGGATATCGTCAAAGTCGGGCTGTATTTGCAGGTCCCGCTTGATTTCCTTCTCCCTGACGTGGACGAAGCGGGCGGTGCGTACAAGAACGCGTGTCCACGGATATGCAGCGGCCAGAGCTTTAGCATTGTGGAGGCCGTCCTCATCGACTAAGCCCGCCTCCAGCTCCGCAAACCGGTCGGTGACAGCATCCTGAAAGCGATCCGGGAGATGACCGTTCTCATCTTCAAAGGTACCTGCTAGCTTGAACCCCCGCAGAGATCCGGGGTCTAATTCTTCATCGTCTAGTGCAAGGTCGTGGTAGAAGACACCTCTCAAGATGGAAGCTGGGTCAAAGCCTTCTTCATTCGCGCGTCGGCTGAGCTCCATGATGAAAAACTGGGTGCGGATCTCGAGCGCGAGCTCAAACGTCGCGGCTTCAGCTGCACTTGCTCCGGCCGATGTAGACCGAGAGCTGTCCGCCATGCGATCCATGAAAGGGGCTGGAAATTGGGTTTCGAGATTCCGAATGATTTGGTTTGAAGACTCCGAACCGGCTGTAGCCAGAAGTAGTTCCAGAGCGAGCCGAGCACAATTGGCACTGTGCAGTACGGGCAATGGACTCCACGGCCGATCGCTGTGTTTCGACGATATGGTGGGAACAAGACGTTGGATTTGGTCAACATCAATAAACGTCTGGGGGCCGAACTGTTTCATCCGGTCGACTAGCTTCTTGGTGTGAGACTTGAGCCGCTTCTTCTCGGTGTTCTTTGGGTCTTTCAAGCGCTTTGCAGCATCGAGAATGCTCTTGGAGTCTGCCGAGCCAGAGACGAGAATCTTCAAGAAGCCAGCAGCAGCCTGCTGTAGATCTGGAAGCTCATCCACCACCGAGAGGGCGTTGAGCTCCCCATCTTCAGACTCATCCTCAGAGTCTTGGTTGAAGACTGTTGTGCCGGAGAGCTTGCTGTGTCCTTCCTGAGTTTCAGGGGACTCAAGGACCACAGCTGTCTCATCTTTTGAAGTGGCTCGATCCACTTTGGTGGGCGATTCTTCAGCCACAATGCCCAGTCCTAAAAAGGTCAGGATTGTTCGCCATTCAAGAACAAGGGAAATAAATGAGAGCTGTCGATACGGCAAAGGCAAAGAACAAAAGGATATGGGAGAGACCGCATGCTGCATTCAAGGAAATCAAGTACACATGTATGTGCAGGGGAGCGAAACAAGCTTATAGATGGCGAGATGCGATCGGAAGATCGATTTCAGGCCTCAGGTGATGAGGAACGGAATAAGACTCACGATCATCTTTAGATCCACCTTTACCCGTTTGTCCATTTGCACTCTTCGCAGCAAAGGCATTCGAACTTTGATAGCGGGGAGTTTCTACCTGAGCCTGGCTCCTGGTCACTCGGCGGGGTGGCGGAGTTGATCCCGCCGCGCGCGCCATGGGGGGCGGTGAATGTGTGGCCGCGTTCGGAGTCCACCTGCACGCGCAGATTTATATCGACTTTGGGTCGTTAGAGTGCCCCTCGAGGTCAAATAACAATAAAGACTAATGTGAATATTGAATTGAGATACCCCAGATGCCCTTCGATGAGCGTGGACGCGTTCAGGGGCTGGGAATTGATGGTTTTAGGGACGCGCTGTGGGAGGAGGGTTGTTAGGCTAGCCTAGCCTAACTGGAGCGGAGCTACTAATGTTCCGGCCCACGCTAGTCCATTTATGGCCAGGAGAATAACACTGTCTGCTTACCAAAGCCCTAAACCCTTAAACCCTGGCATGCTGCCATTTTATTGGTTAAGAGACATAGTTATTTCCCCAAACCTTCACGTCCTTACTGCTACCACGATCGACGTAGACAATATAGTAGAGCCTTCTGGACTTAATCTGGCCATTCTACAGGCCAGTGGTAGTATATCATTAAGACAGTTATTCCACAGGACGTGCTGTGTTGACTTTGAATGTGAGGCTAACCACCCAAGCCCGTAAACATCCAAAATAAATTCTGGAACATGTCCGACAGCCCAACAAAGTACTCTAATAAATCGCTTCTATCAGATAGATGATGCCAAAGATAAGGAATGCGGTGGCACCGCCGAGGGTCACTGTGAACGAACAATTAGCATCTGCATACCACGAAGTAGAACATGGCGATACATACCAACACGCATGCTAACACGACCCGCGATGGCACGACCGCCGATGACAGCGGCCGCGGTGCAGATTCCGTGGCCAGTGATCGCTCCAACGGTCACCCACCAGTAATCCTGGCCCGCGGCCATCGCGATCGTGGCAATCTGGCTGCGGTCACCCCATTCACCGAGGAAGGTCATAGCAAATGTTTGTACCCATGCGGGGCTGAGAAGAAGCGAGAAGAGGTTGCTCACGCCGACCATGAAGTCTTTCAGACGGCGTGCAGGGCGAGGAGAGGTTCCACGGGACGAGGAGGACGAGACGCTTTCGGGGGGTGAAGGCAGCCGGTTGTGAGAACCACGAGACTTAGGACGACCCCCGGCACGACCAGCTTCCAACGAGTGGGGAGTGACCGAGGAGCGGCGGCGGCCCAGGCGCAGCTGTTCCTGCTCCTTCTCCTCGAGCTCCATTTCAACCTCGCGCATCTCCTCACCCACACCCTCATCCGGGGACATCTCTCGTCCTTCCTTGAACAGTTTTGCACCAAAAATCAAGAACAAAATAGCCGCCATGAACTTGGTAAGGGTCTTGGGAATGAGCGTAGGAACGGCATGGCCAAGAACAGCAGAAAGAACCGTCATGGTAATCAAAGCGCAGAAGGCCGAAGAGAAGACAACCAGGCGGGGGTGTCGCATTGCCATCAGTGCAGCAACGAGGAAGGTCTTGTCACCAATTTCGGAGACAATTATCATGGTGAATGCGAAGACAAGGGAGTGGAGACCGTCCCCATCCTCCGAGACTGTGCCCGAGGCAATGCCCGCTGAGCTTTGATATGAGCCTGAACCGACTGGGCCATGATCAATGGCCAATGGATCGTCTTTCACTTGGGAGGGTGGCTTGGGGTGAGGAATATCGTGCGGTTTATCGGGCAGATCATTCGGTTTCTAGATGTTTTGTCAATAGTGCCCTTTAGCAACGGCTGGGAATCGATTGAACTTACTTCGAGCGTTCCCAGTTTCCCAGAGCTATCGATGGATCCGGCCTGGCTATTGCCCCGAGAGCCATCGCCGTTCAGGAGCGGCGGCGCTTCTTTGGGGCTCCCAGGCACCTTCTCCACATTTTGATTCTGCTTTCCCTTCTCTGAGACACCACCCTCCGTCCCCCGTGTACCCTCCTTCGGGCCCGCCCGTTGCGGGTCATCCATGACGCCGCGGTTGGAATGCGGGATCATTTCCCCTTCCTCGGTGCTGAGATGTTGCGACGATGGGATCTTCGCATCAAATTTCGTCGACACCAGGTCCGCCTCGTCACTGGCCCTGTTGTTCTTCCGGTCTCGCTCCGCACTGGTTTCTACCCACGGGCCAGCATGCGGCCTGCCATCCTTGCCATCCACGGGGACGTCCGGCGACCCTTTGGCAACATTGTTGGATGGGATCGAGTCGGAATCGACGTACCGGGCGTCAAGAGTAGAAGCCCTAGACGTAATACGACCAGTCGGCTGGCTATTTTGAGCGACGTTTGCCAACGCAGTTGACAGTGCGGGAAGAAGGAAAAGGATCAATGGAGATGGCGTGCTGATCTTCATTATGAAAGGCGGCGTCTACCGCATAAACGAGTGACACAATGACACTTCTGGTCGGAAGCTATAGGCTGGAGGAAAAATGAGATATCGCAATTGAAGGATAGGCGATGGAACTGGCGGGTAAAAAGGGATTGGGTTGTGTCGACAAGAGGCCACGAGGGCTAAGAGGCCAGGAGACACCGGGTCGCGCGTCGTCCCGGAGCGGGGATGAGCCGGGAGGAAAGTGCGATGCAATATGTAAGAACACAGTAGGATGAAAAGAAATATTAAGACTGATATCCCAGTAGAAACACACAAAGAAGCGAAAGTAGACGGGGTCGACGCAAAAGTCGTGCTATTCCTGGCTTCCTGCAAAGGGGCGCACCACGTGATCCCCACCGCAAGCATCCACCGGCGTCTTCGACCATTCCCACACTCCGTCATCCAAGAATGCGCCCGCTGTGATTTGCTCGCAGCAGGCGATGGGTATGGTCTGGCCTTCCAGAGAACATTCACCAGCAGCCGCTGTTCGAGCTCGAGTTCATCCCTAATATACATACTCGCCCCGTGTCCTTTTCACTTGGATTTCTGGCTCAGGGGCAATATATATATCTGCGCGCAACATAGTTTGATCTGGTCATTCGCTCGAACTCACCTCCAAACCCGCCAGAGGACTGCAACGGAAACCTCCACCAAAAGGGCTTCCCGACTTATCCCTCAATTGGACATATGTATTTCCATGATAGATGAAGCGTTCGCCACTTCACTCACATAAATGTTTTATTATTTCCTAGCATAGCATAGCAAAAAGAAATTAGAGCTCGAACGAACGATTCGGCTTCCTCAGCTACCATTTCCAGCGTGAAGGGTCTTTATCCCAGTCATCATCCTCCCATCTATCTGAAGGGCCCGGTTTAGCGAGTTAGGTGATCAATTCTGGCGAGGTAAATGTTGAAGCTTGTCGGCTACTGGTATCCACATCATCCATTTCCGTTTTCCGATGGGAACTTGAACGTAGATCCGCATAAATTCTTTCTTTGTACGTTGGTTAGAATTACAGTATAGGAGTGTGGCCGAGGCTAAAGAGCTGAAGCTATAGTCATCATGTTTCTCCTTGTTGACCTGAAAGTCACGCTCGTTCAGCTTCTCGAGGATTTTCCACTGTAAAGGGAAGGGCTGATCAAGAGTGATAATAGTTCCAGGGTCAATGCCTTTACGTAGTAAAGCGAGAATGAGGACGACATTGCAATTGGCGATGAGTTTTGTGGGCGGGTGGAGGTCGAGAGAGCGTTGCTGGTTATCAAAGATGACGCTCTTATGTGGACCAGCTGCGGCACCTTGCGTTAGCCGTATTGCGTATTGGGTGGGCATTCGATACATGGTAAGTGCCTCACGGCCCGTGGAATTTGCCCTCGTGTATCAATCCCCTTAAGGTAAGTTGATCCCACGGAAGTTTATTCCACAACCTTCTGTGGAGGTTGCTGCCCCGATACAACAGTACAGGTGCACGGTCAAGCAGCGGCTAGCGTCGATGGGTGGAAAGGCAGCACAAGCTGTCATTTTCGGCGTCGATTTCACAGGTCCTCAGATTCGAGCTGTAAGTATACCAGGGTCTAAATATCCCACTTTCTGCACGAATGGCGTGTTTATCAGGCTCTCCCTACTATGCTCGACACTATCGTGCGCAAATCCCTAAGCTATTCCCTTTTATTTGCACGAACTAAGATCAGGCCGCTGATTTTCCATATAGAGAAAGATATTTGATAGAGCTCGTGGTGGCCCGTCAAACTGGCCCAGAAAAGTCGTCGGGAGGGAAATATTAACCGCTATACTAGGTTACACCCTTTGGCCCAGCCAAAGTACCCATATACATGGCAGGGTCTCCAGTTGATTCACAAGAGCTTCCACGTCGGCAACTTCTAGTACGCGGACCATGTCCCGAGCTTCCAACTTGCTTTTGTTTGCGCTCTAACTCGGAGCCAATCCGTCGGGGGGACTCAGTGCTCGATGTCGGTGACTCGAATCCCGATGCGGGGTGGGCCTACGGATCTATCCACGCCATGTGGCCTGACTAGCTTAAATTCACTATGGGCATTTGTATGGAGGTGCATATTATTTTCGGAAATGGTCAACCAACTCGGAGAGCTACAGCCGAGAGAATTTCGAGCTAGGTGACAAATTGGAACCCACCAGCCTGGCACGTTTGCTTGGCGCCAGACCGAATTTCCCCGATATCACACCGAACTCGACGCGCTAGACCGCAATGACATCTTCGCGTGTCCATTTGGGTGAAAGCGCCGGGCAATCATCTTATCAGATCCACGCTCCCCCCTTCTTACGTATCTGATTGGAACCGACTAGGCCTGGCGTTTTCTTGCCCGCAGAGTTTGCCGGAATCAGCTCGTTATCTGATTGTGCGCCCCACCACCACGTCTGTTGTGGAACGACTTGCTGCGAGGTTTTTTTATCGTATAAGTAGCCATGTAGCCCCAACATTTCCTGCCGCTGTCCAGTCGCTGGCCTCAACCTTCGTCCCGTGCGAGCCTTGATTCACCATGTCGGATAAAGGAGCGGCATCCAAGTCCGTGGACGTGGTGTCGGAGCCTGTCCTGGATGACAAGCACCGCCCCGACAGTTCCGAGGTGGCCTCCCAGTCTGAATCCGACGACGGCAAGGTCCCGCCACCGCTAATCGCAAAACTGTTCGCCGTGTTCTTGATCTCGTGTATCAGTTTCGGGTCGCATTGGAGTTCCGGCGTGACCGGTGCTATGAAGAGCACGATCAAAAAGGTAACAAGCGACTTTTGCGACGGGCGACGAATCATGCTGATCGAAATTGATGGCATAGAAAATGCACATCAACAATGTCCAGTTTTCTCTACTCGAAGCGAGTGAGGACTTCATGGCTACTGTCTTGCTTCTGCCCAGTGGCCTGATCACGGACCGAGTGGGCGGTGCTAGTAGGTTTTCCAGTGCAATCGAGGATCGCACCCGTCTAATCAAGACGTGCAGAAATGATCGTATACGGCAACGTCGTCTACACTATCGGATCGATTCTTGTCGCGGCCGCAACTACTGTCCGCTCCTTCAATTTCATGATTGGCGGCAGAATCATTTTGGCCTTCGGCGACATTGCGACGCAAATCGCCCAGTACAAGATGTTCTCGTCGTGGTTTGCTCCTAGCAATGGCTTTGCGTCCACCCTTGGCTTTGAATTGGCAGTCGGCAAGGTATGAAAATGTTAGAGCCAAGAAACCCCACGACCGGTGACTGATTCGACTTAGATTGGTGGGTTCGTGGGCAAGTCCACGGCAAATATAATCGCGAAGAACCTGGGTAATTTTGCTTGGTCCTTTTGGATGTCGGTCTTCATGAATCTCTTCACCAATGTGGCCACGGCTGTGTTCTGGTTCTTCACCCGATATTGCGATCGTCACTATAAGGGACGACGCGATGCAGCAACCAAGGAGCAACTGACGGAAAAGAACAAGAGGTTTGAATTCGAAAAGATATTCCAGTTGCCGTGGTCCTTCTGGGCTGTCATGGCCTTTTCCCTGTTCCAGACCAGCACAGCCTCCACCTTCAGTCAAAATGCTACAGAGTTGGCCGAGCAGCGGTTCAACGTCGACGCTATCAAAGCCGGATGGTATAGTTCCTTGTCACAATATGCGGGCTTTTTCCTGGTCCCATGTCTGGGTGTGTTCATCGATGTTCTTGGACACCGAGCTTCTGTCTGTAAGTATGCAATCGCGTCATCCGAACCGCTGAAATGCTAATCTGATCTCAGTGTTCACCTGCGGACTGGGAATGCTGTTGAGCATGGTGCTCCTCAATTTTGCTAACTCCACTGCTGGCACGGGCGCGTCCTTTGGTATCTATGCCATCGCGGTGTCGCTAGGCCCGACTTCCGTCATCGACGGCATTCGCACCACGTTATGGCATCAATCGGTCTTTGGCTCGGCATATGCGCTGAAGGTAACCATGAACAACGCGTGAGTCACACCCAAATTCGTCAACCCAAGCATGAAGCCTGACCAGAGTACATAGCATGAGCATTATTGTTCGAATCATCACGGGCGCTTTGCAGGATGCGGATAATAATTCCTATCGTCGCGTGGTTCAAGTGTATCTCTTCCTTGCAGCGGCATCTGTGGTTGTTGGCGCGGCGCTCTTGATCGGCTCGTTTGTCACCGACAACCTCGCACCGCTGCAATGGACCAGGCGGAAACGACTTACTTCAGGGGCGGAAATCATTCAGGACGTGAAGGAGCGGAACTTGGTCACCCATGCTCAGCGCACGCGGAGGATTTCCATCGGGTGCTTTGGGGCGCTCTTGCTGGTGACAGTGGGCGGATGGGTGGCGTATATTTGGGGAGCCGTCACCGGGCACAACTCGTAGCGCATAGTGGATGGGTCAAAGGGAGATCAGCAGTCACTAGAAGCAGTTGCCAGGGACCAATGCACATATTAGCACAGCAGGTGGGGATGATCGACCTCTAGCAGGGCTTAAATGGATGAAACCCGGACTACCGGTACCTGTTTTAGAATGTCGCCACCGCCACATCGCCTTGGCCGTGATGGCGCATGCCACGAGATCAGCCCGGCGAATGAGATGATCTCGACAGCGCCAAATACGGCGGAGGCTTCCCATTGCACTTGGCGTGGCTGTGATTGTGATTGTGAGCGCATCTCGCCAGAGGCAGGGGCACCGTTACCTGAGCGATTGGCGCCGTTGCGCCGTCGACGTCAACGGCAGAGACAAAGAGTGAACGGCAGAGCAGTGGCTTTCTGGACTCACCGCCTTCGCGGCCAGACGGCGAGCAACGTCCCTCTTTTCCCCTTCTCGTCATCTCGCTGGTGGGGATCACAGCGGATCGTCCCCTCGAGGCGGCGCGTCTCGGGGCACCCTGTCCCCCCGTTTGGGGCAATGAAGAGCTGATGAAGCGGTGGAGACCAGGGTGCACAGCCGATCTAGCCAAAGTGCACGACTGGCCCACCTCACTAATCAGATCGACTGGATTTATTCTCCCTGACTGGCTGTTGCTATCCCCACCTGACAGTTGCAATTCTGGTTTTGCGCTGCCCGCTGATATGCCCCCCTTCCCCTCACATTCCTTGGTTTCGGACGCCTTTGCTGGCCATTCTGGCGTGTACGAGTGGGGTTGCGCGACGGTTTGTCCACTTTTTTCTCTCTCTCGCCAGGTCGAGAACCCTTTGTTTCACACTCACGCCCCTCGATGAGTGATCGCTTCGCGACTGTCGCCTAGAGCTCGCAAGGCCTTTGTTTAGACCTCAACAGTCGATCGGACAATTTCGCGGCTGTACCTTGGGCGGGCTCAGATCTTCGCGCTCGCAAATATACCCCCCCGGGCTCAAGAATGCGGAGCGGTATCCTCCCACCTCCCGAGCTTGCGGCACAGCATGGAGGCTACTACCAGGGTGCAGCAGAAGATCGAGCACAACGCGGATCGCAGGGTGAGAGAACTCTATCGCTATTATCAGCCTGCGGGCCCAATTGGCATCGTCCCTTCTTGGTTGCCGACGAACGAAGATTTACCATCTTCTAGCTCTGCCGGAACCTCGATTATCACTCCCCTCGTCGATGGCTGTGGGAACTCCAACAGCAGCACTACCTCGCGTCCCTCAACGGCCATCGGGCCAGAAGCCCTCATTCTGGGCACGTCCAATAATACCTTGACGTCGTTCGCACAGCTGGCCGCGTTGCGCTTGAATGCGGACCGCGCTTTCATCTGTGTCCTCGATCGGGACAAGCAATTCATACTCTCCGAGGCTACAAGATCGGTTAATCTCAAAGATAATTCAATATATGATCGTGAAGATGAGCTCTGGCTTGGCTCGACCACCGGCCGTAAAGCTTGGAGCCTGTGCCAGGTAGGTCACAGCTCTCCGACCCACCTGCTCAGCATAGGGACCCCCAATGCCTAGAAATGAAGGGTGCTCACACCTCCTCATAGGACACCGTTGCCCTGCCTCCGTCTAATCGCGAAACCGCCGACTACCAGTACCTTGTCGTCAACAATTTGATGGATAGTGAACGCTACAAGCGCGTGGAATTCGTTGAGAAGGACCCGCATTTCCGATTTTATGCCGGGACGCCGTTGACGACCGAGAACAACATCAACCTGGGGTGTTTCTTTGTCGTGGATCAGAATCCCCGACATGGGCTGACGACATTGGAGAAGGACACACTGGGATCCTTGTCGACGTTGGTGATGGACTATTTGAAGGTCTGCCGGCAAGCATCGGAGGGTCGACGGGCGGCGCGCCTCTCACGAGGGCTGAGTTATTTTGTTGAAGGAAGCTCAAGTTTCGTGGAAAGCTCCGACCTATCCCGTGCCGATAGCTGCCCTCCTCACTCGGCGACCCCGCCGTTTACAAACAATCGCAGCACGTTGGGGGCCTCGCGTGAGTCCAACAGTTTGGAGCAATCGTCTCAAGCGGCTTCAAACGAACGCGCATCCCAAGTGCTATCGCACAGCCCACCCAACGATCGGTCACTCAGCAATGATAGTAGATCCTTTAGCTCTGCTGCCTCTGAATCAAAACTTGACACCGGAACTCATTCTGGCGGAGGGAGCTCTCTCCCAGAGTGGATCACCAGTAGCAGTCGCAACCGGCTGCCCTTAGATGATTCTCATGGAAATTCCTGGTGTTTTCGCCGGGCCGCAAATTTGCTTCGGGAAAGCTTAGACTTAAGCAACGATGGCGGCGTCATTTTTCTGGAAGCCAATAACAGTCCTTTGCTAGATGGTGAAGGTATGAACAGCGGGAGTGACTGCTCGATTGAGAGTGACACGGGCGGACCAGCAACTGTTCTTTCCATGTCGACCTCTGATGAACCATTCTTTCCTCGAGCAGGCTCGGTGGCCAATGCGCCGGCAGCCTCCTTGGATCGCTCGTTCTTGTCCCTATGTCTCCGACGCTATCCCAAGGGCAAGATATGGTCTTTCCACCGTGACGGGTTGGTCTCAACCTCAGATGATGATGACCAGAAGCCGCGCGATTGGGGGTCTCAAGTTACCAACCGATCAACGCCCGGAAATCCACCTATTGAAACCACGAAGCCTTTGGGGAAGCGGCGTAAAGCGGCCGAGAACTCGATGCTCAACCAATACTTTCCCGCTGCTACCCAGATCATCTTTGTGCCCCTGTGGAACGCCGTGAACTCGCAGTGGTTGGCAGGTTGTTTTTGTTGGACCACGCTCGAGACACAGGTCTTTACCTCTGCCGTGGAGCTCAGCTCCGTCCTTGGCTTCGGCACGTCCATCATGGCCGAATCTAACCGGGTCGAGTCTCTTATCGCAGATCGACAAAAGGGTGATTTCATTGGAAGTATCTCGCATGAACTTCGCAGTCCGCTTCACGGTATTCTAGCCGCGGCCGAGTTCCTGAAAGGGACGAATTTAAACGAGTTCCAAGATTCACTGCTTGAGACCGTCAATGCCTGTGGCAGGACACTACTCGACACAATGAACCAGGTGCTTGATTTCAGCAAAGTGGCATCCCTTGAACGGACATGGAGATCCATCAAACGCAGAAAGGAGTATCCGCTTGACTTTGAAGGAACCGATAAGCTCGCTTCTCACCTGGACACATACGTGGTGACGGATCTCGCAATTTTGGCCGAAGAGGTTATCGATGGGATCTGTCTTGGCCATACATATGGCCAGAACTCCAATGCTTCCGCAGATCTCCCTGTTGTGTTTTCAAACAGCAAATCCAAAGCACAGACATCTCGCTCTAGCGTTGACGTCGTCATCGATGTGGCACATGGTGACTGGGTCTACCGGACTCAACCGGGTGCTTTGCGACGGATCATCATGAACCTTTTTGGAAATGCAATGAAATATACGGACTCCGGGCAGGTGAGGCTTGGACTCGAGGCGTCCGGTCACTCCGAAGGTCGTTCTCGGCGGCAAGGTTTGGAAGATATCGTGACATTGACTGTGTCAGACACAGGCAGAGGGATATCAGAGGAATTCTTGCGAGGACGACTTTACACGCCTTTTGCGCAAGAGGACTCGCTTGCAGTGGGAACGGGCCTAGGCCTCTCGATCGTTCGAAGTCTTGTCAAAGCTTTGAATGGAACTATTCGAGTTCGCAGTCGTCCCGGTGAAGGAACAATCGTGCGTGTTTCTCTTCCCTTGGCAAAATCAGTCGGCGATGAAAGCCCACCTGTTGCCGATACACACAGTTTGCAACATCGGGAGATTTTGACACAAACTCTCATGCTTCGCGAAGGATACCCGGACAAACGAGCCGCCATTTGGGGTGCAGACTCGGATGCAATCTCCGAAAATCAGACCTGGACTGAGGTTGCCCGCTACTTAACTCAGTGGTTTGGCATAGAGCTTGTTCCATGGCAACCTTCAATGGCCATCGACATCCTGCTCGTGGAAGAGGCTGATTTATCCGAGCTGCCCAAAAGCGGGATTTCAGCTACCTTGCCAGCCTTGCTCATCTTCTGCCGTAGATCGGTGGATTACAGCAAGGCACATTCCGAATGGAAAGCTCTTGCCGCGTCAGTCCACATTATCCGGCGCCCCTGTGGGCCACATAAGCTAGCTCGGAGCGTTTTGAAATGTTTCCAACATGGGCAGTCAGCCGCTGTCACACCGGCTCCTGGTTTGCAGGGCCCAATGGAGTTGGCTATCAGAAGCGCGCCCGTCACACCCGCAATTCCATCGCCTGCCGCTCCGACCCACGTCACTTCGCCTGTTATACCAGAGGTCGATACTTCTCATATTGTGGGCACTGGCCCGATGTCCATAGGGGAGCTTTCACCGGAAGCACCTTCGATCATAACTTCGTCGCCGGGCGCCATTGTAGCAGCGCCCATCCCCCCACCATTGGGACAGCATGCAGTTGACTCGGTTCGACCAGCCAGGGTCCTCGTTGTCGATGATAACCGAATAAATCTGAATCTCATGATGACATTTTTGAAAAAGCGCCGGCTCGCTGATTTGGCCGCAGCCGAGAATGGAAAGCTAGCCGTTGACTCGGTTGAGCAGATGCAGAGTGGTTACGACATCATCTTCATGGATATATCGATGCCCGTCATGAACGGCTTCGAAGCTACTCGTGCAATTCGCTCCCTGGAAAGAGAGCGTGATGGCTGCGGGCCAGCTATCATCATTGCCCTGACTGGATTGAGCAGTTCACGCGATGAGTCTGAGGCCTTGGCATCTGGTGTGGACCTGTTCCTCACCAAGCCCGTCTCGTTCCGAGAAGTATCACGACTCTTGGACGAATGGGAGAGAGACAAGTTGATGACTGAGCGGAAGTCGACTACTTGAACAAGTTTGATGGCTCCGTGATCCCCTTGTGTCTCTGCTAACATCCTCCTGCTCACTTGTCCTTCCACTCGTTTGCTGCACGACTATAGCCGCAGGTCTACCGCCTCGGTTGTGGCTTTTCCTCTCTAGGCACTGCAACTTTGTTGCTTTTTGACATGAAACGTTGGGAAATAATGGCCTTTCTGCTTGCAGTTTCGACTTCTCTTCCTACATCCACAGCTCCTTTGTCTTGAGTGATTCATATTGATCATGTTATCATAACATCTTCAGCATAATCATTTCAGTCAATGCGACCTGGTGTCTGTTTTCTATTCTCCGCCTTTCCCCTTTGAACCAATTTCTTGGTTCTTACTTTCGTCGTGTTTTTGGGCTACGCATACATCTACATTGCATCCACCGTCGTTAGCTGGATATACGGGAAGCTACGACCGGCGTTTTTATTTGGCTCTTTTTCTGTTGCGCATGATATCCGATATGACCTGGTGCGGATCATTTACGGTCTGGTCATCCTCCAGGTTTCTAGGGATAGCATGATTCGGACAACTCTTCGGATTGTTCCATATGTACACGAAATGGAATGGATGTAGGGGTTGATAAGATCTGACGAATCAAAAAATAAAACTGCAATAACCATGGATATATTATTTGAGCAATAGACAGGGAGGATGGTATCCTCCTGAGCAGAAATGTTCTCCGTGCATCGCCCCTACTAGTACATACGGGTCTGCCGCTAGCCCCCTGGTGCGTCATGGCCCGGTGGAGTTCTTGTGTCTTCCAACGCCTCATCCGCAGAGAAACGATCAGAAGCCAAGTACGATTTCCATGCTGAAACTTCCCGCCACAGAAAGTCTTCCGGAGCAGAGGAATGGGGACTCTATGTACAGGGGGTGGAAGGTTTAGTAGGATTATGGCAGGAATTCAATTAGCCAGTCGTCCTCTTCGTGTCTATAATAGGTGCATGGATGACAATCACGCCGGGGAGCGCTGATCTTGCATGACCGCCCCCTCTGTGGGTATCAGCCCTGAAACAAAAAATTGACTAGGATAGGAATAATATCGTATTGTTACATCTGAGACTACTATAGATAGCTATACTTGCCATGGTAATAATCTAACAAAAGGCCCCCGGGGGCAGCCCCACCACGCTAATCCGTGCATTTATGATGCAGTGAGATTACGGAGGCAAGACTGTGATCTTCTGAGATCAAGTGCGCAGTTTCGTTTTAGGATAAACTCATATGAACGGTCAAGAGGGAAGTGATGTATGCTATGAGATAGTACGTGTACTCAAGGGTGGCTCCTTCCCTTCAACATAGAAGCCAGTTTCAGAGGTTCGATCGACCTATATTGCCAGGGATATCCAAGTCGGACTTCGGAAATCTGAATATTGTGGAATTGGTTTAGGGATGCGTGAATCTCACGGGAACACATATCCTTCTGGGCCGTGTATAATATCTTAAGCTTGCCCGGGTGAAATGAAAGAAAGGAGGATATCGAGTCTGTTGATCTTGTCAGACTTTCCCGCAACAACCTGGTCGAACCTTGATAAATAATTCGGACGATAGAAATGCTACATACATAGTATCAGTAGGAATGTCCGCATCGGTTTGAGGCGCCCAACTGGACCCGGCGATGTGGATGTTTCTGGACCCCAGGTCCTTGGTGTCTAACTAAATCCTGTGAAGAAAGTGAAGTATACGTCAATGTTGATAGGGGGCCCGAAGGACGTCCACTATTACATATCATACATATATGGGTCAAGATAGTCTCGCCCGTGGCGCGCTCGATCGTTTTCCACGCTTCTTCCAGCCTCCCGTGCCACAATGCTGCGGCTCGTCCTCCTTCCTCTCCTGCTGGTTCTGCTGCAGTCAGTCGCCAGCTCCCCTACGTCGAAGGCCTCCCCCGTATTCCATGCTCGAGTCAGTCGCAGTGTCCGTGGTTGGGGCAATGAAGGCTTGGTGGAGAATGTCACCACGAACTTGGACCCACCGAAGTATTCCTACGAGGACCGATATGGCAACATCCATACCTCACTGAAATCGAAGCGAGCTACCGATGAGCATTCGCTCTGGAAACGCGATGGCACAGTTATACGAGAAGATAGCCCGCGCAAGGAAGTCAGGTTCTGGTCGGAAGCGCCCGGCCAGAACCTGCTGCTCTTGACGGACGTTGCGTACTTGAGTGATGCCGGGTCAGGTGCGATGATCTACGTGCATGACTCTGGTCTGAACAAAGACCACGAGGAGCTCACCGGATTACTCTCTGAAGGAGTGACCAGAGGCCTTATTACGACCCTGCAACCAAAGACAACCGAGTTCGGCACCAAGATTCCCACGGTGGATGGCGACCCCGACGGGCACGGCACCTGCGTTGCCGACAAAGCCATTGGTGTATTGTTGGGGATCGCAAAGAGTGCGGACTTGACGATGGTTCCTCAAGCCGGTGTCCACAACGACGATTTTATGCTGGCGGAACTGCAAGCGATTGTCGATGACATCAAGAGCAAGAAGCAAACGAACCCTAATTTCTTCGCAGTGGTGAACTTGAGTTATGGCCTTGGACAATCGGTGCTCGACGACAGTGATCTGCTGGACGAATACCGGCAGAAGTATCTGGATATGGTGAAGGAAGGGGCTCTACTGGTCGTCGCCTCGGGGAATTATGCGGAAACCAAGGGCCGCGAGGACGTCGATGACTACCCAGGCCTGTTTGCAGGCGAGGATGAATTCAAAAACAACATGATCGTCGTGGGCTCGGTCAATATCTTTGGGATTGTCGCGAGAAGCTCGCAGGGAGGCCCGTTGGTATCTATCTGGGCGCCCGGGCTGGTCCAAGACCCAGAAGGGTTGGCGTGTGCGTCCAACACCGACAATCACGGTTATGGCGAGAGATCAGGGACCTCCTTCGCCGCGGCGCAAGTGTCTGGGCTTGCGGCATACCTCTACTCCATCGACCCCAGTCTGCGCGCCAGCGCCAATGTGGCCAAGGCCATCAAGGACAAAATCGTGGTCCAATCGGGCAATAGCGCCTCATATAAGCGCCTCGGAGACTGGAACGTCCCCAGTATCTGGAATATGCAGTCCGGAACGAGTCTTTGTTAGGTGAGATCGTGAATCTTGGAGCGGGAATGCTTTTCCTTGTTGATACTGTAGAAATATGCCCCTCGAGTACCGGCGGTGATAACAGCGTTACGCTGTGAATTCGGAAAATTCCCCTGACGATCCAGATTGGCTCAAGAAAGCAGTCACTTGCACATTGTTCCCCGGAGGAGCCATCTCGAGGTGGATACTGCAAGTTACACATGCAGTCAAGTCCGCGAGTGCTATTTAAGTCGAGGGGCCGCTGAGCATTTCAGGCCCTCAGGATCATGAAATAATAATAGAATAACAATACTTATAGGGACTAGTACATAATAACAACTAGCTATATTTGGAGATTCACTCGTATAGCAGATTCGACCCACGGCCATTTCTACCATGATTGGCGTGCGAAGAACCGCCCCCAGGCTAAATGAGGGCCAGACCGCGCTAGTCGGTACGTCAAGGAAGGTGAAAATCTGCGATTATATTGAATTGTCGGCATACCTCGAGTATCGTGCTATTTGGCCGGCGATGCGTGATGAGCACGCGAGCAGCGTCTGGGGTGGAGATGGGGTATGCTTCAAAATCATAGGATACGTATCTAGACCTCTCTGAGGAAAGTTGTCTCGTCCTTCTGATCGGCGCTCGCGTTGGCACAAGCGAAATTGCCCAGTCTTGGAGAGCCCCAGTTATTCGTCTCGGCATTGGAGCGCCTGGCCATCGTTCCAAGGCTCCTCAACTCGTGGTCCTTCTGAGCCTCGCCTTCGCATTCACCCTCCCCGCCGCTGCAAGACCACGACCACGACCACGACCACGACCATTTTGAATCCTTGAAGGAAATGCCGACCACCGACTCTGGCTATCCGATCCGGAGAAATGGCACCTGTCATGGCGCGGAAAACAGCTGCGGGATGACCTGGGCGCCTTTCTATTCCTGCTGCCCCGAGAACACCTCCTGCTCGACCAAGGACGACCCTCAGATGTGCTGCCCATCAAGCGCGGATTGTAGCAATGTGATCGAGGACAATTGCGCCGATCCCACGGCCAATCTCTACAAGTCGAATACGACCAAGTCCTCGGGATTCTTCTGCTGCGCCATGGGCTCGTGGGGGTTCGAGCTGTCGGATAATAAGGTCGGCTGCGCGCACGAGCTGTCCGAATTGAGCTCGACGATGACCCAGTTGGCCGTTTACTCGTCAGGATCAGGTATGTATCCGCCCTCTCGTGTCTGCTTCTGCTGCGACAGCCAGTTTGCTCATGAATCGGTTCTACAGCGACCTCCGCGCCGACCTCCACGGCCACCTCCAGTACAGTATCCTCGACCTCCGTTGACGCGTCTGCAACGCCCGACTCTACTGCTCCCGCGGACACCAATGCGTCAAAGTCATCTTCCTCAAATACTGGCGCGATTGCGGGCGGCGTGGTCGGTGGTGTAGCTGGGGCAGCGATTCTGCTTGCCCTTCTCTGGTACCTGTTGCGTCGCAGAACCAAGCAGCCACAGCCGCAGCCGCAGAGTGATCTACCGCGGATGCTAGAAGCAGAAACCGACTATCCCCAACATCCCACAGGCTTTTCACACCAATCCCCCTCAGAGCTGGACGGCAGTGAGGATGCAGCGGTGCATGAACTCCCAACGGGGCACCCAACCTATCGATAGGGGACTATGATCAAGAGGAATTTAATCTTGGTGGACAGACACACCCACCCTGCCGACGCCGGTGCGCGTATTTTGGTGGCGGTACACGCCTTCATGAGATCGATGTGAGGCTTGGACTCACGATGGACTATTTTGTTTCTATGATACCCGATGCATTTGTGGGCCCAGCGCTGTGACATATACATATATTTTTCGAGCCTCTAGCTACTGTCTTTGACGACATAAAATGATGTTGCCAACCTTTGAGCGACTAATGCACGGCTTCACGGCCAGAACCATGACGATCAACCCCATGTGAGAATTCATAGAAAGTCGGCACTGGGATTCATAGTGGAACCTCCGACGCATCCAATCATGCTACTCTCCCTGACTCAAGCTCAGCATCGGGGAACGCGTTGGAACGCGTCTTTCCCTCACTGCTAGACCACCGACCACATAGTATCAGGCACCATGCGGCTTGGACCGAATGGCCAGTTCGAATATAACGCTCAGTACCGTGTCCTGATCTGTCGAAAATACCGCTGGGCCATTCCGAAAAATTCAGTGCGCTACCACTCGCTCCGCCACGGCCTTTCTCTTCAGGAGCGACGGCAGTTACTGCCAGCGATTGATCAGCTCGACCTTCTGGCCCCGGAAGATATTGTTTTCCCAACCCCGGATTCCCCTCCAATCGACAGTCTTCCGGTCGTCGCTGGTCGCTGCTGTACAGCGGAGGCCGGGTGTGGATACCTCACGACCAGCCATAATCAGATGAGGCAGCACCATCGCGAGGCCCATGGACTTACCGGGCCTCCCCGACTTTATCCCTCTTTTTCTCGCCCAGCTAGTCTTCAAAACTTCTTTCGTCCCAAAGTCAAGTACTTTGAGGTTACTCCGTTGGCGACAGTGTCCAGTACAGCGTCGCGACCGGCCTTCGACGGCGAGCCTTGGGATATAAGTGATGCCAACGATGCCGGCGATACCAGCGATTCCAGCGATTCCAGTGATATAAGCCCAACGCCTTCCCCGTCGGCAGATATCCTACCCTCGATCGAAACTCCTGCCATGGCGGTGGATCTGGAGACACTGACCTATTTTCACCATTACACCACGAAGACGAGCCTGACTCTGCCCCTTCCGGGCCACGAAGACTCCGTGTCCGCCAAACACTACTGGAAGGTGGTCGTCGTCACACCTGCCCTGAAGTGTCAATGGTTGATGCGTGGCCTGCTGGCCCTCTCCGCAGGCCATTTAGCCACGCTCGCCACGGACCGGCACGAACGAGAAACCCACATCTCCAGGGCGGAAGCGCTGTTCGCAGAATTCGCTTGCGGAGTCGGCAATTCAAGAAATCTCGACTTGGACATATTATCATTCCTGAAATCCACGCAAAATACTTTAGCGGCTGCGCAGGTTGGTGCTGTCTTCGCCAGCGCCCGATGGGTTCGGTCAGGACTCCTCACCACCGAAGCAACCAATCCAGCCACCGCAGACACATCTCCAGTCGTGGGTATCATGGAATCCTTGCAGAGTCTCTGCCACCCCACAATCCCCTTTGATACGACCCTGCGCCCAGTGTGGGCGTGGAATTTCCTCGACCAACTGCTCCGCCGGAAAAGAGGAGGCCTCCACAGGAGACGCCGTATCAGTGGCGTTTGTCCCGTCGATCTCGTTCAGGATCTCCGCACTCGTTTTTATTCTCATGACGTGGATGCCCGGGCTAGTAACCCGGAAACCGCGAGCCGCGTCTCGACCATCACGTCCGCTCTTCATGATTTGATAGCTCACTGTAACAAAGCCATGGCGACCGATGATGGATCGTTGACTTGTCAGATCATGACGGCGTGGCTGGTCGTCCAACCGGCCGAGTTCAAGGATATGGTCGAGCTACGTGATACGGATGCTCTAGAAGTAGTGGCCTATTGGGCAGCGACACTGGTGAACTGGGCCGGACAGTGCAACTGATTCTTAGAGAAGTTGCATACTCAGATCCTTGCTGAGATTGGCCGATCTGTGCCGCGCGCAAGTGACGATTTCCACGACAAACTGCAGCACTTGGTTTCATCAACTTCGTGATGAATATGGGGGGTGATTACCTTTCCACCAGCAACGGAGACATGTCCCATCCATCTCGGACGCTGCGTCCAATTCCAATTGGCACAACTGCTACCCGATTGCATACAAAAGTTCTCTCCGGGGCGCTACGCGTGGTCTCTATTCAAGATCTCTTATACTTAATACGCTTACAAAAACCGCTGTATATTACCTGCATTATTTGCATAATTGCATGATCTATAATTTCTCTACTTCTGGTCTAGTGTCTGTAGTAGAAAAGTTTTCTTATCTTTGCAATTGATTAACGGCATTTTACCTCGAATTATCGTATATCGGTAGGGACGAGCCGCAAAAAAAAAGGACATTAAGGAACTCCAGGTTTGTGTGCATAGAAATGAGCTCTTAGGCCAAGCGACGCCCTGTCCGTCGGGCCTCGATCCGAGTCGCCTCCACTTTGATTTCGCGCCATGATAGGACTGCCTGAGTACACCCGGACTATATCCGGTTTGCGTATTTACAAGATCCAGTTTGCTAGACCACCTTGAAACTCGACTGCTATCAGCTAGTCATTTAGGGCCAATTCATTCAAGCCGGCCAAGGTCGCGCCGGCTCGTCAATGCTATAGGGTCGGTCGAGTGACCCAATGCTTGTATTGCACAAGCAATAAAAAACTCGATCGATGTATATTCAATTTCATCATATTCACATCGTCGCCTCGTTTGTAATCATGTAGACGGGCTGAGTGAAGCGAGCTAATCAACAACTGGAGACTTGCCCAACACTACAACGACTTGACAACAGGTATACCATACCCAGACGGGTAGAGATTGGAGGTATCCCAGTACACCTGGTAGACGCCGGAAACATTCGTCTCCTTCACCCGGAACGAGTCGGCCAGGTTCCCGCCGGCCTCCTCCCACATCAGATACGTGCCATAGAAGAGGAAGTTGTCGGACACGGCGTCGGAGGGCGTCGTATATCCGTTCCCGGTGAAGCCGACCGGGAGGACCTTGTCGGCGGTGGGGCGGATGTAGAGTAGAGTGTCGGAGTCGAGCGTGACACCGGACGTGGTGGCAGTGGTGGTTATCTTGGTGTCGTTGATCACGACTGGAGCGATGGTTAGTATTCTTGGCGTCGGTGCGTGCGGCACACTGAGGGATGGGCTGTGGTGTTATTGCAGGGCTGTGGATCATACATGTGACGTCGGTAGTAACCTTTCCATGTGTCCAGAGGGACGAGTCACCGGCATATGCGAGGCCTATGTGTCACGTTAGTCACTGACGGACTGTGTCACCAGAAAAAAGCGGCCTACCATCGGAGTAGAAGAGCTTGATATACGTAGAAGTAACATCATACGCCACCAACTCGAAAGACCCGGTGGGATTGCGCTTCTCGAGTCCTGCTTCTGACGGCAATGAAAGCGCACCAGAGGCAAGCGCCAGAGCGGAGGTGAGTAGGTTGAACTTCATGATGATGGAGAACCGGATGCGGTATACGAGTTAGTGGAATAGCGTGATGGCGACAGTATGTCCGCCACGGAGCTTTATATGCTTGCTGTTAGCTATGCCAGCCACACGACGACGGTCTGCAGAAACTCCGCAAGAAGATGACGCGGCCGCAGGAGCGTTAATGCAACAGGGACAGACTGTAAGGTGGCCGTGGATTGAGGCACCCTGATGATACATCAGGAAGTCCGGATGTTTCACGACGCCTGTTGAAGGATAGCGCGCCGGATGTGGCTTCGCGCTCCTTTGTCTTCTCGGGGTGCCCGCGAAAATATCAACCTAGCACCGAGGATCGCTCCTGGCAAGGAATTGCGGAAGTGAAAGAATGCATGATCGCGAAGTAAGCCAATCAACGGGGACTTGCCATCGAGAGTTGAACAGATTGCCATATCTCGTCACGAGGGAGCAAGATGCACGATCAACAGCCCGATTGGGTAATTCGACGATTGTAAGCCCAGTCTAAACGTATTGGGAGCGAGCAGCCCCTAGCAGATCTTGGCCCGACGGTTACGAGCCGAGCAGTGGACCAACCGCCCCAGTTCTTGGCTGAGCTGCTCCGACTGCAGGGACTGCGCAGGGTGTCACCGACAGTGACGCGGAATTGCAGGGTAGCAGGAAGCGCAATAGCCCTTTAGTAAGTGCTTACAGAGCTGCTGTTGCCCTGCTTAGTTCTGATTTCATCATCTACCGGGGCGCGCACGAGGATGTATCGCGTCGGATCCTTCCGAATTCTCGTCCGTCTATCAGTGACAGAGGCCGGCGGGGTTGTATGATGGCTAATGGGATTGTATGAGTCGTGGCTGAAAGGCTGAATATTGCTATGCTAATGTGAAGATTCCATAATGCGAATGCGCCATTCCATATATTATTATTGTAGACAGCGACACGATTGCCCCACAGAATCGCAAAGATCATTGTGCAGACTCGTCGGGAACGCTAAGCAGTTCGCGTCCATTAGTATCGCTCCAGGAGCCACAGCCGGCGCTTCTGCTCCGACATGGCCATCAGACGGGCCGATTCCGCCCGCTTCACGGTGATGTAGTTCCGGACAAGGTTGGGGCCTAGCATGGCGTGGAGAGGTTCGTCCTTCTCGAGAGCATCCAGGCTCTCTGCAAGGGTTTTAGGAAGCGGTGCCGTAATACCAAGATCAGAACGTTGAGTGGCGGTGAGAGTGGATGCGTCGACTAAACATGCCGACGGATTAGTGACGATGTTTGAGCGTTGGGATGATGCCGGCAAAGACCTTACCAGTGCATTCCTTCACAGTTAGAGGCGCGTCGGCCTCCAACCCGAGACACCCGCCCCCGAGAAGGGCCGCCACGGCAAGGTAGGGATTCGCTAGGCCGTCTAAGGACTTGAATTCCCAGTGCCCTTGATCGATCTTCCGCACGGGCGCTTCGCGGTTCTGGAAGCCCCAGGTAACCCACTCCGATCCAGCCCAGATACCCGAGCGAACGCGCTCGTAGCTTGCATTTTGGGAGAGTGTGAACGCAACAATGGACGGGTAGTGGTTTAGGATACCAGCTAGGAAGGCCTCTTCGCGAGCTGGGGGGCTGATAGAGAGATGGGTGTGCGAGGCACTACCGGCTCCGCATGGGAGAGGGCGTGGGTGTAGGGTCGCACGGAGACTATGTCGCTCTGCGACAGCGGTTACCACTTGCCGGGCGGCAAGAAGAGCGTCCACGGCAGCAAGAGGTGGTTTGGGAGGGAGAACGAATTCGAATTGACCCGGGGCAGACTCGGCGTGGAATTGCTGCAGCTGGATACCCATAGACGCCAGCGTCCGGGTGACTTCCTCCAGCAAAGGTACCATTCTCCGCGTCTCTGCGGTCATTTGCGACCATGAATGATTCCTTGTGGCAGGGTGATAATCAATTACCTCCCCTGTTTTCGCGTCTTCCGTTGGGGCGAGGAATATAACTTCAATTTCGAATCCACACAATACCTCGATCCTGTGCGCTGAGTGCAGCTTATCCACCACACTTCGGAGCGTCGTTCTTGGGCACCCATCAAGTTGTCTGCTCTCCTCCGAACGCCAGAAACTCATCACAGTTGCGCTTGCTGCAGCAGGGGCCACCATGCTGCCATTTCGGTAGAGGCTTAGAAGATCTGGCTCCAAATAGAACTGGCCGGTTGTTGAGCCCTCTGCAGTCATGGAGTCGTCTTGTAACATCCAAAACACTGCGAGAGAGATGCCTACTCGTCGCTCGTTCCTAGCAATGCGGACAAATTCCTGCACCGGGAAGATCCGTACCCTGACCGTTGCTGTGTAGTCGACCCACTGCATCCAGATATACTCGACGTTGGGATTGGCCTGCAAGAACGCGTCCAGGGGGTCGGATGTGCTGTGGGGGGTTTGTGCTTGAGAGACCAGTTGCTGAGAAGAGACGCCCAGCGTAAATTGTGGCGTGAGATCCAATTTGTAGAGGCGGTTTGAGTTGTGGAAGAGAATGTCTGCTGCTGCCGCTTTGGCCTGAGAAACGGTGAAGTCGCCATGTTTGACGTAGTCGACAAGGACCTATGTCGACACGCCGTCAGTATCACGCAAACCGAATAACATGAGAAAAATATCAGACTCACAATCTCGAGAGCCTGGCGAAATTGCTTGTTGGCCAACCAGAATGTCTCAGGATGGAAGTGACCGTCCGTGCTCCAGAGGAGTCGGCTGAAGGGCGTAATCTCCAGACTCTCGCGAAGGATGCTCTCCTGAGCCTCGCGGCTGATCATCGGGAACACCTCCCCCAAGTCTAGGTAGACATTGGGGTACACGCAGGCCAGATACCCGGCATCCCGTGTATATGGATAGGCAGAATGTAGCAGCACAATGTCCGCGTCGGGGTAGAGAGCGATCAAAGGCTGGAGATAGGCCGGGTTGGCCCTAACCAGGTTGATATCATTATCGCCCAGGCCGGTATGGAACTGCAGAGGCTTCACAACGCCCACCTTCTTCTTGAGTGTGATCAGTTTGAGCGTCTGCTGGACGAGCCAGTCGTTGAGTGGCTTATCCTCCACGCGGTACCCGGACTTCCTGGTGCCGGAGTCAAGGGTGCGGTGCAGCGAGGCTGTCAAAAGACTTTCGTCCGACGAGTGGGGATCGATGTCCAGCCCCGTGCGGTAGCAAATCACAGACTTGAACCCGACGACTTCTGGGTCGTCCATTGCCCGACCCAGGGCGTCGAGGAACTGCTGGCGAAACAGACTCCATACCGTCTGGCCTTGCGAGCGTTCGGTGCTCATTAGATCGCCGATCAGCGATGCGGCCACGGCCTCAATCCGCACAATGCGCTTCGTTGTCGAGACTGTGAATCGGTCGTGCCAGCCATACGGCTCGACATCGTCGTCGGTCAATAGATCATCCAGGAGCAGTGCGTGCGTGCCTTGCAGACTCCGTCGGATCAGGCCGTCGTAGTCTTGCTCTACCCAGCGGCTGTGCGCTGCTTTGACCTCATCCCAGTCGCCACAGGGACTGCCATAGAGCTCAGCCAGCTGGTTGGTGGCTCGCAGCAGTGGCAGGGTCGTTCGAGCATTTTCCAGCGCGCGACCGTGGGCCTCGGATGTGATGGCCTCGAGCGGGTAGCTATCGTAGTCGGATGCAACCTCGCGGTTCAGCAGATTGTGTGCATGGTTATCGATGAGCGGATGGGCTTGGACGAGATGGCGGAGGGAATCAAGGGGGTCCATGGTGGTGGAGAGGAAAAGAGAGGGAAGGGAGGGGAGGTCGACATCTAGATACTTCGACGGAGATGCCTCCGCTACGGGCGACGGGCCAGCTCCTGGCTTGGGTTCTCGCATGTAATACTACTTTTGCAGCACAATAGTCATCGTGGCTATACTCCGTTCGACCCGCCTAGGAAAAAAAGATGGAGTCCATGTGGTTGAGCGCCCCGAGTCGATCTCACTGTGCAGAGTGTGATTGGTAGGTTCTTCTATGCTGGATGAAGACTGCCGTTCTTACAATCCGCCCGTGCATCGTCAACTCTACTCGACTTGGCCAACTCCACGAGCGTCGCGACTGTCAATCCTCGACTAATCGCACTCCGTGCAGCTACGATATGGCATCGGTCAATTCGGCAAGTCGGGATGAGCCGTGAAGAAAATTCAAGTTGGGCCCCCGCACAGGTTCCATTCGCCTCAAAGTTTGCAGTATTAAAATTGGCCCTCGATCGTCAGAGTTCCCGTTTTCGTGATCAAGTATTCATTGACCGCGACGTCCTTCCCGCTCTCCTTGCCGTATCCAGACTCCTTCATGCCGCCAAACGGCGACTCGGCGGCCGATTGATTCCCTGTTGCATCGCGGTCAGCTGGATTCCATATCCTCCGGTACCCCTCGGGGCCTAGTACTCACCGGTATTCATTCCGATCATGCCGGCATCGAGGTTCTCCAGCAGACGCCACATGCGATCGATGTTCTTCGTGAACGCATAGCTGGCCAATCCCATGCTAGTAGCATTCGCCATTTGCACCGCCTCCGCCTCCGTCTCGAAGCGATACAGCGCTGCAATCGGCGCGAATGACTCCTCGTGTGAGATCTGCATCTCTTTCGTCATGCCCGACAGGATAGTCGGCTCGAAGAAGTAGCCGGAACGTCCACGGACCGGGTTGCCACCGAGTAGCACATCCGCCCCATGCTGGCGGGCGTCCTCGACCTGGGCGATGGCCTTGTCAATACCTCGCGGTGTGGTCAACGGGCCCATCGTGGTCTCCGTGGCACTGCCATGCCCGACAATTAAGCCACTGGTTCGCTCGGTGAGCAGAGCCGCGAACCGATCGTAGACACCCGCCTGGACATAAATCCGGTTGGCGGTGATGCAAGCTTGGCCGGCATGGCGCCACTTCAGTGTCATGAGCTGATCCATGGCCTGGTCAAGGTTGGCGTCGTCGAAGACAATGAACGGACAGTTACCCCCCAGTTCGAGAGTGAGCTTCTTGAGACCCTGGGCACAGTGCGATGCAATCAGCTTGCCGACCCGCGTCGACCCCGTGAACGTCACCTTCTTGACGAGCGGATGCTTGCACAAGGCCTCGCTCAGCGGTGGCGTGTTTTCCAGGTCGGTGGTCAGCACGTTGAATACACCGGCTGGGATACCCGCTCGCATTGCCAGTTCGGCCAGAACAAGCGCCGAGATGGGCGTCTCGGGGCTAGGCTTCACCACCACCGTACACCCAGCGGCCATCGCGGCGCCGACTTTACGCAGCACCATGGCCACGGGGAAGTTCCACGGCACCAGCGCAGCGGCCACACCGATGGGCTGCTTGATCGTAAACAGCCGGCGGTTGGGCGCTGCAGGCAGCGACACCGTGCCGTGAATACGCTCCGCTTCGCCGGCAAACCACCACAGAAATCCCAGGGAGTAGTCCAGTTCCCCGTAGGCCTCGGCCAATGGTTTCCCGGTCTCGTGAGTCACGATCTGAGCCAGATCGTCTCTGGCTTCGGTCGTCAGATCGTGCCATTTTAGTAGCCACTTAGCGCGCTGCCGCGGGTTGACCTTGCGGAAGTGCTCAAAGGCCTCGTGCGCCGTTTCCACGGCGGTTGAGACGTCATCGACTGTATTCACGGGGCAGCTGGCCCACGCCTGGTCGGTGCCGGGATCTGCATAGCGTGTAACAAGTTAGTGATACCGCATAGCGATGGGGTATCCCCAGTGGATGTCCATCAACTGTACCAAGGACTTCGAATCGCCCTCCGTGCTTGGCTTGGGTCCATTTGTTACCGATAAACGCGTCGAAATGCAACAGCGTGGGATCGGCTAGCTATTATAGAGCGCGTCAGTCGCGGTTGGCCTTGCAGGGTTTCCGGGGGTGTAGGACTGCGGACGTCTAGCCCCCAGCGCCCTACTGAAAATGAAGAGAACAGGCCAATCATACCGTGAATGGAAGTGTGTACTGCTGTGGCATGATGTGTACGAAGCATCTGAGGCCGTGAAGGGAAGAAAGAAAAGGGCGGCAGCGCGTATTTATGAGGTTCACTTGTCCGAGGGGAAACCGCGCGCCGAGGCCGAAGCCCCTCTCGGATCGACGCTTCATACTGCTGGCAAATCGCCAACTTCACTGCTCTATCATGGAATCGAGTCAACACAGCTCATGACCCTGCCTTGAAAGTTGTGGGGATGATATACATTATGCAAGTCACTCGCTATTTACACCAAACTGTCCATACTCGCATGCCTCCCCTCGCGCGACGGCGTCACCTCGCCAGTAGTATATCGCACCGTAACATCAGTTGTCTTCACAATACCCGCCACACCATCCTCACTGCCACTCGAAACACTAGGGCTGTCACCACCACGCTTGTACTTGCGCATGTCGAATCGGTCGCTGGATGCCCCGATGTCTACGCGGTTTCCGCCACCCCGGGGATCGGCCATCTCGTATCCATCGTCGGCGTTCGATCCAATCTGCGACGCCTTGTGACTCGCGAATATGCGGGATCCGGGGAATCGGCCGCGCGAGCCGCTCGTACTAACACCGTAGCGGGACATCCCGCTGCCGCTCGATGCGCCCAGCAGTTCGGGGAGGTACTTGGTTGCGATGATTTTCATTGAGGGGCCGCAGGCGGTGATGACGGCGACGCTGACTTCGATGTCCGAGCTGCAAAAGCTGATGGAGTAGGTACTGTCTGGGTTGGTGGAGGTGGTGAGGAAGGCCTGGGCGAGGATGATGATGCGCCACACGCCAATGGCCGTGGCACTATTGAAAAGCGAGTTGTCAGAAAAGCATGTCCGAGAGAGAACAGATCATCTTGGAAGGGAGTTGCTGCTTACATTCCACCCAGGCAGAGGATGCAACACACTGCAATCTTCCGACGCAGGGGCATCTGCAGATTCCAGGTGATGATGATGGGTATCGACAGCACTAGTATATCAGTGAAGAGGTTGAGAGCCGCAGTCGATACGTAGAATCCACCCTGGTCAATACATTTGCCCCCTGAGATTGAGAGGTCATACGCATATGCTACCGGGGTGCATTGGAAGATGACGACGAATATGACGGCGATGAAAAGGCCAACCACGATGGCGATAGATGTCCAGATGAGGGTGTTCACGACGCGTGATTGAGACTCCAGTCGGCGCAGGAAGACCAAGATCGATAACTTCACCACCGTCAATGCCGGATTGTAAAGGAGCTGGTTGGCATAGTTCCACTACCGAGCGAAGTTGTATTAGTCTCGAGTGTTCGAGCTTGTCAGGCATAATTACGGATGGACACTCACAATTAAACCCTTCTTCACATCATAGTCCTTTGGAATATCCCAATAGTGGAGTCCAACATAATTAGCTTTAACATCTGTATAAGCGAGTCAGCAAGCCAGGAACGGTCCACGGATTGTTCGGGGCCATTTGAAATAGCCTGGCAAGATGATACTCACAGTACCAGGAGGTGACGGATTGCCCAATGCATAGAATCTATATCAATTCGAGTCAGTACACACTGCCTCGACTGGTCCGATAATCCCGCTTTTGTTTTCATACATATCCAACAACGATCAGATAATCATCTAGCAAAG
Organism: Penicillium hispanicum; assembly: GCF_028827665.1. Classification (NCBI taxonomy): domain Eukaryota; kingdom Fungi; phylum Ascomycota; class Eurotiomycetes; order Eurotiales; family Aspergillaceae; genus Penicillium; species Penicillium hispanicum. The sequence continues at coordinate 1,338,402 of NW_026623193.1, forward strand.
AAACCACGATTAGCGATCATGTCGATCCGCCGGGGAGAAGATCCATTCTTACCAGGCGTGAGCGCAGATCGTGATAACCGACGACTCCAAAGCCGCAAGATCACCGCAATGCCGCCGAGAATGGCGAACGCGACGATGATCCCCAGCGCGGTATTCTGGCGGCCGTTATCAACAACCATGATGCATGCCAACCCCCCCGAAACGCAGACAAGAGTGGAGAGAATGGAGATGTGGGAGGTGCCGGCGATCCCAGGTCATTATCAATTAAATCGGCGACAGCGCCACCCAGCTGCCCATAATTTAGAATGTGCCTTTAGACTTTCTCTACGGAAGGAACTCCAGCGCCCCAGTGGTAGGCACCCTCTGGCAGACCGTTCCTCCGATTCGGAAGCCCAGTTCCTGATTCCCATGGGACCTGAGTCAATGGTGGATGGGGTCCAGGCTCCACCGCTGATATCAAGTTGCAGACGGCGATTTTTGGATCTCAAAATATCGTCCCGGGTTGATGAACACTGTACTCCCAGATTTTGTGGAACGTGGGAGATTTTCATACAGAGATATGAACCTGGCGAGAATTTGGGATCGGATGCATGATTTCCCTTGGGCTCAGAGTGCATAGATTCAAGTTGGTTGAAAAAGCCTTTGCCGAAAATTCAGGGTTGTCTTCCGTAGGACGCCCTGCGTCGCGTGGGGCTTCTTGCTCCTTCTACCTGGCTGGTTTTGGCCAGAGAGCGCATTGGAAAATTCTTCGGTCATTGGCAATAAGCATTAGCCGGATCGAGAAGCTGCATTCTGAAACATCGGCTCGGCCGAATTCCACAGGTCCGGATATGGTAAGAGCCCGGTGTGAACCGTGAGCAGCGATGATCTCTCGTCCAATCATGACAATGTACCGAGCTCCAGGCGAAGGTTCACGATTGGAAAATTTCGGATCTTGACCGCACACATCCAGAACCGACCAAGGGTCAGCTGGCGGTAGCCGGGCTGGTGGGTTCGATGATTCCCAATTTTTAATCAAACACCTCGAGTGTCATTTCAAGAAATTTTAAGCCATTGCTCCGATGGCATGCAGTTCTGAATACAATGCACGCAAGTGTCGGAGTGTTGCAAAGTCCGGGGTGGATCTAATCTGGGAACATTGGAAACTTCCAAGTGGAGCTTGCGAAGCTTCATATAGTTGAGAATGAGATGAACAGCACTTCAGATGTGCCGAAGCTATGCTTCGTATTGTTGTACGAACACCGTTTTCAGGTCGGGTTCCGCGGTGCTAGAACCGCATCCTCTCTGGAGAAAGTAGACGAGAGCTGGGAATTAGAGCCGGGGCCCACTGGAATAATCTAATCGTTCCTTCGTGGAAGCACGCGGGCTTTTATGGACCGCTTGACGACAGCCACGGCCAGATTCCGAAGGTTGAAGCTCGATCGGGCGTCGCAGGTAGAGATGGTGGCGCACTTGTTCATCTCGACGAAGATAGCGTGCCAATAGCGCCATGAGTTTCCATGGCGCAGTGTGGGTAGTCTCGGCGACCGAGTCGGCGCAGATACCACGTCCGGATTGGTAGAAAGCGTGGCAGTGGAGCGCATCCAGGGCTCGCGAGGAACATTCCGACGATGCAGGATGATTATTCCGTGGTGGAGCGCGGTGGTAGTTCTTGGAGACGGAGATAGCAGTCGATTGTGATAGCCCGGCGGAGAAGAATCGACGCGACTTGTCAACCTCGTGGCAGAAGCTTGACTCTTCGGCTCTTCGGGTCTGTGGTTCCTCTCGCCTTTTTAAAGGGACTTTCTCGCTCTCTTCCGGCAACCTGCGCGCCGATCTTTAAGTTCTACACTTCCCACGCTCCTTTCTTTTCCTTTCTCGTCATTCTTTCCATCTGTCACAATGGCGCCTCGTCCGCTCATTGTGGCTGCCCTCGGTGCCCTTCTTCTGGCCGCTCCAGGCCAGGCGACGACAGCCGCAGAGAAGGTCTCAGCTGCCTCTCAGGCGGGTGCGCCCTGGTTTGAGAGCGAAACGATTCAGTTGACCGAGCAGTCGCTCTCGCACCTTCACCGCAATCAGTCTACCCTGTTTGCCTTTGGCAACAGCACCGATGCTCGTCTGAACACTCGGTCGACTGGCGAGTGCAAGGTCTTCCCCGGTGACTTCTGGTGGCCTTTGCCCATTGTCTGGGATCTCTTCGATGTCCTCCTGGGCGGTGCTCTCATCAAGACCGTGCCTTTGGCCTCATCATGCTACTCCTCGTGGCCCGAGTACAACAGCAAGCAGTGCGCGACAATTACTTCGGACTGGACCGACTCTTCCCTCCAGTGAGTTCGTCCGATACAGCAATGCAACCTGTCTATCTAGTAGAGCCCCGCTGACCATGCTCCCTAGTGCTGCCGATCCTGCCTCGGTGATGTGGCCCTTGTTTGAGGGTCGCTCCTGTCTGCCCACCACCAATGCGTCTGCATCCTGCACTGTCGGTGGCTACAGCAGCTACGCCGTCAATGTCAGCAACGTGGCGCAGATCCAGTTAGCAGTCAACTTTGCCCGCAATGCTGGTCTCCGCTTGGTGGTGAAGAACACTGGCCACGACTTCAATGGCAAGTCGACCGGTGCCGGTGCTCTGGGTATCTGGACCCACAATCTGAAGGATATTGATTACATTGAGAACTACGAGGGGCCCAGCTACCAGGGTCCCGCTGTCAAGATGGGTGCTGGTGTGCAAGCCTTTGAGATCTATGAAAAGGCCAAGGAACTTGGTTTCACTGCTATCGGTGGAGAGGGCAAGGTATGTGGATCATGTCATTCTATTCGTACTACGCATACTGATTGCACTGATAGACTGTCGGTGTTGCTGGTGGCTACGTTCTTGGCGGTGGCCACTCGCCCATGTCCAGCATCTACGGCCTTGCCGCTGATCAGGTCCTCGCTCTGGAGGTCGTCCTTGCTGATGGTAGCTTTGTCACTGTGACTGAGGAGAGCAACCCCGACCTGTTTTGGGCCATCCGCGGTGGAGGTGGTAATACATTCGGTGTTGTCACTTCCGTTATTTCGCGTGTCTATCCTAAGATTGGCGTGACCCTCTCGACCTTCAGCTTCGCCACCAGCACCGAGGTCTCCGTCGAGACCTTCTGGAAAGGTGTCCGTGCCTACTTTGACCGGTTCCCTACCAACGCCGATGCCGGCACCTACGCTTACTTCTGGGTCATGTCGACTGGCACCGACTCGTTCGAGTTCCTGATGAATCCCTTCTTTGCTGTCAACCACACCCTGGCTGAGTACAATGCCCTCGTGCAGCCATGGTACGACGAGCTGAAGGCCCTCGGTATCCCGTTCACCCCCAACTCCACCTACTATGAGAACTTCTACGATGGCTGGGATGCCGGCTTCCCGCTGGAGACCGTTGCCTCGTCTGTCATGATGACCGGCTCGCGTCTATTCCCCCGCGCAAACTGGGCGAACGAGACGATTCGCAACGAGACTTTCGCCGCCCTGCGCTCGACCGTCACCGCCGGCTACCCCCTTCTTGCCTTCAACCTGAAGGCTGAGCTGCCCGAGGGTTACGCCGACAACTCTGCCAACCCGGCATTCCGCGATACTCTTCTGCACGCCATCACCTCCACCAGCTGGAGCAGCAACGCTACCAACGCCGAGATCAAGTCCAACATGGAGGACTTTACCTACAACGTCCTGGGCAAGTGGCGTGCCACCTGCCCTGAGGCTGGTGCCTATATGTCCGAGTCCGATATTCTGGAGCCCAACTTCCAGCAGGCTTTCTACGGCTCCAACTATGCCCGTCTGTACCAGCTGAAGCAGCTCTACGATCCCACCTTCCTCTTCTATGCCCCCACCGGCGTTGGCAGTGAAGAGTGGAAGGTCCAGAGCCTTGACGGTCTCCCTGATCAGAATGGCCGTCTGTGCCGGGTTTAGTCTGCGCGCGATGCCCTTCTGTCCATTCCTTGGAGGAAACCTCGCTTGGAAGTATATAGTAGTATTCTAGACATGTATAGTGCTCTCGCTGTCTATAAACTTTAATAAATATTGCCATCTATCTGGAATATCTTTCATATTTTGGTGGCCCGGGAAGAAGGGAAGAAGGTCGAAGACTATCGAGTTTCTGGGCCAATGAGCAATCCGGTGATGGATTGTTATGTGTTGGAAATGCGATCATTCAACTGCGCGTGTGCGTGAGAGAGGAATAGAGGATCCACGTCTGTTCATTGGCGGTCATTTCGGCATACGAGCCAATCGCATTCTGCAGCCTGAGGTCGCCGCCCGCGGATTCTGGGGAAGCCGCATCCAATCACCGCGCGGCTTCGCCCACATGCCGGTGCTGGTGGTCGACGAGCGATGGCGCCGAGTGCAGCAGCAGCTCGAGAAGTGATGATAAGAACCTATTGTGCTCCCGCTTTCTCTTCTTCTCCATGTCACTCTCGGATCGCGTCTGGGGGCATCTCCTGCCACCATGAAAACCACTGGATATGTCCTGGTGTTGCTATACGCTTCACTCGGTGCCGCATTCCCCGTCCAAGCGCCATACCAGCTCAACGAGGTCGCCACCGCTCCGTCAGATCTCAATGAGCAGATCCAGCCTCAGCGGGTGATTGCAATCGAAGGGCCTGAATGCCTGCAGAAACCGACATTCCAGCAATATATCGATCGCCTCCGTTCCGGATCGCAATCTATCTTCCCAGTCAACACAAACGGGTTTTCAGAGAATCATCGAGCTCATTCGGAATACGAGTCGCAATCCATTTCTCCGTTTAGACATCACTACGGGACCCTTCTGGGCAAGGTGTTCCCATTCAAAGATGACCAGACAAACACGATACCGAATGCACGCAGTGGCTTCGAGCATCCCTCCATCTCCACCAAACAGAGGACCCCCTATCTCAAAGCAACAGATCTCGTCGACTTGATAGATCGGCATAGACCCGAATGTGTCGCACTGGCACTGTTGGTGCTTGTTCCCATCGCCTACTTGGTGCTCGAGTTGCTCGAGATGGCAATTCAATCTTGCATCGAAGAACGATTCCCAGACCGTGGCCGGGATCGGGTGCGTCTGATGGGACCTGAGCGACAGTTGCGCGCGTGGAGTAATAGGCAGCGGGACAGATTGGTGGCTCGCGAGAAACGTTGGTGGCATGGCCGGCGGGCGCGTTGAAGTCGGTCTTTTCTCCAATTTAGTGATACCCAGTCTCAGACTCTTCCATTTACTTGGAAGATTCTTTTGTTCATGCGAATGAATCGAACACAGTCATCGCATCCTCGCAGCCCCTTCAGATGAAACAGTAGCTGGCTTTCTCTCACTGGACGCCGTTCCTCTGTTGCCCCACGGAAGCTCTTACAGCCTTCCACGGTTGTCTGCAGATCGTTCCCAGCCCGCAACCCCGTCTCATACAGGGATCTATTTCCAGCGCAGCACCTGGAGTCTTCAATTTGCAATGTCAGTGCTTAACAGGGTGCCCCTGGAGCTCTTGCTCGTGGTCCTGAACTACCTCGAATCAAAATCTGACTGGCTCAGCCTTGCGCGCTCCTGCCGGGCCTTGCTGGACCGCATCCGCCCGCTGCTATACGAATCAATCCAGACACCATGTTACTGCATCGGAGTACACAAGACCCTCGTCCATACTCTCCTCCGCCATCCTGAACTCGCACAATCAGTCCGACATGCGAGACTCGGTCGACTGAAGCGCGGGACTGACCCCGCCACTTACGCCTCCCATCGGCACGAACACTATGAGTGTGCTGAGTCCACCGAAACACTCAAACGAGCTGTTAATGTCCTTAGCCACAGAGACTGGGAAGCGACCCAGTGGGCCGAGGATCTGGACGCCAACCAGCACCGCGATCCCTGGCTGGCCATCCTGCTCTATCTCCTACCATGCGTCGAAACCCTCGAGCTGTTCTGGGGCGGTTCAGGGACCAAATACTCCGCATGGGTCTTGGATCGCGCATCAAAGCGCTCCAGCCCATTCCACAACAGCCCTGTCTTCGTCGCACTCCACACAGCCGTAATCAAAGTCCCTGAGGACGAGGGCATGGGCTTCACTCCCATGCGTCTCGCGCCCTTCTTCCGCCTCCCATCGCTGCGCACACTCAAAGGACAGCTGATGACGGACCGCCATCAGAACTACACTGTCGCCCCGCCTAACAGCTCCGCCATCGAGCATCTCGAGCTGGTGCAGTGCAGCAGCACCACGGGGTTTATCGATCTCATTTCACCCTGCCGGAATCTCCGCTCCTTCACCTACACCCACCAGGAATGTACTCCCGAGACAAGTGAGTACAAGAGGTGTTTCTTCCGGGCTCTGCTGCCCGTCGCGTTTACCAAGTCCCTGGCCGTGAAGCGAGATACGCTGCAATCCATCATGATCGATGATTACCGCGCGTCCGTGGCGAACGGCGGCCGGAACGGTGAGAAGTACATCGGATGTATGGCCGGCTTTAGGAATCTGCGGCATTTGCATATCCCAGCGCGCTTCTTCCTGGGCAGTAACCCAAACCCCGAGGACAACCTGCGTATCCCGTTAGTCGACTTTTTGCCTGTCTCCATTGAGTCTCTTTGGATATCTGAAATATCTGTGATGGTAGGTCCGTTGATCCAAAAGGAGCTGTTGCAGCTGATTGCGGCGTCTGAGGATCGGTTTGTAAACCTGAGGCAGATTGATCTGGAAGGGAGGAGTTGGATCGAGAAGGCGTTGCCGGAGAATGTCGAAGGATTGAGAGGGGTGTATCCTTATTACTCGCATCTGTTGAACAGAGGAATCCTGGAGGAGTTCGCCGAGTTGGGTCGATGCGGCCATAGGACGGGGGTTAAGATTATGCTGCGAGACCATGCAGTCGAAGCGGCTATGGAGGACTACGATGATGTGTCCTTGTTTGTCGCCGATGCGGACAGTGATGAGGACTGGTAACTCGGAAGAAATCCTGAAGCTATCGCTCTGCATAAGGGAATTGAGGCGATTGAATAATTATTTTACGTAGCTGCGCGATCCCTCGTCGTAGACCGGCCCTTCACAATTAGACATCAATGCACCTCTGGGAAGATTCATTCCAGCACTTCCCCCATCCACTCCCGGAGTTCTGACTCTGGCAATCTAAGAGTCACTCTCGGTGGTGGCAGACTTAATGCCAGCCTGCATGGCGTCCAGGTGCGCGAACTTGTACGTATCCTCGCCCAGACTCCACGCCATCACGCCGCCGATCTTCTTGGCCTCGACAATGTCCGTGAACTTGCGCGCGATCAGGTCCGGCGTGTCCCAGGTCCAGAAGAGGTTGTCCTCCTTGTCCCAGTAGTACTGGCCGCCGGCCTTCTCGTCGGTCTTGCCGTCCGTCTGGGCGCGGCGCCACGAGTCCGTGATCGAGATGCCCTTGCAGGTGCCGTAGTCCGACAGACAGCCCGCCTGGCAGAAGTCATCGCCGGAACCACTAGGAGACGGTTAGCATTGGATATTCACGGGGATACCGGGACGAAAATCAGTGGATGCACGTACCAGTTGCCATAGGCGCTGCAGCACTGTCCGTCAGGGCACTTGGCAGCCTCCCCGAACCCACACTTGCCGTTGGTGGAGGTCTTGAGGTTCGCCGGCGGCGGGGAGACGGTGCTCGCCTCGAACGTCAGCGCGCCAGACTTGCCGTTGTCACTGCCGTCGTCGTTCTCGAGCTTGACGACCTTGCAGCCAATCGGGTGCGTATCGCAGTCCGAGTTCGGGTCTGTCGTGAACCACTTCGCATAGTACGCAAAGCCCAGGTTGACCTTCTCGGCCTCCAGGCCCATGTCCATGTAGCCGCTGACGACATCCAGCGAGTCCTGCACGCTGGTGTGGTGGTTGGTGACGTTGTCGCGGCGGTTCATGATGTCGTAGCTCATCACGTTGACCATGTCGACGGACTTCCAGATCTTGGGCCCGGTCTCCTTGGTGAAGGCGATCATGTCCTGCTTGCGGCCCGGAACGGCGATGGAGAGGGTCTTGTTGCCGATGGCCTTGCGCACGGCGGCGAGGAACTCGGGATAGGTCTCGATCTCAGACACTTTGTCGGAGTTGGGCACTTGTTTGTAGTCCTGGCCGTTGCCGCCGGGGTACTCCCAGTCGATATCTGGTGTATAGTGTTAATCCGGCCGCCATGAAGTCGTGGGGCTGACTGGGGTGCTTACCGACGCCGTCAAAGCCATTGGCGTCCAGCATAGAGGCGACGTTCTTCGCGTACCGCTCGCGAGTCGAGCTGTCCTTCGCTGCATCGGAGAAACCAGCCTCATCGCCCCATCCACCAATGGCGATCATGAGCTTTGTGTCCGGGCCAAAACGCGTCCGCATGTTGTCCGGCGACTCGAAAGGGGTGAACGATGGCGGCGAGTCAGAGTTGAACAGCTTGGACGGCGCGAAGCCCATGATCGCGTGGTCGATGTACTGCGTTTGGTTCGTCCCGGGGAGATCGGTCGTATGGTACCTGCAATTCAACATCAGAATGGTTCTGATAGGGCTACTGCAGGGAATCGTGGAGCACTCACTCGTCAATGTACATGGCAAATCGCATGCTGGCAGCGCCTTGGGCGGCCAACAGGCCGAGGGCAAAATGCTTCAGCATCGTAAATATTATCCCGCGACAACCTAGATGGAGGGGGATATTGAGAGAAAGGTCAAACAAGGCCGATCAACGAATATAAGCAAGCTGATGGACAAGCCCGGCTATCCAGAATGGCAGCGAGATGCTGCAAACGCGAAAAATGGAGAAGAATGACCGAAGAAGAAGCCCTAAGCCCTCCAGGAGAGCAAGTCCCCTGGTATAAGACCCTTCGGGCCATCCAAAAATCCAGAACGATCATTGTCCGTGTGGACCATATCGCAGCTGAAGGGGACAACGCCCGATCCTGGATGTCCACGCAGTATGCGTGTGCAACAAAGCAGATTGGCGGGGCATGTATGCTATCCCTGTGCACAAGTGGAGCATCGGACGAGGCAATGGATGAGATGTTGAGGAAGGGAGTTTGCTCCAGGAGGGCAATGGAATGTTTGGCGTGGGTTGCTGCACCTGTCAATAATCAGCAGTGTACAGATGCAAGTTCTGTTCAATCTGCCTGGCCGCTGAGAGACCTCCCAATGCACATTGTTTTCTGATGTTGTGAGGAATATTGATTGCTGCAGTGGAGGCTTCTCTAGAGCACGGCTTGGCCGGCATGGCATATTGGCAACACATTCCTATCCCTCCCATTGACATTCCTCTGGCGTCACTGACTATTGATCTTCCCCATGGAGTCGCAGCTATTAGACAGATTGCCTCGGAATTCACGTACCGAAGACTCCATTGGCCACGCTGGTATCTCACACTTGAGGCCCCTGGCATGAATTGCTGTCCTGCGAGGCTCTTACTGAAGGTGCTCACCGGTATGAACGCAAGGATAAATCAGGTAGTGCTTGGAGAAATGCATTCGTGCAGTAAGAGACATACTGATCTAGGGGTATAAAAGAATAAAGTCCACAAAACGCCAGATCTATGCAACACACTGCTTAGTTCCAGTGCCGTCGAATGATGGGACGCGCTGGGTCCCAAGGACCGATGACCACGTTCTTGTACTTCTGCAAGCTGATGAGCCACCAGCTACAGCCGCCCATCGCCAGAGCAGTCAGGATACTCCCCAGGATGGACCCGATAATGGCAGAGGCCCATCCACCGCCCAAGGTCACGCCAACTGCACCCCCGGCGATGATCACAAGCGCGAGTGAGAGAACGACATGTCCAGTCCATGACTTTTGTCGAAGCTGACGGCGGAAGATTGGGAACAGCCCAAAGACTTCCATGGAGAAGAGCATGAGGCTGAACACGTGGGTTGTTGACGGGAGACGAGACGCAAGCACGGTGGAGGCCATCACGGCTGCGTTGGTGGAGAGGGAAGCTGGGAATTTGGTGGCGCCTGCGCCCTCGCCGCTTCCATAGTCGAAGGAGAATATGTTCATGATTAAAAGCCAGCAACTCAACGCCCAAATGGAGTCGCTGGCGGTAGACTTGGTAAGCGATTTCAAGATGGGACTCAGTCCCAACAAGGAAAAGTAGATAAGAAAGGCCGATTTGACCGTCGACAGACGCTGGCGATTGCGTGAAGAAAACAACGATGGCCTGTCAATGACATGCTCATCTGTACTTCCGAACGCAACACTTGGGGCGGCGGTGGGATCCCCAGTTCGCACGCCCAAGTCTATCCCGCCGCCTGGGCTTCCATTGAGATCCGCATTTCGCTGAAGGAGGTGGTGCTCTTTTGATTCACTGCCAGACATGGTAAGGCCGAGTCCATGAATTGGACTGTCCTTTCTACCATTGGATTGGGTCTCATTGCCGGCTGGGTTGGCGGCGCTTGTCATGGAGCTCGAACTGGAACTATCATCACCACCGATAGCGCCATTGGTATTCTGAGAAAGCTCCGCCTGTTCTCTCCAGATCCAATTGTCCCACAATATCCACCCCATAGCCGTGCCAACACTTCCCCAGCAGACAATCGAGACGGGGCTCACGCGGTCCTGAACGATTCCAATGAAGCAGCAAACGAAAATCGTGACGGAGCAGACATGCTGCACGATGACAGTTGAATCAGATACCAATGGCCAGAAGTCATACGGCCGAACTCGGGGATTTCGCTGGAGATGGTCCAGAAAGGTTTCGGTATCGGTATAGTTGTCCGGGTCTATCGCTCCATCAGTATCGTCATCATCCAATCGAGCACGACCGTATCAGCCCTCAAAAACGTACAAGACTGTTTCACCCAGAGCAACTTCTTCCAAGCCCCCTTCCGTCTCCGGCGCCCACCAGCACCGCCCAATTTCCTCACGTCTTTCCGATTAGGATCGGCTCCGAGCACTCCATGCGGCGGTCGCAATGTTGTAATAGCCGTGCCATCAGTGCTCAGAGAGCGAAAGCTGGCACCGTAGCTTGTGGGAACTGAGCGGGCCCTGGCTAGCGATGGCGCAAAGTATGCATCTTCCGGTGCTAGACGGTCGGGATCGGGGATGCGTTCCTGTTCAGGAGGTTGTGGTCCCCGGGTGTGTTTGGGATGTGTGTGGGCGGAGGTAGGTGGGGGATATTCGGAGAGCGATGATGAAGGAGGAGTCATCGAGCTGAAGTCACTGGCATTTGCGCATGGCATGGGCAAAAGAGCGACGAAGCGTTAAGAATTGGAGATGTCGAGTTCGTTTGCGCCGCCGAACGCGCAATCCCACGTGTCGGGCGATAGGCGTCACGTGGATTCCACAGCCCTGGTTTCCGGATTCTATTCATACCTTCCTGCTTTGTTCTTTTGGTCATTGAGAATGAAAACGTGCAATTTTACATATGCATGTAGAGACTTCAAATAGATTTCATCTTTGTATTTGATTAAATTTCTGCCTGGATGTGTGCTTAGAGCTCAGCAATTACATCACGCTCGTGACGCTGTTAACTAGTAACCAGCATGCTTCAACTCAATGACGTGGGCCCTGCTATCGCTCACAGATAGCCTGCGAATGTCATCACAAAGAATCTTAAACTCATCCTCGCATCCTTCTCCGATGTACCGCTGTTCCAGCTGGCCGGGAACCTTACACCAAAGGCCCATTTCCGCATCGACTTTGGCCTCATTGTAGAATTCTCGGGCCTTTTTGAAAAGAGTCTTCATATCACATCCCTCCAGAGGGAACAAGCGCACATTGGGTGTGGTGTCAGAAAGCAGTTTGAAACGCACATTCGGGCTTGTAAAGAGGCGACGAGCGACAGGCAAATCCGATGAATCACGGCGGCTGGTGGTTTTAGGTCGCTTGACCTGGGGCTCAGACGCACTCTCCGTGCAGTCGGAGGAAGACGAGTCAATTAGAATCACATCCATTGGTGTCCGTGGTGTTCGAGGTGTCTGAGGTGTCTTTGGAGTGGATGGAATACTGATCCACCGATTAGCACTCTCCGGCGAATTTGGTGGTCGGGGAGTTGTGGTCTGGGTGCGACTGGTGGGATCGGCAGCATTTCCAGATGTAGCATAACGTGCTGGTGAAATTGTTCCGACGGCATTGTCGAAGAAATCGGCCTTGAAAGTCACTGGCTGGCCATCCGTTCTCCAGACTCGGATGGCACACACCTCCGAATCATATCTTTGCTCCCAGCCAAGCCATGCAACGAGATACACTCCCCTGTAGCCGCTGCTTTTGAATTTTGGACGGGCTTGGGAGACGGCTACCAGTTCTGCGGGATTGTTTTCTGCATGAAGAACCATCACACAATACTTGAGCTGCTTGCGCTTTTTCACCGAAATGATGAAGACGGATAGCTCATGGTTTTCCCCGTCCTGATCAAACACCTTGAATGGGTCCCAATACAGAACCTCAGTTGCCCTCACTCGGAGTGAGCAAGGAGGTTGCATATCTGGGTGAATCTCATGCCATCCTTCAAGGATGGTACGTAGATGGTCAGGAAACGGTTGACTAGGCCCGATTACCTGGTTGTATGACCATATAAGGCTGATCGAGGAAGTCTCCGGAGACGACGGGAGGGACATCGGTACCTCATGACCAGCCGGTGTCTCTTCCTCTATTCTAACCAGACCGGTGGTTGGCGAAACACTGTAGCTAACAGTGGGAGACCAAGGTTGCTGAAGAGGTGAGCTTGGGGCTGCTTCTCGGGTCTGATGACACGCAGTTTCAATTGACAGGGGATAGGCCACCGACGGAGACTGTGGGTTGAGATGCAATGAAGTCTTGATCTTCTGCGAGGGCGGTGGGGTAGAGCCCTCATCATGTTGGAGGGCATCGTCAACTTTCGTGGAGCTTTTGGAGATATCAGACTCGTGCGATTCGTCGGGACCTCTCTCTGATTTCTTGGGGTTGTACGTCAAGGAGTGCCCATCTAAGCTCATATCAAGGTCTGGTTTGTCTGACACCATCATCTCCACTGCCTGCAAAGCCTTGCCAGGCGGGGAGGTCTTCCTGGAGCTGATGACTTCCTCATTCACCTTGGAAAGAGACAAACATGAGGGTGTCCGTGGAGGAGCTCTGGCAACGTCGTTAATGAGCTCCGGATCTCTAGGAGTTAGACTCGAGCGAGATGGGGGACCAAGAAGCTCGGGTAAGAAAGTTGAAACACCTGTCAGCAGATGGTGTTCAAGGGGCTCTTGATCAGTCAATGTCGGACAGGTTACAGCTGCATTCAGCGGGCCCAGGTCAGGATCACTGCCCTCACAGGGGACAGGATCATCGGGGACAGAGAAAACTTCCTGAAGAGGTTCCTGGCTTGCAGCCTGCGGTGGTACTTGCTCAGCGCCGTCTGCCTCGCAGACTAAACGGACAAAGAGGGACTCCTTGCCAGTGCTCTGGTCGTCATCCATCTTCTGCTGATTGGTACGAGATATCGGTGGTCAGAGGTGGTTGTAGTGATGAAGGAGTGTACGGGGGCAGAGAGTACGTGGATGTTGGTACTTGGGGCGACGAGGTGAGAGCAAGAGGTTAGCAGATCACGAGGAGAATTTGTGTACCAGCCCAACGTCAAGGCGACACTATATGGGCAGCCTTGGAAGTTTGCAGTCAGGTTGCTACCTGTGACCTAAGTTGCACAACTCCTTCTTCTCGATCATGGCTCTGGTATTGCCAGGAAAATCTCTAGGTATTTAATACATCCATGCGCGGAACAGCACCATTTATCCTGTCAACATTCTATATCGGGCACACAAGTCTGCTCCCGCAGTCAATCCATGTCGTAGTAGAAGCAGATCAGATGTCTCCAACAAGAAGTCAGGGGAAAGAGGCCGGAGCACCACTCCATTTGAGTGGACAAAAACGTCTTCTGGAAGGGTAGGTGCGACATGCAGAGAAGAAACCATGATGGGGCCCAAGCCAGCGGGTTCGTTGAGAAATCTATCAACCCAAGTTGACACCATGAGTTTCTCGGACGGCGTCCACCAAACTGTCGGAGGCTTGGAATGCACATTCAGGGGGTATCATGGTCTTGTCCAAGCAGGCAAAAATAAATCAGAAGGTGCTTTCTGGCCGCCTTGGCCTATGATGCGCTGGACGGGCCATTCTGTTGAGAGTTCGAGACAGTGCTCTGGGCGAGATTCCGGACCGCCTGCGGTGTCGCCACATCATCAACGCTATTTCTGCGACCCCAATTTTGTGGCTGACGACGAATGAAAGCCCCGACAGCACCCAGATAGCCTTCGTGGCGTAAGAAGTATGCTTGCTTCTCACCCTTAGACCAGAAACGGATGGCGTATGACAATGTGTTCATGGTCTGGCGGTGGCCGCGAATGAACGATCCACCAAAGTAGATGTGCTTTACTTGGTGTTTCTCCGACTGCAGATAGGCAATTTGACCAATGTTGTTACTGTCCAGGGTAGTGTTAGTCGGGAACATGTCAAGCCAAAGAAAACAGGTAATATATAGACACACCTGATAGCATACAGAAGACTTCGGCTCATGTCTTCGTGGCGGAAGTTGACACCCCCATTAGTCTGATCAAATTCGGCGTCGTGAATCAGGCCCTCGCCATCCTCGGCGCCTCGCTCCGCCGCATTCTTTAAGCGAAAAACCTTGCCGAATGTGCTAGCAATAGCCGTGCTTTTCAATCCGATCTTGCTGTAGTCCATGCCGTAGATATCACCAACCAGCATGTCCACTCCACTGTTATCGCCGCGATCCGCCATGGCCAGCATGTCGTCAAAGGTTCGGGCGCCCGTCAGCAAAGACATGATCCCCCAGAAGGTACCACCACCCAGATGGGTTCCTCCCACACGCTGGAACTGTCTCGGGCCGGACACCTTGATCATGGAAACGCCGGATCCAATGTTGACAAGAAGGTAGGGGTAAACATCTGGTCGGGCCTCGGCAAACCGCATCGGCTCTGGATCGGTATCGCTGTATGTGAAGACCTCGTTGGGGATCTCGGTAATGAAGAAGTCAAGACCTACGAACCAACGATCTCATTAGCCTCATCTGCAGAGCATGGCAAGCTCACCGGAGACTTACCGATGATCAAGCATTCCATCTCCTCCTCGCGCAGAATGTTGACGTCCAGCGCCTGCTTGAGCTTGTCGTAGAATTTGAAAGCACCGCCACCGGTTGCCACGACACACAGCTCGTCCTTAGCCGAGCCATTGAGCTTCTCGTGTTCCTCCTTCAGCTGTCGGATGAAGTTGATGCAGATGTCGATGCGGTGGGTTTCGAAGTTGATGAAATTGAGGCGACCGCCATTGTCGGCCTCGTCAAGCTCTCGGGTGAAATACACGAGCTTCGCAAGCGATCCGCCAATCTATACAACAGCCGACGTGGTCAGTTGGCGACATTAAGAGAATGTTTTTGTTCTGCTGCATGCCGATTGCGGGGTGGCATGCGGGGCGCCGAGCGACCAGCGCAAACGGTGGAAAGACGACACTCACATCGACGGCGACATGGCTCACGACCCCGGTATGGTGTGGCAGGCGGATATCCTTGTTCTCGTAGTGCACGCCGTCGGTCTCGACGGGGCTGCGCGACCGGACCTCATCGTCCACGATGAACGCGCCCGTCACGTTAATCTTGACGGCGCCCGGGTTGGTAATGGCCTCCTCCAGACGGGCAGGGCGCTTGCGCCGACCGTCCTCGGGGGAATCGATACGGTCGGGAGGAGGCATGGCAAGGACGGGGAGAATCCGGAGATTAGTGTCGAAGTCCAGAAGTCCGGAGGTTCAAAAGGCCCAAGGTCTGGAGATCCACGGCCCGCAGGGTGGCCGTGCCCAGGCTTACGGCGTATATTTTCTACCCGCAAACGGTTCCACCAGGAAGCTGCGCTGCCGAGGTCGAAAGGCGATGCGATGTTGCCCTAACTCCGAGCAATTCCTGGGATGCAAGGAGAGCTGCGCTGGGAGTATCAAAGCTAGTGATCAATCTTCCTTGCCTGCTGTGTTAGAAGGACCCTCTTTCTTTCTACATGCATTTTGCGGTTCGAATGGCAAAGTAGATAGCATCAGGAGAGATATATACAGTCAATGCTGGTGTAGATGCCACCGATCCATATCCCAACTCCCTCTCCACGAGGAAGGTGTCTCTTAGGCCATTTCCGAGCAATATCACTGACGGACAACTTGACAACCTAGTGGTAACTGTTCTATTAGTTAACTCCTACTCTCCCAAGCGATTGCCTACCTTTTTTTCGATCGAACATTTCAAGCCGAGTGCGGATCTGGCAGCCCTAGACATATGGTTTGGCATTTGCAGATCGTATTGATTGTTCATCGTGGAAATTCCATTTCAACCGTTTGATCCCGGGTCAAGTACCCCTGGGCGATTCTTCGTTGCAATTGACGACACAACTGGCCACGTAGATCGAGCTTCCTGATACTTTTCAAATACTTCATAGATGCCAAACTTTGAGGCGACAGCTTGCTGCGTAATCTTGGGGAAATCTGAGGCAATGTGTAGACTTCTCTCTTCTTCTTTCCGCGTTGAAACTCCATCGCAAGGGCACTCAGAGCTTTAACCAACCTCTTGAGCCGGTTGGTAACCCTCGAGTGCACCTAGCATCCAAGGTCGGTGATCAAATAACGATGCTTCCCAAGGTAAAGCGGCGGCGTGCCCATGAAAACCTCTGGCGTACGTTCAAAACAAGGTCTTCTTGATCCCATCGTCGTGTTTTCAAGAAGAGTTCTTTCTCGATATCTCGGTCGATCTGGTCACCCCCAAGTTGCCGTTGTCCCAGTCTTCGAGCTCGAAGACACCCGTGGTCTCCACGGAAATTTTGGTCCTTAAGTGGTCCATAATCTCTGAACACTCATGGACACGCAGTGATTTCTGTCCCTCAGGATCTAGCTCACCAGCAGCTTCGGTGATCTCCTGCATGGCAATATTTATATTGACAGGGGCCACAGTCAACATAACAGATCACTAACTCTGTATCTGGTGTAGGCCATGTCTGTACTCAGACTGATATCGGCCATCATTGCCCTATCAAGCGTGGTGATCTGAACAGTCCCAGGAACGTCAGCCACGGTCACCCACAAACTTCGCATCATGTACTTGCCTTCCTATCAACCGATGAAATAGCGAGTCCTATGGGAGTCAGCCTTGGCAATGAATGGAAATGACGTGCAATTATCAACAACCTACCTTCTTGGTCATTCTACCACGTCCTCAGCTGATCAGGGTTGATACACTGGAGGCTTTCCAGCCTCTGAGAACGTGCTCCTCACATATACCAATATTCGATCCTTGAGTAAGTGAGCTGAACGAAGCCGAAGATGGTTATATCAATGCTCATGGCTGGGATCTTACTGCTGGATTGATCACCAAGCACGACAAGCTCATCAACCCCATCAAGTAGGGGTCACTCAATGTGTATGTGGCTGTCTTGGTGTCCATCTCTGTCAAGAAGCTCCATAAGGGAAGAGCAGAAACAGGAGAAACATGTCCAGATCATTATTCAAGCACGTGCTTCATCTCTTCTATCATACCTATCTTAGGTACTCAATAGGATATCTTCAATTTGGCAAACATAAATGATTTCCACTTCATCTCGGAATAATTCCTCATTCCGCTTCTTGTTTGCTCTCCCTAACCACGTGCCTCCCCAAGAGTGTAAACGGGCCTATTCCGCTTCGAACGGACAATCCCACGAAGTTCTTGGGGTCTCTTCTCTCCAAGGTTGATTCCCTCCTCCTCCCTTTCCCTCCCCGCCCACCCATTAACGCCTGGATTCTCTCCATTTGCTGCGTACTCGTTTAAGTACTCTGCGCATCCTGTCATCATTTCAATCGCTGCAAGGTATTTCCTGGAACTTTGGAATACCATTGACGCGTCGAAACCCTCTGGTACCTACTAAGTTCGAAGACAAGCATCACCCCTCCTTCCTTCATCAAGATCTCCATCCTTTATCAAGATGGAGAAGATGAAGGATATTCATGACGCTTTGCAGGATGTCTCAAACAAGTCCAAAGAGACTGGCAATGAAAAGCCGTCCCGCGGTCCTGCTCTCTCCGAGGAAGCCACTCGGGCTGCCGAGAAGGGTTGGGTTGTACCTACGCCCTTCGACTATGAAGCCTATGCAAACAAGGAATCCACGGACTGGGCTGGTGTCGCAGCTCGGTACGAATGGGATGATGAGTACGGTGATATCGGTCCACCCAATGAAGAGCTGGAGAAGATGCTCTTCCGTAATGAGTACATCCAGCGCGCAGGGAAGAAACTTTCGGAGTAAGTCCAGTCCTTAACGCTTGGCTATTGCACACTGATATCTCGATGTCTGATAAACATCTTCGCGTAGAATGAATCGGATCAAGGTTGTCTGTGAAAGCGAGGAGCGGATTACCCCGATTACTGCGGTTAGTATTTACCTACCAGCCCTGACTCTAACTCAATGCTTGTACTAACAATGTATAGTGGGATGATGCTGGGCTACATCCAATCATGCGAGAGAACATTAGGCTATGCTTGTATGAACAGCCCACGGCTGTCCAGTGTTATGCCATCCCGGCAGTGTTTCAAAACAAGGACTTGATCGCTATTGCTCAGACCGGTGCGTGATAAGTTTATGCCCACACTCTTCTTGAGCTAACATGTGCAGGGTCCGGTAAAACGGGCGCATTTTTCATTCCCATTCTATCGAAGCTAATGGGAAAGGCCAAGAAGCTGGCTGCAGCACGTCCCAATGTTGCTGAAGGGTTTGACCCCAAGCTGAATGCAGTCCGAGCGGAGCCATTGGTTTTAGTCGTCTGCCCTACTCGTGAGTTGGCTACCCAGATCTTCGACGAAGCTCGTCGTCTCTGCTATCGCTCCATGCTTCGCCCCTGTGTTGTGTATGGCGGTGCACCTGCGCGCCTCCAACGTGAGGACTTGCAGAAGGGATGCGACGTTCTGATCGGTACCCCTGGTCGCATTCTGGACTTTATGAATCAGCCTCACGTTTTGTCCCTTCGGCGTGTGAAGTAAGACTTGCTCTTTTCACCGATTCCATTAGCGCCCCCACAGTCCAAGCTGACGATTGTTAAGATACACCGTTATTGACGAGGCCGATGAGCTACTGCAATCTGACTGGGAAGAGGACTTCAAGAAGATCATGTCTGGCGGCGGTACGTTTTCTTTTACGTCCTTGCCCTATAATCCAATCCCCTGGAAGATTAACCTGCATCAGATATGAACGAGGACGAGGATCACCGTTACCTGATGTTCTCCGCCACCTTCAACAAGGAATGTCGCAAGCTTGCACGGTCCTACCTTTGCAATGACTATGTTCGCATTCGCATTGGCCGTACTGGCAGTTCTCACCTCAATGTCGCGCAGACAGTACGCAGTTTTGATCAAGATAGAAGTTTATTCCTTTTGCTAACGGAGTGATTCCTCGTTCTAGGTCCATTACGTAGAGGATCGACAGAAGAAAAGAGCTCTGTACGACCTTCTCATCAGTATGGTGCCTATTCGAACCCTGGTATTTGTCAACAGCAAGGAACAAGTCGACTTTGTGGATGACTTCCTGTTCAACTCGGGTCTTCCCAGCACCTCAATCCACGGAGGCCGCACCCAGCGAGAGCGTGAGGATGCGATGTGAGTCTACGGCTATTGTCTGCCATTGATTCTAGTCTCAGATTGCTGACGCAATAACTAGACGAGCATTCCGTACTGCTCAATGTCCGATCATGGTTGCCACTGGTCTTTCTTCGCGCGGCCTGGATATCATCAACGTGATGCATGTCATCAATTTCGATTTACCTCGAGCGTCCCACGACGGCATCACGGAATACATTCATCGTATCGGTCGCACTGCTCGCATCGGCAATGAAGGCATCGCGACATCGTTCTACAACGATCGAGATTCAGAGCTTGCTCCTGATCTGGTGAAAATTCTGCTTGAATGCAAGCAGCCGATTCCGGATTTCCTTGAGCAATATGTTCCCGAGAACAATATCATCGACTTCGAAGATGATAAAACCGATGCCTCGGAAGAGAACGATGGGCAGGCGTCCAAGGACGCGGAAAATCTCGAGTCCATGGAGGACTACTTCGGCGTCGACGCCGTCGCCCTTGCGCCAAAGGAAACCCCAGCCAAGGAGAACCCTACCAGCGGATCCTTCGAGCAGCCGACCGCCAACTGGGCCCCTCAGAACACCGACGATGGTAGCTCCAGCTCAATGGGTAAGTCTCAGTTGGAACCAGCCGGGGGCTGGTAGCGAAGTCTCCCTGGCACAATGGCGTTTTCAAGTGTTGATTAGGGCTGCGTTCCCGGCTACCCATCCCGCTGCTGTCAAGCCGTCTCACCAGTTAGCTGTACGAGCGGGTAACGCGATGCGAGTGAAGTCCAAGCTGCGAAGGCTCTGAGCTCTGCAATTGAACACGGTCTGTCCCCTTGAAAATGCCCGATTGTGGATCCTAGAAGGTGATGTTTTACCAACGTGACTTTGTTGTGCACCCGGGAACCCGGCGACAACCCTGTGGAAGGAATACTTGACCAAGGAATCATTATTAATTCTCCGTCACGGTGAGGATAGATCTGCATTTCTGAGTTTTGTGGTTCTCTTTGCAGGGAATGTGTGGTTCTACTGATCCTACCGGCCTATTAGGGCGGTAGCATGGGAGTGCTTTGAGGTTAGATTGTTGAGGCATTGCTATTTGGGATTTGCATGGATTCACTTTTCTGATATGTTCCGAATGTGTCGCCACAATATTCCCTTTATTCTTTTACTCGAGTCTTCTTGGTTGTCCATCGAGGTGTCCGTAAGCCTACACCCATGTTAGTCCCGTGGCCACCAGTTGCCCTAAAAGTGTAACTTCTGCCCACCGCGCCTTCTCATCACTGTAACCTCTCGCCCACCTACCAGAGGTCATTGCTATCAGGTCTCCGAGTCACGACCAAGAAATCTTTTGGCCTTTGTCAACTGACCCCGATATTCAATCGTTTCATTGGCATATCCTTCACCATGCAGCTCCGTTCATTCCTACCAGCTTCATCCGCCCTTTCTCTTGTACTACTCCTACCCACGGCCACAAGCTTTGTGCACAACTCAATCGAACATTCACATTGGTTTGAGACTCGAGCAAACACTCTCGCTACTCCACAGAGCCAGAGCTCTATGCCATCGCTAGTCATTGACACCTTCCAGAATCCGACTCACAATGACCTGGGGTTTTGGCACGGTGCTGGGGAGAATTTGGCCATGCACCACGAACCAGGCATTCTCAGTCTCTTCCCTACAGACCCAGATCAGAACTTCCACACACAGTTTGATACCAAGAGTTGCTTCAGTTTGCTTCCGTGGCAGAATCATTTTCTGCATGTTGTCTTCGAGGGCACGGATCAATTCACTGTCTCGCTGAATGAGCACAACGCTGACTGCTATCCACGCCGGAGCCCGTTTCCGGGTATACCTGACAGTGTCCAAGCTTCAAGATACATGATGAGAACCAAGCCTGGTACTTCTCAGGAAGACGATTCCGGTGATGATGGCAACGAAGGAGCGTCTGTGACTCGCAATTCAAAGCAGCAGCACCCTAAGCCCAAAAAGTGCGAGGACGGCAACCAGGATCCCTCATCACAGGAAAAGGCCGAGCTTTTTATTCCGCTGTCGCATTTTCACATTGACCACAGCCGGGTTATGTCGGTTTCGTTTACTGGTTTTTATACCAACGAATCCCTTACATTGCGTCGTGTTGAGCTAGTATCTACGATCCCAGCTCCGTCTCCGAGCAATGGTCACTTCAAAATACCCGAGAAGCTTCCGAGTGGTAAGATGGTACTTCGTTGCAGTCGTCCGAATTCATTTGCTTTTGGTATCGACGACGGACAGCCTCAGTATGCGCAGGAGGTCCTCCGGATTCTGGACGAAGAAGATGTTCGAGCGACATTCTTCGTTGTTGGAACTGGCCTACGGGATCCGTCAACCAATTTCACCAGATTCTATCAGGAAATGCTGCAAAGGGGGCATCAGGTGGCCTTCCATTCAAATACTCATCCCAAGTAAGTGTGGCTGGCGGTGGTGACAACCAAAAACCTTGGATAGGGCTATCCTGCTGATACATCATCCAGGATGGAGGGACTACCAAGCCTAGAGAAGATCGACGAGGAAATAACCAGCATGATGCAGGTCTTTCAAGACAACCTGGGTATTAAATGTAAGTTGTGATCGCGCTATCTGCTCCTCAGCCAAGACATGGACCTGACTATTCCGTCGCCCACACAGCCTCGTACTTCCGCCCACCGTTCGGAACCGTCGGCGCACGGCTTCGCCAGCAGTTGGCAAAATACATACCTAACCCATACATTGTCAATTGGAGCGTCGATGTCGAGGACTGGCTGTGGGCGAATACATCGACGCCGGAGAAACAACTGGACGCATTCTATCGCGACGTCGCTCGCGGCGGTAACTTGGCCGTGATGCATTATCTGCATCCCACTACCGTGGGCTACCTGCGACAGTTCATTCAGCATGCTAAGCGCGCCGGGTTTAAAGTCATGCGTATTGATCAGTGTGTCGAAGATCCGTCGAGTCCGCCCATCTGAGCGAGGCATTGGATCACGAAGCCTACTACGTTTATACTATATCCTTAGTGAGTGGGTTTATACTCCTGTCAGCTTGTACGTGCAAGCGTAACTCGAACTGAAAGAAACTACTTCTTATTTCAAATCCCATCCAGAAATGCGCAAGTATGAGGTCTATGTAGTAGAACGGGATAGATATACTGGAGAAGACCTAGGTTCCAACCTGGAAGGTGCCTGCGTCAGCAAGCATGATGCAAGCATTTATCAACCGTCTACCTATTACTTTCCAGCCAAGCACATATATCACTCACGAGACACCTCGCCAACGTCGATGCGACTATTCATCACAATGCCATTTTCAACGCCTCATCCAGCCAGGACACGGACTTTCATGCCAACATCCCAGCGCGCGAACATGCAAAAAGAAGCCAGGGGTAGTAGTAAGACAATAAAACAAGAATTGATAAACCGGCGCTGATGCCATGCATATCGAGAGCCCGATATCCAACCAAAACAAACAAGGGGAGATGCAAAGAGAACATCGTGACAGATACGCGGTAGTGTGTAACTAAAGCGACAACCAAGACAGTTGTCGCCAGAGTCATGAAGCTCCGAAGAAAGACAGAGCAGAGATGCCTCGATCCATTACACCCCAAAGTCTGGGCTGCGACACAGCCCGGTTTGAGTCATCATGTGGTGGATTCGAAACATCAGCCACCCCGAGGATGCGTCGGGGTTTGCGTTGCCAAGGAGCGGAGTGGCGTTGGTGAAGCACTTGCTTTCGCGGAAGGAGAATTGCACGCATGTCTCGTCGGCTTCGCAGACGCGGCGGCATTCGTCGAAGCTCCCCACGGAGAACTGCTCCTCGCCGGATAAATTGTCCCAGGAGTACCTGGTCGGTTGGCCGGCCATCGTGGGATAGAGGAGTTCGCGGAAGACGTCGCTGTGGAGGAGGATCCGTTTGTTTGTCTGTGGTGGAGTTAGCGGCAAGATGCGATGGAAACGTTGGACAAGATCAGAGGAATAACTCACGTGGTGCCAGCGCTTCTGCTCAAAGCTCCACAGTTCTGCAACCTGCGCGGGGGTCAGGTGGTGGAATGCGACGGCGATGAAGCACCACGGCTGCCGGTATAGATCGTTCGTGAACTCGTCCAATTCGCCGAGATTGGAGTTCTGCAGGATCGGCCATGAGAATTCTAGGTCAATGCCTGCGTCAGCGAGCACCTTGCCTAGAACGCAGTCGCCCGCCCAGTGCATGTCGGTGTACTCGTCGAGTTCCTCCCGGCGGGCCTCGTATTGATCCGAGACTGCCTGCAGCGCCGAGTTCGTGAGCATAAAGCCCGAGCCTCCGTGGGCGAAGATGACGTCCGCAATCTGAGTCTCCGTGCCGAGATAGTGCGGCTCGCGCGCATCGTAGTGGCTCAGCCATGCCAGCAGGGTCGGCCACGAGACGTACGTGTCGGCCTCCATGAAGACGAACCACTTGGCATCCGGCTTGTAGCGCAATGCCTCCTGCGCCATGGGCAGGAACTTCCATTTGTCCAGCCTCCAGCCCGGGTTGTTGGGTTTGCCGATGGCCGAGTTCGCCTCGTCGGCAAAGTCGTCCTGCTCCAGCCCCCTGCGCCCCATCTTGGAGATGCGGTTGTAGATATCAAAGTCCTCGACTTGTTCCACGATACTCGGGTCCATGGTACGGAAGGCGTCGTGGATCTGCACGCCCTCGATCTCCTCCGCAAAGTCGGAGTAGATCACGTAGTGTGGCACGCAGCGCAGCGTGGTCTGAAAGTGGACCGGCACTTTCTCCCGCGACTCGGTGACACCGGTCTTCATTACGACCAGGATATCGTCAATGCCCTTGAGTGGTGGACAGTACGGGGCTGGTTCGCTGGTAGTATCGGGGGCGGCATTGCTGCTCGTGCGGCCATACGGGCTAGGCTGGGGTTCAGGCTGGAGGGAGAAGAGGTGGTATAGGAAGAAGAGGGCAGCGGCGGCGGCGAGAGCGAAAAAACGCCGGCTGAACCGTCGCCGGGGAACCATCCTGGGCGTTCAATGAAGGGTTCACTATTGTTCAATCACCGGGCGCTGGTCTCCTAGGCATGGTTTCAGAAGGAATAATGAATAATATCGTATAGCTGGGGAAGCTCCCAGGTGAGAGGATCGACAAGGGAGAAATTCGGGTGGGTGCTGACACAACGGGCCACGTACTCCAGCTAGGTAGCCCTGGCGGTTTCAGCCACCGGGGCCAACATATACATTGTCAGCATAGGATGATTCTTCAGTTCGTTTCAATGCTATGTATAGTAATTACGAGCTAGATGTGATGGCCTGACATCAATTAGGACCTCTCTTCACACCTTTCATGCCATTGAACCGCGGCGTGAACGCATGGCCCGCTCGGCCAGCCCCTTGATCGTCGCGGCGATCTACGCCACGGTCGTCACCAGTTATTCTCCTGAATCTGGTTGAAGAGTGTTGCAGCATATAACGGAGTAAGTGGAAGCCCAGCTAGGCGTAGTGCCATAAGCACAGCCACCCTACCAAGGCAACCGCCATCCGAATGAAGTTGGTGAAACGAAGTATAGATTAAGTTGTATGAACGCCGTCGATTAATGCAGCTCAAGCACCAAACCCATCCAAGACGACTCGCCCTTTTTATCTTTTATGACATTTCCATATGTACATGCATTCGACCCCGTCCACTATGTCCGTTGGGTTTTCTTCTCAATCATGGCGTCGTGCAGCTTGACCAACTCCGGGATGATCAAACTTTCAATCTCTATTCCATCGCCGCCCTCTTCTTGCGGCGGAGGCGCCTGGTCGGCTGCTCCAGTTTGTGCAGCGCTGCCTTTCTTGATCTCCGCTAATCCAACTTGATCTTCCACACCGGAGATACTCTTGCTACGCCGCGCCTTGGGCACTCGAATCCAGCGCTCGTGCGGCGTGTCAGGGGTGACGAACACAACCTCCCACTTCCGCGTTGACAGCAAATTTCCAATGACGAGGTGATGAGAGTAGCGCTGCAGCGCGGTGCGCGCCTTATACACCAACAGTGCGGGATCTGTTTCCAGCTTGAATGAGACCACCATACTCCCATTCGGCGCCCAACCGTCGACCAGCCGGTGTAGAAATTTCGGCACGGGATCCAGGTTGATGACGAGCTTCTTGCGGCTCTTCGGTGAGTCTTCTTCGTTCTCGCCGGTGTAAATGTCATCGGGGCCATCCTTCTGGTCCTGATCCAGGTGCGCCGGTAATTCCGACGACTGAATCTTATGCTCCGCCATGCGACTGCGCGGAATAAAGAAATCGCTGACCGCCGCTGCGAGGTAGAAAAGCGCATTGGATTCCAGCGGGCGCATCAGCTTCGCCAACGACCGCAGCTCAAACATATACTCGGCCACGGTGGTGAACGGTAGCAGCAGGAGAAGGTTGTTTCGTTTGGCGTAGCGGTACTTCCGCAAGACGTCACGCATCTCGTCCTGGTACTCGCTGCGCACGACGATCGGCCCGTGATCCGAGTCCGGGGTGTCGCCGAATGGCGGGGCCTCGTCCATAAAGTCTAAGAAACAATTGGTGGAGTGGCTGTAGTGCCGCGAATACGGCAGCAGACTGTACTGGCGGTGCAGGAAGATTACCGCATACCCCTGCTGGAGAAAGTATTCCGCGGAGGTGGCGCCGCGGGTTCCTGCGGAGAAATTGTCGATGAAGCGCACTGTCTGTGTCTCTAGGGGGACTGTGGTACCGCCGGAGGTGACGAGCACCACGCGACGGTTGGCCTCGACATGGAGGTCGATGAAGGCGCGAGCCAATGCCTCGTGCTTGGGGAGTGCTTTTGGCGGGGGGTATTCGTTGAAGTACACGGATTCCGCGTCGGCGGGTTCCATATCGCCGAGAGGGGTGGTCATGGTGGATGAAGGTGAAAGAGTCACCTCAGTAAGCTCCGTGGTAGAGCAATGCGTCACGGCGACAATTGTAAGATCATGCGTCGAGGAGATCACTTTGGCGTATCGATTGATCCGAGCGCGGGCGTCGACAGGGAGAGGGGCTGAGTATAGATCAAATGCCGAGGATTGTCGCCGGTAGACGGATGGTGGGATGTAAGAAGGGACGCTGGAGTCAATTCGCGTGGTTCCCAAGGCCCGACTGACAGGTTTGGGTCGGGATGACACAGGGCTTTTAAAAGCGATCGCAGAGAGCGCCCCGCGATCCGATTCCGTTGACAGCGGAGCTCCGAAGCGACTTGGAGTCTAGCGCAGCCGCTGGGCCGGCGGCAGGCCAGGCGGTGAGGAAGTACTTTGTCGCACTGGGGACTACGGGAGGGTACTTGGTGGTATTTTGGCGGACATTCTTCCACGGTGACTGGTGCAGAGCGCCGAATTAAACAGCAAGGGTGAATATTCTAGATGATTCAGTTCGGGTGAACGGAAGGATCTCAGTCGATGCTGAGACAGTAGGTGTGGTCCCGGGATATCAAGTGCGAGTACATTACAGCATCCTGGATTAGGGTACAGGGCGCGGTGAAGAATCACCAAGAAACTACTGAGCTATCGAAAGATGCTATTGACTAGCGCCCCGCTTCACTGCAAGTAGCGACTACGCAGGGCTTGGCTGATGGTACTCATGCGGCTGGCCATGCCACCATGCTGCATGTTACTCATGAGAGCCTCCTCCAGCGCCGACTGTGTAACGCTAGCATCTATCCGGCGTCGAATTAGCATGCGTGAACAGTCACCGGAAGGGCTCAAACTCACCGTCGAGATCACTGAAGCTGCTCCCCATGCTTGGCGTCCCATCACTAGCCTCTCGTCCAGAGGTGGTGGACTTGCGGGGGCTCTGGCGGGGTGCTTCTCCCGCACGTTGGGATCCCAACGTACCCACGACTTGAGTGGTTGGGTGACTGTCACCCCGAGGGAGAACAACCGGAGCTCCGGAGCTCATCGAGCTTGTCGATGACTCGGAGGCCACGGGAACCCGGGAGCCGGATCGGTCTGCGATGCGTCTACGCGCGGTAGCCACTCGCTCGGCATCTAGCCGTAACGTTGCGCTGAGCTCTTGAGTTGCTCGATCCCGGGGACCCGGTTCGGCTTCCCGAGACATGGGTAAAAACGCCGGGACATCATCCTCATCATCCTCATCATCTCGGAGGCCCGCTCGCTGCGTGGAGAACTTTCCGAACCGCCGGAAACGTGGTGCTCTCCGGCTGGCGCCATCGCTTTCCGAGTCGGACTCTTCTGAGCTCGATGTGAGATCCTCTTCCTCGAGTGGAGGAGACCGTAGGAACGAGACACCTAGTGGAGGTGGCTGTTCACGTCTAGTGACCGAGGGCCGACGAGCCAAAGACTCCCAACGCTGCTCTCTACCTTCTGCTGTGGGGGTGTCGGTGCGAGATGGATCTCGGGAGGGGAGGACTTGGTTGATAGTGGTGGTCGAGGTAGAGCTGGTGCGGCGGCCGTGACCACTGGTAGCTATATGTGATGTCAGACCGATTGCATGGCATATATACAGCCTGAGTGCGAACCCAGAGAGGAAAGGAGGCTTCATACCTCGTTGCGGTGCTTCCCTTGGCTGAGACACTTGACGAGCGGCTCCCTTAAATCCTATATGACATGAGACTAGTCTTCTAAGAGAGCATCAGACAAAACGTACCTGTAGGCGCAGCTCCCTTCTGCGCGGGCGCTGCTAGCGCAGTGCTTCCAGAGACAGATCCCGGCACCGGGGAAGGCGAAGTGGACTGGGTCGTCCCGACCTTACGCATCTGAGCCCGGACCTGCGACAACTGTCGATCATAAAGCCATGCCGCCTGCTGGAGGAGAAACTGCAAGGTGACTTCAAAGCTGTCAGCCCTAGAGCAGAGAATGAATAGGTTAGCATGTGCAGTGCCTGGGAGATTATGCCATCAGGGAGGTGGAGTTACAAGGCTTTCCCTGTCATCAAGTCAGCTATCCAATCTGGTCAAAAGAAACGCAGGAATCATCTCAAGTAAAGCATACAGTTGATATCATCCCCTTTCGAAGGCCGTGAGAGGATGTTCCATAACGCTTGGTCCTTCGACGCATTCCATTCCACCTGATAGGGTCAGTAGATGCGGGACGAGACTCAGTAGCTGGAAGATGTGGAACTGCTTACCGGTGGCGGATCCACAAAGTCTCCTCGGGGAAATGGGAGGCGGATGAAGACTGTGAAGCTGGTGTCGATCGGATCCGATTGCGTTGACATAGTGGTCGCGAGGGGGCAGCGGCTGCCGGCGCATGTATGAACCAGACCTAGACCATTGACAGCTTGAGAGCTCCAAATAGCTCTATGGTCAGATGCCGACGCGGCGAGTGAATGCCAGGCGTAGCTATGGACTGAGGGCGAGAAATATGTCCAATAAAAGGGAGATCCGGCTCCCCGCGCGATGAAACCAAAGACTGACTAGATACGCAGAAACGATGATGTGAGATGGCGACGAGGAGAGTGACGATGGCCGACTTGCGATTTGATTGGTGGAGAAGCTACGTGGAGATAGGTGCGACAAGTGCGTGGTGATGCAGAGATCCGGTGGAGTTTCCGGAGTTGGTCGCCTACAGGATTATTGCCACGACAGGCCAGAAGGGTCGACGTGCACCCTCGGCATAACCTTGGAAAGACTAACGCTCGCTCGCGTATAGGGGCTACCTAGGTATAGTCAATCCTTATGTGGTTTTGCGGCAGGATCTTTTACCTAGAACTAGCAGCTTCATCAATATATATATCTTGGACGAACAAGAGAGTTACTCATTTCTTTTTCCCTGCCTGTTCAGTCCTAGAGAGCCGCTAATTCTCTTCTCGTTATGCTCGCATTTCTTTCATTCAACCCATGAGGTTGAAAATTCAATTACTTAGAGAAGTTATCAACCGTATCGACTTGGCATTTGCATGCGTCGGTTGGGATAAACTTGCGCTAGGTGGATTCCGCAGAAGATCTAACCGGCCATGGCTGGTCCCATTGCCAACCAGTCTGCCTCGGTTCCAAATCTTGAATCGTCAACTTCCTCCCACAGCACTCCACCCACCATGTCGATACTCACCTATTACTTAGACCGTTTGGTGGCATTTATCCTCAACACCCTTATACGGCTTAGAAAACGCATCTTGGCCACCCCAGACGAGATCTGCCACATCCCATCTCGTGAAGCCGGCAGGTGCATCAAGGCTCATGTGTACCGCGCCTCTCCCCCGGTCTCGGGCCCAACACCAGTGCTCCTCAACTGGCATGGCAGTGGATTCGTGTTTGCCTTGCATGGCCACGATGTGGATAAACGGGATCCACGGATCTCGCCTCGCTTTGCATCGCCCGAGCGGTTCCCACGACGCGTTCTCATGATCACGGCCGACGGCGACTCACTTGCGCCAGAGGCAGAGGAGTTAGCAGAGCGACTCCAGGCACAGCCCGAGTGGCATGTGGTCAGCCAGCGCATGCAGGGCTGCAGGCACGCGTGGGACAAGCGCACAAGGACCGGAACCCCGCAACATGCGGCCAAGGATCATGCGTACGGGTTGGCGGTTGCGATGTTGAACGAGTAGCGAGGCGGACGCCATCTTTCTTATGATAAGGTATTGTCTTTGGGTTCTTTTAATCGGGCCACGTCTCCCCTATCCCTATCTCGCCCGTCCCGTGCCGCGTTCCTGATCCATCGCGCGCATTCCCATGGCTCGTATGCTCGGAGGGGCATGCAGCCATTCAGCCTGGAGATCTGAGGAGCAGCCCTAAGCCCTACCTGCCTAACACAGGGACGATGAGGTCAACAGAAACGCAGTGGAGATGGTGTTTATAGTTAACTAGCACGAAATCTATAAGATGCACCATGTACTACAATGTATGATATCGGAATTCAAGCTCTCGACTGTCAACCACGGGCCGAGCTGAGCCTAAAAGCCACCTGCGAAGTGGGCGCCGATTGCATCAGGATTGCCGCGTGGGTCGGTTTCATTTCAGTTCAAACATAGGGAACGCGATGAAAAAGGGCCAAGCGCCTAGTGAACCGGTTTCCCTTTTCCCAATCCTCCATTTCCTCTGCTTGGCTGCTCGCTGGCCCTCCGGTCCTTACAGATACCCGACACAAGCTGATCGCCCCTCCTCCCACCTTCTCACCCTTCACCCTCCAACCCCCAACCCCCAAATTCTGCGACGGCCCCCACCACAAGGGCGGATGCTGTCATTGTGTGCCGATATCTCGTCCACCGTGCTCGTGGTGCCGTGGGCGAGCCCTCTCCTTTCCTGCTTTTCGTGAAACGCGCGCCTTCTTGCTTGGTCCCTCTGCCCCTCCGGTCCATGCGCGCCCGCTGGTTAGGCGCCGTCGCCACTTGTACATATCGACTATGGACTCGCCTACAGTCGTGGGGCCCGTCCTAGATGAGGACAAGTACCGACAAGAGGTCCTCCAGATGGCCTCAGCGGAAGTCGAACAAGCGCGGGCGCAACGGCTTTCCGATGAGGCCCGACAACTAGGCCTGAAGCTGCCTGAGATCGAGGCGGCGGCACCGCTGGCTGCGACGATTGCCTCTGGCATGGTCGATCTTTCCTCCCCAGTCCTGTCGTCTGGCTCCTCCACCGATCGAAACTCCGTCGGCGACGGCTCCGTCACGCCCTCCCTCGAACCGTCGTCTCCGTCCCCATCCCCGCTCGATCCAGTCGTCTCGTCGTTCTCGGATATCACATTGGCCTCCGAGCGCGCGAAACCGGGGAGTACCCGCTCGCTGGCCTCCTTGTCGACCCGACCCACGTCATATTGTTCCACCGATAGCCGGACAGTGGCAAGTCCATATGGACTCAACCCGGAAGGCCTGACAGTGAAGGGAAACCGGAATTCACTACTCAGCGTCGCGTCGGCCGACAAACAGGAGAAACGGCGGAGCGGCTTCAAGTCCGCTATTGGACGCATCCACTTTCGCAAGAGGCGTCCGCCCTCGGTCCTTCTGTTGCCGCCTGATGCGATGGTGACAGTCTCGAAAGGCGACGGCGGCATTGAACACGTCTATCTCGAAACTAAGCCGGAGCCTCCCACCAGCGCCATTACTTCTTCGCGCCCCAGCAGTGCTGTGACATCGGCCCCGAAGCTGGAGATACCGATTTTTGACAAAGAGGCGCTTCAGCGGAGCTTGGACGATCCGGAATTAAGCATGATGCTGGAACAGCACAGTTTGGAGAGAGATCGGCATATGGCTTTCCAAGATGCCAGCCTGAGCATCCTCCGGCGTCGGCATCAGACAGCTATTTCTGAAAAACAGTCTGGCAACCAACGTCTCGAGGAGGAGAAGAGCGAGAAGGTTTGCGCCCCCTCCAATATTTGGTAGTTGAGCTTGAGATCTGACTGGCAACGTACTAGAATACGGCGGCTGCGATTCGCCTCGAAGAGCGTCAGCTCGCCATCGAAATGGAACAACAGCGTGAATTCGAGCGAGCCAAGATGAACTCGCGCACCCGCATCAAGCACATGGAGGGTTACTTTCGGAATGCGAGTCCTCCACCCTCGCCCGGGACAACCACACAAAGAAGATCCGAGTCCTTCTCTGGGTCCGACAGCGCCGCCCCAGCACGTCGCTTTACTCAACAGCAAAAGGAACAGCTTGAACAGCAGTATCACCACCACGAGTCCATGGACGCACTCCACGAAGCTCGTATCAAAGTTTTGCGGGACCGCCAAGAGGTGAAGCTGCAGGAAACCATCGCGCGCATGGAGAACGAGCTGGAGAAACTGTGCGACAAGCATGCCAAGGATGTCACGTCCCTGCAGGCGGAACACCGCCGCGAGGAAACGTCCATCATCCAGGCCTTGGACAACAAAAAGAATGAGCTCCGCCATCGGTGGCATTTGGAGGAAGCCATCCTGCGTCGACAGCTTGAGGTACGCAATGGGCTGCAGTATGGACCCTTGCCCCCAATATCATTTAGCACTGTAGACTCGGACACTCAAGACTCTGCCATCTGCGTCCCGGAATCAGCAGCAGTCAGCGCTGAGAGCCAGTAATGAGGTCGTGTGACATCCGGATTCTGCGGATGGATGACTGAACGCTCTCCCCCTTCTCATTATACCCAATACCCTTTTTAATCACATCTTCATGAATCTGGTCAGACATCCCTACTGGCCATTTTGCAAAGGATATATCCCCTGTCTTTTAATATTTTGACTTGCCCTAGCACTTCTTGTAATCACCCTTTTGTCTGCTTGAATCCCGCTTCCATGTGGATTTGGCGTGTCTATACATATCGCATTGCGGCGGCTGTCGGTTCTATCATGTGCATAGCATTTGAGTCTTGGTTTATACGGCTCCTCTCAATAGATACTGTTTATTCGAACCCATGGATGGATACATCCTGAATTCTTCAATCCATAACACCAATGCCGCAAATGGGGTATCACTAGTCCTCCGTAACCTAACGTTCGACATCCGATTCAGGACGAGAGATGCGAGCCACGCTCCTGCAACCGTTCCAACAGGGTTTCCACCCTCCCACCACGGCCAGTCATCGCATCCTCCGTCTGCTTATCTCGACCCCGGTCGCCAATGACGACCGCCCGCTCCACAATCCCCGCGTTAGACAACTTGAACCGGCCCACGCGGCCATCCTCCCACTCCAGCCGAACATAACGAGCCTCCACCGCGGTCGCCGCCAAATCGATCACTCCCGCCTTGCTATCCGGAGACAACCGTTCCACCGTCCCCATCCCCGGCCGCGCACTATCATCGCCCAGCCCCAATTTCTCCCGCAGCAGATCCACCGCATCCGCCCGCAAATGCCATGCCGCAAGCTCCCGCCGCAACTCGCGCACAAACCCGCGCAGGTCCTGCCTCCGCGACGCCCGCGCATTCGCTCGCGCAGCCTTGGCCGCCGCAACGTCGTCTTCCGCGTCGGAACCGCCCGCTTGCTCGTCCGCGCGTGGTCGCCCGGGGACGGGCAGGTACGCGCTCTCCAGCTTCGACACCGAGATAAACGACGGGACGGTGTGTCTGTGCACGCGGAGGCGGTTGTCGTGCGCGCTGTCCGCGCGCGCGCGCTCGCGGCGCAGGAGCACGTAGTACGGTTTCGTGAAGCGGCCGCCGCGCGCGCAGAGGTCGATGCGCACGCCGAGCAGGTTCCGGTGCTCGGGGGGCGCGGTCGGGGACGGGTCTTTGAAGGGGAAGGCGGTGGCGCCGAAGGCGATGCGGTGGTGGTTGGAGTCGGCGTGGCGGCCTGCGGCGTGGACGAGGGGCGAGACTTCGTCGGCGAGGGATGAGACGGCGGGTTGGGGTGCGCGGAGGAGGGTTTGGACGGGGGCGGAGGAGAGCAGGCTGGATGAGAGGAAGCGTTTGCGGCGTTGAAGGTTGTGGACTGAGGCGGGGGGTGGTTAGGGTTTTCTGTTCTTTGAGGGCTGATGGAGATGTTGCTTACTTTCGGCGCGGATGGAATTGATCTCGGTGTCGAGCTCTTGCTCGTGCGGATCTGGGGATGTGGGGGAGCGGCGCATGAGGGGAATCATGTTGGGAGGGGTGCTGGGACTTTTCTGGATGGATAGGGCTGAATTGGTGATTCTGGATAGTCCCCTGGATCGGCTGGAGCTAGCCTCGAGACCAGATTTGGATGTCCCGTTGAGAAGAAGGCGAGTTGAAGGCGGTGGTCGCGATGTTTTGGTTGTTATCCCAGAAGGGAAATATAGTGCCTGAGGTTTGAAGAACTCTTGACACCCTGCTTACATACGCTGACGACTTGGACCTCGGGAACTTACCGAGATAGGTAAGACTGGCACCCTTCGGTGGCGTCTGGCATCTTCATCCGCCGCCGTCGGGCCAATTGTGGCGCCGAATCAAATAGGGTTTCGGCCTTAGTTCAATTCCGGTCTCGACTGACAAAAGATTGACCATCTCGTCTGGTATCGAGTAGCGAACGCTACTTTCCGATAGTCAAAATGCTCTCTATCTGCATTTCGAACCATGCTACGCCCGATCAATACGAGCTGGGCGAAGTTCCCTCGCTGGCCGTGGAACACCCCAGCGACCTTTTGATCAAAGTCCATGCCGCAAGCATCAACCCGATAGATGTGAAAAAGGCTTCGGGGGCGACCAAGCTGGTTCTCAAGGATAGGCAAGGGTCTCTTGCTGCCGGATTGTCTTCTTAAGCTAATGCTCATGCGAAGCTTTCCGTATAAAATCGGCTATGACTGCGCAGGCACGGTTGTGGATACCGGATCCCAGGTGACGCGTTTTAAAGCCGGCGACGAGGTCTTTGTTCGACTGCCAGAATGCCATCGGGGATCATGGAGTGAGCTCGCAAGATCGACTGAAGAATTAGTCGCCTTGAAGCCGGAGAGTCTTTCCATGGAAGACGCAGCCTCAATTCCCTTGGCGTGTATGACGGCACTGCAGGCACTTCGGGGCTACGAAGGGGATCTCGCAGGGAAAACGGTTTTCATACCTGCCGGTCGTAGGTGCCCCAATTTTACCATTTTGCAAATGGATGCTTACATTGTCATAGTTGGTGGAACTGGCATTTTCGCATGTCAGCTAGCGAAGAATATTTTCCAGGCTGGCAAGGTGATCACCACAGTTTCGACCGCTAAAGTGCCCCAGGTGGAGGAGCTCTTGGGTGAAGGGGTGGTGGACGAAAGTGAGTAGACGCTATCTGCGATCACGCCGCACATTGACTCATATATATCTTATCAGTCATCGACTATAAAAAGTCGGATCCGAAGGCTGTGATTCCACCCCAATCTGTCAACTTTCTTTTCGACACCACAGGAAGCGCGATGGAGTATCTGAATCTGATGCAACCGAAGGGAACCATCGTGACAGTGTCTATCCTCACCTCGGGGGACGTTCTCCAAAACTCTAGCGTGATGCGGCGATCGCCCGACAAGCAGGACAAGGCAATAGTGCCGTTTCCTATCCGTATTGGCTTGAACATGATGGATCGAATCCGAGTGGCTCGCGCATCTCGCTATGGGGTCAAGTATTCATCTATCTTTTTAGAACCAAATGCGACCGATCTGGATTCGATTCGACAGTGGGTGGAAGCGGGCAAGTTGAGAACGATTGTGGGAACCAAGGCAAACTTCAAGGATATCAAGGCGGTTCGGGATGCGTGTCAAGTGGTCTTTGATGGGAGAGGAGGCGTCGGAAAGTCTGTTATTGTGTTTCCTTGAGATATCTTGCTGGATCAGTAGGCCTACTTTCACGCATCGGTTCTGACCTCATCAGGCATACTTCGAACGGAGGAAGCTTCTGGAGATCTCAGTTTCGGAAGTCTGCAGGTCATCCATATCTACGATAGTGTCTCAAGTTGAACGGTCTGCTATTCTAAATTTAATTTTCTCGTCAACTTGACCAAGCTTTCTATTCATTTAGAATGTTAACCAGCTATCCCTTTTACCATGTAGGAGTTTTTTTCGTCAGAAATTAAAACAAAGCCAGGAATCACTTATCATCACAACAACGACTGTTCAACTCACGACTTGATAAAATCAAGCAGATCTTTGTTGACTTCATCAACGTTGGTGTTGTGAATAGCGTGAGACCCCCCTTTATAAACCTTCAACTTGCCCTGAGGAAGCAGCTTTGCCGACTTCAGTCCCGTGGCCTCAATAGGAACAACTTGATCATCATCCCCATGGAGAACCAAGACAGGAACCTGAATCTTCTTCAAGTCTTCCGTGAAATCCGTTTCGGAGAAATCCTGGACTGAGTCATACGCCGACTTGAAACTGGTATTCATGCTCTGCTGCCACCAGCTCCGAATCTGTCCTTCGCTTTTCTGGACGCCAGGTCGGTTGAAACCGAAGAATGGCCCGCTCGGGATATCCAAGAAGAACTGGGCGCGGTTTTGACGCATGGATTGTCGGAACGAATCGAAAACAGACTTATCGACCCCCTCGGGGTTGGAGCTCGTCTTCACCATCAGAGGGGGTACGGCACTGACGAGCACGGCTTTCTTGGAACGACCCGTGCCGTACTTGCCCAGGTAATGGGTCACCTCGCCTCCGCCATGGGAATGGCCAATCATCACTGCGTCTTGGACGTTCAGGTGTGCAAAGAGCTCCTCGAGGTCGTCGACAAAGGTGTTTATGTTGTTTCCGGTCCAGGTTTGAGTAGATCGCCCATGGCCGCGTCGATCGTGGGCGATGACACGGTAGCCGTGATCAGCCAGATACATCATTTGGGTTTCCCAGCTGTCACTGTTCAAGGGCCAGCCGTGGGAGAAGGTGACGGTCAGGCCTTGTGGGTTGCCCCATTCCTTATAAAAGAGCTCGGCTCCATCGCGAAGTTCCAGGTGCGGCATGGTTGATATGTTGATAGAAAACGTGCACGGTACACGGTGGAACTTCACATTTCAAGATCCTTTGTCTTGGAGAAGCCCTGAGGGTTGACACATTGGCAAAAGAAGGGGTTGGGGTGCCATATATAGCTGGGGAAGTTGGGCTGCCGGACTTGAACGCATAACTACGTACTGCAGTTACTTAACTACCTGGGTAGTCGGGGAAGGCGTCAGTCATACGTCATTTTGTAGATGAGATGGATGTTTTCTCGGATAGAATGTCCACCCGCTCTGGCTGATTATGGCTCGAGTTCTACATCGAACTGCAAGGAGAAAGGGAGAGAGTTCAATTGGTGACTGTCACTGTGAACCAGCGGGATCCGGCCGCCAATACAAGGACGAAGGAGCGATTATCGCACTGATGTAATAATAGACCCAGACAAAGTCAGCCCCCAAAGACACAAAAGGAAAGCCGTGAAAACCGAGGCAGAGAAACATCACGCGCGCCATGGGGGTTCTGTTGGGTATGGCAGGCTGTTGTTCTATTGATACTGAAAGACTCAACAGCGCTAATACGATCGGCTCTGGGCGTTCTCCCAAGACCGGTAATGATCCATCAATGTCTCTTCCAGAGGCCGGTGCACGATACTCAACTCGTCCAAACTGGGACGGTTATCGATGTCGAAAGGGATCGCAAGATTCCGTCTCAGCCATTTTCGGCTCAAGCCGAGCACCGGTCCAGACATGTGCACTAAAGCATTTGGGAGTTGATGTCTCGGAATTTTGAACGATTGAGTGATTGATCGGAGGATGCGAGCCATTTCCACCAGACTGTGTGTTTTGTTGTCGGCCAGGATATAGCGAGCGTGAGGATGTGGGCTTTGGGCCGCTCGCAGATGGGCCGTTGCGACCTCTCGCACATCCACCACTGCGAACCACAGTTCTGGTACTCCCCAAAAATATCGACCCCGTAGAAGCTGGTCCAGCAAAGACAGGCTGCCGGATTCAGACGCGGGAGATAAGGATGGTCCGAGGACCAGTCCTGGGTTGATCGTCACTAGTTTCCAGCGTCGGGGTGTTGGCTGCGCGTCATACAGCCTCCACGCTTCTTTCTCTGCGACCACCTTGGAGTAAGAGTAGGCGTTGTAATTCACCGAGCTGGTGGTGTTGAAATACTCGGAGGCGAGAGTCTTGTTCTTCATTTCGAGCACATCGGCCGTGTCGCCAAAGATGGCCGTCACGGACGATGTCAGGACGACCAATTTGACCGTCTCGCATTTCTGAACGGCGTCAAGCACATGCTGAGTGCCTTTGAGTGCTGGTTCGACAACCTCCTTCTGGCCGTCGCGAATTTGGTTCTCCATGAGAAAAGGCGAGGCAATGTGATAGACCACTGAACAGCCCTCCATTGGCGCTTCAAAAGAGCCTGCCACCAGCAAATCCGCCTCGAACAAGGTCAGTTTGCCAGGCCATCGTTCCTGCATATCGAGGAGGTGCCGGATCTTCTTTGTGTTTTTGGTACTGCGAACGGTGGCGTGGACCTGGTCACCGTTCTCGAGTAGCTGCTGGACCACATGGCCTGCGATAAAGCCACTCGCGCCCGTCACTAGAGAGGTGTTGGCGGTCATGGTGGGAGGTGAGTGGGATGACGGACCGAGGTCCCTCACTTGCAACTCTGACCTGCCCTTTGTAGTTCTTTCTCTTGCCGAAATAGGCAGTGACGAAATCCATCACACATGACTACTCCGATCGGTACTAAATGGATTCCTTCCATGAATTTCCATCTGCATGAAGAACTGCATTCCCGAGGTTCCAGGATGATTTGATGATTCCCCGGGAAATTGAAGATTGCTCATCTCAACCAGAGGCATGCCTCATGCAGTACAGTCGCTCTCGATTAAGACGATAGGTTGTAATTGGATTCAATTGTGGCTAAGCTTAAGTGGATGCAAATGCGTTTCAGCGTATCATTCATACAAACCCGTTGGCCATGCGAAGCTAGCTTCTGGCGGCATTCAGCAAACTCATTCCTTCCCATATCATTTTGACCCCCTAATCGGCTGTTGAACCGGCAAAAATGGACAAGACAGTCCCAGGGGGTCTGATCTCACTATTTCAGATCACGGAGCAACAAACAGGACCAAGGCCAGTCCGAGAGCAACAGCAAGAGTCCAGGGCGTTGCTCGCACAGCGGTCGCTGACGATTTGGTGGAGGTCGCAGTAGGGGTAGCGAACGTTGGTGTCGCGCTAGCGGGCGCAGGCGGCACTATGAGCGTGGCACTCGGGTCGAACGCTTGGAGTTTCATAGGGAGATTCCACCAGTTGGCAGCCATAAAGTAGAGGGCTCCGCCCTCATCTACATACAGCATGGCCGCTTGGAAAAAAGGCTTCCCAAGGATAACGGCGCCGGTCGAGTCGCTCGTGCACCGAGAACCGCTTGTCAGATCGCTGTGAATCGGAACTTGAAAAACACTGTACGCGGTAGTGCCGTCGTAGAACGTGAGCGTAATGTTCTGACCACAGTAGTGAGGGGATGGCAGGGTGATTTGCTCGGCATTGAAATCGAGGAACGCCCGGTGGTTGTTGTCCTCGCCTTCGCCCTCGGAATGGAAGAACGGGTTACCCGGGTCAATATACGCCGTGCCATCATCGCCTGGATCGCCCAAGGACCTGTACGCCTGGATTCCCACCAATCCCAGTGCTTGTTTGCCCGTTGAGAGGAAGGTGTTGTTGGCCAGCATATCGGGGGTGGCTTCCCAGCTCCCCCCGAAGATCCGGTTCACGTCGAAATAGCCGCCAAAAATCAGCGATCCGTTCCACGAGCCCTCCAGGCCGAGCGTCAGGCTGAATGGTACAGTCGGGAGATTGATGCTGGACCCCTGGCTCTGGACGGTGAGCGAAGTGTTTTTGCCCAAAAGCAGATCTGAATTGGCGGGAACCAGCAATTGCCGGTCCCGGTTACCAGCTGGTGCAATCGCATCGACTGCGACTGCAGTGTTGGAGGAGTTGCTGGTTCCATTGAGCGCAAGCGCCACGGCGGCCAGCGAGGGTGAGTTGTTGTTCTGTTGAGTGACATTGACACCCCAAGCCCCGACGGTGGCCGTGGGCCCAACCAGAGGAATCACCCAGGCATCCGTGCTCACGGCGGCGGTCGCCGAGTCACTGGAGAATGGGGTCGTGGGGGACGCGTTGGTGGAAGAAGTGCTACTCTGCGCGGCGGCGAGGTGGGCCAGCGCGCCTATGCTGATCGCAGCCAGGGCAAGAGTTGACGCCGGCATATTGTGGTCTGTGATTACGCACCCGTTCTTTTCAGTGGTGCAAGAGAAGGATGAAAGAGGATGGATGATGAAGAATGGAGAATGGAAAATGGAGGAGGATGAGGTATAAAGGAAAGAGGAAGAGCGAGAGGAAGAGGGAGTGTGATATGGTGATGCCGGGATTGTGAGACAAAACGACCAGGGTCAGAAGTACACGTGCGAGATGCCCCAATTTCATACGCCACGAAGATGCAATTCTCCATTTCCCTGCATCGTTGTTAACGGGGCACAGCTCGCTTAGCAGGATCTACCGGGGTGTGAAGCTGCAAGTAAGCGCTAGAGTCCACACATGCACTGCGCGAGCCCGTCTATTGCGTGTCTTCCATCGCCCCCAATCTCGATCAGGGGTCTGGTCCACTAACCCTAGTATATCCGGGCACTCTAAATGGATGGTGTAGAGCTTATTTTCTATCTATGAAACACCAACATTGAACCCTCGCCGACGCTGTATGTGATTCGTCTGGATCAGTGACCTGGGTGTGCTCGTGGCCATCCCTTAATCGACCAGGGCAAAGATGTAGGGGACGTGGTGTAGAGGCGTCCTATACAAGTTTCGTTTTCTCGTCAGAATCCCAGTCGCTGGTGGATCTGGTTCAATTAGCTTGTTGATAGTCCCAACCCGATGAAATGGTGTATAAAGCTTCGCGGCGTGACTCCCTCTCCTCGGCCTTCAACCCATCTCAAGTGTTCCCTTGTCTCTTCATCACTCACCTCACTTGATACACATTCTGCTTTCTGCTTCCTCCGTTTCTCCCCTTGTCTCTTCCTTCTATCTGCTTCAACTCTCTCCTTGACTCTCCGTCACTCACTTGATACCCATTCTATCGTTTGCCTTCAACCTGCACCAAGCTCTCCTCGTCTCTTCGTCACACCCCTGATACCCATTTCGGCGTCGAATCATGCTATTCGTGCACCTCCTTCTTTGGGCCGTTGTCCTGGGCCTGTTCAACGCCACGGGCGCTGCGTCGAACACCACCAAGCCCTCCGACCTTGTGCGTTCCTGGGTCAAAGCGAGTCCCTCGAGCACTACTACCGCCGTCCGCTCCACGACCAGTAGTGCCTGGCGCTTTCAATACACTGGAGATTGGGTCAACGACCCCTGCACCAGCATTTACGAGAATGATAAGCCCTTCTACGCCATATGGAACGGCACTGGAACTCCCGGTGTGTAACAAATGGTTTGGCTCTTCGTCCGAAGCCCTTATTAACGAGGTGATTCATAGAGGCCTGGGATCAACTTCTGAGTGATTTCAAGAACGATAAGCAGAACCCGAGCGTCACTCAACTTCGTCTGGATGAATGGTTATGGGAAAGGTTTGCGATCAACCTCGATCCTCAATGTTACGCGGAAGATAGCAACCACTGTGGAATACCGCCATGCCTAGGCAGCCGAATGCCAGCGGCAGCGCAAAATATTCTGAGCTCCTTTTCATATCTGAACCAGGTGTGTGGTCTCCAGTCGGAATGATGGAAAAGTCCCAGCTAAGACGGTCCAGTGTATCCGTAACATGCATGACGCCTTCGTCGACAACCAGCTCATTAGTTCAGGAAACATAGGGAATTTTGTCCAGTCATTCGCGCAAAGAAAGGATGAACTCTCCGAAGAGAACCTAAAGATCATTCTCGACTCGCTCACCTTTTTGATTGGTTTATCCTCAGCGTCCTTATGGAATGATGGTCAGTCTATCGACAAATTGGAAATCTTGATGGTTTGTCTTACTGATGTATCTCTTCATAGTCTTCAAGGAGGCTAAGATCTTCCCCCGTGGGTCCCATCCCTCAAGAATGCCGGTTGAAGTGTGACACGAACTCGGGCTAATGATTGTATAAGAGTATCTCAAGAGCAACCCCAGGCAGAAGAAATCAAGCAAGGGGAAGGATCCCGAGGGCACGCAGTATCAGGAAGGAAACGAGCGGTCCGTTTGGAAAGATGTGTCGAGTGCTTCGATCGCGTTCGGTATGACGGGTGGGAAGGATCGTCTGTAAGTGCACGGGAACCCACCATGAGTAGATTGAGAGATTCATTGTTGATCATTTCTAGATCTGCTCCGACAGACCCGCAGATGGCATTGACAGACAAAATGATGCACTACGCCGCTGCTTACTTTAATTCGAGTGTGCACTCGATCCAAGACCAGCTCGAAGCTCTCATGTGGGGCAATGAATCGAAGTATCTCGATCAAGTCAACGAAATGATGCAGGATGGAGGCATGCTCAATCTTTCAGCCGTGGAGTCAGCCTCTCAACACTCCATGCAAAGTGATATTACGAGTTTATTCTGGGGAAGCATGCTGCCCCGCGTGTGGGATGGCTCGGATCAGCCCATGCACCCTGTTATTTTGTACGTCACCATGAGGCCGCCTGTGAGCTTTTCTTTCTAACATACCTAAGGCGAATCGGTCCAGAGCATTGGACATGTGGCGACGAAGTCCAGTACAAGGGCGGCAAATCACTCCATGTGAGCAAGTGGAACCCGGGAAGGTATATGGATCCAGGTTCCAACGTTGGCACACATTATTGCGACAATGATGATAACTCGAAGTATGGAACCCTAGATCCTTACTTGCGAATGGGGGAGTAAACAAGAACTAACCCTTTCTTAGGGCCGCCACTTTCTGGTTACTCAATGCCAACTACCCAAAATGCAACACCTGTGTCGATCTGGACTGGGTGCCCTTTACTACGCTCAAGGGTGGTGAAAATACAACCCTAAACGGTGAGACATGGGGCATTTCTCTTGATGATATTATTATCTCGAGCTTCGGGGGTTTTATGCAGAACAATAAGCGAAATGGCTACGTACGATCTCCCACGAAAACCTGTCAGACCAGCAGAAGGCTCACCTTGAATTCAGGCACTACAATCCGGCGCATCGACAATCGTTGGTGCCGAGTGGAATATTACTGATTCACAATGGCCCATGCTAGGCCATGTTCGAACACCCGGTAAGGTTATCCGTCCGGTTCCTGAAGAACAGGCTAATTAGAAACGAAGGCTTTTTCAATTTCACAATCTGCCTGGACCCCGAGGAGGCCCGTAACAATATCATGAACTTGGTTCACCCCCCTTGTGGAACTGTGCCACAGGGGGCGGCCGACCTTGATGGGGGAGAAAACTCCGCGGGTTTTGTGCCAGGCTGGTGCACTGTTCACATTACCCAGTTCCAGCCAGACCAGTACAAAGCTGGCACCCATATGGACTACACTTACATCAACCCCCTAAATGAATACCAGCTAGCAATCACTATCTTTCAGGGTGACGGCCATCCCATCGCATACGCCACAAAACAGCCCGTTGATGGTGCCTTATCCATCAATAGCACGCTGCCATACCCTCTGATCGTGCAAGACAACTACAAAGGAAGCGATGATTCGGATTGGCTCTCCTTCTG
The DNA here is from genome assembly GCF_028827665.1 of Penicillium hispanicum. Lineage (NCBI taxonomy): Eukaryota > Fungi > Ascomycota > Eurotiomycetes > Eurotiales > Aspergillaceae > Penicillium > Penicillium hispanicum. The sequence goes on from NW_026623193.1 coordinate 1,381,787, forward strand.
GTACAACGACCAGTGGTGGCTCCAGGTTGACCAACTGCACCAGTGTAATATCGGCAAATGGGACCACGGCAAGCGCGAAGGAAACTGCGGTTTTACTTGCAACAGTCCCGAGGACGATCCAGCCGGCACGCCACCGCGCGCCGTTCCCTCCAACGCTGTGCAGGCATTCATGGGCACCGGCAGCCCGTCGAGCTTTGGCAATGCGAAGGACTACGCAAAGGGCAAATGCCAGCTCCATATTCGTCAGTATCAGCAAAACGAACTGACCAATGATCTGAATGCGGGGACGTATGCCATGGAGTTGACTCTGTACGACGACGATGAGGCCCTCATTGCCTACACCGAGAAAACCAATCGCGCCCCGGGCGAGGAAAATACAGTCAATATTCAGGGCCCACTGCCATGGATCGTCGAGTGTTACAATGGGAAGGATGACAGTACCCCTCCTACATGCAAATATGGTGCGCAAGACTTCACCCCCAAGGAAAAAGGCTGGAAAGATGGCCTTCGGGACTTTGACATCAAGTTTGACTGTTGAGGGGCTGGTCAAATGGTACTATCAGAGGTGAAAAATGTACCGATTACGTCTTTAGGAGATTCTTGATGGGTGCGCTCATGTTGCTCGCAACGAGGAAGCGCTCATCAGTGAATCCATCACAATTTTAATGGGATGCTCAAATCCGCATCTGAAACAGATTAGAACCAGCTTTAGAATTCTTTCGTATGGGCCATAACACGGTTCATCGAGTCATGCTTCATCAATGATTCGGCCACTACTGCCAAATAGCTCCACGGCTTCTCCATTTACCCATTTTATTGGCTGGTGGACACTCCTAAGTAAGTTCAATCCATCTCTAAACCCTGGCTTATGCTGTTTAGACTTATCTGTAAAAGGTAGGATACGTATACTTTGGGCCAGTGGGCCAGTAAGACGGCCCCGGGGGCCATAGGGGCTGCAGCATCAATAGGACCTGGTCTGATAGCTTGATTCCGACCTCCCCAGTATTGGATGCCCCGCTCGCTCTGCAACAATCGGATTCATTCTAGCTCACGGTCGTCGACAATCAGGCACTTGGATTAACCCCTTCCCACAGTCCGACTCCCAAATACATTCTTGATTTCTTCATCATAGTCGCCCCATATACCGCCCATCTGTGCTGGCGATTCATGTTGATCTACTCCATGGCACAAGGGTGCGATCAGACTGCGTGGCTGTAACCATAGCTTGCACAATTTGACGAGTGCAGTGAGGCCACCTGCACCATTCTCCAGCGATTAGCTTCTAGAACGGGTAGCTGCATCGTCCGTGTCATGGCGTTAAAGAAGTCCCTGCATTGCAGTTGGGGGCGGTCGGGGTGAACAAACACCGATGGCTTAAGGGGGGATTCTATATTTAATTTCTCACGAGAGCCAGCCAGAGGGTGCATCGGGGAGACTTATAGCGAAGGCCAAGGAGACTTGATGATGGGAGAATTAAATGATGACTGGAGGAGATGAGGTGACGGGTCCAAAGTTTCCCAAGCACTGGCTGCTTATGGAGAGTAGAATGTGCGAAAGTTCCTGGCACAAGACATGCGGTGGTGTTGGAGGCAACGCTATGTGGCCCCGGGGGCCACTCTTACCACGACTATACAGAACACTTAGCGCTGTTCCTGCAGGAGATATTACCTATGCGGTAACAAATCCATGGATGGATAAGGTCATGTTTCCAGGGGCTACCGAAGTCCTCAGGTTTCAATCCAATATCTCTCTTGATGGGGCAGGTGTTTTGTCTTTGAACTTGGATCAACCTTGGAAGAGGAAAAGCTGTTTCTGTGTCACGGTCACCTATCTCAGTTCGTTGACTGTCCTGGCTACGTTGAGGGCTCTTGCGAGCCAGGGATGTTCTATACATGACTCTTGACTTTGGGGGCCAGCCACGAAATGAATGCCCTAGCACATATAAAATTATGTGTGCTTACAAGACCTTCGTTTGCTCTAACTATTTCGAAGACTAGAGGTGACCTCATGTAACATTAGAATAACTAGTATGTGAGCTGCCTGATTCCTTAAAGCCTCCGTCGCTCCTTTTCCATTCCATCAGGTCGTTGCTCATCTGGATAATGCAGAAACTTCTCTTCCTCACATTCTTTGCTGTCTCGGCAGTCGCCGAGATCCCCTTCAATCCTAATGTAACCTCCGACAACCCATCGCTCGAGAACGCCCACCTCTCCAAACGCAACGACCTTGAGATCTACGAGGCGGCCGTCACCAAGGGCCGTCAACTCTACGCCGAATTACAAGACACACTAGCCGATCCCGATGCCGCCGACGAAATCACAATTGACCTGGACACAAACTGGAACGTGGCCAAGCACTCACTCACCACCGCGGTGGGTGAGGATGCCTTATATGCACTCTCCCACATAGGAATCTCGGCCAGCGTGCCCAAGGTCTTCGTCAAGACTACACGGAAAACAAACAGCGGCATCTTCTACGAAAACATCATCGCCCCGACGGCCGGCCTTTTGATCTCATCCAACAACTACGGCTCAGCCAAGAACCCAACAACGGGACTGACCGACGTGGCGCCGGACCGATGGTCGGCCGTGGCGTGGGCGGATTTGGATATGATTTGTACCGACGCGAGAGTCGATCCCTCGTCGCTGCGATACATCTTGCAGGATGAAATCATCAATGCGAAGACCAACACGACCCTTTATATTGCCGCCTCGAAGTCGAACGGCCTCGGCACCGACGCCTCGGGCAACCCGGTGGTCTCCACCTGGACCCCGGCAGACGAGGAGTTCTATGCGGCGCTGGGGACTCCGAATGGCGTGGGCTCCGTGTATATCCTGAAGGACTATCCTGAGGGCGTTGGCAGACAGACCATCGTGAGTGTCTCGGCTTTTTGGCGGGCGGAAAATGAATGGTTCGACATGTGGGTTAAGACCGCACCTACGTGTTGAGTGCTTGGGTGACGTCGTTGATATGTGTTCAGAGAGGCTGGATCAATCTATGGTCGTCGCATGAAGCATTTGTGCAATATAAGACAGACTAATGGTGTTGTAAGTTAGATTGCGTCAGAACGCAAACGGGATTCGGCAAGAGTATATAGTATGTCGCTATTGAGTCGGACGGTTGACGGGCTCGCCCTGCGACCATTGCTGGTCTGACGCTGTCTCGTCTGCTTGCGGCTTACGATTCCCAAATCGGGTCTCATAGAACTCACTCTCATCTCTGCGGGGGATTTCTCGGTCCTTGTGGCCGGAGCGTCTGATGACGATTATCATCGCATCATGCAGGTTCATCCTCCGGATTCCGAGTCCTTCCTGGGACTGCGGAGTGACCTTCTCTCGTTGAAGATCCTTCGATCCTTCGGTCTCGATGACCGGGGAACTGTTCATTTCCACCAAAAGTACGCCGTTCTTTTCCCAATTCAGATGGTCAATAACGACGAAAACATCGCTAAAAGATGCGGTGACCTTCGGGCCTTGGGGTTCACTTTCAGAATCCGATCGCTCCCCTTCTGGATTATGTGAAGGGATCTTTCCGACTTTGTTCTTGACTTGCTCGCTAAGACCCTGGTGGAATTCCTTGATCTGGGAAATCGACGGGGCCTTTCGCTCTTTGCTCGGACAACAGCAGATCAACGAAGCGAAGAAATTCCCCCGTCTTGGATGGTGGTCATGCCGACGGTCTCTAGTGGGAAACCAACTTTGATAGATTGCATTCAGGATCTCTCGGTGGTCGTCGAGATCGGTATACGTGGGCAACGGTTCCCTGCCCTGTGAGTCCACGATGTTGACGTAGACCACGCAGTCTTTCCATAGGAAAGCCTGGCAATCTTCTATGGTGAGCTCTGGGACAACCAGATGGTTTTGGTTGCCATTAGGGAATGAGACTGTGAGTAGTGTCGGAGCTGGAGCGTCTTGGATCACAAGTAAATGTGGGCGGGAGTAGGATCGCACGAGAGTACTATAGTGGCCACTTTCCCGGGCACGTTGCTGGATCTTGGCTATTGAAGCAGACAGTTCCATATCGTGGTCGTCAAAAGAGCCTTTGGACAGGGGATTTGGACCGGGTAAATTCTGCCTGGGAGTGGAATTCTGGCGCGAGACCCGGATTGCTTGGGGGCCAGATGTCAATATCGGTGCCTCAGGAAGCAATATAATGACGTGGGAAACAAGGTTCGACTCTAACTAACTAGTTAGCTAGAGCTATGGATTAGAATATCGCCATGATACTCCGATAGCGTGGCTACTTCGAGCTATTGACTACGACCATTCACAATGTCAACCGAAAAAATGATCTGTAGAGCATGCACGTCAAATGCAGCTCTATAGTCTATTGGCTTTTTTTAAATGGTCTATCCGATCCCAAATTTGTGACTGATCAAGTTCGCGGTCGAAACTGCGCATAAGGACCATCCACGGCCGACGTCACCCACCCCTTTAATGGATATGGGCAGTCGCTTCGTTTCCCACCACAACAGGGCGCATCGGGCGCCAATCGCACATCATATCGAAACAGCATTCGTGCAAGTGTCACATTCAGCTCCGTCCAGGCGAGTTTCCATCCAACGCAGGACCGAGGACCGACGCTAAAGGGACAAAAGGCTGCTTTGGCGGCCTTGATGCTTTCTTCATCCACTCCAGCCTGGACATCGAGAATCCACCGCTCCGGGCGCCACTCATTGGGTGCGGTGAAGTACTTGGGGCTTCGCTGCAGAGAGTAGACATACGTGCCGACGGTCGTTCCTTCGGGAACAAACTCCTGGTCGATCGTCATGCCCCCTTTGAGCACGGTACGCGGGATCATGTTCGCGACAGACGGCACAAGCCGCATTGACTCGTTGATGCACGCTTGCAGAAATTCGCACGAATTGAGCTGGCGGCCCATGTGAATTTCCTCCTCGGCTGTGAAGGTGGTGCGAATCTCGTGGACGAGACGGGCAAGCACCTTGGGGTTGTGAACCAGGTAGAATAACGTGCCGCTCATCGCACTCGAGGTAGTGTCGGAGCCTAGTTGGCACCATGAATTAGAAACTTGGAATTAGAGATATCCTTCTTGGGGCGCTTCTAATCTTACCAGCAGTCAATAAGAGCATGGATTCAACCCAAAGATCCTTCTGTGTGAAGTACTGGCCGGTCTTTGGATCCGCGGTGTTCATCATGTTGTAGAACGCATCCTTGAGTTCAATGTTATTTCCAAGAGCTGTGCGAGCTTCAGCTCGCTCGCGAACCCAAGTTCCCGCATTGACTATGTCTTTAAATTTGGATGCCATGAAGAGACGATCAATCTTGAGACCGCAGAAGCTCGGCTGGGCCATATTCTAGAAAGCTTGTCAGCGATACACTGGATACTATACGACCCTGGGAGTACGTACTGTTGCACCACGTTGAGAGATCTTCCGTACCACGGACGGGAACCATCTCATTTCAGACGAGTGCAGCATGTCAAAATCCTTGCCATAGCAGAGATCACTGATAATGTCAAAGGCCAGCCAGTCGCACAATTCCGAGACAAGCTTCGTGCTCGACCAGCCATCGTCTGGACTCGAAGTATCTTCGTTCTCTCCGAGCAGATCAATGAAATCTCGCACATTGGCTAGAAAACGGGCTTCGATGGCCTTGATTCCCTCAAATGAAAAGACCTGGGTCAAGACACGACGCTTGAATCCATGGACAATCTTGTCCGTGGTGTTTAGAATATTGGGAGTCCGCCGACTGGCGCTCAGGGAGTTATAGCCTGCCGATTTGACCACGTTGGACCGGGTGCTATAGATATCCTTCAACCCGGCGGGCGTGTTGAAAGCGAGGGAATTGGGTCCATATCGGACAATGTCTCCTACGCAGGCGATTAGTTATGGGCAGGACCATGGAGAAGAGCAGGTATTGCGCAGTCCTCGTACCGTATTTATCATGCCACTTGCGACTCTGGACGTGTAGGTCTCCCCGCCATGCAAAGATGGACGCGTACCAGTCGGTGATGGCTGCGAGACGTGGCCCCGGATATTTCGCGAGGCGATGGAAGTACAAGCGGTAGATGACGAGAACAACGCCCTATCAAGAAAGATTGAAGGTTAGATAGCGTGCCCGATAAGTGTCCCTTGCAACTGACCCATATCAACGAGGCAATGGCCCCGAAGGCAGCGAGTTTCAAACTCATTTTGACTCTTCACGGTGGATGTTGCCGGAGAAGGATGGGGAAATGCAGCTCATCCGGCTCATGTATGTTGGACCCGAGCGCAATCCTTTCTTCGTGACCAGAACTGCCGCCCAACACATCCCTTTCACCCACCTTCTGCATTCGTTCATTACCACCATTGTGACCTCTCTTCAGTTGGTACTCCTTGTCCCGTGTCGTGTACTTGAACTTGTCACTGATTGGCCCTGCCAGGGATCGGCGATGGGATCGTCAGGGAATAGGGCCCTGGGCCCTTACAGTGATATGACGTGCGTGAATCGGTCGCGCAGTCGAGACCTCGCATCCAAAGACATCGACGAATATACAGTGTGGGCTGATCCACTCATTCATAACGTACTTCTCGAGTAGGCAAAGGGATCGACTGCGACGAACCAGTCCTCATTGGTTCCGGTCGATCCAGGCTCCGAAAACGGGCAGATCCGCGATCGCGATGGTGACATATGCAACGTTCGTTCCAATAATCACGACCAAGATGACGATCGTCCCGGCATCCGATCCAGCAAAGGATCCACTCCCTCGCCTCGGATCGCGACCCCAAGGGGCTGTGAAGGGGCCAATCATTGACTCGGACACGCCTCGTCGAGCTGAAGGGATGGAGCCGCCCCATCTTGTCGTGCATGATTTCGTGGTCAACCTGTTCGGCCGTCACCCTAGGTAGAATAGACACTGCATTCCACAGTCCTCCTAGAAGAGGCCATCCCCCGGGGAGAGCGGAATTTTTCTCACCATGTCGGCCCTGCCAGCCTCGGTCAAACGACTCGTGGAAACGTTTTGAGTCTCTGCGCCCTGATCGTGCGCCTTCTTGGAGAGACCATATCAGATCGCGACTCGTCTCTTCTGGTGGCATCCATGGCGGAAACGACACACGTCTCCAAGGGAGGAAAGACCGCCCAGGCGACGCGGGTGGCTTCTATCCTCTCCAAAAGCGAATCAACCCAGGCAACGGCCATTCCAAAATGGCGTCTGGTCTTCGACCAAGGCTGTATCTCCCAATCCATTTTCAGCCACCACTACAATGGTTCGGGCACCGAGGAGGATCCGTTCCAGGTGTCCTGGCTGGAGAACGATGAGCGTGATCCGATGAAGTTCTCCGAGGTTTCCAAATGGCTCATCATGGTGCTGGTGGGCATTGCGACGCTGGCCATTGCCTTGACCTCGTCGGGCTACTCCGGCAGCATCAATGAAGTGATCCTGCACTTCCGTGTCAGCGAGGAAGTCGCCATCCTAGGAATTTCACTATTCGTCATTGGATTCGCCGTCGGCCCTCTGATCTGGGCACCCCTTAGTGAAATCTATGGGCGCCGGTATATCATGATCGCCAGTGGCGCGGGCCTCACGGCGTTTACTGCAGGCGCGGCTGGGTCACAAAATATCTGGACTCTGATCATTCTCCGTTTCTTCGCAGGAACCTTGGGATCCGCTCCGTTTGCCGTGTCTGGCGGTATTATCGCCGATACGTTCCCTGCCATCAGCCGCGGCCTGGCGAGTGGACTGTATTGCGCCGCGCCCTTCCTTGGTCCAACCTTAGGCCCTATCGTCGGTGGCTTTTTGTCGGAATCGGCTGGCTGGCGCTGGGTGGAGGGTCTGCTTGCGGCGTTTGCAGGGGTTTTGACCATCTTCACCTTCCTCACCCTGCCAGAGACGTACGCTCCTGTCCTGCTGAGAAAGCGCGCAGAACGCCTCTCTGCTCTGACCGGTCAGGTCTACCGCAGCAAGATCGACATCGAGCAGGGCAAGACAAAGCCCCTAACGGTCCTGACAAATGCCCTCTCCCGTCCATGGGTGCTTCTCTTCAGGGAACCCATCGTCCTTCTTTTGTCGATCTACCTGTCCATTATATATGGCGTGTAAGTCTTCTAGATTCTGCGTCCAACTTGTATGTGCTGACTAAATGTTTCCACTAGTTTATACCTCATGTTTGCCGCACTACCTATTGTCTATGAGGAGAAGCGCGGCTGGAGCGAAGGCACGAGCGGCCTCGCCTTCTTGGGTATCCTCGTCGGTATCCTGTTCTCTGTCGTCGCCACGTTTCCAATGTACTACCGCTACAAGAAGAAGGTCCTCTCCACGCCCGGCCGAATCGCACCCGAAGCACGCCTTCCGGACTCGTTCTACGGGGCGATCGCACTGCCCATCGGCCTCTTCTGGTTTGCCTGGACGAACTATCCCTCGATCCACTGGATGGCCTCCATCGCTGCTGGTGTTCCTTTTGGCTTCGGCATGGTTATGGTGTTCCTTCCTGTGTTGAACTACCTAATTGATGCATATACCATCTACGCCGCCTCTGTCCTTGCGGCTAACGCGGCCCTGCGCTCCATTTTTGGCGCCGCCTTTCCTTTGTTTACCACCCCAATGTACCGCAACCTGGGCATTCATTGGGCGTCATCTATTCCTGCTTTCCTGGCCCTTGCGTGCGTGCCCATGCCATTCTTGTTCTATCGGTATGGCGCTGCCATTCGCGCGCGCTGTCATTATGCTGCGCAATCTGATGCTTTCATGGAGAAGATGTTTGGGCAGGCTCTGCTGCTTAAAAATATGGCTCCCAATCGAGGGACCACTAGTGCGTCGGAGTAATCGGTGAGCATGCGAGTGTTTGATTTGTCGGCAACATTAGCCACATACTGTGACGATTCAGGGATGATGCGGGCGTTTCTGAGACTTCCAGATAAGCAAGACTTTTCGTCGGAAGAGAAGATGGGGTTGGGCTTGGAGGTAACTTGCAATCGTTTCTGACGTCTCGCAGGTCCAGCGCTATAATATTAAACTTGATTTTACGATCGATTTTTGGACCCTCAGCAAACCTTAGCCTTATAATCATTCGCGATCGAAGGCCCACCATGTTGATAGTGTGGAGCAAGGCCATAACGTAGATAGAATCACGAAGTCATTTCGATGCACAACTCGACTTTCAATCAAGGCACAACCTTCCAGGGCTCGGGGAATGCGAGAATGACGGCGGCATTCCGACTGGCCCTCCCTAGCAACGCCAGGCGGGACCCTCCATAACAAGGTCGGCCCAGACTTGCTGACGATTTGGCTGCTCATTTACTTACTTGTGAGCAAGATATCCTCTCCTTGCAACTGTAGGGAGTCGACCCTTCTTCTATCAAATCCCTTCTCTTGTCTCGCTCTGAACGGAAATGATCGGTTCCACCTTCGCCGTTGCGACTATCTGCCTATGCGCAGTGGAGGCGAGGCATCAGAATGTCTCAGCTTCACAATATGATTTCGTCATTGTCGGTGGGGGTACGAGTGGACTGGTTGTGGCTAACAGACTCTCAGAACTGAGCGATGTCAGCGTCGCTGTTATCGAGGCTGGAGACTCGGTTCTCCATAACGTCAACGTCACCAATGTGGACGGTTACGGCCAGGCCTTTGGGTCGGATATCGACTGGGCCTACCAGACCGAGAATCAGACATATGCCGGAGGATCGAAGCAGACTATGCGGGCTGGAAAGGCCATCGGGGGGACAAGCACTATCAATGGCAGTTTATACTCCTCGTCTACAGACGTGTATTGGACTTGTGCTAACTTTACTTGCTCCGACAGGAATGTCATATACGCGAGCTCAAAACGTGCAGGTTGACGTCTGGGAAGCAGTAGGAAACAAAGATTGGAATTGGAACAACCTGTTCCCATACTACAAGAAATCCGAGGGTTTCCAGGTGCCCACCTCAGATCAAGATACTCGTGGCGCTGACTATTACCTCGCCTACCATGGCGAAGATGGCCCACTCAAGGTCGGCTGGCCGACGGCTATGCCCAATGGCACTGTGTTGTCTGTGCTCGACAAAACGCTGAAACAGCTCGGTCTCCCATACAATCGCGACATCAACGGCGGCAATATGGTTGGGCTCACGGCCCATCCCAACACCATCGACCCCGAGGCCAATGTTCGCGAAGACGCTGCCAGAGCTTACTACTGGCCCTATGAAGACCGTTCTAACCTGAAGATAATCTCCAACACATATGCAAACAAGATCATTTGGTCTAACGACTCATCCAACGAGGCTGTCGCTATCGGCGTCGAGGTTACCGGTATCAATGGAGCTGAGACGATATACGCGTCAAAAGAGGTCATCCTGTCGGCTGGTTCTCTCAAATCCCCCGTGATTTTGGAATTGTCCGGCATTGGAAACCCGGATATTCTCCGTCAGTACGATATCCCCCTCAAAGTCAACATATCCACTGTCGGCGAGAACCTACAGGATCAGACAAACAACGGTCTCTCTTATGCAGGCAAAGATCTCTGGCACGGCTCACCAAGCTTCTCCGCTCTACCATCCGTCAATAAGATCTATGGAGATACGGTTGCCGACATCGCCTCGTCTGTCAACTCCAGTCTAGCAGGTTACGCCCAGGCCGTCGCAAATGCCTCTAACGGCGCGGTCCAAGAAGCCAACTTGCTGGCGGCGTTCCAGATCCAGTATGACCTGATCTTCCAATCACAGGTCCCATTTGCCGAGATCGTCTTCCTGCCTATCGGACACGCGTTTTCCAGCGAATACTGGCCTCTTCTGCCGTTCTCGAGAGGCAGTATTCACATCAAATCCGCGGATCCCGGCGAGCCGGCGGCTATCAACCCGAACTACTTCATGTTCGACCAGGACATCAGTGCCCAGGCCGATGTGGCTCGGTACATTCGCAAGGCATTCAGTACTGCCCCTCTCAGCGGTCTTGTCGGGGAAGAATTTGCGCCGGGACTAGATACTCTTCCTATGGATGCCTCGGACTCTGCATGGAATTACTGGATCAAGTCAAAGTGTAAGATCTCTCTCACTTCTGTGATCTTATCATACTCGGGTTCAAAGACATGGGCTGATTCCTTACAGATCGACCGAACTTTCACCCGGTTGGCACTGCCAGCATGCTTCCTCGGGAGAAAGGTGGCGTTGTCAACTCTCAACTCGTGGTTTTCGGTACGAAGAACGTGCGAGTGGTGGATGCTTCGGTGCTGCCGTTCCAGCTCTGTGGCCATCTAACCAGCACGCTTTATGCGGTGGCGGAACGGGCGTCGGACCTGATCAAGAAGAACTACGAGGATTAATGAGCTATTTGTTAATGTCATGAATACGAGGACCCACGACTGGTATGGAAATTTGCTGAATGTCATCTCTCGCTGTTTTGATCACTGGCTCTGGACTGGAAAGAGCGCGCTTGTCTATGGAAGTCTGTTATGTTAACTCGGACAAGAATGCCAAGATGAATGCTTAAAATCCAAGGAGAAAGGCGGGCATAGTAGCCTCAGAAATGCTCATATTATGTGTCATTAGCTTGCTGGTGAGAATGGGGAAAGTCCTGGGGAGCAGGGCCATTGGCGTTTCTATTGTAGCTTAGATATGCAAAGGCGTGGCTCAGATTCGCCGCGGCCACTTCAATGCTAGATGTAGTCACAGCGAGACACTCAGATGCAAGAGTGAGGCCATCACCACTGTGATGGTGATAACGGAGCCTCCACGATGTTCTTACCGGGCCTTCTCAGCAAGTACAACAACAAGATCCCCGGGCTGTTGTGTTTCCACAAGTGTTGCTTCATATACAACACGCCTGGAAGCGTGAGAAATCCCCGAACACTCTGTCAATAGTGCAAACCGACTCAACATGTTCAAAGTATGCAGTCGTGGTGCGATGCTGTCCAACCATCGGCTGCCACCACGCTGATCGCATCGTGGTGCATGTAGCGTACCACCTAGCAGGTCCCAACAACCCAAGGACGAATCGACCCAATCCCCAGCCGAGTCGAGCAGAGCAGAGAAAATGTGAGCAATTTCATACATGAATCGAAACTGTTGCCAGATGGGCCGTGGACCCCAGAATCCAGCGTAGCCCCGACGTGGTCCCGAAGCCCAAGAGGCCAGCTTGCCTCAACACGCGACATCGGAAAGGAACGATCTCGCTTCTTCGCTCTCTCTACCACTCTACACCTGCACCTCCACCCCTGCACTGTCGACTGGCGATCCTGGATTCTTCACCCTCCATGCATTGGCTGCTCTCCCTCGCTCAAACCGCCTAGCACGCGCGGACCAACTCCGTCCTGCTCGTCTTCCCAAATTTCTCCCCGCAACGGCGACGCGCCTCTGACCCCACCCGTGAACACTCCTGATCCTTCGTTTCTCCTGCTCAATAGAGATTGTCCTGAAAACTCGACTCGCAAGCACACAGGCCCCTCTGGAGTCTCGCACGAACACCTTTCAATGCCACGCAAGAGCGCCTCCCTTGCCCGACGCCGCTCCAAACCGAGCTTGAAAGTTGCTACCGGCCAGAACGGCCGAGCCAACGGCAGTATGAACGACAACATCGAGATGCGCAAGCGAGATGCCCCGTCGTCCGAGTCCTCTGCCGAACGAACCACCCGCCTGATGTCGCGGCCCTCCTTCTCCCTCGACGCCGACCCCCCCGTGGTCCCCCAGACCCCGGTCATGGCCACCACCAGCTTCCAGAATCTGCCCGCCAGCGACCGCCGCAACTTCCTGCTGCTCTGCGTGCTGTACTTCCTGCAAGGTGTGCCCATGGGCCTGGCCACGGGCTCCGTGCCGTTCCTGCTGAAGCCCTACCTGTCCTACGGCCAGATCGGCGTGTTCTCGCTCGCCTCCTACCCCTACTCCCTGAAGCTGTTCTGGAGCCCGATTGTGGATGCCGTGTGGAGCCCGCGCTTCGGTCGCCGCAAGAGTTGGATCACCCCCGTGCAAGTGGTGGCCGGACTGGCGATGATCTACATGGGCGGCCGCATTGAGGCCATGATGGAGCAGGCGGGCGCCAACGGGGGCGCGGGGGTCTGGAATTTCACCTACTGGTGGTTTATGCTGGTCTTCTTCTGCGCCACGCAGGACATTGCCGTCGACGGGTGGGCCATCAGCCTCATGTCCCCGCCGAATATCTCCTATGCCTCGACCGCGCAGACGGTGGGCTTGACCGCGGGCCACTTCTTGTCGTATACCGTGTTCCTGGCCTTCAATTCCAAGGATTTTGCCAACCGCTGGTTCCGGGCCACCCCCGGCGAGGGCGGCTTGCTTTCCCTGGGCACCTACTTGACCTTCTGGGGCTGGACATACCTGATCGTGACGCTGTGTCTGGCGATGCTGAAGAAGGAAGAGCGCACCAAGGAACGGGACAGCATCCTGGATGTGTATAAGAGCATGTGGAGTGTGCTGAAGCTGAAAAATATCCAGACCATCATCCTCATTCACCTGATTGCCAAGATTGGCTTCCAGGCCAACGACGGCGTCACCAGCTTGAAGCTGCTCGACAAGGGCTTTGGTCAAGACAACATGGCGCTGGTCGTGTTGATCGACTTTCCCTTTGAGATCCTGCTGGGCTACTATGCCGGCAAATGGTCGACGGAATATGGTGCCATGCGTCTCTGGGGGTGGGCCTTTGTCGGCCGGTTGGCGGCCGCAGTGTTGGCCCAGTTGACCGTGATGATCTACCCCAGCGGAGCCGCCGAGGTTCCCGTCTGGTACGTGCTGGCCGTGATTGGCGAACACATCGTCTCGACCTTTATGAACACAGTCATGTTTGTCGCCGTCTCGGCCTTCCACGCTCGCATTGCGGATCCGGCCATCGGCGGCACCTACATGACTCTCCTAGCCACGTAGGTCTTCCTTTCCACTAGATGCTTGAACCCACTACTGACCACATCTCTAGTGTCTCGAACTTGGGTGGCACATTCCCTCGCTTCTTCATTCTCCGGCTCGTCGACTTCTTCACGGAGGCAACTTGCCTGCCTCCCTCCGTTGCCCCTCCCGCCGACACCCTGAAAGGTGCCCTCGTCACCACTGCATTCTCCTGCGCCCTCGAGCCCGAGAAGAACCGCTGTGTGAATGGCGGTGGTACCTGTGAGGTCGGGCGCGACGGCTACTACATCACCAATATCCTCTGCGTGCTCATCGGCACTATCACGTTCGTGACGTTCATCAAGCCTGCTGCCACCAAGCTGCAGAGCCTACCCCTGCGAGCTTGGCGGTTGATGCCAACCACCCAGCGGGAGTAATCGGTAGAGTAAAAGATTGGACTGTATTTTATACTTGGCATATAGTCATAGATTCGAATCAAAACAAATTCTAGATGGATTGATGCTCGTGTCTCACGACCACCGAGGTACAACCAAATCCCCCGATTGGCCCAAGCAAACACGGTGAAGTCTCGAGCCTAGACTGTTTCTCCTAGACTGTTTCTCTGCATCTCGAGACGATCTGGTCACCCCGGAGCGACTGCCATCCACGAGCGACGGCGATTGGGCTTGGAAGCTGCATGCTGCCAAGCGCTTTCTGCACTCTTGCTGGCAACATTGCAATATTCTCGTTGCACGTTTGCTTTTTCACAGGTTGCTATTTCGGGTTTCATTTGCGCTGTGGCTGCGTGCTGATTCGATTCCCAGCAGTCTCTCACTTCTCGGTCTATCCCTCTCAATCCCCTTGCCCACCGTGCAATTGCCCAGGATCTATCTCGTTGGGACCGTGCTTGCCGCAACAGTCACGGCCCTACCCCGAGTCTATAAAACGCGCCATCCTCGCCTACAGAAGCGTACGTCCGATGGCCTCTCTGATTCATCCGGGTCCGTTGCTAATGAGACATAGTGGGATCTACGTATTTTTCGTGATGCCCTCCCCGCCTGCAAGGTCAACGAGTCCAATATTGACTTGACCGTCCTGCATCGATACGGTGCCTACAACAGGAGCTGCGAAGCCCTCAACATGGCTCAGTACAACCAGACGACGGTCAAGAGTCTGTCCTGGAAGAGTCCGAATGAGTATGACACCTAGACCCTCTGCATGTTCAACTCGTCCGGTTGCGCAGGGAGCAGTCTTGTCGCGAGTATCACGGACGGGCGGGAGATGTGTTATCCATACACGGGGTGGACGGGTTGGAGCGTTGTCGCGCAAGGCAAGCCGTGTACGTGAGGCAGCAGGTGACGAAGCTCTGTATGGGCAGGATATTATAGCATGTATGTATACAAGAAGTAGTTACAACCTCCAAACTGCCATGAGTGACGAGACACAGCCAACAAGCAATAGACAACAGAGATTACTCCCACACAGCAAACGCCCGCTTCCCTTCCACCTCCCTCGCCGCACAATCCAAGATCAACCGCGCATACCCCCGATGCAGCCGGTTCGTCCACGCCGGCAGGATCTTCTGCGCATCGCCCTCGCCCTCGCCGTCCACCACCTCGTAGTCATGCGCCGCCGCAAACCGCACCTCGACCTCCACCCCGCCGCCCTGCACCGCGAACGGCGCCGACACGCTCATCTCGTGCCGTCCGCCCGACACCAGCCGCCACGGATACCCCCAGCGCGCGATGCGCTCGAAGAACACCCGCGGCGCGTCCGCCATGCGCCACGCCACCAGCAGCCCGTTGCTGTCGGCGTCGGCGCCGATCTCGCGCTGCACGCGCAGGAGGCCGTTGAGCAGGGCGCGCGGCGCGCCGGTCTCGGGGGCCGCCGTGAAGCCCGCGGGCGAGGCGCCGGTGTCGCCGGGCGTGTAGCGGCCGTGCGTGACTAGGCCGGCGAGAGAGGCTTCGGTTGTGAGGAGGGTGCTGCCGAGCACGGCGCGCGCCCAGGCGTCTTCGAGGGCGGATTGGGGCGGGCTGTCGGTGTCGGTGCCGGGGCGGGCGCGCGCTGCCAGGGCGTGGAGGGGGATGCGCGCGGCGTAGATGTCGGTGTAGGCGCAGCGCTGAGTGGATGGGTTACTAGGGGTGCGGAGGGCTTTGCTGCCGGCGGCTTCGGGGGGGAGTGATGGGTATTTCGCTTCGAGGTGGGTGAGTCCCAGGTGGATGCCGTAGGCTGTGGCTGCGGTGGGCGCGGCGATGTACCCGATCCAGCGGGTGATGGAGCGTTGGGCCATGGTTGGAGAGGTGGAGGGGTGGAGAGGGTGAGAGTTGGGATCGTGTGCAGGAGAAGATGTTTATAGCCAGCGGATTTAGATCGACTGTGACGTGGCGCGAGTTAGCGGTTCCGGGAATAGTTGAAATGGGGCTGAGATGTAATCTCTTGACAGTCGCCTGTGGATAGTTGCACACATGCCAGAGTATGGTCAAGTCGACGGATTACTCTGTGTAGTTGTAGCAATACAATCCCGGGCATTGCCATTGTCTTTCCTCGATCTACATATACCCATCTATACCAGCGGACCAACAGTGGATCCGCCGATCACCACTTTTTCTTTTTCTTATCGCTCCCACCTCCACGCCTTCTCCTGCTCATTGCTTCACAGCTCTTCTCTCAATTTCTTCCAAAACCCCAGCCAGCAAATGGCATCTGCCCATACCGACTCCAGCTCCGCGCCCTCAGCTGCCCCATCGCCCGCCACCACCATGTCCTCCGCCCCGAACGACGCCGCCGCACCCCCCGCAGCCGACAACTCCCTCGACGACATCTTCGGCTCCTCGCCGCCCCACGAGACCAGAGATAATCTCTCAGCACCTGTCCCAGTCCCCGCAACCGCCGAACCCTCCGACCTCCCGTCTCTCCGCCGCCAGCACGTCACCGCGGGGTACCGTGACGGCATCGCCACGTCCAAGGGCGCGCACGTCCAAGACGGCTTCGACGCCGGCTTCCCCGTCGGCGCACAGCTGGGCATGCGCGCGGGCACAATCCTCGGCATTCTGGAGGGCATCACCCGCGGGCTCGAGGACCGCGCGGTGTCGGGCGTGGTGAAGAAACCCGCGGGGTCGGCGGCGCGACAAGATGCGGCGAGCAGCACGGCAGAGACGACCGAGTCGCGGCGACGGATGCGCGAGCGGGTTCTCCGGCTCTACCAGGACGCCGCGAAGGCGTTGGATGTGCAAGCCGTGTTTACGGGGTTTGAGGCCGGAGCCGCTTCTATGCGTGGGCGTGGGCCTGAGCTCGGCGCCGGAGACGAGGGCCGGGACGCTGCGGGTGCAAAGGAGAAGGCGGAAGCGCAGCTCGCGCGGAAGGGAGGCGCGGTCGTGTCTACGTGGGAGGACAGGGTCTCGGTGCCTCGGTGGGAGGAGAATATGGAGGCGCTGGAGATGCGGGAGAGCCGGGGCGGGGCGGACGAGCAGAGCTGAGGCTGTGCTGTGCTGCGATGGGATGGGATGGGATGGCCCGCCACAGTGTACGATTGCCACTTCCCCAGGGCTGCTTGGGGCTGGCGGTACCTTTGGCGGGTCCGAGTCGCTGGGGCTCCGCGAAGGAGTCACCTCTGCAGCTGCAGGCGGGCGGGCCGTGCTGTCTCTGCTGGCGGATTCGCCGTTCCGCGCTGCACGATTGCCTTTCGACCCTTCATTGAGGAGACCCAGGCACCGGGATGGCCTCGCAGGCCGCTGCAAGGGCTATGCAGGGTACAGCGGATGTCCGGTCCGGGGCGTCGAGAGTCGATTCGGGAAAAAGCCTTGGTCTTCCGAGACAGTCGATGGGGCGTGTGGCGTCTGTCTGTGCGAGGGGTCTCGGTGTCTTGAAATGGCGTTGCAACAGGCGTGAAGGTCGAATGGCTTTTACGAAGGGAGAATTGGGGTTATCCCAGACGATAATGTCCCAGAGGATATCGGTTCGATCACATCCTCGAGGCGGCTCCTCCAAGTCGTGTTTGCAAACAACAGCAAACAATAGCCGCTTCTCTGTTTGCCATTGACTCGATCAGGACAGCTGCAGGGGATTCCACCAAGCCAACAAGCGATACATCTGAAACCGCGGGCGGTTCGGTCTCGGGGAAGACGGCGTGCAGCCGGGCCTGGCCAACCCTGCGTATACCGGGCCGCGAGCCCCGACAGAGATCGGCCAATGTGCTTACCCTTCACAATCCAAATCTGATTTCCCTGGCTCCTTTCTTGTTCTGAGTCATGCGCCCTAATAGGGAGTGAGATGTGGCGTAGATCTGTAATGTAGGAAGGTGACATCAGATTTCCAGACATGCCCTCCCGTCGAATTGTGGGGGATGGAATGAGAGCTGCCAAGGTCCAGGCGGGCCTCGACCCAGGCGAATCCACCAAAGTACGATGCGCTGGCATTGGTGGATGCTGGGACGTTGGGCGATGCAAGGGATGCAGCCGTCGATGGTGTTGGTATAGTTCCCGATCGGGGTGGTGGGTCGCTGCTTTAAAACCGTATGTGGCATCCGACATTGCCTATTCGGGATCTATTTTGTAGGAGAGGCTGTCGAGATCCTCAATGTGGACTGTCAGGCGCTACACAGGTAGGACCTTTGGTTGGCCGTGGATGAGATAACTATCAAAATTACAGGCGATCTGGAAATGATTGCGCGAACGGCGGATCTTGTGCTGCGAGGTTCAATTCCAACCTGGACGTCAACTCGCAACCAGGAGTGAATTGGGAGGAGCGGTACCGATGAGAAATCAGAAACATTTGAATCTGCGAAACCCGCCATCGGGAGAATATCGTAGGTCTGAGACACCAATGTGGCTATTGTGTCCCACGAATCCAAAACTTCACCAGCTGGGCAGTATATGTATCTGCCTTGACACTTCGATAATCAAGCTACCGCTAAGCCGAGAAATAGAAATGGACTGCATAGATATATTAAATCACGCCGACTGCGAGCATGAGCGCGTTTATATTTATTTGGAAGAGAGATTCAGTACTATCTTTCCGAGTCATAATGAACAAGTAAATCGGATGGAATGATTCAGTACCATTGTCAGTAATGAGAAGAGCTCCTCGAACGACCATGTCCATACCAGATGGTATTGCACCACGTTGTATGCCCTTCAAACAAGGCAATCACCGACGAGCAGCATTTGACACGGAGCGCTCTATACGTAACAGAAAAGGGGAAATCGTTTCTTGTAGTCTACAAGTATATGCATCGCGGCTCCACACTGATCCACTGTCTATCTACCGCCACTATGATATATAGCCAGCCGATGACCGAGTGGGCTCTACCAACCGTCTCAAGCCACTCTGACAGATAGCATCAATAGCACCAAACAGTGCTTGCTTCAAACAGCTTGCGCGCCCGGCCGAAGCCACGAAAGAGCAAGCTACCCCACAAGGAGCTGCAAAGGACGACTGTCGATCCCCAAGGTCCACACCGCGGAACCTTTCCCCGGGGATGGACTCGCGTACAATGGTTCTGTGCATCTCCTCGGGAGACTGCAGCCACAGCTGCAGCTGGGAGTACAGGAGACAGGTCCTCGCGTCCGCGGGAGATCCGGGATCTGGGTTGGCATCCCTGTCGCGCCATGCAGCCAGGGTGGTCTGGACCGGGAGCTGCAGAACTGGTACTTTTTTTTAGTGGGTTTGGGTGCATGCGTGCTGGCAGATCCCGAGGTATGATCTGGGACATGCGTTGGATACAGATGGGTCTCTGGGGTGCTAGACTTGAGACAGGCGGTGGTGGGCCCGGCGAGACATGATGGGATTATTGTTGAGTCCCGTGCGTACATAGTCCATTGGAGGAACCAGTAGTACTGTTGCATGTGGTGGTGAGGTGTAATTGCTCGATGAGGTGCTGTTGTATCTGGGAATGCCGACGGCGAGGCTGAAGAATCGTAGACACAACGCCAACATTCCAGAGAAACCTAAACCCATTGCCTAGACAACAGGTCGCTACCATAGAGGCAAAGAAAATTGTCAAGTTTATGTTTCATTGATGGCATTTTTGTATCATTGTCGTCAGAAGTAAAGTATGCTTTTGATGCGCCGGTCCATCGTGGAAATGCAATCTTGAGGTGGCCACCGTACACCACGTGCCTTTTATGTCATTATGATAGGGTTCCCAGGATAAGGAGATAACAGTTCAGAGAGACCAAAGAAATCGCGCAACATGAGATGGCATGAGAATATTGGAAGTTGGTACAGGCCGTGAGAACATCGTGGAAAGGATGGGTGGCAAGAGCGATGATGGTACAACGCCAATGGGCGTAGCGGAGAAAATAAAGAAAAGACAGAGTCCAAGTACCTCGAGACTGGATAAGGAAAGTTAAAGACAGTAGGACCGAGATGGTCGTGGTGTTGATAGCCCGAAGTCGGCTAGGGTAGTTGTTCGACCGTGAATTCGTTGAGACAAGTTGCCTATCATCAGGAACATCGATAGGGGCCGGGGTCAGAGGCACGTAAGCCCAGCCATTCATTATGGTCATAGTGAGAAGGTGACTTCTTCGTTTAGAAGCATCAAGCATGAGCGAGTGTAGCGTGTTCATGATCATTCGAACACATGTTGAACATCAAGACAGTAGGAAATCGTTGCAGTGATCGTTGTTTCAAAACCAATCTCCCCGTAGGTATTTTCTAAGCAAAACGCCGAGCCAACCAGAACGCCGCAAAAAGAAGCTGACCCGCATCAGACAGTGGTGGGCTGTCCTTTGCGAGATGCCTTGTGGCAATTGAGGAAACGGAGGGAATCAAGCATGCGCTGGAGGAATGGACGCGGCTCAGAAGGGGCTGCATGGGAAGCGGTTTGCGAATGTTGCTCAGAGCAGAGAGAGGCCATGCGCTCCTTGTCCGAGCTGTACTCGGGAGAATTGGAGTACTGGCGACGTCGAGACTTGGCTTGAATGGCAGCCGCAGCAGTCCGGTCGATGTCAGACTCATTGACGGTGCTGCCGTTGCGCGTCCGCGGTTTGATCAGCGAGGTAGTAGATGGTGCCACCAGGCGGAGCGTCTGTAGAGGATGTGCCCGCGTTCCATCACGGCTGGTGCTGGGTCGGCTGGGAATAGGCCGGTCAAGACTGGCACTCCGGAGAGCATCTGGGACAGGCGCACCGACGACGTCGTCGGGCATAGATGGGAACTTCTCCCGAGCCTGATCATCCAGCGTAGTTGGAAACAGCTTGGGCTGCGACTTCGCGCCACGGAGCTTTGCACGGCTCCGGACCTTGCGGAGCGTGTCAATGGGCTTACGCGAAAGCGACTTGTGGCCGATGGACTCGGTGTCGGAGTCGGACTCCCAAACAGACTGTTCACAGTATGCATCCATCGTAGAGATGGACGGTCTCTCCATGGATGTCGCCGTCCACTGCCGAGAGATTGGGGGAGAGCTGGCAACGGGACTTGGGATGGGACTGGCGCAATCATTCGCAGGAATAAACAGAGCCTGATCAAAGTGCGTGGCGTGCGGCTCCATTGTCACCGGATTGATCAAGCTCGGAGGCGAGATCATGGATGGGTCCAATGGGGGCCTAGTTCCTGGACTAGACTGTTTCCTCCGCGTGCTATGAGTGCTTGTGCCGCGGGAGAGATTGGGGAGGGTGGGATGTTGCTTCCGTCTGCGGGAAGATGAAGACATACTAGATGTCTCGTATTTCATGGTAGTGGTGGTCGAGATATGGCTAGGCTCCGCGGGAGTGGTAGGCCGTGTTGAGGCCGTGGACAATGGAGGCACGGGCGGCGGCGGAGGGAGAGAGTACTTGGGAGGATGGGAAGCAGGTTGGTGGAAGGCACGACGAGGCTCCGACTCAGCCTGCTGTGCGTGATAGTACAGCTTCTCTGTCGCCTTCAACACAGCGTCAGGGCAAGCGGGCGTGGAAGAGGAAGATGAGAAGGAGCTGCTGGGAGTCAGATCTGGCGTGGTGCTCCCAGTCTGCACGGAGCTGAACGAATCTTGGCTGCTGTGCAGACGTCGTCCGTCTTCAGTGGACGAGGTGTAGCGATGAAAGCGCAAATCGTTCTCCAGTTCGAGCTGAGCCAGTGTTGAGCGATTCGGGTCTTGTTTGCCGATTGTCAAGCACAGTGGGTAGTATCGGTTGGCGTCTTCACTGCATTTCTCATCGCGAATTGTCGGCATGTATGAATCCCAAGTCGGCACTGGGGCCAACGACTGTTCCAGGTAGAACGGATCTGGATTGGACTCGTCGAGGACGTTGGGGCCCGTCTTTGGGAGATAGGTAGAGGCACGTTTGGCCGGTGATGGTGATGGTAAGCAGATGGTAGTTTCGGACCTGTTGCGGTCTTGATGCAGCACGTCCAACTCGCCCGGACCGTGGTGATCTCCTTGAGCCATGGACCGCAATTCACACAATCAAGTGGACACACGAGGCAATAGAAGGAGGAAGATCAAAAGCAATGAAGCAACCACGGACAAGAGGGATGCCACCTGGGGGATGGGAGGAGGAATGGGGAATGGAAGCCGGGGGGGGGGGGAGGAAGGGGATATGTTTATACACGGCGGCCAAAAATAAACCTACGCCTCCCTCAGCGCCGGGGGAAAAGCCCGATGCATACCAACCATGTCAACAAAAGCACCCATCGTCCATCGCCGGCGCATAGACGATCCCCGACCTTACATGACGTCCTCTTCCGCTGCATAGGGATGGAGATGCAGCAAGGACCAGTTCTCGGGGTCCCAGCAAGGGCGCGGAACAGGACCCGTAGGGCTGGACTTTGGGTCCTTTGGACTTTTGCACACTCGCCTCGTCTGGACAAAAGCACCCTCGTCGTGTTTCTGCGTCATGGCTCATGGGCTTGGTTGGACGCGAGCAGAAATGAACCAACGAGGCCAGTGACACCCGGCCGTCACACAGTCCCCCCCGTCTTGGATGCATCTCACTCCTCATCTCGTCTCGTCGCTCTTCTATCACCGGACAACAGCATCGGGGGATGCACGCTGCATCCATGCATATTCAGCGTCACCACGTCCCGTGCAGAGGCTGGGCCCAGGAGAATGTGAGATATCAGCCTCTCCAAAGTCCTCGCAACGCGGAGGCCAGCATCCGGATCAGCCACTAACGCTGAAAAGGCCCCACTGCAGATCGTCTGGCCGTGGCGAAGTGCTGCTGCGACGAAGCCACACGCCTACCCCTTCGAGTTCATTCCAGGGCACTCCATTCCCAGCAGCCGCGCAACGGCGTTGATGGGAGCCTTCTGCTGCTATAGCTAGACCCGCGCGCGACAGGTCTCTGCGTGATGGGCATATCGAGATATTTCGTCGCTTGGATTCGAAAGGCACAATCGCCCTTCACACCCTCCGATGAGATTTTCTTGCTTTTGGACCGTGGCTGGCTCAAACTCTGCGATTCTTTCCTTTTGCTCTCCCGCCGTGACACTAGATCCTCTTGTTCCACCTTGACAGGCCTCAGCTGTTCTCGTATGTACACCAGTGTCGGACTCCGTCAATGCAACCAGCTTGAGTCCAAGACCCGCGTAGCCGGATGGAGGATCCTAACTTCCAAGCTGCGTTTCAAGGTTTGCCGCCAGTGCTGGTCGGTCGCCAAGTGTCGCCGCGCGAAAGGGACTCGTACACGCTTGACAGTCGACAAATCACATCGGCGAAGCTCCAGGGGCAAAAGCCGCGATCGGCGCCATCATTGGTGCAGAGCAGAACTCTCGTCTGATCGGACCAATCGACTCTCATCCTTCTAGTGACAGCTCGAACTCGACGTGCCTGGCCATCTCGAACTGGATATCATACTCGCTGTCACCATTCTGAAACTCATCCAGGTCACTTTTTGTTTCTCCCAGTCTCCTTGATACTCCATAGCTCGGGGCCTCCGGGGCAGCAACGATGCTTCCCCGTTTGTTTTTCTCTCCACATTCCAATGAAAAGTCTGTCTTGCATTGCATCCCGGTCTGCTTACCGTGCAGAACGGAGCTGTCCGTCGAGCGGCGCCGATTGCATACGAGCTAAAACGTATATATATCTACGGACGACAGCCGGCCCCTGATCGACGCGATCGAAAGCCTCTTTTCCTCCGGTTCATGCATTTCTGCATCTGTCCCGAACGCCTTTACTCGCCCGGCAGGCGTTTCTACTGCAGAGCCCTCGCTTTGTCCCCGGATGTCACATTCTTGGTGCCGCCGTCTACCAGTTATTGCAGACTCATGTTGGGTCGAACCATTTGATATTCTTCGAATATTTACCCGGGTCTGCAAGACCCGAATGCAAGCCGGGGGACTGCTCAAGGGTCCGCCCTCGCAGCTAACGTCCCTGTGTAGGCCAAACTGTAGCAAGATCGCGAGGATCGGACTCCTCCTGCCTTGAGGATCCGGAATTCACCCCTATGGCCCCTATAGACTCTATGACACCCCCCCCCCCCCCCCCTCCCTCCATCCTCCACGTCATATCTTCTCTGACTTCGATGTGGCATTGGAATGGGCACAGACAGTCCCCGAGAGTGTCTTGCGCCTGGACGGCGTGATTGGCCGTGAACTTGTCCGACCCAACACCAAGGAAATGGGATACTGAAACATCTCTCCGGGTTTCAAACCATCTGGCTCCCGGGATCTCAGATGGCCTGCATGATGCAAGGCATGCTTGAAACCTACCTGATTATTGGGACTCTTCTCCATCGCCGGCTCTCCTTTGGTGCGTCCGCGATGCAACGGCACTCATGTCCCGCGAGTCTATCGAGGCTTGCGAAATGTCCGACATCGACGGTGGTCCTTGCATCAGCCGCTCGCGGATTGAGTCTAGACTGAACGATTGTTCGTTGTTTACTTTCTTCCAGAGTCGCGTTGTCTTTGTTTCCAGGGAGAGATGCACCGGGGGTCACTCACGCTCGGTCAATTTTCCTCTTTATCCCCAGGGGCTGCGCGAGGGGTCTTTCTATTCAATGCGGGATGCTCTGGGGAAGCCATAGCTCCCTCACTCCCGCTGGTGCATCAAGAACACCGCGTTCTGGGCCCTGGCGATTGCAACGTTGCCGGTATGTAGTGTGGGAAAGAGCCATCGATGTTTTGCCAGCGCAGGAGCGTCTCGGGGTTTCGAGGCAGCACAACCCTCGGGCTGTGTATAGATACTGTCGTCCATACACAAACCTGGGCCCCAACTCCAGGATCTCCGTCAGCTATGAGTAGACATGGATTTATTCATCCTTCCGGGTCGATCGCGGTGCGGGTCAATCTCTCTAGATGTGGGGAAAAGCAGTTCGTTCCATGAATTGCTCAACGAGCCGGCGCGAATTGAACCATTGGATCTGCTGGATCCGACCCGGCGTTTGGCAACGCACTTGCGTACCTGAGTGCTCCGGACGGTGATAGTCGGTTCCTTCTCTGTGGATAGTTCTTTGTCTCCGTGCAAGGCGTCGTCTAGCTCCAGCATCTCCCGCGCGGGCATCGCTCGAGTCTGGCCCCAAGTGGGGAGATCCCTCGGTATATATGTAGTGCGCGCTATCGATGCCCGACAGCCGTGCCAACGCATCGCTCGATATTGCAGTAGCTGTAAATCCCCTAGTCTCCAAGCCCAACCGTGGCACTTGACTGGGGGTAATGGAGATCGTCGAGGGCCCGGCGAGTGTCGGATCGTGGTTGCGATACACACTGGACAAGACCGATTCTCTCGTCTCTCGCCTCCCTCTTTCTTCCCAATCCTAGACGTCACTCTGGTTTTCACCATCTCCTGCCATCCCGCCTCTTGTGTCGTCCAGCGTCTGCTCCGATCATCCCCTGTGCGACCAATTCAGCCCGGTTGCAGGCCACTACTGTACTGGTGCTTTTTCCATCCCGACTGATCGCGCGACTGCCCGGCTTCCGATTTGGTCTCGAGATTCAGGGCTGGACGACGTAGCTGTCTCGATTCTTGAGGCACGAGATCTGCCGAGAGTCCTGAGGATTGTAGAGTGGCTAGCGTTGAGGGAATTGGGGGCAGTGACGTTGCGAGACGAGAGGGTGCTGGAGTGAGGCGGCATTCCTGCTCTCATCATCCGCCGGGAATTGCCTCGGCCACTCTCCCATTCCACAGCGTCAGCTCAATTCGCTGCTCTGCTGCTCATTGTTCCCTCGCGCTGATTTCATCCTCGACTGGTGCGGTTGAGCGTTGGCGCTTCATGATCCCCGAGACACGTTTGGTGTGCTGCCGCTGCAGCTGCGGCGACCCCAGCCATCCCAATTAACCAGCCACCACGATCTCGCCCCGACTCCCTTTTCCTCCCTTCAAACCTCAAATCCACCAAAAACCCCCGTCTGCATTTGTCTCTCGTGCTATTGACGGCATTGAGACAGTCATTCCTGTACAGCCTCTGCAGCTGTAGACTCGACAGGTCCTGAGTGATCGACACCCGCGATCGCGATCCTTGCGGAGCTCAGCGTCGCCAGCTTCAGTGACGCAACACTCGCCTCGCATTGTCGTCGAATCTTCTTCCGTCTCACTCGCACTTGCCAGAAGTGTCTCGCCACACTCGCAGAGCGTCTAACGAAGTCCACGACGTATACGACCCATCTACGCTTACGACCTTTGCGCGGCAACGCCAGCAGCCTTCTGCTCACCGTCCTTCATCCTCTCAATCAGCCGAATACCGACCCTCCTCGGCCAGTGATTCCCAGCGTCCGCTGCGCCGAGTTCGCCGCCAGTCGGAGGTTCGTCAATTGCCTCATCGTCGAGCGTTCTCCCTTGACGCCTCCGGAAGACCGCCGCCACAACCCCAACCGGCGCATTCGATCCCTGCCTTCGCACAACCAGCACCAGACAGTGGCATTGCGGCCTTACGCCCGGCGCTCTCAGAAGCACAGACGGACGAGAACGGATCCACCGTCGACGACCCGTATCAACTTCTAAATACCTCGTACTGGCCGTGGAGAACCACCGGCGTCTCCTCCCGCACCGCGTCGGCCATCCTCTTCACCCTCGAAGAGGCCCTCCGCCGACCAATTCCTTTCACCGTCGACTGGCAGGAAGTGAATGCTTCTATGTCCGATATGGTAGGCGTTGCTGGTCCCGCCGGGCCTGTTGGCAACGTCCGCACCCAGAATGGTGCCTCGCGGGCCACTCAAGGTCCTCCGCCGACCT
The DNA here is from genome assembly GCF_028827665.1 of Penicillium hispanicum. NCBI lineage: Eukaryota > Fungi > Ascomycota > Eurotiomycetes > Eurotiales > Aspergillaceae > Penicillium > Penicillium hispanicum. Next base: position 1,408,614 of record NW_026623193.1, read on the forward strand.
CGTCACAGCCACCTAGCGGCGTGCGGACACCGACGGATATCATGAGGCAGCGCCGAGATCGCGAGGCGCGGCGAAAAGCCGAGCAAGAGGCTCGGGAGAGGGAACAGGAGGAACTGGAAAGACAGCAATTGGAGCAAGAGCAAGCCCAAGCCCAAGCCCGACAGTATGCTGCTGGCGTTGCTGGCGACACAGCTCCACAACGGCGCGCGCGAGCTCCGCGAGCGTCTGGCTCCATGGAAGTGCCTCCCAGTTCCATGCCCGCATCCGCGCCGTCATTCCGCCCTCCCCCAGGCCCCGTACCAAGCGCGGGGGGGCAGGCGCATCAGATGCCACCTGGTGGAGTGGATATCCCTAGTCGATCACGACCAGAACCCTCCTTAGGTCAGCCACCATTGGGTGGTGCAGCAGGGCCGCAAAATACTCGCGCGCAGAGTGCGGCTGCAGCGGGGGCTGGCGGCCAAACTGGAACCAGTGAATTCTCCAAGCCAGCTCAAACCCAAGCCCCTCCAACCAGCCAGCCTGGCCCTTCGCAGACATTGCAACAGCCTCGCCGTGCTGCCTTCCCGCACGCATTCGAGCGATGGGAGACCCTGTCATCCCATTGGGAGGGTCTTACGAGCTATTGGATCCGCAAGCTTGAGCAGAACAATGATGACCTGGAGAAGGATCCTCTAAGCCAGCAATTGGCTCGACAGATTACAGATTTGTCTGCTGCCGGTGCGAACCTGTTTCATGCCGTGGTGGAACTGCAGCGTTTGCGCGCGTCTTCTGAGCGCAAGTTCCAGCGTTGGTTTTTCGACACTCGCTCCGAGCAGGAACGGGCAAAGGAAGTCCAGGCAGACCTGGACCGCCAGCTGAAAGCTGAGCGCCAGGGTCGCGCGGATGCCTTTGCCGCCGCCCAGACCGCTGAAAAGGATAAGACTCGCGCCGAGGATCTGCTTCGGGAGATGCGCCGCGAGCTTCAGATCTCCAAGGAGGAAGCACGCCGTGCGTGGGAGGAGCTTGGTCGCCGGGAACAAGAAGAGCGCGAGCGCACCAACTCCCTGCGCAATGGCGAGCCCACTCTTGTTGGTGGCGTGCAGGTTGTGCCGATGGTCCAAGGCCTTCCGAATCGCCATAACACGCGGCCGCCAACCCGGGAAGGCCCATACCCCGGCGGCCCAACAGCCACATCGATGGGTACTGAGTTCCAAAGCAAGCCTGCAGAGCCAGCCGTGAGCACACAATACTACGCAGACGGCACCCCCATGTCACCAACAGGCTCTGATCCGTTCGTGGAGAACAAGAAGCCCCAACCGGCAGACCCAGCTACCAGCCAATCCCATTACGGTGGCCAGTTCTACGAGCACGGCAACACGGGAGGCGCATACCCCGGCGCCCAGACATCCGAGCCCGACGACCGCTCTTACGTGGGCAGCAGTGAAGCCGGCGACGAGGAGTACGCCCAGTACCAGCGCGACCCACAGGGCCACCAGTATGCGTATCCAGCACCTCTGTCCGAAACAAGCGACGAGTATGGTCCCTCCCCCGAAGATGAGCACCACTATGTCCCCGACAGTGCTTACTCGGCTGCCACCACCTCGGCGCCTCTGCACGCACCGTACCCGCCGACCACCGCGGACTACAGCGGCTCGGGATGGGGCGTCGGGACTGGCTGGGACTCCGTCACGCCCCGCCACCGACATCCCACACGCCTGAGCGACGTCCTTGAGGAAGATGAACCAAGCCGCACGAGTCCGAGCCGTGCTAGCCAGGCGAGTCGCAGCATGCACTAAGTCTGCCATTTCATCTTGAGGCGGGGGAGGGGAGTCTTGATCAGCCAAACGGTGCATGCGATGTCTTTTCCGTCTGGCACGGACGGATCCATGGGGCTTGGGTGTATTGTGTTGTCTTGAAGCGAATCCTATACTCTGCATCATGAATCGCAACGTGGTGCTGCGTACATAGAGAAAAGGGGACGTGTGTTGATGTCGTTTCTTCCGCATTTTTCGTGAGCGTCTCATCCCAGTTGATTCCAAGTGGATCTATTTTTGCCTGTTTCCGTATTTCTACATCTCCCACTCGTCAGTCGGGCGTTTTCTATTTCTTATGTCTGTGATTAGTCTTCTCTTCAATGGTGATAATGGTGATAATGGTAATTGCCAATTCGCTCTTATAGGCTATGGGGAATCGCTAGAGCTATTGGCTCTGTTCTTTCATCGTAGGTGGATAGAGCTGAATATCGCTCCGTGCTATTATTGTCCTCCCCTTTCGCCCAGTTGTGGGTCGCTGTCCATTCCCATGGGGAAGGAGGGCCGAGCCACGACGATCGGTCGGCGACGTCGGAAGAAGCCTTGTCCTTATTTTTCCCATGCGTCGCCAAGGTCCGAGGTTGCCCTACTAGAGTCACTGCCAGCTCGCGTGGCGGACTGTTGTAGCTCACTGTATCAGGAAGTCCACGCGACGGCTCCACAAGGTAGTATCGGGTGTCTGCGCTGAATCAGTATAGTCCAATCAGAGTATAGTTTCTACCTTGATTGTAAAATCCAAAAGCCGAGTCAAGCAAGGTCTTTCGAATAGATAACACATCCTTCAAGGCTGTCAGAGCTGAAATGCGCAGTAGTTACTCCTACCTAGGTACTCCATGCTGTATAGATCCGGGGTAAGCCCTCCGATATATAATTCCCGTAAATGGAGTCAGCCATGGAATCTGGATATCGGCAAGCTTAACTTGTCCGCCTCTATATATAATAATATACGATGGAAGACAATTTTCACTAATCAATAATGATCTGCACGAAGCCGGTTCGGCCCCAATGCCTTACTCGCGTCCAGACGAGGCTGGCTAGTTGAATCCTGTCACCGCGTTATCAAATGTATCTTGGCCACCTCTGAATACATTCACGGGACGAGTCCCACACGGATTGATAATATTCGGGGCGAGAAGCAGTCGAACGTAGAGCATCGTTTCCATAACAAAATATGTAGGTATCAGCGGAGACTTCAATTGAGAGGACAGCCGATCTTCGTCCATCGAGAAAGAGTAAGTACAATACGCACGACCTGAGGGTACAAATATGAGCTTGCTCGTCCGGAACTCCCTTACCATCAAGCCGATTCTCATCCACAATCAATCTCCTCCTCGAACCCCAATCTCTATTCGCAATGAAGTTCCTCAGCCTTGCCCTTATCACTGCCTTGGCGGCCTTCGCTAGTGCCGCGGTCCTTGACCAGCCCGTTGCGAGAGACTGTTTGGCAGGTATGTAATGCTCGCGCACCGGTTGGAAGCTATGCTAATATATCATTCGCCTCAGACGGTGCATCGTGCAGCTCATCCACTGACTGCTGCTCCTATGAGTGCCTGTCTGGCGTCTGCAATATCAGGTACTAAGCTCGACACTGGTATTTGTATATGGAGATTGGGAACAATTGGTCGGACTGAACACCAGGGTCCTCGTGTATTCTTCAACTTCCAGTACATATTCTGTTCCTGGATATCACCGGAATCAGATATATCACTCCTATATCCACTGATGATAACAGCCCCATAGCCGCTCGGTGTTTACAGTACAATACGTAGCTCTATCAAGGCCCCCACGTAAGGATGAGCCCCCCTGATAGATCCAACAAGGCAGGCCTATACAGTGACTAACTACATATTGCTCTCTGATTGTATATCATCAAACCACATCTCGGCTGGCCCCATTCGGGTTATGCTCCCCGAGCAATGGGGGCTGCGATGATCCATCCTTTCAGAGCTCCCTAGATAATCAAGAGCCACCACTTAAATAGGAGCTCCCTCCTCAACATCAAGCTACCCTCTCAAGCTACCAAAGTTCTTCCTACCCCAATACTCCGCTTTCTACGTCTCCAAATTTCCTCCTCTCAGCCTTCCACAATGAAGTTCCTTTCCATCGCCCTGATGGCCACGCTGGCCGCCCTCGCCAATGCTGCAGTCTTGGACCACCCGCTGGAAAAGAGATGTGTGCAAGGTGCGTGATAAGATATCTGCGCAACGCTCAATCGAGTGAGTACTAACATGCGTCCCGCATAGACTATGGAGAATGCAGTACCGCCGACGACTGCTGCACCTCCGGAGCCCAGTGCGTGAGATTTGAGACCGAGTTCCGTTACTGCGAGCCGACATCGTGAAGATCGGTTGGAGCGCTATGATTCTCGTGGGAGATGAGTATCGTCATTGGGGATCGGTCTGGACAGCGAGAGTTTTTTTTTTGCATGTATATATAATACCAACACTCGTTGCTTGAAGAGCTAGACTCAAGACTTCCTGGAATGGGACCGTTCTTCATCATCAACAGAGCCTGTAGGCTCACAGTATCAATGGGATGTAGGAACCCGACACGACTGTTCTCTTTCTCAGCAGGTATCTATCTCAGCCCAGGAACTTCAAGAATCATCAAATCTGGCTTCGTCGCCGGGGCTCTGCTTCCATGATCGGCAGAGGGTCAGCCCCAAGATCCCCGGACGCAGCCCCATTTCGAGACGGGGGCCAGCAAAGCTTCAACATCTGGTCTGGGAAGGGACTCGTTGAGTAAACATGGGGCTATCTTTCAAGATGTGCTTATACATGCAGGAACAATCCTGAGAATCCTGTGGGCACTAATAGCTAAAGCTCCACAGCTCGACGATGGGGCGATTTCTCGCCAACATCTTCGTTTGTCTCGGAATTTAGTTAAGAATGCGTAAACAATACGCGGCGGCTGCTCGTGCCTTTCCTTGGGTGGTCAATCAAAGATCTAGGTCCTATTTCCATGGAAGAGGAACTTATTGAGTAGAAAACAGCCATAACATGATTTGTTGGCTAGGACGGTGGACCATGCAGCAGCCGACGGCAACGGGCCGACCCATTTGATATCCTGGGCACCGCGTCCTTCTATATAACAATCACGATGCATCGTTGAAGAATCGATTCGCGGGCCTCGGTAGCGCAAAGTGCTCGCGCAGTGTCGAGCCCGTATAATCCTCGCGGAACAAGCCTCTCCGCTGCAGTTCTGGGATGAGTCGGTCGGTGACTTCCTCCAGCCCCTGAGGCAAGAAGGGAAAAGTGCAGGTAAAGCCATCCGAGGCCTCTTCTCGCAGCCACGTCTCCATCTCGTCTGCGATCTCACTGGGCGAGCCGAGAAACGCCAGCCCTGAAAACCCACCGTATCGCTGCGCAAGCTGGCGAATCGTCAGCCCTTCCGACCTGGCCAGTCTTTCAACGCTCTCCCTGCTGGTCTTGCTCGCATTGGTCTCTGGTAGGTCAGTCGGCAGTGGCCCGTCTGGGTCAAAGCCACTCGCATCGGCTCCGAGGGCAATCGACAACGACGCGATGGCACTGTCGTAATGCACCAAGCTGTCCAGCTGGAGTCGCTTCGCTTGCGCGTCCTGCTTACTGTCCCCCACGATGATCAGCGCTGCCGGGAGGATCTTCAGGTGGTCTCTCCGTCTCCCAGCCTTCTCCACTCGCCCCTTGATATCCGCGTACAGCGCCTTGGCCGCCTCGAGATCCTTGGGGCTGCAAAACACCACCTCGGCCGTCTCCGCTGCTAACTGGCGACCCGGCTCGCTTTGCCCGGCCTGCACGATCACCGGCCATCCCTGCGGCGGCCGTGCAATGTTGAGCGGCCCTCGCACCTTTAGCTCATCGCCAGAATGGTCCAGCACATGCAGCTTCGCCGGGTCGAAATATTGCCCCGTCTCGACCTCGCGGGTAAACGCATCGTCGGCAAAGCTGTCCCATAACCCGGTCACTACATCATAGAACTCCCGCGCCCGCTTGTATCGATCCCCGTGAGCCATATGCTCATCGAAGCCGAAGTTGTGGCTGGATTCCGGATTCCCCGTCGTTACGATATTCCACGCCGCGCGCCCGCCGCTCAGATGGTCCAAGCTGGCGAAGCGCCGGGCAACATGATACGGCGCGTCGTACGTCGTGCTCGCGGTCGCCGCGAGCCCAATCCGCTCCGTCACGGCGGAGAGAGCGGACAGCAGGGTGAACGGCTCGAATGAGGTAACCGTGTGGCTCCGCTTGAGGGCCTCGACGGGCATGTTCAACACAGCCAGGTGATCGGCCATGAAGAAGGCGTCGAATTTGGCGGCCTCGAGCTTCTGCGCAAAGTGCGCGATGTGTTTAAAGTTGAAGTTCGCATCCGGGTACGAGCCCGGGTAACGCCAGGCTCCTGTGTGCAATGACACAGGCCGCATAAAGGCAGTTAGGTGCAGTTGACGAGGACTTTGTGATTCGGTCATATTGAGTCCGATGATCGCCTTGACGATCCGAGTTCTGGTCGATAATTAATCTGGGCAGCTCTTGTTGCTGGTGGGTTTTGAGATGTGCGATATGACCGTGATTATATTCCCCGGCTGCCCGCACTGCGGTCGTTCTGGTATTTATAAGCCTATTTCTAAGCTTGAGGTGTTGAGGGTATGGCGTGCTTTGCACATGGTTCTTGCGCAAGCAGTTCCCGCGGGGCGTGAGATACAAGATCAACTGAGAACAGCTGTCGCAAAGCCACAAACCAGAGTTGCCGAGCCTGAAAAGAGGCAAGTTGCATGGACTGTCTTTTGCGGCTCTATACATGAATTCTAGTGCAGTGTGACTAACTGTTGTCCTGGATCTATTGGCATCATTTGCGTCTGTTCAGAAACGATACTGCCAATGGTAAATGAGAGCGCCTGCACATACGTGTAGCCAACTGCACCCATAGGCCTAGGATTAGTTTTTCACCTTTGGCTGCTTTCGTGCTGTGTTGCTTTCTCTCGGCCCATGGATATCATTCCCAATCGTAGACTCGACGCCGTGTCTGCGTTTGAGACTCTGCCTGTACACAGAGAAATGCGAGGAAAAAGAATGTGCAGCATCACGAAACAATAGATGTTCCAAATGCCATGCGTTGAATCCCCATCAGATGTCGGGGAGTATCGACTCGAGTGCTGCAACAGGCGATGGAAACTACAATTGGGAATCGAAGTCCGATGAAAAGCGACCAACGCTGTGGACCAATTAGCACTTCTCCGTGAGGATAGAATAGGTGAATATCAGATACAGAAACCACACAAGCATGGAAAGCCCGGGGCTTGAAACTACTCACATCCCGCTTTCCAAGAACAATTTGGATCAATCATACCCTTGACCGTCGCCCTCTTCCGCCTCCTCGCTGAGCCTAGGCGAATGATAATCCCGACTCGCCTGTCGCAATTCCCTCTCAAGGGCGTCTGTGAGCGCCTCGAGAAGCCACTCCACCTCGCTCTTCCGCCCGAGCAATGGGTTTCTCTTGTCGATCCAACTCCATTCCTGGAACATCCGTTCCCTCTCCTCGTCCCCCTGGGTATCGCCCGCGCTCTCCGAAATAGGTCTGTGTTTTCCAGAGATCAAGGCGAGGTAGTATTCCCATTCGAGATAATCGAATTCCTTGGCGAGGTTGTTGGAGGCGTAGGCCATCAATTTGCGGATCTCTCGGAAGAGCAGGTAGTGGTAGTGGTGGATGTTCTCGGCGGCGATGTCGCCTCGCTGGCGGGCCGATTCTTCTCTCTTATGCTCCTCCGCTTCCATGGCACCCCGGACTTGAGTGTTTGCCTGCTCGACATCATCAACCTTGTCCTCGAGAATGTCTTGCGTGCCGTTCTTCTCGCCTGTGGTTTCTTGCAGCCATTTCTCGGCCCAGGAGACGTGGAAGACATCCTTGATGCGATCCAGGAAGGATTCATCACCGGGAAGAATAGTCAGTTCGCCAAGGAAGATGGTTAAATCGCGGACGAAGCGGATAAGCGTGTCACCAATGTTGGAGATGAGGATTGTGATGGTGGGCACAGCAAGCAGGGACCAAAAGACAAAGAACGACTTGCCCAAGCTGCTGACAGGGTAAAGGTCACCGTATCCAATTGTGAGAAGGGTCGTATAGGCAAAGTAAAGTGCTTGGAAGTAAGACCAGTGACGGTGATCCTCAGAGCGCCAAAACACCACAGCGCCAATCAACCACATCGCCATCCATAGAGCGAGGGAGAGAAGGAGTGAGAGCCACTTGTTCTGTACCGTTGACAGTTGCCGGATCCGCCGCATGGTGATAAACTCTCTCTTCTGTCGTTCACGATCGCTGATCTCGTTCTCGTCTTCGCCGCCGCTTCCCAAATGTGGTACCAAGCCTCGGAGATGGTCATGGTCCGACAAGGCTTCTTTCACAAGTAGCCTGCGAGTGTAGGCTGTCAAGACATCTTCCATTTTTTGTCGACCGTGCTCTAGCATCAACGTCCGGATGGAGGAAATGATAAGACCCAGAATAACAATGCCACCGACGGCGTACGGGAAGAGCAGACCCCGACCAAGATGTGTCGTGGGCACAAAATTACCAATCCCGATCGTCAGCAATGTGTAGTCCGCCCAATACACAGCATCCAGGAATCGCCACCCCTCTATTTTTGCATAGACCGCCGATCCCCCAAGCAGGTAGATGCAGAGGACGATCGTCTGCAGCATCAGAGTCCGTTGGCTGGTAGTCAATTTGTACTCGCGGTGGTAGTGCTTTTTAAACGCTCCGTATGCGGTCATGACAAGCAGACTTGCGATGATGAAGTATAGACCTGCAGCGAATGCAGCGTAGAAATATCCTTGCGTGTAAACGCGATCCGCGTTGTCCGGTTCATACATGAGCACGCCGAATGCGATTAGTATCCCCATCATCAGCGCCGACGATACATACCATCCAATAATGATAACCGGCTGTGCGAATTCGAAGCGGATTCGGCGCGCCATGTTCAAGGAGAGGGCGAGGTTAGCGATGAGTGCAAGAACAAGCGAAATGGCATTGATTATAATGACCCTGTACGCGGGTTATTTCGCGACACCGTATTCAACGCATATCTTCTCGAGTGTACCATTTGGGATCGGGAATATCTTTCTCTCCCCCACCGCTAAGCAGTTCCATGCGCCAGACTTGCGACAACGAGCAAATACTAAAAGCGCTGGCCATTGGCCCGAATGTTCCCTGGAAGACAGTCAGACGGGATCTTGAGTCTTCGGCCATTGTACCAACCGCTGCCAAGGGGTATGCGGTACTTGCAAGCCACCATCTTGCCGGTAATGGGTGATGAGTTTCCCGCTGCCGTTCTTGTTGGTCTTGGCCATGGTTTTCACGTCCACTCGTCTCTTGATCAAGAGCGTCAGCCCCGTCGGCAATGGCACTGTCGAGACCAGGGCCGTTCATCGTCGTGAGTGGAGCTACAATCCGTCACAGATGCTGGGACGGCGTCGCTAAACAACACCCGGACACGGCGCTCGCAGCTGGGCCAGAGCTGCATCGTATTAACCGAAACAGAACCAGGACAGGTGGAGAAACCGTGCACTGGGCTCAAGATTAGTGGCGCTCGCTGGAATCAAGCTTTGTGGCAGGCACAGCCGTCATGATCGGCAGGGCGAGGAAATCCACGACTGGGCAGAACATGGCAGATCCGCATGTGCGACGTCATCTCACGTGGGCCGAGGATAGAAGGTTAGTAATAGACCCATGGATCACAACGCAACGACTGCACAGGAACGATCAATGGATAGGGCGATCAGGATAATATCAAAGTAAGGAATGAGAAATCAAGAATGTTATGTAGAATTCAGGGTATGTTTTAAGTCACAGGGCTACCCACAAGGAGCAAATATCGCAGTGAAAGTTGGGAGAAAGGAGTAGGTAGGAGGGAAATCGCACCAAGTGCTTTTAATCCGGAACAAGAAGCCAAAGGACGGGTGTCTATACATCACGTCCGAGCACTGCTGTACAGTAGAGTTCTGCAAGGATCATCTTGAAACAAGAGCAGTGGAGCCAGCTTCCGCTTTCTCGGCACCAGAGTCATGAAGCGGATACGCAAGGTCAAGCGAAGGACAGACGATGTCACCGAGCAGAAAAGAAAAATAAGAGAAAGCCGCGCCAGGAAATCAAAGACGCCCAAAACTCCGCTCTCCAATATGACCTGCATCGCCATTATGCCGAGGAGAAAATCACAAGTCGTTCAGAGGTAGTCGGGGAAATTACAAGGGGTATCGCAGATATCAATGTCAGTGGAGTCATAGAGAGACCAGGTAGGAATCGGTCAGTACGGGTTCATCAAACTAGAAGAGATGTGAGCGGAATTGGCCCCGGGACCAAGACATAGACAGTTGAAACTTACAGTGATTTCCTCCGGGCGTTAAGGAGGAAGGAAGAGGGGTGTCATGTTGCGGCGAAGGGCGACGAGCGAATCGGGGCTCCACGTCCTCATAATAATTACTACCTGGTGCAGTCGTCGCATGTGGAGGGCGAGGCGAGAGTGTGCGTCGAGTGTCGGCTGCACCCCATCCAGCTCGAGCAGGAACATAAGAACTGGAAAGATCGTACGTGTTAGTGAAAAGACCGAGCATCTAGATCAGATGAAACCCACTCGGTTCGACTGTACAAGCTTGTCGGACTCTCCAAGGGCGCGTGTTGACCATCGACGGAAAGCGCGTGCGGCTCAGAATCGGCGCTCATCGATGAATCATGAGCATCGTAGCGGCGCGCTTGGGGAGTCATTTCGATCGCTTGGCCCACTGCTTCAGGTGAAACGGCCATCCCAATGGGTCCTGGGGAAGGCTCTCGCATCGGTCCAACGGGCCCCGGTGTTTCCATGTCATATGGAGCATCATCATACGCCACGGGTCGGCCGTAGGAGTCAAAGCTACGGTTGGGAGCCGGCGCATAACCAACAGCATTGCGCGGTGCGCCACGGCCAGGCATCATGCCTCCACGGCCGCGGGGCGGCATGGGTCCCATATATCCACCTCGGTTGCCGGGAGGTCCCCGGGGGGGTCCCATGTAAGGCCCGCCTCGGCCGTATCCACCTCGTGGAGGATATCCTCCCCGTCCTCGCGGCGGAAATCCAGGTGGGCCTCCTCGTCGGGATCCCATGCTACCCATGCTACCATCTGAGTACTGTGGTCGTAACCGAGGGTCTGAAGGATTGCGCACCATCGGGCCACCGCCGTACGGGCCCGATGGGGGCATGCCCGCTTCGTCCGGGGAGCGGTATGGAGTGCCTCGGCGGCTGGGATACTGGGCATCCGGCAGCGGGGGGACATCATGGGCAGGGGTGCGAGAGTTCAATGGGGTACGATCATCATCGCTGTCACGAGTGCTCGTACGGAACGTGGCGAACGTTGGACCCGAATCAGAGGTAGGGGAGCCAGATACTACGGGCTCCTTGGTCTCGGTGGTGACTGGCACCGGGGTGGCAGCGGCCGCGGCCGTGGCAGCGTTCTGTCGGTTATAGTAGTTTTCTCCGCTCATCTCGGCATTTTCGGCGATTCGACGCTTCCTTGCCTTCCGGCTCACGAGGGTGCGGCGCATGGCGCATGTCACCACCCCGCACGAAACCAGGATGATGGTGGCCGCCAACACAATCCATCCGCCCCATTGCAAATGCGGCACAAACAGCAAGATATCCACCAGAAACGCCAGGAGGGCTACCAGGAGCGTGGGCAGGAGCAGGATGAGAAGGGCCAGAAGAAAGCGCGGTGAATGGGATGGACCGTGGAAGTGGGCCGCGCCGGCCAGGCAGAGACAAATGAGGGTGAGGAAGGCGGCGACGGGGTGCACGATCAGAATCGAGGAGAGCGATTTCCGGGTGCTCGAGGGGAGATTGAAATCGTCGCCTGTACTATTTATATCGTCTGCGGGGAAGTTTAGCGACGACTCATAGGCAGAAATGAAGAGTCACTTACTGCTCGAGTAGCCCACTTCGATGCTGGTGCAGTCGCTGCCTTGACAATAACCGAAGACACCGTAGTCGACATTCTTGTATGTCGCCAGAGGGATACCTTTGATGATGGGGGTGGACAGGCATGAGAGCAGCAGCAGCGCGAAGGCGACCAGCAGTAAGATGGTGAGGGGTGTGGCGGGCTTGAGTAGCATGGTGAGGGGGAAGGGCGACCGTGGCCCTTAAAGACCTGGGTTCTCTCCAGCTGGACGAAAATGAACGAGTCGCAGGGCGCGGTTGCAAGCGCGACAGGCGCAGGCAGAACGGGATGATGAAGAGAAGACTCGGGATTAAGCCAGCATTGGCAGGGACATATCAGGTCTCCTGAGACCAGACTAGAATGAGGGCGGAAGTCACTTGGGGGAGGAATGTGGTTGGCGAAGTTGGGGAAAAGCCAACGGGGGAAAACCCAAAGTGCCGAAGTGTCAAAGGAGAGGAAGAGAGGCAGAATGAATGAATGAAAAGAACGCGATAAGCGTTCACACCGGGCCTTGGACCTAGAGGCGAAGAAGAGGAAACCGTGGGAAAGCAGAGCGAGAGAGCCAGACGGGGCGTCCGGGGCGTCGGCCTCAGGCATCCAATGGCAGGCGGATCCCAACTCCCTTCATGCTTTTCTCCCTTCTCTCGCCCCCAAATCCTCACTACTCTACGAACTCACGCCATAAACTACAATGGCTGTGGGAAGTCTATCCTGATCAGAGTCGACAGTATAGGACGCCATTCAGCAGAGGGCTGCAGCAGGAGCACGGATTCCCCTCTTTCGCAGGCAGGACCGACGCTCTCATTCGTTGCCTCCCCGACATCGCTTCGGGGCGATCCCATCGGCAGGTGGCGCAGCCTTAGCGACAAATCAGCGTCGCAATCTTTGTCCAGATGCCACACCCTCTTGGGCCCTGGGGGCCACCAAACTAGAGCACAGAAGTAGCCATTTAGGGTTGCCCGGCTCACGAACTCACCCAAGATAACAGTGACTCAATTGACTTCGATTGCCGCGTGCGCATGGGTCACGATAACCCCCATCGGGCTTGGTGCAAGAGAAAGGCTCAAGAGTTTTCTTCGGTTCCGCCATTTTCGGTTCCATGGGTGTTGCTTTCGCCACGAATCAAATCGCAGCGGAAGCTTAAACGGTCCTTGAGCGTCAGATTTGGCAGGCCGTCTCCCTCATCCTGCCAGGTACCCGTCCCGAGGACTTGAGGCTGGCTGATGAAACAAGACCTTCAATTACAGGAAGCTATACGATTCATGGGCGAATCTCGCGACATCTGATAGCTCCGAGGCCAGAGTATTTACCTGTCACTTGCCTTCAGTTCCAGAAACCGTCCACTTAGTGTATACGAAGTACGCCCCGTCGAGCAGCTCGGCCGCTGTCTAGACCACAGTGGAATGGCCGTTGTGGCCCACAGACCACGTTTAGATGAAACAAGGCGCGGCCCACCAGGCGGAGCTAGCCTCGTTTTGAATAGCTACATGTCTCCTAGCTCCAGTGGAAAGTGGAAAGATAAGATTTCATTTCTTCGCTAAGCGGGGAGCCCGTCGGCTATTTGAACTCTCCTTGACAGCAGCTCCGCGCACGAGACCCATGCATCTCATGGTTACATACCACAGACTAATTAAGCGTGGAGCCTCCTGCCTTGCCGTGCTCTCGGAAGTCCTAATGTGGTGGTGATCTTGGATATAATCCGCCGGAGATATTATTTATTTATCTCCATACCGGGAAGGAAATCATAAAGCCTCTCAAGTCCACCTGTATCTTATGTAGGAAAATAGTGGTCTTTTTACCTAGAAATTACATGAGGATGATGATGGTGTTGGTGGCGGTGATGATGATGACAGTGATGATGAGTTCATTCGCTTGATGTAGCTCGCTGTACATATAATAATGGGGAGATCTGGCGAAGATCATATAAGCTGTGGAAAACGCGGATGGTGGGAATGAGTGCTTCCCAATTAGGTTAGTCCTGGTTGGTTGAATATCTCCTATAGTATTTCTGGTTTACTGTAGATACTTACACACTCATCATACCGCTTCTTGTCTCTTATTCTTGCGTAGTCTTCCTCGGTATGGGGCAATAAGGGCCCAGGACCGACTGTCCGCCCACTTTTATACCACTCTTGAGTCTATTCCCTGCCTGGATTGATCCTCCTGCCGACGAGTAGGACGCCTTCAGCTTCACCTCCCGCTTCATTAGGTACCTAACGTAATCCCCACGGCTCCCAAGGTTATACTATCAAACCTATGGAAAAGCTTCATCAAAAAGCTCCGAGTACACAACGTTTCCGCCCAGCGCCTAGCCCTAGGGTCCTCTCCATCATGGGAGGGGCATCGTTGGAGCAATCTGGTTACAGAACCAATCCATTGCATTTAAAGACGAGAAGCGCTCACGGCAGTGGATCGCGTATTGCCTATCCGAAGTCCGGAGATCTCAAGAGCAATCTGCTGCAACCAGGCTAACCCACATCAGGATATCAAGGAGATCAAAACGAAGGCCGCGTCCCCCGGTCTCGTAAATCTTTACATATATAGGCTAGTCTACGTCCTAATGCTCGATTTGGCGATGGCGCGGACCGACAGCAGTCTTCTAGACCATTGCCTATTGTGGTAATTTACATGCTTCATGGCCCCCACTTTCCAATGCTCATGTTGCACGTATCCCCTGCATCATTCTCCCGCTCCTACTATTCAGCTTTAAAGTGGTCGGATTTCGGCGCCTCTGGTCCTCATTAAACACCCCCCAGATGGCAGTAGGCCAGGTCATTGTCCTAGTCCTCTCATGCTCTCATTCTCCTGCTAGATGAGCCAAGCTTCTCTCGACCCTGGACTGGGGATGGTCTTCCCTTCATCCCTGGAGCAATATTATGAACCGGCGCAGTTCGTATTTTAAACAAAGATATGGTTCATCCTGATCCTGATCCTCCGGGGCGAGAGATAAGACCAGAACGATGGGATTGGAAGCAGGTCATGCTATCCCAGTGGCTAATATAACCTTGACTTTATTTATCGTCCCTTTCTTAGTACCGTTCATTTCGACCACCCACTGACCTTGGCAGTCCAAGCGAAGTACGGGCACTATGGCAATCTTTCGACACTACAGAAGCAAGAGTGCGCTTTCGCGATTCTCAACTCTCTTGACTACTAGGCTGGCATGTATCTACTTACTGTGGATCGTTGTTCTTTCGGCAACTCCCCTTGACAGTGCGAATCTACCGCGCTTCGCAGAAGACAACCCTATCACTCGCCGAGACAGCCAGGTACAAACAGTCGCACAGCTTGCAGTGTGGTTTGACCAGCAAGGAATTCGACCAAAGGTCATCTCGAAAGTAAACAAGAAACCGGTTAGGTTTCAATATCGAGACCAAAACAACAAGAAGCAGACCAGCACGCTCACTAGCATCTCGGATGGAGTGACATCGAACTCCCTGCCTCGGGGCTTTAGCGTCGGAGAGGTCAAACAAGAAAGAATCGCCAAGTCTTCTCGATCACAAGGCCGTGTCTATTTCGGATATCCGGGTTACTACGACCCAAATCTTTTCTATAACCTCTTTGACGGTTCCGCCGCGTCGAATTTCATCTATGAGACGTTCTTCCTCGATGAGACCAACCTTGGATTGCGCCGAGGCAATATTTTGATGCCAGAGCCTGACCTAAGCTTGGCCGATATATTTTTTGCAAGGACAACAGCGCTGGACAACCAAGACCTGGTCCCACATATGCCGGGCCTATTTGATGGTATCAAACATATGTTTGAAAAGGGGATCTGGAGCTCGCTCATCCAGCCGGATAATGTGTTTGTCAGCACTCGGCCAACCTCAAGCGTGGTGACCCCGCAGGAAATTACCACCATGCAATGGGCTATCGCTACTCAAATACAGGAGGCTGGTCCTGCCACGGAGATCTACTTCCAAGAAAGTGTATCAAACCGCGACGATATTTGGAGATCACCCGGTATGTACTCCAGTCCTGTTTCGGTACTTTCTCTAATCCATCATGGTACGCTTGGTGCAGAAGAAAGGCAAGCGTACTTGCGCCGCAATACTCGGACTGCAACCAAATATAACCCTCAAAAGACAAGTGTGTATCGCGTGGCTCTGATAGCACTTGGCGTGCTTTCGGTGCGTGAAGATGAGCTGAATCAGGCCGATTTCGAGAGCCTCACTGCCAAGTTACAACGTTCACCTTATCAGGATGGCTCCTCGAGTGATGGTACTCCTTCATCTACTCTGGACATCCTGTTGGAATACTTCACAGCTGCTGGGTCTTTCTCAGACGTTGTACTCAGCCAGCGTACGATGGAAGTCTTTTCGAACCTGCTCTGCTTAGAGCAGTATCGTAAGGGTATTGATTATCTTATATCCCAATGGCCGACTCTTGATGAAGTTCAGAATGCAGAATTGCCGCCAGCATATGAAGAAGGTGATGCCCCACCAGGATATGAATGCTAGAGGCAATTCCCCGGTCAGCTTTGATCCTCTGTTAAGAGATGGGTTGGGGTTGGAGTACAATAGGTAATCGCCTACTGATGGCTGCTGATGGTGTATGCGGGGTTGATCGAGTGCAAAGATCAGACTGAATACGCTGGAATTGAAGAAAATGAGGAATCTATGCAGAAACCGAAGAGTGAGGTGCGCTGGGGAGAGGAAGTGAGAAAGAGAGGCCCAGACTGAGACTACACTCGGCGCGAGGCGGCTGCCTAACCACTCAGGCGATTAACTACTGGGATTGCATAATCGGGAACTTTGATTATTCCTAATACGGCAAGCCGTGCTTAGTGCTTAGTCATCAGCGTGGGGGCTTGCCCACCTGGACAGCTGGAGGAGGTACAATCTAGCGTTCTCAGCACCCGCAGTTGTTTTATGACAGTGGAGATATCCAGTCTGGATACTGTCAGGTGGGATAATTGCATGGTGATGCACAGGAAGGATTTCCGCTGGCATGGGGCCATCTTGCCCCCGAAAGGAGGGGGGGCCGCCCTATCCAGGAAAATACTCAAGGTTTCGCCCCAGAATGACGAATAATCGACCTCCACAGTCAGACAACTTAACTATCTTGGGCCAAGTAGGAGGCTTGGAGAACTGTCGAGGCTGACGATCCTGATATATGGAACATCAAAACCGCTGTTATAAAATCCACGGTCATTCCAACTGAACAAACCGTTTCTTCTTTCTACTTGTCTCCTTTTGAATGACCGTCTGCTAGTTCTGGTGTCATATCCACTTCCCACCATGTTTGATGAATTCCCGCCCTTGGCGGCTCTTCCGCAACTTACTCTACACCCATCTGTGGATCCGGAACAGCTTGATACGGCCACAATTGTCAACGAGTGGCTTTCGTCTCTCACAGAGAGCTTAACTCAGGGCCGACCAGGTGACCTAGCCGGCCATTTCCTTGAACAGGAGTCGTGGTGGAGAGATTTCGTTTCTCTCTCGTGGGATATCGCGTGTCACAACGGGGCTGAGGCCATATGCAACTATCTCGGCAGCTCAACAACTGGGTTTGCAGATGCCAAAGCGGACCTGCCAGGCCCGCTGCAGCCACAGCTGGCAGATATGGGGGGACTGCGGTTCATCCAATCCGGGTTTGGCTTCAAGAACAAGTTCGGTACCGGGAGAGGTGTTCTTCGGCTAGCCAACGTAGGACCCGCCCAATGGAAGGCATGGACAGTATTCACCGTGCTTGAGCGTTTGAATGGGCAGGATGAGCTGGAGTTGCAGAGGGCAAAGGAAGCCGAGATCCAGTCTAGTGCTTCCAACTCAAGCGCCCAGACCGACGGTAGTCCGCAAGTCTTGGTAGTGGGAGCAGGTGAGTCGGCTCCGACCAATACCGCAATGCATGCAAGCCGTTAACGACATTAGGTCAGTCTGGTCTCGCGCTTGCTGCGCATCTGCAACATATGGGCTTGCAATATCTCGTCGTGGACGGAGCACCTCGGCCTGGAGACTCGTGGCAAGCGAGATACAAGACGATCAAATTGCACACTCCGACCTATACCGACCACTATCCCTTCCTGAAATATCCAACCAACTGGCCCCGTTTCCTCGACCAGGAACACGTTGTCAAATGGATGCGACACTATGGGGATATCATGGGTCTCAATGTCAAGCATGGCACCGTCGCCAGTAAGATTGAGTATCATGAGTCGACGCAACGGTACTCGGTGGAGCTCCAGAGCGAGGACGGCGTGCAAACTATCAACCCTAAGCATGTGGTGCTGGCCACGGGACCATTCAGCGATATCCCCATTCGTCCTACGTTCCCTGGCGAGGACTCTTTCAAAGGTCAGATCTACCACACATCGGCACATAAATCGGCATCCTTGATGCCAGATTCACGGAACAAAAAGATCACAATCATCGGATCTGGAACTAGCGCGCATGATGTCGCCCAGGACTTCGCCAACCATGGGGTGGAGACTGTGACGATGGTACAACGCCGCCCCATCTATGCCACATCTCTCAATTCATTCGAGAAGATTCAGATGCCGCTGTGGAATACGCCAGGAGTCAGCACCGAGGATGCGGACCTGTTGGGCAACTCTTTGCCAACGGCTGTGGTTCGCAGTCTTAGTATTGGAGCGTCCCAGATGATGGCGGCAGTGGACAAAGTTATGTTGGATGGCCTGGAAAAGGCCGGAATGGCAGTGAAGCGGGGAGATGGAGATAGCCTGTTGGATCACCAGCTCATAAAGGTAGGCCATTTCTATATTGACCAAGGAGCATGCCAGATGATCATCGACGGTCGGATTCAGGTCCGAAGATGTGAAGGAGGCGTCCAGGGGTATTACCCCGACGGAATCATCTTGGCCGATGGCACCAAGGTTGAGTCTGACGTTGTTGTTTTGGCGACGGGCTTTGAAGGCGGTATCAAGACGATTGAGCGGTTGATGGGCAAGGACGTGATGGATAAGGTCGGAGAGGTGTGCGAATTCGATGACAGCCAAGAACGGATTGGCGTAAGTTGGCATCCATTCTAGACTCTTGCGGTTACAGCTGGCTAACATTACCCGCAGGTGTGGAGGCCGACTGGTATGCCGGGATTCTGGTTCATGACAGGCAATTTTATGTGGTCGAGGCAATTTGCTCCCCTGCTCGCTTTACAGATTGCTGCCGTGGAGTGGGGGATGAACACTGAGTAGACTATGCAGTACAGCAGAAAAGGAAGCGACAAAGAAGATGGTATAGATCCAGGGACTGCACGTTGATAGAGATCATTATACAACGCATGGTGACCACTCGACCGGGTACAAGTACTGTGTATAGATCTGCAAGAAATATAACTGCAACATCCATGGATAGCTGTTGCCTGCTCGAGGATCTCTAAACGCTAAAAAAGTGATCAAAGATCCTTCGCTGTACCATCTTTGAATGGCATTCTAGCTACCTAATCATCTCGAGAGCCAGCCCTGGAGGGCTCTGGATTTTTATTCCTGCAGATATATTCTTTTCATATTCGCCTCTTTCTCCTTTTTGCAGCCCACCACTTCACTTTCTGTTCTATTTATTCTTGCACCAGTAGGATTTTAAAGATTCTATAAAATCCAGTTCGTTGAAACGCTAACATTACTAGAATTTTCAAATAAAGACTAATAGTGATCAGTCCTACTTGGCGAAAGCCAGCACACCACAGGCTTGTGCACCAAGATAGACATATAACTACACCGCAGCGGGCGTGGGTTACACAGATGGCATTGTTGCACCTGTCGCTCCGGGGAGTGCTATAGTTCCGCATGCATTAGTTGCCTCAGGATGGTCTTTGCATCTGCCATCATGCATCCATATCTCTATGGCGCCACCATTGAAACTTGCCATTCGAACCTCAGAGAGGACGCACAATTTCAAGGATGCCTATGCCACAGTATAACCCAGAAACCCTATTCCACCTCCGGAAGGTGTTCCCGAAGGCTAACTTTGTGTCCTACATACACCTATGTAACCAGATTTTCTGGAAGATGAGAGGACCGATATTAAACTGCGGCAATTACCCCAGATCCATACAATCTGTGAATGAGATACACCTTATCAGGACCTTCTATCCCAGCAATTCTCTGTCGCGAGCACGAGTCTATCGTGAGTTGAGTCAAGGTCAGGCAGATCGTGGTAGCGCACAGAATGAACATCCCTTGCCTCACGCTGATCCAGATCCCAGCAAGGGACACGACTCAGTCTGTCCACCCCAGCATGCGCTGTTTTCTGCGGCTATGGTCCTGGCCGAGACGAAAAAAGGCCTACGATGAAGGAGATTGCTCACTACTTCCCGGTAGGGCAACTCTTCTTCAGCCCCGGGAGATGGCCCTACGGCGTGAAGCTCCAAGTAGTCTATCAGAACAACATCTTCAAGAGC
This sequence comes from Penicillium hispanicum, assembly GCF_028827665.1. Classification (NCBI taxonomy): domain Eukaryota; kingdom Fungi; phylum Ascomycota; class Eurotiomycetes; order Eurotiales; family Aspergillaceae; genus Penicillium; species Penicillium hispanicum. The sequence goes on from NW_026623193.1 coordinate 1,428,685, forward strand.
GCTATGTACGATTTGGGATTGGAGGTGCCGGGAACACTCGCAAGTCCTGCTTCCTTTTCTTCAGGCTGGATGGGTGGTGAAGCCCTGGTTCTGTGACAATATCTCTGACTAGGTGACGGTGACAGGGTCATATCGCACAACGGACGAGCCATTCAGACGGTTTCACGTTAATATCTGAGATGGTGCTGGTCAGAGCTGCAAGTGAACGCGGACAACGACCTTATTCTTCTGCTGTCCTATCTTTGTGGATCAAGGTGAATATTTCCAGAATCAAAGACCGAATGAACAGTAGCCTGTTATACAGCATTTTATCGTGCTCCATCCTTGAAACTTTGTCGCAATCGTAATTTCCAACACGTCAGAGTGTCATTCTACGCCTGGATTGTGTGACGCCAGCTTCCACTGTCGCATACACGGCCACGGTTAAACATTATGAAAGGGAAGCTGGCCAGCCAGGCGGGTGTAAACAGCCAGCCAAAATGATGAGGCACGTAAAACAGAATCCGCGACAACCAGCCCAGACAATGGCTATATGTTCAAGACATGCTATGAGTGTCGCCTCCCCATATTAGCGTTGTGACATGTGTCGCTTTCCTTCAGTGCCAGTCTTCACCCTGTCTTGGGCAGGAGTCTTGGGTTAAATAAAGCACCGCCTCGTGTGTTTTCGGAGCCCAAAAGGAGGGGAGTTGAGGTTGTACCCAGCCTCTCTATATATCGCCCAGCAAGGGACCAGGCACAATGCCAACTGTAGCACCACTGTTGGTATTCTGACGGGGCTTGTCGGGCAATAATTTAGGACATCCCTACCTTGGGCGGTTATTGAGGATAACCATCATTTTATCATTAAGGTCTTCAATAGTGTGTACTCCCTTGGATACTGCAGTTACACTTGGTAGAGCGGAGCACCTCGGGCCGGCCGTAATAGTGCTTCCCCCCTCCTATTCAGCAGAGAGGGAATTTGTCAAAGCATCAAAAGCAAACTCGTAAATCAAAAGAAAGCATAGAACAATCCCCAGCACGAGCTTCACGAGTTGGGTGTAGATCGGGCGAGCCAAGCTTCCATCCCGTGGAATGCGGCGGGGATTCGGGCCGCCACGATCCACGGACAACTCAATTGACACACAACATCCGCCCGATCGCCCGTCTCGTTCAATGATTCCAAGGCTTTGATTGTGATTCATCGAATAATGATCTGAGTCGACCGCCTCGCATGTCTCAATCCTCTCTATTGGTCTGTTGGCTCCATGCGGCCGCGGTGGCTGGGGGAGGCTGGGAGATGTCCATCGCCGCGATGACAGCCAAACAAAAGCCCACTCGGCTGCAGCCTCTGGCTTTCTTAGATCCTTATTGATTCCCAGAGCTTTAGCTCGAAGAATGCTTCTCGATTAAATCTCTTCGCCTGTGGATTCCTCTCCTACGTTCCGCGACCACCATGTCGCAGTCCCCAGTGAGAAACTTCAGCCTGCGAAACGTGAACTGTATGTGCAAACGCCATTTCCTTTTGTTGATCTTGAATCGACAAAAGTTTTAAAAGGAGCTATGGACGCGAGTATTCACTGATCTTTCAGCAGCAAGCAAGCCCCAAGTCTATCGAACAGAGTCCGCGCAATCCATTGCTGCGTCAGACGATTACTATTCGTTCTCGGATCGAGCTTCTTCAAGTCCAGAGAGCCGAATCACTGCGATGCATTTTGCGACTCCAGAGTCCCATCATTCTTCCCAAGCATCCTCTCCCACTGTTCCACAAACACATCAACCAGTCGTGGCGGGATCAAGTCAACAAGTGCTCACAGCACTCGAGGACATGGCATCCCCACGCCCAGCTACCGCTAGCACAGTCCGCTTTGGGGAGAACAACATTGCTCGAGTCAGTCCCAAGTCCGATGAAACTGTTCGGCGCATTCCAAGTGACTACGCTGGCCCTGCACCCACCCCAGGACTGGACGACTCGCCCTACGTCCGCTTTGCAATCAACCAGCTTACCCGTGACGAAACCAGGAGTCATCCGTCACGACAAGACTCTGTTTCCACCAGAGAAGATGACTATCCGGTGGATCGCTTGGTGTGGGACGAGGGCTTGGGTTACTTCACCCGCACCAGAACGCCCATTCGACACATGGAGACTCCCCAAAGACCCACGTACAAATCGCCATCCCCACAAGCTTTACCCCAGAGACCAGATTCGATTGATCCCGAGTCCTTCGTCGCCGTCGACCCTCCTGAGAAAAGCCTCCTATACCCTCCTCTGGACTATCTGCCCATAGTACTACGGCCGTTGACACTGCTCGGTCTGATCTTTTGCTGTCTGCTCATGATTGCCGGTATCGTGTTTTGCAATGTCTGGTCTCACCGTCATGAAGGGCTGTGGGGATACGATGGAAAGGGCGGAGCCCGATATTTTGTTATGCAATTTCTGCCACAAGTTTTGGCTGCGCCGATTATCATTTGGACCTTCGTGGTGCAGGCTGCGGTCTATCGTACGGCGCCTTTCTCAATCATGGCAGCTGAGCGGCAACGTGGATCTGTCTTGCAGGGCTTGCCTATTCTTTCACGAAACTTCATCCTCCCTGACTTCTCCCATTTTCGATACGGAGAATTCTTGTTCGGCTTCTCGCTCTTCACTATCTGGCTGTCTAACTTTTTTGCGATCCCTCTTCTGAGCTGCCTTTTCCAGGCAAAGTACTACGTCATCGATGGCCAGGGCATCTGGAAATGGACCTCGGTGCAAGCTGTGGGATGGACTTGCGTCGCCTCTTACGGGTTTCTTGCCATTGGTCTGCTCTTGCTCTTGGTCCGATTCGCTCACGGATGGACTGGTTTGATGTGGGATCCGGTATGTCTGGCAGACCTGATTTCTATCATTCAAAGATCCAACATCCTCCACGACTATGAGCACTCTGAGACAGTCCCATCCGTCAAGGAGTCACTTGACCCTCGCGTTCTGCGCCTTGGGTACTGGAAATTGTCGATGAAGCCCGAAGTGTTCTACGGCATCGGCGAGGTTGACGCTCCAATCCGTACTCCTTCGCTTCACCAGACCGAGAAGAGCAGAGAGACCCAGCCTCATGGACTTGCAAGGGTGCAGTTTGACCTTGAGCATCATGGCGCTTTTGGTAACGACCCATTCGATCATCACCTGTATTCGCCATTCACTCGGTACCGCTGGACGCCGTGGTTCCTGCGCAAGCTTTCGGTCGTCATTTGGGCCATTATTGTCTTTGCCCTTTTCATCGCCTTTGTCGTGGTCAGCTTCGTCGACAACGCTATCAAGGACGGGTTTCTCCCCAGACTCCCCACCCTGCCCTCGACAAGTGCATTCTCGTCTTCCAACTTCCTCTACAGCTTCATCCCCGCTTTGATTGGCAACTTACTGTTCTTGGCCTGGCAGCCCCTTGACCTCTACTTCCGGGCGCTCCAGCCATTCGTCGAGCTTTCTTCTCCGCAAGGTGCATCTGCGGAGAAGAGCATCCTCCTTGCATACCCCTCGTCGCTCCCATTCCAAGTCACGATGCAAGCCATGATCAACGGCCACTTGAAGGTTGCGTGGCTGTCATTCATGAGCGTCACGTCCATCGCGATCCCAATTCTCGCCGGCGGTGTCTTCATCGCTCTCTGGTACCCATCCCCAGGCGACATCCGCATATCCTCTTTGATGCCAGCATACTATGCCCTCATCGCATTCTGCGCGCTATACGCTCTATCAGTCCTGGCCATCTGGCCCGGCCGTCGCCGCTACCTCCCACATGACATCACCACCCTCGCCGACCTGATGAGCTACTTCTATCAATCGCCTCTGCTCGCCGACAAGCTCCTGCGGGAACCGCGGAGTAAGACCGACCTCGTCACGCGCCTTATCGTCGCGCCTCCTTCTGAGCGTTTGTTGCCCATGTACGGCTTCGGTATATATGTCGGCCGTGACGGCAAAGAGCATCTTGGCATTGATCGCTTCCATCGGCCTGGTCGGACTGATATGCTGATTACGACCGGGACGATGAAATAGTCTCGCCGTTCCATATCCCTTTTATCATGCCGTTATGCCCTGCATCTTTATGAGCGTACGTTTTTGAAAAAACTTGTATTGTGTGTTGTTGCTGGAACTTCATCTGATGGTCATGTACTACTCTATACGAGCAGACCGAGCACCAGGTGTGACCTTGCAATTCTGCAATTGTTTTGTGTTGACTGTTGATTTGATAGCATTTTCGGCGCCTGTATATGAGTATCTGTTGTTTCTGTTGACGTCTCGGATTATTAGCGCTGGACAGTGAGTCATAAATTAATGGTAGAACACGGAGTTCACTCTCTTCTATTCAAGATCTGCAGTAAGAATTGGGCTGCCGAGGCACCATATAGAATCGAATCGGAGGGTATGGCAGCACTCAATATTGAATAAGTCACTATTCCTGTCCACCGCCTCTGATTATTGAATTACGTGCCAAGGTCGTATAAGTGACTTAGGAGATTAGATTACCCGTGAAAGTAGGCGGATTCGAAGAGTTCTATGGGATGAAACAGAGTTGCCATCAAGTCTTTGGAAGAGGCATAAATGCAGGCCTTTCAGTCGTTCGCCAGGTCAAAAAACCCGTATGATAGTATTATAAGAGAATCGCAACGTGCCTTTGAGTAACCCCGTCTAAAAATTAGTGATGTTTGTACAGTCAATATCATCCGTGGATCAAACACAGCGCCGTTGAAAAAAAATGTATCACCGCTGAAAATAGATCGTCAGAACCCGGTCCATCTGCCTCTCGACCCAGTCGACCTGCTCCGGCGGCAGCCCTAATTCAGGACCTTGGAGGTTCCTTAGATATGCAATAATATGCCAGGCACCCATCAACGGTGCCGACTGTTTGTGAGTGAGGGTGACTGGTCTGGTTTCGGCATAAGGATAATCAACCAGGCCAGGCTTCAAGCGCACGGATTCCATCTGGCTCCCGAGGAAGTACGGCACCGTGGCACATACATCGTCGGCAAGTTTTTGGATTACAGCCGTGGCTGCAGCAAGCCTACCGCCGTCGGGATCGTCCAAAGGAATCATGCGCAGACAGCTCACGATGATGCTTTGCACGAGCATTCGGCAGTCCCGATATGAGTTCCACGTGGAGGCGATCCACATATCGACATAGCAGTCACAGCGATTGCGGTAAATTCCAGCATTCCGGACGGATTGTGGGATGATAGTCGCTGCCTCGGGTACCCAATGGGCGGGCACCCAGTAGGTCCATGATACCAAACCTACGTCTATGTCCATTGCTCTTTTGAGAATGGCTTTGACTTCGGTTTCGTTGTTTCCGTGGAATCTTGTGTTTTCCCAGTCGTGCCGCAGTTGTACCAGCTGTGAAGCAGTTGATGAAAGGAAGATTCTTGGGGATGGCGGTGTTGTTGGTTGTAATAGTGGCCAGACTTTGGGGGTTGGGACCAGAGGATTTGCCAGTCCACGTGTTGTTTTGATCTTTAGAAAAAGAAATCAGCATCGGCCTTGTCTGTTATTTCAATGACGAGGAAACGAACGATTTGAGTTTGTACAGCATTGCATATAGTTGATGATGAAGGGCCTTCGAGAGTTTTCGGCATTTTGCTATTGATCAGAGCAATCGCTCCCCTCAAATGAGCCTTCATCGGATTTCTCCAGTCTTTAATGGCGACGAATTCCTTCATAGCGCGTTAGTCGGGTATCTTGATCATTAAGCACCCCAACCTAACAGCATCTTACCTCGTACGTTGATAATAGAAGAATTGAAATGAGAACGGTTTCGAAATCAGTGTCGTCGTCCTTCATCAAAGCCTCGCGGATCTTTGGCAACGCCCCGGTGAAATAGGCCTCAGACGCCCGAAGCAAGGATCCTTGGCCAGCCCAGGCTGCCACAGTGAAGAAGGCAACGGCCAGCGTGCTTGTATGTAGATGTGATCCAACTCTAGCATTGGAAAACATACCTGGCAGGATCTCCATGAAACCATTCCGGATGTGAGGATCCTTGGGAAGGTAAAGATAAGAGTTAAAGAACAACGGAAGCACCGTGTCTTCCATCGGTTGATAGAGATCTGCTGGCAATGGATTCCGGAACCAAGATACTGATTGTGGAGCTGATTGCGTAGGCGATAGCGAGAGTTCTTTTGACCCTCCGGGGCTGGACTTGTCACTGGCCGCGGGTGATGATGCTGTGATTGGGGCTTTGATGAAAGTGGTCGTTTGATCCCGCAGCATTACATCAAATGGATGTAGATATCCTGGGCATGTCCGGCCTGTGCGCGTGCATGCTGTGCAATGCGGCCGGGTTTCATCGCACTGCGAGGATCAGTTCTTCAGTCTTTAGTGGAGTCTAGATATGCTAGGACTCTACCTTGATATGTCGCTGGCGACAGTTTCGACACCCAGTACTTGGCTTTCCTAGGTATACCATTGTTCCAGTCCAGAATAACTGATGCAAGAACTAGTGCCAGCTAGGCCGCAGTCGTTCGGAGTGATTCATCTGTCCCCATGTGGCGGTTTCGATATGCTCAAGTATCGTTCATCCCAGCGGGGGATGATCTTAGCCCTTAGACAATCACACCTGATATAGAAATGGCCCTAATTGAGCCCAGCAGGATCATGAATCTCCGACAACCTCGTTGATGCCTGGAGTTTGTCGAGGCCAAGTCGCTCTCGCCCGGTAAGCTGCCCATCACATGACCGCGATCGGTGCTGCTCCGCCTCCACAAATTCGACTGTCGCTCTTGTATCTCCGAGCTTTCGATCGTCGGTGGTGTGCTGTTGTGAAGAAGACAAACAAGTCCTTTTCTCCGCGCAATTATCCTGTTCATCCGCCGGGATATACCGACCATTACTCCTCGTCTTCGGTGACTCTCCAAACATACTCCCGGACGAAGCTATAAACCATCTCCGACAATGGTCTCCCTCTTCGGCTGGGGCTCTAGCTCCAAATCGGATGCGAATGCTTCAAAGACGCAAGATAATGTGCCCTCCGATCAGCCCCCGTTATCCTCCTCGCCCTCCACACCTCCCTCGCAGCCCGCAGCCCAATCAACCCAACAGTCACAACAACCCGCAACCCGCGACAGAACCAACCTCAAACTCCTCCTCGGCGGTATGGCATTCTTCACACTCTCCTTGCTCGTCACACGCCGCGCCAACCAAAAGAAGCGCATTGCCTGCATTCCGCCGTTCTACACAGGCTCGATTTACTTCCAGCCCAAGGTGAACGGGGCCGGGGAGGCCTTGGAAGCGTTGAACCTCGCCACCATCAACGTGCTCTCCTTCGGCATGATGGCCACCGGCGCCGTTATGTGCGCCCTTGATGTTAACGGGATCGAGGACGCGCGACGGGTGATGCGCACTGCGATTGAAGGCAGCACCGATGGGACCGGAAAGTCGGATGAAGTGCTCGAGCAGGAGGTGACGGAGTGGGTGACTAGTGTGCTTGGAGATCGATTCCAGAAGCAGCTGGAGAAGGAGCGGGCGAAGAAGCAGCTGGAAGCTGGTCAGAAAGAGAAGGATGACTGAAGCTGGGAGACGAAGAGACTGAATTTGGGATACACTCTGCTCATGTTTTGTTTTACGATACCACCTTGTACATTATGCATCGTTCTCATACTCCAAAATGGTCCTTGCCGTTGCCGGCTACAATCTCACGATGAATGAGGCAGCTTCGATTCTTTGAGTTATCTCTATTATACAATCTTCTCTTAACCAAGGGCGCATAGATGTTTCATCACCGGTGCATCTGATCGTATCGCTGGCGAGCGGTCTCCTTCGTCTTTTCCAAGAACTCGTCGTACCGGCCTCGAGTATTCCGTCCGGCTTCCTCGACTGCATCACCTAGCTTGCTTCCCTGTGCACCTAGTCCGACTCCCTGGGCATAAATTTCCGTGGCAATGGGAGCAGTCACACCCGTCCCTTGAGCGCCCAGACCAGAGCCTGCCGACCAGCCCATTTTGCTCAAAAGTGAGGCACCCTTGGAGGCTGTCTGAACGGGCGGCTCCGGTTCTTCCTTTGGTGCTGCTGGCTTCGAACGAGCACCTCCCTTACCGCGACCGAATGCTTGACGGCGTTCCCTCGCACGATCCCGATATTCAGCTGCAGATTGTTGGATAATCCCATGTTTGATCAGTTTAGCCATACCGCGATTCCTGGACTCCTCGTTCTGCAAGTTCCCGCGATGCAGCTGGCTAAGTCGCTCGTGTCGGTTGACATTAGCCGCGCTTTTGAACTGGCGCATACAGAGATAACAGCAATTGCGGCTGAGGTCTGCATACGATTGAGCAGGGGGAGCGTTCGAGTCAGCAGCTGAAGTCCGTTCCGACCCGGCATCCTCGAGATTCCCCTCGCTACCTTTGGGAATGCCGTGAAGTTCGGCATGGCGGTTACTCCAGAATTGTAGATGAGAGGGCATAGCAAGCTTCTTTGCATTTGCATTGGCCGCTGCATCCGCCTTTCTCTTCTTTGCCTTATCCGAGTCTTTGGATCCCTTGTCCTGCTGATTTCCAGCGGCTTTGTCGCTCTTTGAGCGGTGCTGGACCGCTTCGTCTTCGCCGGCCGACACCACAAGTTCGGTCACATAGCCCTCATCGTCCCAATACATCAACTTCACGGATGGGTTGTTCAATGGGCTAATTGTGAAGCGGGCTGTACTGGATGATGGATCAAGGACCGGGACGAATACACCCGCATGAATGTAACTGACCATGACCGGTTTAGAAGAGATGGTGAATTTGTCGAAAGAGTGGAGGCGTGCCATTGCAGCTTGGGCGTCCTACCGCGCGATTTGGTCAGTGGGACAACGGACAGCCAGTGAGACAACACATACCATGACATTGGCGAACTCTGCAAACCCGTAGCGCCAGCTCTCGTCGCTTTTGCGATCTCGCACAAGCAAGACACGTCGAATCGACCCATCTCGAGCTCCCAAGTTGGCATCTCCGGTAGTTGATGCGATCTTTCCGCCCTTCTTCTGGTTGCTCGAACCACCGTCAGTATTCCCTGAGAGAGGTCGGTACAACTTTGCCACTCCTCTAGCAAAAAGCTCTTCGGTGACTGAGGATTCCAGTCCTCGAAAGAGTAAAAATTGAGAGGGTTGGTTCTCAGGGGCAGCGTCATTATCGCCACTATTCACGACTTTTTGGGCGGGAACTCCAGGGGGGCCAGCCGGCGCCATTTCTATGTGGCATTAGTGTCAGATACATAAATCTCGGGGTTCTATACTAACCAGGACGAGGAGCATTGCAGCGAAAGCACTTCGGGCGAGTAGCAAAGTTGATCACGGCACACTAGCGACCTCACATTCAGCTTGGCACTTGTTGGAGTTTGACAGTGCAGAGAACCTACCATTCTGCATGTCCAGTCGCCTTCGGCCTTTGCACGAGCCCGGTCTTCCCTCTCGCGGCTGTATGCGATGCGAACTTTGGTACTGCGATCATCGTCTCTAGCGTTGGGGCCGTAGAGGTAGATGAAGGGGTGGTTTGGTTCCAAGAAATCCCGCGAATCATCAATCGTTCGAAAGCGTAAGAATCCGAGCTGGCGCGACACCTCTGCCAGTCCAGCAATATCAGTATGAAGCACAGCCATAGACGGAGATAATTGCATGACCTACTCGTCTGTCGATCGCGTATTACCCGAATCTCTTCCAAATTTGCGATATGGTATGCGTTTTGAAGCTCGGCCGCAATCTATTTCGTGTCACATGGGGTCAGTCTTTGGCACTGAAGGGAGGGACGGCGTCACCGCCGCATCAAAATGGAGTGCTCACATCATCTTCCGTCATATCGATGGGAAACCCTTCCATCATGATCTCCCGGCTCTCTTGGCCAAATCCAGAGCGACCACGTCGGGGGCTGCGACTTCGACTATAACTCCGACTGCGGCTGTACCCGGGCGATCGATAGCCTTCCCGATCACGGTCTCTATATCCTTGTCTTCCTCGTCGAGGTGCAGGCGATCGCGACGATCGCCGGCGGTAATCATCGTGATCTCTGCTTCTGTAGTGAGGTCTTGCGTCTCGATCCCTGGAGTACCCGTGCCGCCGGTCTGCCGGCCGTCGTGGGGGTGAGCGAGAGCGACCTTTATTTTTCCAAATTAACATTCATAATCAGCCCCAGCTCAAATTCAATGCGCGCAGTTGGTCTTTCTGCGAAGGGTGTCCATGGCTCAACTGCCAGTTCCATGCGGGGAGGAGTGTATACCGCCAGGCGATCGCGATCGGGAGCGGTCGTCGTACATGCGGCCGTCCCTGTCATCGCGGGGAGGGTATGCCCGGCGAGGTGGGCCTAGATAGTGCCTGCTATCATCGGGATAAGGATGCGCCATAACGAAGCGTCATGGGGAAATGGCGAGGAAGAAGAGTTGTCGAAACTGAGAGCTCCAGCGCCGATACGCGATTATGCGCGGCAGAATCACAGACCGCCTTGATACTACTATGGAGATGGTTGAATCGATTCCAAGGACAAACCCTTCATCAGAAATTATTCTCGAATGCAGTAGAAATCGATTCAATAAACGTCTTTCATTTCTCTACATGTCAACCATGGTGGATTCCAAAATTCGTGTTTCAAATTACTCTGAAAGAGCTTCAGCGTACCACGATTGCAACAAATCTATACGTCCGGGTATGAACTATTGGGTATGGGCTAAATAATATTATCGCTTGACAGTGGACATCCAGTGGAATAGACAGCCCGTGCTGGCTATCTCAGCTCCATGGTGGACTGCAGAGACAGTATTCATCGATGATGAGGCCACCGTGGACAGCTCCGTTGCATCATCGTCACCACCACCACGCATCGGGGTGGAGACGATCCACCCACTCCGGGGCATCAGCGCGTATGATTTGGACACGGCAGCTTCTGCTATCGCGACAATGCCCCTGGTGGGAGAAATCCACTGGGCCCAAACGATCGGCGAAGCATATCAACCGCTGGGCGTCCGATGATTCTCCGCAATGCCCCGCGGTGGGATGTGCTGCGTGGGTACAAGATGGTCGATTCGCCGTTGCTCTCCTGGCTGTCCAGGAACACGGCCTTTGCTTATATTTGCTGAGACCCTCGGATGCAATTTGACCTCTGCATCTCCCCTTCTGCTATTGATCGCCCTCTACGACTTCCAGCTTTCCCATCTGTTGCGCCATGGCCCCGTCGAAGCCCAACCACCGTGCCTGGTGGAAAGAGTGCTCGGTCTACCAGATCTGGCCGGCCTCATATAAGGACTCGAACGACGATGGCATCGGAGACATCCCCGGCATAATCTCCAAGCTCGATTACATCAAGAATCTGGGCGTGGATATTGTCTGGTTGTGTCCTTCCTACAAGTCTCCGCAGGTCGATATGGGCTACGATATTGCCGACTACTACAGCATCGCCGACGAGTACGGCACGGTCGCAGACGTTGAGAAACTGATCCAAGGATGCCACGAGCGTGGCATGAGACTTCTCATGGACCTGGTGGTCAATCACACCAGCGACCAGCACGAGTGGTTCAAGCAGTCGCGCAGCAGCAAAGACAACGAGTATCGGAACTGGTACGTCTGGAAGCCCGCGCGATATGACGAGCAGGGCAACCGACATCCCCCCAACAACTGGGTTTCGCACTTTCAAGGTATGACTCACCCTCCGAGGCGAGACGGAGGATAGGAGACTCATCTGCACTACAGGAAGTGCTTGGGAATATGACGAGAAGACCGACGAGTACTACCTCCATCTATACGCCACGGAGCAACCTGATCTCAACTGGGAGCATCCACCCGTCCGCAAGGCTGTCCACGATATCGTGCGGTTCTGGCTGAACAAGGGCTGTGATGGTTTCCGCATGGACGTGATCAATTTCATCAGCAAGGACCAGAACTTTCCCGACGTACCCGTCAAAGACCCGCGAACACCCTGGCAGTGGGGAGACAAGTACTACGCCAATGGACCACGGCTACACGAGTATCTGCAAGACATCGGCAAGATACTGAAGGAATACGACGCCTTCAGTGTTGGCGAGATGCCCTTCGTCACGGATGAAAAGGAAGTGCTTCGGGCCGTGCAGTTTGAGCGCAACGAGATTAACATGATTTTCAACTTCGAGCATGTGGACATTGACCATGGAACTTACGATAAATTCGAGCCAGGCAGCTGGAAGTTGACCGATCTGAAAGACTTTTTCGAGCGCTGGCAGACGTTTATGTATGCCAATGATGGATGGAATGCTCTCTACTGGGAGAACCACGATCAGCCTCGATGTATTGATCGCTACGCACATGCGAGCGAGGAGCATCGAGTGATTGCATCAAAAATGCTTGCCACCGCTCTAGCTCTGCAGTCTGGCACCCCTTTCGTTTACCAAGGACAGGAGCTGGGAATGCGCAATGTACCTCCTTCGTGGGGCATGGAAGAATATAGGGACCTGGACTGCCTGAACCACTGGCATCGGTGCGTCGATTCGTTGGTCTTATTTTGCTAGTATTCTATACCAACTGACCTCGTCCAGGATGTTGAAAGAGAAGGCCAATGATGCTGATGCCCAGGCAAGCGCCCGCCGTGAATACCAGAAGAAGTCGCGCGACAATGGGCGCACTCCGGTCCAATGGTCCTCTGCTCCTAACGGAGGATTCACCGGTCCGAATGTGAAGCCTTGGATGTCTGTGAACCCGGACTTTGCTACTATCAATGCCGAAGCGCAGGTCAAGGACCCCAACTCGACATATCACTACTGGGCGTCCGTACTCGGGGTGCGCAAGAAGTACCTCGACATTTTCGTCTATGGTGACTGGACGCTTGTCGACGGTCCGAATCAGGAGGTATTTGCGTATACTCGCCAGTACGAGAGCCAGAAGGCCTTGGTCGTGTGCAATTGGACAGAGAAGACCTTGGAGTGGGATGCGACAAGCAATGGAATTGCTAGCATCAAGGAGGTCGTTTTGAACAACTACGAGGACAATGATCAGGCTTCGCTGCGCTTCTCCGGAGGCAAATGGTCGCTCCGACCTTATGAGGCAGTGGTGGTGCTTCTGTAGATACATGCCATTGTTGACTGCCATGCGAGGACACGGCTGAGACGTTTCTCATCGCTGCTAGAGATCACCTATATAGCAAAATGACATGATAGATGCGCAACCCCAAGCGCTCGCCATCTTCAATCTACACACGAAACCCATCTATACCATACCGCGCCTCTCGATGGTCTCCGCCGGCGCCCACTTATCCACCGATCTCCCCGCAGCCGATAAGCCTTCCAGTTTCCACCAGACCGCGGTTGACTGCGATAATCTCTCATCCCTTCTTCCACTCCGTACATCCCCCACGCTATATACCTCCGCGATGACCGAACAAGATCCTCTACCAGCACACCTGGACCCAACCACCTATCCCCGCACGCATCGCGACGAGTCGCGCAACATCCACCTCACCCTGACCTACTCCCCGCTCGACGCGAATGCTTCCCTCGCACAAACCTCCTCGCCTGCCGCCGGCGCAAATGTTCTCTTCCTCGGTACAACCCGCGATACCTTCGAAGGCCGCGCCGTGTCGCAGCTAAGCTACACCTCATACCCGCCGCTCGCGCTCAAAACGCTTGCCGCTATTGCGGAGAACGCGGTCGGCGCGCACCAGCTCAAGGGTGTGAGCATTGCGCACCGGCTCGGCGTCGTCCCGATCGGGGAGGCGTCGATTGCCATCGCCGTCAGTGCAGGGCATCGGGCTGCGGCTTGGAGGGCGGGCGAGGAGGTTCTGGAGGCGTGCAAGGAGAAGGCGGAGATTTGGAAGCGAGAGGAGTTTATCGATGGCGGGATGGAGTGGAGGGCCAATGTGGATCGGGATGCGGAGGGGAATCCGGTTCAAGGCAAGGGCTCTTGATTGGATATGAGGGTTTTTGTCTGATTATTGATGAGCTGTATGGATTTATACTGGGAGACGTGAATCTCGGGTTGGTGTCGTTGCGGATGCAGAGCTGGACACGGAGCTGATCTTGTCGCAGGAGACGCTGCTGCGACTTGGAGTACAGGCTAAGTGTTCATGATCTTGTCAGTCATGTTATATACCAAGGATGACAAGCTGGAGAATCCGAGGACCATCAAGTATGCTTGAGGACTTCCTGTTTATCGGAACGGGGACAGGGGATTTTCTCGCCTGAAATAGTTTGGATGCAAAGGGATAGCCAGAGTGAAAGCAACACCAGGCATCCAGGTCCAATGAGCAGGGTATTGAATTTGGCAGTGATATAGTACATTTTTACATACACAAAGGGGAAATTACTCCGTCTTCAGCGGCTTGCCCTCCCTCTTCCAGTCTCTGATATGCTGCAGGATAACCTTGGCGGCGGACTCGGGAGTATCCTGGCGTCCAACGCACTCGACAAAGTCATTGTCGGGATCTATCATGATTAGTATTGCATATACCAAGTACCGGATGGAAAACGCTTACCCATCAGGTAAAAGTAGATACTGTGGTCCACCAGGTAGTCCTCGCCAGGCTTGACATCCCGGGGCGTACTAAAGTACACACGGTACTGGCGGCAGACATGCTTGACTTGCTCGTAGGTACCAGTCAAACCCACGATTCCCGGGTGGAATTCCTTCAGATATTCACGAAGCACCTCGGGAGAATCACGAGCAGGGTCACACGTAATGAAGACAGGCAGGAACAGCTTGTCGTCCTTGGTCTCCTCCCGCACCTTGTCAATGATCTCGGCCATCTTGTCGAGCTCGTCCGGGCAGATATCGGGGCAATGCGTGAAACCAAAGTAAACCTAGCATCGTCAGCTCCATCTACCCCAAGTCCTGGTCCCTACTCACAAAGCTGTATTTGCCCTTCAAATCCTCCGCGGTGAATTCCTTGCCATCCAGATCCTTCAGCGCGAAAGGCCCGCCCACCTTCGGCTTCCCAACCCCCTTGCTCATCTCCGCAATGCGTTTCCGCTCCAGCCGCGCTTTCTCGACACGGAAGTAGATCATCATACCCGCGCCGGTGAGCACGAAGAGCAGCGCGGCCTTCCATGAGAACGGACCGGTGGAGTTGCGCTGGCGCAGCTGGCCCATCGTCTTCGCGCGGGCTCGGAATGCAGTCGTCGAGAAGCTATTCCGGGCCGGGAGCATGTTCTGGACGCAGCGTGGACGCTGTGCTTGTGTGTAAGCTCGACATTGCGATGGGGAGGTGTTTCGGAGGAGAGGGAGAATGCGTTGCGACGGGGCAGATTCAACGGAGGCGAGATTCCGGGTGGCTCGGCTGAGGAGGCCAGAGGCCACTCTCAATGAGGATGACATTTTTCGTCGCGCTACTGTTGGCCTGGGAGGATCGGAAGGTCCAGCTCGGGGGACGATGGATAGAGAATCTCCAGATCGATGTCTGATTGGGCTTAGTGTTTATGCCTGAGACCTCAGGCATGAAGGGTATCCACTATCATTGAACTATATCATAATGTAATAATGAATAGTTGAGTAATGATTATCCTGGTATATGGCAATCCTTGAGAATACATTATATTGTAAGTGTTTGTGCCAGGTTGGGTTCATTATGTTCGTCGTAACATCGCTAGACGGCATATGTGATCTATGAGATCATCATATAAAGATAGAATAGTTAACTAGTTATGAGGAAGGGACACTATCATGGATTGGAGGACTGCTCTTACTGTCAGATTATTTTTGGAACAAATGATAAAACTGACGCAGTTGGTAGCTTTCTTTCTGTTTCCAAATGCAGTTTCCTTATGGATTTCGAGTCGTTGAGTTCATACAAGGTCCACGGGTCTATTTCTGAGTGTTATTCGTAATCGTTGGCTATCCCAGAAAATTGTATGCTAAAAGATATCGTTTCAAGCAGGCGATCCCAGTCAATGTGGTATCAATGACTTTAACCGGTCTTGCCGGGTCTTGAGAATATTTCTTGGTGCGGCTATATCGAGCATAACTGTTCCACATTTCTTTTCTATCGCGCATAGCTAGGCACTCATCCAGCTAGATTTGTTACTAGTACGCTACAATTGTAAAATAAAAGTGGGTTTGTGATGTGGAAATGGTAATTCTGTAAAACCAGGAGCCATATTAATGACGATAGGGAATCGACGGAAAGACAACAAAACAAGTATCAACTCTAAGACATGCCATCCAATTCACCCATAGCGTACCAAAGGAACACCATCTTAGTTCGTAATCGTGAGAATCTTGTTCATATACTCCGGATGCTCCTTGGAGATAAGATTTTGGCAAAGCCACCTCCCACAGTCCTCCCGGGAGATGGTGTAGCCAATAGCCTTGGACTCGATGCCAGTCTTAGGATCTTCGATTCCCACTCTGACGGGCTTGTCCGTTTCACCGGTGGTGAGCAAACTTGCCCGAGTGATCGTAAAAGGCAGCCCGCTCTGGATGAAGGTCTCTTCCATTATCTCCTTGTCCTCATGGGGAACCTTGAGCATCAGGGTATAGACGGGGGTGAGCAGCAACGGATAGTCCCGCGCGAACTTCGATAGGCCTGTGGTGCTGAAGGCGACAATTTGCGGGTTTCCCGTCGCGCCCTTTTGTCGGAGTTGAGCGATGGCTTCAAGGAGAGCCGCGGCGCCTTTTCGGCACACGTTGGGGTCATCGACGGTCATCTTATGCATGATAGGCCGGCCTCCGATAGTGGTGATGACCATGTCGACCAGCTTGCCACTCCGCTCCTCCGGCTGGAGGCATTTGGACACAGCTTCGACGTCGTGGGCATTGCCCGAAATGACAGTGAGATTTGGGGTTGACTCGGGTGGGAAGATGGTCGTCAGCTTGGAAGGGTCGCGGCAGAGCGCGATACACTTGTGGCCTGCTGCAAGGGAGTGTTTGAGCGCTCCGTGGCCAACGCCGGCGCTGGCACCAAAGAATGCAACAGTTTTGACGCTGGAGCTCATGATGTTGAGTAATGACGTAGAAATGTACCGATGGGAAGAAATGAGGCGTTGCTTCCACTTGGAGATCGGGATAAAGAGACGCTTGGATGGCTGCAGTGTCTGTGAATTCTGCTAATCATCGCTGGAGACGCGACGAGCATGCGTTTTATCTTCATTCCGGTCCTGCGACAAGCTCGACAACAAGCCGAAAGAGCGCCGACCTGTCGACAGGTCGGTCTCGGCTTCCCATTCAGCCTCCCAATGAGAAGCGTCAAATATCGCCGAATTGGACGCGAGGTGGATCTCTGCGCTATTCCATATTTGGGCGCCCGCTGGGAGAGCCTCGATGGCTTTGTAGGGAGTCGGCCTGCCCAAGAGCATTGCAAGCATGTGAACCATCCATTCGGGGTGATCGAGGTGATCAGACCAACTCGCGTCTTGAATCGGTCCCCCTGCGACGTATTCGACCCGCACGACGCTCCGGATGTCGCAAGCGCTGCCGGCGACAGGGAGCGCGCACAACTCGGCTTCCGAGACCGAGAAAAGCGCGAGGCCAACGGCCAGCGCTGATGCTCGCCAGGCCCCGTCCGCCCGCGCGCCGAAGCTGCGCAGCTGCGTCGTCTGTCGAAGTCGAAAAGTGCGCTGTGATAAACTGTCGCCATGCTCCAACTGCCGTCGTGCCAATATCGCGTGCGTCTTCCCATCCTCCGACCGGCCACCGAGATGGGCCCGCCGTTTCGACCGTCCTGTCACTGGCGAGGTTATGGAGCGACTGCATCATCTTGAGAACCTGGTCAAAGACTTGACCGGCCAGCTGGAGCAGGCGAATGCCGCGGCCAAGTCCCCCACGGGGGCATCGCCCACATCAGTGGGAAGCCTGACGAACGACCGGGATACGGTGCATCAATCCGTGACGGCCAGTGGTGTGCAGCAGCGGTTTGGGAGGTTGGTGCTTCAAGATGCCAGTCGCAGTCGCTATGTTGGCAGTGGCTTTTGGTCGCGAGTCAACGACGAGGTATGCCGTCCCCGTTGGTGGAAGCGAAGAGGTCACTCACTGGTGCGTAGCTAGATGACTTGAGAATGGCCACTCACGGTGCTGCATTCGATGACTCGGACAGCTCTGACGAAGAAGACGAGTCGCTGGGCAAGACGCCGTCGACGCAAGAACTCGACCGATCCCCGTCGGAGCGCCATGCCTTTCTGTTCCGGCACAACCTCAACCCTTCCTCTTCCGACCTTGGCAACTTCCATCCTTTGCCGTCGCAAATCCCATTTCTGCTGGAAGTGTATGCAGAGAATGTCAACATCATCGCCCACGTTGTTCACATGCCTACAGTGACCAAGATGATTCGTGGTCTCCGCGGAGACATGTCGGGCTTGACGCCAGCCAACGAGGCCCTGATGTTTTCAATCTACTATGCGGCCGTCACCTCCATGGAAGAAGACGACATCGTCAGGAATTTTGGGACTACGAAATTCGAGCTCAACTTCAAGTATCGCCTTGGCTTGGAGCATGCCCTTGCGAAGGCCGATTTCCTTCATATACCAGACCTGGTTCTGGTCCAAGCGCTCGCGGTATTTCTGCTTCTCGTCCGTCGTCATGACAGCCCCAGGTTCGTGTGGATGATGACGGGGCTTCTCATTCGCATGGGACTCGCGCTCGGTCTGCACCGGGATGGTTCTAATTTTCAGCATCTGACTCCATATGAAATTGAGATGCGACGCAGGGCTTGGGCAGCCCTGTGCATGATAGATGTCAGAGCCTCGGAAGACCAGGGGACGGACTATACCATCGCGCTCGGCAGTTACGATACCAAGATGCCCTTGAATATCAACGACGCGGACATCGGGCCTGATTCAAAAACGATGCCTGCCCAACGCGAGGGATTGACCGAGATGTCATTGCCGCGCATCGTGCTCGGTAACAACGAACTGACAAAGGAGATGGTACTTCGCGCTTCCCGGACGCCCAACCTGGAAGAGCAAGCTCAGTTTGTGAACGAGCTATACGAGAGACTGGAAAAGGAGTACTTGCAATATACGGCTGACTCGAGCATTTCCTATTGGGTTGCAGTCCAAAGTACGCGACTCGTCATGGCCAAAATGACGCTCCTCGTGTACCTCCCCATTCTCTTCTCACCCCCGGCCGAACATCTCTCGGACACGATCAGAAACAAGCTCTTGGTTGCAGCGATAGAGGTCGCCGAGTACAACCACGTCCTCAATTCCGAACAGGCCTGTCGAGGCTGGCGATGGATTTTCCAAACCTACACCCACTGGCATGCCATCATTTATATACTGATCGAGATGTCTCGTCGTCCGTGGTCCCCGATTGTCGAAAGGGCCTGGACCGCACTTCATAGTGTCTGGTTGATTCCAGCCCAGTCCCGTATGAGCAAGAACCTTCGTGTCTGGTTCCCATTCCGCAAGTTAATGGCCAAAGCCAAAGGGCATCGGGCATTGGAGCTCGAACGACTGAAGCGCAGTCCTGAGGCCATCGAAAGACTAGTGGAGGAGGATTCGAACATCCACCCACCCTCAAGCCCAGGGTTGGTTCCAACCGAGGCCAATGCTGCCGCGTACTATCTACATCAATGGCGCAACTTGGTCACCGCGAGTGGCGAGCTTGGGTCGCGCACACACCTGTCTGCATATCCTAGCACAGAGGGCTCCGACCAATTGGCCATTTCAAGTGGTTCGCTTCATAACCTCGACTCTACCTCCAGATTGAATTACCAGTCCACTCGGACTACGCGCGAAGCGTTTCCATCAGATCAAAATCCATTCAATTTTAACTCCGCTGTGACAACCAGTGCACCCATGACATCGGGGCAGGCGGTCGAACCAATCTACACCCCGTTCTCGACGATGCCAACCGGCCAGAATGATGGTCAGCCAGGCGACCCCAATATTCTTCCTTGGTTATGGTCCGATGAGAGCTTCGCCAATACCGCTCTAGATCCAGTCGATGTCAACATGGATATGGATGGCAGTGACGTGGATTGGTACAACTGGGTCGAGTCGGCAAAGGGATTTGAGTTGAATGAAGGGCCCCGTGACGATACGCATCGTGGCTAGTTCAATGCTTATTTCATGACTTTTCTCTTCTCGTCTCAATTGGTTCTGCCGGTCCTAGGCGACGAGCTCTCCATATTCAAGTTCACGTCTCCGTGGTCACGCCGTGGTCATGACTGGCTCACGTTGATGGAAGCGAACCATCAACTTTGGCCGTTTCCAGACCATATGGACCTTCCCGTCTCGAAGCCAATCGACATCTCGATTCATTCACTCCAGGTCGTAGGTCCAGAACATCTTGGCTAAAAGCAAGTTCATTTCCATGTATGAGAAACCATTGGTCTTGAATTAGCCTTGATACCGGTGGAAACTCCAGGGGCGAGTAGCAACTCGCCTTTTCCCAATACAGGCGTTGGGTCCAACCGAGAAGGGCTGACTAGCTTCTTTGATATCAGCAGAGTTGGGATCTAACCACCGTTCAGGGTGGAATTCATCGGATCAGCAAAGTTCTGGGGATCGTGTGTTATCGTCCACGGACTCGTGAACACCTCTGCCTGCACCACCCGTCAGCGAAAGCACTTGGTGTCTCATTAGAGAACATCTCACCCCCGGTGGGATATATTGACCATGCAGCTCGAATCCCGCAGAAACACGCGGTAACACATGTCCTACCGAGATCGGTGGAAACATCCGCAGGCTTTCACTAATGACGGCCTGGAGATATGGAAGTCGCTGTATCGACTGCGCCTCAGTATCCCCATAGGAACGAAATGCGTCTCGGATCTCAGACACCAGGCGCTCCAGCTTCTCTGCATGTTTGAGCAGGAGATAGAGTGTCGCCGAAAGACTTGCAGTGGTTGTTTCCTGCCCGGCAACCCTGATTCATATTAGCATTTCGTACCGCGAAAGCTACTGTTTGAGCGTAGCCGGAAAAACTACGTCAGAATGAACATATTCGCCGCCATTTGCTCTTTATCCATTTTCCCATCGCGCACGAGTTGCGCCAGCGGCATCACAAAGCGAGTCTCATTAAGCGCCAGACGTCTGTTAAATAATTAGACTGCGACTCCTCCATTGCTTGGACAGGGACTCGCTCACCTTTCCACCTGTTCTCTCGTAAAGCGAGAATTTGGGTTCTCCTATCAGAACCGACGTTGGAACGAGCAGGTTGAATAGCTTGGCAACGAGCGTAATATGTCTCGCATTATCGATCAGTGTAATGAGATACGGGTTGACTGCTAGATTCAACCGCGAGTCGAGCTTGCCCGATATCCGCCATTGCCAGATTAGTACACATCGAAAGGACAGGAGTGCTTATCACGAAGGAATCGACCAACCGGTCTCCACGGCCCGGAACGTTTCCCTGAATGCCATTTCGCCGAGTATATCGAATGATCCAAGGTCGAACCATCTCGTCATGTCAATCCCGTCCGATCTAGGCGGCGCCCTGTGGCCGGTGGAATGTATCCAACGATCAACAGTCTCGGAGGACAAGATAACCTCCTGCTCTAGCAGACCACGTTGCGAAAACGCAGGAAGCAACATCTTGCGAAGTTCGCTATGGCGATGAAAGTCAGGCTCGGTGACGAGATTATACGGGCTGAATCCCGCAGTGAAGGCTCGGTAAAAGGAGCCTCTCGCCAAGGGCGGCTTTCCCGGGGGTGCATGCCCGTAAATGGGCTTGATGGATTCCACTGATCCGAAGGATAGTTCATTGGGGGAGATGCGAACCATGGGGCCTGTCCGGTGTGTTAGCAACTGGGGCACAACGAAGGTCGAGTGCGAGAAACCCCTTTACCATATCGTTGGTGCAATCTCATCAGCGTGAGGTGGCACCTCCCCGGTGTGGTGTGTATAAACCTCCAAATCTGTCATCTATTCAATACAGGCCGTATCACTTCATGTAGCAGATAATCACCAGGGATGAGCGCCCTAGAAAGGGCCCCGGCAAGTTGGAAAGAAGGTGGAAGTGGACATTTTATACCGTCAAGCCGAGAAAGTGGCACAATAGCTTCACGGCGTTCAGCTGTTGGTATCAATTCCACCAAGAGAGGCAGTAGGGCCTTACAGTACTCAAGACAAGCACCCAAATTCCTTTCCAACTGGCTATGATGGGCAACTCGGAGTTTACACCTCCAGGCACACTCCATATCCTCTCTGCAATCGCCATTCTCGAGGTGGCCGGTTCTATTGTCTTCCAGAGATCCCAGCCAGGGTGTGAATAGTCTGCCAATAGATGATGGACTGACTTTGGCATTTATCACTTCAGTAGTTACTACCTAATTACCCTGCACCCAAGTTTTTAAAGGAAATCCTGCCTTTTTTTTGGGGGGGGGGGCTAGGAATATATGAAATTTACACAGCCAAAACACGAAGAAATCGGTTATCATCAAGCTATGTATACATAGCTGTGTCACCTCCAATTAGTATCAAGGTGGGCTCCGCCACGTCATGCATTAGCAGCACAGATGCCCACAGCCGAAAAGGGCACATTGGGGACAGCGCACTGCATGCTCATGTGCGCAAGGAGAACTTAATCATCGGCGGTGTCACCTCACATCGACTCAACGCGAGAAGCATTCCGGCCCCGACCCCGATCCCGATCGTGCCCTACAGGGCGATTGCATCGAATTCCCGTCTAGTGAGTCCCGAGGGCTTCCGCCAGCCGTTCGGCGTCGCCTGTTTCGAAAGGAGTGTTGCGCTCAAAGTCCAGTATCAGCGCTCTGTGCTGCTCGCTCCGTGCAGTGAACGCGCACGTATACGGCACCGGGTGGCTAAGCAGTCCGGGGGTGAATTCCACCGGCGGGTCAATCTCCTTGCCGTCTTGATCGGTGGACTTTGTGATGTCGAAGACAGCTATAGTGTGTGCGATAGTCAAGAATAAAGATGTGTCGGCAACTAGTCGCCCGGGACAAATGCGTCGTCCAAAGCCAAAGACGGTGTCGTGGGGGTCAGGCTCGGTGTCTCGCCCCTCGTCCGATAAGTATCGCTCGGGACGAAACTGTGATGGCTCGGGGTGCACTGTAGGGTCATGGTTAAACGCCCTGATAAGAACATAGACTGGTTAGCGCGTTCTCAAGACAAAGTGAAGGTAGACGATACCAGATATTTGGCATCAAGATGGCGTCTTTGGGAATCAAAAACCCGTTAACCACATCGTCCTCGTCGGTTCGATGTGGAATTCCCCCAGGGGCAACAATATGCCAGCGGAGGGTCTCCTTGACGAGGGCATCAATATACGGCAGTCTGGATCGATCCGCAACGGTCGGCAAAGCTGAACTGCCGAGAACACGGTCGATTTCGTCGTGTGCGTTGCGCTGAACCTCCGGGAACAGCGTCATTGCGAGGAAGAATCCTTCTAGGGCGGATACGGTCTCACGATAGCGTCAGTGAGATGATCCAGAACCGTCCAAATGGGAACACACCGTATCTGCTCCCCCGCCGTATAGCCCCAACGCTCCCCATTTAATGATGTGGTCATCCTCCCCTTGCTCGAGAAGCTCGGACACAAACGATGGCCGGTGCGCCTTGTAGCTCATCTGATATTTGGTGAAGGTAAAGGGATCCTCTGCAGCTTTGGTGACAGTTTCCCGGTAATAGCGCGCAGTCTTTTGAAAACCGGCACCGGGAAACCACTCGGGAACATACTTAACTATGGGGGTTTGTCACTACGGGGAATCTCTTGGGCGATGACCTAGGTGATATGTTCGACTTACGCGCAGGAATTATATCAACCAGCCACACCCCGGGCACCAGGGCGTGGGAGAATTGCTGCAGGGCCAAATCGGCTAGGGCCACCAAGGGATCTTCACTGTGCGGCTGAATGTTATATCCGTAGATAATCTTCAAGATGAAGGCACCAGCGGCTCTGGCTATGGGATTAGTACTTGCGCTCATCTGTTCGTTCTGATCCGACATGTCGCACTCACGTTCGCGTGTGATGGAGAAAGTCTTGGGGAGTTTGAAGCACCCGCCACAGGAATCGCCGCGCTTCGACCTCTAGCAAATGATCGAATCTCGATGCCGAGGCATGCATTCCCAGGACGCGCGTCATCGCCCGACGATATGTCCGGAGAAGACTGGTGTTATCTTGGCTCGACGGCACTTGGCCCCAGCCCGCACTGTCGTTGGTCAGTCAGGGTGACTACCAAATTGGTAAGGAAGGGAACCGACAGTTCTGCGAAGACGAGATGGGGACGAGAGGAGTGTTTAGCCGAGTTCTTTTCCAGTATGTGAAGTGCAAGGCTTCTATCATTGATAATGACGATGGTTTGACCCAGAACGGTGACGGAACTGAGAGGACCTGTGCCGGCGTCAGCAGTGAGAGTCGAATGCTCCATGCGATCCCACACACCATAGAGCTCCTTGTGCTCCAGCCAGTGCTGCCATTCCTGCTTGCCCGCTGACGGCAGATCGAACAGGTTTCCAATGATCGGTTTGCCCTTGGGCCCGGGAGGGAGCGGTGCAGGCTTTTTTCCAGAGACGAGTCTGCGAATGGCAAGGAAGAGGGCGAAAAGGGCCGTCGATAGGATGAGTTGAGTGGTCGCTCCCATTGTATCGGCAAGCGTGTGCAAGTGGTTGGTCGGCAACCTGTCAAGAGAAGGTGGACAAGTGGGGGTCAGCTGAAAGGCAGAAGATTACATCGCGATTCTGCTCAGCCAGTAGCCTTGATCATCCGATAGTGGTGCAGTGCCTATATACGATCAAGGCACAATTGTTCGATTGTTTATCACGGATCTGCTTTCTTGTGTGGAATAGCAGACCACTTGGTGTCGATGCAGAAAGTCAATTCGGATGAGATTAGCTGCTTCTTGCCCATCGGTGTTCTAGACCTTGATGTATTCCCCGATCTATGCGGTTTCCATCTCTTGGGATCGTTTTATCAGTACAGCAAATTCAGGTCGAACCCCATGGCCTTTGCATGAATTGGATAATAATCGAAATTGGCTAAATATACCAAGAGTATCAATAAACTACTTACATAGTTTCCTTAGAACCCCCGTATGTACTCCAGTGATCCTATTGATCGTGACTGTCCCAAATTGCCCGTTCTTCACGCCAACACGGGCGATTCTTTTCTCCTGGGTTCCCCAGCAGGCCATCGCCGTTCGACCGCCGCAATCACGACCGTCAACACCATCTCGACTGCAAAGAACATCGCAGCCATCTGATACCCAACCTTGAAATGCGGCTCCTGGCCCGTGTTATACGCGAGCAGCGGAACCCACGCGTTGAAGGTGAAGGAAATCGCCTCCATCACGCCAATCACGATCACCCGGTGCTCGGCGGAAAAGCCACACGTCTCGTTCACCCACGAGGTGAAGATGATCCCCGCGCCGGTCTCGATATACGTCAGCAGCCAGCCAGCCATCATGGCTGCGGTGTTATGCTCCGGCCAGACAGACAGGATGATCGTCCCGACCAGTGCCGGAACGCAGGCAAACACAATCACCGGCCAGCGCATCCGCAAGAAGTCACTGGTCCAGGCATACATCAGCGTGAAGATGATCTGCAGCCCGTACCCAGCGGAGGGGATGACGTTGACCTGCTCGACGCTGTATCGCCCCGTCGATTTGAGCCAGACGTTGAAATACGAGTAGATCCGGAGGCCGAGGACGTGGGTGATGAAGACGGTGGAAAACAGCCAGACGGGCCAGGAGCGAAAGACATCTAGGACGGTTCGCCAGGTGAGCTTCCCAGCGGGTGCGCGCCCGACCTCCCTCATTCGTTGCACGGCATGTGCACTCTCCTCCTTGCTGAGCCATCTATTCTTCGTGTCGCTGGGGGAGTCGGGGATGGCCCAGAAGCCATACAGAGCAATCGGGACACCCAGGATGCCGTCGAAGATGAACAGCCACTGCCAGGCAGACAGGCCTGCGCGGCCATCCATGCCGGAGTACAACGCGGCTTGGAGGTATCCAGAGAACATATTCGCCGCGCTGGAAGACGCTTGGAAGATGGCACTGCGCTTTCCCAGCTCCTGGGGTGTGTACCAGTTCCCTAGCAGAGTGATGATGCCGGGGTATGCGGAGGCTTCGAAGAGACCAATGAAGAAACGCAGGGCGAAGATGGTCTTTGCATCTTTCGCGCCTGCCTCGGCCATGACGAAGACACTCCACAGCAGCTCGAGCGCCGGTAGCCAGATGGACGGACGGATCTTGGTCAATACCAACTGGGATGGAATCTGGCCCAGGATATATCCGATGTTCCAGTAGGTCGTCAACAGGTTCAGGTCGTTCCCCTTGAGATCCAGGGATTCTTTCATGCCGGAGACATAGGCATTTGAAGTCTGAGATCATTAGTACATGCCGTTCATCCATCACGGGGAGGGAACTCACGTTTCCTTGGTCCAGGGATTTGATGAAGTATGCTGTACACGCATAGCTCAGCAACCACCAGTCCACCTTTTGAACTAGCTTGCGCTCTTCCGGTGACTTGTCCCAGCTGTCCCAGATCGCTCCCTTGAGGCGAGAGTATTTACTTCGCGGAACGGGGGCCTGCGATAGATCGTGGCTAGACTCGTCGACTTCACGACCCTCGATCTTCGGGCTCGCCTTCGCGGCAATGGTCAGGTCAGATCCCATTTTTGAGGTCAACACGGCGGAGAGTGATGGAAGAGACTTGGGACGATATTCTACCAACATCTCTCGAACAGAACGGCCTTTATACTTGCCATGCGACTACATCTCTTCCGAGGACGACTTAAGTGCCGACAAGCACATCATCCAGCCTTAACTGACAGATAGCGTCGACATCCACGGCTTCAATCGGCGAGGCTCCGACTGTTTTTACCCGTTCGGGCGGCGCTCGCAACACGCCAATCCGGGCTCCGATGGCGCCACAGACTCGCTCGATGAGGAAAGGAGTCGTCGGTGGATCTCATCTTATCGCGCGATACGGAAGGTCTCATGGTTTTAAAAGGGATCGCTGCCCTCCGACTTGTACATAGATGTATATAGACGATCGCTTCCACGCCATGGACATCCGGCGCGTGGCTATCATTGGCGCTGGCCCTTGCGGTCTCGGTGCTGCCAAGTCAGTCAAACGTCTATAGATTTCGACCCATTCAAAAGATCTAATCGGATGATAGGTACCTCGTTGCAGAGCAAAAGTTTACCACAATCACGCTTTTTGAACAGCGCGATCAGCCCGGAGGCGTCTGGAATTATACCGGTGATGTGGGCATCGCCGACTGTCTATCGACTCCTCACGCAACTCCAAGCCAGAGACCGCAACAGCCGGTGAACGGGACTTTTGTGTCGCCAGTCTACGACTCGCTAGAAACGAACATCCCAAAGTCGATGATGCAGTTTATCGACTCGCCATTTCCTACCGGCACGGCACTCTTCCCGACCCATCGCGTTGTCAAAGACTATCTCCACCACTATGCGGAGGATCTGCGGCCACTGATTCGATCGCATTCGCTGGTTCTGGATATCAAGCTGTCAAAGCCCCGTCCGAACCCAGAATGGTCCGTGACATGGCGCGATTTGCAGACCAACCGAGTTCTGGATGCGCACTTTGATGCGGTTGTGGTGGCTAATGGCCATCACAACGATCCTTACATTCCCGCTATACCGGGGCTGGCCGAATGGAGTCGCAAGTTTCCAGCGTCGATCGTTCATTCCTCATCTTATCGGCGTGCGGATGCATTTGCAGGCAAGGCATGTACCACCCGATCCCATCATTCACGCCCGAGCAAGCAGAATACTAACACGGGTGTAGAAAGTCATCGTGGTCGGACACTCGGCGTCGGGAATCGACATCGCACTCCAAATCAGCCGCGTCTCACAACACCCACTGCTGATCTCCGAGCGAACTGCAACCAGCCTCTCTCCAGAGCAGGCCGCGGTCTCCGAGAGTCTCCCTGAAATCGCCCTTCTTGACCCCGATCACTCTCTCGTCCGATTCACCGACGGGCGGGAAGAGACGGACGTCGACCACATAGTCTTCTGCACGGGCTACCACTTCTCAATCCCCTTTCTGTCCAGCCTCGAGCCGCCAATCGTGACGGATGGCGCACGCCCACACAGTCTGTACAATCATGTATTCTACACCGCGGAACCAACACTCGCGCTCGTTGGGTTCCCGCAGCGCATCGTCCCTTTCCCCTTCAGCCAGGCCCAGGGCGCATGGATCGCGCGCGTGTTCTCCGGCAGACTGGCGCTTCCTTCGACATCGGAGATGGAGCAATGGGTCCAAGACTGGACGGCCCGTCGCGGAGATGGGAAGAGCTTCAACACGCTCGCGTTTCCACTGGATGCCGAGTATATCAATGCTCTACACGAACTGAGTGCCCTAGCAGCGTGTCGTCCGGGCCTGGAGAACGAGGGACGTGGTAGACAGTCGCCTTTCTGGGGAGAGAAGGAGAAGTGGACGCGGGAGCGCTTCCCATTGATCAAGAAGGCGTCACAGGCATTGGGCAGTCGGCGGAGCGAAGTGACGAGTCTGGAGCAGCTCGGGTTCGACTTTGACAAGAATGAATCCCCGAGCACGGATGTCCATAAAGCACACTTGTAGTTAGAATATACCAGGTCAAATTTTGGATCTGGTTTATTCTGAAATTCGAAGATATGACAATGACAAACATCCTTTCTTTGTCTAGAGCATGTCTGATCCCATGCCGCCGAGAAGGTTCACCCACTGTGCGTCTAAAGAACTGTTTCCTAGTGCGTTGTCTGCCGGAGTCAAAGTGGTCAAAGTGTTGTTCGAGGGAATACCAATGCGGGGGCCAAATAGTGCGCTCTCTGGTACTCTGGCCATATAATCCATGGTAACCAGCTGGTTAGGGAATGTTCTTCCAACAATATCCGACCGCAGAGGCCATATATAGAAACTTGCCTCCCCTAGCGTACAGCTCAGTAATGCTGCTAGATCAGACTGTATAGATTGTAGTCCGAGCTCAACATCCAGTCCGGCAGTAGCTATGATTGAGGGACCAGAAGACTCATTGAGCGGCATGATCGGGGTCTTCTGTTTCGTGATGGTCTCTGCGAGACGGTGCAATACTCGGGATCCGTCGTGTGCGGCATTCCAAGTGGCCGGGAACATTTCGAGTAAGGACGCCAGGAGAGCGATTTCCGGCACGTCCTGGGAGGGCGCTGTCCATGTACTGATGCAGTAGAAGAAGATCGCACCCAGGGAGAGAAGGCGGCACAGTGTGATCCAATTCATTGGTAGATGGCGGTGTTCGTGTAAGATCAGGCTCAGCTGGACGTATTGCTGGGCGGCGGCCTGTAGCTTGGGGATGTGGTCGTGATCAGCCGGTTTCGTCTGGGCCGAGGGACTGTATAATAGCAAAAGTAGATTCTGATAGCGGACATTGAGCCAGGTAATCGTCGTATGGAATGGGAGTTGGTCGTCTTCCCATAGAGCGGAGCTCGAGAGCAGACAGCCCTGCGTATACCAGTCCTCGATTCGGCGACGCAGCTCCTGGTGATGCGCAGCCGTGTCGTGTTTGTAGATGGCATCAACAATGCAAGTCTCCAGCTGCCGCAGAGAAATGACGTGTCGGCTTACTTGCAGGGCTATTGTATATTGGTGCCCCTCTGGCGAGGCATATTCATGGATCATAATGCTGGGCAAGGGAACTTGCATCCCCTCGTCGGGAAAACCAAACGGAAGCCCGTACGAGATGCTAATCATGCGATCGAAGACATATATCGACCAGCTCAGTCGACGGCGCAGCTCTAAAGCCCGCGGGGAAAGGTCCACGTTGATTGCGGATTCGTTGATCAACCCAATAGCCAACGCGTGGCGGGTGAGAACACCCGCGATGGCCCTTGGGTCCATATCAGATGGCTTGAACAAGAGATATAAACCGAGAAGCAGAAGGGTGCCGGCCGACTGCTCGTCAACGCGGCAGAGGCACTCATACAGAATCTGGTTGAGAAGAGGCTCGAACGAACTTTCCTCGATATCCTGGACTTCTCCCGCGCGCTGCAAAGTCGTGAATCCAATCGCCATAATCATATGCAAGCGGCTTGGAACCAGCGAGCGAGGGAGCGAGTCATCCCCAGCATTCTCCTTGCACACATTGTCAAGTTCGCCCATGACAGCTTCGCTATCCAGAAATGGATATGCACGGTGTACATGACGGAAATATGCTTGAAGGCATTTGCGACTTGCCGAGACAGAAATCGTCTCGTCGCCTTCTGTTTTCGCAGAACTCGACCTGTTCTCATGAACCGTGTCGGTCTGGTTCATATCGGCCGTCACGCCGACAAGCGAGGGTTCCCTTGGGCTCTTTGGCAACAAGAGATCTCTCCCTGTCTCGATCGATTCCACTGGCGGTAGATCAACGGGTAATACATGATTGACGAGTTGACTGAGCCAATCAATGCGAGCGTGGAGTTCTCGTTCTCGCGTCTGCGGACTGGCCGACCGCTCCATCAGCGAGCAAGGTAGCCAAGCCACCAGGCACGGCTTACATGGCCCTTCGGAGGTGCGCGTGCATCGCTTCTTCTGTTGACGGCATCGGCGACAAGCCGGCACTGTAGATGGCCGCCGGGTATTGTGATTGGTGGGGCTCGCAGACGCCAGCGCGGATCGATGATTGCGTCGGGGTTGCGATGCCTCTGATTGCGCTGGGAGAGTGCGGCGATGGATCCGGAAGCGATGAATGGCGCCCTCCATAATCTCATCCGTGCGATGAGAAGGCACTGGATGTCGGAGAGGCCGCGGTGAAATGAAGCCGCTTCGTCATTCCCCAGCAAAGCACGCCATTCGTAGCCACAACGGGCAATATGGATCGGGGATGACACCGCGGTGGATCTAGATAAGAGCATAGTCGCTTGCCGTGGTAGACTGCAGTGAGTCCACGCGTTCTCTTTCTGTCATTCCAATTGCGCCTTCACCATGGTGTCGGAAAGTGAAGCACTGGAAATTTACCGCGACGCAATCCACTTCGATGGCCTCAACATCGCCAACTGGTCGCGCGATATCTTCGAGGCCTGGCACCATGGCGGCATCACCGGCGTATCCTGTACCTGTGGCATCTGGGAAGGGTTTCGCGGCGCGATCGCCAACGTCGTGCAGTGGAAGAAGTGGTTCGAAGAGCACTCCGACCTGATCGTGCAAGCACACACCGTCCGCGACATTCGCCAGGCCAAACGCGACGGCAAAACGGCCGTCCTCCTCTCCTGGCAGAACACCGCGGGGATCGAAGACCAATTGGACTATCTGCGTGTCTTCCGCGACCTGGGTGTGCGCAAGATGCAGCTCACCTACAACACGCAGAATTACTCCGGCGCGGGCTACACGGAGCTCCGCGATTCGGGTCTCACGGGCTTTGGTCGCCAAGTGGTGGATGAAATGGGTCGCCTGGGGATGGTCGTGGACTTGTCGCACGTCGGACCCGTCACCAGCGAGGATGTGATCGAGTATGCGACCAAGCCCCCTTGCTTCAGCCATGTGCTGCCCGGCGGTCTGCGCGATCACCCACGCAACAAGTCTGATCATCTTCTGCGTCTGATTGGAAGCAAAGGCGGCTTTGTGGGGATCAGCCAGTTTGGGCCGCACATGGCCAAGGGCAACGAATCCACGATTGACGACTATGTGGCTGCTCTGGACTATGTGATCGGGTTGGTGGGCGAAGATCTGGTGGGCGTGGGCTCGGATGCCAGCGAGGGCCATGCGCGGCCGAGCGAATTCATGGCGTGGTGTAATCTGGACAAGGGATATGCGCGTCGACTGACGCCTTGGGGTAGTCAGACAGTGGTGAAGCCACTGGGTCCGTTGAAAGAGCGAGCCGAGCTGGCGAAGGCCATGGCTCGCGCTGGTTGGTCGGAGGCGAAGATGCGCAAAGTGTTGGGCGAGAATTGGTTGCAATACCTCGAACGAGTGATTGGAGAGTAGATCCTGGCGGAATATTGTCCATGGGATGCTGTACAAAGAGTTGTCTACATCATGTTTGAACGGTACCTAGGTAGCAAAGGGAGAGTAGGATTTATGTACGTCGTCCTGGACTGCTGGTTCGAATTATTATATACAACGGGCCCTTGATGAAATCGTAGAGCTCGGCCATGCAAGAAGTGGTATTTTCATGTCCCGCTGGACCACCAAGCCAGCGAAAGGTATCGTCGCATTCACCCCTCCTGTATTAACAGTGCATCCACGAGCTCTCCGCGGCAACACTCCCCATGATGAAGGTGCCCAGCCAAATACCACCCAGGACTGAGAGGAAATACCCGACATTCATGGTCATCACAGCAAGCATCCTGACTCGAGTCGTCAGTTTCACGGTCTCCTCTTGGTACCTCGAAGAAGAACTTACAGCAGATATGCTATCCCCGAAACGAACAGCTCATAGGTGGCCCGGCCCGCGGCCGGATTCACACGCCATCGAGACCACCGGCTCCCTAGCTCTTGCATACTGAGATGGAAGCCAGACACGGGTTTGGTGGGATGCGTGTCCTCCCCGAGCATATGGTCGTGGATCATGCCGTGGCGTATGCCGTCGGTCCATAACCGACCCTCGAGGATGGGCCGCAGGGCGATAAGGACGCGCAGAATGACCGCCAGGGCGATTAGGAAGATGCAGGTTCCGGCATATTGGCCCTTGGAGGTCGGTGTCCAGTCGGTGGCGTAGAGCGGTGTTTTGAACGAGGCAAAGAAGGTCATGGACATGGACATGGACATGGAGGACATGGACGAGTCGGTGGCTGTTGCCGAGGCCATGGCCATGGTCGATGTCGCGGTGGCCGTCGACATCGACGCTGTCATATCTCCCATATCCATCATGGTTGGTCTGGGCCAGTGAGGCAGCGGTGGCCTACAAGGAAAGATGGAGGATGCAAGTTGAAGCCTGGTAGTTTGGTCTTGTCGATTTTATACGGGATGAGTCGTCGAACCGTTGGGAAATGGTAAAATGCTCAATGTCGCTCAGGGAAGACGTGTTTTTATCACATCGAAAACGCCCGACTCCACCGCTTGGTCATTGAGGAACGAAGTAGTCCGAGGATATTCCTGGCTGGGCGCGCATCACTTTTCCCTCTTTTAGTGTGGGAAAACACCCGCATCGCGTGTTTGCGATGGGGCTGGCAGTCTTGATTGGTGGATCCAGGAGTACTGGATGGGTCCCTGAGCGGGAAGACCCACCCTGGCCCCACTCTAATGCACGCAAATGTGCTCATTGCTAAGCGTGCCAAGAAGAGAAAGAGCGAAAGGAAGAGAAAGAACGAACGAATATGACACAAATCTAGGGACTCAACAGGTGAACAGGGCGCCAATTGCCTGCTCTCTATATCGTTCATCGATATCTAGAAGGCTGGAGCGGGGTGCTGAGAAAAAAATACGATCCATTCAATCCAGCCGCGTGGAATACCTATCGTAGAATATGGAAATTGTGGAGTTCAGGCCCATCACAGCTGTCGAGACCCAAGCCGTTAGGGTGAGCAGGTTCTGAGCACATTGAGCAAGTTGCAAGTGGGATATCAAGCCACCAGTCTGAGATCCGGAGATATTAATAATGCCGGCCATCTCGGTGGTTCCAGCGATCAACATCTTCCTTCTTCCTTCCCTACTTCTGGTCCTCGCGTGTCGAGCCTCGAGCCTCTCAACACGATGGCTATGCTTCCATGGCTGGACCAACCGGTCATGTTGCACTCGTCCCGCAACCCGGGCAAGTGCAGCATGACGCCCGAACAGTGCGCCTTCAAGAGTCAGTACTGGGTGTTTTGGTATGAGGCCGACCATCGCTATGCGCTGCCCACCGTGGCCTTCTTCCTCGTGGCAATCATTCTCTTTACTATTGCCCACTTGATCACCCTCATCTTCCCACGCCGCTTCCAAAGTAATCCAGTTTGGCTACGTCTGCTGTCTTTCTTCCGGTTCCTGTCATATAAGAGCTGGCGCGTGGCCGGATGGAACACCCAATCCTTGGGTGTCGCCCTGCTCGGCGCTGCCGGCCTGGTCTTCTTCCTTGGTAGGTTCAACAACCGCTGCTTTGTGTGCAGAGTTGCCAAAACTAATCTCCGATCTGCCAGCAATGACCCTCGGGCCGCATCCATACTACTGGCCCAATACCATGGAGCTCAGCTACGGCAGCTCCCCGCCGATTGCCACTCGCGCAGGCTTCATGGCCCTCGCATGCATGCCGTTCCTTGTGTACGATGCCACCTGCTCTTTCTCGTCCGTGCGAAGCTAACACCAGACGAAGTGTGCTCGGTGCGAAGACCAATCCCATCACGGCATTGACTGCCATCTCTCACGAGAAGCTGAATGTCTGGCATAACTGGATTGCCTGGGCGATGTTTGTCCTCGCACTCGTCCATACCTTCCCTTTTATCGTCTACCACATCTGGATGGGAGATATCGTTGAGAAGTGGACCGACGGCGGGGTTTGGGTCACCGGCGTGGTGGCCCTCATCGCGCAGGCATGGCTAACCTTTATGTCGGTGCCGTGGATTCGGTGCGTGATCCTCTCTGCTTCGGCAGACTACATGTTTGTTGCAGCTGACAGCCCTCATCTACCAGAAACCGTTACTATGAGTTCTTCAAAGCGACCCACTTCTTCATGGCAATGGTCTTCATCGTCTTCTTCTTCTTCCACTGCGACTTCCGCATGTCCTCCTGGGATTACTTCATTGCCACCGCAGTCCTCTACACGCTATGCTGGCTCTACGCACAGTGCCGAACATGGTTCGAACACGGCATCCGGCACAAGGCACGACTGGCCGCCGAGTCAGAGGAAACCCTCAAGATCACCATCGACACGAACATGAACTGGATGCCGGGACAGCACATATTTCTTCGTTTCCTGACATGCGGCGTGCACGCGCTCACGGCGCATCCCTTCACGATTTGCTCGGTCCCGCAACGCGGCACGAGGAACCAGCTGGTCTTCTACGTCAAGCGGCGTGGGGGACTGACGGGTCGCTTGATGAGCCTGGCCAAGAAAAATCCTGACATCCAGGTCCCCGTCTTGCTGGATGGCCCCTACGGCGGACTCCCGACGGGTAAATCGATGGATTATGACCGGAATCTCGTCATTGGTGGAGGCGCCGGTGCCGGACTAACATTGTCTATGATCGAGGATTTTATTCGGTTCGGTGAGTACAAGCACGGCAAGGAGATGAAGGTCATCATCGCGACCCGCGACCCGGGTCTTCGGGCGTGGTACCTGCAGGCCCTGGAAGACATGGCGGGGAGACAAGCCCGGCAGCAAGCCGTCCCCGGGCTGTCCATTCACCTCCACGAAACCTATACCGACGCCAAAGGGTCAGAGTCTGACAGCTCTGAGCCTAAATTGGAGGACACCAAGACGCAAAGCGTTGGTTCCAAAGAATGGAAGTTCGCTGTGACGGACGTCTTCAACGTTCAGTTCTTTACTGGACGGCCGGATCTGCCCGTCTTAATTCGGCAGACTGCAGACCAGGACAACGTCTCGGTGGGAGTCATTGTATGTGGTCCTTCGTCCATGACGCATGATGTCGGTGAGGCGGCCTCGGCCGCTCAGAGTAGAATCCTAGCGAGGAGACCAGGCGGCGCCAGGGAACTGTGGCTTCATACAGAAAACTTTTCGTGAGTCTGTCTTTACAACGAATGCGTGCCGGATCTTGACTAACACCACGCCGCTGCAGATACTAGATACATTTGGTTCTATATTGACAATCTAAAAATGTACATCTATAATCAGCAATTCATTCGCTTTCGTTCCATGACAATTGCAACTGCCTTGTGGCGACGTGCAAAACATTAGCAAGCGACGACACCCAACCGAGGAGTTTCCAGTAACGGCCAAAACGACAGTAGAGATGGAAAGTCCCCCAGATGCACCGACAAAGTCCACGGCCGGCAAAGCCTCAACAGGGCCAGTAGCAGTCACTCTGGCGATTCTACAGAAATGAATATTAGCATACCATCCTCCCACGCCCCAAAAGTGCATCAAGAAAGCCCCTCAGAAAGAAAATCGACTCACCGATTCGTCTTGCGGGCCAGATATCTCTTCCTTAGAATCCTTTATATCCCAGCCCCCGACACCACACCACGAGCTACCATCGGACTCTTTGTCGATACTGCTCCAGTTGTCATCACCGTACGTCAGATTGAACATGTAATTGTAGAACCCGGATTTACCCGGCGCATCCTCCTCGGTGAAGGTGACGGAGAGATCGTTGTCGAGATCTGTGTCGTCTTTGGAGACTGTAAAGGTGGTGCCGGTGGATTCCCATTCTTTCGTTTCGTCGTTCGTGTCGTTGTATACCATCTTCCCCTTGCCGTTGTAGACGGTAAGGTAGACGAAGACGTAGGAGTACGTTGTCGATGTGCCATCGACTAACTCCCAGATATGGACGTGGCATGTCTCAGACGGGGTAGGCGTAGATGAAGAAGTTGTAGAAGAGGAAGTTGTAGAAGGCGAGCTTGTAGATGATGAAGTCGTAGAAGAAGTCGTAGAAGAGGTCGTAGAAGACGGTGTCGTTGAAGACGAAGATGAAGACGATGAAGGGGCCACGACTGACGTAGAACGAATCAAATTCGAAGTACCACCAGCGGTTTTGGTCGTGTTACACGCCTGAATAGACGGGCCAGACGGGGTGTGTGCATAAGATGCAGTATAACCCCATAATGGAGTATTCGGGACCGACGAGAGGACTGGCGTGGAGCGTATAAAGCCCGAGCTATGACCGGCAGCTGCAGATTTAGTGCAGATCAGAGGAGACGCGATAGTACCCGACCTTGAAGCTTTCAATGGCCAGGAATAAGAGCCGGTAGGCCAAGCGGACGCAAAAGGTTGCTTAGAGGGCATGACTGCGATTCCAGACCTGGTCCCGGTAGGCCTGGCCGTGTAAGATTTTGGCTTCATAGGGCAGTAGGACGACGACTGCTTGGCACTCGGAGCCACTCGAGCTCTGATAAGGCCCGGGTCGGCTTTTTTCTTCAAGCCATTCTGTGGACGAGCGACTAGGCCAGCCAGCGATTGACTGCTCAGCAGTAACAGACCGATCAAGAGCAGCGCGGATTGCAGATTCATCGTGAGAACCGCTCTCCGTGGACGAAGGGGTGAGGACTGAAGGGAACGGAAGAAACCCGCCTGGGAGCATTAACGGGCAGAATTCTCTCTTGGCTTGGGTCAGATACATAAATGGACCGAGTCTGTCATGGCCATAGACATGGCCGTGAACGACTCGTAGGATTCCCCTAGTGGATGTCTCGAGTACAGTACGGGCAACGGACATTCCCTCCACTACCATGCACGCAGGAAAAATGTCGTGGGTAGCCCAGTCCGAGAGGATCGATTGACTAGTCAGTATTGTCCATACCAACAGACTGTCGAGATGCTAGGCGAGGCCATGGCAATGTCATGCTAGTGGTAACATTTAAGGATGCACGTCGGGCCCTCCTTTCGAATCGGGTTATTTCGGGACATCCCAATGCACTCCGAGCAGTTGATATAGTGCATCTTGCACGGAGACTCGCATGTCGCATTCAACAGACACCAACGGTGGTGGAATCCAACCTCAGGAGTCGGCGGGTCATGTCGAGTAGTCAAAGCGATGCCATGAAGAATCAAGCCTTGCTTGGAGCCCCGGTCCACCGGGGCGTAAATCCTTTTGGCCAATCGGGCGCCGCGAATGGATTGATAGAAGGATCAAACAGATATCGACAGCAAGAATTAGAAGCCTTGTGACCGGAAGACTACGTACTTATCTTCCGCCTGTGCAGGCCGCGCGGCCTAGTTAATCTTCCTTCTTGTTTCGTCTCAAGCAAGAAGCAGCTATACCCGCTGTCCCCCATGGCTCTGAGAATGCCAGAATGAATCTGATTGTTGCAGAGCGAAGCGGACATCTACAAGAAAGTGCAAGGCAATGAAATCCACGCACTCCTATTGGTTTCCTGGAAGGCGGTGGACTTGGCAATTCTGCCTGTCACAACCGGCCCTTTGAAGGCGGTCAGCCTTTACATATTTAACTGGTCTGTTGGTCCACTAGAACCCACCCATCTTACTCTTTTCAGAACTGGTATCAACAGCACAACAGCATCACACGAAGTAAACATCTGGGACCGCGACCTCGCCGTCAACGAAAGCTAGTCACGACAACTGTGGGCTACCATGCTCGATTCCAGGTCCAGCCCACTAAGGGTTCAGACTAACCACCTCCAGATTCTTGATCTGGTACAGAGTTGCTATGTCATTTGTATCAGCACCGACTGCAGAAAACCAAGGAGAGGACGAGAGTCGCATAGGAAGAACAAAAGCTTACTTCCTGTTGGGCCTGGACTTCCACTGCTCCCTTCCATCTGCAAATCAATGATCAGATTCAAAGGCTGCCCAACAAGACCCTCGGCATATTGGGTCGCAATCAGGGTTCCATCCAAGTAGAAACCGATGCTGACATCACTTCCATTCTCATCGCGCAGCTCGGCCTTGACCGTGTGAAAGTCCGAAGGGTCGGGGTAGTCCACATTCTTCGACTCCACCGCGCTGGAGGTATTGAACGTGTTGAAACTGATCTCGCCAGTCCCCTTCCACTCGGCAATATCGACCTCGGGGGGCCAGGAGTTCACTCCGTTCAGCCAAAAGGCAGGCCACGTCCCTGTCGCCACGGGCGCGATGAAATCGGCCGACAAGCTCAAGCCGCCAGAGGTCTCCACGGTGAAGGAGTCTTTTGCATACACGGTCCCAGAGTCGTAGCTGTAGTCCGATGCTCCGGTGTATGTTGCGTTCAGAGTTAATGTGCCAGAAGTGGAGATCACGGCGTGAGAGCTGCTCATGATCGCGGCGCCGTTGTGAGTGTCGCCCCATGGGTAGTTGTAGTTGAAATAGCTGGTCAGCGATGAAGTCGAGTCGAAGCATGAGGTGGGAATCAGAGTGCTGTCCCGTTTAGCAACGCGGCTGTCATACCCAGGCAATGCTGATGCCAGGTATGGCAGAGTAATAAGGACGATGGATGTGTACATGATGGCGGGGGTTGTTCTATCTCTTGGTTCGCCTTATCGACATACGCGGATGTGGTGCGATTTATACCTTGCCATCGGTTGTATTCAGCTCAAAGCTCAATAGCAGAAGCTTCAGTTGATCCACGTATAATATCCGATCAAAGAGGATATATATCATGCATCTCAGAGAATTAACCGAGCTCTCCGTGCTCCGTTCACACCAAGGCAAAGCGATCTTCATCTCACTACCTAGGCAGTCTACTTGGAAACAGAGAAATCCTCATCTCGACATATCGAAGAAGCTCTCATTGGAGAAATTCAACGCCCCGCCGGGCGCCCCTTGTAGAGGTTACATTGCTCCACCAATATCAGACGCATTCTGCATGCTTAGATTAGGTCCTGTAAATATGCGGAGCCGGCTCCTCTTTCATAGGACGAACAACTCGTCGGCAGAAACGTCCTATCCTGTTCTGCAACGAAAGGCGCCGATCCCATCTAGATGAAGCCCCGGCGGAAAATTGCCCAATGGGGCAATTTCCCCTGTGCTGGTGGGGCCATGATCTGATCGATAAGCGTCATGAATGTCCTGGCAGATAAACAATGGGATCGAATCGAAATACCTAGAACCCGGGGCTTCCAGTTGGAAACTTCACTTAAATAGACGAGCCGACGCTAGTTTATCTAGGAGTTTATGAATTGATATGCATATCCTGGAAGTAGTTTGTTTCCCGCTATTTCAATAAGGAGTGGAAAGGCAATAGCCCCAAGCAAAAATGCAACCCTGCTCGTCCGTCCTACCCGCTTGCAAATCAAAGACGCCTCAACCCTATATAGTGCATAGTGCAATCAAGACGCCTTGCTCAGCTCAATGTTGAAAACGCCGACCCAACCGCACGACGTCTCGGGGTAGGAGTCCGGAGTATCCTTGCAGCCCCAGTCAACGCCGCTGACCACGTTCTGGCCCGTCTCGGAGCCATCCGGACGAGAAACCTCCATGTTAAAGTCCCGAATGTTGCTGATCCCGTTGGGGAAAGAGACTTGATAGGTGTCGTTGGTGCAGTTGAACTTGGTAGTTCCAGGCATGCCCTGGGACCTGGGGAGTAGTCAGTTTTCCTTGTTCTCTTTCGTAGCCCCGCTGGCGTGTATTGCGTGCACGAAGCCTTTTGGACGTAATGAAAAGGTGAGAACTTACCAGCGAGCACTGCAGTCAGTGTCGATGCCAGTGTTAGGATCGTTGAGGGTAAACGCAATTGCATAGGTGGTGGGTTCGCCCTGTGCATAGAGTTCACCGGTAAGGTCGAAGATTTCCAGGTTCTTCAGCGCGCGCTTGAAGTTGCTCGGAGCAGCAAAGGCAGTGCTAGCAGCGGCCAGGAGAGCGGTAGTGATGGCGGCGGTCTTCATCTTGCAGACTTGTAGTGTTGTAGAAATGTGTTGGTCGGAAGATTGAATGCTTGAGAGCAGATTGCTTTGGGGAGATGTCTGTATTTATTGGAGAGAAGAGGAAGGAGATCTCAACCCTTTTATATCCGAGATTGCTCCCTGTCTGTGCATCCTTTTATAGAAATTCTCAACGGTAACTCCACGGCAAGACAAACCCGTAGACCAGAGGCTATGTCCAGGGATTGACGCGAAGTCTCACTAATGTTTTTTAGAACAGGAGCGCGCCTCACTCGCTCCATGAACGAATAAGGGTCCTGCACGGCGGTAGACGTGCCACATGGTACGGGCCCGGTGGACGCCTTTGCCGGACGCCTCACCACGAACCAGCGGAGGTTTGGGGAAGCAGTCAACAATTAAGGCCGCATAGATCTTAATTGAGATCTGTATGTGCCGATCGTTCGTGTTGCTGGGCGCAGTTGAGATCTCCGATCCCGAGACTCATGTAGTTGGATCCGCCAGCTTAGGCGCCCAACACAGCCGCCTTATTTTTAGATCCCGAGACGCCGTTCATTCGTTGTCTGAATCGTGATTATGAAGGCATGCAAAGCTGGAGATCTTTCGACCACTAAAGATTCTGAGTTCGATGAGCTTGCATGTGTCACCTTTCCCCGGACCGTTAGGAGGTTGGGAAGCCACTTTAGGGTCCAGGCAGTCCGGCGACCAACAAGGATTCGAGTGGCTCAGCAATTGAACAGTCTCATGTGAGTGATTCTTACGGTCGCAGTAGCTTTGTGTCGTGGATATTCGGTTGGAAAAGAACAAGAATCAAACCAGTGTTACCAGCAATACTAGCACGCAACCCCCCGAGAAGAAAAGTACTCATCCAATTGCGACTCAATCGCATCTCCCTCAAAGATACCGGCGATGTACTGGTCCGGTCGCAAAAGATAGACTGCATCCTTCTTGAATCCCAGTTGGCCATAGTGAGCGTCCCACGCGAACACGGTGAGTTGGACGTTGCTTTTGTGACACCACTCTGCCAGCCCGGGCCACCGGTCTCCATACACATGGATGTGCCAGCATATGTCATGGAGTGTGGAGAAGTTGTCACCTTGATCCGTCGTGGCCCATGGCAGACGATCACCGGGCTGGACGACGGATGTGCCTTGTACAAGCTGGTTCAGAGAGCTCCCCCTGTAGGTGCAGACCAGCTGAGAGCCCCGTCGAAAAATCTCCGTTCGAACGGACTGGAATTTGGTGGCCAGAGGAGCGACGTAAGGAATGATCCAGGAGCGCAGAAGATGAGGTAAAAAGCCCGAGCCGGTGAGAACGGTAAAGCCATGGTCAGTCGCGCCAACAACAGTCAGTGCAAAGGGACGGCGTTCAGCCTCGTAGGAATCCAGAAAGTTGTTTTTGGCATCGTCGGTCATGCTGGGCTGTCGAAGCACGGTGGCCAGCTTCCATGCCAAATTGATTGCATCCATAATTCCCGTGTTCATGCCCTGGCCACCAATAGGGCTGTGGATATGAGCAGCATCGCCGACGAGGAATGCCCGGTTGCGACGGAATGCGCTGGCCACACGGTGGTGACTGCGGTAGGTGGAGAACCAGCGGACCTTTGCAATTCCGATGCTTGATGCCTTTCTGATGTCCGGGAGCACATCCTCAAAAGTGATATCTGGGTGAGGAGTGGACAGCTCAACCTCCTGATGTTCGTTCTCTTTGGGCATTATGGTCCCGACCAGCCGCACGCGCCGCTCCTGGGCATATGGAAGAACGAGGTTGAATGTATCATCGACAAATCTCAGATGGCCTTCGCCGTTGAACAGGGGGCTGTCTTGCTCATCGGCATCGATATCAGCGACATAGAACAATGGCGCATAGGCATCCCCTTCGTATTTAGCACCTATGTCGCGTCGGACGATTGAATGGGCCCCATCGCAGCCGACGATGTATGCGGCTTCGCACGTCATTTCGCTCTCATCGTCCCCTCGGCGGAGCGCTGCAATAATGCTTGATCCATGGTCCTCAAACTGTTGGAGATTTGTGCGTCGCTCAACAAAGATCCCCAAGGAATTCAATCGTCTTTCGAGGAGTCTTTCATGGTCGTTTTGTGGCAGGGTCAGCATATAGGGGTATGCGGTCAGTTCGCGGCCGAAATCGCGTAACGAAATGTGTGCGCGATGTTGCCCATTGACCCAAACGTTGGTGGCTGGTAGCTTGTATCCAGCAGCCAGTAAGTCATCGGTCAAATCGAGTTGACGATACAGTTCCAGAATCCGTGCATGTATGACAAACGCACGGGAATCTGGTGCAGGCCCAGCAGCTTCATCGATGATACGAATGCTGACGCCCTGTCGATGTAGCCAAAGAGCAATGATAAGCCCAGTTGGGCCTGCGCCGACAATAAGAACGTCTACTTGAGGCATTCTTGTCTGAATGAATCAAATGTCGATGGAGTATGAAGAAGCTGGAGATATGCCGAACACGAACAACTGATGGAAGAAGATGCGAATAGGATCACGAAGGCCGAGTCCCAGATGACGGCAAGGTTATATATAATGCAAAACACATCAAACACCCCAGGATGATCATACTTTGCGTCGTATAAAATGCCAATTGCAAGCGTGGG
This sequence comes from Penicillium hispanicum, assembly GCF_028827665.1. Lineage (NCBI taxonomy): Eukaryota > Fungi > Ascomycota > Eurotiomycetes > Eurotiales > Aspergillaceae > Penicillium > Penicillium hispanicum. Next base: position 1,471,413 of record NW_026623193.1, read on the forward strand.
CTATCTGTGCTCGGGCAAGCTAGTCTCCGACCCCGAGCTTATTCCCAAGGCTTTGGTCGGTATGTCGTCCGCCGATCGGCGCGAGCGACCGACGTGAGCGACCGGCGCGATCGATTCGCACTGAATCGTTACACTTGAGAAACAATGTTCGTCCTTGTCGAATTCAGAGCTTTCCGGGCTTTGCTGGTCACACGATAGTGGGATCCTAAACCAACTGCCGGAAGGTCACGATAGAGATCCAAGCGGCAACGTCATATCATCTACCAGTGATTCCTGGAATTGATTCAACAAATTGTCCCAGTCATTCCAGTCCACTGGACTATCATGAAAGAAGTCGAAATTTCCGACCTCATCATCAAAGACTCTTGAGACCCCGTGGTTGGGTGGCTCTGGGAAGAGAGCATTGTGCGTGGCTGATCTGAAACCGTCGTCTGTCTGCTGTGACGCGAGGGAGGCATTGGCGGCGCCCAATAAAGTGGAGACTATAGTTGGACAGGCCGTCGGGATACGGTTGTGGAGGTTACATTCCTCAGTGTATGCCCTCCAAGCCTTGATGATCAGATTTTGGATGGCCGCATGAAGAGGCGTTTGGCCGCTCCTCCCCATTTGTCGGAGATGACGAGAGTAGATGCCGCCGACGATTTGCCAGACCTTGCTCTTCTCCTCTGGGTCAGTACGACTTCGCATTTCCGAAAGCATGAAAATGATGGCGTCCCACGGCATATGATTCACCATGTGCCATGAGAACCGCTGGACTTCTGGATGCATCTGGGCATAGTCAGCATACTCCGCCATCTTCAGGCAATTCTCGAAAATGATATCTTTCTCCGACTGGGGAATCCGGGTGCGTGAATCTTGATACTGGCGGGGGTGATGCGCCATCAATCTCGTGAAGTGTATAGCTGAGCGCGCCATCACGATGGTGGCCAGATGCAGAGGAATGGACTGATCGCAATATTGCAGAAATCTTTGTTCCATCGCATTCTCCAGCTCGTCAACGGCATGATCCTTTTCTCTCAACGGCGTCGATGAAGAGGATAGAAAAGCCCACGGAGAATTGGAAAGTGCGGAGTCTTTGCTCCAGCGACGAAGCCATTTGCCAAATTCACTGCGAGCAAGGCAGAACATCATCTCTGTCGGCCCTTCTTTCTCGCGAGCTGGCTCTGTCATTCGCGGGTCCAGATCGCTATCATTTGCGTTCATGGGTGGTTGAGCATCGGCGTTCGTCAGTGATGGGCCCGACGCAACGCCGCAGGATTGGGCAGATGTAGCGTCCAGAACCATCAGTTGAAACCAAACTCGACGTCGCATCTCGGTCTCAAAGATCGAAATTCCATATCCAGACCCGTCTCGATGAACTCCGATGCGCTGTGCAATCCGCAAGGCGACGCCACTGAGAGTCCAGATAGTATGTGGATCAGAAGACCCTCGCAGAGATAACTAGGAGAAGAACGTCAGATAGCTAGTGCGAAATGAGGATGTAAACCTACTAGGTAAAACATGAACGCCTGTAAAACCATGAGGTTCGATGTGCGAAGGAATGATGCGTTTTTCAAAGCCAATTGAGCACCTCGTCGATATCTCGACAGAAGCTTTTTCTTACTTTCACCAAACGACTTCTCAACTTCCCCCGCCTGCAAGGAAACCAGTGCGATGCAGTAGATAGAAAACATCAGTGCCTCTAACTCTCTTCCAGTACTTTGTAAGTCACTCATGGCCTCCAATATCTGCTGCTGAACTGAAGGTGCATGCAATATCTTGGTTAAGGGGTTGACATTCTCGAGAAATGTCTGCCAGAGTTTAAAGATGTGCAATGGGTTCGGATGTAAGTCCGTAAGGTTCCTGCGTCTACCGGGGCTCAGAAGCAGGATGGACTCGTGGTTGCCATCCAAAGACACGCTGTCGCTGTCACCACTAGATGCATCATCTAATACATCTGCTGCATTTGGGAGCTGATCAAAAGACTGTCAGTTTGGGACTAAAGATGACACAGTGCCTCGCTAACCTCTTGGCTGACACTTGTCCAGAGGGAACTAGATGATAATCAGCCACAAATTTCGAGATATCTTTGATCAAATGCGCTTACTTATCGATATAGACCGAATTTCCCTCTTTCATAATCATCCTCCCAGATTCGCGCTGTCTGGGCTCAGGGACAGCACGATGGGATTCAACTGGGAATGAGCTCCTCTTTTCATGACGATGCGGTAAGGATGCTCGGCTCGTTCTCCGAAGTGACTTTCCATGTTCTTGGGGGCCGCTGTCATTCGCGTCGCGCTCTCTCTTGCGACGACGAGGCGGCGGCGGAGGCTGGTAAATGCACTCGGCATTCGCCTTTGCACAATTTGAACATGGCTCTTGTCGGTCACATTTGACCTTTCTCTTGTGGCAGATCACACACGAGTATGGTTTCGACGAGTTCGATGGCGAGTCCATCACTTTTTGTAAGGGGAGCTACCCCGTGGCTGCTCAAGTCTGCCAGAGCCCAATATATGTCCTGAGTAGTCACGCTTGGTGTGGAGACATCTTTCAGTGTGTGGTCGTGTCAACATAACTCTTCATGGGGTTCACGACGAGGTTGAAGTTCGGAAGACGCGATGGACGCGATGCCGTTTGGAGGCCTGAGGCATCAAGGTAGAAGTCCTTTATGCCTTGCCTTTAAGGCAACACTCTAGTGTCAGGCGTGAGAACAACCGGGTTTCAGCTTTCACTCTCGAACGATTTTATCATTCCTATCCCACTCCACGTCTGAGAGGTTAAAATTGTCCACTCTAGAGGAACTAATCGGAGTATCAGCTGTCTTCGCTGGTCGCCATGCTCCCACTTGACGAGACTGCACCGCTGCCGTCATGATCTGTCACCAACACCCAAATCATGCCACCGTTTTTCGATCGATTCCGCGGCATAGTCCCCAGAAGGAGGAGACGAGCTACTGGTTTGATCGCGCCCAAGGAGTCGATATGGAAACGAATGCCTGATCACGTCTTCGTCAGACTCGTAGCATTCTGTGAGCTGGAAGACATCGCCTCGTTGACATTGGCGTGTCGCTTGACGCATGCCCGAATCCTCCGAAATGAATCTGCCATCTCCCAGGCATATCTCTCTATGCGGAAGAAGAAGCCAGGCTCTGAGTTTGAGGGCGACAATTTCCTGTCGCCGGGTGACGACCTCACATTCATAACGGAGCTGTTCCCTCCCCCGCCGCCCCAGTATGCTGCTTGTGAAGGGCAAGAAGACGTTGAGTACTCATTGGCATATCTAACCGACCTCAAACGATGCTGGGCTACCTGTGTTCGACTATCGTTTCATCTGGCTGACCACGTGGTTCGATATCACTTGGAAACGGACACCATCGCGCGACCGTTGTGGTCATCATCCAAGACCGAGAAAGAGGTAGTGTATACAAAAGCGGTAGGGGAACTACAGGCAAGGCTTCTCCATCCCTTGTATGGCTCAATCCCGGTATTATGCAAACGTTCAACTAACTCCGACCAGAGCATATGCGATCTTCTTTCTCGAATCGTCTGCCAGCCCCGAATGGGGTTCCTCAGACCAAATGACCGATCTCGCCTCATTCATGCGACGCCAGCAGTTCATCCTCCAAGAGCCGCCATTCACAGACACTCAGATCCTACTGTCAACTCAACATTGCATGGAGCTCTTGTGCTCGACTGTCCGGCGACTGATGGGCCCCGACTTCCCCTGGGCTTCTTCGGAAAGCTGGGTCACTCTTCTCCTCCTAACTTCGACTCTGGAAAGAGTTGTGCAATTTTTTCAATCCATTGCAAGCGATACCGAGAACCACACACAGTCAGCTTCCACGAGTTGGTCCCATCGGAAGGAGTTTTTATGGCAGATGCGAAGCGATCTTGGTCAGTACATGGCGTCTATTGGACAAATATCCGGTCCAAATTCCGAAGGCGGACCAATGCTTGATCACGTATGGTTTGGTGCGGCACATCAGGAATTGCTCCTACGCGAAGCCATCCCGCATCGCCCCGAGTATCCTGTCCCTGTTCTTCATGGGTCCGAGGTGACATTGCATTGTAAATTCTGCTATCATTAAGTATCCCAGAATCTCTACATGTAAACACGCAGTTTTTGTCTTTCCATTGATCTCAAAAATGGTAATAAGTGATCATTCTAACCCTTCCATGTTTGCCAGAAAAGTCAGTTGCCTTTCTAGCGTACTTCGTTTGTGGTCGGGTTCACTCGACACTCTTCCAACTGGTGGAGTGGCTCTGATAAGAATCCTGCCGTAAACCTGCTGAATGCTACATTGTACATACAGAGATACATATGCAGAGACCTAGGACGTGCATGGCCCCAGATATATCATTGGCCCTCGGTGGCCTATCAGTGTGAATCGAGGCGTGTGATGCGTGTCGGGGGTCCAGAATAGCTGAAACCGCCGCGGCCCGTTCCCGAGCTCTGGACGCGATTCAGCCAACCACAGAAGTATAGCTAGCGCCTTGCTCCGCTTCAGCTTACCATACCCTCGTCGATCCTACGCCACGCTGCATAGAGATTCAAAATCCTCCGGATGCAGGAACTGTGCGGCAAAGCGTGTGATTGATCTCTTGGCGCGAGCATTCAGCAAGGACACTCTGAAAATACCTAGGGATATCTCCCGCTGTTTGGAGACAGCGAAAGCCACCTGGAAGATGCCTTTGGAAAGGGGACTTGAGAGCTCGCGGGAATCCTGTGTCTCCAGATTGGTGAAACTTGTCCTGCAGCCCCCACCCTCAGCGGCTATCATGAATGCACCTGATGCCCCTAAGTGTCCATGGGGCTATTCTGAACCAATCGCACCTGCGCTCTATGCATCAGTCTCCTCGAACTTGACTGGTTGTCCCTCCCCTAAAGGCGCTGGCAAGCAGACGGGAGGCGCTGATTCTAGTTTATACCATGCATCCCCTGCCCCATATTCCGCCTTTGCGTCTCCTGCATGATGTGATGGCGTAAATTCTGTCCAGTATAATTGGAATATTAGTAGTCGATAATCTCTGAATCCCAGCACATACTGCCCATTCCTCTCACTATAGACCTCTGTGCATCTCCTTTTCATCCACGGGTGTCTACACCTAGACAAGCCCACTCTTCTCCTCATGGGCAACTCGACGGATGTTCCTGTATATGGCTGGGTATCCACGCCCAATAGCAGAGGCACTGAAGACATTATCTGGTCTTGTGGGGTGACGGTATTGCTTTGCTGCTGGGTTTCAGTTTACCCCAACGTGGGGTCACCAAGTGATAAATGGTATCACCCATTGCTCGACAAGCTTAATCTGTTTTGCATAGCTCTTTTGGGACCCGACTTCCTCTTTGGCATTGCATTCGGTCAGTGGTCAAAGGCAAGAGAAAGCGTCAAGGTTAGTGACGAGCTACAGTCCCCGCAGTGAGCTAATATCTTCATGATCTCTGTCGCTCACGATCTCGTTCAAATTTCAGCAATTTAAGAACCACCCACCATCATCGTCCAGGACAGAATGGAAATACCTTCATGCATTTTTTGTGAACTCGGGGGGATTCATTTGAAAAGCCCAGATTTCCCTCGAGGCTTTCCTATCGATGCTCAACAGCTGCATTATTTGATAAGACATGATTTTATTGAGCCACCAGATTTGGATAGCATGGACATATCTGAACGAAACTCTGTGGATTCCTTATCTCGGTACTATCAATACTCTCCTTCTGCCAATTTCTATCAAACTGACCTTCGAAGTGTGATAGTCGTCATCCAGACCTTTTGGTTCTTTGCCGGTATAGTTCAAAGAGCCTGCACAGGCCTTCCGATGACAAGCCTGGAATTGACGACTTCCTCTTTTGCGCTCGTTATGTTTGCTACGTCCGCCTCTTGGTATCGCAAGCCTTCCATCACTCGACCCCGATTCATTTCGACCAAAGATTCAAAGACGATACAGAGCGTTCGCGAGTTTTCGCAAACAAACGTAAGCAGTTCCCAGTCACCCTAAAAGCGATCCATGGTTATCCGAATAGATACTCACAAATACTGCCACCAGACCCATCCTATGCTACCTACGCAATGGTATCGGACGCCTCTCGAATATCTCAGTCAAGAATACTTTGGTATCAATCTCCATTGGAGTTATTACACACGATTGACCTATACGCTTCGAATTCCGATATTCTCCAGGCCGGTTCGTTCTCGGCCTTGGGATCGATTCCCTTCTGATACGTGGCTATGTCCGTCCTTTTCCGCAACAATCCCTGCCACTTGCGTGACAGTATTGTTCAGCATACTGTTTATTGCCGGGTGGGACTTCCACTTCCCAACACGCGTGGAAACGATTATGTGGAGAGTTTGCAGCGTCTATCATGCTGTTTTCTCCCTTTACGGTGCGGTCTACTATTTGGTTGAGATGATGAAAAGCAAGAAGCGACCATCTCATTCGTCCCATTCTCGTCAACATTTGCATCTAACCGAAGAGACTCGCCCTTTAAATGCAAAGGCTGGTGGTCTTTGGACCCTTCCAGCCGTTACATGGTTTCTCGGCAGGTGGAACAATACCCTACCCATCCAAGATCCGGAGGCCAGGATACGTCTTCGCGTTCTGGTTCCTGTCACGATTACATGTGCTTTCTACGTCGTATGTCGGCTATACATCTACGTCGAAGATTTGATCTCCCTTCGAAAGCAACCATCTGGCGTGTACATTAGCACGGATCTCCTTGTTTGGGTTTTTGGGCCGTGACTACTGGAAGATATTGACCATCACACTGGCTTGGACAGAATACGAATTCATGATAGGGAATTTTGTGGGCCACGATATCAATCTTTCGTCTATTGAGAGAGGCTTTTGGTGTTTGCTGACCACACCATCCTCGATAATATGTTTGTCTTGCTGCACAAAAAGGTAGTCTTGGAAATATATAAACCAAAGTCATTCAATGTGGACACATGAAACGCAAAGATAAACCACCTGGGACCGAGTAAACATTCAGTCCCAGTCATTGGCTCTTCTTCGTCTCCTCGGCACTTCTTGGTTTTGAAGCTGAAATAGCCACATACCGCCAATGTTGCCGGCCCCGATAGCTCTGAACTCCCGCGACCGTGTTGATGAAAAAGCGCTCTAACCCAAAAAAGGTCACGATAAGAAAAGGAATATAGGCCAGCAGATAGAAGAACCGCGTCATTGGCATGATGTTGGAGGAATAATCCCGCACCGTGACGTCGACGAACCCGGCATCTTCAAGCATCTGCTGGAATACTCCAGGTTGCGAGAGACTGTTGGTCGGCATGGCAGCGAACTCGTTGATCCTTTCCATTGCGAGCGCCATTCCATTTGCGGGATTGGAGGCTAATTCATTGTCATACTCAAATAACGCAAGACGACCACCAGGACGTAAAACCCGGAAGAAATTGCGCAGGACAACCTGAGGCTCCGTGGCATGGACGAAAGTTTCCATGGTGTAGACGCCATCAAAGGTCCCATCCACGAAGCTGTCCAGATGGTGATAGTCCATTTTCCGCACGCTCGCCTGATCCTCTGAGAGACCGTAACGTGCTATATTTCGCCTCGCTTTGGCGACATGATGATCGACAACATCGATTCCTTGGATCTTGAACCCAAATTTGGTTGCGAGATGAATTGCAACATGGGCGACGCCACACCCAGCATCGAGGACATAAGCGCCGCGTCCAAGGTCTAGCGATGCTGCCAGCTTATCCTCCATTGCACGCAACGCGGCACCAAAGGGGAATGGCCACCAAGTGTCGCGTTCATAGTACCCAAAATGACGCGTACCACCAAGAATAAGGCGGTAGCCAATCCTCGATTCGAGAGATTGATAGTAGGTTTGTAGTTGCGGGTTATTGTCAATCAACGCTTGTTCATCCTCGGCGGGTTCCATATTGTCATAGAGAGCAGGAAAGGATGGAAGTCGTGGGGTTATGGTCACCGGTGACACCACCGAATGATTTAGGGCACAGGTTCACACGAGGAGGGTTGATATATATGTAATTTTTGTGAGGGGGAAGATGTTACAGGGGCAGACTGGCCTTTTGAATTAGCGACTGGCCGGAGCTGAGCGCGGGCGCAGATAGGTGGGGGGGTTTCCTCACGTTCATTGGTCTTCACTTATGCATCACACGGCCGTCTACGCGCCGACCTGCTCTAGCCTTCCCAGAAGCCAGTTCCCCGTGGAATATTCGATCAGTTTCCTTGCTCAGAAAGACTATCGTTGTAACTGATGAAGTATGACATATGGTAGTTTCAATAGGGGACAGTTGATCAAAGTAAACACCCGCTGCGGCTTCTCCCGAACCTTAGCTCCAATAACTCATCTCGTTGGGGCCGTCTACTTGACATATTCCATCGCATCTATGCGGCCTCTTTCAACGCGAGTATTGATATCTCTTACTCTCGTAAATAGTGCCAATTGTGGTTGGTCTTACTTCCCTAGCCCAAACGTACCTAGGTAGGATTCTATCAAGCGTAAGCAAGCCATCCCCGCCTTGGCAACTAATCCAGATCAGAGCGATTAATCAAGGCTAGTTTCCCCGTTAATAAACAATATACTAATTATCTTACTATTGTCATACTATCTTGCTCGAGTCTGGGAGTAGAAAAAGGGAGGGAGAGTACTATCCATGGATGAACATGGCCTACTTAGGCCGTGGTCAACTTTCCGGTCCGTCCAATGACAAATCCGCATTTCTAGGCTCTGGCCACATCGAAGCATGGATATCACTGTGCCCTTTCTGCTCACTTAGCCGTCTGGGGTTATGCTCACGCCTTAAACATCCCCTCGGCCCGTCAATCCCGGCGCCCACGATCGGCCACTAAGCCGTTCTCGTCCGGACGTCGGTATGTCGGACCCTCCGCGCGGACAACCTCCTTCGTCTTCGCGACTCTCTCAACTTCAATCCGACAAGCTCATGAGGGCGTTCGTCGACCACCCGTGGAATATCGCTAACGCAATTCATGCTGCAGCTTGCGACAAGCGACGACAATGGCGTCTATGCCAGCAGTAAGTCAGATCTCAAAACATACGTCTCTCCGCAATTCGTCCAACTGAACAACGACCCATCTTGATAGTGCGACCTGTGTTATTCCAGAAAGGTCAGGGATCCTAGCAAGACGCTTATCAATCTTACCAGTTGCGCCGCTCTTTAGCCCCTACTAAATCCGAGCAACTGCCTGTAGGTCAAATGCGATCGTCAGGATCCCTGCATGAACTGTGTCGATGCGCAAGTTGAATGCAATCGGACTCGGCAGGCAAGATTCCATCGCCCTCGAGTCTCCCGGTGCGGACACCTTAGCATCACTTGAATGCGTCGAAAAAACTAACATCAAGCAGTCTGGATGCACTCGCAAAAAGGCTGGCCAAACTCGAAAGTTCTAATAGCGAATCAACCTTTCTTTCATCACCTTCGTCAAATACCACCGATAACGACGGCGTTCTTTCGGGATCTTCGTCTCCCCAGGCCCGAAGTGTGGATTATGCTAAGGCCTCGGCGAAAAGGAAACATGAGTCTACACGCATATTGCCCGAAATGAGCCTAGCTGCCCAGCCTAACTCAAAGCGAAGAGTCTCGCAGGCTGTTACGTCAAATCTTCGTCGGGAAAGGCATTCCCCGGGCTCAGTATGCCCCGCCAGTGAAGCTAGGGAGTACATTGAACACGAACTCCAATGCAATCTGGCACTTTCGCACGACAGGCGCACTGCGCTCGAATCCGCACGGAATTTCGTGAACCAGCTATCAAACCCCTGTCTCCGCCGGCCGGACGAGAATGCTCCTGTAGAGGACATGGAAGTAGAAGATAACCTGGCTCCCCCTACTCTCACACCAGAACTGCTGTACATGATCTTGCCGGGTAGGTTATATCCGTCAACGAAGAAGTGAAATGCATCCAGAGCCGCTGACTCTCGCAGGGCCGGACAAAATGACTACGTCTCAGGGCGCAATTATCTGGCCAGACCACATCTCCAATAAAACACTGGAACGAATGGGACTGGCCATCATCGAACACAGTGAAAACGATCAAGTACTCCAGTTTTATCGAATTTGCGTATGGGCCAAGGCGGTCGCAAGCATCTCGAAATTAGCCCCGTTGGTGTCTAGTGAACGATTAAAAGTCCATTTCAGGACCTTGAAAAAGCAATATGAAGCAGCCGCCATTGAGGAATTAAATTCAATCCCAATGACTGCTGTTCCGAGTCTTGCCTTGCTGCAGGCATTGTTGTCGGGGGTAAGTACAAAATTGCCATCATCGTTGATCTAGTTAACCATGATCAGAAACGCTTGATGCAGCACATGGGAAATATGTCGCGCTGTTGGATGCTCGTGGCTTTCGCTTCACGAGTCATTGTCGCCCTGAACTATCACAACATCACCGACACCGTGCCCCGAAATGAAACGGAAGAAGACATCCATGCGTGTCTTTACACTTGCTATTACTTCGACAAGATCCTCAGCCTGCTTCTCCTCCGCCCACCATCCCTACCTGAACTCAAGGTTGATCCGGCGCAGTTGATTCATCTGGATCCCGAACTGCCAACCACGGCGATGGTCACAGGAATCGTTCAATATTCCCATCTCAGAGCTTCTCTTCTGGGTATTCTTCTGGATACGAAAAAGATAGGGGAAGTGGAAAAGGCGACTTTCCTGTCCGATCTTGTCGTTCAGGCGCACACAATCCACTCAAACTTTCAAGCAGTAAGTCTGGATCTATAGCCACGCGCGAAGCGACGTAAAGCTAAGCCATTATGAAAAGTATCGTAGTCGTAACGAACCGAGGTTTCCGGCATCATGGGACATCCTGCAACTGGAATGGCTATCAATGGACTTCAACTACTATTCCGTCCTGACCACCCTGATTCGAGCTCGGTCATCTGTGCTCAAGTCTCGCTTGGTCTGTGAAGAGTGCCTTTATGCCGCTCGTAAAGCACTGACCACTCTTCACGCTATGCAGGAGGCTTTCTCCAGCCATGTCACCTCGGTCGATGCCTATCCATACTTCCTCACATGGTATGCCCTTGCCTGTGCTCCCACTGGCCTCAGAAACAGAATACTCATGTCTTCATCCAGGACCATGCTGCTCTTCCCTCTTTCTCCATTTTTCGTGCTGTTCTGCAATGTGGTGGCGACCTCGGACCGAAGAGACTACGAAATGATAAGGAAAATCACCGACGAGCTGCGTCGATTTGCCAAGGCTAATGCCTCGATCGGCAAGTTGTACGGGTTGTTCTCCAAGTTTCTTGACCTGTGTGCGCCGTTGATCAAGACGAATCCAGAGTCCTGGTCGCCGCAGTGGAGTGTACTAGATCCCGCAAATGACATCGGCGCAGGCGCAAAGATGATCTCTCAAACCAGCTCATCATATTTAGATCATGGTCGGGACCATCAGGCCTCGGGGCCGGTTCCAAGTCCCATTACCAGCAGCCGAACCTCGGAAATGCCACAGTCGGTGGAAGGGTGGGATGACAGTCTGATGTGGGAGTTGTTCGATAACCAGCCATCTCTGGGGTGGGCGGAGTCGGAGATGTGGGATGCATTGACCCAGTTAGATAAATTATGATTGGCATAGGAAAGTTCTATTCAAATCGCTCTCGATGATCACAGGAAAGTCATGGATTCAGTCGGGTTGAACATGGAGTTATTTACTCGTGTAGCTCGTTGGGACACAGTCCCAACAGGAAGAGTGAAAGGGGATCAGGAATGAGTGGATCAGACATCCCAGAGTCTGGCGAGACGACAGTAAGGAAAGATGTTTGGCGAACGGCATGCAAAGGGGGCCATTATCGGACTGGAACACGCAGCCAAGTATTATAATACAGTATCGAAAGGATGAGGGCTGAGACGAGTCTATCCCGAAATCAAAACCCAAAGAAGGAAGAAAATCTATAGCCATCGTTAGCGTTATCCGGAGAATCAGCAGGAGAATACGCACCATCAGGACACCGAACATCTTCGCGATGAGCCATCGGTTTCCAGATACCCGAGTCCAATATTTCATCAGCTCTCGCTGAGCACCTTGCACATTGTCCACCACATCTTCCGTGTTGGCGTCAATGCGTTGAATCATCTCAGATTGTTCGCTGACCATTTGTGCTAGTTGGCCGAAGATGCCGCCCAATTCGCTGATAGTTCGTTCAATGGCTTCGATGGCTTCGCCACGGGCCTGCACGTACGTGTTGCTCGACTGAGCTTCCTCCATGACCAGCAGCTGTTGATCTGATTGCATCGATGGGCGTCCGAGAGGTGAAGGATTTGAGGGATCGAGGGTCAAGAGATCGGAAGAGTTTCCTTGGTATCCTGGTTGAGGCGTACGCCGTCCAGAGGGGTTATATAGAGGTGAATCAGAGCGCTGGGAATCGAGGGCACTTTGCGACTTGGATGATACAGACGACACGAAGTTCTCGGTCCTTGTGCGAGAAGCTTGGATATTCTTGGTCCGGACCTCCAGAACGTCCTTGAAACTAGCACCGACACCGGCTAGCTTCCCTTGCAACATCACGACAACCTAGAACGACCATGATTAGCAAGATTTCAATGCACTCAATCCTACGTTCCACTCACATTGTCATTGTGCTCCCCTTCCTGGTCCATCTTTGACCGACTAGATCTGGGGTGCTGAGCCTGAGTCAATGCTTGCAAGCCCGCGATCTGCTGGTTCAATGAGGCCAGATCTTGTTTTATCACGTAGGTCAATTCGGAGATCTCAACGGGCCGGTCATCAAACAGTGTTTTGCGTTTTGCCACTAAATCGCAGAATTAGAGCCTGACAATGATGCTCGCACGGCGGCCTATCCCAGGCAGGTCGCAAGGCTTAAATACTCACACTCCGCCAATCGCTGCAATTTCGCCGTTGTTCCAGTGATCCCCTTGCCAATGTCTCGCGCCCGCCGTGCAAACTCCGAGCGCGCGCTCTTGCCATCACCGGATGGTGAGCCATTCGCTTGTCGCCTTTGAGCATCAGTCAGCAGTGCCTGGCGCTGCGACCCAACCTTGGAGGTGCCCAGGCGCTTTTGAGCCTGCCCCAAGATCGCGCTGAACTCGCTTGTGCGATCTTGTATCGACGGTCCGGTCATGGTGTAGAATGCGAAGTGGAGGCGGCACCGGTATTAATTCGACGGTGTGTCCGTTCCGATAATCAACGCGAGCGGGGGAAGAGGAGTACTGTAGACTCGGCCGCTGTTTCGGGAGGTTGGTTGAGATCCAAACGACCTGTAATCGATAAGGGGGGGGCGTAGACGTGGCCGCTTGCAGTAATGGCGACGGAGGAGATCTCAGAGAGCGGCAGAAAAGGAGTGAAGAATTAGGGCCACAGTGTGCATCGACGAGGAGATTGCAGGACACCGGGAATGTTCAGGAGAACGACCGCCACGACGCTGGCCACTGCAAGCTTCCTGTCAACTCGAAACACGTCGATCGCGCCTCTTTCACGTGACAGTGTTGCTTACCTCAGCAGCACCGCCACCCGCGATAAATATAGATGGGCCACGCATTCCCCAGACGGAGAATCAGGGGGAGCGCTGCGTCGTGCATTCTGACGTCCTCGCGCTTGTCTTTTCTTTTGGGCGTACATTCATTGTGTCGCCTTGGGATCACTTCCACATCCTTGTGGATATACGTCATCTCAGCCGTGTACAATAATCTTGTTTCCCGCACCCCGTGGCCAGCCAACCGATCTGATCAGCGCCCGCATTGGCAACGTTGCTCACGCCACTCCGTCCGTCCTCAAATAACCGCTTACCCTCCTCCTGCACGGTCTTAGGGGAATCATCCGCACGCAAGCCATCTTGCATAATTCAGCTTTTCTCATAGCGACGCCGGCACTTGGCGAGCGAGCCAGCAACCGATGCTGGATTCCCGCACCAGGTCAACTTGAAACTCCACCTATAATGGCGAACCCCAACTCCCAGCGGCCTGGGGGCACGGCTCAGATGTAAGTATCCCCGGCTTCCCCTCATATATACCTGGTTGTACGAGCTCTGAGACATCCCTCCAGCCCATCGCCACCTAGTACGAACAGTCCCCTCTCTCCGGCAAGTGGGAGCAGCAATCCAATCTCCTTTCGAACGAATGTGAATCGTGCGAAGACAAAGCGATGGGTAGAAGCAAAGCAGTACTCCTACGATGGTGGAGACTGGGGTGATGAGGACGACGAGGAGGAGGAGGAAGAGCCCCCAGCAGTACCTCGGCCTCCGTATCCAACCCAGAGAACCGGTAGCTCGTCGGAGTTGAGCTCCAGGCGTTTATCTGGCCTGACCTTTGGAGCCGAAGAGTCACGAAGAAGTCCCTCCGCCGATGCGAAACCGGAGGCCAGCGGAGACAATCAGAAGACTTTACCCTTCGTCAGGCCTGCGGACCTTTATAAACGGATGCGTGAAGAGGCATCACCGAGCTCAGCACAGTCTGCCAGTGCCTCGCCACCAGTTGCCACTCCTGGTGATGATGTTCCAAAGCCTGGGGGACTCAACACCTCACGCGCAGCACCACATGCACCCTCCGTGGCACTGCCAGAGGTGAAAAGAATATCGGGATTCGGCACCGATTTCCTGGGGGGAGGTGACTCGAGTCCCCAGCATAAAACGGACGTCGAGTCGCAGGAGATCAAGCTACAGCACAACCCCTCGCAGGCTTCCCAGGGGTCTGAAGGTTTCCGATCGGTGGTGCACCAGGCATTTGACGTTCCAGAAACTCCGAATTCTACTGATGGCAGTGTGGTGCGGTCCAACAGCGATGGAACATCCGTGATCAGCCCTATTATGAGCAAGAGTGGATATCCTGATGATAAGACACCCACAATTCCCGAGGAACCCGCGGAAGCAAGCACCCCAACTGGTGCTTCCACAGCACCTGCAAACAACGGCCCTGTTTTCATACCTGGTCATCGGCGCGATATGAGCCTTCCTAGCCGGGATAACAGCCCGTCGAAGCGACCGGTAGTCACAGACCAGCAAGGTCCCTCAGCAGGCCATGCAGAGCTTTCTTCGGTTTCTCCAACGGATCAGGATTATATCCAGACTCAGTCACCTGATCGTGCATTTGACGGGACCCTCGAACAGATCCCTTCCAATCATGAGAAGGACTTTGTTGCCCCTCTGAAATTTGGAAGCACTGGCACTGCGGGTTCTGAAGGCTATCGCGGGGACATACCTGTGATTGTGCCTGCAGTGAGCGCAGGTAATTCACCGCAGGATACCGATAACGACCGGCTTCGAGAAGAGATAATTCGTTCCCTGAGCCGCGAGAATTCTCAAGAACCGGAGCCGAGCCAGCAACCCCAAACTCAACCATCCAGAGACGAGTCCATTCCACATCAGTATGAAAAATACTGGGATGGCGCGACTGGGCCGAGCTCCGAGGAGACCTCAAAACCCCTGGTTTCGGAATCTCACCCAGAGTGGAATGGTACACACCCTCTGGGAGCTCAAGACCCATACGCAACTACTCAAACTGCCATTAGGGCAGCTCCATCGGCACCAGGGGAGCCTCTGCGGAAGCCTCGACTAGGACGCCGGTTCTCGTGGGAATCCTCCTCTGAAGCGAGCGAGCCTCCTCAAGTCCCTGATAACCAGTCTTCTCCCCCTCCTGTGGACACAGAGCTGGCCACCCAAGAGCCAGAGCCTTTACCAGCGGATTCCGTAGGAGCGGCACCGGAGGATCTGTCAAGGGTACCGCCGGAATATGATGAGGAACGTCCCGAAAGCCAACGCACTGTCGAAAAGCCCAGGCTTTCCATTGTGCCCCCGGTGCCTGAAAGCAGTTCCCCACCAGAACAAATAATGGGTCCCGTCGATGCTCCGCCTTCTCAACGAGGCACACCTCCGACTACTATTGTCGGAACTTCGGCAATTGACGAGAAGAAGCTTCAAGGCTTTCGTGAAATACTCAATATCACTGTTCCAGCTGAGCGTACCCGGGCGTTCGACCACACGCGAGACCAATTCGCCGCTCTTGACACTGGCTTGAACCACTGGGTCCAGTTTATGGTCCACAATAGCTCGGACCACGCTGATGTCGTCCAGCAAAGCCGGGGTTTGTCGTCTGGATTCCCCCATCATTCTCCTACTAGGAGCAAGTTCCCCAAGCTGTCATCTCTGGGTAACCTCGCAGCGTCTCGAGAAGACGGCACCCCGACCAGCGCGAGCCACATCAGACGTCCCTCCGGCCATATTGGAACAATCGTGAACAGGCAAAATGTCGAGCAACGTGGAAAGGAATTTCTTCACACCGCGGGAATCTTCGGTGGCAAGGCGGGCGGAGCTGCGAAGGGTTTGTTCGCCAAAGGCAGGAGCAAGTTCCGACCCAGCGGAGACAAGGTAGATTCATGATCTTTTTTCTTTTTCGATTGGGGTTTCTTTTTCGATGCACTTGGAATGGCGCGCTGGACGGCCTGCGCTATGATTTTCTCCCATCACTTCAGTTCTGCTTCTTTGTTTCCAATCTTTCTGCTCGATACCACGATGTAATTTCCCATCGCTTTGGCATTGGATTCTAGAATGCGACATGATTGATGCATCTGCTTCTTCCTGGCCCATTTCCATCTCCCCATCCTCTTGCTCGCGCCCATTCTGATGTTGGTAATGTCTGTAGGGTCAATCGACGACTGCGCGCAAAAATCTGCACTTCTCGTTTACACCGGAGTCAAATGACTCCGGGGGTAGTCCTAACCGGCGCAATTCTCTCACCCTGAACAGTCTTCCCGTCTTCAAGTTCGGCCGAAGCGAGAATCCCACGACTTTCTCCTCTGCCACGACGGACCAGCCCCCGACTTTAACTCTAGATCCCTCCTTGGACGGCGAGCGTGCAGGCAAACGGTTCAAATCAACCGAGACTGGCGACTCGCTACGCACTCAGAACGATGTCGCCCACAATGTGCCTGTGAATAATAACGAGAAGCTCGACTATACAGGAGATTTCGAGAAAGAAATGAATGCGGCCCTTGGTCTCTCGCCTACTGAAGCGCGTCCGAAACAGCCGTTGGGTCTTGGACCAGTGTTAGAATCAAACGGGGACACCGACAACCCTCCCCAACCTCCAGCTAAAGACACTGTTATTTTCAAGAAGAACGAGCGTTCCTCGATGAAGCCCAGTATTGAGAAGAGTCTGCCAGTACTGCCGAAGCAGCACTCTGAGGATGACGCTTCATCAACTACTGCACCTCCAACAAGTCGACGTTCTATGCACATCCTCGAGGCCATGGCTCCGACAATTCGTCCAGTGGTGGATGAGGAAACGAAGCCTCCTATTCCACCGAAAGATCTCCCCCCGAAGGAGGTTCCACCAAAGATGGCTTCGTCGCAGGAATATGTGCCGCCGTCTCAGACAAATCATACTGCTCGCCAGCCGTCTGTCTCAACACTTGGAGAAGATGAAGAACGAGCAAGTTACCCAGGCGATGGTGAAGTCGACACCCCGCCTTCCCCCTTGCAGGAGCCTGTGAAAGATTCCGAAGACCCCGTGTACGGCAAGCCTCTCCCGGATGCTAAAGCCTCCGGAGCTTCTCTGCCGTCGGTTGAAGAAGATGTCCCAGGTTTCGGTCCAGTCTATCCGCCGCGACCTCCAAGTTCTGCAGAGATCCTCGAATCCAAACGCAGGTCGATCAGCGGACTAGCAACTTCAGCTCCAGGCGTGCAAAGCCCCTTGAGAAACGAAGTCAGGTATTCGCCTGCAACCCGAAGCAGCATGTTGAGCTTCGGCAGTTTTGGCCGACAGACTACCGGAAGCAAAGGAAGTCGGCCGCCTTCTCCTGCGAACGAACTCTCGCGTCGTATGTGGTCGAACTCCTCGGCGCAAAATGGCGATTCGAAAATGGACAAGTTGAAGAGCTTCGGAAAACGCCGTCGGGCTTCAGTCGGTGATCTCCTTACTGGGATCCAAGGAGGGCTTCAGGGGCTCCAAAACAAAGGCCAGCAGCAGGAGTTGCAAGAAAGTGGCCATCCACGGAAGCGAACCTTCAGTAGGATCAGTGTATGTTTATCCCAGGAGTATTGGAAGGCTATATGCGGTTATTCTAACTCAAAGCAGGGCCTTTTTGGACGTCAACAGGAACTTCAGCCTGCAAGTTTGAAGCATGATGATACGAAAGCTAGTACCCCGGATCTAGCCGATAAGGCTCTACCAACTCCCCCTTCAAACAGCTCTACACATGCTCCAGCTGCACGGGATGCACAGCATACAGGTTCTTTTATAACAGGCAAGCCCCTTCCAGCAGCTCCGGTCATTGCGACCACAATGTCTTCACCTCGGCGATCCACCGATTCAACGTCTTCCGTCCGTGATCCTCGCCAGCGTGCCAGTATGCAGCTCCCATCCAGTACCTCTGCCAATGCTATGGTGCAGGGTCGTTTCTATTCGCAGCAGTTGCAGTCTGGGGAGGTCGCAGCTCCTAGCCAGCACTCTCGAACAAAAAGTCAACCCCTGATGGGTCAGCCTATATCTCCAGTTCCCCCATCTGAGTCGGACAAAAGTGGCTCACGTTCGTCGCCGCCGCTATCTCAAGTGCATGAATTAGAAGACCGTGTGTCACCGAACGTGCAGGATGAGCCTACAGAGGCCTCCCGAAAGTCACAGGAGTACACCGAGGTTTCCCCGCATGATGAGGGCCTGTATTCGGGGCAGCATGAGGAGCAAGTGCAACACCAGAAGGCCGAGCAGCAGTCCGAGCAGCAGTCCGAGCAGCAGTCCGAGCAAGAACAACCCCCAGAGGTCAAGGAGCAAAACTTTTTTCAGTCAAACATCCAGCCAAGTCTCAGCGTGCGATCGCGCAAGCCAGTAGGCACTCCGCCTAACGCCCCTGAGCCCACGGGTGCCCCCGAGATCAACTCACCTAAAGATATCGTTGTCTCAAACGCCTCCACCGTCTCCGAACACCCCCATCGCAATGAGGCGCGCACCCTCAACGAAACACCCGAACCGGTCGAACTCGCCATCACAAAAGACGATTCCAGCGAAGAGGTCGTCATGTCTCCGACGACGTATCCGGGACAAGAATGGACGCCGATGTATATCTAAAGATACCCATCATTATCGAGCGATCACGTTATGATACCCCTTTTTCCTTCTATCAGTCTCTGAGACGCATTTCCTTCTTGATACATATTGCCTTTGTTTTTTCTTTTGCCATTTTTATTGTAAGAAAACAACATTTGCAAATAGTGTAGCGTCTATTCCGATGTGGCAGTGCCCCGTTGCATTCCCAGCTCCCTGTTTATATTGTCAGGCTCATATCTTTGAATACTAGAAAGCATGCATACACGGATACTCTTCTAGCAGTAAACATCTATTGCGTCGTTACTTTGAGTATTCCCGCTGGAAAGCTTTTTAGTACTCAAGTAAGCAATTTCTCAACCAGGGCAGGCATGAAAGCCAGTATTCAGGCACCCAAGCACCCGTGATGAGTATAAGATCGTCCACCCGTATTTCCCTCCCGCTTCTTTTTTTCAACTCTTACCTCCTCCTTCCCCTCTATATCATTTATTCGCATCAACACAGGCCTCCAGATTCTTTAAATATAGCCTCTTTCCCACATTTACTCGTGTTCGACCATTTTATAGAACTCAATATGGTGTCGAGCTCTCGAGTAACGCGAACATCGTGGCCGTCCATGAGAGTCGTTCGATGCGGATATTCTTTATTGACTCTGTTGCAACGCTATATAAATTGCTCGTTGAGGATGCCGACAGCACCAGCGTCAGATGCTGGCGATCCAGCAACTCAAGCGTGGAAAATGGAGCACTTACGCTACAAAGGAAGCAGGAAACAGCGTATGCTGCCTGAGGAAGCAGGAAACGTCTTACGCTGCAAGTGAGTCCCATCGAGCGTTCTTATCATCGGGTAGCCCTGAAGGTGACGAAAAGACCAACTCGCATGCCTGGTGACATGTATGCAGCACCCGCACAATCTATAGATGACAGAAGTGCATCAGCGACCTGAAGAGCTTACCGGTGATAAGCCCGGTGCTTCCAAATCCGCTCGGTCTCCGGAATGTGCACTGGTTATACTGGAGAAGGGCCCTCGAACTTTCATAACAGACGGTGCGGATGGAGTTAACTGTTCGCGAACACGGCTCCTCGGCCTTTTCAAAGCCCTCGTCACTTGGTGGAGCATATCACAGTCATGGGCTTGGATCTTTCGCACGACTGCTACGCCATAAACCCCATCAAAGAGAGGACTTACAATAACCAGGGCTACTCCACCTAGTGGGCGGAAATATTTACTCTTGCGGCGCACCCTGTTACCGGTTCCGAAGTCCTGTGCCCAGGGTATTCTCCGATGACGAGGGTACTAAAAGGGCTACGTTATCTCCCAACCCCTTCATCCTTCCAGCACTCAACCTGGATCGACGTGGCCGAGCACATACACGCCCTCGTACCGTTCTATGAGGGAAGCCAGTCCGGACGACAGATCCCGCTACACATTGGGGCCAGCTACGGCGGTTGTTATGCGGGAACGACGAGCAGCTGCAGGTCTTGACCATCTGAGATGTGAATATCCAGGGATATCATACTAAGGGCGATTTGCAACATACGCAGTTGGCCTCGCAGCGCCCGTATATATGCTCCTTCCATTTGCAGTTTGCGCGGCAGCCGTTCCAGGTGTCGGGGAGATGGATGCAACCATGGCCAAACCCCGGAAGGTAGGACCTCGAAGGCCGTATCTGCTAGGCTTTGTTATTCTACGACCACCAGCATTTCGGATCTAACGCCCTCCTGGGGGTTTGTTGCTGAGATGCCCCTACGAAGGCTCCCATAGGTCCCCTGTCAAGACTGAGCCTGCGGATATATACCGATTTTGCGGTGCCGAGGATTCGCATACGTTAACAACAATCTGTTCTTGATCCATGCTATAATAGAATGATACACATATCCCAAAAGTGCGGCCGCTCGTGAACATCCGAAAACAAGTCCACACAAGCAAGAGATTCGTCTTGTAAATAAGGAGAATGCAATGGTCAGAAGGTCGGAGATCGTGGGACACCTAGATTCCAAAATTTCGAGACGGAGAGGGGAGAGACGCATATTGAATAGTGGAGTAGAGAAATGTAGGAAGCGAGTCTATCAAAGCAGGTCTATCCCTCAAACACGTTCTGGTTCAATTCAACCCCCATGTCCTTGGCCATGGTCTGCATCTGCGCCTCAATGTCATCCTCCATCCCGCCCCCGAGGCGGAAGAATTGCCGGATCTTGGTGAAATAGAAGAAAATGTCGCTGGTCAAAAGCACTATGCGGAACACGACGTGCCGTCCCAGATTTCGGATCTTCTCGCTCAGCGGCAGATCGGGTGATTCGATAAGAGCACGCGAAGCCCAGATACCAGTGATCTTGACACGATTCACCGGGGAGCCGAGGAACTGGTTGTTCGCCTGCACGATACGCAAGTTTCGGCCGATGAAGATCAGCTCGCGCGGCCACTTGGTCTCGTCGCCGAGGATCTCGCGGATCGCCTTGCGCGCGGCCTGCTGCATCTCGTAGTGGCGCTCCGCACGCTCAGACTGGCTGAGGCCCTCGATGCCCCGATGCGTGGACATGTCACCGCCGCGGTAGGGGCGCATCAGCGTCGCCGAAGCGAAGACGTCAGCGTTGTTGACGCCCCATTCCTTCACAATCTTGCCCAGGGTCTTGTTGTCAAACGTCATCAACGCCTTCCAGAAACGCGCATACTGGTGCCGGAACCCGGGCTCCATGTGGATGTACAGGCCGTGGTCGATCAGCACCAGCTCGGGACGGCCGGAGGGCTTGCGTCGGATGAAGATGTTACCTGGGTGCGGGTCGCAGTGTACCCATCCCCATAGGAACATCTGGGCTGAAAACAGGTCGACCATGGTGGTCATCACGTCCTTGAGGGACAGGCCAAGCCCGCCACGGTTGTTCTGGCCCCGCCAGTGAGAGCGCTCAGGCTTGAGCTTGGCGGTTTGGTGGTCTTGAGGAGCAGACGCGCCCTTCGGAGGGTCGAGCGGCGTGCCATGGCATCCTGGGCTTCCCTGGCGCCAGCCACCGCGCCACGACCGTGTGATCGAGTCCTTGTCCCACAGCCGCACACCTTCAACCCATTCAGCGGTCATGACACGCCTCGAGCTCAGCTCGCGGAAAACCTTGGGAATGTAAACCCTGTCCCGTAAACGAGGCTCGCCGGCCACCAGCCGAGCCATGTTCTCTGAATTGTTCGCTTCATTCTCGAAATCAGTTTCGAGGGAGAGACGCTCGCTAATATATGGTACCAAACTGTAGAAGGGAATGTCAAACAATTTGCTATAGATATAGGTTACGACTCTATGTATCGTGGTCAGTATTCAATCTCTTACCCGTCTGAATCAACTAGGCTGAGAGGGGAGGGATCTCACTTGAAAGCCCACAAATCCCAGGCCAATTGCTGCACGATTTCATGCTTCTGAATCTTGATAGCAACCTCCCTGCCATCCTGCAAGCGCGCCCAGTGCACCTGAGCTACACTCGCACTCGCACGAGCTCTGCGCTCCATCACGCCCTTCCCCGGTTCCCCGTCGAATGAGACGCCAAACACCTCCTCGGGCGATTTGCCAAAATCCTCGCGGATGGTCTTCTCAACATCCTTCCAGGCATTCTGCGGCGCATCGTCAAACATACGCGAGAACATCTGCTGGAACTCGGGCGGCAGGATAGCCGATTGCATGGCGATCGCCTGGCCCATCTTCAAGTAGAGCCCACCATTATGACGTAGCAGGTCCGATAACCGCTCGGCGTTCCGGGCGTGCACCGCAGTAATGGAGCTAGCCAGCGGCGGGTGGGGGCGGAAGTTGATTTTGTAGTCGAGAGCGACGAGGAGGCCGAGAGAGAAGGTGCGGACGGTTCGAGTCAGCGATGAGGCATAGAACTGGGTGTCGATGCCGTAGATGATCCCCGTGGCGGCCGAGACATAGACCAGCCGCCGCAGCCATCTACGGGTGCGAGCGTAGGTCTTTGCAGCGGTCGGCTTGCCTAGTGAGCTCGGAGACGGCGGGACAAAGGGCTGGAATTCTCCTGGGTGGACGAAGCGGCGCAGGGGAGGTCGCCAGAGCGAAGGACGAGCTGCGGCGACCGGCCGCAGTGAGCGGAGGAGGGTCGCGTGCGCCATGAATCGGAATGGATCGCAGACTATCGGCGCATGGCGCGAGCTGGAGAGAGATACAAGGCAAAGGGGGAGGAAGTGAGATCCCGCGGTGGGATTGAGGACGCCGGAGAAGCGAAGAGCGACGAGCTGCGATTCGGCCTGTCGTCATCCGCGCGGACTCGGAGTTCGGGGCGAATTCAAGCTTACAGGCGGACAAACAATGCGAGTTGGAACGGGATAGCATGGTCTCTATGCAATTATATTAAATTATACAGTCAGAGTATAGAAGGAATATCCGAAATGACATGACGCTCTATCACAGTTCCTCATGCTTGTACGAGTCCAGTTGATCGCACACCCTCGCATACTCGCGCATGTTGTTTGGGATGGTGTCCTCCCACAGCTCGTCGCCCTGCAGAAAATTGTATTGTTCTTTGCACGCCTGTTCTGATGCCATTGGGAGCAGAACTGGAAGATGCTTCATCGCGGCTTTCACGAAGTTGCGCTTGAAGCAGTTGCCGAAATCGGCCAAAGTATTGGGGTCGGAGCAGATGTGTTGCCCATGAAGCATCGAGCCACAGCGGTCCTTGATGATGATGGCGACATCGTCACCCATCTTCAGTAGCGCATCCTCTTTATGAGGGACGTTCATGCGTTTCATGAGACTGCGCACGGCGGGGACGAAAGAGTTGTTGCGCGTCCAGAGGTCCCAGTGTGGGATGGTCGGCTGGCATCCACGCTCGCAGATCTCGCTCTGAAAGGTGTTGAAGATGTGGGTTGGTCGACCGACCAGAGCCGAGATGACTCGAATGCAAGATAGGCCGACTGCGGCGATGGGGGTGAGGAAGAAGAAAAGGAGGATAAAGAGGTGGCTGAAGGGGACACGCATCGCAGGATGGAAGACGGAGTTCGAGGAACAGAGAGCACGGGAGAAGACAGGGCAGTTAATCGCGAATCGTATGCGAAGAGAGAGACGAAGAAGTCACTGTTCGCTATTCTCCGTGGATGAGAAGGAGATCTTCCCCGCGATGGGCGCCTGCGGAGTTGCGGAGACTGAGGAATTGGAGTTCAGCCAATGCAGTCCAAGCTTGAAGAATCACCATCTTTCACTCTTTCCTCCACTAAGCCTCCTTCAATCAGGTCAACTCTTCGTCCAATAAGAACGGGAATTGCCCTGAGATATATATACTCACTCGAGCTCTTATCTCCGGAACCCACTCTCCATCAACGTCGGCCTCACGTCACTCGTCCTCGAGCCCTCGTCTAGCCCCCGGGGCCTCGTAGCCCCCAATCAACCGACATCGTGCATCGGTCGACACTTATCCATATGCGCAAAGAATCAATCGGCAACAGTCGGAGGAAGAGATAATCCCTGCGACCGAGTCGACACTAAAAGGTGCGGGGTGCTGCCCACTCTGCCTCTGGCGCTGAACACATCTCTACACGCCGTCATGGACACTCTCAACCTCCAAGAGGTGGACTCGCTGCAGGCCACGATCATCATCGACAATGATCTGGACCCAATGTCTCCCCCGGCTCCCGATACGGTTCAGGTCTCTGGGCTGATGGGCACCATCGCCATGAAATCCCCGCACGCGCTCACCGACCGCGGCGATGCAGTCAAAGAGGTGCGGATGGACGACGTCTGTTGCTCGGCGCATGGCCTGTCGATCTTGGTGGTAAGATGAGGATTGCACCCACACTGTTCAGAGATCTGGCTCACCGATGGTTGGTGTTGGTGTCGTGTAGACAGCGACCAAGGGAGATAAGAAGCATACCATTCTCTTCGACGTCGGCCCGAAAGAGGATGCATGGGAGAGTAACGTGAAGCGACTGCGGCCGGACCTTGCCTCCGTGGACATGATCCATCTGTCTCACTGGCATCGAGACCACTCAGGTCCGTTCTTCTCTCGAGGCTTCTCAGGTTGTGGACTTGAAGATGTGGAATGAAGCCCTGACTTTGTCCAGGTGGCATGTTGAAGGCCATCCAAATGATTCAGGATGCCAAACAGGCTGAAGGCCGGACTGACCATCTCGTCGTGAATGTGCATCCGGATCGTCCAGCCTACCGCGGCATCACTCTGTCTAATGGTCTCATATCCTTCGAGGCCGATCCTACCTTCGAGGAGATATCTCGTACTGGCGTGATACTGCAGAAGCAGAGTGAAAAGGAAACAGTTCTCGATGATCTGTTTCTCATCTCCGGAGAGATCCCACGAGTGATGCCGTATGAAGTCGGTCTCAAGAACGCGGTGCGCTTCGACTCCGAAAGCAAGGACTGGTACTCGGAGGAGGTCATCGCTGACGAGCGCTTCCTCGCATGCAACGTCAAAGGTGAGTGAATCCTGGCCATTGGATATCAAGATATGGGCATGCTGACATTGAGGCAGGTAAGGGAATTGTGCTCTTCACAGGTTGCAGTCATGCGGGTGTAGTCAACTCGACCAAGCACGCCCTCGACCTCATCGGCGCTGACACACCTCTCCATGCTGTGGTGGGCGGTTTCCATCTCTCCATGAGTGAAGAGTCGCAGATCAAGAGAACGGTGGCCGATCTCAAACGCCTCGATCCCGCCGTTCTCCTGCCCGGTCACTGTTCCGGCTGGCGCTCCAAGTTCGCCATTGAACAGGCCATGCCCGGGACGCTAGTCCCCTGTACCGTCGGCATCACGATCGGCTTCTAGGCCATGCAGTTCCGATTAGGTGCTCGGCCGGCATGCATCTGTTCCTTGCATCGTCCTGTTTCCACGTGTATATCAAGGGTCCAACATAAATCTAAAACAGCGTGCCTGGCGTTGCTCAGGGCAACTTGCCACCTCGAATCCAGGGGTGAATGTCGTCATTAGCCCTCGGCATACTTTGCTGTGTTGAGTGAGATCCAGATCACCTGCGGAAGTTTCCCTTGCTGCATTCCTAACCCAGCTGATCGGGATCATACGCATCTTGATACTCTATTTGCAGAACTCTATAGACCGGAGCGTTGGCGGGTGGTATGGCGGGACGGGAGTTGAGCGATGGTGAGGGTGTTTGAGATGGACGTTTGAATTTCATTATATTTTCAAGTGGCACTTCACGGTGTAGACCGCTCTTCTAGATGATAAGTATTCTAAAGTTGTCTGAATGGCGAGAGTTGAGCAAGCATCTCGGTGTCGTAGTATCTCGGAGTGCCCAATTATATATATCGTCCTGAACACAACAGCACCGATATGTGAGCAACCCAACATAAACTGCCATCAGGATTAATTTCATTAAGCACAACGAGTTACCTGGATGTAGCCAAATATACGTTGTAATTATTGGTTAGGTAGCTAAGCTATAGATGCCTCTTATCCATACCCACATATCTTCAGAGTTTCTATTTGTATAGACCAACATCGGATCCATAGATTGAAGCACGGTATATCCTATATGGGATATACTAATATCTCACACGCATCGATACGTCCACTCTCAAGCATGTCAGATATCCTCTTTCAATTACACCACGGCTATCTTGGTACTACTACAGTCAGTCTTCCACACCCCTCTACGCCCAATCCTACACAACGACCCTAGGTAGGCAGTACAACCCCAGTGATCAAATAAACACAGTCGTAGATAGACGCCCCGTGATGCAATCATCTGCTCTGGGTAAGATACACAGCCAAGAACCAAAGAGGTTAAACAACGCGCTCGTCGCAACACTTGGCACGGTCGATCACCCAACACGAGCATCCCACCGTCTGCCGCGAATAGCGACATCCCCTAATCCGCTCACCCCCTCAAGTCAGCTCACGCGTCGACACAATGGCACGGTATCGAGTCCTACTCACACGGCACTGTACAGCCCCCGCCAAGCACAGAGGCGCGATGCGTGGAAGAAAGCAACAGCCATAGTCACCGTCGCCCTTGCTCCTGCAGCTTAGACGCAGCGTCGGAGGAAGTTGGCAAAGCATACTGACTCGCTGCCATCTGCACTCCCGTTCCGCCCCATGGCGATCATCGGTGTCGGTGTCGGCGTTCCTGCACCAGAATTGCCCCCGCGGATCCCCCGGGGAAAGGGGGCGCCAGACACGACGATATACGGCTGTGCAGACACACACACACCAGTGCATGAACGACCGAGCAGTGCAGAGCCCGCCAAGACGATGATGCGGGAGGGATGCACGGCGCGTTCTTGGCGGGCGTTCAGGGGGAGCGCGGTGGTCCAGTGCATGTATGTACAAGTCCAGTACTACGTCCGGTACTGACTTGCATGCTGTCAGTCGATCAAGGGGATGGCCCGGGGGATCCCCGGCGACATCATCGTGTATGCAGTTCGTGCCCTGCTGGATCAATGCCCATGTACCGTATACCGCTGTACAGGACGTATGCTCCATACCTCGCCAAGCGTGTCTGCGCTGTTACCTCTGCAGGTTCACCATGCAGCGCTTGCGGTGCCCGTCGCGACACGCTGATACGCCCACTCCACGCTGCAACGCAGATCCCGACGGGGATCGTCCTCCGGGGCGACATTGGCGCCAAGCGTGTCTGCCCGGAGGGATTGTCGGGGGTTGCAATAGTCTGCCAACCCGTACTTGCAGGAGTCTATCGACGCGGCGATGATCTCCGGGGCGGAGGGTGTTTGTTTTGCGAGGCTGATGAGCGCCTTGCCACGCCATAGTCGGATCCTACGGTCCGATCCTGAGCGCTCGATTCGAGAAGCAGTACGGGGCTACTCGATCAGGCTCTGGGATTTGAGATTGAATGGTGATCATGTCTCGGTCTGGGCATGTCATGGAGGCTCCACGACCACTGCGAGGTGAAAGTCTATATACATACTATATGTACTACAACTCCCGGATCCAGCACACCCGAGCCTTTGATCTCATTATTGGGCGCAAGTGGCCCCTGGATTCCGCCCAGCCAAGCCTGACGGTGGAACAGGGATTCTATGGCGGTTGGTTCTCCGCCGATTCTGCATCGCGAGAGCATCTTGAACTCGACTCAGTACTCCGGTCACGGCCTCTATCCCTGTTCCGCGCTGTCGGGACAATGTGCCAGGGACGCGGTCGATCGTGGAGAGACAATCCACAGTGGCGAAGCTCGGCATTGAACTTAATTCCAGCATGCAAATGCATCTCAATATACAATATATGCGCTGGCATACTATCTATAGAAGTGAGCAGGCCACAGACAGGGATCAGCACGGCGATGATGAACATATCCCTGTCGAGCGTGGTCTGGTTCATCGGTTTATTACGCCGAAGCCAAGATCGATTCACGGAGGTGGTCGGGAGCATGCATGCGATAGTCATTTGCATGTCGCTCGCGAGGCCACGGCCGTATCGCCGGTATCATATCATTGTTCTGATCGGCGTCGTGTCGGGCACAAGCACGAGCTGCAGAAACCCGACGATACAACAGTACATAGCCACTCTGGAGGTCTACCGTGCGTGGCAGCATTCTCATTATCGTGGAAGCCTACCAGTCAGCAGAGGAGAGGCGCCAGCACGAGTGACACAGCCAAGCCTATCGGCCGTGGGAATTCACCGCCGTGCCCGGGGAACTAGGATCGCCGGGCGTTCGCGATGCACCGATGATCGTATGGAGCCGAGTCTGGCAGCCCGTGGCTGAACACTGAAAGAATGAGCGGTGCTCTCGGTAACTAACTAACGTTAGTTATCCTCGACGTACGCGCAATGGTATCATCTGGTTACGCCAGTGGCGGCGCAAGACAGGGAGAACAAAGAAAGCCTCATAAGCCGACACACGGAGGACAAGGGGGCCACTGGGAGGGAATCGTGATCATCATCATACAGAAAGTAACTATCAACTATGACCAACGCTCTTGAGAGTGCAGGTTGTGCAGTGCGAAGCAAATCGTGGCTACACTCCTCCAGCGCCAGGTCGGGCTACCTACCCAAAACCCTGCGTCAGGAACCATCAGGACGCCAGAGCCTCGGTGATCCTCGCGGCTCAGGTCTTCTCCAGGAGAGACACGACTCAAGGCGATGAACCAGAATAGCTAGCCCGTTTCAAACCTGTTCTCACGCCCACGCCCCATTCCCTCCACGCCAATCCGCCCAGATTTAATAGTGATTTGCACGATGGCGCGCCCTCGCACGTAAAGAGTTTCGCTCCGGGCCCGTTGCAAGCGTCGCATCGAGTCAAGCGTGTGGGGGCGCAAGTGCTCCTTGCCTAGCTTAGCTGCTTAGCTGGTGTTTTGGTTTCTTTTTTCAGCGTTCTCCTGTCGATCACCCACCGAGCGGACCAACATGTGGCCTGGCTGTTTTGGAGTGTCTGGGTACAGTTTACGGGGTGACCGCGAGGCGCGTCAAGCTTGGAAATTGGAATTGTCTCTTGGATTGCCCTGAGCAGCCCCAATTGGCAAGCTGGCAAGCTGCCTGGGCAGCTCGGCATTGGCCCCAAGCTATCCAGCGTCGAGCGGCTGGGTATGCACGATGGCATCATCGCGGCTTGAGATTCCTCGCGGGATCGCGTACGGCGCTCTGACGGAGTCCCTAGTGAGTGCTATCAAGATTATTGTCGCATCGCGTCCGGCCAATGGTGTCTCGCTCTATTCTGCGCTACAGTAGCTGCAGGGTCCGGGCATATTCTCCTGCTATGCATAGACCAGTCTACATACTTCCTCGGCTCTATACACGTACTCTACTACATACGCCGAACTCGCTCACGGTCTGCCCCCCCCCCCCCCCCGTTCCTGGCGCGCACAAGACAACGCCCGTTGATGAGGCGACGATAAGCCTAATCCAGACAAACGCCGGGCGCCCGACTTCAGCCCGGACTCCGGGGCGCTCGACAGATTCACCCACTACACCCCTTTCAAGCAGTGAGGATGAAGGATCCTTGCGCGGCGACACCGCGATGGGCGTCACGATGGGGATCGATCTTGTCTGGCGCGGAAAGAACACGTCGTGCTGGGTAGCGGATCGGCGCAGGGGTGTGTATGCAGCCAAGAGCGTGGTGGAATGGAAGCGAGCCCTACTTGACGGTGGGAGAATGGAGAGTGTATGGGGCATGTGCTTCGATGCCCTATATGGATTTGCATTTGGATGGTAGATAGGGCTACGGTGGCCAATAACCTACGCGCCCATTGCCTTTCACACTCGTGCCCCGGCGCACAGAGCGAAAAGCGGGAAGAAAAAGAAGAAAAAAAAAGAATTTTCTCCCGCCTTCCTTCTGCTGGTGATTTTATCCGGTCCCTGGGATCAATACCATTTTACGACGTCTAAGTCAACGAGGGCGCCGACCACGGTTCTCGTACGAAACACTTCAGACTAGGTGCCGACTCCCGCGTTGCCGTCGCGGCCGCGTCGCCCCGACACACGGGGACACGCGGGCTCATGTCGGCCGGAATGCCGAGTCTGACCGGGGGGGGACCTCGGACAATCTGCGACCGTACAGACAGGATAGGGTAGCCATTAGAACGAGTATTGGCCGAGTAGAGATGCCGATGAGCCTCGGCTTGGTCGGCATACCGCCAAGGCTGAAAGTCCAATCAGATGGGCGAGCGGTTGGAAGAATTTTCTGTTCTGCTTCGAGCCTAGCGGATGGATACTGTGGCAAGGAATACTGTTCGAGCCATCAGAGCACACTGGTCGACCAAAGGAAAAGAATAGAGCACAGGCAATGCTGCACGGGTGTCGATTCCGACTGAATGACGAAAGGCGCCCAGGAGAAGACCTAGTTATAGTTAACGAACTAGCGTCGATAGAATAATCCAATCGTCCAATAAATCCCGTCTTCAGGTGGCATCGATAATAGCGCGCGAAGGGTCGCCCCTCCTGCCAGAAGAGACACGACGAACAGGGTTATGAGGGATGGGCGGTCACTACGTGTGTGCGTAGACTAATTGCGCCGGCACTCCTACCGCGCTACGCAGAATCCATTCGACCCCAGTGACGCAGATAGCACGGCGATGGTTATGAGCGTTTTTTCTGCTCGGCTGGATCTGTACACCGATCCTCCCGCTAACCACGTTCATCTCCTTGCATCGTGCAGGCCATCCGCATGGCAGGACGGGGAAATGAAGACCATTCGCTTTACTTACCAGCGTACACACGTACCGACGTATACAGAAAGTGTACGCTACCCTACGGGCCGCATAGACAGTTCCCTCGACACTCGACACTGCCATTGGCGTAGACGAGGGGTCGCGCGCTGCCTGGACGGCCATCGACATCTGCGTACGGCTGCCGTTGTCTGTATTTCCACTTTTCGTCTCTGCGCTGGTCTCCATGGGCAGAAACCTGGGGCAACCGGACGCTGGGATCGCTTGGCGAACAGGGCGTTTGGGGTCTTAGTGCTGCCCGTTATAGGGAGATGAGCGTGTACGGAGCGTGTATGGGGTGGGAGCTCGGTCTGATGATCGCACTTTGCCAGCTCCATCAGCGAAATTTTCACAGAGGACCGGTCGATATCGAGGAAGAGGCTTGCAGTGCAGGAATTGCCCTTGTTCCATCGGGGATGGAGTCACGGCTTGAAGCGTGTTCTGCTAGACACTCCGGATGGCATTGGACGAAGGCTGGCCGAGACTACTGCAAGTCAAAAATGCCTCACGATCTCCCCCGTCGGCACTGGCGGTCGGAGACGAGGCCGACGTACGGAGGATGCGCAATACGCACTACTGTCACCATCAGCCTATGTACCATACATAATAATCAAGCAACGCTTTGGCAGGCGATCTTCTGGTGGGGCGCCCCTTCACGATGCTGCTCTGGCCCACCGGTGAGGTTTGATTCAGATGGCGGACCCTCTGTGGCCGCTGGTACGCCCACCTGATTGCTGCGTTTCGAGGGATGGTGCCCATCCCGCAAGTCCCGCTGTTCCCGCTACTGTAGGTACACGCCTGCGCGGTGAGAGCCAAGAAGTCAGCGGCCGCACTAGCGTGGAGGGCTCCTTGTGGGATGTGGGATGCACGGCGACCCCGAACTTACCATTGAAGGGTGGTTGAAGGTTGACAGAAGAGCAGGCGATGAGATGATTCAGCTGTGTCTCTGTGAAAGAGAGAAGACCGGACGGCCGGGGGTGGTGGCCAGAATCCTCCAGTCGCAGTCTGGCCGAATCGAATGCGTACCGTACAGACTCTTTCCGGCAAGAACGGCAAGCTGACTCATCAATATACCCCTTCTATGATTGGCTGAGAGTGACCAGGATTGGATCCGCCAGACTAACCTGACTGGGCGTCTCGTCTCTTTCTAGCCGATTTCCCGTCACACCCGTTACCACCGGGTATATTACCACCGCGCGCGATACACGAGCGAAAGCGGCCGTGATAAGTGGTTGTGACGTGACAGTTTCTCTTATCTCGAGTCGCCAGAGTGCCGATTCCCGACTCTGCATCTGCATCCAGCGCACAATGGCCATTCAGGAGGAGACGCAATGGACGGGACTCTTCTTCCGTTTCTATGTACTCCTACTCCATACGGCCTCCGGAATCAGCCCCCGTCCCCTCGCAGCTGCATCCATGGAACTGCTCTCTCGAAACCTTCTAGAAGACGTCGAGAAGCGAGAGACTCGGGGCACGCACCGTCGGAATTACCCACTGGCGCATTCGGTGAAAAGGGCAATGGGAAAAGGGAACGGGTGAACGGGGTGTGCCAACCACATCCCCCAGATCCTGGACGTGGATATCCACGTTCCCCAGTGCGTCCATGGCGAGTGGAGACCCCTCGCGGCCTCCAGTCTACTCGCGCTCGCAGCAGCCGTGATCTCGGTTTACGTAGGTGGTCGGGGTCTTTCTACACCGTCTACTCGGGCCTCGACAGACGGGTGGCGATAGAGAAAAAAAAAGACCTTGGACCTTGAATCGCAACGGCCCTTCGGCGTGGCAACGCGCCCGACATTGAGGCATTTTGTTCCCCGTGTGCTTCCCCAGACCAACCCGCACAACATCAGTGGCGCCAAGGCTGGTCTTGCCAGTGCTGAAGATCGCAATGCTGGACCGTGTCCCGCTAGGGCAAAATCTCATTCCTCCCTATTTCCCACGGACTCCACGGTCGCATGGCTGGTGCCAATGGCTCAAATCGCCCTCTCCAGAGGTCGATATCAAATTTTGCAATCTACTTCCAACACATCGCAGCCCAGTGGGACAACCTATGTACATTGTCCCACGGTTCGCGCGTGGGGAACGCGGGTTTCCTCGACGCTTCGAGAACCGGCGCCCGTTGAGCGCCTATACATCGCGAGCGCCGCGCTGCTGCACCAGCTCTCCACTCGGGCATGCACCTTCGGGGCATCCTCGATCGCCGTGCGAAGAAGATCCTGCGGTGGGCCCGCCGTCTGCGGGTTTGTTCGGTCTCTCAGGACTCCCATACATATGTATATGCTAGTATAAGTGTCGTCGTAGTCGTACATCCGACCATCATAACTTACTCGATGTTAGCCACCGGTGAGGGCCACGATCCTACTCCGGGAATGCTCGTGCAGCCTCATTCAACCTCCACGCCTTCGCCCCAGGATCATGATTGAGCTTGGCTGACGTGGTGCGCGAGACCAAAAAACCGGGCGAGAATCCCCCAGAGTCGATGATCGCGCGCCCTTCGCGGGCTGGATGACCTAGAAGGCGCACTCGCACGGGGCTGCAGGAGGACGGAGCGCGACGCCGCCGCGTCGCAGGCTGGGGGGAGGGGGTCGTCCCGCAGTGCTGCTGATGAGGGCTAGCTCCTTCATGTTGGTTAGATATGTGGGATACTCAGCGTGAGAAATCCAGGCCCACTAGCCCGAAGGCACACCGGCGCGCTCGGGTTCCCGATCGGGATTGGCCCCAAGGATTGTCTATCGTGTCCGGAGCTGGAGCTGGAGGATGGAGAAGCTTGGAGATGAAGGGGTGTAATAACGAACTAGTTAACTAGTTGATGTCCTGACGAGACTTCTCGTTTGAGGTCGTTGGGGGCAGTTGCTCGTCGGATCCTCGCGACCAATATTGTTCGATGGAGTGCGATTGGCTCGTCCGACCACGGCACGTCAACCGCGGAAAGCGCCGGGCCAATGCCTACATAGGTAGTCCGAGTCTGTGTGGGTGGAGTATACGAAAGCGAGGGGGGAAAAGTTTTGCTGTGGATGTACCTAGAACCTATAGTGAGGTATAGACTACCACCATCTGCACCAGGTATATCTTGAGCAGAGGTACCTAGGTAGTAGATAGTGGTGTCAAATATGCGAGATATATTCCAACGTCTGGACCGCTGCATCCCTATTCCGCATATCACTCAATTCTATCTACTGTATTACTGACTACAGAATATCTAAGTGAAGACCTGCTCGATCTATTTGAGCAAGGCACTCCTATAGGGTAGAACGAGGACGACCCCGGATTCAGATTCAGACCTGTGGGCGATCTCCCCGGGGAGCAGGCACTGCCACCCCCCGTACCTAGGGATACCGGGCCTTAACACCGCAGAAACACGGGGTATAGATATTGTAGTAAGAGTGAATGTTCGTGGTCGCTATCGGCCAGTCGAAGATCCTGCGCTGCCCAGGCGAAGAAAAAAAAAAAAAAAAAGCCTGCCTTGCGAACCGGGATCATTCGCAGTCCCGACGGGTTGCGCTCTGAGTGGGCGGGATCATGCACGGAGGCGATCGGGGAGCCGTCGAGGTGGAAAAGGACTGGGAGGTTTGTATATGCACATGCACGGAGGATCGAGGGTTGAGCACTCCGGCCATACAGAGTAGCTTGGTATTTTGACTATTGGGTAGGGTAGAGTCGGGTTGGGGAGTGACATGTCATGGACTATGCACAGACTTGGGCATTTGGAGTTTATGACGCCGAAAGAGCGAGCGATGAGCATCATGTCGTTCGTGAGTTTCTATCTCGCTTTGCCCGAGAAAATCCCAGCATACGCCGAAGCAGAATCACTGTGATAGAGCAGCGAGTCCAGCATCGGACCGACACTCATCTTCTCCCCCCCCCCCCCCCCCTTCTGGGGCTCCCAAAAAGGTATCGCATCGAGCGATGGTGTCACGGCTCGCTTGTTGCGCGCTCACTGACTATTTCCTCCTACGACGAGGCAGAGGAACTATTCCCAAGTCGTCGTAGCAGCCTCCTAGCCGTGAGCGCAACAGCCCATCGCACAACTGAGTCGCCGGGCGCCGATCTGCGCGACGCGATGACCTCATGGCCGCCGGGGGCGGGTGGTGATTCGATGCAAGGCCGGACGAGTCGCGACTAGGCGGGAGTAGCGGGTGGAGAGCTGGGCGGATGCAGCCAGTCAGCGGGGCCGAATTAAATGACGCTTCTGGGGATGCTCCACGAGGGCCCGTGGTTGGTGAGATACGAAGGGGGCAGCTTCGGCGAGGTCGGTGGTGGTAGTGGCCGCGGGGATGTGCCGATAAGCCCTGGCGTTCTCGGGGGGAGGAATGACATAATGGTAATTTTGGCTGTTGGCGGTGGTATGCGAATGTACCCATCACCCATACCCATACCCCCCGTACAGGCCCGGCGGCGATGCGAATAATCGGCCAATCCATGAGCATTGGCATACATTGGCATACATATCTGAACGGGTCTTGGCTGCTTGCGGTGCCCCTTGCTACCACTACAGTACACAAGGGGGCAGTTGCAGTCGCATCATGTTTATTGTGTTTTGCTCATTGCTTCATCGGGGAAGAGAGGTGACTGGGTTCTATGAGAAAGGAAGAGCACGTTCGTAGCGAGAGTCGACTGACCTATACCGTGTACCTTTCATACATTTCAATGGTAAGAGGTGAGGGCACATCTACAGAGCAAGTAACTCCTCGGGCCATCTTGCTGTATCGAGCAACATGCTCCTGCAAGGGCGACAACAGAGGACCTGCTGTTGTTGTTTTCCGTCTGGGCAGAATTCCTCGTAAATTCTCCGCGCCGCATAATCCAAACAATCACCCTAACTGCAATTGATTGACGGCGTACTGATTGACACAATCTGCTGTGCCAACGTCTCTAGTTTCTTCCTTGGGGGAAACCCTGAGGTTTCGGTGATGGGAGAGAAAAAGAAGAAAATCGCGCATAGTCAAGCTCTGCACCCGCACTCGGCAGGGCTAGGAAGCATCGTGTCAATACCGATTTGTACCGACGGATTGGGGGGGCCACTCGGCAGAAGGGTGCCGGGCGCAAAGTGTGTGTGTATTAGGACGTCGGCGTCGCGTCTGGAGAAGAGACTCTCGCCAAATGGCCGTGACAGACAGAATTTTCGGCCGTATCAGACCATACCGTGAAAGGTAATTCCCCCTCCAGTGTGAGGGAATGACGCGGGCGCGCTTCTCGGTTGCCCCCGTGTCGCAGGAAGCTCCCCTTCGTTGGAGGGTAAGGGGCGAAACGGGTAAAAAAACAAGAAAATCCGAATTCGAAAAACAGCTCCCCGAAATCAAAACCACAATAATTAAAGGGAAAAGTGGGTCAGGGCTCCTCCCCCCAGCAACCAGCAACCAGGTACCGTACCGAGGCCGTACCCGGTAGTTTGCCCAGTCGATAGGGAGAAAGCATAGTGAAAGCAAAGACGGGTGATCGTGCGCCTTCCTCCTTCCCCAAAACATCCCTTTTCGATTTTCCCAATTTTTTTCTTTTTCCTTTTCGATTTTTTCAAATTTATTTTTTTCCTCCATTTTTTATTTCCCTCACACACGCTGGCCGATTATCCACACGCCCACTCCACTCCGGTCTCTCTCTTTCGCCCTCCCCCCCCCCCGTATTATAAAGTAGTCCCTCCCTCTCACCCACCACTCCTTCTCTTTTCCTCTTCTTCTTCTCCATAGGAACATTCCGTCTCGCGTCATCCCTGTCATTGTTCGTTGGTGTGTACTGCATCTGCTCATATCGTTGGGTTCCAAGGCTTTGTGAGCCGAAGCAGCAGCAACAATGGCGTCCCAACAAGAGACGTCCACCAACCAGGCGTCCGAGCGGAGGATCTCCTATGCTGTCGACGTGGAGAATGGCGAGCGTCACCGTGAGGCTGGCGATGTGAACGACGGAAGTCTCGACGAGTACTCGGCTCTCAACCGCTACATCTCGACTGCCCGTGATGGTCGTCGCGGTTCGACTTCCAGCGCCGGTGCCCTGAGCGAGAAGGGTGACAAGAAGCCCTTCTGGAAGTTCTGGGGCAAGAAGAGCGATGGCGTCGAGGAGGGCTGGCAGTGCCCCGACGAGTGGCTCGACACCGACCTCCGCACCGGTCTGAGCTCCTCCGACATTGAGCCCCGTCGCAAGAAGGGTGGCTGGAACGAGCTTACCACCGAGAAGACCAACATCTTCATCCAGTTCATCGGTTACTTCCGTGGTCCTATTCTCTATGGTAAGTCGCTACAAGCATCTGGAATACAATTGACGCGTCAATGGCAGCCAGCTAACGCGTTTGTTTCACCCCAACAGTTATGGAACTTGCTGTCCTCCTCGCTGCTGGTCTGCGTGACTGGATCGATCTGGGTGTTATTTGTGGTATTCTGTTGCTTAACGCTCTCGTCGGTTGGTACCAGGAGAAGCAGGCTGCCGACGTCGTTGCTTCTCTCAAGGGTGATATTGCTATGCGTGCCATCGTTGTCCGCAACGGTCAGGAGGAGGAAATCCTTGCCCGTGAACTGGTTACTGGTGACATTGTCGTCCTTGAGGAGGGCCACGTTGTCCCCGCTGATGTCCGTTTGATCTGCGACTACTCCAAGCCCGAGATGTTCGAGGCCTACAAGGAGTACCTCGCTACCGTTGGCGACGATACCCTCAAGGAGAAGGACGATGACGACGAGGATGACCACGAGAACCACACCGGTGTCTCTCTCGTTGCTTGCGACCAGTCCGCCATCACTGGTGAATCTCTCGCCGTCGACAAGTACATGGCTGATATCTGCTACTACACCACCGGTTGCAAGCGTGGCAAGGCCTACGCTGTCGTCACTTCCACCGCTCGCCAGTCTTTCGTCGGTAAGACTGCTGCTCTCGTCCAGGGTGCCCAGGACTCCGGTCACTTCAAGGCTGTCATGGACAACATTGGTACCTCCCTGCTGGTTCTTGTCATGTTCTGGATTCTCGCTGCCTGGATTGGTGGTTTCTTCCGTCACCTGAAGATCGCTACCCCCGAGAACAGCGAGAACACCCTGCTCCGCTATACTCTGATCCTGCTCGTCATTGGTGTCCCCGTCGGTCTTCCCGTCGTTACCACTACCACCCTGGCCGTCGGTGCCGCCTACCTCGCCGAGCAGAAGGCTATTGTCCAGAAGCTTACCGCCATCGAGTCCCTCGCTGGTGTTGACGTTCTTTGCTCTGACAAGACTGGTACCCTCACTGCCAACCAGCTGTCCATCCGTGACCCCTATGTCGCTGAGGGCGTTGATGTCAACTGGATGATGGCTGTCGCTGCTATTGCCTCGTCTCACAACGTCAAGAACCTTGACCCTATTGACAAGGTCACGATCCTTACTCTCCGTCGCTACCCCAAGGCCCGCGAGATTCTCGCTCGCAACTGGATCACCGAGAAGTACAGTCCCTTCGACCCCGTCTCCAAGCGTATCACTACCGTCTGCACCTGCGATGGTGTCCGCTACATTTGCGCCAAGGGTGCCCCCAAGGCTATCCTCAACATGTCCGAGTGCTCCGAGGAGGAGGCCAAGCTCTACCGTGACAAGGCTACCGAGTTCGCTCGCCGTGGTTTCCGTTCCCTTGGTGTTGCCGTCCAGAAGGAGGGTGAGCCCTGGCAGCTGCTGGGCATGTACCCCATGTTCGACCCCCCTCGTGAGGACA
Organism: Penicillium hispanicum; assembly: GCF_028827665.1. NCBI lineage: Eukaryota > Fungi > Ascomycota > Eurotiomycetes > Eurotiales > Aspergillaceae > Penicillium > Penicillium hispanicum. The sequence continues at coordinate 1,510,141 of NW_026623193.1, forward strand.
CTGCGCACACCATCGCTGAGGCCCAGGTCCTCGGTCTGTCCGTGAAGATGTTGACTGGTGACGCCATCGCTATCGCCAAGGAGACCTGCAAGATGCTTGCCCTTGGTACTAAGGTCTACGACTCTGAGCGTCTGATCCACGGTGGTCTCGCTGGTTCTGCCCAGCACGACCTCGTTGAGAAGGCTGACGGTTTCGCTGAGGTCTTCCCCGAGCACAAGTACCAGGTCGTCGAGATGCTCCAACAGCGTGGCCACTTGACTGCCATGACTGGTGACGGTGTTAACGACGCTCCTTCCCTGAAGAAAGCTGACTGTGGTATTGCCGTCGAGGGTTCCACCGAGGCTGCCCAGGCTGCCGCTGATATTGTCTTCCTTGCCCCCGGTCTGTCCACCATCGTCGATGCCATCAAGCTGGCCCGTCAGATCTTCCAGCGCATGAAGGCCTACATTCAGTACCGTATTGCCCTGTGTCTCCATCTAGAGATCTACCTGGTTACCTCCATGATCATCATTGACGAGACCATCCGCTCTGACTTGATTGTCTTCATCGCCCTCTTCGCTGATCTGGCTACCATTGCCGTTGCCTACGACAATGCCCACTTTGAGGCTCGCCCTGTCGAGTGGCAGCTGCCTAAGATCTGGGTCATCTCCGTTGTCCTTGGTATCTTGCTTGCCGCTGCCACCTGGATCATCCGTGGCTCCCTCTTCCTGAAGAACGGTGGTATCATCCAGAACTTCGGTTCGCCTCAGGAGATTCTCTTCCTTGAGGTTGCCCTGACTGAGAACTGGCTTATCTTCGTCACCCGTGGCGGTAAGACCTGGCCCTCGTGGCAGCTGGTCATTGCCATCTTCATTGTCGATGTTCTGGCCACCCTGTTCTGTGTCTTCGGCTGGTTGTCTGGCGACTTCACTCAGACCCACCCCCACGACCCTGCTGCCTCTGGCTTCTCCCACAACGACGATGTCGACATTGTCACTGTCGTTGTCATCTGGGCCTACTCCATCGGTGTGACCGTCATCATTGCTGTCGTCTACTACCTCCTGACCATCATCCCCGCTCTGGACAACCTTGGCCGCAAGACCCGCTCCAAGGCTGACACCCAGATCGAGAACATGATCGCTCACCTGTCCAAGCTGGCCATTGAGCACGAGGTCGACAGCGATGGCAAGTCCCGCTACACCCTGGGTGCTCGCGCGGAGGCTGTCGAGGAGGACGAGTAAACGCGCTCCTTCGATCGTCCCGTCTTTTTTTCTGACTCGATACTGGTCCGAGGTCAATTAATTTCCTTATTCTTTCCCACCCCCTTGCTCCCTTCTTACCACGCACACATTGCTGCTCTATCTTGGACATGCATACCGTGGGAACAAAAAGGCCGGGTCACTGTCTTTTTTTTCCTTTTCTCCCGTATCATAGACTTTTGTGTGTTTCATTTACACTTGATCTCCGTTTGCTTTCGAGTTGATAGAGTCAAGGTTACTTTCTCTACGTGTATGTATGCCGTTAATAGTGGTATTTAGCCAAATCATCAAGGGTTTCTAATGATTGCTTTCCTGTCCGTAACTGGATTTTGTCTTTCTATTCCTGCTCGTGCTTTCTTGTAGTCTCGGTTCCTCATCACGTGCCTATGTTAACATTCCCCTATCGTTCTCTCACTTCCCACCTCCCACCACCGCTTCCATGCTCGCCTCTCACAGGTGGAAGCTCGATTCTCCGTCTCTCCCTCGTCAATCTATTTTCCCGTCACGATTTCTCGTCGCGCGGACGCTTTTGAGAGCAAGCTTCTTCGAAAGCCCACCATCGCGGGGTCAAAATGCGGAGACCGTGCTATTCGCTGCTCCAATTTCTGCCCGGCCGTGTCTGCTCCATGCAACGAAGCAGGGAGATTTTCCGTCTATGCCGCCATGCTGGGGATTGATTGCATCGGGCCTAGTCGAGACAGTCGCAGCTCTTCCTCTAGACCGAGCTCCAGTATAAGAGGCATCTCAGACACCATTCCGTCCGCGGTGCCGTTGTTCTGTACATACAAAGCGTGCCTGTTTCTATACTCTCTATCACCGGTATCACTTTCATCTATCCGGAAGAGCAGACCCAGCCAACATGCTCCTTCTCCTCTCCCTCCTTGTCTTGATCTGGCACCCAGCACCAATTCACTCCGCCGTATTGCAATCCCGATCCTCCATCTCCCGCACAACCTGCCAATCGACAGCCTCCCACTGTTCCCCAAACACCACCATCGTCGCCGCCAACGACACCCGCGCCCACTTTGCCACCATCCAAGCTGCCATCAACTCTCTCCCCAACGACACCTCCACCCAAACCATCCTCATTCTCGCTGGCTCCTACAAGGAGCAACTCAACATCACCCGCACCGGCCCCATCACTCTGCTCGGCGAGACTACCTCGCCCACCGACGCGGGCCAGAACCGCGTCACCATCACCTGGGCCGCCGCCAACGTCGACGGCACTGGCCAGAGCGTGGACAATGTCTACTCAAGCGTGATGATCGTCGCGCCCACGCTGGACGCCAGTCTGACCGGCTCCGGCACGACGGGCTTTGACGTGCCCCTCGACACCCCCTTTGGGAATCGCAATTTCAGGGTGTATAATGTGGACTTCACGAATACGTGGGCGCCGTATTCGGATGGGCCGGCGCATGCATTGAGCTTCAGTCGTGCCAATGGCGGGTTCTATTATTGTGGATTTTATTCATATCAGGATACGGTATGTCGCTTGCTTGTTTGGGCTATTTCTGGAGCTCGGAAGTGTTGCAGAAGCAGCTGCCTGCAACAGCTAACAAAACATACAGATCTACGTCGGCAAGCTCGGCAACGCCTACTTCTACAAGTCCATTCTCGCCGGCCAAACAGATTTTCTCTACGGTTTCGGCACGGCCTGGATCCAGTCCTCCGACGTCCGGCTCCGGGGCTGCGGCGGCGGCATCACCGCTTGGAAAGGCACCAATACCACCTTCGAGAACAAGTATGGCGTCTACATCGTGGACTCGAACGTGCGCGCCGCCAACGCCTCCGTCGCCCCGAGTATCAAGGGCGCATGTGCGCTGGGCCGGCCGTGGAACTCGCAGCACCGTTCGATCTTTGCGAATACCTACGAGGATGGCAGTATCGAGGCGAGTGGGTATACCAACTGGCTGGATAATGGCGTGGCGCGGTATGAGCCTGGCGTGACGCTGATGGCGGAGTACAAGGCCAACGGGCCTGGATTCAATGCCACTGGGAGAGTGGCGGGCGGGATTGATACGCTGTTGAGTGCGAAGGCATACGAGGCGTATAGTTCGCCGCAAAAGGTGTTTCAAGATCAGACGGGGGCTTTGGGGGATGTGCAGTGGATTGACTGGGAGACTGTCTCGGGGAAGTAAAAAGACGTCGAGGATGTTGTAGGTTGGACAATCCACGATACACGCAAGCGCAGAGAAGACAATGGACAGAGAAAAGTACAAGAGATGCCCCTGTGATAACTGATCTCAGAACCATCACCCACAACTCCCATACACACTCAACCCTCCCCCCAGCACATCCTGACACCCGCTCCTCTTCCGATCCATCGACCGCCGCGTCTCCCTCCCCTGCATCTTCCCATCCTCCTCCAATCCGCCAACATGAATCCCCTCGACACCACCCTTCCCCCCATCCGCCGCCAACAGCTCCCCCAACCGCCCCGTCCGCGCCAGATACGCCGCCCCGCTATCGGCCCAGACCCGATACTCCCACACGAGCAACTGGCCCCTCTTCTCCGGATCGTCGCTGGTGTCCCGCGCCAGCGCAATCCGGTAGACGAAGGCCTCGTCCCACGCCTGCGCGGTGGCGCGCCACGTGAACGTCGCCGTGCCGCGCAGCGACACCGCCATGCAGCTGTCGTCGACGAGCCAGGCATCGTCCGGCTCGAAGGCCATGTTTGCGATGGCGAGGTGCTCGGCCAGCAGGGCGAAGTAGCGGGAGACCCCGTCCGGCCCGGTGAAGGTGCGGCCGAGGAAGGGGGCCAGTTGGGGGAGGCCGTGTTCGTGGACTTGCGGGGTGGGAAGGGTGGTGAAGCATGTCAAAAGGGGCTTTGGGGGCTGTGGTGAGGATGAGTTTGGTGATGGCAAGGGTTGGCTTGGGGTGGTTAGGGCTGTGAGGAGGGATTGGACTGGTTCAATGAGGGTGGTGCGTGGGGCCATCTTGGGGAGTTGATGGCGACTTGATATATGGTCTGGTCGATAGGCAGAAGAGTGGTTGGAGCGAAGAGGAGAATATCCCAGCTACTTCTTCCAGGAGGCCGTGGAGGTTGAAATAAGGTTGTGCAAGCTGACTGCCAACTACTGGGATGGATTGGAATGCTGGTGATGTACTTACATAACAATGACGTTCAGATGCAGCTTTTGGTTTCTGTGATTTTGGTTCTTCTTTCTTTTAAAAAGAGTCCTCTTCTCTCCAGTATGATATCTCAATGCCTGATGGAGACGAGAACCGTCATCTCTTTTGCTCAACGAAGCTGAATTCCTGAGAAGTCAAGCCCCCGTAAACACATCTCTCCCATCTCTACCGTGGAAAATGGTCAATCCGCAATGAAACTCCAGATCCGGCCTCCATAGCTTCATGTTAAAGCAATCGAAGGCGCAAAAAAAGCAGAAAAGACCCCGTAAATTGCAACGAAGGAAGGGGAAAAAAAAAAAAACACCAGGTCCCAGTAGAATGATACAACCGTCCCCATCGTCACACGCAAGAACGCACCACGGCAAATCTGCCCTCGAAATCACTGTCGCCAGGACTTGCCACAGTTCAGACAAGTACAGAACAGGGTCATCGGCTCGTCTGCACTGCGCGTTTGCGCTTCGGTGTAGGTCACCTTGCGCTGGCCACATTTGCCGCACTGCAGGCTGGTACTGATGCTGCGCTCGGCCTGCGCCACCATAGCATCGTTCATGTTCTTCTTTTTGATCTTGTCGTCCGCCTCACGCTGCTCTGCGGACCGCAGCTCATCCGAGGACATGCGCACGAAACTCTCCGGGGAGATTTCGCCGCTCAGCACGCGCACGCGCAGCCTTGGATTCGACTTGTTCTTCAGGTTCATAAACAGACTGCGCAGCTTGCTGCGGTACTCCTCCTTGGTCTCGGGGCCTAGAGAGCTGTAGGCGGCCGCTTCCACGGATCTGGCCTTCGCCAGCACATCCTTGGGTGCCTCCTTGGATCCCAAACACAGTCCATCGTAGATCAATCCAGTACAGCTGTCACGCACCTTGTTGTTTGTGACGTTAATTTCCACTCCGTCGGCCTTCCAAGTCCGCTTGTCCGGGTCAACAGCCAACTTCGATCCCTTGTCCGATGGTGTAGCGCCGGCGGGCGTGGAGACTCCGGTGCCATTCTGCGCTGGCCGCGGGGACCCGCTTGAACCCCGGCTGGCTGATGATTTCTGTTTGTTGACCTCATTGCGCCACTTTGAAACAATCTCGCTCGCGAGCCGTGCGACTTCCGGCGACTTGCTTTGCTTGAATTTGTTGACAATAATACCGATGCGTGTCTGCCGCAGCAGATCCTCCGTCGCCCGCACTCCCGACTGCAACTCCTTAAGCAGATTAAGGATCACCGAGGGCGGCTCGTTCGAGGTCGACGCCTTGCCCAAGGCCTTGGCCTTGGCTTCGATTTCTTTGGCATCCATGGCCACAGTATGCGGGGCGTAGGTCACGTTCAGATCGGATTTGAAAGGAAGAATGCGTGTTCGTAGAAGGCTGATCCTGTCGAAGCCTATGCAAAGAACTTGTCAGTGGATGGACATCAAGTCATGGCAAAGCGAAGATATCATAGCAAAACATGGCTCATGGAGAGTCGTCAATCGCACGTGACTGTCAGCGCCAGTAGACACACTATGTGCATCACCGATGAGATCCATGAATCGGGGATTTCAACGCGCGTGACGTACAGACAGCAATTTTCTTGCTGCCGTCCGTGTGATTGTTTGCGCAGGCCGAGGCTATCGCAGCAAGCAAGTGCACGTGTCCACGACCTCACTTGCGATCTCTTTATCGCCAGATGGCGGGGCGATCCCAAAGAGGACTCTGGAAGCAATGCGCCGCTTCCAACTCAACTTGCGACCGCGGGCATGTCGTATACGGGGCGAGGGCAGGATCAGAAGGGCGGGTTTGCGCGGGGACTTACTCTGGGAGCAGTGTCAGGGCAAGTGGGATCTCGATGTGACGGGGCGCGATGGAAGAGACAGGCCGGAAAGCGTGTCGAAAGGAAGCAGTGTAGCACGCAGCGAGGCGAGACTTTAATGATAATGTGAGTTGAGAGTGTGGAAGCTCCGAGGTCGAGCGCCAAGACATGGTGGCCCGATTCGGAAATCTCTCACAGCGCAATGCAAAGCGAAGTATGGGGACTACAAGAACAACACAACTACACAAATACATAGGAAGGGGAAAGGAAGAACAGCAGAACATCTCCAACAAAAGATGATCTCCTTGGTTTTCCAGAAGTGTATTCACATCTACGGTGTGTTTTTCTTTTTTGTATCCTCCCAAGACCCCAAAGCTCATCTTAGCTATGCATATGGTATGGATGAAATTGAAGAAGACTATGTGCAATCATCATCATCAACGGGGTATATCAATCAAAGAGGATTTAGGGGTGAGATAATGGCGTCAATGTCGTCAATCGGGCCACTGAGCCGCGGAACAGTGACCATAGGTGCATGACAGCCACTTGGAATAGATGCAAACCAGGCGGGATGCGGCGAGCGGTGTTCGCGGTGACTCAGGACGGAGGAGGTGGCTCTGGAGTCCATCAATGACAGAAGGCAAGAGACCAGGAACCAAAGCAGTAGCAGCAAAGTCTCCTGGCTAAGTCGGCCTGCAGGCCTACAGACCAGTCTTGCCAAGAACATCGGCCAAATCGTCGACAGCCTTGTCCGACTTTTGAGCAACCTTCTCCTCCTCAGCAAGATCGGTATCCTGAAGATCCTTGTCGGCCTTAGTCTCCACCTCCACCTCTTCCTCTTCCTCTTCCTCCTCAGCCTCTTCATCCTCCTCATCCTCATCCTCCGACTCAAGTTCATCCAGCTCATCAAGACCCCAGGACTCCTCGGGATCCTCGTCGGTACCCTGTTCTTCCTGGCGGGATTCCAAAAGCTCACGCAGGGCAGTGATGTTGTCGTCCTCATCAGAAAAGATGTTGCCGTTCAACTCGACACGGCGGAGGCTGGGAAGGGCTGTCTTGGCGGCATGGGCGAGAGCCTTTACACCATCAGCCTTAATCTCATTGTACTGCAGACGCAGGGTCTGGAGCTTCTCGTTCTTATTGGCGGCCAGGGCCTGGGCGACCTTCACACCGCCACGAGCAGAGAGGAGACAGTCGCCAACACCAAGTTCACGCAGAGCAGGCCAGCCCTCCAGGACACTAGCCAGCGCAGTAGAGCCCATAACAGTGAAAGTGTTGTCCTGCAGATCCAAAACCTCCAAGGCACTAGTGTGACGAAGACCGTTCTTGAGCAGGTGCGAGATACCTTCCTGGCGGATACCGTTCTGCGTCATCTTGACCGACTTCATGCCCACGGCGTGCTTCTCATACGCACGAGCCCATGCCTCCATACTGCCATTCTCTAGGCGGTTGCGTCCGCAGACAATGCTTTCCAGGTACGCAACCTCCTCGCCCTCCTTGCGGGCCTCTTCCTTGCGCTCGGCGAGCTTGCTCAGGGCATCGGCGATCATAGTTCCGGCGAATGGACCAAGACCGTTGTTGTTCAGGATCAAGTGGCGGAGAGGAGTGTGACGCGAGAGGAATTCGACAAGCGGTTCCACCGTGTTGAGACCGAAGGCATTGTCGGAGAGATTGACGGTGTGGACAGTCGGAATCTCGAGAATTGAGTTCAGAAGGGAGCGGAGAGCAGAAGGAATCTCAGAGAGCAGACGTGAGGTGAAGATGTCGTCCAGGTTGGCGACTTCGAGGCTCTTCTGAGTCGTAAGAGCAGCAGCCAGGCGCTCGGAGGCACCGATGCCCAGGGTGTTCCCGCCGAAGTGGATCTCGGTATAGTCGGTTTCCTCGGTCAGAGGCTTGATGTGAGCTTCAATGTCCTCCGCACTGTCAAGCTTGAGGCCTTTGCCATTGAGCGAGAAGATCTTAGGAGGGGCCATGGCGGGGTAGTGGCTCAGGGGCAATCAGTGATTAAGTCAGATGGAGGACCGGTGGATTAAGCGAGATTGATGGGATTGAAGGAAAATCCAGAAGCGACAGGGACCAGGCTCAAAAAAACACCCGAGTCAAAGAGGCAGGGAGGGAGGCAAAGTCCTGGTGGGCGGCCGCATTGTTTTGTCGATAACAGAAAAAATAGCTACGGCGAGCTAGAACGACCAGGAGCGCATGCATTAATAATACCAGGATGGCGTCACAGCGAACCCTTTTGCCTTCGTTCACACTCCCCCAAAGACTTTCTTTGCGCTAGTTTCTTCTCAATATCCTTCCTGAGTGCACAAAGTATCATCCACAATGTCGTGGCTTTTCGGTTCCTCCAGTGGTAAGTCCCAATGCCCTGAATTTGTCTCAACCGCAGGTCTGGCCACCACCTATGCAATGTGCAAAGGTTTATGGTGAAGATGTCAATCCAGCCATACTGTGTGCTAACTTCATTCTCTACAGAAAAGAACACACCTGCTCCTCCCTCCCAGACCCAGGCCCAGCCTGCTCAGACCGAGAAGCCCAAGGTACGCCACCAGATCTGCTCGTCAGCAACAAAAAGCATAGGGCCCAGACTGACCACACGTTTTATAAAGCCCTGCTGTGTCTGCAAGGATGAGAAGACTGCCCGTGATGACTGCATGCTGTTCTCGAAGTCGGAGGATCCGGCCAAGGAGTGCAAGTCCACCATTGAACAGTACAAGACCTGCATGGCCGGTTTCGGCTTCAAGATCTAGGCCACAATTGCGCAGTTTCTCTCTTGTATAATACCACCTCTGTACCATAGCATTGACTGGATGGGAGTTTTTGTTCATTTTTGTGGCCATTGCCAGCATTTGAATATGCGCATGCGGTCTGGGATCCTGGGAATTTCGGTGCTGGCATCGCACATTGCTTCTCAGATGAATAGAGATCAAGTGTATCAATATGACATCTCATCTCCTACTACCGCCGGGAAGCAAACAGGTGATTAAATAGTAAATGAAACTAAGCTACTAACAGCCTCCCGCCCAATAAATTCAACTATAATGGGGTATCACTAAGGCACATGGCCATCCAACTTATCACTGCTTCTTCTTACTCTCTTCAGCAGCAGCCCGGAGATCGATCTGCCGGCACTGTGTGATCAGCTTCCACATACACCAAAGGTAGGCAATGCCAAATCCACCGGCTCCGATGAGAGCATTCAGGACCACCCATAGATCGGGCTTCCCCGATGGAGGAGGGACAAATGCTTCAAGGACGTGCCAAGCAAGCATCAAAAGGTAGGACGCGAAATGAAGGAGTTTGGTGAGAAGATGGAGTTCGAATTGAGCGTTGGGATCTCCCGGAAATGCCCGATTTCGATACGTCTCCAGAGAGGCCAGAGGGAGGCCCATCAAGTAAGCCCAGAGAAGAGTCATCACAATATAGGGCACACGCAGCTCCTCACGCTTGAGAAGCGGGTACATAGTCCATGAGCCGAGGACATTGGCCCAGCCCACCCAGGCGCGGTTCTCTTTGCTCAATCCGCCGTCACCGGCAAGCGAAAGAGTCATTGGGAGAAGAGGCAAGAGAACGCTCTTTTCGTGCACCTGGAACGAAAATAGGAAAAACCCCCAGGAGACACAGGACAAGGCCGGAAGGAGAAGAGAAGCCCGGGGGTGACGGAAGATAATAGCACACGGGACAATAATTGAGGCCAGGGTCGCCCCCAGAGATGCACGCTGAAGCAATGAAGTATCGAAGCGGTTGAGTTTATAGAAGGTGTGGATCGCGCACCAAGCGTTCGCCACCTTGTCCTCAAAGAGACCACGAGCAAAGGGAAATACGCGGTGAATGATCTGGGCCAGTTGGAAGAGGACTGCGTAAGGAACGGACTTCTTGTCGAAAGGCAGCGGCAGTGATTGTAGAAGAGGAGGGCCGGGTGCCGACGAAATGAATTCTCGTGCCCCGGCATTCGTCGCGCCAAATAGAAGGGGAGCAAAAAGCAGGGCAAATGCGGCGATAGTGATGAGAGAGATGTTGATTAGTCGCAGGAAACGGATTCGGGGGAATATGCAGACGCCCAGAAGATACGCGAACATAACCGGAGCATAATAAAGTGCCATCTGCTTGAAACCTAATGCGCCGACGAAGAAAATGCAGGCCCAGAGCATGCGTCCAGCCAGGATGGCATCTAAGCTCGCGACCATCAGTCCTAGCATGACGGTGTTGTATTGGAAGTGGCCGTGATCGATGAGCATAGTCGCTGGCTGGAGGAGGATGGCAACCAGAGCGATGGATGCGGACCACGCATGCACACCCTGCATCCGAGTGTAACGGCGGAGGAAGTTCACGACGGCGGGAATGTAGACGAGGTACTCGGAGACAACGACAGTGGCACGCATGTACACCTTCAAGTCGGGGTGCTCGAAGCCACGGGAGCTGTCCAATGCGAACCATGCCGGATCAATAGCCGAGCCACTGCATTCATCAGTCAGAGCTCTGCAAAGAAGTATCCCGTCGAAGATATCTTACATTTTTCCAAATAGCCAGCTATGGTATGCGGTCAATGGGGGGTAGTCGAGGCCCCAGTACTGCAAATCGTAGAGATACCATTTTGCCATGGGCAGATGGGTAGTAATCTCCATCCAGTGCCGCTGAGCCTCGAAGTCGCCATGCATTGGAGGTACCTGAAAGCCTTCGCGATATGAGGACGGATTCAAATCTTGCCGAAATAGCCATTTGACTTACCAGAGTAGCCCCAAAGGCTGACAGTCCAGCGGAAGAGGCCGACAGTCATGAGCGTGAGTGGCAGGATCAACCATTGTGAGACACCTGCTCGCGCAGCCCAGAGAAACGAGACCAGAGGAAACGCTGGAGACTGTTTTCCCTTCCCCGTGTCCAGAATTAAGTTGTTGTTGGAGCCCGGGGAGGTAGGGGCCTTGCCCTTCTTGCGCGGGCGATGCGAATTGGGAGTGGGAGGGGCCATCTCGGAGACAGGCCAAGTGGCGACTCAAACGTGGCCCATGAGCTATAAGCAGAGATCACTTCAGCTTCTTGAGGTCCCAGAAGTGTCGCGAGAGAGGAGGGGGAGTAGTATAGAGCGGAGGACAGCAGCACTTTCGGAAGTACAGTACTGCTCCAAGTACGGAGTACAAGAGAGTGACATCCGGCACCCGCGCATTTGCGAGTCGTCCACAGGTACCCGCTGCGTCTCCACTTTTCAGGTCCTGGCGCTAGCGCTTTACAGCAAGCGGTGGGTTTCTGCCACCGACTTTTTCAGAAATTTTTTTTCCTTATCAGAGCTTCCCCAGCAACGCCTCGCCTTTTTTTTTTCTTCCATCTCTTCATCTCCCCCATCCATCTTTTTTCTTTTCCATCGGCTACCACACTCCGTGTTAGCTTACTGATATCATATTGAAGCATTAAAAGGCTCACATCCTAAGTACACCTCCCCCTCCCCCCTAACTGACACAACTGCGTGGGCCGTACTTCAAAGTACTTCAACAGATTCAGTGGGCTTTTCACATCGAGGGCTGTGGGCTTGACATACTGCATATCTATTTCGTGGGCTTCGTGGGACTCTTCATTTCCTCGTGGGTTGCATATTATAGTTGCGTATTGCCGGTTTCTCTGTGGGCTTCATCTCTGTCCGTTGTGGGTTACTTGTGGGTATCTACCAGCTGTGATCAGATCACTCCTGGCACTTGGCTCTGAGGGTTTTCATATCTTTCCATTTTTCCACATCCAAAAAAACACGGGTGGTATCTGAGGGACTGTTGGCTCCGCCGCACAAACCAAACACTTCGTTTATTCTCTACCACAGTACGTGGGATGTGAGCGGAAAACTCTGCTTGTCACATGATGCTAATACGCCTTGCCTTTCTAGTTTCACAATGTCGAAGACCAAGGTTTCCACCAAGGGTGCTGACAAGGGCAGCAAGACCTTGAACAAGGTCAAGAACGCTGGTGTCGCCAAGCCGTCCCAGTCTCCTGCTACCAAGAGCAAGGATGTTGCCCGCAAGGTCGCTGCCAAGGAGGAAAAGTCTTCCCGCAAGAACAAGAAGAAGGAGCCTACTCCCAGCAGCTCGTCCGAGTCCGAGTCCGATAGTGACGAGGAGATGAACTCCAGCTCCAGCAGTGAGAGTGAGGATGAGAAGCCCGCCCCTAAGAAGGAGGCCAAGAAAGAGACCAAGGAGGTCAAGAAGCCGGCCAAGAAGGTCGAGTCTTCTGAGTCTGAGTCTGAGTCCGACAGTGACGAGGATATGAAGGATGGCTCCAGCAGTGAGAGTGAAAGCGAGAGTGAGAGTGAGAGTGAGGAGGAGAAGCCCGCTCCCAAGAAGGCCCAGAAGCCTGCAGCCAAGGCTGAGTCCTCGGAGTCGGAGTCTGAATCCGAGTCTGAGTCTGAGGATGAGAAGCCTGCCAAGAAAGAAGTCAAGAAGGAGGCTAAGAAGGAGGAGTCTGGTTCTTCCGACTCCAGTGACAGCGAGTCCGAGTCCGAGTCCGAGGATGAGGCTCCCGCTGAGGCTAAGAAGGCCGAGAAGGTATGGATATCGCCCTGGTTGTACTTCTACGAGATGGTAACTAACTTGACGATCACAGGAGTCTTCCGATTCTGACTCTGACAGCTCTGAGTCCGACTCTGAGTCCGAGGAGAGCGAGGATACCGCCAAGGCCTCCAAGAAGCGCAAGGCTGATGAGGAGCCTGCTTCCTCTGCTAAGAAGTCCAAGACCGAGGAGGCCCCCGAGGGTACTTCCGCCAACCTGTTCGTCGGTAACCTGTCGTGGCACGTTGATGAGGATTGGCTTCAGCGTGAGTTCGCCGAGTTCGGTGAGCTTGCTGGCTGCCGTGTTGTGACCGATCGTGAGTCCGGCCGCTCTCGCGGGTAAGTTTGAATCCTTCCCTGGGATCGGAAATTCGCAGTTTCTAACAATTTTGTTTATAGTTTCGGCTACGTCGAGTTCACCAGCGCTGCTGACGCCATCAAGGCCTTCAATGCCAAGAGGGGTGCCGAGATTGATGGCCGTCCCATTAACCTTGACTACGCTCAGAGCCGCCAGAATAACCAGCAGCAGGGTGGCCGTGACAAGGCTCAGGCTCGTGCTCGCTCCTTCGGTGACCAGACCAGCCCCGAGAGCGACACTCTGTTCGTTGGCAACCTGCCCTTCAGCGCCTCTGAGGATGCTCTGCGCGACGTGTTCTCCGAGAGCGGTAGCATCCTGGGCATCCGTCTCCCGACTGATCAGGAGACGGGCCGCCCCAAGGGCTTCGGCTACGTCCAGTTCTCGTCTGTCGATGAGGCTCGCCAGGCCTACAGTTCCCTGCAGGGTGAGGAACTCGAGGGTCGCGCCTTGCGCCTAGACTACAGCTCTCCTCGTCCCGCTAACGGTGACCGTGGTGGCCGTGGTGGCTTCGGTGGCCGCGGCGGCGGCGGCCGTGGCGGCGGCGGCCGTGGCGGCGGCGGCCGTGGCGGCTTCGGCGGCGGCCGCGGCGGTGGCCTCAACAAGGCCAAGGGCAGCATCCCCGAGTTCAAGGGTACCAAGGTCACCTTCTAAGCTTGCATTTGCTTCTGTGTCCGTCCTCGTTTCTGTTCCTGTTACTGACCTGACATGTGCAATTTCTCGGTGTACTTGGGCCTTTGGGGATTCAAAAAGTTCTGTATTCCATTAGTTTACGATAGGATCTGTAATTTCATACTTCACTTGTTCAGAATTGCCTCTTGATGTTCACGATTTCCATGATCTCCATGGTCCCTCGATTCCATCTCCCTTATTGATGCATACTGCCTGCCGCCACCGCCCTCCCCAACATGTCTCGGGGTTTCTTTGTTGTGAAGCGGACTTGTCCGAGCTAAAAGAAATCTACGATTCGCTAGGAGACTGCGAGCTGCTCCCTGTTCTCCTTAAACGCCTCTCTTTGCGGGGGGCTCTGCATTTCTATCTATCTTGTGTTGTGCCCGAGGATTCTGCACCGCCTCGGTGGGCTTCCGTCACCGGCTGCACATCACCTGCTCATCACCTGTTTCGTCTGCTGATCACCTCATCCTCTTCTCCCTTCCTGCGTTTCCCTCTTTCCTTCTCTCTCCCATATACCAGCCCCTGTGTCCGGTCCATCCTGTATCAGTCGCCAGAGTCGATCCCAACCCGGATCAACTCGCAGCGACCACGGTCAATCCAGGCCAAGAAGTTTGGGCATCAGTGATGGGGCTGATCGCCCTTCTCCACCCCGATAAGATAACCTCATTTCCCCACGCTTGACCGCTCTTGTTCCTAGCACCGAGTGGCCTGATCCCATCTTCCGTCTGCCTTTTTCTTATCCCTCTCCCACTCATCACCCCCCACCTTATACTCATCCTTCTGTGGCCATGCAACCAAACCATTGCGACTCGCTAGGTCAGGTGCGTGAGCCCAGAGCCGCAAGTCAACTGATGCGCGATGGCCACCCGCGCGAGCATGGTCAGCCCCGACCGTCCGGTGCGGCACCCATGAGATCAGAGGGTATGTTGAACCTTTTTATACATGGGCTTGCGGCGCCCCCCTGGCGATCTTTTCCCACCAGTATTCCTTTGTACTCTTTGTTCGCAGAACACCATGTACTCACTGCAGTATTATATAGACTCCTGGATTGAAGTATCATCTCAGCCATCATCTTCCTCTCTGTCCTCCGCCGCGACCAACGAGGACATCATCACAACGGGTCTCCGGGTGGAACATCGTGAGGCAGCTATGTATCAGCACCGCAACCGGCGACGGCGGATGCAGCATCTGGCGGCTGTGACCACCGCCCAGATCGACTATTCGTCACGAGAAGCAAGTCTTGCCAGTAGCAGTCAAGAGGAATATGAAGAAAGCGAAAGCGAACCCGATCCCTCCCTGAGCAGCTCCAACGAGGATATAAATCGCCCAGGACTCCCCGCCGTGCTACCTGCCCGATCGCAACCCTCATCACAGTCCGATGAAACCTCCAGTGACGATGAAGATGATACCTCCACTGCTCTGGGAATGGGCATTAGTCCATCACCATTTGTTCCTCAGCCGAACGTCTTCAGCCATCCACCTCATACCCAAGACCCTTCGTGGACTCGTCCGGGTGAATCGCGTCGCTCTCAGCCTAGTGTTCTGTCCAACTCCAGCCGGCGCACCGCGATCCGGAGAGACTCATATCCCAGCGCACGGTCATCGCGCAGATCCCATCAGTCCCAGCACAGTCCCTACAATATGATATCACCCTCCTATCATGCGGATCATGATGCTGCGCTTCGGGCCAGCCTCTCAACCTTGTTATCGTGTGCCGCGGCTGCTCGAGGGCTCCCTAAGCCAGATCCTCAACCGGCGCCCTCTGGCCCCTCAGGTGCTGTGCAGCCATCTACATTCCGACTAGTGGGTGAGTCAGTCGCCATGGGAGAGGAAAGTGACGGAGAGCCCCCGTCCTCGCCCCGATATACAGAGACGAGCCCCGCGGCGGGCCCGCCCCGCAGGCGACAACCTCACGCAGTGGCGCCATATAGCCCACCCAAATCTAAGCGTCGGTCGAGCTCTCCCAAAGATCGCAGTGTTGCGTCGAAGAAGAGCCGTCGTGCAAGCATGACGAACTCTGCCACTCCTGCCAGCCCAACCATCATGACCTGGGTCATCAGTGCTGGCGTGGTAGTTCTGTTCTCTGCGATCAGTTTCTCGGCGGGATATATGCTGGGCCGCGAGGTTGGTCGAGCTGAGATAGGTATCATGGGCGATGGGGGCGTGCCCGGTGCGCGGTCATCAGCAGCATGTGGACAGGAGGCAGTCCGGGGCGGACTGAAGCGATTCCGCTGGGGCACGGCTGCTGCGGGATCTGCCAGCCTGGCATGAATGAATGCCATGTCCCAGTCATGATGTGAAACGGCCCTGATACGAAATGTTTATGATCAGTTTTAAAACGACGTCCTACTCTTTGATAATCTTCGTTCTTTCCTCACGAGTCTCACCGCTTTCCTTCCTTTGACCCGTTTCCACCCATTTATTTGTTGTTCCTGATGATGGGGGTTGATCTTGTTTCTTTTTCCTTCCATTATTGCCGGTCACTGAAGGGGATCGGGCAATCTATTCGTTGTCGAGCTTCTGCCTGCAAAAATTGGGGCGACAGTTTTCTGCTGTTGGGTGGACTTATCACTCTGGTGCCATGGAGTTTTGGGGTGCATTTCGTTGAGGATCTGTAGGCGTGCTGCCGCTATAATGTCGACCTGGAATCTATACCCGATTTATCAGCTGTGTTTGGATCGTAAGAGGACAGGCGAGAAACAACACCGAGTAGCCAGAATGGAATGTGAGTTCTCGCCAGAGTGAAAGACGAGGATGTGCCAGAAGTACGAGGACGCGCTTCCGACCCTGTAATTCTCCATCTCGACCTTCGACCTCGCCCGACCGACACAATTCCATTTTCTCTCCCCGGGACCGCAACGACAGAGGTCAGTACCATCCGGAGATGGAAACATCACTCTCAATATCACACCTCCCAACTGAATGGCATCGCCTACATATCCGCATGGCTGGATCCACCGTCGGTGGAGTCCATCCTCAAAAGCCGACACCATCAATCCACATCCCCAAAACCCGAGCCCATACCCAAAAGAGCATGTCGCAGATCATCAGTTCGGCGTCTCTCCCAGCAACCCGGGTTTCAATTACAGAGCCACGATAGCGAGGATGCAGCCCCTGCAGCAAGGGCGGCACGAGGCACCGCCACCGCCACAGCCCTGACTATGATTGTTTTTTCTTCAGTCCAGTCCCGGCTTCCAGGTTCCCCATCTGCATCCTCCTTCCCCAGTTCCCGGTCCTAGGTTGCAGCTCTCGAATCCTGCGCCAAGAAGCAACCATGGCACACGCAAAGATGAAACCTGCACGGCAACCCTGCTCTAACCATGCCACTATTCGATGATCGCGTCAATAACGTTGCAATGGACTCGACGTGACGCACCAGAGTCAATCTCCCACTCCCCGTGTCGCACAAGCCAAAAGTCCCCCGCAGCACTGATGTCAAATATCGTTCAATATGATTCACGGCCTCCACCCGCACCGTGCACATCGCCAATGCCGGCCGAGTTGCACCCGGGTTTCCACCGCGCCAGAGAGGAGGAAGGGGGAACATGGGGCGAGCTATTGGATCTGCACGGGTCGGGCCATGGTCCCTCGTCTCTGCTAAGGATTTCTTGGTGATCCTAGAGGCCATCACTGCGCCGTGAGAAGTGCCTAGGTAGCTGCCTACCTACCTAGGTAATTTTCCTGTGCTTGTACTACCCTGCCCAGGTATAACGATGCCAAGCTGAGCAGTATTGCGTGTCGTGCCAACCCTCGCTGCCTGGGGGCCGTTTTTCCTATTTTCCGCCCCTGCCTCTCCTCTTCGCCTTCCCCGTACAATTTTGACTGGGACTGGCTGACTCGCGTCCCAAGCAGCGGTTGTCAGGAACGTGTTGGGTTTGTTGGTGTAGAGGGCGGCGATCGTTGCTGCGGGTGAGATCGGGGGGGGGGGGGGGGTGCATCGGTGGTCCGCAGGGGCCTCTGCGAGTCAATATTAGGGTGGCAGTGGCAGTGGCAGTGGTTCTGCGTGTTTATCCCACGGTAGCAGCAGAGCTCCAGCTCGACGCATGGCCCGGTCTCATCGGGATCGGAGCCGGGCTTCCTATGGGGCGGGAGGAATCCTGCCCCGATCTCCGTTGGGTCGACACCTGCTCAGAAAGGCTCTTGGTCCTACGTCATGCGTACGAGGGGGTCGAGAGATCGGGAATAGCTTCGTCTATGAAGGTGATAAGATGCGTGTTGTATCTAGCTCGATCGGGTTACCCGATCACCCTGTTATATACATCCTCAGGTACAATAGCCTGGATCGCCTGATGTAGATCCAATATTCCACCATGCGAACCCCCCAAAACTCCTCGCTAGCCCAGTGCTAAATCGAATAAAATCAGGAAAGAGGAGAAAAGAAAAATGCAGAGCGAGTAGCCATCACCCAGCCAGACAAAAGAAAGATGCAGAATCGATCAGGAATCCCCCGCTCCTTGGGGCCTGAATGGCGTTGTCAATACACAAAAATGGATACGAGGTACAGGATGAAACATCAACAAAGAAAGGCAAGAAAAGAACGTGGTTCATGCAGTGGCCTGCGATCGCCGGCGCGATTTTAAATCGTCCCGGCTGAGGAAGCGTCGGAGTTTAGTCACGAAGCGGCAGTGCAGTTGTTCTAAAGCAGGACCGTTAGAATCGATGCAAGGTCGGCCGAGGACGGAATAGTAATTGCTTGGGAGATAGAGAAAGGCAAAGGAAAAGGAAAAGGAAAACTGAGTAACGTACCACTGCCTCGTCGCGGAGGAAATGGCGGCTCCTCCAGCGGCTGCGTCGTGTATGCAGCGGCCCAGTAGCCCGTGTGGCGGTAGCCGGTAAAGGTGCAGTTGTTGGGGTTGTACTGCGGCTGCAGGGCTGTAACGTGTGGATAGAGCGTTGCTAATGGGGAGAGAAGCTCGTCTGGAGGTGGTGAGCGTCGACTGTCGATGCTCTCGCGAGTCTGCGGTATTCACATTTAGCTGGGGGGGGTTGAGGGGATGGCATGAAGGGGACGTACTGTGTAGAGTTCATAGTTGGTTTTGTAGGTCATGGTGACTGAGGCAGGATGCCACCGCCAGGGACGGGAATACACGGCAGGAAGAGGAGAAACAAAGTTGCAGATGCAGCGGTTGCAGACTTGCGAGGATTGAATCTGGTCGCCGTGTCCGTGGTTTGTTGGGTATGGCTGGAGAACACCGAGTGGTTGAGATGTTGAGATGCAACGCGCATTTAAAGCATTGCCATTGCTATGGCGGGCCTGAGACTGGCCACGCTCAGCCGCAGGGCCCAGCGGGGCTCACGGTCAGATGTCAATCGCGATGAATCTGATGTGCATCGAGTTTGGGGCTAAGTAGGGCTAGTCCGCGCGATATCGCATCCAGGAACCCGGGATGATCGGTGGAGACCGAACGCAGGTCGATCATTGGGCGCTCAGGGCGATTGACATCAGGTCGAAAATGTGAAATACGAAATGGAGGAGGGCGATGACTGGTTCTGGCTGGATGGCCGCGATTTGAGTTGGCGTCGATGCATATAGATTAAATTCATTTGGCGATGATTCCATCATTCCAGACGGGGGTGAACTCCCTATTCTCTCGTTCTCTCCCCCTTGCGTCCCCTGGTGCTGTTCCACGTTGTCGGCCTCCTGTAGACTGCCCAGACTGTCTAATACACAATAATTCTTCCTGTCTTGTCCAACACGAGAGAGGCCGACCCACGTCTCATTGCCCATCGCTCTCCATTGAGCCAGGACCGGGGGCTATCGTGAAGCCGATCGGCCGAACCCGCCCAACAGAACCACAGGCATAAGCATAACCAGAACTAGAATCATTCAGATGACTTTGGAGTAAACTTTGGGAATGGCCGGTGGGTCGGACATGTCACACAGGTCAATTGTCGCGACGGTGCAAAGAGAAAAAAGAAAGCATTCGAGGCGAGTGGATCCCCTCGCTCAGCGTGGGCGGAGAAAGACGAGCGAGATGAGATGGTCTCCAGTCTTCCAAATCATCGTCATCGGCGCCACCACTCTTCTCCGGCCGAGAGGGTGATAGTGCTAGAGCGTACCCAGACTATTGGGACGCTAATCGTTCGATGAAAGCGGGGCGCTTGACTATACTGGAAGGGTGTACCTGTTCGTGATGTCCTAGGACAATGAGCATTATGTTGGTCATGGACATGAGAGGATGGGGATGGGGATGCATATGAGGATTGTAGCTCAATCCGAGAGTCTAGACCGTGATCGAAGGTCGGGATTTGGCCTTTGGCAGTTGAATCTGGAGAGGAAGCCGAGGACTCGTTCGATGGCTGCAACCAAGGAGTTGACCGAGTGCGACCGGGGGCACAGCCACATCCCTTGCGAGATCGAGACCCGGTGCACGAGCCACATGCTCGGCCACACCGTGGCTAGTGACACAGCTGAGTGGCTCGTGGTGGTGCCTCTGTGGCTAGTGATCCTGGGCAGTGGCTAGTGCACCAGGAGAATGGCTAGTGTGTGGCTAGTGTTCCACTAGAGAAAGAAAGTGTGGCTCAAGCTCTGCGGGCTGACGCGGCCGTGATTGGCCGCCTTACTCGATAGCTCGCCAGACCGTCTCCACTCACCCGTCAAGCCCGGACTAGTCCGCCCTTGATCTTCAGATGTGATCGTTTCTGGCATCACACCGACCCTGGCGGGCCTGGCGGGCCTCGGGCTGCCCGTCTCGAGGGGTGAGGCTGGTGCAACAAGCTATAAGGGCTCGATTCGCCTCCCCCAGGCTCGTGGCAAACCACTCTCCAGTCCTCAATTCCATTCCATCACCGCTCCATTCTTCCAAGACTTGCCCATCCGGTGCCGAGTCTTGCCGTCCGCATTCTTGGTTTCAGATTCCCAACACATGTCGACAACCGATCATGTCACTCCACCTGCAGGGTTCCGGAAGAGAGTGCTGGGAAAGCTCTTCGCGTATGGACCTGCGCGATCACTACTCGCGCGAGCATCCCGCGCACAGTATGTTCCTTCGCTCTCCTTCTCCTCTTCTTTTCCTCGCACCTCTCTCTCTCCCCCTCCATCTTTCTCCCCCTTCTCCCCCGTCATGCAACCTGTAATCTGAGATGTCTTCTTTCCCCCACTTCCAGGATCTGCCGAGCGCGACGCTGAACGCTCCTTCGACAGCCGTGGCCACCGCCCCGTCGATGAGGGCATGATCTACCACCCCGAGGCGCAAGCCCTCTTGCACGATCCCGAGTTTGGGCGCGTCGACCCCACTGGCTGGTACCCGCATTACAAGCATTGTGTGCAGTATTTCCTGGAATGCAGCCAGCACACCCCCGCGGTACAGTCGGTGGCCGCCTTTGTGAATATTCGTCTGCCCTGTCAACGCGCTCCGGAGTCGGCCGCCCCCGGTCCCGGCCAATCGCTCGAATCCTTTGTTTCCCTTCGACCCTATGTCCGTCGCCTGATCATCACGGCGCAGGATTCACCGGTGACCATGCGCACCTTTTTTGGCGAGAGCTGGGAAGCGGGCGTGGGCTGTATCTACAAGCAAGAACGGGCGAATTACCTCTTCACAGCCAAGAGCAGCGGATGGGCATCTACGAAGGCGGCCTACGATATCCTGCCGGACGAACAAACCCCATTCCTGCGACCATTGCGAGAGCCCTCGGAGGATGAGATTCGTGCGGCAGAAGGACGGTGGAGCGAATGGCTTGCCATGGAGGATTGGATGGTGGGAGCTCGGAGCCCCTGGTAAAGGCCACCCCAAAGTGGGGGAGCGTCTTTCGTGACTTGTGATGAGACATGACCTCTTTCTTTCCTTTGTTTGTGTCCTTTTCTTTTCTCTCGTTTGTTCTGTTTTGTTCTCCCTTTCTTTGGTTCCTGCATGGACCGAAAAGTCGGGCCTCGTGCCGAAGGCGTACTTGTTCGGCGTTGCAGATAGTTGTCGTCACTAGGCGTTGGATGCATGCGCAATACCATCATTCTTCATTTCGGAAATGACATCCTCCACATCCCTTGACCCCACGGCGTGTTCCTAGTGGCTGCTCGGGCTCAATGATCGCCTAACCCGCGCGCCAATGCAGCCGTGACAGTGATCGCCGGCGGATCCCCTGTCAGAATCAATAGTGCCGCACCGCCACAGGCACAGGTCGTGACAAATACTTGCGGTTGGTTTTCTCCTCTGCGGGAGTCTTTCGTCGGGAGGAGTCGTAGTCAGACCTCATCTCCCCATCCATAGATGATAGCGCTGTGTCGCGGCTTTCGCGCACGAGAATTCGCCTGCTCACGTTGACCAGTCTGATGTCGTTCGCCCCTAGCGACCCGCCATGACTCACAGGTGCAGCCTCGACACGTTAAAAAGGCCCATTTGGGTCATCCCAATTCCTGTTGCTGTTCCTGTCTCACGCTGTCAATAGTGTCTGAGGTTATCCGGGGCTGCAGGCCCCGATCGCCAGGTCCAAAGACGGAAAAAAGAACCAAGGCCGCAGTGACATCTCTCACCCATCCCGGTTGTCGGGTCCGCCGATCTCGCCAATCGAACTGATCGAAGGTCAATCTCGAGGAATTGAGCCCGTCATGGCGACCCCTTCCTCGCCGTGCATCTACGAACACGATGCAGCCAGCATCCTTCCCCATCTCGCTGTGCATCTGCCGCACTCGATCTCACTCCTGCGACGCATCCAGCACGGCCTCGCGTATCCCTCTTCCACCGCCAAGATCCTGGCCACTTTTCCTCCCGGCGCAACCCCTGACGCCCCTGGATCCGCTGATCCCGATTCTCGCACGCCGTGGCTGGCTGCGCGGGTGGATCTCTTTCGTGGCCGTGAGACCCAGATCCTGGCCTACTCCAGTTTGGAATTCGAGTGCACGTCCATCCAGCCGATCGTCCCTGTCACCCCGAGTGAAGCCGCGGGCGCCCCATCCACGTCAGATACCACCGTCTCGGGCCCAGCCACTATCCCTCGCGGCAATAATGATGGTAGTAACTACGTGATGTCCGCTTTCACGGCTAGCCCGGCCGCTCTGGACCTCGTCCGAGCTCAACTATTAGCATTCCTGAGGCATGTCAAGGCCGCTCTCCTGCCGGTCTACCTGTCATCCCTGCCGAAGGCGCCGCCGGTCCCAGCTGAATCGGGATCCGCCTCTTCAGCTGGGTCGTCATCGACGCCAACCGGCACTAAGGGTGTGCCCCTGATTCCAGCGCCACCCCCACAGGCCTTTCTCTTCGGTAGCATGCACACAGCTCTATTCACGCTACTGCTTCGCTCGGGGAATTACGGCCACGCGAGCGCCAGCGTGGATTCAGCCGCATGCGCTGACGCAGACATCCTTCTGCCGGGTCTGCGGGCTCATCGCTTCGATAGCCCGCCCTATCACAAATATGTCTTCCCGCGCTCGGTCTTCGCCGCCGGCGGAGCTGAGACGGAGGTGCCGTTACCCACGGGGTACCGGTATCAGGATCGACGGGGTCGTATCGGCGTGCTTCCTTCGCAGTTGGATCTGGTGCAGAGTCGCACGCATATCCCTCGCTCACGGGCGCAGTTGTCGACGATGCCTGGTGTCGCGATCTATTGTGATTCCCCTGCAGCGGAAGCGGAAGCGGAAGCGGACTCGGCTGGTCAAACTACTCATGGAGAAGAAGAGGAGGACGAGATGCCCATTGCATGGGCATTCCTTGGCTTAGATGGTTCCCTGGCGACCCTGCATGTAGAGCCTGAGCATCGGGGCCAGGGCCTTGCGATTGCGTTGTCGAGGGAGACGATGCGCCGTGGGATGAATCCCAATGGAGTCTTTGGCGCTGGTGGAGAGTATATCAAGGATGAGAAGCTGCGGAGTCGGATTGGAGAGATGGTGCATACAGAAGTTGGACAACATAATAAGGCAAGCCAGAGGGTTATGGAGAAGATTGGAGGCGAGGTGTTCTCTTCGGTGATGTGGACTGTCATTGAGCTCTGCGAGGAATCTAGCGAGATTCATGGATATACAACCGACTTATAGATGGGTCGGCCTGTAGAGGTGGTTATCTAGGGGAAATGCACATATTCTAGGTAGACGAAGCATGATTTCATCAATTCCGCCAGTCTTCTTGTTCCTTCATCGTCAATCACCCTCTCACAATGCATCGACAAACTCTCAATCTGCATGAACATAAATCTGTGATTCGTTGGCCTTATAAATCATCTACCAACTCCCATTTTCACTCTTTCAATACCCGCTTCGACGTAGCAGCAACGCAGCCTCTGTGAGAAAGACGAGAATATGAGTCTCTTAGAGTCACACTTGCTTGGTCTATAGGTCTACTGTAACTGTGGCTCTGGTGTGATTGTTTCATATCTAGTACCAAATGCCCGCTCTTTTCCTGTGGGGATCGTATGGGGTTTCCGTCTGATGAGAACTTTTCTATGGAATTCAGATTGAAACTTGCAAAATTTGTGGGTTTGGAGATTACGAGTTCCCTGCCGATGAGAGTGAATTCTCCTTGTAACGGAATTATTTGACGTTGGTGGTGCCCAGTTAGGCAGGATATATATACAAAGGATGTCAAAGTGAAAAGCCAGATGTCTATACTAGACACCACGCAAGAAAACAGGATGCTAGAATCATAATGGCAGTTTATCTGTAACTGAAGCCCTCCTTCCTTTTCATAAAAGGTAGTTCTGTACTTGCCACGATAGTTGAAGCCATTCGATCCCCAATCAACCCCCCAAAGCGGCTTAGCGTGCCGATCATCGGGCAAGCCACAGATAAGTCACACTCGCGACGCTCGACCTTCCCTCTCCTTTTCTCTCCCTCTCCCAATTCCCAACTCCTCATTGCACTCACCACAAAGCCGTCAAGATGAGCAATTCCAAGGGCGTCGCCGAGAACATGCTGTGGGGAGGCCGGTTCACCCGTGAGTGTGCCCTCCCAACCCCGCCAATCCATCCCGCTTCGAATGACTGACTCACGATCGACAGAGGGCCTCGATCCCCTCATGGAGCAGTACAACACTTCGCTGCCTTTTGATCGGGTTCTGTGGAAGCAGGACATTGCCGGCTCGATTGCCTTTGCGCGCGCCAACATGAAGACTGGTATCCTTACACCGCAAGAATTCGCCGAGATCGAGCGCGGTTTCCAGCAGATCGCCGAAGAGTGGCGCACCAACACCTTCGCAGTCAAGGAGAACGACGAGGACATCCACACTGCCAACGAGCGTCGTCTCGGTGAGATCATTGGCAAGGAGACTGGCGGCAAACTGCACACGGGCCGCTCGCGCAACGAGCAGGTCGCTACCGATATGCGCCTGTGGCTGCGCGACGAGCTCCGTGTGCTGGACAGCCACCTCTGCGACCTGATCAAGGTCTCCATCGCTCGTGCGGAGAAGGAAATTGACTTCATCATGCCTGGCTACACTCACCTCCAGAAGGCCCAGCCCGTCCGCTGGTCCCACTGGATGCTCTCACACGCTACCGCTTTCGCGAGCGAGCTGCAGCGTCTGCGGGAAGTGATCCGCCGCGTCAACCGTAGCCCGCTTGGCTGTGGTGCTCTCGCCGGTAACCCCTTCCAGATTGACCGCGAGGCTATGGCTAAGGAGCTCGGCTTCGATGACCTCCTGTACAACTCCATGAACACCGTCGGTGACCGTGACTTCGCCATGGAGACCATGCAGTGGGGCAGCTCGTTCATGCTCAAGATCTCCCGCTGGGCTGAGGACTTGATCATCTACAGCAGTTTGGAGTTCGGTTTCGTGCGCCTGTCGGATGCGTACTCGACCGGCTCGTCGCTGATGCCGCAGAAGAAGAACGCCGGTGCGTATCAATTGCTTCCGAACGGCTCTTTCATTGTTTCTGACTTCTTCTAGACAGCCTGGAGCTGCTCCGCGGCAAGTCCGGCCGTGCCTTTGGTCAAATGGCCGGCTTGATGTGCACCATCAAGGGTCTGCCCACCACGTACAACAAGGATCTGCAGGAGAGCATCGAGCCCCTGCTCGACCACATCAAGACCGTCAGCGACAGCATCCAGATCGCCACCGGCGTGCTGTCCACCCTGACCGCCAACCCGGCGAAGATGACCGCCGCCCTGGCGCCGGAGATGCTGGCCACCGAGATCGCCGACTACCTCGTCCGCAAGGGCGTTCCTTTCCGCGAGGGACACCACATCTCCGGCCGTGTCGTCGCGCTGGCTGAGAACACGAATGTGCCCATGGACACCCTCTCGCTCGAGCAGCTCAAGACCGTGGATGCCCGATTCGACGAGGATGTCCAGGCTTGTCTGGACTACGAGCGTGCTGTTGAGCTGAAGGATGCTATTGGCGGCACCAGCAAGCGCGCAGTCATTGAACAGACCTCCGTGCTGAAGAAGCTACTGTAGATATAGGGAGTTTCATGGGATTAAAATATTATATTATGAAGAAAATACCAGCATCGCGGTGATACTTTCGGTTAGACAAAATGACAACAGTTTCTCATAGTTCATTAACATCTCGACAATAGTATGGACTTGGAACAACAGGAGAAACAACGCAAAACAAGAGGAATGGGGGGCAGAAAAAAGAACGAAAGGAAAGGAAGGTGGTCTCGATCTCCATAACACATAGAAGAATATAATGAACAATCCGCACCAGCGGCATCACTCAACGGTTCTCAGCCTCATCCCCATCGTCCCAGAGGGCGACTTCTCATCCCTCTCGAACGAGAACCTTGCATCCCCCGACTCATAAGCAGGCGGGACATCACTACTCGGCGTGAAGGGCGCTTCTTCGAGCACAGTCAGTGCCGGCACTGCTCGCGAAACACCCGCGCCCTCCCTCTGCCGATCACCAGCCCGGTCTTTCATCTCCAGATCGCCCTGGTAAGTCATGAAGCTCATAACGTGGTTCTCGGGATCCTGCGAGCGCCGTTTCCCTTTCACGCGGTCCCGGTCCTGGTCCTCTTCATCCTTATCCTTGCCACCCGAGAAACGATCCAGATTCGCGCCCAGCACCACGCCGTCTGCGGTGACGACCTGCCGGGCCGTGTTGCGCGCCATCAGTCGCGGGCTCATGTTACCGACGCTGGTGGCGGAGCTTGGGCTGGGAATGACGCTGTTCGCGGCGGTGGACGACGAGGACGAGGAATCCCAGGATCGACCAGGCTTGTGATGTCGGGGTGGGTGGCGGTGCTGGTGGTGCAAGTTCTGGCGCCGTCTTTGCTCGAGCGGTTTGTTGATGAGTTCGCTCTGGGAGTGCGAGGCGAGCTCTGCGCGTTGTCGCCAGAACCCCGTGTCCGAGAGCTCTGGAATATACCCTGGCCTCCTTGGGACGGAGGGGAAGATCTCGCCCGAGGATGGATTCATGGGGGGTCTGTTTGGGAGATCTCTCGTAGTTGATAGGGCGGGATTCCCCGAATTCATCGTGATTAGGGTTACGGCCGACCCGGTGGGACCCGTGGAGAGATCAGGAACACTGAGGCTCGGGGCTGTGCTGGCACCCTGTCCTGTAAAATACGAGTTTGTGTTGGAGTTCTGGTTGGACCCTGTTCGGGATAAGGCCAGATTCGGTAGACTGGGGAAGGAACCTGACGAGCCGTCAATGGGTTGTTCACTGGGTCTGGTTGTATCGACTGGATGCTCACCGTGCAGACGCAGGGGCTCGCTCTCCGACGGCGACAGATCGGTCTTGGTTCTAGAGGTGACTTCTCTTCCATGAAGGTGCTGCGACGAGACAGATCGGCGGAATTTGACATTGAATGACCGTTCGCGCGGTCTGCGCCACCAGCAGAACAAGAGGACAGCAATCATGACCAGGCCTGCCACTCCTCCCACTATTCCGCCGATTATAGCTGCGTGGCTGGACGGTTTTCCTGTAGTAGCTGTTGCGGTACTCGTGGAGGTAGCAGATTGAATAGTGCTCGCTCCGCTGAGGCTAGTGATTTGAGTTGTGTCAGAAGATGTCGTCAAAGAGGTGACCGGCACTGTCCCTGAGGTTGTCGTCGCTTGTGTGGTAGTGCTGATGGTCGTCAAGGATTTAGACGAGCTTGTCGACTCCGAGGAAGTAGATGAGGTCGTAGACGTCGTCTTCGTGGTTGACTTCGTCGAGCCATCGTCGTCTGGACAGACACCGCTGGTGCAAGGATCGCTCGAGCAGCACCCTCTGAAGTCTCCTGCGCTACATACATACCACTGCTTGTTGCCAGTGCATGTATTATCAGTTCGAGGGACCAGGGAGTCCATCCTTGTGGGAATCGGTCTCGCAATACTCGTATATACCCGGAACCGATACGAGTAAGGACCAGCGCATTAGCTGCTAGACGGGCAGTTGCTCAGCTTGTCTTCAAACGAGGGAAAAGGAGAAAAAACTCTCCAGGAGCAGAGATGGACAGGACTCGACAGGATGGACTCGATGAACTCGGGTCTGCCATGGTATTGAGCCCTAGAGCAGGTGGCATTCAGTGCCGGGTGACGTCGACCGGGCAGCATCCTCAAAGACATTGCGTTCTTTGTTCATATGTGTGGCGACGATACTTGAAGCCGGTCCCATTTATAGAACGATAGAAGAACCAGGGATCGGCGTTGTAAGGCTTTCTTTGTGCACCGAAGGGGTCCAGGGAGGACATCAGCAGAGCCAGCAGGGGGAAACACATGCATGCTGCACCAAGTATGCATCTGAGCTCGATGTGAACAGACGACAAGACTCGGCGGGGATTCCAGAAGTTTGAAAGGGAGGGGGAGGGGTGCATGGGATCTCTTTGACCTCGGCGCCACAGATGGTCGTAATTGGACCTCAAAAGAATAGAGATGGGGCTGCGACTCCACCAGAAGCATAGCTACGAAGGGAGGCAGATAATTCGGCAAAAGAAAGAAGAAATTCCAGTCCATATGAGACAAACTGAGAAAAATCACTCAGTACACCAACTCTTCGCCTGTAGGATAAAAGAAAATGTGGCTATACAAGGATGGTAAATAACACAAGTCAAATAGGAAACATGCTCTTTTCATGGACTCCCCGGGCATTGCCACGCTAGTTCCACCCCAAAACCAGGTGAAACGTAGGTAGCATCTGAAACAAATCCGTGGTATTCTCTCTTCACACAACCCTAGCCCCCCAGTCCTGGCGGGGATGAGCTTAGTAGACACGCTTGAAAGGAGGCACAGGCTTGCACTCGCTCTCATCCAGCGTCTTGTCCTCAACCGAACGGTAGCTCAAATCAACCTTGCCGTGGGCCTCCTTTTGCCAGGTGAGGGTGTGTTTCATCCAGTTCTCGTCATCACGGTCGGGGAAGTCCTCACGGGCGTGGGCACCACGAGACTCCTTGCGGTTGGCAGCGGCGGTGGCGGTTTGAGTACTGCAGATCATATTGGTCAGCAATCAAGATCCTCATTCTATCAGTCAAACTGTCACGGGGATACATACGCGCAAGTGAGCAGGTTGCGGAGCTCAAGGGTCTCGACCAGGTCAGAGTTCCAGATCATGCTGCGGTCCTTGGTACCGACTTGCTCGTACCAGGTGTCGATCTCGTTCACACGGCGCACACCCTCGTCCAAGCTGTCCTGGGTACGGAAAACGCTGACATCAGTCTGCATGGCCTTCTGCATGGCATTGCGAATGTCGAAGGTCGACTTGGGGCCATCGGCGGTACGGGCGAAGTCAAGGTCCTTGATAGACTGAGCACCGGCGTCGGAAGCCAGCTCCTTGTGGGGCTTGCCGGGGGAGGCAATGTCGCGGACACGGTGGGACACGGCACGGCCGAAGACGATCAGATCGAGCAGGGAGTTGGCACCCAGACGATTGGCACCGTGAACAGACACACAGGCAGCCTCACCGCAAGCGTACAGACCAGGAACAACCTTGTCCTGACCCTTCTCATCTACGCTCAGAACCTCACCGGTGTACTTGGTGGGGATACCACCCATGTTGTAGTGAACGGTGGGCAGGACGGGGATGGGCTGCTTGGTGACATCGACACCAGCAAAGATGGAGGCAGTCTCAGAGATACCAGGCAGACGCTCGTGCAGCAGCTCAGCGGGCAGGTGGCTCAGCTGCAGGTAAATGTGGTCCTTCTCGGGACCCACACCACGGCCCTCACGGATCTCAAGGGTCATGGAACGAGACACAACGTCACGGGAAGCCAGATCCTTGGCAGTGGGAGCGTAACGCTCCATGAAACGCTCACCCTCAGAGTTGAGCAGGTAACCACCCTCACCACGAGAGCCCTCAGTGATCAGACAACCAGCACCGTAGATACCAGTAGGGTGGAACTGGACGAACTCCAGATCCTGGTTGGGGAGACCGGCACGCGCAACCATGGCCATACCGTCACCAGTGCAAGTGTGGGCGGAGGTGCAGCTGAAGTAGGCACGACCGTAACCACCGGTGGCCAGAACAGTGTGGTGGGCCTTGAAACGGTGCAGGGTACCATCCTCCTGGTTGTAGGCAA
This sequence comes from Penicillium hispanicum, assembly GCF_028827665.1. Classification (NCBI taxonomy): domain Eukaryota; kingdom Fungi; phylum Ascomycota; class Eurotiomycetes; order Eurotiales; family Aspergillaceae; genus Penicillium; species Penicillium hispanicum. Next base: position 1,540,200 of record NW_026623193.1, read on the forward strand.
TGATACCGCGGCACTCACCGTCTTCCATCAGGAGATCGAGGGCAAAGTACTCGATGAAGTAGTTGGTGTTGTGGCGCAGAGACTGGCCGTAAAGGGTGTGCAGCAGAGCGTGGCCAGTACGGTCAGCGGCGGCACAACAACGGTAAGCCTGACCACCCTTTCCGAACTCTTTGGATTGACCACCGAAGGCACGCTGGTAGATGCGGCCGTCCTCGGTACGGGAGAAGGGACAGCCGTAACCCTCGAGCTCGCGGACGGAGGCGGGAGCCTCGCGGGTCATGTAGTGAATCGCATCCTGGTCACCAAGCCAATCGGAACCCTTGACAGTATCGTACATGTGCCATCTCCAGTCATCCTCGTGCATGCTATGGTCTGGTCAGATACTGATGGAGACTGAGCCACTCCTCTGATCGGGGGCACTTACTTGCCAAGGGCAGCGTTGATACCACCCTGAGCGGCGACAGTGTGACTTCTAGTTGGGAAGAGCTTGGAAACACAGGCAGTGTTGAAACCAGCTTCGGCCAGACCGAAAGCCGCGCGCAGACCGGCACCACCAGCACCGACCACGACGGCATCGTACTCGTGATCCTGTCACCAGTCAGAATCCAATCCTCACGTATTTCCGTGTTGGCGATTAAGGCGGCTTACAATGATGGGATACTTCTCAGAAATGTAGCCATTGGCCTCCTTCGCGCGGAGTGGCTGGTTGGTCCATATCCGGGCTGGCAGAAGCAGTTAGTGATGGGGTCGTGACGCAGAGAGGAAAATCGGTCGAAATTCGTACCGGCAGGCCGGGAAGAGGAGAAGAGGCGTCTCTGATCCCTCAAGATGCGGGAAACCTGCGCTCAAAACCACCAGTCAATTCGATCCTTGCGCATCCGGGCCAAGATCGTTGCTCGTCGGCTACTGACCTTGGAGGCGGGAGCCAAGCTCCGCAGGCTCAGGGAGCTCATAATGACGGGTTCGGAGAGAAAGAACTCCGAACTACCCAACAGAAATGAAGACACCGGAGTCGGTGGGATTGCACAGAAGAGCGGAGAGGTGGAATGGGGGAACGTCTCTAGACCACGGCAACTTCGTCTCGGGACTCGGATCGCAGTTGGCAGTTTGCGCTGAGGTAAGCATTCTCCCCAGGCCCCGTGACCAATGAGCGTGTGTGTATTACGGACTTCGACCGGCCTCCCTAATACTCCCGAGGGCCTCAAGCTATCAATATATCGCACTTCCAGTCTCTATCGCGGTGATCTGAATTGGTTTATTTTATTACCCATCGACCAACGCTACCTTCCACCATTATCTCTCAAGGTCTTAACCAGCCTGGGTATAGCCATCAACGAAAGTCGCTCCTGCCCTCTGGCGGATCTCTCCGTCGCTGCTTCCTCGGCTCGTTACGCCCGACTGCACGTGACCCCGCGTGTCCCTTTTGCCGGACTTCGGGATGGAGAAGCGTTAACCCAAGTGCTCACTGTTTTGGGACAGCGATCTCCACACTTTTGCTCTAATTCCTTCCTCAGTAATCCGTGAGACCTATTCCTCTCTGCATCCTTGATGGGTGTCTGGCATGGATCAGTAGATCATCCTAGCTCACGTGGAAATACACTCAACGTTGATGCCGAGTCTGATCAAGCAGGAATCATTGCGGAATTCCCGTTATAAAACTACACCAAGGTCACTATCGACACCACGGAAGCATTGTAGATTATAGATTCGTCCACTGGAGCTGCAAGGCCCCAAAATAACAAAGAACTAGAATGATCGTACAGCCAGATGCACCACACCCATGCGAGAATCAGCCCCGATCTCTAGTTGTATTGCATGTACGTCGCCGTCGAGTTGAACTTCAGGTTGCCCTTGATCACCTTCTCCACCGAGGCCAAGAAGTCCTTCTCGGTCGCAACCTTTCGCCGGGCCCGGATAGCAAACATGCCTGCCTCTGTCGCAACACTGCGCAGCTCTGCACCAGTGGCATTGGGGCACAGACGCGAGATCAGCTCCCATCGAATGTCCCGCTCGACGGACATACTCTTGGCGTGAATGCGAAGAATGTTGGCACGGCCCTCGACATCCGGCAGAGAGAATTCGATCTTTCGATCAATACGACCAGGACGCATCAGCGCGGGATCCAGTGTCGACGGCCGGTTAGTGGCGAACATGACCTTGATGTTACCACGGGCGTCAAAACCGTCCAGCTGGGTGATCAGCTCCAACATGGTTCGCTGGACCTCATTGTCACCGCCGGCACCATCGTCGAAACGCGCACCACCGACGGCATCGATTTCGTCAAAGAAGATAATGCAAGCCTTCTTCGTACGAGCCATTTCGAAGAGCTCACGGACCATCCGGGCACCCTCACCGACATACTTCTGTACCAGCTCACTTCCGATGACACGGATGAAGGTTGCATCGGTTCGGTTGGCCACGGCACGAGCACACAACGTCTTACCAGTACCGGGAGGACCGTAGAGCAAAGCGCCTTTGGGTGGGTCGATACCCAGGTTCACGAACCGCTCTGGTGATAGCAACGGCATCTCCACAACCTCTCGTAGCTTCTCAATTTGTTCCTTGCAACCACCCACATCGCCATAGGTCACATCTGGCTTATCTTCAACGGTCATCATTGTCACGCTGGGGTCGATCTTGGGCGGCAGAGGCAACATGATCTGGTACTTATTCCGGTCGACACTGTGACGCTAGGTTAATGTCTGAATACAGATATCTTCCACAGAAAAAACAACTTACCCGACTCGCATGCCTTCCTCGATATCTGTCGGACTCACTCGCTCTCCTAGGTTGACGACAAACTTGGCGATCTGTTTCACGTTGATGACATATTTGCTCTTGTCTGAGTCCTTTTCATCCTGGATAATCTTTGTGCAACGAGCCACTTGCAGTGGCTGTTCCTCAGCCATCCGTTGTCGATCGGCGGCGACATCCCAAAGGTGTGGAGGTGCAAGACCGGTGTCGGATTCCTGGTGGGTGTAAGCTCTAAATGATCCAAGAGACCGAGACAGCTGGGTAGAAATTCACCTTCACTCCGATCTTCTCGTTGACGCTTGCTTGTTTGTCTTTGATATCCTTTTCGAGCTTCTTGAGCGCGTTGGCGTAAGGCGCAGCGCCGTAGGTCTTAAGTACTGCAATGTCACTGCCGAAGACGTCAGTCATCCGTCGCCGACTGGACGCGCAGAGCCTTGTAGATCAAAGATATCAGACTATCAAAATGACTTACTCATCTGAGAGAGGTGTGATCTTCTTCTCTGGCTCCTCATCGTCTGCGAAGTTCTTGCTGTACTTCTCCCAGTTCTGTCCCGTGGCGCTAGGCATGATGTGATGTGTTGACAGCCTAGGGCTGAGGATCTAGTGGAAACGCAAGGGCAGGAGATCCAAGACGAAGTGAAAAGCAGAAGACAGGTTGATAAATGAGAGTGCTGCAAGAAATTGAAGGGGCAAGGGTGAATGGTATAACGCGGAGGACGGATGGTGATGTTGCAGAGCTGCGGTGGCCGAGCTCAACTCACTAATCAGCGCCAAGCTTCATCACCGCCCCAGAAACTCGCAGAATTTCCTGTGTGTCCTCCACCACCGCTGATTCAACCTCCACCTCTTATTGTTTTCATTTCGGTTGCATTTGAATTATCACATTCAAAATGGCGACCGCAGTGGCCCAGGGAGCGGCTGGCAACAACTCCTTCAAGGTGCGAATTGTGAGAAGCTGTGTGTGGACCGATTTCTGATGGCGAGCAGGACAAGGAGAAGCCCATGGCCGTGCGGGCATCCAACATTCTCGCAGCTCGGGGTATGTTACCAATTCTGTGAACTATGCAAGCCATGTGCTAATTAATTCTAGCCGTTGCCGATGCTATTCGCACAGTACGCTTCCCAGAAACATAGTCAAGTACGGAGATGAGGGGCTAACTCGGCGACAGTCATTGGGACCCAGGGGTATGGATAAGATGGTAGGTACACACAATTTCTGGATTTCACCAACATACTAACGCTCGCAAAGATCCAAACAGGCAAAGGAAAGACAATTATCGTATGCTACCCTCGTTTGCTATGGACAACGCCTCCGACTGACCCCCGCAGACCAACGATGGCAATACCATGCTGAGAGATATGAGCGTGATGCACCCGGCTGCTCGCATGCTGGTCGACCTAAGTGCCGCACAGGATGTGGAGGCTGGTGATGGAACCACTTCCGTTGTTGTTATTGCTGGTAGTCTGCTTGGTGCTGCTGAGCGCTTGCTGTCCAAGGGCATCCATCCCACCGTCATCTCCGAATCATTCCAGCGCGCTGCCAATGCCGCTGTTGAGATCCTCCACAACATGTCCCGCCCCATTAATCTGACCGATCGTGCAACCCTTCTTCAAGCCGCTTCGACCTCCCTCTCGTCGAAGATTGTCTCCCAGCACTCCGGCCTGCTGGGTCCGATGGCCGTCGACTCGGTGCTGAAGGTCGTTGATCCTAAGACAGCTGAGAATGTCGACCTGCGAAACATTCGGATAGTCAAGAAGGTTGGCGGCACAATCGAGGACAGTGAGATGATCGATGGCTTGGTGTTGAACCAGCCCGTAATCAAGAGCAGCGGTGGCCCCACAAGAATTGAGAAGGCCCGGATAGGTCTCATTCAGTTCCAGCTGAGCCCGCCTAAGCCAGACGTATGTTTGCCGAATCAATTTTGAGATCTCGAATCACAGCTGACACCCTCTTTAGATGGAGAACCAAATTGTGGTGAACGACTACCGCCAGATGGACAAGATCCTGAAGGAGGAGCGTCAGTATCTGCTTAACATGGTCAAGAAGATCCAAAAGACCAAGTGTAATGTGCTTCTGATCCAGAAGTCTATCCTCCGCGACGCTGTCAACGAGCTGTCTCTGCACTTCCTTTCCCGCCTGAAGATCCTGGCAATCAAGGATATCGAACGTGATGAGGTTGAGTTCCTATGCAAGAGTCTTGGCTGCAAACCTGTTGCCAATGTCGACTCTTTCACTGAGGATAAGCTTGGTACTGCGGACCTCGTCGAGGAGGTCCAGGCTTCTGGTGCCCGTTATGTCAAGATCACCGGCATCAAGGCGCCCACCACTACCCCCACCAACCAGACCGTGTCCATCGTCGCCCGTGGTGCCAACAGCCTCATTCTGGATGAGGCCGAGCGTTCTCTGCACGATGCTCTCTGCGTTATTCGCTGCCTCGTCAAGAAGCGCGCTCTGATTGCTGGTGGCGGAGCCCCAGAAGTGGAGGTGGCTCACACTCTCGCTATGCGTGCCCGTGAGCTCACTGGTACTGAGTCCATCTGCTGGAAGGCGTTCGCCGATGCCATGGAGGTCATTCCCACCACTTTGGCCGAAAACGCCGGTCTGAACTCGATCAAGGTCGTCACCGACCTGCGTCACCGCCATGCCCAGGGCCAGCATAACGCTGGTGTCAGCATCCGCAGCGGCGGCGTCAAGGACGACATCACGGAGGAGAACATCCTGCAGCCTCTGCTCGTGAGCACTAGCGCCATTGAGCTGGCTGCGGAGACCGTGAAGATGATCATGAGAATTGATGACATTGCTCTGTCGCGGTAGATAGTTTTCATGGCTGCTACTCAGATATGTATGATGACACGCGACGTGATCGCGACGAGTAATTACCAAAAAAAATCCAGTTTTCACATAGAGCTTCTCGAGACCTGTATACCTTTAATCCCTTCCAATCCTCCATTTCCCAACAGATTCTCTACCCAGGTAGCGTTGTCGCGTTCTTCAAAAGTTCCTTAGTCCCTTCTGACAACAGGGCCCCGGGGCGCTTGCTGCCTAGATGACTCAGCAGCTGCCAGGTGCCCAGGCTCCACAGCCAGCGTAATGACTCTCTTCTCACCACACCAGAATGCCACGTCGCTGTCACACTAAATCTCGGCAGGGCTGCATCCAGTGTAAGGAGAGACGGGTCAAGGTTGGTATACTCTCATGGCTAGGAAACCTTATGGTCTGGGGAGGCACCTTACATCTAGATCCCGCCTCTAACCTGAGATTGATAGTGCGACGAGCAACGGCCGTCATGCAGTCTCTGCAAAAAGCGCGAGCTGGAGTGCACCTATGTGGTACCGCAGCCAAGGAGGAAACCAGCTCCAGCCCTTCTAAAAGACAGCCCTGAGAGCAGCCAATCTAATACATCCAGCTCCAATGGAGTCTTCCGGCTCTCTCGGTTGCAGGAGATGCGATTATACCACCATGCTTTCACAGATGCACTCCCCTCACTCGGAAAGGACGAGGTAGACCGGCAATTCTGGCAAGCGATCGTCCCCAAAATCGCAACGACTCATGATTATGTGATGGACGGCTTATTGGCAGTCGCCGCTCTCCATCTCGCCTTTAAAGATACCGAGAAACTGGATTCTATGTCCTGGCTCGAGGTCGCGCTCACTTATCAAAGCTCGGCCATTAGCGGGCTGCGGCAGAGTTTGGCTACTGCGCCCCAAGATATCGAAGCGACCTTCCTCTGCTCCGGCTTTATACTGATTAGTGTGTCCGCATACTCGGGCATCTGTCCGGATGCAGATCTTGATCCGCTAAAAGAGATAATGACTGTTCGATCATTGCTTGGTGGCACTGCATTCCTTTGGTTGCAGATATACCATTCCGAGAAAAAGACAAGCATCGACTACTGGGTACACCGCACAAATGAAATGGACCCAACCGTAATGAGAAAAGAGTATGACGCTCGCCCCAAATGTTGACCTCATTCAAGCTTGTTTCCTAACTCGGCCTTGTTCCAGTGAGGATCCTAAGTTAGTTGCATTGCATGCGTGAGTGACCCAGATCATCTCATAATATTATTGAGCGGCTCGATCTGACTCCGCCCAGGTCGATTTTGGAGAAACTGAAAGAAGTGGGGACTTTCATCGACCAAACTCAGGATTCGAACCAAGAAGCCTATAAAAGCAACTATGACTCACTCTGGCAAACTATTAATACCTGGCCGAATGGTAAGGGGAGCATGTCGTGGTCTCTTCGGACCAGCGATTCATTCATTAATCTGGCCAGAGACGGCCATTGGATACCCCGTATCCTCCTCTTATTCCATGGCCTTGGGCTGCATCTTTCTTCAAGAAAGTGGTTCGCTCGGGAAGTTGGAAGGCGGTTCGTCTATGGTCTGTTGGCGCCAGCTGAAGGGTCTATCCCCTCGGAATGGGTCGATTTAGTGAACTGGATTAGAAAGGCTGTGAAGACCTAATGTAAATATAATAAATAATAATGCTCCACTCCACCTTTGGAAGTGACACTCGACTCTTGAAACGATCATATGGTTGCGTGCTTTACAAGCACCTTCCGATTTGAACGTAGAGATGCGAGTTTTAATTGTCTAGATAATTGTCATATAGATCATTGTCATACCTAGGTAGACACCAAAGAGTACAGCAGAGTGAAATAGATATAGCGCTGTCTTCAAAAGCAGAGCATACACAGCATTCAATGAATATGGGCAACACAAGGACATCAAAAGAAAACAAGTTATTACGTGCAGCTTGTCCCACGGTTTGGGGCGCCTATAAACAATAAGCTTCTAGCCACTCTACTCGCACTGCCCTTCTCAACTCCGAGAATGCGATGTGGCCTTACTGGACGGTGACCTCCACCGATGGCTTTGCTGGTATGCAGGTCAACCCTCGCTGGGCCACGCATATATACTACAATTGCGACACTACGGACTGCACCACCCAGGAGTGGATTAATACCTCTGCGGGCAGTGGGAACTTTGCCGACCTGCTAGCAGCTGAAATGGCCGATACCATGCGCCACTTTTTCGGTCTCTACCACGACCCCTACATGTTCCACCAGGCCAATCTGCGCAACGCCGACACTAACCCTATCACTATCAACGGGGGTTCAGGGCAGTACTCTATATTCCAGGCTTGGGTCGAGACCCAGGTCCAGGAGTTTGTACGTCTAGCCGACTGGCCCCTGATCACTCTCAAGCACGCTGATGTAAGTGTCCCCCTTTATCGTTGTTTACTGCTCTCCAACGCTGACTGACGTGGGTCTCGTTCCTCAAATGCGATAGGAAATATCTTAGATGAGACGCCGAGAGGGCCCTGGAAATCGATCACGGCCATTCGCCCGAGCTGAGGCCCTGGCATACCGCCACGGCGGAGGCGCTTAGGGCATTCGGCCCTTGAACATGGACGTTGCAAGGCTCACTGTCCACGGGGATCCTGCTCTACCACTCTTTGGCCTGTTGCGCCAAGTTCCTCTCCATTCGCCTTCCTGTTGGTGCCCTTTGCCTTTTCCAGTGGCTTATGCGTTTTACACTCTGCTCCTCTTGTCCATTTTTGCCGGTGGTAGGACGTCGCTGATTCCTCATCTGCCAAACACGAAAGCCGATCACGAATAGACACAAGATTTTCGAGGCCACGACACACAAGGGGGATTTCGCTGTGTATAAATCGTGCATGGTGGTCTCCTGGCAGTTCCGGGCCAATCTCAGTCATTGTCTCAATTAGCATATAAATTCTTTGTCTTGTTTTAGCCGTTGCCTTTCTCTGTTGTGGCAGAGAGCCTGGCTTGGTACCATTGGCATATATTCGGAGGCCTTCGCCGGAAATCTCTTTCCCCTTGGTCCCATCTTGCCTCATGATGGACAGTCGCTCTCGGTCAGACGCGCGCACTCCCGCGGAGAGTGACTCTCCAATCTCAACTGGCGCCTCGGAAACAGAGCCGTCAGTCCTGTTTGATAATTTGGATGAGCTGCTGCGCAGGCTCCCTGCGGAAAGCCCATACATCCTTGTCACAGGAGGCTTGGGCTTTATTGGAAGCCACACCACGCTGGAGCTCCTCAAAGCCAATTATAACGTGATCGTGATCGACAATCTCAGCAACGCTTTTGAGGGCGTTCTCGACCACATAAGGTTTCTGGCACACATGTTCCACAAGCAAAATGGCACTCAAATGCCATCACTGCACCTACATGCCTATGATTACCGCGACACCACCGCTCTTCGGCCATTGCTGGAAGAGCATCAGATCCCAACGAGGTGGGGTGCGCCCAAGTCCAAGATCGCCGGTGTGATCCATTTCGCAGCATTCAAAGCTGTCGAGGAGAGTATCCGGCAACCGTTGAAGTACTATGCAAACAACGTTAGTGGCCTGGTCGACTTCGCCACAACACTCGGGGACTTCGGCATCAAGACATTCATCTTCTCATCATCTGCCACCGTATATGGCACCCTTGCATCATCGAATTTGCCTTTGAAAGAGGAGAAGAGGAGCTCTGTGTGCACAAAGAGGAAGTATACACCGATCACTCTGGGTCTGAACACATTGTCCAGCATGGGTGCTTTGGAATTACCAACCCATACGGGCGCACGAAATGGATCTGTGAGGCCATCCTTGCAGACCTTGCCGCTTCAGATTCCGAGTGGACCACTGTTGCACTGCGATACTTCAATCCTGTTGGCTGTGATTCTTCTGGTCTTTTGGGAGAGGACCCGAGACAGGCACCCACAAATCTCCTGCCAGTGGTCATCAGGGTGATGACAGGGCAATATCCAGAGCTTCAGATGTTCGGAACCGACTGGGAGACTGAATATGGCACTGCCATCCGCGACTTCATCCACGTCACCGACCTGGCTCGTGGCCATATCGCTGCGCTCAGCACTGGGAATGAAGGCAGGCTGAGCGAGAACTTTCGCACGTTCAATTTGGGCACCGGGTCTGGCCATTCAGTGCTGGATGTGGTAGGTACCATGGAAGCTGTGAGTTCCAAAGCAATTCCAAAGAAGGCTGCAGAACGACGTGCGGGCGATGTGGGATCCTGCATTGCTGTCGTTGACCGGTCTCAGCAAGAGCTCCAGTGGAAGACTGAGAAGACTTTAAAGCATGTCTGTGAGGATATATGCAACTTCTTGAATGTCAGTCGTTTGTCTTCTTAGTGTGAAGCTCCTGAGCTTTTATCAACCATATTGCCTTGATTGATTCTTTGTATGATGCCCCTGTTGTTAATATCCCCACTGCATAACAGGTGGCGTTCAGAATCCTGTTTCTCTTGAATGAATGTTGTGTGTATTTTTTGGTTTTTGGTTTGGCATTTTGACTAGAGACGCATGGCTAGCGAGCAATCCTCTGCCAATTTCTGTTGACTAGTCTTTTCCTGGAGGAGGCTGTTCATGTACATATTGCATGAGCATGACAAAAAGCCTCGACGGTGAAGCCAAACACTGTTCAGCTTGAATGCAGACGAGCCCTCATGGGCTACTTGGTTGCCCGACAATTGAAGAGAAACAGGCCCAGTCTGTTTTGATAGTTGAGGAAGGGATGTTGGCGGGCGGTCTTTGCTACAACAAGGCTGGTCACGTGACCCACAGCACGGCATTGATTTGCGATTAAACTCAAGAAATCAAGGAAATTTCTGTTTCTCTAAAAATGAAAATAAAGAATTTTAATTGCCTCGATGACTTTACCTTTCAGCCTATACAACTTGGGACACCAGGATCACTTGAGATCTACTGGATGTGATTTTCATAGAAATTCACCACGTGACTCCTCCGGCTTGGCATCGAATCCGCGCCGCAGTTTTCTGCCTCCGCGCAGACTGTATCTTCAATCTCCTACAGAGCCAGGCCTTTCACAGTTTCTGAAGCCGGCTTTTGGACTATGTACTGAGGCCTCATTCATTTACCCAACTTTACCTCTCACGCCACCATGATTTGCAGAAGCTGCCGGTTCACCATACTCCGGCTACACCAGCAACAGGCCGTGACATGGTCCGCATCAGCAGCTGTACGCCAAATGCCTCTAGTACGCAGTCAATTCCGTCCTTACAGCGACAATGCCCCCAATCCATCTGTGGTGGCCCCTCCCCCTCCTCCAACTCCGCGCCAGCCCTCGACCGGAGATTCCACGACCCCGTCCGCCATCTCCTCCGCGACTCCTGGCATTTCCCAGCCTTTCACTACCCCCGAGGGTGTCCACACTGATGTGCAATCTGCTGCGCCTTCCAAACCTGCTGTTGAGCGTCCTCTAAGCAGCTGTCCAGTCGGTACCAAGATGAGCGGCCTGAATTATTTCAAGAACAAGCCAGATGTATTCGCCAAGGAGGACGAGGAATACCCAGACTGGCTCTGGGATATGTTGGGAGATGCTAGCAAGCAGTCAAAGAACGAGAAGGGTGGCGTCGATATGAGCAGTATGCTGACCTCGACCTTGATTGAGATCAGTGCGAAGGGCTAACTTTATCTCTTTTTCACAGCCTTGAACAAGAAGCAACGGAAGCGCTACGAGAAGAAACTGGCCGCTCGCGCCAGCACCCTTCCACCAAAGATTCCTGCCCACCATCACGCCCACGATATCACGCCCGCCTCCTACAACCGCGATGCAGCCCCCGGTGACGCCATAGCCGATGCCACCGACGGTCTTGGGAAGCGCGGAGAGGTCATCAAGAGCGCAAGAGAGGCTCGGCGGAAATCTATTAAGGAGTCTAACTTCCTGCGCGGCCTGTAACCCTATCGTGCCATGCATTGGTTTATTAGACGTCCACCAATGGCCCTGCGATTGCATTTCGAATTTGGCTTGCGACTGGGCACTTTGGCTCAAGCGTGCACGAACACACCCGTCCCTGCTCTGGATATCCGACGAGAAGAAACGCCCGCACTGGGCCTCCGGCATGTATTACTACCTTGATTGTTTTCTCAATTGTGCTATATACATATTCAATGGAACTTGGTCTACATAATCATCAGTCTCTCTACACCGCGGTATCGGTGCGAAGTTTTGGTTGATATCCCCAGTTGAACTGATCATGCGACCTAGACAACAGCTATGGCCGAACTGCTTGGGCCTACTAACGCGCGCAATTCAAGCCGTCGGCTGCGGAACCGGCCACTCCTTGTCTTCACCCTGACCACTCACCCAGGCCGAACACGCCTCCCACAAAGCCTTAAACTCCCCGTTGCCCAACGCGAGGAACTTCTCAAAGTACTCCGGGTCCATGCGCTCGAGGAAGGCGAAATGGCACGATAGCACGAGATCCGCATAGCTGGGCGTCTCGCCCTCGAGGAACGGCCCCTTCTTCCCCTCACGCCCCTCAAGCATCTTCAACAATGTCTTCGACTCGGTCTCGACCAACGTCCACAACGACGCAAGCTCCTCGGGGTCCGTCGGGCGCACCTCCGACAGCGGCTTACCGAAGACCGCCGATCGGGTCCGCTCAAAGTACTCTTTGCCCCGCGGATCGAGACACTCGGCCACGCGGGGGATCACCGCCACCCGGAAAAATGGGCCCATCAGTGAGGCGATCTTGTTGACGGCCAGGTAGAGCGCAAAACTGGCGTCGCCGGAGGGGAAGAGCGGGGGCGATGGGTAGAGCTTGTCCAGGTGTGTCACGATGGGCAGCGAGTCCATCATGGCACCGTCAGGGTTATCCGTGATGGAAGACTTGTGCACGATGGCAGGGAGCGTGTACGGCGTTCCTACGGCGTTGGGCGGGACCCCGAAGCCCTTAATGAGAGGTGCGATGTCTGGGTAGGAGATCCAGCTTTGCGTGTAAGGGATGCCCTTGAAGTTGAGCACGCTTCGGACCTTGAGCGTGTTCGGGGACCATGACTTGGACGCGCCTATGCTTGGGTTAGCGGTGCTAGTCCTCCGGGAGAGTGATTATGCGCTTGTGCGACGCCTCCCACGAAAAAGACGGACCTGGGAGGGTGGAGATGATGTCAAAGAAGTGAACCGGCTCGACGTCGGTCATCGTGGATTTCTATGTGGCGTACAAAGAGTAGATTGACGGATGAAGGTTTTGTGAGTGTCCTGGAAATTAGGGGCAGTCAAGGTTTCTGGGAGCTGCGACGAGGGGCGTCTTGGGTGATTTATAATAAACCCCGCGTCAAGCGGCGGGATGCCGGGTTTGCAAAGACTGCATTGAGGCTGAGCCCGTGGTGCGGGCAGATGGCAGTTCGAGCTAGGCATTGGTTTACTCTGGAGCTTATCGTCCCGCATTTGCAACGGGCCCTGTCAATACTCGTCCGCGGTTGAGAGAATGTCTAAATCGATGCCCAGTCATCCAATTCCTGTATAGACACCAACCCCCCCAAACCGCGCATCTCTGCAGGACAGGATGTGTTCCACCCAGCGCCATTTGACGCCCGCCGAGCCAAGAGGTGAAGGTGGAAAGGTGGATGGAGCCACGTCGGAGTGGAGAGTCGATCATGGCAGCACGTGTCAGCTTGTATCCACGCAGATCAGATCGGCTGTTCATCTTCTCTTCTCTCCTGCTCAGAATCTGAGGACAAGAACGACATCGAGATATCCAGGTTTCATTCCCCAGTTTCGGACACCGAGAGATCTGCCAATTAGCGCACGTCGTCGCACAGCTCGCCTGCAGCCCGTCAATAAACCCCCCACGCCACACCGTATTCTTATCTCCACCGCCACTTCTGATAGGAGGCCTGTGAAAACCCTACGGGATGGACAAGGTCGAAAGCAAGGTCGGAGACCTCGTGGAGCGAGCGCGGCATATGTCACTGCGCCAGTCGAACGAGACATATCAGTTCGAATCGTTCCATGCGACCATTGACGCCCATCTCAAGAAGATATACGAGTCCATCTCTGCATCGCCGGAAACTAAAGAAGACCAGGGCTTTCTCAAGAGTATTCAGCATGACTCGTGTTCCGATATCGAGCTAATTGCAAACCCCCTCGCCTCGCTGGATGCTTTTCGGGCATACATGAAGGATCCCGCGTCGTGCGCTCAGGCACCGCCTCGGGAATTGGATCTCTCGGCGCCCATCTCGGATTATTTTGTGTCGTCGAGTCACAATACTTATTTGACGGGAAATCAGCTGTATAGTGATGCCGCTGCGAGTGCATATACCACTGTGAGTCCAGGCTCTTCGTTCGATATGATATACCACCCGAACATGCGGCTGTCTGGGAAGATGCTAAGAGGTTTTGTCAGGTCCTTTTGAAGGGCTGCCGCTCAGTGGAAATCGACGTCTGGGATGGCCTACCAGAAAGCCCCCAGTCCAGCGATGGCGAGGCCAGCAGTGACAGCAGCAGCACCACCGGTGACGAGCAAGGTGAAAGCTTGGGCGCCAAGATCAAAGCGAAACTCAGGTCCAGAACCGATGCCAAAGAAAAGCCCAAACAGTCCAACTCCGCGTCGGGCCTCTCGCGCCATGTCTCAACGAGGCTGAGCGATGCACTGCATCACAGATCCATCAAGGCTCCCGAAACGACTGGCAGTGAAAAGACGACTCCAAGCCAGCCACCAGCCCGGGTGGAACCTCGAGTTTTGCATGGCCACACGTTGACCAAAGGGACAACGTTCCGCGAGATTTGCTATGCTATTCGCGACAGTGCATTCGTCGCCAGCGATCTGCCGGTCATAATTAGCTTTGAAGTGCATGCGTGCTTGGAGCAGCAGCAGATGATGGTTGATATCATCAAGGAAGTTTGGGATGGACTCTTAGTGAAAGTGCCCTCTGATGTCGATGCTGATAAGCTGCCGACCCTGGCCGAATTGAAAAGAAAGATCTTGATCAAAACCAAGTCGACCCCTTTACCAAATACCGACGAGAAACCAGAAGAGCCAGAAACTCCAGAGCCGGCAACGGAAGTCGACGAGCAGCCGGTTGACGGTCAACCACAAAAGCCTGCGAAGCCATCAAAGGTCCTTGATGCTTTGGCAAAGCTAGCGGTCTATACCCGAGCATACCACTTCAGCCATTTTGACCAGCCGGGTATGTCAATGGGTCAATTTTCGCGGGATCGACGGTATACTGACCCTCCAACAGAGGCTAAAGTCCCGGTACATGTCTTCTCACTGTCTGAAAAGGCAGCTCGCGAAGCTCACACTAACTATCGTGACGCATTATTCAAGCACAACCGCTCATCTCTCATGCGAATCTACCCCTTCGCATTCCGAGTCACATCATCAAACCTTGATCCATCGTTCTACTGGCGAAGAGGCGCACAGCTGGTGGCCCTCAACTGGCAGAACCTGGACAAGGGCATGATGCTCAATCAGGGCATGTTTTCCGGCACCCAAGGCTGGGAGCTCAAGCCTTCAGGGTACCGAAGCTCTGAACCGGCCTCGGACATCATTGTCCGTGATAAGATAGATCTAACGCTGGAGGTATTTGCAGCCCAGGACTTATCTCTACCCGTAGGCAACCACAGTGAGAAGTGGTTCCGCCCCTACGTTAACTGCCAGTTGCACGTCGAGGAGCCGGAGAGCCCGGCCGCCACTGGCCGCGATGATGCAAGCTCTGATTCAGAAAAGAGCAGCTATCGTCGTTACACAAAGAGCTCGTCAGGTAGGAATCCGGATTTTGGGGGGCAGAAATTGTTCTTCCCCACAGTAACCGGGGTCATAGAAGAGCTGAGCTTTGTCCGGTCAGTACATCTGATTCGTTCCCGTCGTGCTTTTTCTACTTCTGTTTACTTGCGTTGTCGTGCTCCCCCTCTCCACACGCCCGCTTGCTGCAGGTCGCCTTGCTTGCATTTGTATATGACAACGCCCATGCGGGACTCCCCTTGCGCTGCTCTGCCCGTCAGACGAGTCATGTGCGAGTCTCATGGTTGAGCGCGTGCAGTCTCTAGCTTCTTCAAGGCTGCCTCTTCAGGCTGAGGATGCATTCTTGGCTTGGAAATCCGCCCTGTTGCAGCAGCGCCGTTCAACTTCCCCGCATCCGTTGCCATCGTGGCCTCATATCCCATGCGCCAAGCTAACACCCTTTCTGTTTTCAGGTTCAAGATCAAAGATGACGAGATCGGCCGTGATTCCTTGGCTGCATGGGCATGCATTCGGCTTGACCGACTGCGCGAAGGGTATCGCCTTGTCCATCTTCGCGATCCGGCGGGGGAGAACACCGGGGGTGCCCTATTGGTTCGGATCACGAAACAGGTTTCTTGAGACAGCCTGTATAGCATGTCCAAGTGATAGATCAATTATCTGGAAATTCCAACGAGGTGATACAAGTCTCAGATATTGGGCTCTGGATGTAGCAGTCAGGTGCCCATGCTCCGAGGAAGCCGCAATGGCTCGTATGTCATCGCACTTTCGGTATTTGAGCATTGGCCCGCTGGCAGAATGCGTGACGCGATGCTATGCAGACCTGTGAATGTTTCTTATCTTTTCTTTTCCTCGTGGCTGAGCTGATATAGAAGTGATCGGTGGGAGGGGTACTCGATCTCATATTGCAAGTTCCCTTTCGGAGATCAGATGTATAGGGGGTTAGGGCGATAGATTTCCGTTGAAGCAAGGAGGCACTCAGCCAGAGAAATCATGTGGTACTGTGCCACGCTCCCCGGCGGAGATCAGTGGCCAGCTGCAGATGAGGCTGCATGGCATCACGGCCACACAGATGATTTGCAAGGCAAACACGAAGAGCCAAGGGGCGTCTTCGGGAAGGCAGCCTGACGGCATGCAATAATCACGTACCGCAACTCATGGTCCGGTATTTGTGTGCGCTATGCACGGCCAAGTCCTGCCTCAGCTCGAGAATGGTTCAGGGCGGGTTGTCCGTCGAGTCAGTTAAGCGGGCATTGGAGACCCTGCCACAACGGGAGAGGAAAATTTGTACGCTTCTTAAAAGATGGTGTCGACCTTGGTGGATCTGGTAGACCTGGTTAGCGGGAAACATGGGCAAAGTCAAAACGTGGGAGACTCGACACCTGATGCGTAAATGGGCATCATACACCACGAAGACGCGCTCGGCCCCATTGCATATAAGCAAACAAGAAAGTTATCCTGCATGATGCGTGCCATCAAGCCCCCGCGACCTTTCGTCTGCCATACTCTATGCGGAGTATGCAGCGAGCTCTGGCGCAGCTTGTCACTCCCGTGGATCCACATCATATACTGCGTCGTGAAAAGTAGCGGTACAGCAGTCACGCAGGGCGTGTGGAACCCACGGACGGTCAGTGAGGAAAGAGAGACAAGATAGGTGCTGCCCCCCGTCGTGCTGCCCATCGAGATTTTTGCGCCTGCCGTCTGGCATGCATCAGGGGGGCTGGGTCAGTCAGGATGAATCTTGCCCTGCCAAGCCGTATGCATCAGATTGATCAACATGGTCAGTGGAGCCGAGCGACAGAGGTGATCGGTAAATCCTCCGATTATTGCAAAAATGGTAAGGTTGGAGCCAGCAGTGCGCAAATCTGAGAGGCCGTCGCCTCTCGCAGGACGCCCCATTATTCTCTCGAACAAAGCAGCACCGTACCTGTCGAGTAGACCGAGTAAGTCGAGGATAGATCGAAGATTGAATCGCATACAGACGTGCCATCGTAACAATCGGTGCCAGCGCGCAGTTTCAGCCCGCCATCGACGTCAGCCCAATCCAGGCCTCAGCAGAGATGATCACGATCACTGCGCCTCTGTAGATCATGTTGAGGGCGTCTGCTCCCTCTGCGGAGGAGGGGTTCGCGCATGGCGCAACCGCAACCGCAACTGCAGCTGCGACTGGAGTGACAGCTGTAGAAAGTGGCATGCATGGGCAGCCACCATTGGAGGGAAACAAGAGGGGGGAGTCAAATCACAACTTGAACAAAGGGTCGATTGGCCAATAATCGGCAGCTATCAAAGCGCTGCGGGCAGTCGAGAGTGATTGGAGTTCCTGCCAGAAAGTCGACTGGCAAATCACCGATGCGCCAAAGCGGGCCGAGGTCGACCGAGCGCCGACGATCTGCCCGCGTAGCGACGATACGTCAATTTTCACCTGCGCATCTCCGTCCCCATTGCCTTCTTTGCTTCCCCCCCTTTTTCGGCTGCCGGCATGGACTCGGTGTCATGATCCAATTACTCCCTCGTCCTCGCAGCGGACGAGTCTTTTTTGCTTTTCTTTCTTTGCTTGTGTCGCGGTGCCAGTGGAAGAATCACGATAAGCGGCGTTGTCCAGCTGTAAAGCAAACAATCGCCACGAACTCCCTCCAATCCGGAGTGCTCGGGAGGATGCCATCATGCATGCGGTGATTGGCTTGTTCCGAGCGACCCAGTGGCTCGTCATCCAGCAGAACTGCAGTGCGCTGTGACTGGCTGATTGACGACAGGGAGAAGCTTGCCCCATCGCGCAGCGAACAGCAATGGGGACTTCCGAAGCTCCATCGTCGATAGCTGAAAGGAGTTTGACCTGCGCAAACGGACTAGCCGATAAGATTTTTCGATCGCAGGGACTGCGAACTAGTCTAGGGTCCTGAAGGCTCTTCCCCTCTCTTGTCGTCGCGCCGTGCAAGCCTTATAAGGGCTGCCTTCCGGCCTGAGGATGGGCATCCGCGCCTCGTCTCAAGGAAACAAAGAACGATCACCGATCACCGATCACCAAGGGGTCTTGCCTTGGCCTAAACTCAACCTGCCAGAGAACTTTAGTCCCTCGTCATCTCTTCCGTTTCCTAATTCCTCCACTCGCTGAATCATGGAGTCCTCGCCATGTGGCCCGCCGGTGTGCTCGAGCTCCTCCGCCTTCAACAAGGTTCGTCCATCAAACTGAATCCCATTACTCGGCACTTTGGTCTGTCGAAGTTGTTCTGACGTCGATCCTGTGTAGATGCCCGGTGTGCGGTGTCCCAACTGTGCCTCCAAGGGCAAAGAGGTCTGGGTCATCCCAGGCAAAAGCTGTCATGTCTGCCACACCCCGTGCGCATGACACCCCAACAGTGTCCTCGTGCAGGCAGACAGGAAGAGCAGCAACCTTGCTCCTGCATCCAGCCGCTCATTTGACGGAGTTTCTGCGGCGTATGTGCGCTTCTCGGGCATATTCATTGGTCATTTCTCTAGGGGAGTCCTCTTGTACACGCATGGAGGCTTTCGCGAGGAACCGAGCAGCACAGCGAATGGAATAGTTGGCATCATGGCTTGGGGCACCGGTCTTTCGCCTTTTTTTTCACTTGATAACTTTTTCATGTGTTTCAACGAGATACGATTCATTCGGAGTTTGCATACATCGGTTGCTACCAATCTTCATCTGGGCTGTTGTCTTCTTCTTCGCCCAGAGCCTCTTCCCAACGGGCCTCTAGACTCGATGCAGTATCTCATCGGCCCATCATTCGTTCTAGAAGCATTCATCGTACTTTTGTTCATAGCTGTCATGCATGTATACAAACCGCCATGTGACTGGTTGGTCTGACGTCATTCCTCCATACGCAGCAAGCGCATTCATAAGCCAGCCGGTATTGGTGGAGATGTCCAAGCATTTTATTGTTTCTCAGCACTTTTGCTGGCTTATATCTTCCTACATCATGTCAGAAAAGTATCCGATCGGTACCGCCTCCGACAGTGAGCGTCTCGTGCGAGACTGGGGTTTCCGGCACGTCTTCACCTGGGCTGATGGGAGGTATGTCACATCTGAAGACCAGGCGAGTTCTCCTAAACTTCGATGATGAGGCCTGACCGTATGTAGCAACGCATACTATGCTCCCCATACACATGGTGGGCTCACAACGCACTTGATCCGCCGCGGGACCATGACCATCACATACCCGAACGACAATGCCAGTTTACACAACGGGGATATTAAGAAGGAAACCTTTGGCGTCGGATCTCGGGTGGATGTGCCAGCAGGCAAGCTTCATGAGGTTTGGATCGGAGATGAAGGGTGTGAATATGTGATTGGGGAATAGAGGTGTGACTTAGTATGTTCCTAGTGATAAATATTAAAACACCCATCTATGATGCCTAGTCATCTAATGATAGCGAATTCTATTTCTCTTGAGGTATTGGAGTATCGCTACTCGAAAAGAAAAGCCAATGACTGTCGGTCCTGCGACCCAAAACAACGCCCTTCTACAATCGCTCTAGTGTAAAAAGCGGAAATCGACTCTGTCAGGCGCAAGTTAGCCGGTATACTTTTATGGAGTCGTATGGTGAGAAACTCAGATCTTACCGCTTGTTTCCAAGGTGACCATTCTCCGCAACATATCGTTCTTTTTCTTGGTCGTTCATACTGTCCCAAATTGCAGCATTTTTCCTGTTGGACGCGATGGTTGGTTAGATCAGGGACAGGAACGCATACAGTAAGTCAGGACAATGTCAACATACTTGTTGCGCCACATATAATACACTTTAGCCACAATAAACAGCGCACCGCTGTACACGGCCATGGCGATGAGCACCTTGTTGCCAGTGCGATAGTATGGCTTGTCATTGGCGCGATAGATCTATAAACAATCATTAGTTAGGTTTTCCGTACTGCCAACAAAAAAAAAATCGGGTCACTCACATTGTTGGCGATAATGTTGCTCGCCTGCACCGTCATATTGTATAACGCAGTTGCAACCGTTCGAGTCCGAACAGTCCCAGCGTTTCGTGACGTAATCGCCACAATAATCGCGTGGATATAAGGCATTCCCACGAGCAAGGTCAAGAGCACCCAGCGTACCCAGGTGCTGGCATCATCCGGCAGAACTTCAAGGGCAATGAGAAGGGCCAATGCCCAAATTTCAGCGCCAACTCCTAGTAGGAAACGCTGATTGAAGCGCTCAGAGATCCACGTCCACACCAGCAAGTTCAGGATAAAGACCACATATGCAGGAATGGTCAACAAGTTGGTGTGGAAAGTGCTGAACCCGAGCGACTTCAGCTCCAGGCTGATATAGCTGGTCGCCGGAGTGTTGGGGATCATCCATGACAGTCCGAGTAGGTAAATTATCCACATGTCGTAGTCCTGAAGGGCTTTCCAGAGCATCTTCGGGGTGACCGGCTGGCGGTTGTGCATGCCTCCTTTGCTTGGGTCGTCACGAAGCACACGGTTGACCATGATCTTCTCCTCGTGCTCGGTGAACCAACCATCCTTGCCTCGAAATCGGCCTGCAGTCTGGGTCGGAGACGGAGGCATCCAAGCCGCAGCAATGATTCCAATAACACCAGTTATAAGTCCCTCAAAGGCAAACAAATACCGCCAGCCTCCCTTGCCTTCAGAATCGTGGATGTGTAAGAAACCAAAGGCTAGGAATGCGCTCACAATCGCCGTCAGCTCGTAGGTCACCCAGAAATAGCTAAGGCGAATCGGCAGCTCCTTGGATTTGTACCAGAAGGAGAGGAATAAGATAGTGTCCGGGATGAAACCACCCTCGAAGACACCCAGCAAGGCTCTGCAGGCAAAATAACCTGCCCGGTTTTTCATGAACGCTTGGCAAGCTGCAATCAAACTCCAGGAAACCATTTGGATGGGAATCCACCGGTCGGGTCCGATCCACTTGGACATTAATTGCGAGGGAAGTTCGGCGAACAGGAAGGTTAGGTAGAAGATCGTCTGGCCAGTGTTGTAGTCATTGGTACTCATGCCCAAGTCACTCAGCATGGTATCGGACGTGGCTTGGACTACATTTCCTCGATCCAGCTGCAGGGCAAAGAAAGTCATACAAGCAAAGGTGCACACTCGCCAGTCGATCTGCAAGCCGTCATTAGTGTGCTGCAAATCATCACAAGGATGGACATGGTCATGCGCGACACATACCTTCCACACGACTGCTTTCTCCTCCTCTTCAGTCCATTCGAATTCCGGGTCCCAGCGATGCGCACCCTCATACTCCGGAATGGGCTTGTAGTAGCGAGGATCTTCGGTTGAGTCGAACGTACAGTCAATGTTCTTGACTTGACCGCGCCGACCCTCGAATGATGACGAAGATGCCGAGTCACTGGCCGACGAGACTCGAGGTGCCACCTTGGAATCATAATCCTCGCCCGCAGGGCCAGACTTCTTCGCTTCCTCAATTGTCATGGCTGCGAGGGCTGTGATCGGGGTTGCGATCTAAATTGCACGGCATCTCAAGAGAGGCACCGGGACGCGCGCCGCTATAAAGGCTGGCCATGCGAGGCGATAAACCGTCGGAACCCTCTATCACGCCATTTGGTGGCTGATCAACCTCTCAACCCGCCGCTGCAGGGTTAGCCACGCCTGGGTGGAGATGCGACAAGCCACGAGCCTCGATCGGCACGTCGTGGTATCAGCAGTAATAGGAAGGTAGCCGAGTCGATTATCTTGTGTCTTGCCCTGGGCGCCAACGTGCAATTCTCAGTCACGATGGCGTTTAATCTCCACTCCTTGGCAGGCTATGAACTGTGAAGTGCAGTCGTTTCTAGAATGCGTTCGACATCGAGGGTACAACGAAATCCACGCGGCCCGATGCCGCGGCTGGCGACGAGTCGAGTCGCACAAAGCCGGATTCTAACACAAGCCGGATCGATTTTAGCTTTCGTGCAATCTCTGATTGGGCAGTAATAGGACAGAGCGAGCCGACATTTCGGCCTGGTGCTCATCACGCAAGACGGGGAGAAGTGACGTGAGGATGGACGAGTCGCGCAGCGTCCCGATGTGCTTCTCGTTGGAGGCAGTCCCCGCCAGGTGGAGACTGCATGGCCTCGATCGGGGGCGTAATGTACTGAACAATACCCTAATCAATCGAGCAGTCCAGATTTGTTGTTGTTGCTTGTTGTAGGTGAATGATGCGTATGCTGTGGTTTCAGAGAGGTGTCTGGAGGTTGAGCTGAATCACGCTGCTGCTTATTGGCCCGCCGACGGATCGCAAGTCGATACTTTGCACCCTTCAACATTGTACCACAGCAACGAATGGGCCTCTGTTGTTACATGGTACCTTTTTCTTTTACTCATCTGCACTTGGGAGATCTTCCCCAATCAAAGTCTTCCAGTCAGCGTCCACGGAGATCAACGAGACTGGGGAAAACGCGTTGCGCCAGAGACGCCGTTCAGCACGCCATCACAACCGCATTTGACACCAGTTCCCGGTCGAAGAATTTCTCAAGATGCAAATCTGCCATTGCACGCAATGGCCAGATAAGGGCCTTCTGCGGATTTTAGTGGGATTTCTTGGACGCACGCCATAGCCAGCACGCCATTCCCAACGTCGAAGGGCGCCGGGCACACGTCAATCACGTCTCACGGACGGTTTCATCCCCGAAGACCCCGGCAGGGACTCCCAAACTACAATGAGCGATGCTGATCGCACCGACCTGATCTGCTTTGGTTCCATGACTACTCGGGCGAAAGATGCGACCCCGCAGTCATTGCGCCATCTTCCACTCCCGGGGTGAAGCCGCTGGGGTATATATTGGCGGGCCTTTGCGTCTGGCCTTAGTTGAAATTAGGAACCCGTGTCTTCGAGGACTAGAAACTGGTCATCAGTAACAAGAAGTTCTTCATTATGGCCCCTTCACTCACTGAGACTGTGCCGCTCCGCGCTCCGACTGTGACGGTTCCCCTCAAGACCGATGCAGGATACAACAAGGAGAACTTGATCGGATACAAGTATGAGAAAGAGGCAGAGCTCAAAGGCACAGACAAGCTGCCTCCTGCCTCGTACCCAAACTATCTTCCGGTTTGGGACAATGAGACCGAGAGGTAAAGCATCCATCTCTACTCACTCGATAAGATCTATAGATCTTCTCTACAGTTCCCCAACTAACCAACATATCCTAGATATGCCCCGTTGACCCTTTTTGAACACTATGAGCACGGAAAGGACGCCGATCCCAGTTTCCCCGACTTGTTTCCCAAGGGCAAGTCCGAAGTAGACGATATCACCCCTTTCATTGGCTCGGAAGTGCACGGCGTGCAACTGAGCAAGCTGTCCAAGGCAGGCAAGGACCAACTGGCCCTGTATGTCGCGCAGCGTCGAGTAGTCGGTATGCCCTCCCCATCTTTGAAAATTAAAAAAAAAAAAAAAAAAAAAGACCTGGTCTCGATCAACTAACCTAAGCCGCAAATAGCCTTCCGCGACCAGGACTTCGCATCCCTGCCCATCCAAGAAGCTGTCGACTTCGCGGGCTACTTCGGCCGACACCACGTCCACCAGACCTCAGGTGCGCCCAAAGGCTTCCCCGAGGTCCACCTAGTGTTCCGCGGTGCAGACGACCGCACCGGAGCCAAGTTCCTCGAGCAGCGCACCAACACCATCACCTGGCACTCCGACGTCACCTTCGAGAAGCAGCCCCCGGGTACCACGTTCCTCTACGTGCTCGACGGTCCGTCCAGCGGCGGCGATACGCTGTTCGCCGACATGGCCCAGGCGTACAAGCGTCTCTCGCCGGAGTTCCAGAAGCGTTTGCACGGACTCAAGGCGGTCCACTCCGGCCTGGAGCAGGTGAACGCCAGTCTGAATGGTGGCGGCATTGCCCGGCGCGACCCTATCACATCGGAGCACCCCATTGTTCGGACTCACCCTGTGACGGGCGAGAAGGCACTCTACGTGAACCCACAGTGTGAGTTGTCCGGTTTCTTGTTGTTTCCAAGGCCGAAGTGCTGATTAGCCCTAGTCACCCGTTATATCGTTGGATACAAGAAGGAAGAGTCCGAATACCTTCTTAAGTTCTTGTTTGATCACATTGCTCTGTCGCAGGATCTTCAGGCTCGGATTCGCTGGAAGCCTGGCACCGTGGTCGTTTGGGATGTAAGTGCACGACAGTTTGTTCTGTTGCCCGTTGAATTATCATGTCCAAGTCCTGATTTGTTGCAGAACCGTATCGTGGCCCACTCTGCTGTGTTTGATTGGGAGGATGGACAGAGACGCCATATTGCCCGTCTTACGCCGCAGGCGGAGCAGCCCTACGAGACCCCGTTTGAAGCCTAAATGGGACACCGGAAGCATTCACGACATACCCAGATACCAAGATTTGAATAATAGGATTTATAATGAAGATACGCCAAACCAATCAACACACGATGCTGAACTTGAAACTTGAACTAGAGCTGCCTTGCTGTATTCTAGAAGTCGGCTGCGGTTGGTAGTAGGAGTTGACATATAGATCGGGCTAGATGTGACGGGTGTCTTGCAATGACTATTATACATCAATGCAAGGCGTCGCAAGCGACCCAGCTGTTTCCCTCCGGCTGAACCGACTGAGCAGTCCGACCTGCCATTCATTAAATCTTCTCGCCGAAAGAGGCAACATCTGATTACTCGCCAGAAGCGCATCGGACAAAGCTTGGAATATCATGCCAGGCAGTTCTAGCTCTTCCACGGATAGCAGGCTCGGCTTTCCAAGGTCGCGGTTAATTATCGCGTCGACGTCGTCGGTCTCTTGGAAGAATACCTTCATCGCCTGCTGAGCATTGACGCGGTGCCCGGAACTAGAATTGGAGTAGCAGATATCGGGATTGAACACCCAGAGCTAGAGACTTCAATGAGTTCCTGATGGCGTAGAATTGGGAAGGGGAAATATTACCAATAATCCGCTCTTCTGTCCACAATGAACCACAAAACGTCGTGCGCTTTCTCGTTCTATCATTTCCAGCAACTGCGCTGCGACAATCACCTCGGCAGAATGACTCTGCCACTGATCATCGTCGGCTTCACGGTGCATCGTGTTGAGAGACACGTTTGCCTTCAGGACGCGCCACCCACCGACTGAGGGATCCTCCACGCCGATAGTAGCGCTGCATTTTTCGCAGTGTAGCGTCCTCTGGGTGGGCTCCTCCGAGCTAGGCTTTGTTTCTTCGGTATTATCCTGGGAGGCGTTGCATGTCAGCAATGAGACTGAAAAGAGATATACGAAGTTCAAAATAGCAACATCGCGACGCGAAAAAGGTATAGACTCCTTCCTTATAACCAAAAAGCCAGGCAAGAAATCCAATTGCAAGAGCGAAGGCAACTTGGCATGTACCTTTTATTTTCACGCCAGTCCCACTCCTCTGGGAAGGGCCTTGAGAGGCCCAGACAGGCGTTGAAATCAAAAAGGGTACTTTGAGAAAGCGATTCAGATCAGAATGGCAGCCAGAGCGATATTAAAACAGTAGGCAATAGGAACGAAATCCATCTAGCGAGAGAGGATAACCGAGCTTCGTGACCTCCGGCTTAACATCGAACCACTTGCCATCAAGTCCAAGTCACAACAAGGCACGAATATCACTCTAGGGCAATAGTATCGGAGGCCACCCCATGGGAGTGAAATGGTCTCCTTCTAAGTTGCCCGTTTTAATCGAAAAAAAAGCAGAATGGAGGGAAGATGCAGATTTATTGTGTGGGAAAATGCATAGACAAAAGTGGACGTAGGGAACAACAGCCTTACCTTCTCCAAGCCCACACAGTCTGACTCCGCAAGTAAGAAAGTAGCGACGTCGATAAGAACGGTGCCAGGAGTCGCCTCTACATGACTTGCCGCTCCATATCCCTTGGTTCCGGCATTCCGGTCCTCGAGTTGAAGAGCAACGGTTGCCTCGGCCTTGGAATCATGTTGATGCGGATCAGGCTTGTGGCAATGCCAGAAATCCATCATCTCAGCCCAGTTGCCGCTCGGAAGGTCTTTCCAGACCCATCCTGAGCGACCTTGGTCATCTCCACCAGCTTTGTGCTGAATACATGGATCTTTTAAGAAGAGATTGCCACAGGCATGGCATCGAATGCGAGTCGAAGATGACATGTCCTCTGCTGTCCAAGGCACATAATCATCGATTAGTTCTTCCCCGGACTTCGGAGCTGAATCTTTGGGATCAATTTGCAGTCTGAAAGAATAATCGCATTGAGAGCCAGAGGGATTTCTGGGTCCAGACTTCACAGCTGATGCTGCGTCGACGTTGAACTTTCGTCGCGTCGGGTCACTGACGTGCGCCGGCAGCTGTATCGTTTTGGTGACATGGCTAAGTGGTTCCGGCAACGAAGCAGTGACTGCTTGGCGTGATTCTAAGAGCCTTATCTCTGCTCGAACTCCATCAAATGTCAGATGCTGGGGAAGAGAGATGTAGAGAGTGATTTGGCGGATGTTGGGTAAGAGTTCAGCGTGCAAGTAGATATGGAGGTCAACATCTGGTGGCGCCAATCCCTGGGGCATGTCCAATGCGGCGACTCCCACTGAGGCGTTCAGAAGCCTGCCTCAATCTGGAATCCTCAAGTAGAATGATGGATCCCGAGACAGAAAGATGCGCAA
The DNA here is from genome assembly GCF_028827665.1 of Penicillium hispanicum. Lineage (NCBI taxonomy): Eukaryota > Fungi > Ascomycota > Eurotiomycetes > Eurotiales > Aspergillaceae > Penicillium > Penicillium hispanicum. The sequence continues at coordinate 1,567,043 of NW_026623193.1, forward strand.
GCTATTGGAATCCGGGGGGCTCGGCCAATTGGAATCAAGAAAAGGCTTTGCCCAAACCGCCGACGGTGATTATAAGGGGGAAATCATTAAGAGCGGACTAACTAATACGCCGAGGCTCCACGTGGGTGGTGCAAACTATAGATGCAAATACGACTTGCTCGCCATCTGTCAGGATAGGAGAGGACCCGGCCAATTGGAATCAAGGAGAAGTCCTGTCTTGCTATTCTGCCCAATCTGCCAATTTAGGGGGCATACGCTTAACTAATCATAATATACAGGAAAAGGATAAACTATTAATGCGAGTCTCCACACACTCATTCCGACACCATCCAATTTCCATCGGCTTCTTGCCAATGCAAAGAGATCAATATAGTCATGTCATTGCTATTAATCAATATATTCCACAGATATGGTATCTGACACATTGCCGCTCAGATGGGAGCTTTATATGGTCTGGTCGCGAGAAGGGTATGCGGCGACATAGAATTGTTACCCAGGTATCATGGCTTGTAACTAATTCCTGGGCAACATTATGATAACTGAAAAGGCTAGCGAGGCAGCTCTCAAGAGCGCAAATGGAATATAGGTAAAGTATATGTCACATTAGGGACAAGTCCTATGTTCGGAAACATTCTGCCTTTCATCATTGTCACCCTTCGTCCGTCAAACTACAACACTAAATCAGGGCGACAACCTTGGAATGTCACTACACTAATAAACTTCAAAGACACGCAACACAGAGACGGGCCTGCCTGGATTGTGCTATTTATGAAAAAAGAGATGAAACTCCATAAAAGCCCCTCGCCTTCACACAACCACAGAGTCAAGCCCCAGCACCTCATACCTTCTTTCCTTCGATGAAACCCCATCCACCAAGCGCTCAGCCATCACCGTTCGACGAGCAAGAAGCTTGTTGGACTTCAAAACGAGAAAACGAAAGAGAAACAAAACATGGCATGACCCTGGCATTCAGCACCATGAGAATGCTTTTTTCTTTTCGTCTTCTCCTTTTTTCGGTTTCCTCCTTCTTCCGTCGCAAGAGAACAGGGGAATGAATAGAACAACCCCCGAGAGCGTCGAGAACAAGGTTCCATGAATGCATGAAAATTGGTCATGATGATTCCCCTCCCGCAGCGTTGGATATGGCATCTCCCAAAAACTAAGACGCACCAGACAAGCAGATGAGCTTAGTGCGAGAGCGCGCACATATCACAGAAGAGGGGAAGGAAAGAGAAAGACTGAAGAACAGAGCATAAGTTTCTACAACCACGGTACGCCAGGCTTCGCGGATCTGAATCTAACGGAGCGAAGAAAAAAAAGAGGCAGAAGCGACGGAGCAAGACCGAGAGGTAGCGCGAAAAAAGAAGGACACGTCATGAGGACAGATTCGTTAAGAAATTGCCGATCAAATAGCGTACTTGCGAGTCCATTCGCGGGCCGTTGCCTCGTATCGAGGGCGGTCGGTCTTGTAGACGTGTGCAATCTCGGGCACTAGCGGGTCGTCCGGGTTGGGGTCTGTGAGCATTGAACAGATCGAAAGCAGCACTGATATGACAACCTGGTCAGCGCCACCGAGTCTTTATGCAACGGAGATCTTCGTTTCTGAAATGACTGTTGTCACAAACCTTTCGAGATAGTCAGAGCCGGACTCCATTGGTCCCTCAGGATGTCCAGACAGATACTGCCGTTCGAGTTGATGTTGGGGTGGTAGATGCGGGTGGTGAAGTTGACCTTGGGCGGCTTGAATGGGTAGTCGGTGGGGAAGTGAATCGTGAGGAAGAAGACGCCTCCCGAGTATGGCGAGTCACCCTGAAGCCAGAAACCAGAGAGATTAGCGCGTGTTCCAACATAACATGATTTGATGGGGCGGGTCTTGTATAATGTGAAGGCAACTCGTCTGGGATAAAGGGGAATCAACTTACGGGACCCATGATAGTTGCTTGCCAATGGAACTGCACAGAAGAAGAGTAAAGAACAGCGCGTTAGTCAACCAAGTCATGTTACTGCCCAGGCGATCTGCCAATTGAGGGGTGCCTCAGCCCCGCCGCGCCATAAGAGCTTTCAAGCCGAGCGACAACAACCAAGCGAACGGAGTGTGCAAGAATGGGGGGGCATACCAGATCATCTCCGACAGGACCAGCGGAGCAAGAGGAGGGGGGATCCCTGTGAGACGAGTGTCAGTCTTGTAAGAAGGCATCTCATAAGCGGACATTCATACCGGCCAAGATCAGTGAGCTCCTTGTTGATGCGCTTGAGAGCCATGTTGACGATGCGGAATAGGGGAGGAGGGAGAGAGAGAGAACTGGGAGAGTCAGCGAGAAGAATGACCTCAGGTTGCGGCTTGCGGGCTGCGTACGGTTACGTCTTTGTGTGGAAAAGAAGAGAAAGAGAGAAGAAGAGGGGAAAAGTGGGCGGGTGGGCAGGCGGACGGTATTACCAATACACGCCACAGGCTACTGCGGACACTTCGACCCATCATAAGCCGGGGGTGTATTTTTAGCATTACGGAATTACGAGGACCCCCGAGGTCGTACTATAGGGCTGGATGGAGATCGTCGGGATTTTGCTGGCGAACAGACGAATTAGAGAATCATGAGCATCTTATAGTTCAAGCACAATATGATCAGGGAATTCTATCTATCGTTCCGGGAGTCCCGTTGAACGGGAGGTTGTCACAAAATTGCCCAAGAGTGCCCCTCGATGATGTCACGTGTGGGTGTTTTCTCCCGATGGGGAAGGCATCCGCACTCCGGTCTGTTTCTCTTTCTCTATACATCATCTGCACTGTACTTCAGTGCCTCTAAATTTTTTGTCTTTCGAGACTGTTGTACATTTTGGAATCGTTCCGGTTCATGGATGTCCCGGCGCTCTGCAATCAAACAAAAGCTTGTTTGCCCGTGATGGCGCGGCCTAGGATTAATGCTGATGGTGGGTGGATGCCTCGTCAGTATCTCGGCCCAATACAGTACGCTTGTTTATTGGGCAGACAGGAAACCTACCGTGGATATCACTCTGACCCTCATATGTTTGAACCACGAACAGGTTGGCCACATGGCGCCCAATATGATACTCGTCGCTGGCAGCATTGCCCCCGAACACTTCTTGGAGGCTGGTGGCAAGGTCAGTATGCAAAAGCAACGGGGCGGCGAGAACACGAGGAGGAAAGACGTACATTCGAGAGTTTGCCAGTGCCCTATCGCAATTCTGGCGCTTGATCATGGAGATCATCTCCGGAGTGGCCTTGCCTGCGTCCTTGAGGCGAGCCACTTGTACCGCAGCCAAGGTGCCGTAGGCGGCGTCCGTCGCCGCGTCGGCCAACTTCTTCTGGATGAATTGGTATTTCGCCAGCGGGTTTCCCTTAAACTGTTTCCGCTCGAGACTGTACTCGCGAGCGCGAGCCAGGCAGTCCTCCAAGGCACCCATGCTGCCGAAGGCAATACCCAAGCGCGCACTATTCAGACAGGTGAATGGGCCGGTGAGACCCTCGACTTCGGGGAACATGTTCTCTGCAGGAACAGGACATTCATCCATCTGGATCATCCCCGTGATTGACGCGCGGAGAGCGGTCTTGTTCTTGAGAGGGGGCGTCTCAAATGTACCAGGTGGGCAGCGAGAGCGCTCAACAACGAAGCCTCGAATCTTACCCGTCGACTCGAGTCTGGCCCATACAAGTGCTAGGTCCGAAATGGGCGAGTTGGTGATCCAGGTCTTGCTGCCACTCAGCAAGTATATTCCCTTCTGCGTGGGATGCTCGCGGGCCACGGTCTCCATCGAGCCAGGGTCCGAGCCGTGATTCGGCTCTGTAAGCCCAAAACAGCCAGCCAGCTGACCCTTCGCGAGGCCTGGTAGCCACCGCTGCTTCTGTTCCTCGGAGCCGAATTCGTAGATACCTGTCATTGCGAGCGAGCTCTGCACTGACATTCCCGACCGGTATCCGCTGTCCACGCGCTCCACCTCTTTGGTGATCAGGCCCGATGCCACGGTACTCACACCAGCACACCCATACCCATCAATTGAGGCTCCCAGCAGTCCCAGATCACCCATTTCTTCGAGGATTCGGCGATCGTAGTCTTCATTGCGATAGGCCTCTGCAGGATTCCAAGGTCTGGGTTAGTTCAGGGAAATACAGAGGTGGGAGTTGGAACAGATTGAGACCCACCGAGGATCCGAGGCATCAACCGTCCCTGGCAGTATTGTCGTGCTGTGTCCTGAATTGCCAACTCCTCCTCAGTGAACAGTTCCGCAGCGGCGAGGGGATCCTCCCAGTTGAACACGGCCGATGAAGACGCATGCCGTCGGCCAGCAACGGAACGACCAGCCTGCAGGGAATGCGCAGCAGCACGCAGCAGTGACCGATTCATTTCGTATGCGAGATAACAAGTATTCGAGGAACAAGCAAAAGCGCAGAGGATTCCTTTTCCACGAGGTGATCATGTTGTCCGGCGGTTGCGGGGAATCTCCGTTCAAATATGCGCTAGTGGCGGCGAACCTCGGCAATTTTGACTGGTCGCGGAATCACCGAGCTCAAGCCCATCTGTACACGCCGAGTCCAGTCGGGACTACAAATCATGTCATTTGACGATCAAGCGCGCTGCCCGAGCCAGTAGGACTCGTTGGCTTTTAGACGTCCCACTCGGACTTTTTCGGTCGTGTGATTCTCGGGAGGCTGGCTCGGCTGAGATCGGGAAAACTGCGTCCCATGGGGGTAGTTATAACGTCTGCAAATGATTGCCAAAATTTTATTATTGTTTTTCGAGGTGCCCGTTTCACATTTATGCGGTCTCAGCAGTCGTCAGGCATATGTAGTGATTACTATGTGCAAAGGTAGCTAGAGTATTGAGGGCCCGTGGATGCGAATGGGAGTATGACACTCGCATCATGCCGGCATTTGGCTTTGAAGGAAATCAAACACTCCCGTGGGGAAATATTCTTCATCAAAGCCCCACAGATCCGCCATCATGGGGTCCATCGAACCCTCTGACAAACCGGGCTCTTTACCTGCTGCGATGGCAGGTTCGAACCCATTACTGCGTTCTGCAGACAATGGCGCCACTCCCAGTAGCGGTGGTGGGTGGTTCAAAATAGTATCTCTTTCTCCCAGTATCTGGGCGCCAGGGATGATTACCGGCTTGAATAGCGAAGATATTTCTTGGGTGTTCGGGCCTAGAGATTGCTGGATGCCATTTCGCTTCTCCCACTCCTCCAAGCCGGTCAACATCTTCCGGAGACCGCGTGCGATGTGATGACTCAAATGCCGTTCGCTTGCTCGCTGGCTGCACGATACCATAAGCTCGACGATGCGTCCGACTAGAACTCGCACGTAGCCACTGTCGATGAGCAATCCTGCGGAAGCGATGGAGTTGTGCGGACCCTGGCCTCCTGGATTCGTTCCATTTGAACACGCTTTGGCGGCAAGCTTTAACAGGAATACCGCTGCAAAGGTAATCATACTATGGAGATATAGTGGGACACCGACCAGCGCTCGCTGGATGTCCCGCTCGTCCAAAACAACCTTCAATGTTGCAATCGCTGACTCGATGGCAATGTTAGCTCGTTTTCTGCGTTCGGGTGACATTATTCGTGAGGATGTTGAAGAATGATAGGTGCGCAGAGCGACTGAGTTCAACTGCAACCGGGAGAAGTGGTAATGCATGTATACAGCTTTGTAGGGGTATGCGCCAACATGTCGACTCCCAGCTAAGCAAATATAATTAGCTACAGCTGCATCCGTGCAGAATTCAGCATCACTCACAAAGCCGAGGAAGCCATGCCGATTTCCAGTCCCCTAGATCTGAATCAAACCGGTCAATCTTAGGAAATTCACTCTCGGGAACCTCGAGGTCGACATCGGGGCCAAATGCGAAATAGATCCGAGTGAGAATAATAAACAGATCCACCTGGCTATGTAATCGTAGATCACCTTGTGAGATAGAGTGTGTTTGCGTGAATGTGTTGTGCTGGGTGATACTAGCATCTTCATGTATGATCGGCGGTCGACCATAAGCAATAGAGAAATGATGCTCCAGAGTCTGCCATCGGTTAGCCTCTCCTGGGAGCAAGATGCAAATCCAAAGTACGGCATACATAGAGAAGATACCACAGCCTAGCCTGCTCCTTATGCTCTGGTGATCCTTGTATAGCTTTGCGATAAAACTGATGCAGGTTGCGCTCGGTGGCGATACGGACCGCATATCCAGAAAGCTTCCAGCTGACATCTGCGAGCCAAAATGCGCCAATGCACAAAGCGCGAATGTCATCCATGGTATGCCGATGCCCCAGCATCGATCCTGAAGCGATCTTTGCGAATTCAGTGTAGCATGTATCAAAAGTACGTTCCTTGCTGGGCATGTGCAGCGCAGTCACAGCCAGAATCCCGGCAGATAACATAGATGATGAACGTCGCACAGAGGTCAAATCCTTGTGTGCCAATAACGCGCCGTCCCACAGGTAGCGGTTGAGTACCTGGTCAAAGTGGTAGAACAGGTCCTCCGCTTCTTGCAAGTCTACCACTCCGCGTGAGATAAAGTCGGTCACCAGGGCTTGGTCCGGTGCGTACTGCTGCCCCGGGGAGCTCCCACGGTTTTCACTGAGCTGCGTTACCTCGTACAGACTTCCCATAGGAGCTGTCACTAACGAGGTAGCCGATGTCTCTTCGCGATCGATGGAATATTGCTGCGGCTGCGGCTGCGGCTGCGGCTGCGTGAAGCCATAACTTGACGAGCCTGGCTCCGTGACTCGACCAGCAGAACTATGAGTCCGTTCATCTTTTTCATACGGTCCCAAAGCGAGGTTGACTTCATCCGCTGACACGGTTGATTCTTTCCGGCTCCGTTTCTTGGGCGGCATCTCGGTCGATCCACCGGCTTGGTAGTACGAAAGTTCAGGCAGCTGGGTCTTCCTAAGCAGGTCTGTCATTGCTAGCTCGATCATTGTTTTCCAACTGTATGAGCGATAGCATGTCTGGTCAGCACTCTGTCCGGGTCGTTCTAAATCACTGCAATGGTCTAGGGCAAACTCACTCGGCTTCATCTTCCAGCAGGGTCTGGAGGCTCTTGTTTACAACACACTCCAGTCCCATACGCTGACATCGCGAGCATACCGACTCACTCTTTTTCATGTCGCAGCGGACCTTATGTCGCTTACATTCTGTGCATGCTCGTATCCTCCGTGAGATCTTTGGAACATGCTGCGGCGCTGTCGCGTGGTCCTCCGGGGTAAACCCCCCTTGCGGAGAGACGGATGAAGCATTGCCATTCGCCTCGAACTGGACACCACGATTTCGCTTCATGCTGGGCGGATTGGGCTGGTCCGCCGCATAACCGACTCCGGGGACGAGGAGAGCGGGGTCGGCGCTAGGCCGACTGCTAGGTAGCCTGAGGCATCAGATAGCCTAGATTCCCATGAGAGGTGACTCTGGATCACGTGTAGCAAGTGCACACATGGGGTCATGTGATATGTGTGCGCTATTCCCGATACGGTTTAAATGATGCGGCGCGTGTTCATCGAAAGAGCGCGTCGCGACTCAGGTTCCATCAACTCCAGCACCTTCGTCCGCCAAGATGGGTATCAAACGTGAGGGACCTGGTTCTTACTTTACATGGGTATGCTGCTCATAAGTCTACAGACTTGTACCAGGTGATATCTGAGAATGCCCCCGATGCGATCAAGACGGGGGAGATCAAGAACCATTTTGGGCGCAAGGTTGCTATTGTACGTCTCCTCTGTTCATTTCTAGCCACCTTTTGGATGCGATGGCTGACTTTCCCTTCCTTTTGCTTAACAGGATGCGTATGTCTACTATTTCTTGCATGAATTCCCTGGAGTTGCACTGGCTGACACAGCACAGGTCCATGAGTATCTACAGCTTCCTGATCGCCGTACGTTCTGAGGGCCAGCAGTTGATGAGTGATTCTGGCGAGACGACATCCCATCTCATGGGTATGTTCTACCGCACTCTACGAATGGTTGATAACGGTATCAAGCCTCTCTATGTCTTCGATGGTGCGCCGCCGAAGCTCAAGTCCGGCGAACTGGCTAAGCGTGGTGCGCGCAAGGCGGAAGCTACCGAGGCGCATGAGGAAGCTAAGGAGACGGGTACGGCCGAGGATATTGAGAAGTTTTCACGACGCACAGTTCGGGTCACTCGTGAGCACAATGCGGAGTGCAAAAAGCTGCTGAAACTGATGGGAGTTCCGTATATTGATGCACCAACTGAAGCTGAAGCCCAGTGTGCAGTTCTAGCACGTGCGGGCAAAGTTTATGGCGCTGCATCAGAGGATATGGATACCCTATGCTTCGAAGCTCCGATCCTTCTGCGACATTTGACGTTCAGCGAACAGAGGAAAGAGCCTATCCAGGAGATTCACTTGAGCCGCGCACTGGAGGGTTTAAACATGGATCGCAACCAGGTAGGAAATGTCTGTCATGACGTGCCAAAGACCACATTCTCACTATAGCAATAACACAGTTTATCGATCTTTGTATCCTGCTTGGCTGCGATTATCTCGAACCCATTCCCAAAGTCGGACCCAGCACCGCCCTCAACCTGATCCGAGAACATGGCAGTCTGGAGAAAGTGATGGAGTTCATGAAAAATGACCCGAAGAAGAAATACGTTGTGCCCGATGATTGGCCATACCAAGATGCGCGAGAGCTGTTCATCAAGCCAGATGTTCGGGATGCCGACCACCCTGACTGCGACTTCAAGTGGGAGGCCCCTGACGTGGAAGGCCTAGTGAAATTCCTGGTTGAGGACAAGGGCTTTAACGAAGATCGTGTGCGCAACGGTGCCGCTCGACTAACCAAGAATCTCAAGAGCGCACAGCAGTCGCGTCTGGAAGGTTTCTTCAAGCCCATGGCACGTTCGGACGAGGAGAAGGCCACTCTCAAGCGAAAGCATGATGAGAAGCTTCAAGAGCAGAAAAAGCGCAAGAAGAATGAGGCCAAGGCGAAAAAGGATGCCAAGGCTAAGCCCCGTGCTGCTGGTTGATCAACAGTGTTACCTGACGCGACCGGTGGCTCTCGGTTGAAGGTCGCGCTCCTTTTCTTACGCGTCCCTCCTACTTATGTATGCCACTCATTTCGGGCATCTCCTATCGTCCAAAATCTAGGCGTCGGCGGTGTTTGGTTTCTCCAGGTTTTTTTTTTCAAGCTGTACAATTCTACATGTACTTTCGAAGTGCGCTCACGTACTGCGTCTTCTACTCGGCCTCCCGGCCTATAGCATGGAGTCCAGCATGTCATACCAACCAAAAAGAAATTATTATGAGGATACGCAGAATATCTCAGGTGATTTGCGACTCCGATCAAGTGGTCGGAGAGCGTACTTCGGTCTTGCAGGCTGAGGATCAAAGAATATCAGACGAGGCAAGGGACTAGCCCTGCACACCATTCGGCTGATCCTAATTCCTATACGGCTCAGAAAGGTTCAAGCATTCTAGATCAGACTTCCTCGCTGGAATTCTGAAATGAATATGATCTTCAGTGGTTCACAAACTCGTGTTTGTGGTAGCTTTAGAGGTGTCGTTACTTCCACTGGTGAGCGTGGAGACCGGGGTGACAGAGTAGTCCACGGGTAGATCCTGGTGATCTAGGCGAGTTGGATGCGGTGGCGACGAACAAACCACAAGTGATCTGGTCCGTAAATGAGAAAAAGGGTGGCTTAAATCTCCTTACTGCTGCTGCCAATTATCAGAGGCACGACTTATTGTTTATGGATATTGATCAAAGCGTGGCGATTCGGGATCAAGATGTCCTAGAAATCACTCGGTTCGACGATGCCGCTGGATCGCAAGGGGTTTTTTTTTCTTGATCTCACTTCCACCATTTGTTAAGCCAGTCCATTCGCATAATCAACCTGAGCATATGAACATACAATTTTGTTAATGGGCACTTTTGTTATATTTCTCGTGGATTTGTCAGGATTCTAGAAGTGTAGATGGTTGCCCAGGTGGACTACTTCGCCGACGTCCACTCGATCCGGTCGGCAAGTACACACAGCAGGAGTGAGGCTAGATATGATAATCAATTTGAATTCAGTATTTGAATTAGAAGTGCGTGCCTAGGTAATTACTTGTTTACAGCAGGTGGTCCGGCGGCAGGGCGGAGCATAACGAGTTCTGAAGGAAATAGGGCACCGACCAATCCAGATGTATGTATATGTATAATATATCGGGTGCGCTGGAGAGTGAGGCCAATCTCAGACACCTACACCACCAAGAGATTCCCACGTCGTGGGGACCCTGGGAATTAAGACGTACCTAGACATACAGGTGACCCAGAAGAAAACTATGATGTGACCTAGGTGTAGCATATCACTTGGCACCAGGTAGTCTTGCCCATGTGGTACTTCGGAGTCCCGTCTTGTGCAGGGTGCATGACGCCCTCGTGACCTCTGCAGGTCCAACGCAAGGAGGGCAAGTTGGAGAAATACTGGAGTACAGCACAGATATATAGATTCTTCGAGTGCGTCAAGGACTTATACGTAGCGACTTAGGTTGATGGGTGTCTACACTTTTTCCCGCTGTTTGCGGAAACCGTTCAACGTAGATCGCCGCAGGTTCCAGAACGCGAAGGGCAGGATGGGGGATCGCATCCCATACCTCAGCTTGCCTTCCAAGAGCAGCAAATGGAGCAGATGACGAGTGTAGATATCAGATCTTTCTGCTGCTCCGTCTAGGAGAGGCGCAACTATCGCGAGGCCGAAGCGACTGGGAGTGTGATGATCCATAGACAGGAAAGAGCGCATCGGGGGAAGAGTCCCAGCATGGGACTGTTGGGACAGTGGAAAACACCTCGCAGATCATCCAGTCAATGGACGATGAGCAGGCGCGGGAATGGATTGCCCTTGCCCGCCAGCTAGAGGAATGCGCGCCACTATCCCTCGTCGAGCGGCTGCACCGCGCGGAGGTGACTAGAGACTGATTTCCACCAGGTGCAAGGGAAGTACGGTAGAAAGAACCACGATCTGGAGAGCTCTAACGAAGGAAGCACCACCGGAAAGAGACGTGAGAGTAGGGAAGAAGTCAAGCAGGCAGATAGAAAAGGATACGCTTTCCGGGGGGCGTTAAGGGTGGTGGGTGATCTTGGGTCAACACCGGCCGCCTATAAATCGCGGATGCCCCGCCGGCCCTTCCCACCCCTTCTGCTGCTGCTTTTCCCCATCCTCTTCGCTTCAACCACCCTTCCTGCTTCTTCGACTTTACAGTCTTGCTCGACAGACATCATCTCTCGTCGCGTATACTCACAACAATACCTTCGACTAATTATGCCTCCCAAGAAGACAACCAGCGCGTCCTCCAAGAAGGCGGCGCCTCCTGCGCACTCCTCCTACCGTGGTATGTTTTGTCTGATCCCGCACCACCACGCCATCGCGTAAAGCTGTTTTTAATCTTGTCTGTGTCGCGTACGATTGCTGATTCCATCTATCTAGATATGATCAAGGATGCCATTGTGAACGTGAGTAAATCACTGCCGATGCCGACCTTGTTGTGATTTGGGTCGCGCGCCCGACCGTGACACGTCCGTCCGTCGGGCATGGACAACCACCACATCGAACTGGAAAAGGACCATTGGTATTGTTCAATTGCTGACTGGTCATTTGATCTGCAGTTGAAGGAGCGCAACGGTAGCAGGTATGTTTTGGTGTTTCGCGCTCATTGTCGCGCCCTCTGATCGGCGACCTCCCATGGTCGCGTTGTTTTGAGCTTGCAGCCAGGTACTGACTGCACCCTCGGTTTTCAGCCGTCAGGCCATTAAGAAATATGTTACCTCGAACAACAAGATCGCCATCGCGTCCCAAGGCGCCTTTGACGCCCAGTTCAACAAGGCCATCAAGGCCGGTGTTGAGAAGGGCGAGTTCACCCAGCCTAAGGGTAAGTTTGATGACCTTGTCTCCATGCTTATGCCGGGCTCTTCAGTCGCTGCTATTTGCATCTGGACACACTCCTAAGTGCATGCTTGGGATTCATTTCATGGACCTGTATTTTGTTATGGTTTACTGACGCGTCGCACCCCAGGCCCTTCGGGACCCGTGAAGCTGGCGAAGAAGGAAGCCGCTCCTAAGCCTGCCGCAAAGCCTGCCGCAAAGCCCGCCACCAAGGTAAGTTGAGCTGTTCTCTGCAACTAGCCCATGTTCGCTGTGCTCACTGTCCTGACAGAAGACGGCGACTAAGGCCACGACCACCAAGAAGGCTGCTCCCAAGAAGACGGCTACCAAGGCCGCTACTACTAAGACTGCCGCGAAGAAGACCGGTGTCAAGAAGACTGCTGCCAAGCCCAAGGCTAACTCTGGCAAGGCTCGCAAGACCAGTGCATCAACCGCGGTAGGTTCCATCTGTGTCGGTGCGCGACTCAGTTGAAGTCCAGCCACTAATATGCTCCCCAGGCCCCTGCCGTTGTTGAGCAGCCCAAGGTGCTCAGCAAGACCAAGTCTGGCCGTGTCACCAAGACCACCGCGCCGCCGGCCAAGGCAACCACCAAGAAGCGTACTGTCAAGAAATAAAGGGCTTTTGACGTCCTCTTATGACCTGTCGATGCCCTCCCATTTTACGTGCGCTTTTCCCGGGAGGGGAACGGTGGTCTCTTTGCCTATGTTCTTTCTCTTCCGATGTAATTTGTTTCTCTCAATTCGTTGACCTGGTGGTTCGGATGGGTTTCCTTTGTGATTGCGATTGGTCGTTCCTGGGATCTTTAGTTATGATGGCTCTGTTCTTCGTTTCCTTTTGTGTGTCTTCAATGTCGAAGGGATGGCGTCCAGTGGTGCGGTCTTCACGGGGAAATTGGTCTGTTTATTTTCAATCGTATTCTAGGACCGGGTTGGAAACTTCTACCAAATTGGAATGTCTTTTCGATCCCATTCTCAGTGATTTTTCCTGTAAGGTGTCTCAGCGGCTCGCTGGTGTCGTTGGGAGCATAATCGTACTTGGAGTTATCGTCGGTAGTTTCTGTATGGCCTCCCCCAGCCTTGGTTGCTTGAACTGTCGCTCGTTTCATCTCATGGAGAGATTCCATGGAAAACTGCCAATCTGTTGTACTAGCTGGCTGGACTCGAGGGAGACAGCGCGCAAGACTCCGAGGAACATGCCTCCGTGGTAGCGTATGAACCACGATCAATAATTTCTGACCGGGAATGATATGCCTCCCTAGATAGGTATCTTTATTACTGTTTTGGAAGCGCGGGTTCATTTCTGTACGAGAGTGGATCAGCTATTTTTGGAACGGGCATCTGTCTCTACTGTAATCATCAAGATCATGCTGGTAGCTCGACAGACTTTTCATTGTCGGAGATGATCCAGTCTTGAAGGACGGAGAAGTACTTAATTGCCAGCCGTGCGAGCAAACAGAGCCCGATAGTGGTCTAGGGGCCACCTAGTCGTGGAAGCATGTAGTGCTTAGTGTACATGGATGTATGTACTCCAGTAGTTAGGAGGGAAGTACATCTCTTTCAACCGACACATCTACTACAGTACACATTGTAGATCCAAGTCCATCATTGGCAGCAATGTGTCAAGCTCACTTGCAGTAGTACAATTCGTCGTCATCCTAGTGTATTCGCTGTACATCGTGTCCGACGTCACAGCAGTCCCCTTGCATATTGCCCAGGCGGGGGGGCCTTGGGCGATGCGTCGTCGTTCGGGATTCGGGCGCGTGTGCAAGCCGCATCAAATGAGACGAAGCGAGTCGTTCCATCGGTCGCAGACTCTTTCGCAGACTCTCCCTTTGTAGAAAGTCAACAGCAGCACAGCAGTCCAGGTGAATAAAAGTCCACGGGCCCACGCGCAGTCAAGAAGCGCAGCTGAATAGTGGAGACAGGAGGACGGAAGACGGAGAACTTGGGCGTCGTAGTAGCAGGAGTTGTCGTACCTCTCAGTACTCCGTAATTACGACACGCACCCTGAGTCTTTCTCTCCCCGACAACCACCACCAACCTCCCCCCCTCCCTCCCAACATCGTTCTCTCCACGTTTCCTTATCGTCTTGCATAGCATTTTCTGCATTTATTCCTTGCCTCAACTTCTGCGCCTGCTGTCTGCCTTGTCTTCCCACCGGAAGCCCGAACATGGTCGTCGTCGGTTGAAATCTCTCCTGCCACGCCCTGGCTGGCCCGCATTGCGTTCCAGAGAGAAAGCAACATCTCGCCCTCCGAACACCAGTCCAACCGAATAGAACTCCTCGCTTCCGCTCGTTCTTTATCCGCTGGAACGCGGTCTGGTTCCCAACTTCCCTGACCCTCCGCCAATAAGGGCTATTGCCGTCACCTCGGGTTGCCGGCCCACGCAGACCTCACGTCACCCTGTTTCCCTGGACGTCAAAAAGCAACCATGCCATCCTTCCCCAGTGAGAGCTATCAGACGGCTACGACGACAGCCACTCATCCTCGCTCGTTTGAATCGCCTCATCGCAAGTCTCACGATAAAAGCTCTGTTGGAAACACCTTCCTGTGGACCAACTGGCCTAGCGGAGACCCCAATCACGACCCCCATCAGAATGACCGGCAACACCTCACCCATCTGAAGAACGGTAGCGCATACTCCCTGAATGGCCCCCGGTCGAGTATCAGTTCCTACACACGCGACCTGCCGCACTCCAAGGACGGCAGCATGCATTCGCTAGGCAATGGTTCGATTAGGGATGTTCGGGAGGGCAGCCGGCCACCGGCCGTGCTCGATCAGAAGTCGTCGGACGCTGGACCTGGAGCGGGCTCTGCGACAGCGCCGATCACTAGTCAACCCATCAATGGCACGACTGCCTGGAACTACCGACCTATCCAGGGCAAGCCGGTCGTTAATGGGGATCTCTACCATCCCTCGCTTGACGATCGTTCCGTTTCTGATCGGGCTACCAGCCCGTCTACCTCGATGTTGCAGATCCCTCAATCAGACGATGCCGGACGTCTCTCTCCAGACCCCGACCGATTGACCACCGGCTCGAGACCCAGTCATCACCGCTATTCATCCCCACCCGCTCCTTCCACGGTCGACGCCAGCCCCACGCAGGATTTGCATCCGGCTAGTGCTCGGCATCGGCACTCCCTGCAAGTTCCGCGAGCGCCTAGCATTCGACGGAATAGTCGTGATCAGAATGAGGATATTGGGTTCAGCACGGGCCGGTTGTCACCAACAGCCGGCGGGCCTCGCCGAGCCTCGCTGGGTCTGATCCGGCGGGCTACGAAAACAACGCAATCAGATGCGCCCCTGGACGAGGCGCCCCCAGACGAGGATGCAGCACGGTGGGCGGAAGCAATCAAACAGAAGCGTGCATCGCGGCGACGACGCGATGACGACGACGACGAGCGGGTTATTGTCGGCACCAAGGTTGACCAGAACCACGTGAACTACGTAACGGCATACAATATGTTAACTGGAATCCGTTTTACGGTATCGAGGATCAACGCGAAGATGGATCGGGAACTGACCCCAGCAGACTTTGGGGCCAAGCACAAGTTTTCATTTGATATGTACGGACTCTTTGAGATCTAGGTATAACGTTGTGGACGTGACTGACAGCAACCACAGAACCGGAAACGAGTTGATTCCTTCAGCTAAATACGACTTCAAGTTCAAGGACTACGCACCTTGGGTGTTCCGGCACCTTCGAGCCAAGTTCAGACTTGACCCTGCCGATTACCTCATGTCCCTCACCAGCAAGTATATTTTGTCCGAATTGGGATCGCCCGGCAAGAGTGGCAGTTTCTTCTATTTCTCGCGCGACTACAAGTACATCATCAAGACAATTCACCACTCGGAGCATAAGCTTCTCCGAAAGATCCTCCCGGAGTACTATCGACACGTGGAGAACAACCCCAACACCCTGATCTCGCAGTTTTATGGATTGCACCGCGTGAAGATGGCGTATGGCCGCAAGATTCACTTTGTCGTTATGAACAACCTGTTTCCACCCCACCGTGACATTCACGAAACATTTGATCTAAAGGGTTCCACTATTGGCCGCGATTTACAAGAGTCAGACCTTGAGAGAAATCCACGAGCAACCATGAAAGATTTGAACTGGGTTCGGAGAAATCGCCATCTGCTGTGTGGTCCTTCCAAACGAGACTTCTTCGTTGAACAGCTGAAACGGGATGTCGAGCTCCTCAAGAAGCTCAAAATCATGGATTACTCTCTTCTAGTTGGCATCCATGATGTGGAAAGAGGCAACGAAGAAAAGCTGCGTGATAAAACTCTTCAGGTGTTTCAGCCAGGTGGCGATCGCGAGGAAGAGACCAGTCCAAATATGCTCATGCGAACCCCCTCGAAGCTGGAGAATGAACGCAAGGCTCGGGAGCTTCGTATGCTGATCAAACGCGAGCGACCCGTACCTTTAGATAAAGCAGCTGCGAAGATGCCGGAGGAGATCCTTGACGAGCGGAAGTACCATGTCTTCTATGCGGACGACGGCGGCTTCCGAGCCACTCACGAGAATGGTCAGCCTGGAGAAGAGATTTACTATTTGGGAATCATCGATTGCTTGACCCATGTAAGTGATGATGGCTCGTCCAATAAGGTCGACCAGAAAGGCTAATGTGATCCTGCAGTACGGAATGGTGAAAAAGATCGAGAACTTCTTCAAGGGCCTTTCAAACGATAAAACACAAATTTCTCCGATCCCGCCAGAGGGCTACGGAGATCGTTTTATCAACTTTGTTAAGGGCATCACCATGTCGCGAGAAGAGGCTGAACGACGGCGCGAATCGAAAGCTTCTCGCAGAGCATCTGGAGAGAAGAGCCAGTCGAGATCATCATCTGTCGAACGAACGATGCAGGCAGCGGAGAAGGAGGCGTCCAAGGATATATCAGTCACACATCCAAGAACACTTGCCACTGTGTGGGATCCGGCAGATGCTGCAGGCCCAGGCCCGACTTCCACGCTTCCCATTGTGGACGAAGCAGGCGAAGCAAGCAGCGTCGGAGGCCACAGTCAAAACAGCCGACATGGTACACCTAGGGCTGATAAGGACTTGCCTCCTGTTCCGGCAGATCAGCTTTCCGACAAAGGAAAGGGAGTTGACCGGTAAGAATACTCGGGTGCCAACCCCAGCTGATGCTAGTCAACTTCTCTTTGCGCTTGGCCGCTCTCAGTGATCCCTTCCGGGCTGCGGCCCTGAGCTTGTTTTTGTTTGAAGCGAAATATTCCCTCTTGTTACTTGATAGACCATTTGTTTTTAACACTGTGACTTGCGCCAGGCATCTTATTTCCGCCTTTGCTCCTTGTTGTGCCTACCATTGGTTCTTCAAGAAACTGCTGACGTTCATGCGTGATGTGTGTATTCCTTTGTTTTGCTGGTTGTTCAGCGCCCTTGCCTGTCTTTCTGCCTCTATATGTTGTCGTCTTGGGAGAGCTGTCATACTTCTGTGTTCCGAAACGGGAGCTGCATGCCTACCCCCTTCTGGACGACTTTTTCACCCTTCGCATGCCAAGCATCTCTATTTGGCTTGCAAGACCGACACTGTACCACCACACGAATCTCTGATTGATTGACCAATCAGACCTGACCGACTCTCTCTCCACGTTCTCTATATCAGACTGCACATCCAATCTGTGTCACAGATCATTTTCCTTCTGCTGTTTCTATTCGTTTCATCACCATGCTCTCGCACAGTCTCAACCAACGTCTCCCTATCGTCTCTCGTCCTAACACGCAGAAGCAACCGTTCTCCCAATGCGGGAATTGACATCACAACAAGAAAGACCGAAGCACTTTCCTCCATGTAATGTGGTCTGTGGACCTTCCTCATGTCTTGTCTCTATTCCCTTTTCCATTTTCTCTTTTCCTGTCGATTCGTCTTTTCAATTTGCGCGCCTCTCCATACCCTGTACCAATCACTATACCACTTGTCTTATCTCGACCGTGTTGTCTCCATTTGTCACTAAGATCCAGATTAGCAGATTCTTAACGTGGGAATCCTCACTCTGACAATTTCCCCTTTCCTTTTTGTCCCTCTTTCTATGCTAAGTTTTGAAATTAGAGATTACATTTGATGACGTGTACCACTCAATGTTGGCGTGTCTGGGCTCAGGCGCTCAAGTTAGAGTTTCCCTGCAACTCTGGGTTTACAACATTCTTTTTAGAATGAGTTGAGCAGGCATCTGACTAGGTACAACCAGAATTTCAGGGAGAACCGTTGTAGCAGCTCTGAAGTAATTTACTACTAGTGAGGTAAAGATCATGGTTATTGCAGCCATGTAAAGAAGTCGTCAGTCTATGTGGCCTATCTGAATCCATAGACGTTGTTGAGCCTAGACATATGAACGCCGATCACTGTTCTCATCCACCCGATCCCCCGCGTACATTAGAAACGGAAAGCAAAAAATACCGAATTGACCACCAGGCGTAGTAAAACCATTAAAAAACGAACATGGGACAGGACCTGAGACCGAATCGTGGAACTAACTGGGGAGTATGTGGATTTCATAAAACGCGAAGGTAATGAATAGTGAGACGTGGAGAGGATATCGGAGATAAATAGGAAGCAAGAAGGGAAATTTTGATCTACGGTGATGCAATACCCAAACTCTTTTAAGATCAGGGACGGGGAGCTTCCTGAATCGAACCTGCAAGCGATGGCATCAGGTAGGTTGAGTATATTACCGAAAGCCAGCGATGTGAGCGCTGGCACTAATCAGTTCGACCCTGCGTGACCTTGGCTGCCTGAATGGCGGACATCTTTTGCATCCACCCTTGGGTAGGCTGGGGCTTCTTGACCGTGCGCAGGTCATCAGTAGAGAACCCGGAAATGCGCATATTGTAGTTGCGCTCTAGGACGAGCTGAATATCGCGAATCTCAAGAGAGGAAGAGGGGCGTAGCTTGGCGAGGCGACAGGCCTGAGTGATCACATCATCAACGAAATCATCGGCCATTTGGAGGACAAACTTTACGGCATAATTAGAATCAGGCATTTCGAGCATCTCTCACAACCATGAAGACGTACCTCTTCGGCATCGGGAGTCAACATCTCTCCCTCGCCCCCACCGGTGACCTGGCGGACGAGTATATCCAGCATCTTCTTGCTGAGCACATGTTGACCTTCGCCCTCCAAAACATAACCGGGATGCTTCTGGATAGCTGGTTGGCCCATCATGCCCATCGCACCATGACTGGGGCCACCAGACAGCGATGGTCGGGCCGAAGGCATAGGGACAGGTTCAGGGGTAGAAACATTGAGGGTTTTGGGGATGGCCATATTAATATTGCGAGCGGATGCCTCAGCTGACCGGTTGTTCAGGTACCCCTGAGGGTGGGGTTGCTGGTTGTTCACAGCCTGGTTCATTTGTTGTTGCTGGTTCTGATTCTGGTTGGCAGTGTTGTAGTTCTGGGCCGCCTGCTGCATCGCAGCCTGGTGCGATAAAGGACGAGGGGGCCCTTGGTTGATCGGCTGAGAGCCTGCTGGAGTTGGAGTTGAGCCGTCTGCGTTGGGTGTCTGGGTGAAGGTAACTTGCGCGCCTGGGGTACTCTGTTGTGATGGCGGCTGTGGTCGCTGTGCTGGGGGCTGTGATGTGGAAGGTGCAGGCGTGGCACCGGCGGACGAGGCAGAGGGTGCTTGCCCAGGTTGGGAAGTGGAGGGGGACATCGCAGTCTGGCCAGCCTGACTGCGCGCGGCATTGACTGCCGAGTTGATCGTGTGGGGTGCTGGGGTAGGCGCCTGCCCAGGCATGCCACCACCGCCACTGCCTGCTGCGTTGCCTGGTTGGGTGTTCGGTGCTGCCTGAGATGCTGATGGTACCGTAGGAGCTTGCTGAGCAGACGGTACTGTTGTGCTCTGTCCTGCCTGACTCATCTGCGTATTCTGCTGCGACTGCATTTTGAATGTCTCTTGCTGCTCCTTGAACTTGGTCAAAAATTCACTACCCTCCCGGAACAGCTTCTCAGCCGCCAGCTGTCGGGTCTTGACTTCTTGAGCCTCTTCTTGAGACATATTTCCTTGGGCCTGACGTTGTGAAAATTGCTGGCGAAGGTCCGTGAGTCGTGCCCGCCCAACCTCCTGCTTCTGCAATGCAATGCCATACCGCAGTCGAGCCTCGGGAATCCACGTTTGTACTTGTTCTTGGGTGACATTTGGCGGAAGGTAAAAGTTGAGCGAGCTGACCTTGGCTTGGATCTGAGGGAGTAGTTGATTCAGAGATTGTGGATTGTTGGACTGAGAGCGCTGAACGGGCTGGCCCTGCTGCTGCACCGCAGCCGCTTGGGCTTGCTGTTGCTGGATCGCCTGCTGGCGGTTCTGCTGAAACAGCCGCATGCCTTTCATCAGATTCTGGGACAGCTGTGAAAGCTTCATGTGGGCCGTTTGATACTCGTGGCTTGTTGGATCCCGGGTGGTGAGCGACTCCCAGAGAGTCCGCACCAGCTGGGTATGCTGGGCTTTCTGCTGATCATTAAGATGCGGGAGCTTCTGCACCTGGTCTGTTCGGATGAGGTTGGAATGCTGCTGTGGCGGTACCATAGGCTGGCCAGTCTGGCCCTGTGAACCGTCCATGTTCGCAACAGTCGACGTTCAGTGCGCGGAGGCGAGGGCCGGCTCGGACGTGGCAACCAAGCAATAATTAAGCTGGCAGAGTAGCGGATGACTCGAATGTTGTGGGATATATAACAATAGGGCATGGATTACCCATGCACACGCAGGACTCGGACGGATAGAGCCCTGAAGGGATTGGATTACGGGCGGAATGGAAGTCTGCCATGAAGGCGGAGGTTGCCCGTCGGTCTTGGCGCCCGACTGGGGGCGCTTCAGCCGCCGGCGTTAATGCTGGCAGAACACGGCAACTTTCATCTACCATACAGGGGCTTGATTTCTTACTATTTTCCTTCGCATTGGAAATATGTCTGTAGGACTATTTAACAGGTGATTTTCAATAGAAGCCGTGGATATAGTATATCACTGCCATCAACCCGACCTGCCAGTGGTGAGCTCACAAACCCATTAGGTACCTAGGTAGACATTGGCCCTATTGTAGCAACTATTTCTCCATGAATTACTCCTCGTGGGTCTAAATCTATGCGTGTCTACAATGGTTACCTGGGATAAAATCAGATTTACGAAGCAGCCGACCACAGCGTTGCTTACTCTAGATGGCTTCAAGAACGTCAGGCCCAAGCGGGATGAAGCCCACTTTAAGACCTCTATATAGGGACAAGGGTACATGCAAGAATATCTACACTGGTATAAGCGGAAACAAGAGATCGGTTCATACATCTTTATGGAGATTATCAAATGCAAACCATCAATGGATATCTTTAACAGGTCAGAATGGTGATAAGTAGGTTAAAGAAGAGCGCACATCAGCGAACCTATCCTTATTCATCCACGGTTGTATTGAGCCAATCATATAAGATAGTGGGCAAGTTGTATCTTATCTTGGCTGACTATGGGGTTGCAGGAGCTTCATCTTCCCCGGAAGGGAGCAATCAAGTTGGGCCCATTTAGAGTGACAAAGTTGGGACGTGAAGCATTGAGAGCTCTCAAGTCCCTAGTCAAAGAAGGCCATAGGACTGTTATCACTCAAAGGGCAAAGCCATTCTAGGAGGCAGGTAAAAATCAATAAAGACCGACCAATCTCCACATACTGGAGCCCGAACACTAGACCCCGGTGATCTAGGAAGAGCAAAATGCTCGTGCCTGAAAGATTTATATCCTGCATTATCAGCGCGTAAGCCCACCAAGATCTCGTTCTATGCCTGTGACTCGATCTTCCAGTGTTCGTTTTCTCCGTTCCAACTCATCGATTTCGGCCAACTCCCGCTCAATCTGCTCGTCGGTGATATGTAGAGCCTCTGAATGAGATGCAGAAGCACCGGGATAATCATAATCATCATCGTCACTTCCGTAAGAATGCCGCATTTCCTCTAACTCTGCGGTGTTTGTGGCGACGCGATCTTCAAGGTGAGCAATAGAGTCAGTAATCAGCTCGTGTCGATATCGCAAGCTGGAGATCTTCTCTTTTGCACCTGCGATAGGACTGAGAGCCCGGTTAGAATGGTTGCAACCAACAGGATGACATAGCTTACTAGACATTGCACAAAATATCCGCACCACGAAGCAAGACTTCAGTGTTTACTTCGCCTCGAGGCCCCCGAGTGGATGTACCCGCGGATCGTTTAATCTCTTCCATCATGTCAGGGCCAAGAACTCGGGCAACGGCGGACTGGTTGCGGCCGTTTCGCGCAGAGTAGATGCGACTGGCCATCGATTCGTTCTCGATTTCAGCGGAGAACGTGGTTCCACGTCGGGTCGCGCGCCGTTGTGATGCATGACTCTTGGCAGCAGGGTTGATCTGGAACAGAGCTCGTTCATGGACTTCGGTGTCGCGGATCAAGGCAGTGATGTCGTGTGAGCCTAGGAGCGCGTTCGTGAAAATGCGGGGCCGGGGGAACCTGTTAGCTTCCAAAGGTTGGAAGGGAGTCAGATATACAGGGCATTCCAAGGACGAACATACGGCAGGTCGGCGATGGCGTTTGAAGAGAGCGAGATCTGCTCCAGGTGGGAATCGAGAAGCGGCATGGTTGCGGGTTGAAGCAGCCTCGAGCTCGAGTTGTTTGGGCCGCTCGATTGGGAGCAGTTGCGCTGGTGCCTCAGGCCATCATCTCCAAAGGCCGCTTGCTTTTCCTCCCTTTATCTCATCTCCTTCTGATTCTTCTTCCCTTTTTCTATTAGCTTGCTTCTGTCTCGCAGTAGTGACTCTCCCGCTACCTCAAATAACTTCCAGAGCCGCTGTGCCCCGAAATTCCCGGGACTGCATTCGCGACCATTCAGCACCTGCCCGGTAAGCTCCCCCTGACTAAGCACTCCTCTGGCAACTCGCGCCCGTCTGGTCTCTTGACATCACATCACCCATCCACTTCATCTATCTGTCGCTCAGCCCATTTCCCTCATCAACCCTGTTGGTATTGGTGACTTGGCACTCCCAGTCTTGTCATTCTGCCTCCTGTACTCGTTCTGTGCTTCCTATCGCCCGTCCCCTACTTCTTTCTTAGCTTCGGTACTGCTCAGCTGAGCTTGACAGCTTGGGAAAGATGCCGGCCGAAAGGCGCTCTCTGCGATCAAACAACAAATCCGATACCTCTTCATCTGCTAACGGTGAAAAGGCACGCTCAAACTCCCAGGGTTCGAGTGCCAAAGACAAGGCTGCGCCCTCGACTCGCGCCGCCGCCAACAAGGCCAAGCCGGCTCCGGCAAAGAAAGGCGCCACCAAGGGCGCACCGAACACCGGAATGGAGGAAAACGATCAGTCACACATCAATGGATCAAAGTCCACTGAGAATGGTGTGAATGGTTCAGACGATGTTGAGATGGGAGAGGATACGGCAGGTGCGCCTACATCCTCATTCAACACCAGTAAGGGACGGAATGGTGACGAGAAGATGACTGTTGTAGTGCCTCCGACCAAAGGTTCCAAACTATCCGGCAAGTCTGGCCAGGACAAGGAGGAGGATATCACGATGGAAGGCGTGGACAATGGCGATGTCGAGAAATCTGAGCCGGAGGTTGACCCAACGACCAAGGCCATTCAAGGTTTGTTGCGACTCCAGTCCATCCCAAAGAAATGGTCCGTTTGCTGACGCCAGTACTCTGGCTTTGTTGCTGTATCAGACATCAAGACCAACTTCACACTGCTCGAGCGAGCTGTCACCCACTTCGATCCTCGGTTTACCCTGCGTGTCCTTCGATCGATATCGTCGATGCGGAAATACATCACCCCCGAGGTCCTCGCCGAAGCTATCGTGGAAACATACCCGGCCTCCAGTTCGATGGCATCGTTCTTGCTCGAAACCATCGACCAGGCCAGTGCTTTTGACAGTGCTTTAGCCAGCTCGAAGATGGAAGTTGATTCAGACAAGAATAGGGTGGCCCCGAAGGAGGTGCTGCCCGAGGTGGATGCATACCTGGCAATTTTGGTGCAAATCTACCTTTACGACCAGCGACAGATTCAGAAGGGTGCTCGCTTCTCTACCGACTTGATTGAACGCCTACGGACTCTCAACCGCCGCACTCTGGACTCTCTTGCGGCCCGTGTGTATTTCTACTACTCTTTGTTCTTCGAACAAATCTCTCCACTTCCACCATCCCCAGCAGCTGCCGTCACCAACATTCGCCAGCCATTGTTGGTTGCCCTCCGAACCGCCGTACTCCGGAAAGACGTTGACACGCAGGCCACGGTCATGACCCTGCTGCTCCGCAACTACCTGTCGACTTCGCATATAACACAAGCGGATCTTTTGATCTCACACAGCCGGCTCCCCGCGGCAGCTTCCAACAACCAGATTGCCCGGTATTTGTACTATCTCGGTCGCATCCGTGCCATTCAGCTGCAGTACACCGAGGCCCATAGCCACTTGATTGGTGCAACTCGCAAGTCCCCTACCAGTCACAGCGCTCGTGGCTTTTACCAGGCCTCCCACAAGCTGCTCGTTGTCGTCGAGCTGCTGATGGGTGACATCCCGGACCGTGCGGTTTTCCGTCAGCCGGCTTTGGAGCGGGCCATGCATCCCTACTTTCTACTTGCGCAGGCCGTCAGTGTCGGCGACTTGGATGGCTTTTTGAACATTGTCAGCACTCACAGCTCGACATTCCGCAAGGATGGCACGTACACGCTTATTCTTCGTCTGCGACAGAATGTGATCAAGACTGGCATTCGCATGATGTCCTTGTCTTATTCGCGTATCTCCCTGCGAGACATCTGTCTCCGTTTGGGTCTCGATAGCGAAGAATCGGCGGAATACATTGTGGCCAAGGCCATTCGGGATGGTGTCATTGAGGCATCTCTGGACCATGAGCATGGTTACATGAAGAGTAAGGAGGTTGGCGATATCTACGCCACCCGGGAGCCTGGGGAGGCATTCCACGAGCGCATCCGTGCTTGTCTGACTCTGCACGACGAGAGTGTCAAGGTACGCTTTTTTTGATCTCACATCCCTTCTAGGTTTTTTTTATCCTAACCAGTCTGTGATGTCTAGGCTATGAGATTTCCCATGAACCAGCACCGGCTGGAGCTGAAGAGTGCGCAGGAGGCGCGGGAACGGGAGCGAGAACTGGCCAAGGAGATCCAGGAAGGAGACATGGATGAGGATGATGCTGGCGGCGACTTTGATGCCATCTAAAGAGGGCGGTGGCTCCGTTAATTGATACAGCAGTTCTTCTGCCGCGCTGGGTCCCTACAGTCGTAGCGGCCTACTTCATCTTATGTGTTAATCGTGTGCAATTTCGCTTTCTCTCTTGGGTGTGTACGAAGGGGAACTTGCCGGGCTCCTCTGGCTGGCATGATCTCTGTGTCTCTTATACTGGAATTCTTCTCTTGAATAGGGTGCCTGTGTATCGTCTGATCGTAGTCTTGATTTTCTCTGTAGCGGAGCATGATGCAAATCTAGATCGGCATCGGTCTGGGTCAACATGAACATAGTCAAGAATATCGGCTTGGGGCGTGTGTGTGGTATGTCTCGCTATCGCAGTCTCCGGACGCGACTTCGGGGTGTTGGGTGGTCCGTGTCGTCCCGAGAGCTCGAAATCTTCCCGCCCGCGACCTCGAATCCCACCCAAACAACCCTCCATTTCACGAACAATTTGATGCTCCTGACCTAACTGCCTCGCTTCAATAGACTTACGAAGAGCCCTGCACTGAGCATGCGAGCTCGAACTGTGACGGCCGCCGGGCTGACCGTCACGCGCACGCCTGCCACCTCCGTGTGCACCCAATGCCTTCGTGACGACCCGGTATTGACTCAAAATATCGTCCAATCTCGAAAATACCATCCTACTCGCCGGAGAAATGTCTCCCCCTTCGGTGCTGCAGTGTCCGCAGCTCAGGCTGTCTTCAAGGGTATGCCGAAGGCACCTCCGGGTATCTCGGTCGACCCGTTGCGTATTGTCGGCAAGGAGCTGAAGTTCTTGACCAAGAACATCCGCCAATTGCTGGGATCAGGCCATCCGGCATTGGACAAGGTGGCGAAGTACTATACACGCAGTGAGGGCAAACACATGCGGCCGTTGCTGGTCCTCCTCATGTCCCAGGCGACAGCCTTGGACCCTCGCAAGCAAACCTCGAATTCGGCCGCCCCAAGCCCTGTCGATAATCCTCTTAGCGCCCCCTCCATACTTGATGACACAAATCCCGATGTTAATCCGCTCGTGTCCCGGTCTGCCGATGGCCAATACGACTTCGCTGGTGACGACAACATCCTCCCATCGCAACGACGGTTGGCTGAAATCACGGAGCTCATTCACACTGCATCCCTTCTCCATGACGACGTCATTGACAACGCGGTGACTCGCCGCGCCAACAGTTCGGCCAATTTGGCGTTTGGTAACAAGATGGCCGTACTGGCAGGCGATTTCCTACTGGGTCGGGCCTCGGTAGCCCTGGCCCGGCTGCGCGACCCCGAAGTCACCGAGTTGATGGCGACTGTCATCGCCAATCTCGTGGAGGGCGAGTTCATGCAGCTGAAGAACACGGCCCAGGACGAGTCAAATCCCTCGTTCACCGACGAGGCCCTGACCTACTACCTCCAGAAGACTTACCTTAAGACCGCCAGTCTGATCTCCAAATCCTGCCGCTCTGCTGCTGTGCTGGGTCACAGTGCTCCCGAGGTTGTCGAAGCTGCTTACGCCTACGGCCGTAACCTTGGGCTGGCTTTCCAGCTAGTGGATGATATGTTGGATTACACCGTTACCGAGGCAGAACTGGGCAAGCCGGCTGGTGCTGACCTGGAGCTGGGTCTAGCGACTGCTCCACTGTTGTTCGCATGGAAGCGCAATCCCGAGCTTGGTCCCTTGGTTGGCCGCAAGTTCCGTGAGGAAGGTGATGTGCAGAGAGTAAGTGAACGCGCAACTGTTCTTGCTTTTTCTGGTTCCGATGTTAACTTTGTCACCTAGGCTCGTGAGCTTGTGTACCGCAGTGACGGTGTTGAGCAGACTCGTGTACTGGCCCAGGAATATGCTGACAAGGCTGTTGCCGCCATCAGCGAGTTCCCGGATGGCGAAGCCAAGTCTGGACTGATCGAGATGTGTGAGAAGACCATGCGCCGGAGAAAGTAGAATGCGTAGGAAGGATCTGTACCATTGTCAACATATACACTGTTTGCTTATTTGCCATTCTCTTTGCTCCGGCTGCTTTGCTTCTCGAACGTACATGTATACCTAGATATATTGGATGTGTTGAAACCTTGACCAAGTGAGCATTTGGTAGACCATTAGATTTTTTATTAAAACTTACAGATTAGTAGACTGAAGGTGCAAATCCAACACTAATGTAGATCCTGGACGAGCTTTTCAAGTCTGCGTTAAAAAATGTTGTCACCAAATGCTGGACGTTCCTGACAGCTGGTCGGAATCTGAGGGGCAGAAACGTATCATGTAAGTATTATATATTACATACATTACATACGCACAATTTATCGGAAAACTGGCGCCTATCAATGCATTCGTTACCATGAAAATACTACCCAACCCAATTTCACCAGATATCCAGGTCATGCCGTCATAATCCCGGGAAGCTCCAACTTCACCTCTCAACTGCTCTGCTCTTCTCTGCTTTCTGTGCAGTTTTTTATCGCACTCTTTCTTGTTCCTGTTGTTAGCTGTCTTTCGTTTCCCCTGGCAAACTAACCTTTTGGACATCCTGGGACCCTTCCCCGAATTATGGAGATTTTCGCCCGCCAGCATTGAACAACTGGTTCCAGATGGGCTCGCTCGGCAGCTTCCTCGTCGTATACGTGCTCGGGGGACTCACCTTAATCCCGCTCCTCCTGCTGCTCGTTATCCTCTATGCCTACTTGACCCTGCCAGGTGCTCCGGCTTTGCAGCAGACCCATGAACGAGCTCCGGACCTTGTCCATCGCCCTACTGATGACGAGTATAGCTTGAAATCCGGTACCGATCAGCTGGCCGAGAAGTTCTACCGTATGCATGACTCAGATGTTGCTGCGGGATATTTTGCTGTCTGCCGCGAATATGTGCCCGGCGGAGTCAATGGGAAGCCCCCGGAGAGAACGACTCCGGCGGGGGAGGTCGTTGCCGCCGAGAGTCCTAGCGTTTATCAGGCTATGTACCGCAGCTTGTTCGAACGCAAACAAGTCCCCAGCATTGAACCTGCAAAGTCGAATGGGAAAAACATCAAGAGAGCACGAAACGTCTTCTACATTGTTCTCCGGTATGTACAACTCTATTCCTTGATTGATTGGCGAACCGTTCAGTGACGACGACCGCTGTCTTCCACTTAGACATGGCCATTTGATGCTTTATGACGATGCGAACCAGGTAGAGGTGCGATATGTCATCTCTCTCGCCCATCACAACGTGAGCCTTCATGGTGGCGAGGGCGACATTCCAGAAGGTGAATTGTGGGTCAAAAGAAACGCTATCTGCCTCTCACGGCGACTGGAATCGCTCGGAGAGCTGGGAGGACCGACACCGCCATTCTACCTGTTCTCCGAGAATTTATCAGAGAAGGAAGACTTTTATTTTGCCATGCTGCAGAACCAGCAAAAGCTCTGGGACTTGGCAGACCGTCCGCCTACGCACCAGGAATTCAACGTGAAACATTTAGTTGCGTTGGTCCAACGACTTCATTCTTCCGAAGAGCAATTACAGACGCGATGGATTAATGCTATTCTTGGACGTCTGTTTTTGGCTCTTTATAAGACTCGCGAGCTACATGACTTCGTACGAAGTAAGATCGCGAAGAAGATTTCACGTGTCAACAAACCCAATTTCATCAGCAAGGTCGGTCTGCAGAATCTTGATATGGGTGAAGGGGCCCCCTTCATCACCAATCCCAGACTGAAAGACCTGACTGCCGACGGCAACTGTTGCGTCGAGGCCGACCTCCAGTACACTGGAAATTTCCGAATTGAGATATCCGCCACGGTGCGCATTGACCTTGGGCCACGATTCAAGACACGGGAGGTTGATATTGTATTGGCAGTGGTCTTGAAGAAGCTAGAAGGCCACCTTTTGGTGCGCTGCAAGCCACCTCCAAGCAATCGACTCTGGATATCCTTTGAAACCATGCCGAGAATGTCTATGGAAATCCAACCCATTGTCAGCTCGAAGCAAATTACTTACAGTCTCATTCTGCGCACGATAGAGAGTAAGATCCGTGAAGTGGTGGCAGAAAGTATCGTCCTTCCATTCTGGGATGATATCCCATTCCTTGACACAATGGGTCAATCATTTCGCGGGGGTATATGGCAGCGAGGCATGCCAGATGCTGGCGTGCAGGTGGAAATACCTGACGGGTTTGGTAATGTTCCATTGTCACCCAAGACTGCTCGTGGACGCTCGGTCGATGCTTTGAAAACCAAGGATGATCGGACAATGAGCATGCCTATCCTTTCTGAGTCACTGTCGCCGGTGAAATCGCGCAATACATTGAACTCATCCAACTTGGACCTGCAAAAAAATCATTCGACGGCAGCGTCGACTGGCATCGAGAGACCGGACAATACGACGTTGCCTCGTGCTATCCGGTCACAAACATTCTCTCATGCTGCGGATCCAGTCCTCACGGCGGACAATGCCAAATTCAACAAAGTCGCATCGGAGAACAAGGATGAAGAGAACAGCAGTGCAACTAATGCCATGATTGAGATATCAAGTCGCTCTCCGCCTGCTTCCCCCAACCGAACCCCGAGTAGTTCGCCCCCCACTGGTGGTCTTTGGATGTCAGAAAACGCTGTCCGTAGCCGTGAATCCTCTATCGCGGAATCGCTCGACGGCATTAACGCCAATATTGACAATGTCAACCAAAGTCCTTCATCTGCTCATCTTGAGGGCAACTCATTTTCCCGTCCTCGCAGTTCACGAGGCAGTTCTACCACCTCCATTGCGACTGATAGTCGCCGTCGGCGCAGCACTGTGGAGACTCTGACCAAGTCTTTCACATCATCATCGTCGACCGACAAGTCGTCTGGCAATATTACCATTGGGTCAGCAACTGCCGCTGCAAAGAAATGGAGTTGGAGTGTCTTCGGGAAAGGTGATGTGACTGCTGAACAGGAAGCAAACCGATCTTCATCAGGGGCTCCTGACCAACCCATAGGGCGTGGGCATCCTCATCCACCCCCTGGAGCCCCTCTGCCTCGCCCGGACAGGTACGCTTTGAAGCGGAACGCTGGAACCTTGCCTAAGCGCAAGCCCGTGGCGACCTCATCTCTATCAGAGGGGTACGGCATCGGTGACGCAGAACGGCCCGTGCCACTCCCATCCTTGCCTCGCAGAAAGCCGATTCCCCCAGCCGTGCGCACTGACAGTGGCACTGATGAACTACTTGTGATTGAGGCGCCTCAGGATTCGGCGCCTAACAGTCCCGCTATAGGAGTTTCTGATTTGGAAGAATGCCATAGAGATCCGATTTCACTCGACAAGAACACCTCGTCCCAAGCTTTCTCGTTTGCAGCGCACGAGAAGAGGGATGGTGAGGGCGGACCAGACACTCGATGTTTGACATCTATTGAACCAGTGCAGGCCCCGTCTCCCAAGGCAAATAGCGGCAGCGAGGCTGTGTCTCCATACCCGGAGCAAGTTCAAGTCTCTTCCGCGTGATTGATCATGTAGCTCTGGCGACCGCGCGATGCAAATTGGGCCGGCCCGATAGGTCCTGTGTCAGTCACTATGCGGCCCCTTCTTATTGAGACGGCGTTCCTGAAGACATTGTGATTAATTATTTCCTCTCGGGGTTGCATCACATCTGCGGAACAGAAGCTTTCCTTGCTGAATTCCGGTCTGGGACCCGATGTATAGAGACCGTGGTTTGTTTCCGATGTTCCGGCGCTTCTGTTGCAACCTAGATAATCGAATAATAGCCGAGATCTGTATCCAAGGAACAATGCAGTCTCACCGTAGAGGGGCAGAAGTTAAGTGCTGCCTGAAACAATGTATGCGTAGCCGTAGATGTCGTGTACTTGCATGGCGTCGGACAATGATTGTATCGCATGGCCCCAAGGGATGATCCGAGCGGCGGCTTAGGCGTCGCCAAGACTGACAGGCGCCAGCTTTCCCCCAACGTCATTGCGTTCCACGTGCAGTTGAACCCCGTCCTTCTCGCCATCCTCTGCGTTTTATCGGTTGGCGCTCTTCCTGCCATCCTGGCGTTGTCCAGACTAGGAATCCATCGCGAGCTTTGAACTCTTCACTCCTGGTTTCCCTGGATCCCCTGAACTCGCCCGCATCGCACACCCGTTCAGGATGAGTCGGTAAGCGGGATCCCAAGCCCATCTCTTGCGAGGATAGCGTGATTGACCCAATGGCGCAGGACGGAGGCCGATCTGGCCATCAATATCCGAAAGGCCACAAGTATCGGTAAGCTCTTGCTCTGGACGAGTCTGAACGGGGAGCAGTAAGGGAGAGGCTAATGAGTTGACTGTTGCGACAGAGGAAACCGCGCCTAAACGTATGTCCTGACACTTGCTTGACGATACTTTAAAACTTTCCAATTGCGCTCGCTCTTGTTCGATTAACTCATCGCCTTTTTTCACTCGCAGGGAAACATGTGCGGAGCTGTATCGTTTACACCTGGGACCATAAGTCGTCGGCGGCCTTTTGGGCGGGCATGAAAGTGTACGTGTCGTACAGTCGGAGTCGGATTTAGATGAAATAAACCGGTGGAAATAGCTGACTGGTATATTCGCCCCCTTACAGACAGCCTGTTCTTGCAGACGAGGTCCAGACGTTCAAGGCCCTGATCACCATTCACAAGGTTCTCCAAGAAGGCCATCCCATTGTCGTGCGGGAAGCTCAGCAGCATGCCAATTGGATCGATAGCCTGATGAGAGGAGTTGGAGGTGACGGTATTCGAGGTATGGTCCCGACTGTGTGACGGACCTGCGCGCAAAGAAGGCGGGGGACGATGCATACCGTGGTCAGCCATTGACATCCAGAAACAGGATACGCTCCACTTATTCGCGAATACGTCTTTTTCCTTGAGTCGAAACTGGCTTTCCATCGCAATCACCCCGAATTCAATGGTATGTTGGTGGTGGGTCGGTGCGAAGGCTGGGAAATCGCTGACAAGCGTAGGGTTGTTCGAATATGAGGAGTACATTAGCTTGAAGACAATCAATGATCCAAACGAGGGGTAGGTAACATTCTCGCCTTTCGCCTTGGCAATTGGAGTGCTGACATTCGCAGTTACGAGACCATTACCGATCTTATGACCCTGCAGGATCAGATTGATGCTTTCCAGAAGCTGATTTTCTCGCATTTCCAATCTGGAACTAACAATGAGTGCCGAATCTCTGCATTGGTACCCCTGGTGCAGGAGAGCTATGGCATATACAAGTTCATTACCAGTATGCTGAGGGCGATGCACACAAGTATGATCTGGACGCATTAGTTTCTCTAGCGAGTGTGCTAACTGGTCTTTTTGTGTAGCTACTGGGGATGACGAAGCTCTAGAGCCGCTCCGGGGTCGCTATGATGCTCAGCACTACCGACTCGTTCGGTTCTACTATGAATGCTCCAACCTACGTTATCTGACCAGTCTGATAACCATTCCAAAGTTGCCTCAAGACCCGCCGAGCTTGCTGGGTGAAGACGATGAGCGACCAGCTCTGCCGAGGCGACCTGCCAAAGAAGTTGAAGTGCAGCCTTCGCCCCCCCCAAAGGTTGCTTCCGAGCCAGAGCCCATCAATGACTTCTGGACCACAGAAGCTAGACGCCAGCAAGAGGAGTACGAAGCGGAGCAAGCCCGCCTCCAACAGCAATGGGAGGACCAGCAACGGCAGCAGCTTCTTGCCCAGCAGCAGGCTCAACTTGACTTTGAGGAACAGCAACGTCTGCAGGCCGAGCAACAGCGATTGGCTCAAGAGCAGCTTCTGCGTGACCAATACCAGACACAGACACAAGGCCGACTGGCCGAGCTGGAGCAGGAGAACCTGAACGCTCGTGCCCAATATGAGCGAGACCAGCTGATGCTGCAGCAGTACGATCGCCGTGTCAAGGACCTGGAGGAGCAGATGAACCAGCTGAACTCGAATCTCAATTT
The DNA here is from genome assembly GCF_028827665.1 of Penicillium hispanicum. Lineage (NCBI taxonomy): Eukaryota > Fungi > Ascomycota > Eurotiomycetes > Eurotiales > Aspergillaceae > Penicillium > Penicillium hispanicum. The sequence continues at coordinate 1,600,010 of NW_026623193.1, forward strand.
GCAAAGCGCCTCCAAGGATGAACAGATTCGGTCTCTACAAGAGCAGGTGAACACATGGCGCTCCAAGTACGAGGCTCTGGCGAAGCTGTACTCGCAACTCCGACAGGAGCACTTGGATCTTCTCCAGACCACCAAGAGCCTAAAACTCAAAGCTGCTTCTGCGCAGGAGGCAATTGATCGGCGTGAAAAGTTGGAGCGTGAACTCAAGACCAAGAATTTGGAGCTGGCTGATATGATTAGAGAACGCGATCGTGCTTTACATGACAGGGATCGCCTGACTGGTACCAACAAGGATGAGTTGGAGAAGATTAAGCGGGAACTTCGCATGGCAATTGATCGTGCTGAGAATGCCGAACGCTCAAAGGGCACCGAGATTTCATCTATGCTGTCCAAATACAACCGCGAGATGGCTGATTTGGAGGAGGCCCTTCGAGTAAGTGTCTGAAATTGAAGCGCTGGCTCCATTTCAAACTGACAGTCGTAGAATAAAACGCGAGCTCTTGATGACATCTCCAACCGTCACTCGGAGCGTCAAGGTGACCAAGACATGGCACTCCGTGAGAAGGACGAGGAGATTGAGGTATACAAGTCTGGTATGGAGCAAGCGCTTATGGAACTTGAGGAGCTTAAGTTGGTAGGTGATATCCTAGTCTGTGCATACCTGGTGGCTAATTATCGAACGCTGTGCCACAGAATCAAGGCGATGCCGACAACGCATTGGACAGCCAGATCGATACTGTTCTCCATGGCACAGTTGCTAAGATCAACGACATCATCGACTCAGTACTGCAAGCTGGTGTGCAGCGTGTGGACGATGCCCTGTACGAGCTCGACTCCTCCATGCAAGCTGGCAACCAGAATGCATCGCCGCCATATGTTTTGTCGCAGATTGAGAAAGCCTCAGCTTCTGCAACAGAGTTCTCGACTGCCTTCAACAACTTCATTGCCGATGGCCCTAACAGCCCTCATGCGGAGATCATCCGCACCGTGGCTATCTTCTCAGGATCCGTTGCAGATACCCTGAGCAACACGAAGGGTTTGTCGCGCTTTGCCAATGACGATAAAAGCTCCGACCAGCTGTTCAGTGCTGCTCGCAAGTCCGCCCAAGCAACAGTGCGATTCTTTCGAGGCCTGCAATCGTTCCGGCTCGAGGGCATGGAGCCGTTGCAGAAGACCGATGTGGTCATCAATAACAACCTAGAAGTTCAACGAGACCTGCAGGCGCTGTCGAAGCTGGTCGAATCATTCTCACCCAAGAGCAGCAAGATTTCCACCAACGGCGACCTGGGAGACTTGGTGGATCAAGAGCTCACTCGGGCGGCTGATGCCATCGACGCAGCCGCCCAACGCTTGGCCAAGCTCAAGAACAAGCCCCGTGATGGCTACTCAACGTATGAGCTGCGCATTAATGACTCTATCCTGGCAGCTGCTATCGCCGTGACCAATGCAATCGCCGAGCTTATCAAGGCTGCGACAGAGACACAGCAGGAGATCGTTCGTGAGGGCCGTGGTAGTTCTTCTCGAACAGCATTCTACAAGAAGAACAATCGCTGGACAGAAGGTCTAATCTCTGCAGCCAAGGCGGTCGCTACATCTACCAACACTTTGATCGAGACTGCTGACGGAGTTATTTCGGGCCGTAACTCGCCTGAGCAGCTTATTGTCGCTTCCAACGACGTCGCCGCCAGCACAGCACAACTGGTGGCTGCCAGTCGCGTGAAGGCCACTTTTATGAGCAAAACCCAGGATCGACTGGAGACAGCTAGCAAGGCCGTTGGTGCAGCCTGTCGAGCTCTTGTGCGGCAGGTGCAGGACATCATCAAGGAGAAGAACCGCGATGACAACGAGGTGGAGGACTATGGCAAGCTGAGCTCACATGAATTCAAAGTGCGCGAGATGGAGCAGCAGGTTCGTTTCATTTCCCCGTTCTCCAACAGGCTCAATGGCTCATCATCTCCGTGTTCAACAGGTCGAAATTCTCCAACTCGAGAACAACCTCGCCCGTGCTCGCCAGCGTTTGGGCGAGATGCGCAAGATCTCCTATCAGGAAGACTAGGTCTTTCACATGTGTCTGTTCTTGTCTGTTTCTTTTCTGATCTGCCCCGTGGAGTCGACTGTCTATATCCTGGAAACCACGTCGGGGGTAGCCTCTCCCGTATTCCATCATCGCTCCCTAGTTTTCTTGTTGGGGACAGTAAGTGTCGTTGATCAGAGTGTCGCAGCAAGCGCATTGTGACCCTGTTCAAGTGGACTCGGTGTTTCCATTACATCCCCGACCCAAGGCTCAATGCATCCAGATATCGTGTTCCGTACTCTAGACCCCATGTCCCATGTATTCAATCTCACTCCGTAAAGCGAAAGACCCAGACCCCAGCACAGCGAGACTGGGAAGTCGAGACCGCCGCACGCAACAAAGAAGCTGCATGAAGCCAAGCGGATTCCCCACAGTCGCGCAGCCGATCCTCGGGTCCCGCGTCTTGGCGGCGCAGCGCTAACAAAGGAACCGGAGACGTCACTCGACGCCTCGAGGACGAGGACAAAGAATGGCGCGCAGGAAGATCCTGCAACCAGCCAGTGGTGCATGTGTCCAGCTCAGTCGCTGATAGAAGCCGGGTCTACTCGTCATGGAGCTGGAACAGCTCCAGGACCCTCGACCAATCTGCGACAGGCTTGACAAAATCTACAAGCTTACGGCTTACGGCAGGGAAGAAACGGTTCTCGACAACATATCAATATTCATTCCGCAAAAAGGAATAGTAGTACAAACCACAGCCGGCGCCTGCGAAAACCCCGTGGGACCGAAAAACGCAGACGTGTTGACAGACCTGCTGTGGCCCTCCCAGCCTTTGCAGGGAGGTCAAAACAATGAAAACGAAAATGGGTATCCTGAAGAACGCTCGATAACTGGAGAAAAGCGCAAGGAAAACACAATCGTAAAAAGCAAAGAATTTTTTTTGAAGGTTTTGTTGTTTTCTGGGTGATGGGCTGCGGTTGCTTGGCTTCCATAGATGCTGCTCGTCATACGATCGTGAACGTGTTCGTCGTGCCCGAATGTGAATGCTGCAGAGTGAAGACCTCTACTCCAGCTGCAGGAGTTCCTCCAGGTTGAGGTTCGGGTCAAACTCATTGCCGTTCAAAGGCTGGAAGTTCACAGTCTCAGCAGGTATGCGATTAAGTTGATCTTGAACAAGCCGCGCAAACTCTGCCTCGTTATCAGGGACTGAAACAGGCGCAATAGAGTTAGGACCAAAAATCATGTCAGCGTCATCCAACATGTCAATCAGTCCATCATCCACATCAAGGAATCCCGGGTTCTCGCTAATCAAGGACTGGGCCAAGCGAGTTTGCCCAGCCGTATGGGCAGCAATGAAAGGAATAGCCATGCCATGGATGCGGGAACGACGACGTGGCTTTTCTCCTGGACGACGAGGTGAGTACTGGTAATCAGGATGATCAATGGCATGCTGCCGTTTCATCTGATCTGCAAGAACCTTAAACTGCTCTCGCACTTCGGGGGACTCCGATCGCCATTTGGCAGCGATGATGCGAGCTGTCAAGTTTAGTAATGAGTGACAGAGGATGGATATAGAGTCCACATACAAATCTCAGTGATCTTGAGATCAGGATTTTCAGCAGTCACTGTATGATGGTGATGCTGTCGATAGAGAATGAACGAATTTGGTGGGCGGGGCACCTTCGTAGAGCTCGAAGGGAGCTTACAATCGCCATTCAGCATAGCATGATGAACCTGGCGTGAGAGATAGTTGTGTACCATTGAGTCGGTGTATCTCATTTGACCAGGGCCGGGAGCATTGAGGACGAACGGGCTGAAATTGTGCGGCAGAGGAGGTGTAGGCAACAGACGAACTGCAGAGATGCTTTCGTCCTCAATCCAAGAAACTGGTCGATTAAGGAGAACACTATTTGAAAATGTCAGCTGTGTAGTCAAGTCTAAACCCGGAGAACTTACCTGAAGCGTCGCTGTAGCTTGCGTACATTTGGCCATCCAATCAGCTCGACCACGTTCATTGGCAGGAGAATTTCATTTCCTGTGGCTGCGAGATTGGATGGAGTGGTTGAGTGTTGCCAAAGAGCCTCAGTTGCCTTGTCAGGGTGCGAGGTTGCCTCGTAGAACTCCTTTGAGAAGATCTCGGTCATCTTGAAAGCTGTGGGCCCTCAAGAAGGCGAGGCAGAAACAAGACGGCAAGTAAGGGAAAGAAAAAGAAAAAATCCCAAAGGCAGACTCGGCAGAGCAGCCAAAGGCCACAAAGACTTGACACCGAGAAAGATGGGATGAAAGCAGGGGTGACCTCACGAGAATACTGAGACACGCAAAAAGCGAGCTCAGAAGGGAACAGAAAGGGTGGGTAGAAAAAAAGGAAGCAGAGGGGAAAGCGAGATAAGAGGTGAGATGGAGAAGGGGAGAGGAAGAAAGAAGAAGAAGGGAGGGAGGAAAACAAAGCGCATTAAATACCTCAGACGAGGAGGTTCTTTGTGTGAATGTCTGAGAGCTTGAACCTTCCCGGCTTAGTGGGATGTTTGGCTTGGTCGCCACGGGGATATCATCACTAAACCTCCTCCACAAAAATGATCATATGATCATATGAGCAAACAAATGATAACCGTAGGCAACAGTTGCCATGCCGATTGCTAAGGCGATCGTGCTCTTGGAAAACATGACCGGAGGTGTCTTGTGCTAGAGAAATGCCCCAACCAGCTTCAGTATACTAGGTCTTCCCAACCTCGAGTCAATGAAATATGGTCCTGCTCCGCAGAATCCTATCCCAGATTTGTAGATGCCGAGACTGCAGAAATCCATACGCCTCGAACAAAATCCCACTCGGTAGGAATTAAGCAGCGGCACGGGGCGCCACGTGGAATGGCTGCAGATCGGGCCGCGACCCGCTCAGCCCTACTATGCAGCTCCACCGGCCGGTGGACTTGGGAATCTACCAAGCGTTCTGTTCAGCGTCCCGGAAAATAGTGAATGTAAATCCATGTAGACTTCAGGCTGAGATGGGTCAGGCAACAATACCTGCTTGAGGATTTCTGGACCAAAATGTACCAAGGATCCCGAATCCTGGACTTGCGCATTCTACATGTCTAATTTGAGGATAGCCAGAATGACACCAATGTGTGTGTGACACATTGCCTGGAAAATCCGACTTCAATAACGTATTCACACTCACATATCTTGAATATGGATATCTGGATATTACGACGGCAAGAGACACATTAGCACGCGACACAAATGCAGCAAATGCCTAGACCAGCTGCCGTAGGTACACAACCCGGTCTAGAACAGCCATGCTGCCTAGTCCCGACTTAATAAGAGCCATTTCTTGATATACCCCATAGAAGCTGTCATATGGGCCCATCTAGGTGAAGATGGGACAGTAAATTGGGGTTAAGAATACTGTCTGCGAAGCAAGATGTACCTCTCCTCCTCCTCCCCCGTTATAGCTCTACCTGGGAAGATTTGTTCCAGTTACTTGCCCAAATGAACGTCGGACACCGCCACTGTGTCCCTTTTTCTTTCTCACCACTGGGGCCAAGTGGACGAGGACAGATCCAGAAGGCCCGGCCGAGGTTCATTCCCGGTTTCTTAGTTGTCAGGCTGATGCACGGCTCTTGGTGTCCATCACAAAGTGGAACCGACATTTTGGTAAAGAGCTTTGACCAGTCCTCCTTGCTAGCCACCGGGTCGATGACAAGGTCCGCATTGGACTTGCTGGACGATAGTTGACTAGATGAGTCCCCTGATTTTATGAAGGGAGCGTCGGCGACAGTCTCAAGGGAAGGTGATATACTCGCGGTCACCTTAGCATCGAGAACCGTACCACTTTCCTTGAGTGATGCTGCTGGCTCATGGCGTGTGGGAGTGTTGGCTCTTGACGACGTCTCAGGGGAGTTGGAAGGCATGCTATCAGCAGACTTTGGGCCGAAAAAACCTTTGAGTGTTCTTTGTCCCGGTGCAGCAGCTTTTGATACCGATACCGCAGATCTTGAGCGCTTGACAGAGGTTAGTTGAGGAGGCTGTGGCCGCTTCCGAGACAAGGATTTTGGATTTTCATCGGCGGGCAAGGGATGAGATCCACTAGGTGTGACTGGTGATGATGTGGCGCCCTCAGGAGGAGGAGCTGTTGTTGAATTCTCTACCACACTTTGTGTAGCCTTCGATAGGAGCAAAGTGCTAGATGGCTTGCGGGCGAACATATCTTTGATGCTTCGACGCTTTTGCACATCAAATTCTGGCAAAAGTCGTCCAGATTCTCGCAGGATATATTGCGACGAGTACTCCTGCTGGCGTTCACCGTCTTGGAACATGCCTCGTGGATTCATAAGATCCCGAATATGGACTGTACTCCCACCATGAGGTACCTGATCTTTGATGATAGCATAGACGGGACAGTGATCAGAGCCCTGAAATTGTCAAGTCAGCAAAGTCTCTCACAAGTATACAAGAGACAAAGCTTACCATTAAGCCTTCTTGAATGTTTGATTCTGAGAACCAGTCCAGCATATTAAGGCTGCATAACACATAGTCGATTCTGGCACCGTAGTTTCCGGGTCGAGTATTGAGCCGCGTATCCCAGCAAGTATACATACCGGCACGATCATTATGGAAAGATCTGCAGATGTCATGGAGGACTGGGTGTTCTCTGCCCTGTTCCCGTTCGCCGATAACGACACCGTCGGAAAGTAGCGCGTTGAATAATCTTCGAGATGGACCAGAGATGTATTCCTCCTCTGTTGTCACATTCTTGCGAATGTCCTCCAATGCATGGGCAGAATCGAGAGGTGTCTTGGCGATGTTAATATCGCCAGTTACAAGCACCCGCTTGCCCATGGAGACGAGGTTTCGGACTCGAGCGTCCAGTGCATTCAGGAAAACCATGCGAAAGTTATCACGGCTTTCATTCCTGTAAGCAGGACAATAGACACCAATGAGCACAAATGCAGGAAACTCCAGGATGACACATCGCCCCTCAGAGTCAAGGGTTGCTGTATCTATTTTTGAGTCGGAAGACTGGTAGTTGCCATCACGATCTTCGGTGTCACTGTTGAGAAGAAAAGATGAGTTTCCAAGCTGTTCAGCTGTAGGATAGCCGCCAATTTGCTGGTCCTCTGGCAGATCTCGGAAAGACACTGATGAGTTTGGGGGGCAAAGCACACCCGTAATGCCTTCTTCAGCACGAATTGGGGCACATGTAGCATTGCGAGTGTATATTACCACACCAGAGTATCCTGGCAAGAGTTAATTCATGTTGAAGGAGCGGTCTAGGATTCTGGCTTGCCTTTTTTTATTCTGGGCAGGCTGAAATAGCAGTCCCATCCAGGCACAAGTACCATGTCATCTCGGAGATCTTTGCGTTGTATTTTGGTTTCCTGGAAGACAGCGATGTCGGACTCAAGGATATCAAGCATGGACTGGATTCAGTTCAGCTCGCAAGGCTTGAGAATCGACGAATGCACAGAGCAGAAAACAGACCTCGAATGTCCGGGTTCCTCTCCATGGCTCGTAAGAGAACGGGTTCCTTCGGGAAAGCATCAGAGGCCAGTCATCTCTTTATTTGAGTTCACATACCGTATCCCATTAACTGCAATACTTGATCAGCATGTACAGACAGCAGCATCTCTAAACCCTTGAGACCAAACAAGGCACTTACCATTCCACGTGGTGATGCGAAACCCCATGGCTGGCTACTGACGTATCAAGTCTGTCATAATGAGCAAATCCGAGAGAAACGTGAGAGGGAGTAAATGTGTTACAGCATGCATTCAATGAGTTGAAGATAGGCCAGCGATGGCTGTGAAGGACGATGTGCATCACGTGACCAGACGCGGGTGACATCAGGTTACATAAGCCGGAGGATCACGGGCGGGAGTCCACTAAGACGGCTTCCATTTCAACGTACGACATCCGCCGACTGTACCCTCGAGAAACCCACCACGCATGCCCACAATGTTCTCCCGCAACATCACTCGCTTGTCTCAGCGTGCAGCCCCCATCCGCACTGCTGCCCAGCGCCGCTTCAACAGTGCTGAGGCCAAGCCCTCGTGGATCGTCGACAACGAATTCAATCGCGAGCGCGCTGCTGTCAAGCACCATGCTGCCTCGACCAGCGGTGTGTAACCCCCAATTGGCTACCTGCCTACCATTCATGTGGGAATATAATTTGTGTTGAAGGCATTTTACTGACTCAATGGCACTGCAGATCTCTGGCGCAAGCTGTCGATCTTGTATGCTCCTCCTGAAGCGGCAAGACCATGCCATGCCACCTGAACCTCACAAGAAGACCGATTGCTGACATTCCTACACAGTGCCGTAATCCCCTGCTTGATTGGTGGTGGAATTAATGCCTACAATCTCTGGGAGGAGCACTGGGAACACTGGAGCCACATGCCCCCTCTTGAGGAACGTACCGAGTACCCCTACCAGAACATTCGCGTGAAGAACTTCCCGTGGGGTGATGGTGACAAGGTCAGCTCGTCTCGTTTATTTGGCCACTCAGTCTGAAATTCAATTGCTAACTTGCTTCTCTAGACTATCTTGTAAGTTTCGATTAACATCACACGGTACCCAACCACCATGCACACGACCTGCTTTCGCTCTCGCGGGAGAGTGCATATATATATATATATGTGTGTGTGTGTGTGTGTTAGGTCACTCCGCACTATACATTGCCACCGATTTACACAAGGACTTTTTTTTCCCGAAAAATGACAGCTAACCGCGCATATAGCTGGAACTCGAGTGTCAACTACCACAACAAGGACAAGGCCACCTAGGGCAAATTCCTGTTCTACCAATACCAGCCTACTAAGGCTTTTCAATCCTTGAGAGCACATCTGGGGACCTTTACTGGTTACACCTCCAATGTATATCTACCGCAGCAGGTGTTCCTGCCAACATGGACCCGAAAGTGCCGAGGGTGGGAGATGCTGAATTTGTTGACAGAATGAAGTGAACCTTGCTGTGCCCTATCTCTCTCGCTGTTTCCTTTGTTAAGTATGTCCAAATTACATTATATTTGGAGTTGATGGTGTTCCCAGTACAGATCATAGCACGGCATGTGGTGGACGTTGTCTTACGGGTGGTCTAAGGTCGAATTGCTGCCCATGGAGAGTGGATTTCGTGTTTGGATCTCAGAGAAAAAAAAATACCTAGACAGTAAACCCTACTGTAGAGAAAGCCGTATAGTACTCATACATGGAATGCCTGCTTCGGCGAGTCAGAATCCCGAGTCACCGGCTGCTGCAAGACACGAAGAATGCTCATGCTTCAGCACTTCGCTTCCGGAGATCCAGATATTTCGCAGCATAATCGTTTGCTAAGACTGAGTCACCAGTAAGATGCATGAGCGTAGCTTTCTTCGCCATCATTTCTGTCTGCCCGAGGAAGTCCTCAATCTCCTCATAAGCATCATACGCAGAGTCAATATACCCAAGCGCACGATTAATGTACTCATTCCTTGCAAGGGCACTGTCACGACCGTGTCGCGACCATAACTCTCCCGCAACGCCCAGATCTGCATCCCCCAGAAGCGAATACGCACGTGCGACGAGTGCAAAGTCCTCCGATTCTAGAATCTGGGGCATGATACTCTCCACTAACTCAGAAGAGGCTTCGAACTCGCGCAGACTCAACAAAACTGCGCAGAGTGTACAGATTGCCTCCCAGAGATCGAAGAGGAGCCTTGAACGGTGGGCAATGCTGGCAGCACGCATGGCGAGTGAGAAACCGCGTTGAGGCTGCCCAGACTTCTCGAAGATCCGCGCCTTGAGGCAGAGGAGTTTAATCTGGGCATGTATATCAAAGTTCTCGGGCTGCATGGTATGTGCAGCTTGTTCGACCATATGCATGGCGCGGCCGTAATCACCTTGGCGGATTGCGAATTCAATAGTGTGGAAACCAAGAAGAAGACGCATGTCGAAATCCAGGAGCTGTACTGCTTGGAGTTGGGAAATGATGTGTTCGACAGCTACTTTGTCGTCACTGGATGGTTGTCAGGCATTTCGGACTGATGACACCAATGTGGAACACTTACCGGCATATTTGTCGCCGTAGTTGTAACAGCCCCGAATGATATGTCCAGGCGTTGTTATACTTGAGCGCCCGAAGCTTTTCCGGCTCAAGCTTGTTCATGCGCGCAAATGCCTCCTTATAATTTCCCTTTTGCGCTAGCTGGATGTATAATTTAGCCACTATCTTCCACAATGAAAAGCTACAGAGCTAACTTACAATCTGAGAATTGCGGAATGTAATTTTGACGAAGTCGTCGTGCGGGGACCCTTCCTTATAGCACTCGCGGAAAACCTCGGTATTCAACCAAGCAAGGTGAGTAGCGCCTGGCGCGTGACAATTATGACCTGTACTGACAGAGTAGGTATCTAAGACCACATACCTATCCGAGCGTACATAGCACCTTGGAGCAACATGTATGCACCAGTGGGATGCGTAAGGCTTTTGTTCACATTGACGTGGGAAGCTCGTACAAATGATTCGATGATCGAAGCAAGACTCTCTCCCTAGTAGTTGTCAGCGTTCGTTACCGGTCATGTCTAGGATCGCTCCCATGAGATACCTGCTGCATTTCCAGCTTGGCCTCGCTCAACAAAGTCGTACTCATAAGTGACCACATATCGGTCTCCTTTGACTTGGCCTTGAGAAAGGCAAGGCCCTCTTTCTCGTTACCCAGCATACCGCTGTTCTGGACCTCTCGCATATGCTCTGGGAATGATTTACCAAAGTGGTAGAGCCAGCTCATACAAAAGTTCAGACAGTTCATGTCATGCGACTCGCGAGCAATGGCTACGGCCTCCTGCACTGCAGAAATAGCTTCGTGGAAGCATTGGAAATCCGCTTGAATGATGGCCAAGTTCAGAAGCGCAAATTGATACGCACTTCGATCGAGATTGCTATGCATCGTGTAATCAAAATACCGGTGGAGATTGTCAAAGGCTGATGTATAGTCTCCTGCTCGCCAAGCATCGAGGTATCTGGACCATGTTAGGCTGAAGAACTCGTTCCAAAATATGTTTCACCAGAACACCAGGACTTACTTGAGATAATACACCAAGACAGGAACAGAAGACTCTGATGTCATGATCTGTTTGAGATGTGCTCTCATCTCGTCCGGAACTCGGCCACCCATCCCTGTTCTCGTCAGTTTCCACCAACAATAACCAAAGCAGAGAATGAAACACACTTTGTAACTCTCCAATCTGGAATTCAACCAGCCGCTCTGCGTCCTTGACACTGACGACAACTTCATCTTCGTCGTCCTCGACGTTACCGTAGACCACCTGAGAAAGGTAGCTATTAGGCTCCAAGCCATACATCCCAAGATTGATATCGACCGGGGCATGTCCATCAGAAGGATTTCTGCGCGCCCACATGTAGTACGTCGGCAGGCGGTATTTGACAAAATCCGACCACAGTTTCACCGAGTCATGGAACTGCAGGCGAGTGTACTCAAGGTAGGCCCTGCGCACGAACGCGCCCAGCGGCGAGCTGCGCGATAGGCGCATACCGCCATTCTCCGGCGCAAGCCCATTATCTCGGTCCTGAATCACCTGCTCACGCGTCTTGGCCAGAAGCGAGGGCAAGACATCGGCGAAGAACTCCTCAAGCGCATCAAGCGACTGGAGAGACCAGATCTTCTTCAGAAACAAGTCCCACAGTGTTCGGCCCGGTACAGAGGACTCATGGCCAGAGAGGACCTCCTCTAGCTCCGCGATTGTCAGCAGGTAGTGTTTCTCCCATTGCTTGTCGGCGGGGTCTAGAGGGAACAAGCCCGCGGTCAGGAACGAGAGCACATGAATGGCGGACGAGTTGGGCACAACGCCCTCCGTGTACACTGTTATCAGGCATAAAAGCGATATTCTCCACGGTGTGAGGTAGCGCGTCATGTTTGAGGAGAATGGCCCATCTTCTGGAGAGAGGTGCTTCACGGTAAGTAAGTCCCTGAGAGTTGCCAGGGCGCGTTTCACTGTTGATAAGACTGATAACCACCTAAGGCCGCAAGGCACCAGTCCTGCCCCGCCAGAGAAAAAAGGCAGCTCGGGCATGACGCATTTTCGTCTCGAACGTTGTTTCCTACTTCCGCACGCTCAATTGAACAGCATCGTCATGGCGGAAGCTCTGACAACCATCGATCTGCAAGGTGCGCTCCCCCTCATTGCTCAGGGCAAAGTCCGCAACTTGTACGATGTCGACGACAAGACTCTACTCTTCGTTGCGACTGATCGCATCTCCGCCTACGATGTGATCATGGAGAATGTAATCTCCCTCTCTGCCACTTCACCAGACCCGCATTCGGGTCCTTTGGTCAATTGCTAATCATCGTACACGACACAGGGCGTTCCCAACAAGGGTATCCTGCTCACCCTCTGCACTCGAACATGGTTCAAGATTCTGACTGAAGCCATTCCCTCTCTGCGCACGCACTTCCTCACCCTCGACCTCCCTCCTCAGATACCGGATCACCTCCGGCCCATGCTGCAAGACCGGAGTATGCAAGTGCGGAAGCTCCGTATCCTCCCCATCGAGGCAATTGTGCGGGGTTATATCACTGGTTCGGCTTGGAAGGAGTACCAGAACTCCGGCACTGTGCACGGTATTCCAATCCCTGTCGGTCTGCAGGAAAGTGAGGCTTTCCCCAATGGTCCAATCTATACTCCCTCTACCAAGGCGGAGCTGGGTGAGCACGATGAAAACATTCATCCAGATCAAGGTATGTTATATCTTCTGCGACCTGTATGGTTGATCTAGGCAAGCTTACCACGGGGTTATTGAAGCCACTGCCATTCTTGGCGAGCCATATGCTTCGAAAGTCGCCTCGCTCGCCGTGGAGCTATACAAGGCGGCGCATGCCTATGCCCTGCAGAGGGGTGTCATCATCGCCGATACCAAGTTCGAGTTTGGCGTTGACGAGGAGACGGATGAGGTTGTGCTGGCTGATGAGGTACTGACACCGGACTCGTCGCGCTTCTGGCCTAAGGACTCATATGCGGTTGGCCGCGGCCAGTCGAGCTTCGACAAGCAATTCCTTCGCGACTGGTTAGTCCAGGAGGGCTTGAAGGGCAAAGAGGGTGTTTGCATGAGTGAGGAGGTCGTGCAAAAGACCGCCGACAAATACAAGGAAGCCTGGGAGAAGATCACCGGTGGTGTTTAGATCTGTTCCTGTCCATTCTCTGCTGTATAGGTCGAGGCTGGCACGAACTCTACGAGGGTACAGCCTGTGTATGTCTTCATGAATTAAGAGGAGAGAGTCACGCTCAAATGTTAATACACGATTGCCCGATTCAGGCGGAGAAGCTTTGGCGAAAATTCGCCAAGATTCTTCCAACCGGCGTAGAGATTATCAAGGTTGACACATCACTCTTCCCACTCTGCCCGGAGGCCTTTGAGACCCTTCTCCTTGGCATCAGGTTTCTTCTGTTGGCGCACCACTTGCGACTGTTCATTCGCGTCTCTCCAAGCTGATCGAACACCCTCATCGATCGGCAACGCATCTGCACCGCAAATGCGCTGCTCTTCATCAATCTCAGACTCACCCATACCGTTCGTTGCCCAAATTTTGTGAATACGCAGGTCATAAGCTCCTTCAACGCGGTCCGTAAGACCGATGCCGATACTCTTCACCCGCTGGCGAATGAGAGAAGTCTGCGGCTCAATCACGTAGCCATGGTTGGTTCGAACAAATGAGTTGAACGGTAGAAGAACAGTCTCCCACCCTGTTGTTCCAGACGTGGTTGTGCTGGAAGATGAAGAGATGACGGTGGACTCGGGCGGAATGTCAGAAAGAGCGGAAGGCATGCCATTGGGATATAGGTCCCCAGCGTCTTCTGAGGCTTCGGGGGGTTCGGAGGGCAAGGCTTGCGACCCACGTTCCACGCGGTGGTGCTGGGTATATAGTCTGTGTTGGTGGATATCGGTCTCGACGACGGAATCTGTCTGGACATTCACAGTATATCTTCGCCCATCAGACTTGATTCGAAGTGCGAGGTAGGCGTATGGGTCGACATCCCAGAAGAGACGGCCAAACAGCCAGAAACCCCGATCCTTGTTGCGGAATGCGGCGTATCCTGTTCCCATTCCGACAAGGTTAGTAGACATTTTCTCGATGGCAACCGAAGCTCGGTGGGGGCCCAAATTCATACCAGTTCTCTCGACTCGCCAATTCTGTGGGAGCTTTGTGGAAATGCTGCCGTGAAACCGGGCATGTGGTGGTGTGTTCGACGAAGAGTCGCCGGGCTCGTAGTCAAGGCTGGCGGTGCTGAAGCCTCCAACTGCGCGATCAGCGAAGGTCTTACAGCCTGCGACAGTCGATTCTTCTTCGAAGTTAAGAAGTACGTATGGCTTGGTCGGGGTATGAAGGGCTTCGGTGTTCCAGGCTGCGGTCGCGCGTCATTAGCCTCTTGCAAGATGACGGGAGATCGAGGCGACATACCAATCCTCGAAAGGCGGCTGAGTTCCTCGGCGCTGCGCCTGAAAAACCCACCCTGGGCGGCCAAGCTGCGAGTAGGAATCATTGCCGACCTCTAAACTGGGGGGTTGTTGAACGTCCTGCCAGGAAGCGGAGGAGAGTGTTCAGGATGATGTCGGGTTTCCGTGGCGTGAAACTTGCGCGTCGATCAGCCGGCGATAAGATAAATCGCAAGCTTGCAGCTTATCTCGTTTTGATGCTTCGTTTCTACACTAAACCTCCTGCTTCAGAGCCAACGCGTGCTGTACATCCTATTATTGATATGAATACTCCAGCCTTGAATTATCTTCATGTCTAGTGAATTACCCTACAACCATTATGTGTCATGTTCGGCCCAACGTTTGCCTTGGATATTCCAAACCGTTCAGCCGAATGCGTAGGGGACCTTGCACTAGCAGGAGCGATAGGTTAAGCCATCAAGGGAATTAGGGACTCTAAATGATATCAGGTCAAATCTGCTTCTAAGAAATCCCGTCAGCCTAGCTCGATACAGGCTGATTGGGGTAACATGTCCCCCAGATACTTGACGTACAACCAGCGTCATGTCATGCTCAACCGATGCTCGGACAAGCACCGGCCGAGTCCAACCGAGTCTAGAGAGTCAAATGAATGCTATTTACACTTTTTTTATAGATAGGCTAGCTGTATTTATGTTAGGCTCGCGACCCGTGGAATGTCAGTAGCTCCGACGACATTTATAGCAGCGGCTGCCTACTAAAGCGTCACCATCCATGGCCCATGGGGCGGCTAGGGACTGTTCCTATGGTCATCTGGATTTGATTTCCTCTGGTTAGGGCTTGGTTCTGAGTCAGAGTAGCTTCGACTTGACGGTTGACCCCAGATGTAGCCACGGTTAAAGGGCCAGTTTCCCACATCTAGGAATGAGAACGGGGTTGGTTCCCGCCAGGGTAAGAGATGGCCATCGAATTTGGTAGCGGAGGGTGAAAGGGTGAGGTAGTGGTGGGCCGATGGGCGATTTTTCTTTTTGCTTTGTTGCTATCCTGCATACTCACCACTCTAGTGTTCTTATATCAGATGCTCTGCTCATCTCACCTGCTTAGCCCCTCTTGCCAACTCAGCATAAAAAAGGTCGTTCAGAACAAGTCTATGTCCAGAATGGCGGCCGAGACGAGCGATGCGAATTTCGAAAGCAAATATCCCCGTCGTGGGGATCGTTTGTTAGAGGAACCCTCGGCTAAGAACGCACAGGGCTTGTTTCCTCCAGATGCCTGTATCTTTGTGGGAAAGTAAGTGTTTGATGTTGATGCTGAAGAGAATTGAAACTGATTCCATCAAAGCCTCTCGACCAAAGTCACCACTGATAAGCTGGCTGAAGATCTTAAGGGGGTGTTCACCCAGTTTGGACCATGCCATGTCAAGATCAAGCAGGACAAGAAGAAGGGGCTCCCCGGGGCCTTTGTGCAATTCGAGGTAAGCCTTTCAAAAGTCTTCGATGTCAGCCCTGCCGACGTGCTCACCTATCCTCTCTGCAGAAAGTAGACGACGCCATCGCAGCGCTAGGATGGGATGAGTGCACGATGCTGCATGACCGCCTGTTGAGGATTGAGAGAGCCAAAGGAAGAAGTGAGTGCCCTTCTCAATCTCTGATATGACTGTCCTCTCACATAAGAAAGGGACTGCCTGTCTAGGCCTTCGTTCCGGGGCCCCTATCACCCAACAAGATGTCATGGTCGCCCTGGGGGGACGGGGTCCTCTTGAGATATACTGCATCGAGCCATATCCGGCAGGGTTTCAGGCCTGGACTTGCGTTTGTAAAGTCACTTTTGCCTACGTCGACGATTGTCGAGATGCCATCAAGGTATGTACAATCCACCGGGTGCATCCTCACAAGTCTCCGCTAACATTAACCCTCCAGCATTTTCAGAAGGACGACAAATACTATTTGACTCTGCTCGATATGGATGGCAGTCCTTTGCTCACCAATCCAGGACGTTATCCCGCTCGACCGAAATTACCTCTAGCGCAACGCAGCAACAACACTTATTCGAAACATAACACCTTCCGGCAGCACCGCAATGGACCTCCCAGAAATCGAGGGGGGCACCGTGGATTTGCGAGGCAGCATCCTCCTCCTCTTCCTCCTCTTCCTCCTCTTCCTCCTCTTCCTCCTCTTCCTCATTCCGAGAATCTGCCTTCACGGGCTGGCTTCCCGATTCCCCCTATATTGCTCAACGGGTTTCCATACCAGAACGAAAGTCACCATCCGTTCTATTCGCAACCCTTTGCTCCGCCGCTACCACCTCCAAGTCATGGATATAATGGACCGCCATTCATTGTGAGCAGCCAACCGCGGTACATCAGTCCACACCCACCTCCAGAGACATTTATGCCACCTGTCAACAGTGGTCCCTTTATTGTCGGTGGCCACCCCCCATACAGTAGCCCTGTGCCGTCTTACTATGGCGGACCATATATGCCAGGCCCGGAGTATTTCCCACCGCCAGTTGGCAACAACGGTCAGCTAAGTGAGTACATCAACCAGCCTCAATATAACGAGTATTATCCTCCGAATACGGAACATCTCGCCCCAGCGCCCAACTCCAACATCCGCCGTCAAGCAACACCACCGCCACCACCGCCACCATCTGACACCTGCGAAGCCAAAGAAGCATCGGAGAAAGAGCCGAAAGCGGTGATCGAAGAAGAGACCGTGGGGATAGAAGTACTGCTCGACCTCGAGAAGCCAGATAAAGCGCCCAAGCTCATCCGCATCTACGACTCTGAGCCTGGATCTGACCCTGACGAAGAGGACGATGTTTCCGAGACCAGGACGGCGAAACCGTCTCAACTAATCCCGGTTGTCAAGGCCGCGAAAGCAGTCAAGGATGAGCAGCATGGAGTCCAAAGTACCAAGTCCGGCTCAGCCTCAGAAACCACATCCGTTTGCAAAACCAGCAAGGGGGTTTCCTGCAATTCCAATGGCGGCACCTTGAAGAAGAACTCGGAAGATACTTCTGCCAGTTCCAGCCAAGGTCGCTCTCGGTCTCCCTCTAAATCCAACGAGCCCCTTCAACCGAGCTTCCAGCCGAAGACAGGTACTTCGATTGAGCAATACGTGCGGTGTGTGGCAGTGCACTTGGGATATGGGTTCAATGAGAATGCACTGAGCGATGTGATTCACTGTTTAGAGGATGAGCGGAAGAAGAACTTCGAGGGAAAAGAGGAGACTGCAGCGAAGGAAGAAAAGAATATTTCGTGCGAGGAGGTAGAGTCTACATCGAGTTCGAGGGCTTGTTCGTCAACGAGGAGTGGTTCGTCGCGGTCTGTTTAGTCGATTTGGACCTGATTTAGACGTGGTTGTTGTGCCTGTCGAATTTTAGACTGAGAGATTGTTGGGCCTGAGACTTGATTGATGCCGTTTGATTTAGGTGGAATGCATTATTAGTAGCAGCAAAAGTAGTGTGGCTTGGATGTCACAATTCAACCTCCGCAATGCTTCTTCATATAGCCTTGAAGATTGTATGAGAGCACAGTAAATGGGCCAATACGTATTCCAGTCCTCATAAGGATATAAATTGATGAAGTTCCAAGGGAAAGTAATGGAAGAGGTATTTAACAAATGGACCCCCGTTAAACCAACGCCAGAATACGGATGACTGAATAAGAACATGCGCAACCTGAGAAACACCAGCTGGCCATGTCTCAAAGCGTGTAAATAATGCACATACTATGAATCACGCCCAATTTCAAAGCAAGAGAGGAAGAAAAATGGCGCATGAGAGGAAGGACCACATCAATGCAAGTATTCATCATGGCTGGAAGGATATGCGATGTCATGACCTGGCATGTCTGGCTGTTCAAGAGTGAAAAATGACGCAATGATATCCAGGATGAATCCGGCTGGGAAAGCCCCAGGGGAAAATAAATCTCAATCAATACTCAGTGATCAGAATGTTTGGGTTTGCGGCGAGAGAATGATCAGAGACTGCAGGAAGAATCTGATATGAGCGAGGAAAACGTAGAGTGAAGAGATGGGAATGGTGGCAACGTTCGCGGGTGGCGAAACGAGCTTGGAGGCAGGGCATTTGGCAAGGAATCGATCTCAGACCCGGACACGCCGGGCATCGAAATAGCCCAAGTTCACAGCAGTATCATTCGCACCCACGAAGGGTGCCGCATCTTCCAGGAGCTCCCAAGAACGAATCGGATATGGACCACCAATCCTGCCTCTATTCTGGACACGGAGCCGACTCGTAATGGAGTTCGGTCCATCTACCACTCCTGTACATAGGCCTGACGGCATGACAGACAGCTGCGAAGAAGGACCGGTGGCTGGAAGATTAGTGGACACAGGAGTTTGGTTTGATGCTGAGGCTGTCGGGGAGGGTGCTGAAGTTGACTGAACAAGAGTGGAAAAGTGCACATCTGACACAGGGCCGAGGAGATATAAGAAACGGGTGTCATTTTGGAGAGGGACAAATGGCGGGCTTTTCTCCCTGAGATATCGAGAGCATTGATGGCGGATTTCGTCAGGAAGCTCGTCAATCAGGGAGGCGGCAACATCCAGAGCGTGCGTTTGCAATAAGATCCCTGGACAGGGACGGTAATTCTCGGGAATACTTGGACGGGGGAAGTAATCGGCACCTGGGAATTGGCGCAGTACGTCTCCCGGAAGACGTGAAAGTGCAATGCAGAAAATCGAGATCAACAAGCGGGGCTGCTCGAAGGAAGAGTTGACTTTGAGAGTCGGGGATAGCTGCATGAAAGATGCGCGATGAATGACCACCATCCTCAAAAGGGCGTAAAACCAGAATGCAAGAGCCCGCTCAAAGTCGGAACGGCAATGGTCATTGTGGGTTCCAGCTCGAGGACCCTCAGAATTTCTGAGGCTGCTTTGCATGCTGATAATTTTCTGAAGGAGGGTGTCCATCTTCTCCACAATGATTGGGGCAATGGAAGGCGTACCAGAGTCCGGGACGCTATATGCGAGTTCTTCAATGATAGCAAGATACAATTTGGCCATTTGCAAATATTCCTGGCTGGGAAGCACGGTAAAGGGTTCATTCACCGGCTCCTCGAGTAACGGGATTGAGAATAATTCCTTCTCGGCACGCTCACGGATTTGCCGAATCGCGCCTGAGCCCATAAGAGCAACAAGGTCGACCCAGTGGAGCTTGTGCGCACGTGAATCTGCCACGACAGTCTTGAACATCGCATCTGCGATGTGGTTTCGATCATTATCACCCGAGTCTTCGAGAAAGAGGACTTGGAGCTTCAGTTGACAAAATGGGAGTGAAAAGTCGTCAGTTGTGCTCGCAAGCTTCTCTACCTCCGAGATGATTGAGTTATCATTGTTTTGCGAATCGAGGTCCAACAAAAGATCGAGAGCCTTTCGGAGAGCACCCATGGCTGCCGGATATTGAGTGATGAGTTTTTGCATGCAGTTTTGCTCGGCGCACTCGGGATTTCGCACAAGCAGTTCCTGCAGCAGCATGACCATAGAAGTCTCTAAGTTGCAATGTCTAGTGAAACCATTCGAATTGTCGGCATCGAAGGATGACGCGGCATCGCAAATTATACCAACAACTTCATCCGAGTTCTTGGAAAGAAATTCCAGTTGGGCCAATTGAAATCGATACGAGACCTGACGTAATGAGAAATAGTAAGTTATTTTTTCTAAATAAACAGGCAATGTCATGAGCTACTTACCAGATCCAGGTATTTCCCATTTTCCGAACGGACCACGAGAAGATCAATCAAATCTGCCGAGAGATCGGCCGCATTGGGAATGCCAGGTGTGGAAAAGCTAAGTCTTTTCACAAAAGACAGCAAGGATCGAATCGTGACGCATCCAACCCCGATGAGGGACGGAAGTGCGCGAAGTAATGTGGAACGATCAGGAGATCGTAAATGCCCACTGACCCAGCGAGCTAAGATGCCATCGAAATGTTTTGACTGGAAGGACCGCAGCTGTGCCAGATAGCGGCAAGTATCGTTTGCTGACACATTTCCTTTGTGTCCACCAATTTCCAGATGTTTAGTCAAAGTATTGAAAACCATGTCAAGGGTTGGCTCGTCCATAGCACTCCCAGAAAGTAGCAGCTGATCCAGCTTCTCTCGAAACAATGGATCTGAGTCGCCGAAAGAGTCGGGAATATGATCGGATACCGGAGAAGATGCAGCCAGAACCGCCTTGTTTTCCATGCGTGAAAGGTCCTGGCGAAGGACCACAACAGTGTTGAGCTCGTTGGGAATTCGCAAACCTAGTTCGATCAGGGAAATTATTAAATCAAGGTTTGGCAAGCTTGATCTTTTGATACCTGCATAGGTATCAACCAACTTTCGGAACAGGTCCGTAGCGGCACCAATCACAGACAATGATTCGAAGTGGCAATTGGTGGTATCGGCAACCGATGCAAGAACAATACTATCGTCAGAGCTTGAAGCACACCTCAACACATCTGCCAAGATCGAAATGTCACTGAGGGTCTCCAGGATATCACGAATAGTATAGAACTCGTCCGGTGTAAGCGCAGACACCGATTTGACAAAATCGCCAGGGAGACTGACTTGCGCCGTCGAACTATAAGAGTATTAGCTCTTTATCTAGGAATAGAAGGAAAGAAAAAGCTCACCACTTAGCATCGCGGACATGTTCAGCAACAACACCTCGCAACCATTGACCAATTTCAGCCTTAACAGCCCAGCTCAAATTCATTGGCAACGTGCTTATTGACTCTTCTGCATGTATGCTCATATCGAAGATTGCTGGCAAACGGCGGCTAACCAGCTCCTTGACATTGGCAATCACCATGGCTTCGTCTGATCTAGATAGGCCCAAACGCGCTAACAAAATATTCCGCAAGTTGGCGACATGTTCGGGGAGTCGCCCAATGGGGAGCTGGGCTATCAGTCCAACGTCCCCCGGCAAATCCAGCATCTATGACACTGCGTTAATACGTCCAGACAGAGTCGGGGAATTAAACGAGGGCATACCATGGACTTCTCCTCCAACAAGCGGCTTGTAACACCTTTAGCCATCAGCCACTGGAGGTATCGACCAACTGAGAAGTTCTGCGACCTGACGAGCTCGGAAATGGCGTGATAAATATTACCTACATCGAGTCTAGTATTTGCGGACACTCGAGTAAGGAAGGCGAGGATATGGTCATCGACATCAACTCCGGAGAGTTTCCACTTCCGCAAGAGACGAACTCCAACGTAAACCCGACGGGTTCCCTGGCGGAACGGGGTGGCAAGCCACTCCAGTAGTTTTGAAATCAGAGCATTTCGGTCATCAATGACATCTAGGCAGGCGGCGGAGATCGTAGGTATATCATTCACAGAACGAATAGAGTCGAGAAGGCGGATAATACGTTGATTAGGAGCACGCTGAGTAGTCTTCGTGGCGTGTCTCGGGCGCTGTACTCGCTGGTTGCGTTCCGCAAGGGTCTGCAACAGGGCCTGGTCCACTTTTTGCGAAAGGTTGAGGCATGATGACACTTGATGCTTGTAGGTTTCCCAGGAATTTGGCAAAATGATCGACGAGGTATGTTCGTGCACCAGCTTTTTGACAAAACGAGACAATCTGTCAATGAGAGGTTGAAGAGCCTCCGAATGGGCATCGGTGGCTTGACGCCGTTTTTCGAGTAGCAATTCGGCCAAACGCCGACCGCGCCGTCGATACCGTAGAAGACCGTTCCAGTATATTCCAAGCATCAACAACCAGACAGGGACAGTGGTGAGAGATGCTGCTTCGAAAGAGGATAGATACCATTCAAGGAAATGATCATGATCAAGCAAGTTCTCGAAGAACAGGCGGGCAGTCAAGCTGACTGCATAGGTCATTTTGGCCTTCCAATCAGAGGATTTTGGGCCACTAAGCACAGCCTCAACGAACTGTTGGACGTTGGCCGTCCAGTCTCGTACCCACTTCGCTTCCAATCCTACAGCTAAAGCACCGCTCGTCCCTTTCCGCTTGAACGCGCGAATCTCATTCGCACCAACACACTTTGCTAGCCAAACAGCTCGTGCCACTGGAATCCACTTGCCCAGACATTGATCGAGAAGAATTTTGCCGCGGATACCATGAGGAATGGTTCGGCTTAATCGGCGGAGAGGCACAGACGGGTTAGCAAGATCTCGGAGCCAAGCCTCTCGCTTGTTATCGGTGAGTGTGACCCGTGGCGGAGGCTTGAACGTTGAGGGGGCATGAACAGTGTTGTAATTTTTGCGTTTCTCCAGAGCAGCAGCAAAGACGGTGGAGAGCATCTGCAGACCAGTGCGGTGCTTCAATTGCGCATACAACGCAGGGCGCGCCGTGTTAGATTCGTTCTGGGAGACTTGAGTACGGTCATAATATCCCTGTTTTGCAGTTTGTTCATTCAAAACGTCTTCTGGGTGATCACCGGTC
This sequence comes from Penicillium hispanicum, assembly GCF_028827665.1. NCBI lineage: Eukaryota > Fungi > Ascomycota > Eurotiomycetes > Eurotiales > Aspergillaceae > Penicillium > Penicillium hispanicum. The sequence continues at coordinate 1,622,879 of NW_026623193.1, forward strand.
CATGGTGTGAAATCAGCAACTCCTGTAAATGGTTAGCCATCTCCACTGCGGCCCCCAACCACTCGGTTCACTTACTCTCGGTTTTGAGTACTGGCGCCACGGAGGGAGTCTCGATGCGATATGGAGTTGTCTGGACAGACTTCGGAGATTCTTCTGTTGATCTGGAGCTAACACTCGATAGTCGATCATGCAGAGCACCACTCCAAGGCTGGGCAGGGAATGGGGGTGGCGACGACGGCTTGGAGTCCGTCGCATGATCACCGCGATTCTCGTAGCCAGGAATTTCCGACATGCACGCTTGAAACGACCACAGCGGTCGACCACGCCATGAGAACGGAGCTCGTGAGCTTGTACTTCCCGGTGTACTCCTTGTTTCCCCACCATTCGCCCCCGAGCTCGATTCATTCATGCTTGATCTGCCGGAAACCTCCAGCTTAGGACGCTTTGGCGGATGTTCCTTATCACGAGGCTCCGATCCGCCGCTCGTCAGGTCGACTATAGGCAGTTGGCGGGCCAGCGGCTGCGACTGGGGCTGCGACTGTGATATGGGAGGAAATGGTTGCATTGTCTCCGACGGGGGATCGTACTGGCCGGACGTCGGCGCAAGAGCAACTCGCCCGGGGCCACCATTGGGCACTCGCGTCGGGTGGCCCCGCGGTTGGCCACCGGCAGAAGATCGGGGTATCATCTTCAGCTCATGGTGTATTGTTGTTGGCCGAGTAGTCGATCTAAATCATCCGGATAGCGGGAGAGCCCAAGTCGGGGGGGGGGGGGGGGGGGCGATCTTGGCCGATTTGAGGATACAAATGCCAAGGAGGACGGACTGCTCAAGCATTCGAGGCGTTCGAAAAAGAGCAGCAGGAGGCGCGGGGGGAGGGCGGCCCGAGACGAACTGGAGGACAAGGCAGTCGAACAAGAAGATCAAGAGATGGAAGGCGTTATCGACGGGCTCACGGGTCCACCGGTCCGCGGGTGTTTATGGGCGCGATAACGTAAGTCACGGGCCAACTCAGCTCCGCCACCGAAGCCGAAGATCGACGGAAAATGTCAGGTAGTACTTTATTATTATTCAACATTCGGTCCGTATTGTACATACATGATCATAGCTATGTGACCTAGGGTAATCTGCGTCTGTGATGGCCCTCGTGGCATGCATAGTCTTGCAGGTGTATTTACCTAGTATATGCTCCTGTTCCTTCACATCGATCTGCGACTGCGGCACCCTCGTCGGGAATCCACTGGGTCGTGTACCGTATGCATCCAATTTCCTCCTGTACAGCAAAGCCGAGTCATTATTGCCGAATTAGCGACGCTTTCGCTTATCTATACTATGCATTCTTCTTGCTTATCATGTTCCTTGTACTACCGAACTGCTAGTGAGAATAGCGTTCCAAACTATGTGTGTATCCATACATAGCCTCGAACGGATGATACACACAAACCCCTTCAAGTCTGGCGCACCCATCCTTGAATCATGCAACAGATGACTCCGTCGCATACCGATCAGCCCATATCTTGTCTTGGCTTTGTACACTTCAACTTCCTACATATCAGTCTTTCCCACGGAGACTGTGAACCCCCCAAACCCACCCGAGCGCAGCTGCCAGAGATCATATTTAGATTATTTTACAGGGCAAACAATCTGGTGTTCAGACATTGTATGGAGTCATGCCGCACTATCGCTTCCGAGCTCCGAAACGTCCACATTCCGTATTGGCCCACCGTCGGATCGCTGCAGCGCAGTGCACCCCGAGGGTATACCGTGTGGCACCATGTTAAATCTCCCCTTTTCTCGTTGCCGTCGGAGATATCGTCCACAGCTTGGAGGGCAGCCTTCTCGCACGGAGCCGATATCGGGAAAAGATCAATGTACAATGTACATACATACATACATACATACATATAATGTATGTACATTGCCGGCATCACATCGATCTGCATCGTATGTTTCCGCGTCTCTTCCAGGTTACCGAACACTCGGATGGAACAGTTCTGCAGTTGTCCGATTTGCTCATCGAGCTCTGGTAGGCCAAGTGACTGGGCGGCCTGCATCAAAGTAGTATGCAGCACCATACCAAGCAGACCATGTCAAAAGTCATCTGAATAGCCACGGTGGTGGTGTATGCAAGATTGTCGCCAGAGATGGGCATGGATCTCTCGATGGTTGCGCTTGGGAGTTCTGGAGCGCTCGGGGGATTTCCCCCCAGTCTAGCCGGGACGGGCACTCCGGGTTCTTGGCACGGAGGTCCCGCAACCTCGAGACTTCTCCCTCTCTCAACCACCGCATTACTTCCCTCAAACATGGCGTCAAACAAGGACATGCGGAGGGCGGACCTCGGTGAGTCTGGCCATTCGCCAGTCAGGGAATCTAGCTAATCTCGAACAATGCCGCAGTGATCCCCTACGTCGACCCGCCTGCGAGCAGCAGTGATCCCGACATGTCCAGTAGGCAATCATGCCACCACCCGTGACGCGTTATCCTACAGGTTAGAATCGACTCTGATGGCAATGTTCAACAGGCACCATGTCAAGCACGATGCCCATGGCCGCGGTATGTGGATCCGACTTCATGATTCCCGAGAACTTTGCACTGACATACGGTCCATCTTGTAGATGTTCACACGGAACAGGTGAGTAGAGACTGCATATGCTCAAATGGCCCTACAACGCTGTTAATCATGGTCGCGATATTAGGATGATTGGATGGTAAGCCCGCAGCGGATGATCTCTAAGTTATCGGCGCCAGTCCCTCTAATCGCGTCGCAGGGTGTCGTTTATCTTTTCCCTCCAGACCTGGCTCGCGGAGTCCCCCGAGCAGAAGAAGACTGCTGCTACTCCGGCGTACATGTCTGTTGGGATGTCCTGTTCGTCTGCCCCTTCCCTTCGCTCGGATCCTGCCAACTAACGTCGTGGCTCTTCAAGTGATGGCACTCGTCGTTGTACGTCTCTCCCAGTGTTATTATCGCACCTCAACTTATCCTCTAACATTCCCACAGACTTATTTCCCCCTCTTTCTGCCTTCGCCAGCGCCCCAGGGTGCCTCTGTTGTGCCGTCTCCTTCCCCCTCGCCCTAAACTCTTGAACCTCTGTGATATCTGTTCCTGCAACCGATCCGGACCTAATGTATCTGTACCGCTCGTCCAAATGATTTAACCTCACCGGCTAGACACGCATCCGAGAAATAGTCAGCCCGGCAGTCGACTATCTCGTCGGTAGCTGCTTGCACACTCGTTGGCTCATGCTCTGCCTAGATTCGACCGAATCTGTGTTGTGTCACCATAAGCTAGGATAATCCAATTCCCATTTTGGGCAATTCACTAGAAAGAGTCAATTTTGTGCTGTTCTCTATGGAAAGCCAAAGAGCTCATGAATTAGAGACCTATCTATGTGCAGGGTACAGTGAGCCAACCATCGAGGGCGCTGATCCATCCATGGATGATGGACGGTGTCGCTTAGTCACACACCGCCTTCCCCACAACGTGACGCCCTCAAAAGGCTTTGCCGCTCTTCTCTCTGATTCTTCTTCGACCACCCAGTTCAGCCTACTTTCTCCTCAACACACACACTCGCGATCGCTCTCACTTTTAAGAGATATTGAATCTCGCCTCTCGCTTTCTTCTACAAACACCGCTTTCAAGGGCCGTTTCCGACAAAAGGCCGAGTTTATGTCCATCGAAAACCTCAAGACCTTCGGTAAGTTTGGTCGCCACTTTCCCCTCTTTGTGGTGAGCGCATGCCGAGACCGCAGACCACAACATCGACGGACCCATTGAACATATCATCTCGGTGAAGTTGGACGATGTAGTCTTCGACTGCGCATTGATTTGATTTCCTGCAGGGGATCTCTCATCGCTCAGCTCCACTAGTGGCCCCCCAGAGCGGGGTTGGAATTTTGGACTGGACTGGGGCTGACACATACTGTTCTGCAGACCCCTTCGCCGAAGCTGACGAAGACACCGGCGAGACTAAACAGTCTCAGAATTACATCCATATACGGATTCAGCGTACGTTTCATAATTGGACCTCGCCATCGCCCCCTTGTCCACCACGGTCACGGGGAGTGGTATCAGTGCTTGGGGTACCACCTGGCTAACTTGGGTTTCATACAGAGCGCAATGGTCGAAAGACTCTGACTACAGTTCAGGGTCTTCCGAAAAAGTTTGACCAGAAGAAGATCTTGAAGGTCATCAAGAAGAAGTTTGGTATGTGTCTCCACTGTCGTCGGTGGCAACGTGGGTTTGTATACTGACCGATACCCAGCTTGCAATGGCACCATTGTCGCCGACTCTGAGATGGGTGAGGTGATTCAGCTGCAAGGAGATCAGCGCAAAGATGTTCAGGAGTTCTTGACCGACAAGAAGGAGGGTCTCGAGCTGGATGCTAAGACCATCAAGGTATGTCTCCCAGCTGTTCCCGTTTACAACCCACCTATTAAACCAAACCCTTCCAGGTCCATGGGTTCTAATCCCGTCACCATGCCTTGTTCCGGTCCCTTTCTTCCCAGTCTATGTCGCCCTGTGAGTGGTGGGATAGGAAGCACGCTATGTCCCTTACCCGCCAGCCATGCATCCTACGGACGCTGTCTTCGGTCCAATTACTTGCTTTCTGTCTCCATCACTTAGTACCTGGAATGCTAGATCTGGGCCTTTGTCGAGGTGACACGCTTTTCCTCGCATCTCTTCAAACGATCGTTTCAGCTCGATCGACAGGAGAGCGTGCTCAGTCTGTCGGCTTACATTCTTATTTTGAACGGGATCATGACGGAATGAGGCGTTGGTAGATACCCATATCTGCATAGACAGACGATGCTTTACAACTTTCTTTTTGCGCGTTGTGTGGTTTGCATTCATTTTCTTCCGTTGCTGGAGGGAGACTGCCCATGCTGCACAGGTGATCATTATGGGATACAATGGTCATTCTGTCTTCTGGGTTAGTCAAGGAGATTTTGAAGTAGAAGCGTGCTTTTCTTGCTCGGTTCTATCGGTCTTTACCGTGTTCTTCATTCTTCTCCATTATCTCGCTCCTTCCATGCTACTTCGCGTCACGCCAGTATTCCTGCTTGGAGATTAGGAAAAATGTGCTGTCTTGACAGAATCTGCTTTGCGAACTTGTAGAGCTCAGTCACGCCAGACTGATTGGTCTGATAAATGTTGTCGGTCCATGACAAGAAGTTTCAACGAAATAGATTGGATCTGTCCAAGATCCTAGAATATAGATGAAGAGGGAAAGGACGAGGTGAAGGCTCGGCAGGACAGGGAGGTGGTCTAGGCAACATGGAATCCACAAGAGATGAATATAAGAGTCCCGAAAAAAGTATAAATCAAGTCATATTCCCCATCCTCTGGCGGTGCCAAAATCATGCGAAATGTGTATCAGAATCAACGCATGGTGACTTCTAGAGAATCGAAAGCTATAGCTCCCCGGCTACAATCCGGTCATCTGCAACTCGCATGCGCAAGAAGATTGCTACTGCCCAGTCCCAAAGTTTGCGGGTGATCACAAAAACAGGGACCTCGGGCTCATTCTCGCGAGTCAGGTGTAGTTGTAGTAGAAGCGAAGACATGCTGAGGAAGCTTGCCACGGAAACGACGAGTAAGGATGCCGTCGTTTCTCGCTTTATTGTTGCATGATTTTGAGTGGCGTGGTAGACAAAAGTAAGGGTCTGCATGGATACCAAGTCAGCGACCGTATAGAGTGGTAAGAAATGACATGGTGTTGAACACACAGTGGTAATGGAAATCCAAGCTGGAAGGAGAAGCCGAGGGTCAGAGGATGCCCCGGAAAGATATAGAACCCAAGAAGTTATATATGCAATTAATCCATTCGTTGTCAAAAGACGAATCACAACAGCTGGCGGGGTGTAGTTCAGAAGCCTGGTAAACCAACTGTGTGAGGACGATTATTCAGAGCTGTTGGAAAGAAGGCAGACCAACCATCGTGACATCATGCAGTCAGCAAAGAAGTAGGAAAGATAGGCTGATGCACAACACTAGTGCGACAACATGTTAGTCTTATAGCTGTCCAGACTAAAGCCGACATTCCCAGATGAAAGCAATAATCACATACCCACATAATGGCCAATGCCACCTCAGTCACCCGAAACCTCCTCTCCACGTCCCACTCCTGTCCAACACTCCCGACAATCGCTGCCGCCCATCCCTCCCGTCCCATACCCGGTCGAATATGCAGCAGCTCGGCCAAGAAGGTAAAGGCGCATCGCAATCCCCACCAAGCAGCAGGCAGCGTGCTCAAAGCCCGGCAGATCAGCAGTGGGATATGCCATCTGCGGTCAACACCCAAGATGACAGCCACCCGAGGGTGAAGTGGTGAGGGACCAGACTGACCAGCATCGCTGCTGAGTGGGGTATGAGACGGAGAAGAGGTCTGGGAGGGCAGGGCGGCGGATGGGATGGAAGAAGCCACTTTTTTGGCGAGACGGCTCGGTGACGGGTGGGTGGGAGGAACAAGCAGCTCCGGGGGCACCACCGGGGGCGCGATGTCTAGGTCTGGCTCCGGAGGCGATTGGGCGGGGGCTGAGTAGGGCGGAGGTGAGGCATTACGTCGAGGAGCCAGCCTTTAAACACAATCACGGCATATGCGGCCGCCACGCAAGACAGTAGAGCAAAGTTTCCTAGAAATCAAGTTTGGTGCAAGAAGGGGTTCTGTTAAAAGCGTCGGCTCTTTCAAAGTCCCGGGGGATGTGTCCCGCCCCCTAATCGGTAGATATCAAGACGTCACGAGAGTAAGCAAGGCCTCTGGGGGAGCAAATTTATTTGCTTTTCTCAATTGCTGGGTTTTCAGAACTAGCAGGACTGTGTCAACAGTGCCAGGAAGCCAGAAGGAAGAGTGTCAGAAATCTGCGGGGACTGTGCTGCGACGGATCTCCTATAGTTGGAAACCGCGGAGCGCGACACGTGACTGTCCGCGGATTTTATTCTGCCTGTCGGCCCTACAACATCTCCATCTGCCTCAAGTCGCCGTCCGCTATGGCGTCCTCCCTGCGCCTGTCTGCGGGCAGTCTCGTCCACAGAACATATACAGCTGTCGTCCTTTCCCAGTCGCTTGCCCCGAATGCACAACAATACCGCGCTTTCTCCCAGGCCCCCCAACGATGGGCCTACCGATCCCAAAATTTCCGCCCTCCGAGCATCTCGCAACCAGCGATGAAGACCCGCGCGAAAGATCTCCTTCAAGGGCAAATGCCGAATGATATTGGATTGTTGCCAGGGACCTTTGTCCGGCCGGCATGGAAGGACATGCCTTCGATCTTCCAGAATCCGGGGGATCGATTCCAAATGGAATGGACTTCGCTCAAGAGCAGGTTCCAGAACTTCATGAGGTAGGCATAGTGGTTGCTCCTGGGGATGCGGTGTATCCTGCCGATCGTGCAAGGGCATGCCTATAGGCGGAGGTCCTCTGAAAATAGTCGTGCTGTTCGTCTGAAGATGATGGCTAACGTTACTGGCAGTCTGTGTCTTTATTTCTGGCCGGAAAGGTGGTTTCCTTTGAGGCCCCAAGATCTCCGAGAGCGTCGAAGCCGTGCGCGTCTTTTATACAAAGATATGTACACTGCACTTGCGAGGTAAGGTTCATGCACTGTCTACCACCTCTGAGATTACATTGCTAATATCGAACCTCAGTGGTGACATTCCTGGTGTGCGTCGTCTCTGCTGTGATGGGCTTGCAAGGAAACTCGTCAACCAAATCGAGAGTCGCCCAAGGAATGAGCAAGTTACCTGGAATCTAGTCAACTGGATCCGCGCGCCGAATACCTACTTTACTGGCGTCCGTGTTGTGTCAGATCGTGCGACCAAAATTCCAGAAGTTCCCAACTCGGGTATCCGCCAGATCATTTTGCGTGTCACTTCTCGACAGTCGATGAGCAAAAGTAAAACATTGACGTCTCGTGGAAAATCTGCTTCTCAGGAAGTTGCCAAGACGACCCCAAAGGTGCAAGACTGTGATGAGTTTCTCGTCATACAGCAACTCATCTGGAATGACAAGGACTCTGGATGGCGGGTCTGGGGCTACGCCAAGCCAACCACTTTGGAAAAGGTTCAAACGGATCCTTTCTTCGCTCCAGGTCTTTCAACGATGGATCGACTCGAGGCCATGAAGGAGATGATGGGTGGCCGGAGCTAACGTCGTAACTGTATGACCAGCGGGATCTGTTACGAACATCATCCATGTCCAGGGCGGCTTCCCAGTTCTTCGGTCTCTGCCAGAGTAGAGTGATCCTGAAAAAAACAACAGCCTACAGCATCAATCCTCTGCCCATCATCTCACCAGGGCTTGCCGATCCAAATCTACTATTGTATACTAGAAAGATGGAAACCATTGCTCCAAATTCTTGCCTGTGTTAGCGGTACCAGTTGTCCACCCTCGAGCTCCTTTACTTACTCCAATGTGAGGGCAACCTTTTCCTGTCTATTCAACCTTTTTTTATTTTTATTTATTTATTTATTTTTTTCATGAACCTACCGCCAATTCGGCTAGATACAGCGGAGTATACGCCACTTCATGTACCATATATTCTCAATCTTCCCAGCCCTCCCAAGCTGTTCTTAAGCGTCTGGCCTACCTAGTAATATATTAGTATCTTTTTTTATGCTGAAACATCTGGAACAACTCCAACTGTCTGTGAGCCGCCTAGGTGACTGTAAATTCTTCGACCTACCTGTCGAAAGCTGCGGCCTTAGAATTAAACTCCCTCCCGTGGCCTAAATAGGCTTAAAGCGAAGGGTCTGTGTACCAGAGTTCCTCCGGTAAAAATCCCCATAAGTCGATCGCTTTCAAGGCGGCGACACACAGCTGGAAGACTTGCATTGGTAGAAGTATCAGGTGGACCGCAGGAAGATGTTCACGAGGAATGGCGTGTCATCAATTAATGGTAATTAGTACCTAGGTACCTACGAAATAACCCTCAAAAGCCCAACGCAAGTAATATGCTTTCTGACCAGGTGCAGAGTGCGCCGAGTACAAAAGGATATATATTTTGAAAGTTACCACGGTCAAAATCACGAAACAAGAAAGATAAGAGCCCTGCCGAAGAACGGAAACAAAAATCACAAAATCCATCATGTATGTACAGCCGCGAAATGGAAACAGCATTACTGTGTATTACAAGCTCATTCGTGAAAGGCCCGAAGACGACATCAGTGATTAATCAAATGATGTTATAAAGACAAGACAGGCCGCAGCGCGAGAGGACCAAGTACGGTTGGTCATAGAAGATGAGGATGTCATTAGTAAGTGATATTTCCTGCGTCCAAGGGTGTGGATAATCCAAGTAATTCGGATCTAGTCATCATCGAAAATCTGGAATGTGTTGTTGAGAATTGTTTCGATGACACGGACTTGCCAGCCGGCGTCGGCGATGTTGCCACTGGAGCTGGCACCCATTAGGGTGGGCCTATGATGAAAATGTTAATAAATCTAGAAGCACATGAGAGACACGACATACCCAAAGCAAATCGCCAGGTTGCCTGCGTTCATGCGGTTTTGGGTATAGTGTTCTTGGATCTTGTTAAGGTGCTGTGTCGTAATTAGTTCATAATTCAAGTAGATGGATAAACAGGGCCAACAAAGATACCAGAATCATTGCACGAAGAGTAGCATAGTGAGCGTCAGGAAGGCTGTTAATGAGTGCATGCAGCGAGTCTCGACGTTGCGCGTCATCATCAATACCTAAATTTTACTGGATGAGCTTCGGGACAGAAAGGGATTAGGATGGCGCGATGGTGCATGCTTGATGACTTACGGGCGGCATCAACGAACTGAGAATAATATTGCTCTGTAAACAAGGGGTCCGGTAGATCCCTGAAGAACTGCTTCAGAAGGCCAGCAACGCTGTTAACATCATGATAGAAGTTCTCTGGGTTCGTAAAGTCGACTTGTGATGAGTCTGAGTCCGGCATATTAGCAAATATTCAATAAATTACCCAAGCCTTCCATCAAGACCTACCATTGTTGAAGACCGCTTTCATGTGACTGATATGAGTCGCACTTCCTGATAGTCGATAGATACCCTCCATGTCCAGACCGAACAGCTCGACTGCCTGAAAGCACTGATACACGAGGAAAGGCACTGCAGTCCCATCCCTGGCGTATAGTTCTTCCAGGGAAACGCCAAACACTGGCTTTAAGGGGGGTAGATTAGACTGGAGACCCTTATCCACCGGAAGCGCGCTGGCCATTGGGGCTTGGGTCATTTGCGGAGGCTCGTGAGATGGGGGTCCAGAAGCTGGGTACGGAGGCTGTCCTGCTGGGGGTGCAGAGACAGTATCCCCTTGAGTTGGATATGGCGGCTGCTGGAAACGATCGGTGCTGCTCTGTGGCGGTTGGCTTGCTGGGGAGGAAATATTATGCTGGGAGAACGACTGGGGCATGGAAGACTGTCGTTTGGCCTGAGCACTTGTTTGTGAAGCTGCGGTTGGGGGTCCACCGCCGAGAGTCTAGGCAGAAGGTAAACATTACGAAGGCATTTGGGGACTTATGCCGACTTACGGGGTGACGCTCATATTTGACCTCTTCCGAACTCACCGCGCCTGGGTTACCTTCGTGGCTCAGAATATACTCATGCAAGTCTTTCTGGTTGTCGACCTGGCGAACGACGTCTGCGAGGCTCTTAGGGGCAAGTCCTCCATTGGTTTCACTCTTCATGGGGCTGATGCAAAGACCCTGGCCCAGCAGTAGCTTCTCGCTGAAGGTGGCTATGAAAGGTTAGTAGACGTCACATAGCCTTCACAGACAAAGGCACCCACCAAACTTTTGTTGCTGCAAAGTCAACCCCGAGTCACACTCCGAAATTAGCTGTTGTAGATGGTCCACCGCCTGAGGTCGGTGGGTGGACACCAGTTCCTGGCGAGCAGTCTGCGCCGCTTGGACCTTGGACGCATAGTCGCTATCCGCATTCTGGACCTTGCGCAGAAGCTCCTCCTCATGCTGGGCAGCGGACTTGTGGCCCTTCAGGCCAAATTTCCCACCCTGTTTATCCCCCGTGCGAACCCGATCATATTGCTCCGCAAATGACTCGTATTTGGCCTTGGCCTTCTCAGCAAGAGCCTCCGCGTCGATAACCTTCTTCTCCGCAGCCAGCCCTGTCTGCTTCCACTGCTTACGACCGCGTTCGATATTGGTGGCGAGTTCTTGCAAGTCGTCGGACATCTGCTGGAGGGACACGGCAAATTGCAAGCCATGATCAGCCATGCGCTCTTGTAGTCGATGGATGTCTTTGTAGCTAGCACTATAGGTGCCCTGGCGGTTCTCGTTGCGCTGCGCGGCATCGCTGACGGCGCGGGACAGCTTCTTCAGCCCCTGAGCATGATCCTCCTCCAGTGACCCTCGCTTCTTCAGAAACGTTGAGAAATCCTGACAACGGAGATTAGCATATTCAAAGGCCCGGCGACAGGCTTGTTTGTTGATAGGGACGCACCCTGGCTGAAGCCACGCTTTGCTTCAGCCGAGTCAGGAGAGTAGTGATCCCGATCTGTATGCGATACGATTCAAGTCAGCACCGCGTTCGGAGTGTGCCATGTCACGGTTATTTCAAATGGCCCAGGACTCACCTCCGAGTAAATGACCTTGTCCAGGCGAGCTCTGAGCTCATCGGAAATGGCCGCAGGCGGCTGGTCGACAGCCCCCGAGTGGCCGGCGGACGAGCGACCGGCGCTGGACGGAGGCGCGTCAGAAAGCGCAGGGAGCGCGGTCGGTTCAGGTAGAGCAGTGTCAGACATTGTCACTCGGCGAGGGGAAAGGGAAAGGGAAAGACAGGAAGGGCGGGAGAGCGAGAATCACACTTGCGGCCCCAAGCTATTATTATCGATGACACTGGAAACCGAGTGCTTGGCGGTGGGGAGGCGATGAGGTCAGACTCACAGGAAAATTGGTTGACTAACTAGTTAACTAGTTTTAACGTAAATGCTGCCGCCTGCGACGCCCAAAGCCCGGACTGACGTGGGTTCCTGTAGCGCTCAGGAACGCCCCAACCTTGAGGGCTTACTGAGACTGGAGACGTACCGTGAATGTTGTTGGCTACGCGGCCTGTTCTTCCCGGTGTCGGTTCTTGCTCAACGAACTGTCCTCGCGAGGATTATATCTTCCCTGACCAGATTCTGATGAGCTGCATGAGCGAAGAAAGCTCAGAAGGAATTCTTTCATCGAGGGTACCGAGGTACAGTTGGCGGAGTCAGTGTTAGTGTGACCCAAGACCAGGCTGGGTGTATAACTGCGCATTATATGCCGGTATCTACCTGGGAATAGCAGAGCGATTGTTCCAAGTATACTAAAGTGCCGGTGGCTTCGCTACTCTGGAAAGCGTCGAATAGCCACTCCATCATCCTGACCACGGCTACAACCATCCTCTCTCTCTCCAGGCTCTCCGTCAGGCCTTTTCTTCTAGCATCCTTTCCAAGCGGAAGGTCCTCTCAACGGAGGACTTCTAAGATATACCACGCCCGAAGTCAATGTCACCGCGACGCTTTACCTGAAGCCCGACCACTTTGAAGAGGTTGAGTTCCTCCTATCTTTCGGTCTCATTGATTCCCGTCTCATATCACGCATGACAGGTCGCCACTTTGATCACCGAAGTCATCAAAAAGGTGCAGGGAGAATGAACCCGACACGCTGCTCTACTTCGCATTTCGCGTGCCGGAAAAGCACGAGATTGTCATCGTCGAGAGGTAAGTGCCAAGGGGAGAGAAGGATAAAAAAACGGAGAATGGCACCGCGTGTGGCGATGGAGCAACCCGCGGCTGTCTCGGCATATCCATTCCCCTAAGCATCACACATCACTGAAGAACGGGTCCTGATCGGTTCTAGATATAAGAGCCAAGCGGCGGCCCAGGCCCACCTCCAGGCGTCCTATTTCCGTGCGTTCAGTGCCAAGCTGCCGGGGTTAATGGCGAAACCCTCGGAGCTACGAGCGGGAGGATTTCTGGGCGGCTCTCGGGGCGTGTCACGTCTGTAGCGCCTTGACTCGGATGGTAGAGAGCTGGTGATGCTCAAGGTGCCGAGGGGGGAATGTTAATAGCGAAGTTCATGCGCGGATGCCAGCCTCCGCACCCGGTGATTCGGCGCCGCGCAGGCGCCGCTCGAACGCCCGTGATTAAACCCCCATGCGATTGGTGCAGGGTCATGGCGAACGGAGCAGTCACAGATGGAGCGGGTCCAGCAGGAGAAATTCGATCCTATCACATCCGCGTTGGTGTCGCCCAGGGCCTGTACAATGCAAGAACGGGCGAATCGAGAGCTGAGAGCTGAGAGCTGAGAGCTGAGAACTGGGAACTGGGAACTGGGAAGGGGGAGTCCAATGTGGGAGGCTGAGAGCGAAGAAGCCGAGAGGAGAGATGTACATAGAGATGTTGATGTGGGGACCCGAACCCATTATTATTCAACTAAACCTCTAGGACACTTTGAAACCCCCGATATTGAACGCACGCGCTCTACTTTTTTTTACCTTCTCGCTCTTCCTCCTGGCCTTCATCTCTGCATTCCCCGAGCCCGACCGGGACGACTGCTCGATCACTCCCTTTCCTCATTGCTCTGGTGAGCGCAGCCCCTCCTTTCTTGCTGTCGCTCTCGTCTCCACTCTCTTTTCCTCCCCCTCTTTCCCCTAGCTTCGCTCTCCAAGTCTCCGTCCCCTGAAGCTTACCACCCATCCAGACTTCAACATCCTTCCCCCCCCCTGGTTATCGCTCATTGCCATTCGGACCGACTCCCTTATCGCCGCCCCATTTCAGTGTACATACTTTGCACGATAATGGCAACGGGTCCGGCTACTCAATCGCTGAAGGTCAGTACTTGGAATCCTCTTCAAGGAGCGAGAAAACAATGGGGCTGGCAGTTAACTAGCGAACGCAGTGCGTGGTGACAGGTGACGGTGCTGTGGGCAAAGTCAGTATTTCCACCTAACCTTCCTCGCCCCCAAAGACGTCACCCACGATGGTCAATACTGACTGGAAACCTCGATTGCTCTCTAGACATGTCTTCTGATATCCTATACAACGAATGCCTTTCCTGGGGAGTACATCCCGACCGTGTCCGTCTTCCCACAATCCCGTTCTCTTGCTTATCTCCGTCTTCGCGGCTGCACGCAAGTAGTCTTCAATGACGGACGTGCGCTGATACAGACCACAGCTTCGACAACTACACGGCGAGTGTGATGGTCGATGGCCGGCCGATCAGCTTGGGTCTATGGGATACCGCGGGACAAGAAGATTACGACCGTCTCAGACCGCTATCGTACCCGCAAACCGACGTCTTCCTGATCTGCTTCTCGATCGTCAGCCCACCATCTTTCGATAACGTCAAAGCCAAGGTACGGCACGCGCTTCGACCAATATTCGTCGCAGTGAACTGACTCCTACTCCAGTGGTTTCCCGAGATCGAACATCACGCCCCTAGCGTCCCTATCATCCTCGTCGGCACCAAACTCGACCTGAGAGACGACCGCGCAACCACAGAAGCCCTCCGAGCCCGCAAGATGGAGCCCGTCTCGTACGAGCAGGCTTTGGCCGTGGCCAAGGAAATCCGCGCACATAAGTACTTGGAATGCTCGGCACTGACACAGCGCAACCTGAAGAGTGTGTTTGATGAAGCTATCCGGTATGTCTCTGGCCTGGGCGTTTAGAATTAAAGGCATCGTACGCTGACTGTCCTAGGGCTGTTCTCAATCCTCGCCCTCTCGCAAAGTCCGGGCGGAAGAACAAATGCATGATCTTGTAGGGGTACCGTCGCTGTGCATGGCCTCTTCCCTTTTTTTTCTCTCGTATGCTATAATGAATAATATATAGTTAATACGGCGTCCGGGTAGCCAGAGGCTTTCTTGGGCCTCTTGATGAATCCATTGACTGTTTTTATTGGGGAACCCAGTTTTGGGCTTATTGCATTTGCTTTGCACAAGCCTTCTTGTCTGTCGTGATTCAGGAACTAGGCAATTCCTAGCGTTGCGTTGCGTTCTCCGCGTTCTCCCCCCTCAAGGTTCCATCCCTTCTTGTCGTCCAGTATCATCAATTCTTGATCCACACCGTTTTGGTTGATTGTAGTGGGACCTTATAAGACATGATATTTAACTGGTTAGGAAGCGACTGAAGATGACGTGGGGCGAGCGTTTCCAACAGAACACAGGGAATTGGTATATTCTATCAAATCAAAATATACAACAGACTTTTCATGTACTTAAGACGTACCGCAACGTCAAGGATCAAGACAACTTGGGAGCTGGATCATCAATCAAGATTAGATGCAGATGAGAATCGCAACAAAAGATCATCCATACGCGAGTCCAGATGGCCATTGGACCCATCCATACGAGGACACAGTCCCCACTGGAATTTACCACATCCGCGGCCGGCGGCTGGGGTGCACACCAGCGTACTTGTCGTCCTCCTCATTGCCACCGTCAACACCAACGGCGTTGGCACCAGAGGCCTCAGCCCCAACCGGTTTCGCCTTCTTGTCGTGCTTCTTCTTGTCCTTGTTAATCTCCTTGGCATTCCGCTGGCGCTCGTCGAGAAGCTTCTCGTTCTTGGCCTGGATCTTGGCCTTGCGATGCTCGGATTTATTACCACCACCGCCGGCACTGTATCACCATGTTAGTGGATTAATTGAATTGACCTCATCCCTTTTCAAAAGAGGAACCAAAGAGGACTCACGTCAGCTCCACGTTGATACGCCGAGGCGGGTACTTGCCATCGTCGAAGGTGGAGTGGTGGTACAGCTTAAGACAAGTCTTCATGCGATCGTAGTTGTCAAATTCAATGAATGCAAAGCCACGGCATCTGTTCTTGGGGTCGTCTTTCTTGGTTGCGACTCGCACCTCTGCAGGAGGATTCTTTTCGAAATGCTTTGTAAGGGACTCCGTGTTCGCCGAGTAGGGCAGGTTGCCTGGATGCGCAATCGTGGATTAGCATCGATAGAGTACCTCGGTTCGACCTGTTGTAAGGAAGGAACCACGCACCGACGAAGCAGATAAATCGGGAGTTCTTCTGCACGGTTTCCTCGTCCTGCTCATTGGAGGCCTCGGCGTCTTCATTGACAGACTCTTCCTGAGTAGGCTCCGGTTTGTTGTCGCCCTGCGAGCTGGCCTTCTTCTTCTTTTTGTTGTTGTTGTACTTCTTGTCCTTTCTCTCCTTCTTTTCCTTCCTTGCTTCTGGGTCCAAATTGCTTGCGGAAGCAGACGCGCTCTGCTCCTTACGTCTTTGCTTTTCCTCCTTCTTCCTCGCCTTCTTTTCATCCCGCTCGATCTTCCACCTTTGTTTCATCTCTTTCTTCTCCTTCTTCTCCTTCGCTTCTTCCCGGGATGGAGCGGGTTCGGTTTCGTCCTTCTTCATCTTCTTGCCCTCAGGCGCAATCGTTTCCTCGGTGGCATTATCCACGAGCTTGCGTTTCTTGTCGCCCATTTTGGGACCGTGTTCAAGGTTCCACGCAGGATTGGGAGATAAAATGAATGAGGTAACAAGATGTTCCGGAATGGGTAGGAAACTGTTTGGAGAGATGGGCGAGGCGTCAAGAAAGAGGAAACCTCGTCAAGGATGCGCGATTCCAGTTCCGAAAAAATTGGGCGGAGCCGGGAGAGAAATTTAGTTTTGCCGCCTCACATCGAGGCGGTGAGATGCTACATGTACAACACACACATATTGCTCTCCTGCCTGATGGGGTCATCTTCTCCATCCTTCCCGAACTCCACTGGGCAGCTATGTATACACTGCAAGTACAGTCTGAGTTGCTTGCAATACAAGAGGCCTATTCAAGATGGAATATTGAAGAATCTTGTCTGTCGTTTGCCGGATGAACTGTCCGATAAAACCTGACCATCCCGATTGAGAAAAATAAATTAAAACATCAAGATCTGCACCTGGTTCTTCCCAGTACCGTATCGCTCGCGCAACTCTGGCCTAACAAGTAATCGAAGGAGCGGCAGATGTGTATCCTTCATGTCGAAAATTCCACGCTGTTTCTGATCAACGTGCGATCCATCAATAACGATGCGCTGTAGTTCAGTCACTTTGAGATCTCCTGTTCAGGACAACGGATCAGCAACAGTTTCTGAAGACGAGATAGCTTCGGGGGACTGCTCACCAGAATCGATCAAATCAGATACTCTGGCAGGTGTTCCAGCACCTATGCCCATTCTAAGGCACCGATTAGTCCAACTACCGCCCAAACTCACCGATCTGTAGATGAAAAGAAAGACATACCGCGCACGTTGAAGGAATTGCTTCGCTTCCTCCAGCTTGATATGTTTTGCAAATAGCTTTCCAACAATTGACTCCTTATTTTGGAATGATCGAAGCGATCTATAGGATTATAATGTCAGTCCTGGTACTCATTGAGAGGTATGCACCGAATCTTGTAGTCCTCTTACCGCACAACATCTGCTGCTCTGAGACCAGCAGCAGAGATAACCAGTGTGTGTGGTGTACCCTTCTGTTCTGAAGATTTTGTCAAGTCTGTGCCATTGGGGCTAAACGCCTTGAGGAACTCGGGGAGTTTGTCCAATGACCTGGGCTCAGTGAATGAGGTTGTATCGAGGAAAGCGGAGTCTGCAATCTGTCAAAATCCACCAAGCTCATTCGGTAAAGATCATTCCCAATGATCTCAAACTGACTATGCGTACCTGGGACAGAAAGATCACTTAATTCAACCGCCGACAGCTCCTTGTTCAGCTTCTGCGCTCTTTGCGCAAAGTAATCAGCCAACAACCGCCCATCCATCTTCCCGATTGATTCGTCGATCCCGTCCTTAGAATTCTGCACATTTCCACTTTGCTGAGGTATCTCCTTGTCCTTCTTTGCCTTTTTGCGCTTCTTTTTGTTCGGTCCGTCAGCTGCTGCAGGTGGAATTGCTTCGGGCTTGTCGTTCTTGATCGATTCTTCGGCTTGTCTCTTGCGCTTCTTCTCCAGCTGTCCCGAAAGCCCCTTTTTGGCAGGGTTCTCAGCCATGTTGGGAAAATATTGCAATGCTCTGTATACGACAGAGAGTCTCACAGACAGTTGAAGTAATCTAATGTCAAGTGTCGCCAAAAATCCCGATCAAAAAACCGTGGCTGAGTCAGCGGTTCTTATCGATAACTTCCAAGGTTATCTTTGGAAAGCCAATCAGATGAGAGACCGCAATGTTATGGCCGACGCGCCTCCAACTCTCAACTCATCTGATTCTCGGCGCATTACCTTGCCAGGCTGTGGCAATTTACTCGAAGGACTGGCTTCTTGTACGATGATATAGAGTCGATCTTGGTGCTCCTAGTGCTCTTGCTGCTTCGCATTCTCCAACCTAGGAGATGTCAACACCGAATCCTCGTGGCCGTCGGTCACTACGCAATTCAGGCGTTGGACCCAATACTCCTGGAGAAAGGTCGCTAACAGGAGTGAGTGGTGCATTTTGGGCATGCTAAATATTGCGCGTCCTGCTGAATGAAATCCTCGATAGTTTCAACGTCTTCCAAGTCATACACGATACCCCCTTACCCCAAGTCGCCTCATCACCTCGGTGGCCTTGTCTGCTCAGCGGTCCGCTTCTCAGTACACGCCTGGCGCTCGGGTTCCCACGGTCCCGTCAACCCCGTATGGATTGCGCGCCCAGCAGCAACGAGCTGCGAACACCCCTGCCCGCGATCGGAGACGGAGCGGGCGGATGCAACGAGAGACCACCTTCGATATTCTGAAAAATCTTGGCAGAGGCAGGCACATACCCAGGGCTGCAATACTTTCTGTTGTAAACTCACTAACTGGGGGGACTTTTAGCTCTCGCACCCGTCTCTCAGCCGATTCAATCATCGCCTCAAGAAATCCCCCTGCCAACGGAAGAACCAACGGACGAGATCGAGGAACTGGAAAATGAGCCAGACATTGAATTACCTCGACTCTCACTGCCTATCGAGGAGGTCGAAGAGGAGAGTGCAGAAGCAAGCCCGGAAATGCGTCCGCCTCGAATGTCTCTCGCCTTTGAAGATGATGACATCACCTACCAGTCCATCGAATATCCTCGCCGGGATCTCGCTGACCGAGACCGCGATCGACTGTCCACGGTGAGTCGCATGGCCGGAAGAATCAGTGAGGATTTCGGAGAGGCTCGGTCGGAAAGTGATGATGAAGGCGACGAGACTGGCATCCCAGGTGATGAAGACGATAATGTGGAGGATACAATGATCAGTGGAGCAGACTTTGACCAAGGGTAAGCTACAAGTCACAAATACTTGAATTGTGTACAGTACACCATGTGCTAATACCAAGAACAGTGGAGAGACAGAGGATTTGGGCCGCTTTCATTTTGATATGGATTTTCCATCTCCGAGTGCACCCGCACCTGACGACCCAATGGATGGGCATTCAGAAGAGATAGAAAGCTTCGAACTCGCGGCGCCTGATGTTCAGCCACTAGCTGGCTCACTTCAGTCAGATGATGGGAACGACGCTGGCGGGGACTTTGGATTTGGGCTTAACTTCCCACAAGCGGTATCCCCCAGCCAGACCCCTGGTCTTATTGGCGGCGGACTGCGAGACGATGGTCCTCACGAGCACGGCAAACAAAAGAAATTATCCCGACATGGAATCCCCGTCCCAAACCTGCCTATAGGCGTGACAAAGAGGCTAGCCACCCGCTTTGCACGTACAAGAGCCGGGTCTCAGGTCAAGATTGACAAGGCTGCGCTAGCCGCCATTGAACAGGCATCTTCCTGGTTCTTCGAGCAGGCTAGCCAGGATTTAGCTGCATACTCCAAGCATGCAGGGCGGAAGACAATTGATGAGAATGACGTTACAACGTTGATGAGAAGGTCAGTGCCGTGGACCTGAATAAGAGAATTGTGATGGAGTTGCTGACTTTCTTAGGCAACGCCATATCAATGGTTCAACAACGGTGTTCTCGCTAGCCCAAAAGCATTTGCCTAAAGAACTCCAGCAAGACATGAGACTGGCCATGCCCCCGTGAAGCATTATTCCAACAAGATATCAAACACCACCAATATATGCACGAAGAAAGATGAGATGACTGCGTGTTACCAGTTGCGGTTCTGGCGGACCCGGCGCATGGCCTCATTCGGCTTCTTGCGCACAAGTGTCCACAGCATGATAGATGTGGCTAATGACAGGCCATACCTATGAAGCGTGAGCACCATACTCAGAAAGCGACTGAAGGACAAAAGTGCCAATCCTCGGGTTGAATTGACCTGGCTTACCATGTAAAGATGTACTGAGCGTGGTTGTTTCTCAAATTGACTTCAGCCGCGCGACCAATGGGAATACCCTTGGCTTGGCGATCATACGACTCAATGAGATCGGGCACTGAAGAATTGAATCAGTCTCAGATAAATGAGCAGATGCTTTGAACATGATTCCATACCCATAGTCTCCTCAATCCAAACAGGTTGGCTCCCACTTAACTCGGCCATCTGGTCAATGTCGGGAAAGTAGAACTTCCCATCTGCTGGCTTGTTCTCCGGTGTGAACATATTCTTTTTCCATGGCTCACGGAGCAGTCCTTCTACTGTAACAATTCCTTGCGGTAGGCCAAGTAGCCGGTCCTTTTGGTGCATCAGCTTCCTGGAGATCCACCCCCGGTTTACAAGCACCCGGCTCTGACCATCGCCCCGCTCCAGGGGTGTCACGACCATGAAGCCGTCTTCGCCTTCCCACATGCGAGGTCCGACAAGCATCTCCTTATCATGCTGGAACCTGCCGGTAGCAAAGACACGACGGTAGTCGAACTCGGAGATTGCGTCAGGGTCGACTCGGGGTGGAAGTGGAAGCGGAGGTCTGACCAGCCGGTCCTCGAATTTGGCTACGAGTTTGGTTTTCCAATCGAGACGCTGGACCTGCCATGTGCCTAGCGCAAAGGAAATGATCGGAATCAAGGCTTTATTTTGAGGACATTCGTATGTTAGCATCTGCAGCAATGATCACGCCGAATTGGACAGGTAAAAGGAGGTACCAAGAATAATGAGTCCTGGGCCATGTTTCTGGTTAACCCGCACAAGCTTGGCCGGATGATCCACATTCAGAAGACTTTCGGTCAGCTGGCGGGATTGCATGAACTGACGTCGCTGCTGCAAGCGGCATCTGGCGCAGATGGAATCAAGTTTCCATGCGACGCCAGTGTTTCGGACAGCACGAGTAGGTAGCTTCCGAGGTAGAGTTCTTGATAGAACCGAGGTGAGGGTCCACATGGCAAACACCAGGAATTGCGAACAATGGACAACGGCGAAATAGAAATGGAGTGGATTCAAACAACGAAAGACAAGGCAAGTGAGCGGCATCTCGGATTTTGGGCCGGACTTGGCGGTCACGCGTCCCCGAGCTGCTCTCCGCAGACCAGCAGATTACCTACGTAGGTACCTATTTCATCTTGCTCTAAGCTGAGGCGACACCACGACTGCAAACTTTCAGCATGCAACCATGACAATTTTCTACCAAGGAAGCCTTCAGGATGGCATTGCCCTCGCCATGAGGGAGGCCAAGGCGGTTGTCTGCTTTGTCAGAGGTCGGTGGTCTCCCCGCATTGAGAGATCTAGCCATCTAATCACATTTGACATGCAGACCACGAGCAGCTGAGCTTGACGTGGGAGCAGGATTATTTCTCAGACCCTGAGGTATGGATCCTTGCTCTGAATTGCCTTATATTGTGGGTCTGCTGGTCGCTCATACCTTTGGCAGGTCGTGCAATTACTAGGCGCTAAAACGGTTCTGTTGCGGCTTGCTGCAGGGACACAAGAAGCTGGGTTCCTAACCCCCTTCTGCCCAATATCGAAATTTCCCACTGTCGTGGTCATTCGGTAAGTCAATCCTCGATACGAGGTCTCCAAACAACGTCTTGGTCTTGATCTATGTGCTGACTCGTAGCAAACAGAAACGGCACGTTGCAAGAGTATCTCACCCCAGAGATCTCGAAAGATGACTTCACAAGACGGATCCTAGCGGCTGTAGACAATCATCATACCCCTGGATCGGTTCGCCAATCGCAGAATGACACAGCCGTCTCACCGGGTCGTGCGATGTCTCCTTCGCCAAATATCCTAGCGCCGCATGCACCCGCGCAGGAAACCAGTGCACCTCGATCTCAATATCGAGGTAACATAAACTCAGACAAACGGACTGCAGGCCTCGAGTCGCCCAGCAAGTCTGCATCATCAAAGCGTCAGCCACCACAGGAGCCTGGCGGGAAGCCAATTATCAAGCCAGAAAGAAAAGGAAAAGCTCCTCCAAAGCCAACCCAGCCAAATTCTGGAGATCCTTCTATGCCACCAGTTGAAGAGTTCAGGCGTGGACCTTCCACGCCTCGTGCGCCCCCCGCCCAATATCGACTTCAAGTGCGATTGTTTGATGGAGGCTCCGTACGGTCCAGCTTCTCGCCCAATCAAACGATTCGTACTGATGTGCGCACCTGGCTAGATGAGCAGGTGGCTGATAATCACCAGCCGTACAATCTCAAGCATATATTGACACCTCTGCCCAGCCGAACACTCTCGATCTCCGAGGAATCGCAGACGCTGCGGGACTTGGGTCTCGGTTCAACCGCAACCTTAGTCATGGTCCCTGTTCAATCATACACAGAAGCTTACGCAACTGCCGGTGCCAGCTTACCTGTACGTGGCATTTCTGCCGTCTACAATGTAGTCTCATCTGTTGCAAGCACGGCCACTGGCGTTGTGCGATCATTGCTTGAATATGGCCAAAGTATAACGGCTGAAGACCCGTCTTCCTCACCACCTGCAGCATCTTCAGGGAATACTCGACATCAGCAACAAGCCGGGCCAAATATTCGAACCTTGAGAGACCAGCAGAATGATCGACACGACAATCAGCTCTATAACGGGAACCAGGTAAGCTACCTCAAGTGAGATGGCGCATTGGATTGAAATCACTAATTGAGTCTGGGCTTTAGCTGAATTTCCAGCCGCGAAACCGACAGGACACAGATGACCAAGATGGCGACTAGCGTGTGTCGATTACTTTATATGTTGCATATCAAGTCACCCAATTACAAAATGCAAGAAAAGAAAACCAAATTACTTCATCATGGAAGGGAGTGAGCTCTGTGAGCTTGTGCTTGAATGTTCAGCCGTTTTGTACGAGTAGGACATGCTTCTCAATGACCTGAAGACATCACAGATGGTGTTCGACTTTGAGGGTGGGGAGAGAGATATGTAGAGTACAGGAAGGCGATACCAAAGTCGCACATTCGTTTAGGGGATCGAAGGTGGGGAGGTATCCACGAACACGGCCGATTATGAAGACGCCTAGTACGGTTTGGCAGCAGCCTGGCAAGCCTTCTATATGGTTGTTAGTGATTCATAGACAATACAAGGAGCTTTGTAGCTACGAATTCAAGGGTAAACGTACCAGCTGATCCAAGTACCACCCACAGATGCTCATATTGCCCTGGTTCTCATCCATGCATTTGCGGAAGTTGCGCACATCCGTCTCGCAGGCGGGGTTCTCCCACGAGCTTTGAGTGGCGCTGGACTGCCATAGTCCGTTGTCCATAGCCTGTGGCTGGGCAGGAGGAGCCTGCTGGGGCTCGGCGGGAGCGCTGGAGCCACCCCCGCTGAAGAGGCCACCAATCGCATGGCCGATAGAAGAGCCAACGGCAACACCCCTGTACAACAAGCGAGTTGTGAGCCGAGTTTCTTCCAACAACAGTCAAGAAAAGACCCGACATGGGGACTTCCCGAGTTGAAAAACAACAGTAAGAACCACAAGGACTTACGCTGCGGTGGACGCCATCTGGCCAAACAGACCGGGACCAGCGCTCTGCTGGGGAGGAGCTTGCATGGGAGGAGCATGTTGCTGTGGCGAGTGAGCGGCAGTAGAGTGAGGCTGCTGCTGCTGGGGAGCGGGCGCCGGCCTGGCAGGAGCCGCAGTAGGACGGGTAGGGGCGCTTCGCGCGGGAGTAGGAGCAGCACGACGTTGTTGGCGAGGCATTTTGAGATATGAAGGTGGTGAACGGAGTAGGCGTATCCGAATTGGCCAGAAGAAGTGAAATGCCCAGGTAGATATATTATTGGCGACCAAGTGGAGACGATTGGAAGACGCTAGAAGCTGACTCAGGGGACGGGCAAACTCCGATGCAAACTCATGCCAATTATGCACAGCCTGATTGGTCAGACTATGTCACATGAGTCTGTCATACGAACCCATGGACTGTACATATATGTGCCTACATTGCAATAACGGGTAGATAGATTACTGTACTTGCGGAAATTACGGGAATAGGGAATCCATGATGCTCCAGTGAGAGTTGTTGGGTATCTAAAGTCGTGCTGATTTACATCAAGGGATGGAATGGTGGCCACACTGCCAGTTTCAGATCATCCTCATCGTCTGTCTCAAATTCCCCGATCCCCGACTATCCGATGAGGCTGCTCTGCAAGGTGGGTGAGAACCTCATGCCGGAGGATATGGTTGACTGCCGTGGTTTAGAGGGTTGTCGCTTGGCGTGCCTCATGCTTCCTTACGGGCTTTTCGGGCCTTTGCCTTCTTTTGCCGTCTCTGCTGTTTTTGTGCATCGCGACCAGCTCCTCCAAGCCTCCGTTGCTTCTTGGCTGTCTTGAAACCCTTGTTCTGCGTCTCAGTCTCAGTCGCCTCTGCTCTGTCCGATTGAGAAGAATGGGCAGCTTCTGTATCCACCTCTACATTTTCCTTCGAGTCAGACTCGGAATCGTTGCTGGGAACAGCCTTTCTTTTAGCCAGCATGGCAGCTTTGAATTGGGCTCGTGCCCTCTCCTTGGCCTCTCTCTCAGCCCTCTCCAGGTCAATTTTGTCATTACCCGCCTTGTCATATATTAGTCGTTGATTGAGCGTCTGTAACTCATTAGAACTTACAAGGCCGTGCTTAATGAATCGATTGGCAGCCGCCTTATCGAGTGTCATAGTCCGTTGTTCAGACTCAGTTTCCAGGCCCTTGATCTTGTCAAAGTATTGTTTCACGCGGGTGAGTTCTCGGAACACAGGATGTTGTTTCGCGTCGATGCCGTGAAGTCGTAAGAAAGCTTGAAAATGGTCAGACAAAGTTTGGGTGAATGCCCAAGGGGGGTTCTGCATACAGAAGATTAATGATTCCAAAGTGTAGGTGATCAGCACGTGAAGCTTGGCCTTATCTAGCACTGGTAAATTCTTGGACGTTTGGGGTAAGGAATGAGCCAGAAAAGGCTCAAGGACTTCTTCTAGGTCATCCACCTGATCATCCAGCTGCTCCAGCAGCGGCAGTAGTGCTGATGTGTCCATGGCGTTGTTCAGTGCAAGATGGAATGTCCACAGGTGCTTTCAAAAATATTAAACCCGGTGGAAGTTAGGCGGTGTGGACAGGCGGTGAAGAACCGGACCCCTATTATTTGGCCAAGGCTCCTTGCGGGCATTACATTGCTATTCCAGTCATTGTCTCTAATGGGCGCTAAAGACTCCAGGGTGCTGGCAATGTCACAATGCAGCTCTGAGATCCTGTCACAATAACTGGAGTCAATTTCTTGTCGCCACTGATTTATTGTCCAACTCGGGTCCGTCATTCGGGGGACGCTTGCCCCGACCCCCAATCGCCGTGTTGCAAATACTCGGACGCCGCCCGCTACAGCGAGGTGGGCTTGTCCAATTTCGTCTTTTATCTCGGCCCCAAGTCGTTGAAGGAATAGCATCCCGGTATATGTCAACGTGGATGCAGGATGTGGATGAGCTTTCCCACGACCCCGGCAAGCCCCGATTGTCAGGACGAGTGCACATCCTCGGAATCGGCAACGTAGGGTGTTTTGTCGCCCATGCCCTGGCTTCCCGGCAGTCCCCGCCTCCTATCACTCTACTGCTGCACCATCCTGGCTTCTATGAGTCATTTTGCCAAAAGAAAAAAACCATCTCCATCGAGTACAACGGCCTTGTCGACAACTCCACAGGATTCGATATTGAGGTTCGGGCTAATGGAGCATGGCACGCAGCTCCCTCTTTGGGAAATCCAGACGATGGATCTGAATTCGGAGCCGAAGATCTCGCGCCTGCTGATAACACAGATGATGGGCATATTGAGTGTTTGATTGTCTGCACCAAGGCGAACCTCTCAAGAAACGCTATTCGGAATGTTCGTCATCGCTTGAACTCAGACTCGACTATTCTTCTGTTGCAAAATGGTGTGGGTGTCATCGAACTTCTCAACAAAGAGGTGTTCCCGGACCCACAAACCCGGCCAAACTATATGCAGGGTATCTTCAGTCACGGCCTCATGAAGCGAGAACAGTTCAAAATTCTCCATAAGGGCGTTGGAACAATGATTATCAGCCCTACTGTCAACGACCAGACTCCTCTAATCCAGGCAGATAAAGACGAGCACTGGGCACCCTCAACAAAGTACTTGCTTCGCCTCTTGACCCTCACACCTTCTCTTATCGCTACGGCTGACACCCCTGCCGGTCTTCTTCAGTGGCAGCTGGAGAAATTAGCCGTGAACTGCATCATCAACCCACTAACTGCGCTCAGCGACTGCAAAAATGGTGACATCCTCTATTTGATGAGCTGCACTCGTGTTATGCGATTGCTCCTTTTTGAAATTTCAAGTGTTATCTGTGCACTACCTGAACTCCAAGGAGTGCCCGGAATTGAGGCCAGGTTCTCTCCGGAGCGTCTACGCCGACAAGTAATCGATGTTGCCGCGAAAACAGGCGCAAACACCAGCTCGATGGCCCAAGACATGAAAAATCGCAATAGTACAGAAATCGACTTTATGAATGGCTGGATCGTGCGTCGAGGCGAGGAGTTGGGTATCAAATGCGTGTTGAATTACATGATCCAGCACTTGGTCACCACGAAATCGATGATCAAGAAACGGGACGAAGCCAAGGCAATCCCTATTGAGTACGGCAATCTGCTTAGTTTCAAAGAAACCCAACGGAATGAAAAGACTCCAGATTATTCGGACACACCAGATGATGTGGAGACACGAAAGAATGAAGATTCCTGGGGCTATGATTCACCGCGAAACTCCTTTGAACGTTAATGCGACATTGGCGATTTCTGCCCGTGGAAACGAACCTCAGATCGCCTGTCTGTCTCCTGAATGAGTTCTAAAGAGTCACCTTTGAAGCGGACTCACAAATGTCCTTGATTTGTCTCCATCGCCGCAACAGCGTCTCTGCCTTCTGGCGATGTGCTTTTACAATGGCATCAGACTCCATAGCAGTCCCTATAGCCTTTATGGCCGTCTCCGCCTCTCCCGCATAGATTCGAAGCCAGTCCTGGATAATCGCCTCTGTCTTTGCTTCATCCATGCCCTGTGCTGAGCCTTCGAGTACATAATTTCTCCAGTCTTCCTCTTTCATGTACTTTAAGCACGCTGCCATCACTGTACGGTAGCAGACACCTTCGGAGGTGGCTCGATACTCACTGTTATATATCAGTCACATGGTTATACTAAACAAAGTCAACAGTCATTCATTGCGTACCCATAGTATTGGTGAAGCCACAATTCCTCCTCCTCGGATTTACCGATGTTACGAAGGACAACGTCGTCAAGGTAGATGCAGTCCGACTCGTTTTTTTCCAGAAAAAACCCGTCTGGAAGTATGCATGAGTTGAATGTCGCAAAATAAGCGCCCCAGAATAAGGATAAAAAGCTCACATTCGGCCAAGAGGAAATCATTGGGGTGACTTCCGTAGCTCATGTAGACCTCCTCGCCCTCGTGATAGTTCTCAGTGGCTCGAAGCGTATATTCATTCTCATCAAATTTCACATCGCACTGGATTTGTGCCAACATGAGCTACTGAGACAATGAAATAAAGGGCCGAGGAGAGTAAAATAGATCATAACATACCTCAACATCAGAGTGGTTGAAATAATCGGCGAAGGGTAACAAAGCCATGGCATCATTCCGATCCTCCGGTGGCTCCTGACTCGGTCCAACCCAGTAGAAGCTCCGGGTGTTGAGAATGAGCCAGTAATAGGAAAATGTCTTCCAATCAGTCTCAGGCAAGGCAGACACTACGTCCGTCCATGCTTTGCGTAGCCGATGTTCCTGCTGTAGGACCAGATTCTGGTGCTCACTCTCGTACTTTTTCGTATTCGGCTTTTTGACAATGGTATTCCAGAGACCCGAGATACAAGGTGTGAGGAGGTTTTTCTGCGGTGAAGATGCATTGGCAGGGCTATCTGGCCATTTCAGGCCGCCTAGCTCAGTTGGCCAGAGCATTGGCAGGCTGTCTTCGAAGTCCTGGCGAGTTGGCCAAGTCTGGAACCACAGTGTGTATTTCTCCAGGGCTTCTTTACCTCCGTGGGTGAGGAATGCTGCAAGGATGGCTTGTACGGCCGTGCCAGTCGGAAATTGCTCTCTGAATGAGTCCGGGAGATCGTCCACGGTCATGATCACCTTGGTTGGAACCCGTACTACTGCTTCTCCTTTCTGATAGAGAGAATATGATCACGGTCAGACCTTCGGCAGTGTAGCATCGGGTGGTTGTTGGGTCTCCTACTTTGATCTGACGAGTGGCTATCATGCCTAGTCCGCGCCCTGGGAAACGCGCCGGCGTGACCCCGTTGACGATCACTCCTTGGTCGAGAGCCCACTCAGTGAAAGCCTCATGATTGTGACCGGGCCACCACTCTGGCTTCATTTTGAACAAGAAAGCCTATTCTTGTCTCAGGCAATCAAAACAGGGGTTCTGTGTCTATTAGGGCGTATAGTGAGCACAGGGAAAGGAGTCGAACTCACTGAGCGTCTTAATAAAGAGCTTCTGTGTATCGAGGTCAAGAATATGCTACAGGCGCAGAGATACAGGGTCCATGATTTCAGAGCAGCCCGTGACCATTGAAACTCGTCACAGCTCACAGTTGGTGACGATCAACATTGCAAGCTGAGTGGCGGATGTTTTTTTATCGATAACCTGCTTATCGCCCACTACGGTAGCCCGTAGTGTCCTCACGCGTCATCTTCCCGACTGTCGTACGATTCATGGCGAGAGCTTGATTCATGCAACGACACTCCTAGGAGATGGAATTCACCAGGTCAATGTTAGGCGGCCATGGAGCTTACCGAATTCGAGTCTCGGTCATATCAACCCCTTCACCTTTTGTCTGTGCTGTGCGGCCTTTCTCAGTTCTCAATCGCCCGCCGCCGAGTTATCCTGGCCATGTCCCATTAACAACCATTGAGCGCGGCGCTCTTGCCGTTGGATCAGCCATTGGATCACTAATAAATCCTCGGAGAGCAGGTAAATAGCCTCTTCCTTTCATTCAGCAGTGTCTGCATGGCATGTTGATCAACTCGTCCAACTACAAAGACTACAAAACAACTAGCTACTGACATGGAAACTATTAGACCTCATTGCAGCTCTCGGAGAGGCAACTGCAACGCCGTACTTTATTTACCGTCTTCGAGATGCCATGCTCTCTGATTCCACCGGCCGCCGCATCCTGCGCAACCGTCCCCGCATTACCTCCGAGACTCTTCAGATGTCCCATCTCCGCACTCTCCCCGAGAACTCTGTAGGTCGAACGTACGCCAAGTGGCTTGACCGAGAAGGTGTATCCCCAGATACGCGAGATTCAGTTCAATACATTGATGACGAAGAATGCGCCTATGTCATGCAACGTTACCGGGAGTGCCACGATTTCTACCACGCAGTGACGGGCCTTCCAATCTTCGTTGAGGGAGAGTTGGCGTTGAAAGCGTTGGAGTTCCTGAACACACTGCTGCCTATGACTGGACTCAGCCTCTTTGCGTTTGTCCGCATGAAACCTGCTGAAAAAGAGCGCTTCTTGTCATTGCACCTGCCATGGGCTGTGCGCAGTGGGCTGAGCAGCAAAGAGCTTATCAATGTTTACTGGGAAGAGGTGCTGGAGCAAGACGTCGATGAGTTGCGCATGCAACTGAATATTGAGCAGCCACCCGATCTGCGAGAGATTCGAAGGATGATCCAACGGCAGAAGAAACGAGAGAGGGAGAAGCAGCAGCAGATGACGCACTGACTACCCTAGGCCAGTCGGGGTGGTTGGCTTTCCTATTTCAATGCGTGTATTATCACCTTATAATGTAAAGGATATCCCCCCAATCGCGATGAGTATGTGAGATTGCCTGGATAAGAAATAAGTGCCCAGACCGCAGCGCTTGCAGTAGCGTTCCAGTCTTTTGAGACCAGCATCTGTGACAATTAGGTGAGATATATTAGGAGGAAGAATGTAGAATAAAAAGAAATACCAAGCTGATGAGAAGTTACTGCGCACTCATAAATCGTTACAGGTCAAGTAGATCGTCATCGTCGTCCCAGCCACCTTTGCGCCGACTGATCACTATTTTGTGTCCTTCTTCCTCCTTGCGCTGGTTCTCTGCCACTGCATTGAGGAGCTCCTTCAGCTGCTCCTCGGTGACCTTCTGGCGCAACTGGCCAGTTTGAGCGAGCATAATGAGCCTGTTCTCAATGTCGATGGCACGTGTTTCCTTGACAAGGCGGATGCGGCCTAAGCGATCTGCGGCGGCGGGGTCAAGGATCTGGTTCATGATGGCGGCGCGGCGTTCGACTGGGGGAAAGATGGAGTCAGAGAATGCAGACGGGAGATGTGGCTTGTGTTCATTTTGGGCTATAAATGAGGAGCGGACCGGCGAGTGGTTGCGATGTTTACCACCTGGTGGATATTGTGGACGGTTGGAAGATGGTCACCTACATTCAGCTTGCCTGGAGTGTGTCCGTTAGTTTAGAGGATGCATAGTCTTATCAATAAGACCGTACTTACTTCTGCTGTTCCTGTTGATTGCTATCCTGGCTAGCACCTCCACGCGATCCGCCCTGCTGCTGGAGCTGGGCAAGACGAGCGCGCCTGATCTGTCTCGCATTCTGAGCGTTTGAAATTAACAGTCACAATATAAACTGGGAACTCACCTCCTCCAGCTCTGCGTCCGCCATGTTGTAACTGTGTACCGGAGAGAGTGTAAGAGAAGATCGAGGTTAAGGTTGGACGGCGGAGTTGAAAGGCAAAGATTGAGTGCGCCACCCCACTCGGGCCGCCTGAGGCTGCCACGCGGGGAATCCGGGCCTGACGGCCGCCTCTAGATCAAGATGTGCAAATAATATCGACGGGTTTCATGAACTTGGCTTCTCAGGTGGGTGGGGGTCTGTTTGAATGCGAGGCATAGCATATCCCTCCCAAGGTAGCTCGGAAGTTGCTTATCGGAGCACGCATCTGTACTTGATACTTGACGAGTGTCGGTGAAATATCGGGAGTGCTACTGCTTTAACAAAAAGCACAAGGTCTCAGTAGATTAGCAAGTAGAAAGTATAAACTCGTTGCGAAAACGCACAAACAGCGCGAGATCCTTGAAGGACGCGTCCGAAGCCGCACCGGGGGCCGCTGCTGTGCCCCCTGAGTCTGAGTGGCTATGCGACTGAATAATAGGTACCATTTACAGTTCAGTGTGATTCTACGACTTTTGAGAACGATAGACCACATACTGTAGGCATGTCCTGGAAATTCGAGTTTCCGGAGTGACGAACAAAGTTATACTAGTGACTTTATAGTACAATAACTATATTCCGTCTCGCGTGGTCCTCATGCACACCAGACCTTGCCCATGCGGGTTTGTGGAGATCGAGGCCAAGTCCTGGTGCTGTCAGGCGTCCCAAGAAAGCCGATCATATCTGCCCATTGATTTCCCCAGAACACATGGAGACGCACTCCAGGACTGAATTTGGAAACGACCGATGTCGTAGATCCAACCGATTCGTCACCTCGAGCGAGCCGATCACCTGCGTCCGGCGTGATCGCATGACTAAGCGCGCTTGTTCGCCTCCGGGCTCAACGCTGCCACCCCCAACCTCGTCTCGACTCTCGCACTTCGTCGGCGGATGCTGCCCACCCGAGTCGATTGATCTTCTCTCTGCCTTTCTTTTTGTCGATCCTTTCTGCCTCATTTGCTCCTGTCGAGTCGGCTATCTCTTCCATCTGCCGACCTCCCTAAACGCTTGCGGGGACCGCTATCTCCGATCATATCCCTCGACTCTGTGAATGGCTTCGGCACCTCACTGTTGACTAGGGTGCGTCTGGATGTGATTCTATGTTTGCGGCCAATCGGAAAGATATCGCCCACCGCCCTTCATATCACATTCCTTCGATGCCATCTACGCCACCCATCATGGCCGAGTAAGTCTTGGAACTCAAGACACCTTCTCGGCCCAGCCTGACGGCCACTAACATCCGGCGCAGTCTAATTGCATTTCAAACCTATCACCATAATAACCTCCGGCCGCCTTCCACCATGATTCCGCGCCACGCCCACAAGCGATCGCTTTCTTCCGAGCATCGAGCTCTCTCTCCCGATAAGACGGTTACTAGGGCCAAATCCACCACCGACCTCACCCAAGTCGTTTCCAAGACCAGCCACAACTCTCATCACCCGAACTTCGACGAAAGCAACTTCAGCACCTTGCGAGATCCACGATTGGCTGTCAGCTCAGATATTTCACCATCCACGTCATCGACCCATCACCCTGATTTGAGCAACGAGGTCGCAGCGCTCAGTGTGAAACTTATACAGGCCATCAACAATCAGACTACATTGGATGACGACCTAGTTGCCACGCGCCAGGAGCTTGAGGTCGCCCAGGGCAGAATTCAAGCCTTGGAGTTTCGGAATGACAAATATCGCCGAGACTTGGACGAGAAAGTCTACATCAAAAAGTCTGATGCAGACCGTGAGATTCTGCAATTGAAGACTGCGCTTGCAGAAGAAAGAGTACAGCGCGCGGCGGTCGAAAAGGGGAAGAAAGAAATTGAACAGGAGCTAGAGGCCCTTACGGCTGACCTATTTGAAGAAGCCAACAAGGTAAGTCTGTCTGCCGCGTTCCGTCAAAAGCTCGGTCTAACTCTATCTCAGATGGTAGCTGCAGCTAAGATTGAC
This sequence comes from Penicillium hispanicum, assembly GCF_028827665.1. Taxonomy (NCBI): domain Eukaryota; kingdom Fungi; phylum Ascomycota; class Eurotiomycetes; order Eurotiales; family Aspergillaceae; genus Penicillium; species Penicillium hispanicum. The sequence goes on from NW_026623193.1 coordinate 1,655,736, forward strand.
CGGGAGGTGGTCGAAAAGAAGAATGAACAACTACGATCGCAAATCAAAGACACGGAATTGCTCCTCGCATCGCATCAGGATCAGCTGGCTGAGCTCAAGTCAGTCATGCAAGGGATGAACATTTCCAAAGACGACCTAGATGCCCGCGCCAACGCTCCCACTGCGCCCCCTTCACCGGCCGCACCTCTGCCAACCACAGGGTCCAACAGACTAGAACCTGAAGCTGACCATGTTGCTACAACTGTATGTGACCCTGAAGATCTGGAGCCTGGCCCTTCATGCAACTTCCCCGACATGATTCGCATGGTCTGTCGCACCGATCTGCAGGCCTACGAAGATTTCCGGGAGCTATTGGTGCTCTCTCGAAGCTCCAAGCCTCCGAGTCGCGCGGGAAGCGGATCCTATGCGGGCTTGAATGTCATGAGCTTGGCAGGTTTTGGTAGTGGAGTATCTACATCGAATAATTCGTCCCCCACAAAGGGCATCACTCACTCGCCGAACGGTAGTCTTTCCTCACAAACTGGCTCGCATATTCCTCTCAAGGAGACTCGATTTTACAAGCGGGTTCTCATGGAAGATATCGAGCCCACATTGAGACTCGACCTGGCTCCTGGCATCTCATGGCTCACTCGACGTACTGTCCTTAGCAGCATTTGCGAGGGTAACCTCGTTGTGGAGCCGATGCCATTGACGACAAGAAAATACGAGTTCCCTTGCTCTGTCTGTGGTGAACGTCGACCGGGCGCTCATAATGAACGAACGCACCGTTTTCGAACATCCGACAGTGAAAATGCTCAGCGATATTCTCTGTGTATTCAGTGTCTAGAACGAGTTCGTTCATGCTGTGAATTTACGGGCTATCTGCGTCTGATTCTTGACGGACACCTCAAAGCGGGAGATGTTGATGAAGAAAAGGATGTCTGGGAAGAAACTGTCCGGCTCAGAGAGCGGATGTTCTGGTCGCGCATTGCAGGTGGCATCGTTCCCCTAGTCGGCCGGCCGGCAAGGTTTGGAATGGAGCCCAACGAAATGACACCTACCGACACCTCGGCCGAAAACGAGATCCTGCGACTTCATCAATCAAGCGACACCGATACTCAGCACGCGGTTGATGATACATCTGCAGGACCTGAGACCCTTCAGCATGCAGTGAAGACGGCCACAGTCGATTCCTCGGTCCCCGATGTTGAGGTGGCAAGGATCGCGACTCCTGAACCTCAAACCCCTGACAAATCAATTGCCGATGACCCTTCATCGGCGATCCCTCCAAGGAGATCCTCTGTCGACTCTGATCCTAGCGTCTACCAAGAAGCCTCTGGAAGTGTGGCAGCCGAACCTGCGGAGCCCGTCGTCGACCGTCTTCCTCTCGCTGATGGGAAAGAGGACACTGGCAAAGTCGCTGATGTGATTGCTGAAATTGTCGACCCGGCTACCCAGCAGCCTTCATCCCTTGATTCAAAAGACGCTATTCAAGACGCTCACGTAATAGCCAAAACTGAAACTCCGCCCTGACTACAATGACTGCATGGCATGCCATGGTTTCATGACCCGACTTAATGTATTATTCCCTTAGTGCTATTTGCACATATCTTGAGCGAACTTTGATAGACACCTGACGTGCCTTGGCAATGCTTTCTACGCCTTGAACTCTACGCCTTCTAACTGTTCCTCTTTGCATTCGTCTTTTTCGCATTCGATCTCCATCCTCCTTTCTGATCGAGATGCCACCTATATTCTGAACAGTTCTTCGCTGTATTAATATTATTACCCCCTTTCTATCCTGTCTACATTATTGTTCATCTTATTCTTTCATTTTGATCTTGATTTTCGTGGTCGTGCCGGTTACTTTACTTCGCTTGTATCGATTTACAGCCGTATTCAATCCAGTAATTTGCTTGGGTTGGAATGAACGCTTGATATATAACCGATGGCCTTTGTTGGCATTTCGAGGCTTCGTTGGCTCTGACTCTATTCTACGCCAATCGGTATACGGTGTAGCTTAGTGATGTTCATAGACGCGGGAGAAATAGTCCATGAAATGATGATATTCCAAGTTCCTAAATGGCATGATTCTATTTCTAGGCAGCCAAAAACTTATCTACAAGAGGCGTCCATGAAATACTCTTTGATGCCCTGGGGATGTCAGCATCTACATTGAGAGCTACTTGTCAGGCCTCTTCGCCAGATCTGCCTGGCGTCGAGTGGATTCTTGGCTTGGAGGATAGATGTAGACTGACAGGCTGCAAGGTCTGATAGCTCATGGAATGAGCAGATAGTCCAATGTGTGGGCGAAGACGCTATCCAGAACTGGATCGAAAACAGTTGACCTGCGAGCACACCAGAGGTGGCGTGGTCGCCGTCCAGCCAATGGGGAAGAAATAAAATTATATCCATGACTGACAGTATAGAGCGTGCGCCCGCGCGCGTTGGTCGTAGGTATCCGGAAGAAGTCGATGGCTCAAGCTGGTATGACCAAGACAGCGCTCACGAAAGATCATATTGTCGTCGAAATGATAGATATTAACTATACAACCGGCACACCGTCCAATTCCATTCCTAGATCTCCCCGAAGCAAGTACACGCCTTAAAACTCCAGATGTGCAATCATGAACGGGAATGAAGAGACTATGGGATTTTGTTGCAAGGTAAAAAGTATCGGCCTTGTCCAGCCTGACCGTGAATTATTGCTTGGCAAGTTGGTGAATGTGCCGTAGTTGATCCTCGATGTTCATACTTTGCGGATTAGGGGTACCGGCTGGTCCAACCGTTGGTGCCCCAGGTACACCAGGGGGTAGGGCACCCTTTGGTGGAGCACCGCCTACCGCCATGCGTTTACGGCGAGCCCCTTCCTCCGGGTCAAGATTGGGGGCAAGGGAAGAGTCGAACACGTCACTACGCTGACTGGCCAACCGTTTGAGATTATTGACAACATCGACAGTAGAGAGGTTGGTGGTAGCACTGCGCGACTCCGCCTTGGCGCGTTGTTCCTTCCAGCGCGGGTCAAGCAGCTCAATACGCATATGCTGATCCAGCTCTGCCACGGGAATCTGCTGGTGGCAGTTCGGACAAAGCGCAGTGGCACCGGTTGCTTGTTGCCGGCGAGCCTGAGCGCGGGGCACGTAATCTGAGCGAATGCGCATGGGTGGCTGGCCTGGGGGAGCAGGCACGGGGGATTGAGTACGTCGCTGTTCTTCAACCTGCGTCGCATTCGGATATCGTATGGTATGGTCCATTTCCGCAGGTGGCGGGTGCCGACCGTGGGCTTGTACAGGGTAAGGCGAGAAAGAGGGTTGTGGCACGAGAACCGGTTCGGGGACTGCTGGATAGGGATTGTAGTAGGTGGGAGCATCGAGGTCGGTAGGCATAGCCTCTTCAATGCGCAATGGATTAAGAGACATGGCAGCCTTCTGCTCGAGGGAGGCAGATTGTAGATCCGAGAGAGAAGTCGGCGGTGGTAGCTCTGTTTGCTCGTCGGTCTCGGTGAACATCACTGTCTCGACCACCACAAAGTCATGCCAGTCGATTTGTGCGTATTCGATACGCTCCTGTTCCTCTTGCTCTTCCTTCTTTTGCTTTTGCTGTTCCTGATACTTGACCCACTCCGAGCGCTGCTTGGCACGCTCCAGGACATGATATCTATTATTCACATTTTGTTCCAGCTCCGCAGTCCGGCGGTCCGCCGTAGTTGCATCATTGATTCCTCCAGAGCGCAGCAAAATAGTATACTGGTCGACTAGCCGGGTGAAAAATTGGTAGAGACTGTGCTGAGGCCGAAGAAATTCGAACTGGAAATTGCGCGCTTCTCGCTGCGAAAGAGCAGTCATAAATGCTTTGCCTCGCTTGGCGACGAACAATGCCGTCAACTTGACCACCTCCAGATCCTGTGCATTGATTATGGGCATGCGCGCAGAGAAATGAAATGCAGGTGGTTCTGGGGGGCCCTTGGGCTTCTCAGGCTCAGCGGCTTGAACGGCTTCGCCTGGTCGTCCTGCTGAGACAGAGGTTCCACGGCCCTCCTTGATTTCAGTGAGGCGCCATTGATAGAAGGGCGTGTAGGCATCACCGGCGTTCAGGAAGGAGAACTTGGGGTTATTCTTTTCCTTGTCGCGAACACGTTCTAGAAGGAAGAAAACGTGGGTGAGTGGTGAGTATACAGACAAATGAGAGGCCATGGATCAAACATACCTTCAAAGACAGGTCCATTTCGCGCGACGTAGCCAGCGGTCTTCTCGACGATAGCTAGATTGCAGGATCAGTCAATTTGTTCGTGCCACGCGATACCAGGAATCCACTCACCTCGAATATCCTTGGGAGGAAGCACCAAGCCCTCTGGGGGCTTGTTCATTTCCTCCGGAAGGGGGGTACTTCCGTTCGATGACTCCATGGCGAGGGTGAGGACGAAGGCACGAATGATGGCGAAGAGCAAGCCCTGGAGTCCCGATTTGGGCGAGTTGCTGACTGTACATGGGACACGGCGGCCACATGTGGCGGTGTAGCCAGTGGCGGTGCATCTGTGTTTGTTTCCTTTGTTTCTCAGTTTCCAACCGCGGAAGGTAAGGTTGTTTCCGGCTGCATGCAGTCATTATTACTCTTGTCACTAATCTATCAGCAAGTGGCAGAACAATACACCCGAGCCTCCGTAAAAACTACTTATAATGGCAGGGAATGAACCATTCGCTGGTTCTCGTAAGTACCTAGGAATTTCATAGTATCATAGTACCTCGACACGACACCACACTATGTACTACTAAGAGGCAGTACGACCAAGTACGTACTGGAGCCAGTCAGCCGACGGGGGCGGAAATCTTAAGGGGCCGTTTGGCGCTCACGTTGTCCTCCGCACGTCGATCTGGCCTCAAGTCGGTCTCGCACGCTTTCGTCCATTCTCTTGCCCGACTCTTTCTTTTGCTTTGTCTTCCCTGTCATGGGTTCTTCTTTTCCTTTAACCATCCACGATCATTAATCGCTCGCCTTCTGCGGTGACGGGCTGTTGAGAGCTCCGAAATTGAAGCTTTCAGCAGCTATTGTTTAACGCATTCAATTCTCCAAGTTTCTGCGATTGAATCGCTGTCCGACTAATTCTTTTTCACCACCTCTCCTCTTCGTGTTCCGGTCGCCTTGGCTCGACCTTCTGAATTGTCTAATCCCTGCGACCTTGATTCCTTCGCGCCTTCGAGGACGCTCGACCGACAATGGGTCAGAAGTCGAAAGACACGCTGGCTGTCCGGCCTCAAAGCCGCGGTCGGCGCTCTCCCAGCCGGTCACCCAAGCCCAAGGATCACAAGTCGACCAATGTCACCACTTATGCCTCTGTGGGAGTCAAGAATTATGATATTCTCAATCTCCCGCTTTCCGATTACAAACTGCTGATTTTGGTGACGCTGGTTGCCGCGGCCGTGCGCCTGTTCCGCATCTACCAGCCTACCAGCGTTGTCTTTGATGAAGTCCAGTGCGTTTCTTGCCAATCTCCTTTCAAGAATGTGCAATTGCTGACGATATGTGCCTCGGTTTAGTTTCGGAGGCTTCGCGACGAAATATATCAAGGGGAAATTTTTTATGGATGTACACCCACCGCTCGCCAAATTACTGATCACGCTGGCTGGTTGGCTAGCTGGTTTCGACGGCGAGTTTGATTTCAAGGATATTGGCAAGGACTATGTGATCGCCGGCGTTCCCTATGTGGCCATGCGCATGTTGCCCGCCATACTGGGCGTACTCACGGTTCCCTTGATGTTTCTGACGCTCAAGGTCACTGGGTGCCGAACCTCCACCGCAGTATTTGGTTCTGGACTAGTTATCTTCGGTAGGACCTCGACCTCTTGTTTCCTGCAGGCCTGATCTAACACCGATTTAGATAATGCACTGACCACTCAATCCCGGCTGATTCTTTTGGACTCTCCACTGGTCTTCTTCACCGCTCTAACGGCTTTGTCCTTCAGCTGCTTCACCAACCAACAGGAATTGGGACCCTCTTACGCCTTCCGTGGCCCTTGGTGGTTTTGGCTCGCTGCTACCGGAGTCTCACTGGGGGCCACTCTCAGCACCAAATGGGTCGGTCTCTTCACCATGGCCTGGGTTGGATCCCTCACAGTGCTCCAACTATGGGTGTTGCTTGGCGATAGCAAAACTGTCACTCCGGTGGGTTTCCATCGTTTTCTAACTAAATCGGAATCGGAGACTAACATGAGAGGATCTAGCGCTTATGGTTTAAGCATTTCTTTTCTCGGGCCTTCTGTCTTATCGTGATCCCTGTCGCATTCTATATGGCTATGTTTGCCATCCACTTCATCTGCTTGGTCAACCCGGGCGAAGGAGATGGTTTCATGTCTTCGGAGTTCCAGGCCACCTTGAACTCGAAGGCGATGCAAGATGTTCCTGCCGATGTTTCTTTCGGTTCCAGAATCAGCCTCCGTCACTTGAATACCCAGGGTGGCTACCTCCACTCGCATAACCATATGTTCCCAACTGGCAGCAAGCAACAGCAAATCACGCTCTATCCTCACAAGGATGACAACAACCTCTTCATTGTGGAGAACCAAACCCAGCCATTGGGTCCGTATGGAGAGGTTGAAGGACCATATGCGTGGGACAACCTGACCGCGAGCGACAACTATATCGAAGATGGAGCCATCATCCGCCTTTACCACGCGATGACTCACCGTCGAGTTCACTCGCACGACGAACGCCCACCGGTGACTGAGGCTGATTGGCAATTCGAGGTTTCTGCCTATGGATACGAAGGCTTTGCTGGTGACGCCAACGACCTGTTTAAGGTTGAGATTGTGAGATCTATGTCTGACGGCGAGGACGCCAAGAAGCGACTACGCACTATTCGGACCAAGTTCAAACTTGTGCACATCATGACTGGCTGTGTCCTGTTCTCCCATAAAGTCAAACTTCCTGACTGGGGATATGAGCAGCAGGAAGTTACTTGTGCTCGTGGTGGTACTCTGCCCAACAGTGTTTGGTACATCGAATCCAACAACCATCCGCAGTTGCCTGCCAATGCCGAGAGAGTGAACTACCGTAACCCCGGCTTCCTTGGTAAGTTCTGGGAACTACAAAAGGTTATGTGGACCACCAACGCCGGTCTGGTCGAGTCGCATGCCTGGGATTCTCGCCCACCGTCATGGCCGACTCTGCTCCGTGGTATCAACTTCTGGGGTAAGGACCATCGACAAGTTTACCTTCTGGGCAATCCAATGATTTGGTGGACGTCCACCGTGGCCATTGGTATCTACTTCATCTTCAAGGGCATCTCAATTCTGCGGTGGCAGCGAAGCTGTGGTGACTACAAACATCTCTCGTTCAAACGCTTCGACTACGAGGTGGGCACCAGTGTTCTGGCCTGGGCTTTCCACTACTTCCCCTTCTACCTCATGGCTCGACAGCTCTTCTTGCACCATTACCTCCCAGCTCTCTACTTTGCCATAATGGTGCTCTGCCAGGAGTTTGACTTTGTCACAAGTCGGATCAAGAGTTTGGGACTTGCGTCGAAACCCACCATGGGTAAGGCTCTGATGGCCATCTTTCTAGTGCTCAGTGTTGTGGTGTTTACCCTTTATTCTCCCCTCATCTACGGTAATCCCTGGACACAGGATGCTTGCAACAAAGTTAAGCTCCTGAGTTCCTGGGACTTTGATTGCAATACCTTCCATACCGACGTAAGTGTTCCAGAGTGGAGACCCCCCCGTCGGGGATATTAAGGATCTCAAGCATCCCATGGCTGATACGGACAATGAAACAACAACAGCTGAGCGATTATGTGACCGAATTCTCCACTCTGAACCAAGCTCTTCCGACCGAGACCACCCACCGCCCCCCGCCGGCTGAGCAGGCACAGTTCCAACAACAAGTTGCAGCTCTCGAAGACGAACAGGATGAGGCGGCCGTCACTTCTCCCAAGCTGGCCGGCTCCGTGGCCCGCGTCGAATATCGTGACCAGCTTGGGAACGTTCTCCCAGAGGATCTTGTCGCCTCACTCCGCGCGGAGGGTAAAGTGAAGTTCGAAACCCGTTTTGAGTCGCAATCCCGTCTTGAGAATGCGCAGGAAATTCCTATCATCGATGGCAAGCTTGCTCCCCCGCATGCACCTCCGCACCCCGACATAGAGGGCCAAAACCCCGAGACTGGTGGTAAGCCGGAGGATTCGGTGCCGCCCGAGAGCCCTGCATCCATTGCGCAGGGCAATGAGCGTTCTGCTGAGAAGCCTAGCTCCTTGGAGGCGAAGCCTGCCAGCGAAGGTAATGAAGCTACTAAATAATGGCTGAATTGGGACTGCGAAAGATAGATTGGAGGTTGGTCCAAACTTCACACCATGTATCATGAAACCGAATAACAGTTTTTTCTTCAATCGTGATGATTTGCTTCTGGGGATCGATCATCATTCAAGTGTCATATAAGCATTCCTCTTTACCATCTATTCAAAGTTCGGGCGGTTGTCGGGTTGAGGGAAGATCCATTTCCTGAAGGCTCGGGTCTATGGAATCGAACCATGGCCTTGCACGCACATATCTACAATAATGGTAACGTCCGATGAAAGGCGGACACCAACCAGAATGTATAAAGAACTGATTTCCAATTGACTCTTTATCTGAACACCGGCACTATGCACAAGTCTCCGGTGATCGCAATGACAAGTCCGCACGCTTTCTTCCCGCCCACCTTTCAACATGGTCTTAGTATACAGCAGCCAGCTGCGGAAGCGGCGGTTCGCACTCGCATGATCGTTCTAAGAGCTCGTCTAGAACCATCTAGTAATCCCACTCTTCCTTGCCGTACTTGTTGAATTTCTCGTGGAGGTCCTGTAGGACGAAGTAGTCAGCAAATTACAAACCGTACGACTTCTGGCCAAGTTTGCGCGCATCGCCTCAATACGCAATTAAAAAGGAAAGTTGTCAAGGACGGCACAACGCTGAGCGGGGGTTGGCGTACCTCGGGAAGGGTAACATTTGGGACGATAACGGTGTTCATGGCGCTGGGGGCAGCACGAAGAGGCTGGTTCTTGTCGCCATGGGGATGATACTGATATTTGTAGATCTTCCCATCCTCGGATGTGTTGTTCCAGGGCATAGCACTTTCGCCAATGCGGACGTTGCTCTCAGAGTTGACTGAGGTAGGCTTGGACCCGAAGTACCTAAATTATCGTGAACCGCCTGGTTAACTGATTGCAATGTTGAGTCATTCGAGTCGAAATACTTCCGGAATAAGCTTGTTTGTCGAGGTGTGCATTCGGGAGAAGCAGCGACATTGCCTCTCACAAACAAGCGATATAGGGATCATATGAGAGGTTGGGAAGCGGATACTCACCAACCAGCGATCAGGAAGGCACCAGACATGACACCAAGGAGAACCTAAAGTGTCAATTGTTAACATTAAAGTTCTGAGGTCAGTCAATGCCAGTTAGAATATCGTACGTAAAGCTCGGGGTCACGCTTGGGGGCCTTGTCGAGGCTGGCCTCCTCGACCTTGGAGGTCATGAAGCGGCGCGGGGGAGCACGGAAAACGGTCTGGCGAGCCAGAGCCCGGCGAGTAGCCAGAGCAGCAATGGAGGACATGGTTTCAGCAGTGCGTGCGTGGATAGGGAATTCGCAAAGGACTGGAGACGGGGCGTGAGAGAACCGTGAACATCGGATGATGTTGGAATGACACGTGATCCGAATGGGTGAGTCAGCGCCCCTTCGAGCTTGCCAATTTGTTGGATCGCAACGGGCTTGACCTATGATTGTGTCATTCCGCCTCGACTCGGGCGGACATTCCTACGGTTGTTCAGTGGGCTGTGATGTAATTTGCCTCCATCGATTGTTACTCTCTGTCATCGTTGTCGATGCTGCAGGTGGGTGCCTCTATTGTCTTCAACTCGATCAGGGGCTTGGTCTGCTCCCCCGGATTCTGGATTCGACGCGTCAAGGATGCAATCGCAAAAGGAGAGATGTATAGCTAACATGCTTACAGGCCATCGGTTTTTCTTTAATACAGTCTCTCATTCAATTCCGATTTCATCTAATCGTCGCTCTTTTTCTCACTGCTTCGATCAGCGACAACTGTCAACATTATCCTACAGTCTCTTCCCGATTCGCCTCTGCCACTAGCTCTTGTCGTCTTGAAATAATGATAGCACGAGTTGCCTTGAAGCAAATCTGAACATTTGTCTTCCAGAATTATGGCAAACTCGGCAGATCGCCCCGGCACCGGTGACGAGAACCCGCCCCGCGGACAGCAACATGTGCTGGGAATCCCTCGGCCTCCCTCTGTGGGAGGAATATCATCCCGAGTCACAGATATGACCTCAGAAGATGGGGAACACTCGCCATCGTTTACATCGCCACCGCCCTCACTTCAACCGCGTTCCTCGGTCTCAAGGCGTGGTCCGCCTCCAACCCGAAATTCAGTTGCTGCATCAAGCCAAGTGACGAGCAGGCCTGGGAGTTCAGGCAGCCGGCTAAGCCGGAGCCATATTCCGTCCTTGACGGCACAGGCATTTTTTCGGCCAATGAGTTCGCAAAGGCTGCAGGCACACCGAGGAGGCCGGCCCATGACCAAAGGGACGGTGTCCTCAGCCGACGACTGGACAGACCAAGCGAGTCAGAATCGGCGAAGTCTGATATCTAACAACACGCTCCCACCAGGATCGCAACCTCCTATGGATATGGAAGTCCCGCCGTCGCGCGGCACCGAATTCACGGACCCCATCATCTCTGACCGCAATACATCCAATGCCAGCCCTACGGGTAATACGACAATTCGAAGTCTCGGCGAGAGTGTCAGGCTTCTCCATGACCGAGATCAGAAGATTTGGCCTCGCCCCGGCCACTTGACTCTCAGTACGAAACACAGTGCACATACCGCGCAAGACATACCTCCAAGGTCGCCGCTTTCCTTCCTGTCATTGCAAAACAACCGATCTTCACAGCACAATCATGACGCACATAGTCATGACAGACTGTCCTCGGCTGGTTCGTCCCCGAGACCTATGGATGTCGAAAAGCAACAGTTGCAGAAATTTGGCTGGGGCAAAAATTATGAATACTTCACCGGCAACACGCTCTTTTGTGGCGGCGGACGGTTTCAAAATGCCAGGGACAAGCCCATTAACATTCTAACCGGATTACTGGTGGTGGTTCCCTCGGCCCTCTTTTTTGCATTTTCGTATGAAACCTCTTTCCAGTTGAAACAAATTTCTCCAGTTGGTCTCTAACCAGTGATCCAGGGCTCCTTGGTTATGGCACAATGTCTCTCCTGCCATTCCAATTTTATTCGCATACGTTTTTTACATTTGTTCCTCATCATTTGTGCACGCCTCCGTTGTTGATCCTGGGGTATGTGGTTATCTACCAATATCCTCACTCATCCCACTAATGAAACATGCTCTAGATCATGCCTCGGAATATCCATATCATGCCTCCCCCAAACCCTTCGGATGATCCGCTGTCTCTTGGTCCACCGACGAATGACTGGGTTATGGTCAAACTTGCCACTTCCGAAGTAGCTGCTATGGATGTGCCTGTGAAATACTGCAAGACCTGTAACATTTGGCGGCCTCCTCGATGCTACCACTGCCGTGTTTGCGACAATTGCGTGGAAACGCTCGATCATCATTGCGTCTGGCTCAACAACTGTGTTGGACGACGTAACTACCGCTATTTCTTTGCCTTTGTGAGCTCGGGCACGATCCTCGCGCTCTTTTTGATCGGTGCCAGTCTCTCCCACATCCTGGTCTACATGTCACGCGAGGGCGTGCCTTTTGACGCGGCGATTTCGAAGTGGAGAGTACCGTGGGCCATGGTAATCTACGGCGCCATTGCAGTGCCATACCCGGCATCGCTCTGGGTGTATCACCTATTTCTTGTTGGCCGCGGTGAGACCACAAGAGAGTACCTAAATTCTCACAAATTTGCCAAAGCTGATCGTCACCGACCCTTCACACAAGGCAATATTGTGAAGAACTGGATCACGGTCCTTGGGCGACCTCGTCCGCCCACCTACATGCAGTTCAAGCGGCCCTATGAAGAAGGCGATCAACGCTTGGCCATGCAAAAGCGCAAATATCTCGTCCGCGACGTCGAATCCCAGGCGGGCATCGAGATGCACGGTGTTGGTCACCATTAACAGGGCTGAACATTGCTATAAAAGTCACTTCCACATGCTTACCTCAATTCCCTGCTACGACCTGCGAAGACGACGATATGACTTTCCATTTCTGATCCCATCTGACTCATCTTTTCTTTCTGGAAATACCTCCCCCATCTTACAACTTTTTAATGGCTATATCCATACCCTTGCCTCGAGCACAGGGCTCTGTGTCCTGGAGTTTTTTCTTTGTCCTGAACCTACCACTTTTTCCTGATCTTTAATTTTCCAAAACTGACAGCTAAGCTCGGGAATTCGACGTCCCTCTTCTCTTCTTTTCTCTTCTCGTTTCTTGTCTCCCCTTTGTTTCTTTAGGTCTCTGTTCCTGTCTCATGAGCAGTCCGTGTATCAATTGAACATTACCGCCGTTGAATATATTGTATCATTAGCGAAATGGCACTCGTTAATCGGGTCCAGCGAATACCGAACCTCAAAGCATGTGTAGAATCGTCCCGCAGGGGGGCGTGAGGTACGAGGAATCTGGACATTCCAAAACGGAGCACCTAGGATCTTCATGTCATACACGTTCCCCCCCCCCCCTTTCTTCCCTTACTTGATTTTCGGCAAATCCACCTGTGTTGCGTTGTGCGGGTTGAGGCGGGTAAGTGTTGATGTTGCACGCGTCAGACATCCCATCGCCCTAAATTGATAAGAGGCGCGCGGGTGCTGATCCTCCAACCTTTCCCACCCCTGATATCTCCCGACTTGCACGCACGTCCGTCCCGAGACGGACGACTGTACACCAAACGGGAATTGTCTTCCTCTCCTTCCGCCTGATCATTCCGTTTCAGCATGGCGCGCCGTACCTCCCGCCTGTCCGCATCCGTGTCCGCGACTCCCGTGCTCGCTGACGTTCCTACTCATGAGACCCCCGACGCTACGAGTCTCGATGTCCCCGAACAACTCCTCACGCCAGAGAACAGCCGATCTGAAACATCAAGCAACAATGAGAACGCGTTGGCAGAGGACAAATCCATCACCCGGCGAAGATCAACACGTGTGGTACGCGCCTCTCTGCAGGCCGCTGAGTCGCTTGAGACCACTCCAATCGACAAGGATGAGACTACAGCCTCATCTAGCCAAGTATATGTTGAAAGTCTTGCCAACGCCAAGCGTTCGCGCTCTTCGCTACGGCACAGCATTGCAGTGATGGAATCATCTTTGTGGAACGGCGCGGCTGTTCCGACAGATGATATTCTGGCCGATGGCCACGCAATACCCCCCAACACGCCTCTCTCAAACTCTTCGCAAGAGTCTCAGATGGGGGACCTGTCTACCTCCCTCCAACAACGAGCCCTCCGAAAACGCATGGGAAGGGCCTTGGCCAAGGATGAAGCAGACAACGGCGAAGCGACACCCAAGAAAAATAGTTCTGATCAATCACGACGGCGCTCAGCACGCCTGAACATTGTGGATAAAGCCACGAATTTGTTGGATCGAGCCAACAGTGTTCTGGGAAAACGATCAAGGGACTTGGGTAAAGCCGGGAGAGATATTGGTCGCCGTGCTAGTCTCCGACCTCGACGTGTCGCATTGCCGGCGAAAGAGACCGCCTCAGCTACTACGGAGCCGGCACCAAAGAAGCGGCGGGTTTCCGAGAATTATTTGACGAACCGTCAGCCTAAGGATGTTTCTCCTGAGGAAGAACCGACGCCTCCGCCTCCGCCTCCGCCTCCACGCTATAAGCCCAAGATTTGGTTGACCCATGGGTTATATACGGGTCAGGAACCCTCAAACTCGCCTCCTAAGCAACGAAAGAGTAAGAATTCAGCCAAGACCAGCACCGGGCCCATGCAACGACGCATTCTCCCCATGCCTATGTTTGCTGGTTCCCGACTTGTGAAGAATGGCAGGGATTACAAGCTCCCATTTGACATCTTCTCGCCGCTTCCCCCTGGCCAACCCAAACCGGACGAGTGGCGGAAGACCAACAAGAGTGAGTGGGTGTTTTTCTTAAGTGTCTGCCTATTCTCGGTCCTGACTAACGGTGTTGTCATTCAGATGTTTTTGTGGGCGATGCTGCCAGTGAGTGGAAAGCTAACAAGAACTTGGAGCTCTCTACTTGCATGTGCTTTGAAGAAACAGGCTGCGACGAGAACTGTCAAAACCGCTATATGTTCTACGAGTGTGACAACGGCAACTGTAGACTGGGTCCAGAGTGTGGTAACCGCAACTTCAATGAGCTCAAACACCGAACCAAGGCCGGCGGAAAGTACAATATAGGTGTTGAGGTCATTAAGACTCCAGATCGAGGTTATGGCGTCCGAAGTAATCGCACCTTTGAGCCGAACCAGATTATTGTGGAGTACACAGGAGAGATTATCACCCAGTGGGAGTGTGAGAAGAGAATGCGAACCGTGTACAAGAACAATGATGTGAGTGTCATTTTCCAAACTCTGCTTTCATGGCTGACTTGGGAAACTAGTGCTACTATTTGATGTATTTTGATCAGAATATGATCATCGACGCCACCCGAGGATCTATTGCTCGCTTTGTCAACCACTCTTGTGAGCCCAATTGCCGGATGGAGAAGTGGACTGTTGCTGGGAAGCCGCGCATGGCTCTCTTTGCGGGAGATCGTGGGGTCATGACGGGGGAGGAGCTGAGCTATGACTACAATTTCGAGTGAGTTTGCTTTTCAACTACTTCATCTCTGACCCCATTGCTGATCATTTGTATCAGCCCATATTCCAACAAGAATGTCCAGCAGTGTCGCTGTGGATCAGAGAATTGTCGCGGCGTACTTGGTCCTCGACCAAAGGATAAAGATCAACGGCTCAAGGCAGAAGCTGCCACAAATGGCCTCGGGAAGATAAAAACCACCGCTAGAAAACGAAAGCGTGATGATGCGACGCAGGGTACTCTGGCGCCCCAAGGCAAGAAGCGCAAGCTCTTGAAATCAAATTCGATCAAAGCTGGTGTGCAGAAGGCTGTAGCTAAAGCCAGCACTGCACGTGGGAAGACGGCAACTAAAAAGACCGCCACCGCTTCAACAGTCGGTAGTAAGGCTCATGTTAAGCCTGATACGAAGAAAAAGGTCAAGTTGCCGACTGTCAAAGCACCAAGCAGAGTCAAGGCTAGCGTTCGCGGTCCCCGTCAAGGTGCAAAATCCACCAAATCGACCTCATCCTCGCCGTTAAAGAAGGCAACTCAACCTAAGCGTGGATCTGTCGAAACCAAGAAACAAACATCCATGGCTGCCGGTAAGTCTTCTGGGAGTCAGGACTCGCAGTCGCCTTCAAAACCCAAAGAGCCTCGCACCAAGATCCCAGCAAAGGCTAGAAAGCCTGCTTCGAATACCAAAATCCCTGTAAAGACAGCGGGGAACTCCAAGGCCCGCAGTCTGAGCAGCAGCGTCAACAGTGCAGCCCGTGGTGTGGCTCACAGAATAAAGGGAATGAAGAAGTAATATCTTCAATCTGTAGCAATCCTGTCATCGATGGCGACCCTGTTTGTCTCAGCTTTGGTCTACAAACTAGTTGACAGCTTGTGACTTCACAGCCATGGGCACCTGAAGGCCATCGGAACAGGATTTTCTTTCACCAGCTACGCTGTTTTATATGTTCCGTTCATTGGACTGAGGTCCACATCACTACCAAGTCAGCCAGTTCCTACCTACTTGATTGCAGCAGGGCAAGGCTACCCTTCTTGGTTCCAACTTGCCAACTTCGCCATTTATCATTCCACCTACAGTACTTTTGTACGCCCATTTCCCTTCCGATACAGGCCGGTGAACCCCAGCTTTTCTTGCAGTTTTTCGAGGTCATTCTGGCTTATTTTTCATCTTGCGCCGTAGCTAATTCCTCGAAAGACATTGCCCTGGCTGTGCCTTTAACTAGCATACCAGGTTGCATCTTGCTCAAGCCTCGATTATTGATTGGTCACTCTTCCATCTTGGCTCGGTTGTGTTGCTTCAATCAACTTTCTTCCACATTTCTCTGCTTGTTTCACTTCACCTTTTCTTCATGAGTTCTTGGCCTTTTATTAAAACCGAAGCGATGTTGCTCGGGGTTGTTCGCTTGGTGCCTTCAATGTGATTGTTGATGGACGTGGTTGGCTTATGTGGTTCATTGGATGGATGACCTTGAAATCGACACCTTTGTGGCCCTTTGAAGTGCGCCAGTTGTTTACATCTCGGGGCGTCCTTGGAAACTTCCTAATATCAAGCGCGGTAGACTGTCAACGTCGGTTCAATATTTCTACATAACCGCATCGTGAGGCGCAACACGGAAAGCACTGTCCATGGAGGAGCCCCCGTTCGCAGATTAGCATATGTTCCATAAATCCTTGCAAACATGACCAGGTCCCAGAAATCAGAATAGTTGTACATTGAAGACTACCCCGACTACGGAGCAGGAGCCTGAGGATTCGGCTGAGGTCCATCTCTCTTTCCCTCGGGAGCAGGTTCTCCTGCGGGCCGAGCTTCGGAATCTGATAATATCAGTCCCTCGCTGGTCTCGTCCGATGTCAGCGCTTGCTCTGGTTTACTATCTGGAGCAGAGGGT
This sequence comes from Penicillium hispanicum, assembly GCF_028827665.1. Taxonomy (NCBI): domain Eukaryota; kingdom Fungi; phylum Ascomycota; class Eurotiomycetes; order Eurotiales; family Aspergillaceae; genus Penicillium; species Penicillium hispanicum. Next base: position 1,672,370 of record NW_026623193.1, read on the forward strand.
GCCGCGGGGACATCAGCGAGACTGGCCGGTTTTTCTGGTACTGTCGCTGGGGCGGCGGGCTCGGTAGTCTCAGTAGCACCAAAGTCTGGTTCACCTGATTCGGGTCGAATAGGAGAAATGGGTTTTGGAGATTGAGCGTTAGAATCTTCCGCTGGTACTGGTTCTGGCTGAGGCTCTGGCGCTGCAGGTGTATCGCCCATTCCCGAATCTCCCTTGGTTTCCGTAGGGTCGGGGCCTGTCTCAAGGGAGTTGGAAGCATCTGTTCCTTTGATCCCGGCAACTGTAGAAGAATGAGTCTGCTCAGGTTCAACAGAGGGTGATGCTGCAGAGGCAGGCTCTTGAGCGGACACCTTGGGTTTCTCTGTCTCTTCTGACTGCTCTCTAAGGGGCTGTTCCAGTGCCGACTGCGTCGAGTCCTCTGCAGGTGTTGCTTCAGCGGGCTTTTCGGGGCTGGCTGATTCCAGGGTAGGCTCAATATTATTGCTGGACTGGAGTTCTGTGTTGACTTGACTTGTAGCAAGGTCAGTCTCAGTCTTGTGGACTGATGGCTTGGTCACAACAGACGCGACTGCGGGGTCTGCCTGAGTGGCTGGGGAAGCTTCCGGGGCGGGGGACTCTTCTTTAGGCCCTGACTTCATTTCTATTGTCGTTTCGGAAATCTCAGGAGCAGTAGGTGGCAGTTGCTCGGATGGCCCGGTTTCACCACTCTGCGTTTTGAGATCCGCCGGGGGTTCAGCCGTTGACTTTGACTCTTCAGGCTTCACTGCGGGAGAATCCAACGTAACAGAAGTAGCGGTATCAGCTTCATTCGGAGAGGGGTTGGTTTGTGACCCTGATGGCGCCTGGGGGAGACCTTCTGGCCCGGTCACAGACGAAGATTCTGGGCCTGATGGCTGGGTCTCGGCGGAAAGATCTGTCATATCAACATCCTTTGTGTCATCGGCTGATGAGTCGACTGCATGATGGTCCGTAGATTCGGTGCCAGATGGAGGCTGAGATATTTCAGGGGTCTTTGCATCTAACATGGATTCATCTCCCCCGTCGCTTTCATCTCCTTCTTCGCCGTAATCTTCCTCGTCGTCTTGGGCAGACTGGTCGATGGACATTTGGGAGCCTTCTTGTCCTTCATTCGCACTGTCCGCGCCGCCAGTGCCTTCTAGGGCCACGTTGTGGACAGTGGCCGCATCGGCTCCTTCTCCAGGCGCAAACATGACCTTCTTCTTCCTACCTTTGCCAATCCCCTTGCCCTTTCGCTTGGGAGGAGGAGGCCGTCGCTTGGGGGGTGTCATCACCGAGGCTGAGCTGGCTTCAGCAACAACCACACCCTCGGAGTTGACGATTCCAACGCCCTCTACTATAGTTCCCGGTGCTGGCGTCTCGGAGTTGACAGTTACATCATTTTGCTCCGCAATGGTCTGGACATCTCCGGTAACTTCGCCTTCAATCCGATGCCCTTCAGGGACCCAAGCCTCGTATATAGAGATATTTCCGTTTTGAGGATCGACTTTCTTGAACTTGGTTCTCCTCATGGGACCCGGCGTAGCCCCGGAGCTTCCATCACCAGATGTGCCACCGCCGTACAGCGAATGCAATCCCGAACGTCGCTTCGCCAAGAACTCCGCTTCTGCGGGCTCCAAATGCTTCGGGAGTGTCATCCACTTGCGGCTCGTGAAGCTGCGATCCGCCATGTGAGCGCCAGCTCCAGCTTGGTCCTCCGCATCAGCACCCTCCTTTTCAGTCTCCTCATTGGAGCGGCCACTGGACCGGATGTAGATGCAACCTGCTCGTGCTGCGCGCAGGAGAGCGCGACTGATAGGGGGCAAGAGCTGGCTGTCGCGCGGCATCTGCAGTTCGGGGAGTCCCGTGCCCCCGCCAGGACCCTGCACGCTGAGGTCCTGGTCATCAGTTTTGGGAACCTGCGTGTGGATGTGTGGTTGACGAGACCAGCGACGGACTGGCAATCCCTCAAAGACATCGTGATCGATTTGGCCGGTTCGGGAGCGCGTGTCGAGATGCCGCCCCGAGCGCGAAGATCTGAACTGCGCATGGAATTAGTAACTGATCCTTCTTCAGTATGAGGTATCTCATCTCCTCAAATTCCCACAATCTTGCGGGAGCTCTTGCAAAAGGAGGGTACGCGACCATCGCGGTTGCGGCAGAGACATACAGTCGACGGCATGGTAAGCGGCGCAGTGGTCGTTCGCCACCACAGTAGACCAAAAAGAGATGTTGTCGATGGGCAGTAAGATACCAATGGATAATTGAGATGATCTTGGGGGTATGGGCATGGATGGGCAGGTGGCACTTTGTAGCAGTTGGTCCATCGCGTTGCGAAACGGCGCAGGATCTCGCTGTAAGGGGATGTCACGTGATGTTCTCTCACTGCACCTTCTCTACATCTCAGCGGGCAAATATGGCTACGACGTACCTACAATCATACAAAATACACACAGCATGCAGAGAGTATAGTCGGGTTGTTCTATTCTGGTCGCCACAAGGAAATTTTGCACACAGAATGCGTCTGCAGTATAATACAGGAGAAGTGAATCAAGTTCATTAGGCTTGTTGCCATTGTCATTGACAAATGGATTTCAGCGCGGTGAATAGGCAGCAGTTATTCCAATCCAGGACACCTAATATGATTAATCCCAACTATGATGGATTAGCAAGGGTGATTGAGAATGCGACATATCAGATGGAAGCAGAGGCATACCCAGTATCCTTCTGACGAACAATCTCGCCCTGTTCGCCAGTTTCCTTTCCCTGTGGCAAGATATATCAGTTAGGTGATGATGCTGAAGTATGAGCGAGGGGTGCCTACAGTCTTCTGGCCCTCTACCACTAGTTTATCCAGTTGATAAAACTGGCTGATAACGGTTTGTCGCTGCCACATAGGTTAGCTTCCCTGAATTCCGGCTCGGCTGTTCCAGAGGAGATTCTTAGGTGTCTAGGGGTGCAGGTGCTGTACATCTTGATAGTCACCTGGCTACCACCCAAAGACCTATATCGTTCAAGCAAATCGAGCACTGACCTTCAACAGACGCAGATTCTGCAGCCCCTCCTGAACCAGTTCCTGTATCCGACGCTCCTCTGTTTCCGTCTGGTGCTCTCGGAACGAGTCACGCGTTTTCCGACGGGCATATTCGCGGAAGTTGTAGTTCGAGAACTGTGATGATTGTCGCAGCAGGGAGCGGAACTGTCCACACAGGCATCCATATTAGTGGGCTTCAACAAGACTTGACTGCAATTTGGAATCCAAGAGCCGTATATAGTGTCATCAGAGCCCTGCATGACGTACCAAAGACCGCGCCTGAAAGGCAGTATTGCGGTGGAATGTTGCCACAGACATTGTGGGAGGTTGAGAGACAAATAGAAAGGAGTAAGACAACGAGACTGAGGGAGAAGAACAAGAGAGATAAGACTGCCGGGAAAGTGCAAGACTCTTGATCTAGTCTGATTCCTGAGTGACTGTGATTGCGTCGACAGTCACCACACTTGCAGTCAGTTAAACACTGCAAACTATAGTGGCAGCGCAATCAAATGTCTGCACTAGGCCTATTCCACCAATGTTCTTTCGATACTGTTGATGTTCCAGGGCCAGACCGCAACGAAGCGTAGTCAACCGTGTGAGCGGAGGTGGCGGTTTGGGTTCCCGGGCTGACAGGGGATGCGATAAAGAAAATGATCAAAGGCGAACTGCACAAGCACGTCAGATCTGAGATGAGATATGATGCAGAGACCCCTTGGTCGACAAACGAGACGGAGTGATGAGAAAGGGAAGGGAAGTGCCAATGCGGGTCAAGCGCAGGGCGGGAAATTCTTTTGCGGTCGGAGACGCCAATGACGGAGTTACCGGGGCCGAGCTCCCACACTCCAGTCCAAGCAACCCCCCAGAACATCACGAACTTGTGTCCTCATTTCTCCTTTGATCGGTGCTGCTTTGCATCATGTCCCAATCTCCCACCTCCCCTGCATCACGACCGAGCTCGGTGGTCGACCTGAAGCCTGCGGGCTCTGAGGAAGCTTCCTCGGGGTTGGCCCAGTCGTTGGACACCCTGCTTGAGCAGTACTTGCATCTGCTCAACAGACAGCAGCACTTGCAGGCCGGTCTTTCCAAGCATATGTCCTCGGTATGGCGCCTGGATTTTCCACACAATCCTGCACAGGTCCTTGCTGATTCGCTTGATTAGGGGTTTTTCGCTCTCGCGCATGCAAACTATACCTGTTCCCCCGGCCGCCGATATGGCTCAGACTACTATGATCAGCGGATGAAAGCGAATTGGAAGATGTATGCATCCATAGGCTGAATCATCAAATCCCCCTGGTGGTTGACATGTCGACATCAACAGCTCAATCAACAATGGACCGGAAAGAGCCGAATACAGGACGTCCTCAGAGGATGGAAGAGGCAGTGCTCACACACGAACTATCACGTATAACGTCTGCCTCGAATCTACCCGCAACAATGACCCAGAAAAGCAAACCAACGGCGCAGATGAGGACAAGGACTCCGAGGACAAGCTCGACTCTGCGGGTTTGCAGACTTGCGAAATATTGCCAAAACAAGCTGCGACTCCTCAACTAGCTACCGGCACAGATGACCCATCTACTCTGGATTCTAACTCTGATGCATCGCCTCGGAAGGTCAAATCCGTGCCCAAGAAATTCCGTTCCAATGATCCCATCCACTGGTACGGGATCCTGGTGCCCCCATCTTTGCGCATCGCGCAGGAATCCTTCAGAGGGGCCATTATGACTGAAGTGCCGGAATTGGCTGAGACGATCGTTGAGATGCGTGTTCTCGAACAACAGATAACCCAATTGCGATCCGAGCTCGACGCGGAGCCCCCCAAAGAAGCTGATGCTACGAGATAGCTCCTTATGAGCCAGCTGAGTCTGGATCTGGTGGTATCTGGAGATGCCGCTGTGAGGTCCATAATTGTGGAATCTGCCAGTGCCTGAAGATACTATATCTCATCAGCTAATTACCTGCGGGCGTGTTTTGAACTGTACAATGCGACCCTGGAGTCCGTCACGAGAGCTAATATGTGCTACCATAATATTGTAGAACATTTATTCCATGGGAGGCTACCTTGACACGGCCCAGTACGAGATCCAAAGGTATTGCTACTCACTACGGCCCGTTTGTCCATGGACGAGGTTACCTAGGTAGTTATCGTTGGTCTAGTCACCAACGACGTCATCTGTATGGGGAACAGCCGCCTCATTCTTCTTCTGATCTGAACACCGCCAAAACGCATACTACGCAAATACTAGTACTCCCATCAGCATTGCAATGCATTTGGAAAACGGCAACCCAAAACATCGCAGTGGATAGCGTCTCACATTGGCCACACCAAGCGAGCTCGCCTCTCAATGTGAGACGTAGCGCCGGAGACTAACTCCTGAAAGCGTCCCCACCCGCACAGGATGAGAGCTGATTCGCTCATAGTCTCGAATTCCCCGAGCTGAAACCACATCCTGAAGGGTACAGACAATACGACGATGATCCTTGGTCGATCAGACTGGCCAATGCCCAGATCGACCGGTGAAGGTGCACTGGAAATCTAGACGCTGGTAGACACCGTTTCCGGGATGACTGTATGTTTGATCCTCTCGGTGGTATAACCTGAGGATCGTCTTTGCTGAAGTAGGTATATATAGGATGCCGGACTGTGAGCTTGGCTCCACTAGGCCGTTATTCCTAGTTTGATGGATCGGAGTACTGTGATTTAATTTTGAATGGCCCTGTTGGCCCTTGCGCGCTTGGAGAAAACGACGAGGGCTGTAATCTTAATCTATTTGATCTAATTAATCGAACTAATCTAACTAATCCCAGCCGAAGGGGTCGGAGGGTCAGACCATCTGCGACCTTCATGCTTTCTCTCCTTTCTTTCCTTTCTTTCCTTTCTTTCCTTTCCCTGTCGCCACTCTCTCCTTTCGTGCTCGAAGAGCTGGAGGCTCTTTCCCTCCCTTTTGTTTGTCGTCTTTGGTGCCCTGCAGTAAGTCGTTTAGAGTTGCTCCAAGTCCTACTCGTCGTTTGTGCTTGAGCTAAAGATGAGTGCACCTTTAGGACCTCCCCCTTTTTGGAGCGTCGCTGGTTTGATACCGGCGATCTCTCCCTTTCGTTCTTTATTCCTGACATCGTTGTCATTGTTCAAGTGTGGTAAGACTCGTCGATTGACCTGGGCCAATAAATTGGCGATCGGTATAGATCCTGACCCTGATGCCCGAACAGAGGCATTGAATGCCCTTTCCAGTCCTTTTGTGATCTATGCTATTGTTTAGATCTGTGCTCACAAGCTCTCTTCATTCAATACTGCTTACAAACATTGGCCAAACTGTTGCGACAGAGTCATTCTGACCGTGTGGACTCTGACGGCCTTATCCTTTCGTTTATTGCACCACGTTCGCTTCCTACTCGATCCGGGCATCGAGCAACTATTCCTCTTCCATTCCATACCATTCTGCAGTCACACGAGCGGGACAACCTGACCCTTGGGATCTTGTTTGAGGCTCATCGAGTCCCTCTTGATGCCCATATATGTCCCCTCGCCGACATACGAGCTCGTTGACAATTTAAATAATTGCCCATTAGCTGCTCCCTGAGTCAATGAGTTCCAAGCCCCCGGGAGCTCCAGGACCGGAGTTGAACTCGTCCAGAGCGGACGTCAGCCGGAAAGGCTCTGTTAAGAGGGCAAGAGAGTTACTGGAGGCTGGAGTGCGTCCAACACCAGCATCACCACCGGCACCAGCCTCCAGACCTCCCCCAGCCAAGAATGTCATTAATCAGACTCAATGGCCACTTCCAGCCTCGGGCCTCCAGCCTCGCCCTCTGAACCCCCATCCTCATCCCCGATTCTTGACACCTCGCGGTCCTCCGCCTCAGAGACCACCACGTCCGAACGCAGTCCCTTCGCAGATCCCTTCGCAGTCTATTTACTCCGTGAGAAGTGACGCCGGCTCAGAAAATGGCCCACCCTATGCCGTACGCTCGGCTCGGTCCTTGCCCCATCCTAAACCAACTCAGCATCCACCACGCCCGTCCACAGATGATGGTTCCTGTGCCAGCCCCACGAGCACCCTTGACAAGACTCCCCGTACATCAGTTTCCACGGATGACTTGCTTCGACAATCAGCCGTTTCTGCATCATCTTCTGTCCCGGATGTACCTCCAATTGCACTGCCAGAGCCTCCCTTACATCCGGCAGATCCTCGATTGCGCACCGCGGGCCTGATTACATCGAGCACGCGACAGACTCGAGCCCGCAGATCGTCGGTCTCTCCGATCCCAGAGGAGCGCGCTGACCCCCGTCAGACCCATGGGACCTTGGCCTCTAGTCGTGTCATTCCCTCTAGCTGGGGATCCGGTCCGGCTGCATCGGAGATCCTGGAAGCGTACCTGGACGACGACTCGGGCGATGACGAGCATCCCCAGTGTACTGCTCAGGAAGAGAATGGCACCCTCGTCCGCAACGCCAGTGTTGGAAAGAGAGGCAAACCAACTGTGCGAACGATTCTCAAGTCCAACCCGACTTCGGAAGTTTCTGCTGCCGATTTTCCAACCTCAACTCCGAGGGTGGCTGTTCCTGCACTGGGGGCCAGTGCCACTCAAACGCAGCACTCGACGAGTACTGCGCGCCGCGCATCTACTTCTACGACATCAAATGAATCTTTTGTGGACCCCGAGAAGCCCCGCTTCGCCAGGCAGGACGAATACATCGATAACGGGGCCCTGGAGAAGGAGTTCGTGATTTTACCCAGGGCTGCTCCCACCATGAGTGACAAGAGACCTGGGGCTCGGAAGCCACCGGCCCTCGATATGAATGCTGTGCGGAATGCAGAAGCCCGCGGTAGTCTCTCAAGCTTGACCGATCTGATACGCCGTGCCACCAAACTCGCATCTAACCTGGACCGCGGAAAGACCGCCAGCAGGGCAGATTTTGCGGGGGTGAGTGGGGACTTTCGAGAGCTAGGTGAGCTCTTCAAGACTATCAACATACATGGCTCATGGATAATCGTACTGACTGATGGTAGGAAAACGGAGCCGCAACTCCGGATCCCTGTCGGATATTCTCGCTTCATTTCCCAACCCGGGCTTGGCCACACCGGAAACTCGTGGCTCGTGGCCCGTTTTCTTCGGACGCTCCGGTCTACGCAATGTTGAGCCTCTTCATTCTGACGAAGATGGCCCAGGCGCCAAGAGACGCCAACAAAAATGCTGCGGAATGCCGCGAAAATGGTTTCTTCTTCTTTGCATCCTGATCTTCATCGTCGTTGTTCTTGCCATTCTTCTCCCAGTCTTGCTGGTTGCCGTCCCCCACGAGAAGGCCAGTCATTCGTCCTGCGCCACAACGAATCCTTGCCATAATGGAGGCGTCAGCGTGTCCGGTGGCTCCGAGTGCTCGTGCGTGTGCTCCAACGGGTACACCGGCTCTCAGTGCACCATTGCCGGGGACGGCAGCTGCGTGACGTCGCAGGTCGACAATGGTACCATCACCAAAGAGGCGACAATGGGCAGCTCCCTGCCGACGCTGTTTGACAGATCGCAGCAGAAGTTCGGGATTGATCTTGATCCAGTCACGATTATGGCCCTGTTCAGTATGAACAACGTTTCATGCAAGACCGAAAACGCATTGGTCTCTTTTGATGTTGACACCACCAACAGCAGCAGCAATTCGCGCCGCTCTGTCGAGCTGTCCTTGCCCGAGCCTATCACTGAAGCCGATGAGCATTCATCATCGCATTCCCTTGAACTGACAGCCCCAAGCCCGATTGTTGCAGCTCGATCTTTGGCCACCAACGGCAATCTCGACGACAATACTGCCTCAAGTTCCGGTACATCCTCCGCCGACACTGCATCAAGCAAGCCCGATCCCGCGAGCACGATCGGTGCAAAGAGAGCGGTTTCCCCGACTGCGTCGCGAGGGCGGACTGTCAGATCGACAACTGAGGTCCCGGCTGAGGTGGTGGAATTCTCGCAGGTGGCGGTGCTGTACATGCTGCAGAAAACGGGCTCACTCACCTCGGCCATGGAGTCCGAGTCGAAGATTGACTCGTACTTGACAAAGAGTTATTCTAGTGCGAGTCACCCGTCCCTGGAGGTAGGGATCTTTGATGTGGATTTTGAAAATAAGAGCATCTCGGTGAACGACAGCACAAGCTGAGAGTTTATCGATGTGCAGCGGTTGTACTAGTATCACTTTGTACCGATAATGCAACGCTTATTGGGCAATGGGATTCTCGGGCAAAGTAGTCCACAGTAGTGCCTAGTAGTGGGTTGACACTTGAACTTTTGGTCCTGAGAGACCCGGCCACTTTATCCCGATGCCAAGCCCGGATTCGATCACGTCATTCGCCGTGGAGGTTGCGTGCTGGGACCACGTGACATGCATTTCGGAAAGCTCTGGACTTACCTAATGTAGGTATGTACACCCGTGGACGCGCGTATACAATCCGGAGGAAGAGGTGACGCCGCCTGGGACCGTGCAGTGACAGGAATTAGTAGAGATATTAGTGAGTTGGCTATATAGAGATCGCTTGACGTCGTAAATGCCGCCCCCTGAAAATCACAGGTTCCCGCCGTAAACGAGTACGGACCGAGTCTCGGGAAGTCGGAGACAATTCGTTCTCACTGCTACAGTACAACGACTCGGAAATTGAACCAAGTTCGGGAGGGCCGTGTGGGTAGAGGGTAACCATGGGAATGAACGCGAGCGCAAGAAAGGCAGGGAGAAGGCAGAGGTCAAAAGCAAAGATGCCATCCGGAACGAAAATAAAACAGGTCTCTTCCCCGGCGCGCTGGAGCCAAGACCGGCTCCACCGTTGACGACTGATTGTCACGCCTCCTGCCTGCCGTGGGAGTTGAGAATGGAGGTCGAGACGTGGCCGGCGTGTCCTCCTATACATGTACACTGCTTCCCGTGATAAGGTCCGCGTAATACTATTTCCTCGACTCTCCTCCACTTTTTTCCCCTTCCATCTTCTTGTGCCTCCCCCCCTCCAAAATCTTATCTCTTTCTCTTTCTCTCTGTACAGTATCGTCCTCGGGCATTTCCCACACCAGTTACTCTTTTGTGATCCTTATATACACACAATGGCCAACGCTCCCCACGGTGGTGTCCTCAAGGATCTGCTCGCCCGCGATGCTCCTCGCCAGGAGCAGCTTGCAGTGGAGGCCGAGACTCTCCCCGCCGTCGTGCTCACTGAGCGACAGTTGTGCGACCTCGAATTGATCATGAACGGTGGTTTCTCTCCCCTGGAAGGTAAGTCTACTTGACTCAATTTTAACCCGCATCTCTTCTCTCTTCCCTCGCAAGCTACGCCGTCGCCAGTGATGGAGAGAGGCGAGAAGGGAGGGGTATTTTTTTTTGCCGGGGCGGAGATTGCGCAGAGCGGTAATTGCTAACGCCGATCTCGCTGCACAGGATTCATGAACCAGGCCGACTATGACCGGTATGTACCGCCGATGATGCGATTGGAATGGCGGCTGCCTTTCCGCTGTTCCAGGAAGAGAGACACAGGACTGATGGTGTGATATGTGCATAGCGTCTGCGAGGACTGCCGCCTTGCCGATGGCAACGTCTTTTCCATGCCCATTACCCTCGACGTCTCCCAACAGGTTATCAACGAGAACAAATTGAAGGCGGGCGCTCGAATCACACTCCGTGACTTCCGTGATGACCGTAACCTGGCCATTCTGACAATTGACGATATCTACCGTCCCGACAAGTGAGTGTCCCGTTTTGCTTAATGATGTGTGCTTTCCGATTTTCTGGCGTTGCAAGTGCGGGTCGTATAGTGGCAATCTTAGTGGCCTCTCCATCTCCGCCCCGGTTTTTTTTTTTTTCTTCTTGACGAAAGAACAAAAAGAGGACCCGCTGCTGCCTTTGCCTTGGTCGTCCGCTGGCGCCTGTGCCATTGGCTCATTCCATGACTCTTGCGCATGAAACGGACCGGGCGTCCCTCCTGCTTTGTATGAGACTGCGCTAACTTCGCTTTGATTTTAGGGAGAAGGAGGGGAAGCTGGTCTTTGGCGGTGACCCCGAGCACCCGGCCATCGTCTATTTGAATCAGACCATCCAGGAGTTCTACATTGGTGGCAAGATCGAGGCCGTCAACAAGCTGAACCACTATGACTATGTCGCTCTGCGCTGTGTGTGCTCCCAATTGAGCTCCGTTTGCCTCGTGCTCCCAGCTAATACGCAACTCAAATAGACACCCCCGCTGAATTGCGTGTTCACTTTGACAAGCTGGGCTGGTCCCGCGTTGTTGCTTTCCAGACTCGCAACCCCATGCACCGTGCTCACCGTGAACTGACTGTGCGCGCTGCTCGATCTCGCCAGGCTAATGTTTTGATCCACCCTGTCGTCGGTTTGACCAAGCCCGGTGACATCGACCATTTCACCCGTGTGCGTGCCTACCAGGCTCTCCTTCCCCGTTACCCCAACGGCATGGCCGTCTTGGGTCTTCTGGGTCTGGCCATGCGTATGGGTGGTCCCCGCGAGGCCATCTGGCACGCCATCATCCGTAAGAACCACGGTGCAACTCACTTCATTGTCGGCCGTGACCACGCCGGTCCAGGTAAGAACTCCAAGGGTGTGGACTTCTATGGCCCATACGATGCCCAGCATGCCGTTGAGAAATACAAGTCGGAACTGGGTATCGAGGTTGTCGAGTTCCAGATGGTTACCTACCTGCCCGACACCGACGAGTACCGCCCTGTCGACCAGGTTCCCCAGGGGGTTAAGACTCTTAACATCTCGGGTACTGAGCTTCGCCGCCGCCTGCGAACCGGCGCTCACATCCCCGAGTGGTTCTCCTACCCCGAGGTTGTCAAGATCTTGCGCGAGTCCAATCCTCCCCGCGCCTCTCAGGGTTTCACCATCTTCCTGACAGGTTATATGAACTCTGGCAAGGACGCTATTGCCCGTGCCTTGCAGGTGACCTTGAACCAGCAGGGTGGCCGTTCTGTGTCTCTCCTTCTGGGTGACACCGTCCGCCATGAGCTGTCTTCCGAGCTCGGCTTTACTCGCGAGGACCGTCACACCAACATTCAGCGCATTGCCTTCGTTGCCTCGGAGCTGACCCGCTCCGGTGCCGCCGTTATCGCTGCCCCCATCGCTCCTTACGAGCAATCGCGGAAGTACGCCCGTGACGCCGTGTCCCAGGCCGGTTCCTTCTTCCTGGTCCACGTCGCCACTCCCCTCGAGTACTGTGAGCGCACCGACAAGCGCGGTATCTATGAGCGTGCTCGCCGCGGCGAGATCAAGGGTTTCACCGGTGTCGATGATCCCTACGAGACTCCCGAGAAGGCCGACCTTGTCGTCGACACCTCCAAGCAATCAGTTCGCAGCATTGTGCACGAAATCATCCTCGTGCTCGAGAGCGAGGGCTTCTTTGAGCGCAACAGCCAGTAGATCTGCTATTTTCATCACCACCTTTAACCTGGTTGGAAGCTTGTTTGGCTTTTGGAGCTATCATGCCCATAGAGATATGTACTCGCTTTTTAATTTCGATCGGATTCCCCTAAATTAGATTCAAAAGAATCGATCTCTTGTTTGCAATAATCTAGAGACTTGTTATCGAGACTATTAAGCTTGGAAAAACTATCTAGGGATGTCCAAGATTTACAAGGCTATCAGGCTGAACTAAGTTACACGATATCCGCATAACCAGTACCGAGAACTTTAGTCATTATGAGGCGCCCGAATTAATTACTCAAGGCTGTAGAATGCCATGGCAAACCATTATAACCTTGGAATGGGGCTGCCCGGCAAGTCCATAAATGACTAAGCGCCAGTTGAAGCACCCACGTGATATAAAATCCGATGCAAACACTACAAATCTCGTTCAAGAGAAATAGCCTTCGCCGGCAGAACTCTTGGTATCCAGTACACTCACCATGTTGCCTCCACGAAACACGCTCGGTCGAATATCAGTTCTTACTCTATCTGTGCACTTTCCACGTGCCGTGGGTCCAAGCATTCATCCGCGACTTTTCTCCCACCGCGCCAAACTTCTCATCTCTCCCCCACCGGGCCGGCCTCAAATACCATTCCTATCACCACTATCACCGACTCGTCCTCTCCCTCCGCTATCAATTCACCTCCGCCAACACTTTGCACGACTGATCTCCACTGAAAGCCGTGATCACTTCAAGCGGCGCATCTCCCGTGGTCTCAAGATCGGCTTGACTTTCTATGCCATCCTCGTCCTGTTCCAAATAATCAAGCTCGGCGTATACCAAGAAGACATTGAGCATCAATGGCCCACGCCACCAGAATGGAGTTGGAAAAGTCGATGGTGTCTGCGGTCGGCGCAGGCACTCCAGAACCCTGAGCACATCGGCAAGCTAATGACCAATTGGCCCATGGTTGCCGGATACCTGCGTGAGCTGTTGGAGCGTCTGGAGAATACACGAGGCGAAGGACAGGGACTGGTGGAACAAGACGAGGGTGGATTTTTGGTCGAAGGTATCGGCCACACTGGTCTCGATATCTCAGCTAAGAGCGAGCCCTGGTGCCGTGGGTACTTCCAGGCTCTTATGGGCTCTGCAAAGGCTGCAGAGAACCTGGAAGGCTGGTTGACTGATCGCAAGCAACGCATCTCGGCACCGGCCGAATATGTGGTTGGGCCATCGAATCCCCGGCCTAAACCCATGCCCGCCGGGCAAAAGAAGGTACCACAAGAAGAAGACTCCGAGCCGGCCTCCCCACCTCCAGAGACTTTCTATATGAAAATTTTGACCACCAAAGGCTTTAATACGAAGCAAAGATTGGACGCTGCGCTTGCTTATGCCGACTGGCTCGATTTCAAGGGCTTGGGTCACACGGCTGGCGACATGTATTCATGGGCGCTGGATATTGCCACTTCCGGGCTGCAAAGTGACGCCAGCAAGATTGTGGATCTGCAGACTGGGATTCTCAAGAACAGTGGCACGGAGCTACCGTCGGAGAATCTTCTTCGTGTCTCGACTGCACTTGCCGTTCACAATGCACGCCAGGGCAATCTCCCTATCGCGCTCTCCCTTTTCACTTCGGTCTTGAAGGCCCGCCGCAGCCTCCCTCTTCCACCCGATTCCAACCCCCGTTCTTTGCCCGCTCTACCAAAACCAACCAATGACCCTTTCGCCACACTCTTCAATTCCCTGAAAACCATGCTTATCCCGGTCGAATATCCAGAGGCTCCCCCATCCGGTGACAGCCCACCTCCTCGCACAGCCAGTTCCCCGTGCGACGAAGCTGGTTTAATGACTTACATCGGTGAGATTCTCTATGCCTCTTCACATCGCGAAGACGGCCTTGCCTGGACCCGCGACGCAGTCGAGATGGCCGAGTCCACCATGCTGGATCTGAGTGACTCCAGAGACCGTAATGCCCGCACAGGCTGCGCGCAATGCCTGAAGGTCGGTCTGGAGAACTGGAAGACCATGGTGTCTTCGCTCGTTGCCCGTGCGCAGAAGGAAGAATCGGAGAGTATCGAAGCGGCCAAGAGTGCCTGGTATGGTGGTGAGCGTCGTGCGCAGGCTAAGACCCAGGAGCTGCGTCGTTGGCAGGCAGAAGAGGCTATTTTGGAGGATCGGATTCGCAGGCTTTTCCCACTTTTGGAGGGAGAGTCTGGTCTGGACACGCTGTCTCCGAACAGCTCCTTGTTTGTTTAAGATATTGCATATCTCTTGATCTCCGGCGAGAGTTTCTGGGCGAGGAGTTTGGTGTTTGAACTCCCAATAGGGATCCGTGTAATCGGGGTTCTGTCTGTGTACATAGCATATACCGGTCCATTCTCTCAATTTGTATCAACAACTACCCATGATGATCATAATAGCTGCACTCGAGGGGAAGGACACTATACATTTGATGGTTGCCAAACGGTCCTATTCCGTTCTAGTCTATACATTCCCCTGTGCGTTTCAGGTCGTCTGCTGGCATGTCTAGACCTGTGACCATTGACCGATTAAAAAAGAAGACGACAGTGACCAAAGCTTTGCCAATGGCGCATAGCATAAGACGGCATGATGAGCTGACCTCCCGCTGCGCAAACGCATCAACAAAGCACCCGGCGCACAGCATGAAGAGAAACAGGACTGCGATTCATGTGCCTTGCCTTCCCTAGCCGAGGATCCACCACTACATCCACAAAGGCAGCAGTGGCCATGACAGTCGTGGTTTCCGTCGTCCTCAAGGATCGACTCATAGCCACCTGGCCGCCGGACGAAGGAGATGCGAATTCTGAGTGTCAGCATACAGAGCGATGGACCACGAGGGGGAGCAAGCCAAGACCTGGAGTATGCGCCAGCCGGCATTATCGATACCTCGATTATATCGGTGGATGAGGCGGACTGCAAGATCGATCCACGTACTTTCATGGGCTTCTTGTCTGTTCGCCTTGGCTCGTTGGAAGAAATGTGCTCCAAGGCCGAGTCAGACAGACAGGCGAAGGTGTGCTGTCAGGTGTGCTGTCCTCCTGCTCGATTATCATGCGAGAAAAAGCTCGAGGTGCGTGAATGAGGTCGAGATATTACCTGCGCCGAGGCACTTGAATCATATCAAGGCTCATAAGAACATGTAAGCCAAGTTCCCATGGGAACCTATCGAACCGCGGATCTCACTCGATTCAAACCAGTGGATCGATCGACTCTGACTTGGTTGAATAGCGGAAGAATCGAGCGGCCATTATGACGAGTTCGTGGCAGGCAGACGTTGTGTACATTCTACCGGACAGTTACTCTAGAGAGCAAGTCCATGTGAAACGAGAGGGTGAGAGAGTACTACGCGTGAAGATAAACAAACGCTGCATCCCGTCAAACTTTCATCTTCCAGTATCCCATATCTCACATCTCACATCGCACGCCTCATCTTTCCTCTCCTCAACCCTCTTCTCCTAACCCCCTTCCACTTTTTGCCCGCCAACACCTGCTTTATCGCACCAGCTCTGGCTGACCCTGTTCACCATGCCTACCAAGGACTTCCACAGAGACGTTTGCGAAGCAGCAACCCCGGGCCGATACTTACACCTGCGCAATATCAAGTCTGGCGAATATGATGGGTCGATTTCCTTCACCTTTAGGGCACCCGAGGAAGGTGTCTCCATTGACTTTCAAGCCATCGTATCAGGTACGCAGGCCCCCAGCCTTCGGTAGAGTCTCATTTTCTAATCTTGCGCAGATGCCCACGACTACCCGCAAACCCACAACTTCTTCGTTTTTTCCACGACCGAGAATGTTGCGACTTCGGTGGCGAACGCCCTGGAAGCTGCTCAGCCTCTTTTTACGGGCATCGACATCCATGACGTCTTGACCAGCGTCGACCGCATCGTGTCCGATGCCGTTCAAGCAGACGGGGACCAACAGGATGATCGTGACGTTGACACCAGTGATCAGGATATGATTGATATGGACGATGTATCTGACTGGGACGCCGAAGAATCCTTATACCCCGAGCCTTCTAGATTGTCCAACGTCCGTGAAAAGATTCGTCGTGATCTTCGCGTTGTCAAGAACGCCGGTTTTAAAATCGGCTTTCTGGGAGATGTGACGGGATCCCTGATTGTGTCAGTATCTTGCCGCATCGGCCGCCTCGGCTTATCAGAGGAAGCCATGCACGCGTGGAATGTACGTTCCTCTGAATACCTGGTTCTGCTGATTCGCTACCCAGGAGGGTACCAAGACCTACAAGAGATCCTCAAAGGGGGTGAGAATACCATTCAGATGCGGATTGGTCTTTGTGATTCGTACAAACCATCCCCAAGGAACGCTATGTATGCCTTCCAAGGGCTTTTACCCACTCCGAAGAAGGATCCCACTTCCTCCGATCATTCGGATTCCCCTGACGAGGGCCTGGATATCAGCCTCAGAGAACTATTTATCGGAGGCCCGATCAATACTCTTTTAAATGAACGACTTTTGGGGATCACGAAGCTCCGAATAAAGCACGCCCTATCATGGACAGGAGCCGAGCTGTTGTTCCACGCCTTCCAAGGAAAGGCTCTTACTGAAGATGACGCCAATGTTCAGGAGTATGAGCAACCAGACAGCTGGAGTACGTCTCCCCCGGAGGTTCTTGTCTCGGATCATCTGGCTGAGATGGGCCTTGCTCCATCAAAAGTCTCATTTCCTCTCCTGAGTCTGCAATTCGCGCTCCGCCATTTCGTCAGATGCCCTGAATTCTGCCTTGTCTGTCATTGTAAGACAGACGACAGCTTCGAAGCTCTGAAGCCTTATGTCTGTTCCAATGGGTTGTGCCTTTACCAGTATATCACATTCGGTATGGGTCCCAGTCTGGAATACGAAATTCGATCCCAGCCGCTCGTGGTCGACATGCTCATATCGTTGGCATATAGCCGAGCCAAGAGTGGCTATCTTGCTGACTTTCCTACCGGACTGGGACTTCAGGTTCCCGATGTAAGCATTGCTGGTCCATCGGCCACCGTAAACATTCCGGTGACGTGCGCTCCTTTGAAGACCCACACTGCAACATTCAACGCGCAGAAGATGTCACTTTCAGACGACAAACTTGCAAGGCTGTCGGTCAATGATTGGATAGTGATCCTCGATCCTGTCCAACCCCTAGTTATGCAGTACCGAGACTCATGGCACTGTCATGTTCAGGAGGTAGGCGAATCATCCCAACATGTCAATCTCTCCCTTCCGATATGCCGCGCAAGGAAAATTGAAGTCTCTGCTCTCCTAAGAGAGTTCCCTACTCCCAGAAAAGTGCGTTACGTCGTCTACAACGCAAACTTTGACGACTTGACGCCTACGATGAAACAGACGAGCATAGTCATGCTACTCGACACGCTTCCAAGCGTAGATACACTCACTGAATTCCTGAGTCATTCCAAATCGGAGAAACCTCTATCATCACTGCGGGATTGCGTATCTCCAGCTGCATTGGATTTGTTGCGATGGATTGTCGCTTCAAATCGATCCTGCATTCTACAAGACAGCAATGGCCCGGAACATCAAGTGAGCGGCATGAAGGGCTATGTCCAGTTTCGGCTCGTCCAAGGAGCTCCAGACAAGGAGCAGCGCTTCGTTCAAGCTGTGAGGTCGAACTCATTAGCCATCAATCCAGATCACCCGACGATCTTCGCATGGCACGGTAGCGCCATTCATAATTGGCATAGCATCCTGCGGGAAGGGCTCCATTTCAAAAATATCATCAATGGTCGTGCTTGTGGACATGGTGTTTACATGTCAAGCCATTTCCAAACGTCCCAAGGATTTTGTCACAGCTATTCCGAGGTAGACTGGCCACAGAGCAAATTGCAGATGCACTCCATGCTGTCGCTGAATGAAGTGGTAAATCACACCAAGGAGTTCGTATGTGCCAAGCCACACTACGTTGTTCAGCATTTGGATTGGATCCAGCCTCGGTATCTTTTCGTTGGCAGCAAGGCTAGTTGGATTACACCGTCCACGGACGAGAAGCAGCAATCCCCGAATGTCATCTACAAACAGGACCTCCGGCATCAAGCCATGGGACCAACGAACAAACCCATCCAAATCCCCATTTCAGCAATCAACAGCCGTCGACGACATAATGTGGCTCAAGTCACATCGAAAACTTGCAGAGAGACAGAATTTCTGGAGTCGAAGGACATTGAGTTTGATGACTGCGAGAGCATCTCCACAATGATGGAAGACATCAACGTTCTTCTATCGGATTGCGAGCCTGAAGATCTAACAAAGAAGACCCCTCTAATGTCTACATCCGAAACAGATTTTGTCCCAGGAACTCTCAAGGGACAGTCACTGCCTCTCATGGCACCGCCTCGATATGCGACAACAATGGCAACGAAAATACTGCAGTCTCATCTTCAGGCCACAATCAAAGTCCAAGAAAGGGAAAAACTCCACGAACTCGGATGGTACGTGGACCCTAACCTCATCACGACGGTCTACCAGTGGATCGTAGAATTGCATACTTTCGACCCGGCTCTGCCGCTAGCCAAAGATCTCAAGGCAGCTAATCTCCAGAGTGTTGTGCTGGAGCTTCGATTTCCTCCCCAATTTCCCATGAACCCGCCCTTCGTTCGGGTTATTCGTCCGCGGTTCCTGGAATTTGCCGCCGGTGGCGGTGGACACGTTACAGCTGGCGGGGCAATGTGCATGGAACTATTGACAAGCTCGGGTTGGTCGCCTGTCACCTCAATCGAAAGTGTGTTGTTGCAAGTTCGGATGGCAATGAGCAACACTGAGCCGCGGCCTGGGCGCCTGGCAAGGGGATCTCACCAACAAGACTACTCAGTCAGCGAGGCTATTTGGGCATTCAAGCGGGCTTGCTTGAATCATGGGTGGGATATTCCAAGTGATATGGAGCTCATTTCCTGGTAGTTCGCTCTGTGTTTCTTTTTTTCTCTCTCTCTCTCTTTTTCCCGATTTGATATTCGCGGCACTTTGCACGGCGGGAGGAAATATTAGTCTTGTGCTTCCATCCCTGATCAATCTATGTAGATAGTTGCTTCATAATCATGATTCTACGCAGACAGCCAGAAAACACTAACATATCAACAGCCGAAGGGGACCCTGGGCTTCGGTTAATATGGACACGCCATTGGACAGTAGCTTAATGGGTAGCCACTCCGAGGGTCTTTCGCCAAGGTCTGAGATCGGGCCGGGTGTGACAGTCGCGTGACAGTCGCCCTTAGCCGCAGGTCTTCCGCCAATAGGATATGTGGGCCTCCTTGTACATACCCCCATCCCATCTTGTATTTTCAAGTTGCCAGGCTGAAGGATTTATAAAACTGTTGGGTACCACACGAGAGAGGAAGATGAGATTCAAGATTTTACTACAGATTAGATTGTCTCCGTGTATTTTCGGAGTTGCTTGCAAGATGTTGCCGGTCCCATGCTCGAAGCAACCGCCGGGATCATGAGTAGCGTGGGCGCTTAACATGGTTTCGCGATCTTTTTTTATCTCCCATCTGGTTTCAAAGTTTCAAACCCTGGCATTTCAAAGCAGACGTGAGAAGCCTCCTTTAAATACCTTCTTTTACAACTCCCGTCTCTAGGACTCGAATCATATTTTCCTTCCTTATAGTCATCATTGTCGAACCCCGATCCGATGCATCCACTCGCTCCACAGAATCGGAGGCCCCAGTCCCATTTATCTGCATTTATTATCTTCATCCTAATATCAACATGCCGCGCGCAATGCTACTACCCAAACGGCAAAACCGATAGCCGATTTAGACAGTGTCCTGGCAGCCTGTCGTGTTGTTACGAAGGCGAGGCCTGTCTCTCGAATGGACTTTGCTTCACCGGGGAATTCGGGATACTTTACCGCGGGCTTTGTGCTGATACATCATGGCCTATTGCAGACTGCCCAAGAGCGTGTTATACTGGTAAGTAGCCCCAGAGATGTGATTCTCGGACAAGCTTACGAGATTTTGTGCACTATCCAGAGATCCCAGATGGCTGGGCAAACATGCACCAATGTACCACTTCGATTACGAATTACACATGCAGCCATGATGTTGCCACCGGCACTGCCTGCCAACCTGACAGTGCAAAGGGCACATATGAGTATACGGCTTCCAATGTGACGGCGGCCCAGATTGGTAGATCGATCACAACTGCGACTACAAACTCGACAAACACTACTACCTCGAGTAATTCGACCACGTTGCTGCACACGGTCTCCACGGTCACTCAGACTGCTACATGCTCTGCCATCCCTTCATCCAATCATTCTGAGCTCATCGCGCTTGGGGCTGGATTAGGTGCTGGGCTGGGCGTGCCTCTCTTGATATCGACGGCGCTGGTGATATACTGTGGTGGCTCAAGGCGACGGCAAGAGCGGCAACATCATCAACAACAGCAACATCAAGCTCTTTCACAAAGCACAGTGGCCCCTCGCCGGTGGACAGGGACTCCTTGGTATCCCGCAGAATTGCGCGATCCAATGCCCCAGCAGACAGAAATGATGGGTTCATCAAAAGGCCGCTCCGAATTGATGTGAACTTGGAATTCAGTTCTCAGCCCCCCCCCCCCCTTCGCTTATCGTGGAGTTTCCCATGGGGAGAATAAGGGTCTAACATTCAATGGTCTCTCCGAAGATCATGTTGCAGATACCCAAAATAATAATATATATATGCTCGTCATCCTTAATCTGCCCCGCTCCAAATACGTCGACGAAACGGAGATCCGTCCACTTGTCTCTCCGAGATGAGCGGCCCCAATCCTTCCAGGGTTCAGAGTTTCGTCATACTGTAGCGACAGTACATAGTTACGCATGACCTTTCCGATGATATCTTTTCCTTTTCACTGATCTTGGGCCATCCCCCATTGAATTCCAGGATCGGCCTCTCGACAGATGTGAGAAAGGGGAAAGCGAACAGAGCCTCACGTTGGGCCGTATGGACGGAATTACCGTATGATCCACGGTTAGAGGCGTACTCGATGCGTATCCGTACCGTATGGATGCTCGCCCACTGCAATTTGATTGGGCTACAGCGGTGGTGAGCTAGTCATGGCCATTCCTCTGGTGCCTTCCTGGTCGCTTAAGAGCGTCGCATCGCCCACTTCCTTGCCGGGGGCCGTGGCAAGCAGTTTTCCTTTCGGAGTCGCCTGTTGTTAGAGCTCCGATGGTTGGAGGGAATTGGAAAGCCGCAGCGGCTGTCACCCTCGTGGTAGGCGCTGCATCTGCTATCGATCTCGACATTACCGACGAGCGTGGGTGTCCAGCGAACATCCCCCCGAGCGATCACCGCGAAACACCAACTGACCTCCCACAGAGTCTCTTAAAAATGCCGCCGCAACTGCCGCGTTCAATACCATGTCGAACTACACAGCCAACCAAACGGGCCAAGCGCCCGGCGCGTTGCCTTCGATCTGGTGGGAAGGTGGTGCTTTGTTCGACATCCTGATCCAATATTGGGCGTGGACCGGCGATGCCTCGAACAACCCGGCTGTGAGCCAGGGCATGTACTGGCAACGTGGCAGCGGGGACGATTACATGCCCAGAAATTATAGCTCCTACCTCGGAAACGATGACCAAGTGACTTGGGGTCTTGCCGCTATGACTGCCGCCGAGATGGGATTCCCCCAGCAGGACTCGATGCCATCATGGCTTACTCTAGCTGAGAATGTCTTCAATGCGATGTCCGCTCGCTGGGATGATCGTCACTGCGGGGGTGGCCTGCGCTGGCAAATCTGGCCCTACCAGGCAGGATATACAAACAAGAATGCGCTGACCAACGGCGGCTTTTTTGAGCTCGCGGCGCGTCTGGCCCGATATACCAACAACGAGACATACTCGAGTTGGGCCGAGAAAACCTGGAACTGGAGTACCAATGTCTCGCTGATCAACACCGACCGTTGGACAGTTGCCGACTCGACCAGCGTTTCCGACAATTGCGCAAACCTGGGCTACCTCCAGTGGTCCTTGAATTACGGCGCATATATCACCGGCGCCGCATACATGTACAACTTGGTAAGCGGTCAATCTTGCTTCAAGGGGGGTGAAAAATCTAGGCGTCATTGCTGACCAGAAACCACAGACCGACGGCAAGACCTCCATGTGGAAGTCTGGCCTCGACGGGCTGCTGAACACCTCCTTTACCAACTTCTTTCCCGAGAAATACGGCGGCAAAATCATGTCCGAAGTCACATGCGAATCGCAAGACCTTTGCAACAGAAATGAAGAGTTGTTCAAGGGTCTCTTTGCTCAGGATCTCTCTTTCGTTACCTTGCTGGCGCCGCACACGGCCTCCGACATCTTGCCACGCCTGCAGGACTCTGCCATCGGCGCCGCCAAGCAGTGCTCTGGCGGTACGAACAACACCCTCTGTGGCCTTCACTGGTATAAAGACACATGGGATGGTACTTCCAGTCGGGAAGAACAGTTGATCGCCACCAGCCTCTTCACCGCAAACCTAGTCACATTTGACCACAAGGCTCTCCAAACCCAGTCCAGCCTTGCTAATACTACCACCTCGAGCACTGCCGGTGGGTCTCAGACGAAGACGAGCTCGAGTGCATCCGGGACGAGTTCGAGCGCTTCGGGAACCAGCAGCAATGCCGCTGTTCGGTTGTCTAGTAGCCTCTTCGTCCTAGCTGCAGTTATAAGCGTCGGTGTTTTTGTCATCGCATAACCCGACTCAGAGGAAGAGGTGGCTCCCTTCTTTTCTTGTCTTTTCTTTCTTATCTTCAAGTCTGTATTACTAGAAGCAAATTCCGGACAACGGCCTTTATCTCCAATTTTGGCCCGATCAAGTCTTACCTACATAGTGGAGGCCGTCACTCAGATAAGTTATACAGGTTGCATGAAGGCGGCCTTGATTCGGGCGCAATCTTGCCAGATATTGACATATGAAACAATCTGACTAGAAGGCGATGTAAGAGATCAGTGACACGTCTGCTACTTTTTTGTTCTCTGTGGCAACTTCGACGGCACGAGGGGAATCTCTCCCGGTCCGGGTATGGTGCTGGGGCTGTTTCGATCAATAACGCCTTTCGACAAGCTCCTACTTGGACGGTTATTGTCCGAGAGCACGGGTCAGGGAGGTTTCTAGAAGAGCCGATCACTGCTATCGTATCCTGCAGGCTGATTTTATCTGGGTGATGAGAATAACAGCCTGGGGCAGGAACGGGTTAGTTCTCGAGCATTGCTGGACACTACTTGCCACATCCCTCTTCCACATCACTACGTTCTTTCATCCTCCGTTGTCCGAACCGCCTGATATGCAAAGACATCCCCTGGTGAACGATCTCGGTGGGTCTTGTCTCAGCATTTATTTCCCCAGTCTTCCGGCCTGAAAATTATCTTTTACATAGGGGGATTTGCTGAGATTTGGGCAGAGATAAGTCCTCAATGGTCCACAGCTCCACATCGACCCATTCTCCCCGTTTGAAGATAGGAGCAGCCTCCTTTTCAGACGATCGGTGGCGAACAAGCCATGACCACAACTCCATCGCGTCAACACGAGCTATTTTCCTCGCCTGGGGGGATTCGGTCAGGTCGATTTTACCCCACGTTGTCTCCAAGATATCTCCATGATGGTCGTCTCGTGTCGCCCGCCGTCCATGTGCAGCCAATCACGCAGGTAGGTTGGGATAAGCTCTGGAGCGGCGGCTGCGAGCCGTGACCGGAGCCCAGAAAGCTACCAAGAAGTATAGAAGAGCCGCCTATATAGATGGTTAGTGAGGTGATTGACTAACCGGACCGCGCTGAGTCCCACAACTCTGCTCAACCTGAATGCGCCGGCTGTTGAGTGGCTGAGGCTGCCGCCCTCGGCCTCATAAGCCAATCAAATTACTGGCATGTTATCGCGGCCGCGGTTCCACGAGCTCCAACTTACCAGGTATACCAATGGCATTACCTAACAGCGTTCGATACATCGGGGATGTACAACGGACACCAGGAGACCCCCGCGTTGATGGGAGATTGCGTGGAGAAAGCCTCGAGTGGAAGGTGATACTTGAAACCTTGTCGTCATGCCCGATATGTTTGGCGTACTTGAACCTCGACTTCTTCCCTCCTCGTTCCCCTTCTGCCTTCTCGACGCGTCCTACCTTTCTTTCCCGGGCCCTATTTTCTCTTCGCCCGCTGCTTGTCCAACATAATCGTCGTGATGAAGGAAAGTGTGGTTGACGACGACGCGCAGCTGGCCCAGATGGGTCACAAATCTGAGCTGAAGCGGCAGTTCTCGCTGTTGTATGTGCTACAATCCTTCAGCTCACAAGCCGACACCCAACCACCACCGGACAGGCACTAACATGTCGTGATTCTAGGTCGATGCTTGGTCTTGCTTTTGCCATTTTGAACGTGTGTAGCCCAGATTTGACCTCCGTCTTGATACCATCGTCCAGTCCGTCCCTAACTTGATGTTCTCAATAGTCATGGACAGCTCTGTCGGCAAGTTTGTCTCTAAGTCTGCCCTCCGGTGGCAGTGTTAGCGTCGTTTGGGGTAATGGGTCTCCGTAATTGATCGATTTCAATCGACTGGCTGACGCAGTATCCAGGGCTGGTTACCGCCGGAATCTGCAATTTGTGCATGTCGGCCTCTCTCGCGGAATTCCTGTCCGCATATCCGACTGCTGGTGGTCAATACCACTGGGTTGCTGTCATTTCTTGGGAGCGATGGATGCCAATCCTCTCCTGGATCACTGGATGGGTGAATTGTTCTGGCTGGGTGGCTTTGGTGGCTACCGGTGGACTGCTGGGTAGCGAGCTTGTGCTGGGAGTGATCTCCCTGATGAACCCGCACTACGTGTCTCAGCGGTGGCATCAGTTCTTGATATACGTCGCCTACAATATCGCTGGTTTCCTGATTAACGCTCTGATGAATAACATCCTGCCTTACTTCAACAAGGCTGCCTTCACTTGGTCGCTGACTGGCTTCGCTGTGATCTGTATCACGGTCCTTGCCTGCGCTTCTCCAAACTACAACTCCGGCGACTTTGTCTTCCGCGATTTCATCAACCAGACTGGATGGCCTGATGGAATCGCCTGGTTGCTCGGGCTTTTGCAGGGTGGGCTCGGTGTGACTGGGTTCGACGGCGTCGCCCATATGATCGAGGAAATCCCCAACCCGTCGGTGGAGGGACCTAAGATCATGATTGCTTGTGTTGGAATCGGCACTGTCACTGGATCCATCTTTCTGGTCGTTTTGCTGTTCGTGGCGGGCGATATCTTCAACATCATTGATTCCTCCGCGGGTCCGCTCCTGGCAATCCTGAAGAACGCAACTGGAAACAACGCTGGTGCTATCTGTTTGCTGATGTACGCATCTCTGTTCCCGTTTTCTTGGTATTGACTGTGCTGATGAGATGGCTAGTTTCCCCCTGGTCTGTATGCTCTTTGCTACCACCGCCATTATGACCACTAGCAGCCGCATGTGCTATGCCTTCGCACGGTACGTCGTCGTCTGCGCAGAAATGAACACCCCTACTGATGCCTATTCCAGTGACGGTGGCCTGCCTGTCTCCCCATTCTTTGCCAAGGTTCATCCCAAGTTGAAGGTTCCTTTGAACGCATTATACCTCAATCTGGCTCTTGTGATCATTTTTGGCCTCATTTTCCTTGGGTCTTCAAGGTGCGGTTTCCTCTCTCCCATTGGTTCCAACCGAAGCTAAACTTGAACAGTGCCTTCAACGCCATCGTCTCATCCTCCGTTGTGCTGTTGGATCTTGCCTATGGCATTCCCATCGCTATTAATTGTCTGCGAGGACGCAATATGCTGCCCGAGCGGCCGTTTGTTCTTCCCAACGCCCTCGGCTGGGTATTGAATATTGTATGTATCCACTTTTGACACTTGAGTTCACAGTTTTGTTAACCTCTCTAACAGATTTCATTGGTGTACATCATCCTGACGACCGTTCTCTTCCTATTCCCTCCGGAGCTGCCTGTTTCGGGAAGCAGCATGAGTACGTGCTAGATTGAATTTCTTGACCCATGAAGATTTCATACTGACCCAATCTCATAGACTATTGTGTTGCTGCTTTTGGTATCGTATTCATTATCTCCTCGATCACTTGGATCATTGATGGTCGCAAGAACTACGTTGGTCCTCGCATCGAAGTGGAAGTGCTCTCTGGACAGGCCGGTGTGCAGCCCGAGCAGCCCATCCCTTTTGTGGAACAATACAAAAGCTGAAGGATTCAATGGCTTCAGGATACTTATTTTGTGACTACTAGCTCAATACAAAACGTGTAGATTCGCTCAACTAGTCTATCTCGCTACGAAGTACATACGGTACATGTAGTTCCACGTGATCGGTCATACATTACGTCATGGCTACTTGATGCCTGAGGCCTCCACATCTTGTCCCAACAGTTATTATCTCGTGTTCCCCAACTCCGTTGAGGCCACGATGGACTGAGATATGGATTCGAGGCGACCGTTGTTTTGACCTGCAGATATCGAGTGCTTGATTCTATTGCATTGAGCCCTTGGGTACGCCCAGATATTCCGACACCAAGAGCAACCATCCTTCCCCCGCCTATTTTCAAACTTTGCTACCTGGAGTCGAACAGGATCGCGGCAAACTAACGCCAAAATGCTGTCAATATCTCTTCCATCTCTCAGATCGCTTAAATTCTCATGGGAGAAAAGAGTCATCGATATACCACCCGTCAAAGTGCATGAGATTGAAGCGGCCCAGGAGAAGCCGGCGCGCTGGTTAAAGCACTTGCTCAAACTGAACCACGCAAACTATGCGATTCTGTACAACGACCGGAAATTCCATAACCACGCGCCTCATGTTCGTCGTCTCGTTTCAGACCACTGTCATTCAACCTCCATTATTCGCTTCACTAACCGCCCTTCAGCTCCTTACTGCTGCATTCCTGCAAGGCGCAGATGCAGATGATTTAACGCGAGTCTACGAGTCCGAATGCAAACTGCTAGATCCATGGGTTGATTCACCCGCAGAGGTCACAGTCGAGGATTGGCGAGATTATCTGGGCTGTCGAGAGTACGTTTTGCGCTTATCCATCCTCGCTGCCTTCCACCTGGGTATGGGCGTCGTTGTTCCTAACAGCCAACCCCGGCCAGATATCAAAAAGCTTTTGTAGATTTCTTCGAGGATGAACTCGTTCGATTCAGCTACGACTGGAAACAGGTCGTTGTCGAATATCTCTTCTCGGGAAATCAGCCTGTGTTCCATTCCCTCAGTGCTGACCGTATGTCAATTTCCCAGAAAAGACGTCTTTTGCGGTACTGGGGTATATTGACCAACCATAAACAGTCGGACACCCCCTTATTCATTTGGCTTATGCGTATGAGACATCTAGCCGCGAAGTGGCAATGGAAGCGCTTGGCCTAGCGGCAACTTGCTACAATGGCATGCACACCTACTTTGATGATTCGGTGTCTTCCTCAGTAGAGGGCCTATATCACTCAACATCGCCCTTTGACATTCTCAACAAAGTCCGCCTGGACAAGCGGCTTGACGGACTCTTCGCGACCCCAGGTGACCATAACCTGGAAAGGCTCTACGACAGCCGGAAAGACCTGCTCCGGGAATACTGGCATGCATGGCAGATCGAAAGTCCAGTCGAACAGTTCCGCCAGAGTCAAGAACTCGCAGCAGGTCTCTTGGTCGCGGCACACGACGAGTCAAACCAACACTACGACTTTTTCCTCGCGCACGTCTTGACAACGAGCCACGCTGTTCGGGTTCTCTTGCCGTTGATACCGGCCCAATTCCAGATTTCTCTCGTCCGCCAATGGTGGCTAATGACACTGGCGATATTCATCTCTCAGCTCCGCCCTGAAATCGCCTTGGATCGCATTCGTAATTACGATCTCCGGGGACGCGACTGGGGCTGGGCTGCCAATCAGGCTGTGAAGGGACGCCACTCGACGGATGCCCACTATGTCAAGGTTCTTCGGTGCTTGAAGGAAATGGCGTCGACTTGGGGTGATCATGATGACTTTTATCTAAAAGCGGCAACGAAGTTTGCAGATGAGTTTAGTGGCTGGGGAGGGTTTAATTGAGCGTGTATGCAATATGCAGCCAGGTCTCTAAAATGGTCATATTATTCCCGCAAAGACTGAGCACTTTAGATCAACTGAATAGACTCCATGTATGGCAGAGCTGCTACATATGAGCTTGCATGCTTGCCAATATCGAAATTCTCATGGGTCAGCAAACGTCGAAAAAGAAGACATGCTGTTGACAGTTCAACCAGTCATGGTAGTTCATGGTGTTATTCTATGCAGTTTCAGGACAAGTTCTTGTGTATATTTGCACGCTATGCTCGATCTTCTGTATTTGATCCGTTATACTTATGCTGGTATTAAATGTGGTACACCATACCACCCGTCGTATGCACCATATGCCCCCTTACTCACGGCCACAACCCACGCAAGATGCAAAGAAAACCAATGTGACAAGAAGAATGTGCAATAATTCCACGCGGCAGAGTGAATGCAAAAAGTGGAAAGAGAGACATAAAGTAGTCCAAGAGCAAGAAAGAAACAAAAAGCGAATCAAGAAGTATTATACAACCTGGCCTCCCCGCCGACTGCTCGCCTTCGACCCAGCCTTACTGCCACTGCCATCGGCCTTGATAGTCCGCTGCGACATCCTCGACACCTGACTCACGCTATCAGCGGGCCGGACAGGCTCATCGAACTTGGACTTGGAAGAGTGCTTCGACGTGCGCGATGTCTTCGAGTGTCCAGAGCGGTGGGAGTGCGTGGATCGACCTCCGACCCGACTGCCGACTTGGCTTATCGAATCATCGGGTGTGACGTTAGAGTTGACATCAAGATCGAGCACGCTCTCAGGCAAGAGCACATGACGCGCCGAAACATGGGATTTGCCGCTGTCGCTTTGCTTGGTGCTGTGGGTAGAATAGTATGTGGCGGATGATCCAGCAGGCAAGGGGATGTTGCGGGCGGTGCGGGTGGAGGAGGCAGTGCTGCCTGCGCCGCCGTCGCCTTTGGCGATGGATTTCGTAGCGGATTGGTGGCTGTAGGTTGAAGCTGCGCGATAGACGTGCGAATGATGGCTCTGGGATGATCTGTCGTCGTAACTGTGTCGTCTTTGTGTGCCGGTCTGGGATGTTCTGATCGTTGATGCGGAGTGTACGCTGCCAGGGCCGGGGATGACGCGCGGCTTGTCGGCTGCGTAGCTGCTAATAAAAGTACTGGGACTGCATTGCTGTCGTTGCTGAGAACTGTTGCTCGGTGGTGGATACTCGATCGCTCGGAGCGGAAGATCCTCTGGGATGGAGAAAATGCTGCCGTCGGAAGCGCGTCGGCCATTTTCGTCCAGGAAGAACTCGGTTGCTTCATAAATGGTGCTAGCACGCGGATTTTTGGAGGTAACACTGCGGCTGACTGTGGTACGCGGGGCTGACGCGGTATACACACTGCGAGGTGGAGGGGCTTCAATAGCCTGATAGCCCAGGCGCTGCGGTTCCTCGGCCTGTGAGGCCTGCGATGGCGGTCCCATAAGCTGGGGATATTCTGTTGTATATTGAGGAGGAGGGGGGTTGTTGGTCTCGGACGAGGATGACTGTGAGTCTCCCTTCACCATTGCATAGGCAATGGCCGCACCCGCAGCGGCACCAATCAGAGTGCCGACGATGGTTTTGGCCGCTTTACTTCCATCATCGGTCTTCTGGGTTGCTTGGACCGTATAGGCGGGTGGCATTCCCTGAGACTGGCGAGAGACAACCGTCGGTGCAGCTCGCTCAATGGCTGTGGGTGCTTTGGAAATAGCACGGGACTTGCTGGATACGACGCTCTCAGCTGGCTTCACCGTGGTGGCCTTGCTGCTCTTAGACACCACTGATCCGTTCTCAAGCATGGCTATTGTCGGACCCCCAGCCTCTGATACGGCATTGGTGTTGCCAGGGCGATATACCGCCTCAATGCTGTTACCATCAAAGTCGATCACGGCAGCACTGAAATAACCGGACTGAGAATCTCGCATCTTGGGCTCGCCATGTATTTTCCCGCCGGCTTTCAAGGCGCTGATAAAGAAGGCGCCAACGGCATCTTGTGATGGGCTTGGGAAGGCAACGTGTACTGCGCTAGCCGATATCCTATAAGTCGTCAGTGAGCGTCCCCAAAGACACGTCTTTGACGAATCCCTACCCGGGCTTCTGTTCCGTAATCCAAAAATCAGCTGGTTCCCCCTGCTTCTGACCAAAGCCAATGTAATCATCGTGACGACCAATGAATTGGTACCCGAGAGGCTGAAGACATGACAAGAAGAAAGACGTGGAAGTTGGGAGGTGTGAGACGGTCAGGGTCAAGTGCGAGACGGGCATATCTGGAGAAAGAATGGCGGTCGACGAGCGGGCGGTCGAGCTCGTAAACCAGCGGTGATTGGGGGGGAGTTGAAGAGAGAGAGAGAGAGAGAGATCGAGAGTCCTCACACAGGACAGAATAGATCGATGAAAGAAAAAGAGATGACGGTCAGATGCTCAGCAGTGTTATATACTGGGTGAGACCATGTTCTATATGACAAGAACTATGACACAGAGACTCTCGGCAGCTGCCAGGGACCAGTGGAAATGCAAAGCTCCAGGCTATCATCCTGCCACGTCCCCGAGGGCGTCCCCTCTGGTGCCCAAGCTTCCAAGCAATGGTCATCCGCGCAGCAAGTCCACCGCAGCCGTCCGAGAAAGGCAAGCCCCAGCCTGACTGGCCGCAGACCAGTGGGACCCTACGACAGCACGGAGGCCGGTGGATCACCAGTTGGACCTGTACAGTACTGCGCTTCGTACTGGAGTGCTCTCTGCCCGGTCGGGCGATCTGCACGCCCGGAAACGGTGAAACGCCTCCAGGGCTAGATCGACGGTTGTTGCTGGACATGGTTTAGTCGCTGCCCCTCAGCAAGTCCTGAGGGGTGGACAGTCGACATTTCAGACGGGGCGCCAGGCTCGGGTCGTGCGGTCGACCAGGCGGGAAGAATGATGCAGACCCAGCAGCATCGTCGAATGATGCTCTCGACGCTTCAAGGTTCTTTTCGGTGAGGAACAGGGCGAAGGAGCTTAACCAGTCCGGTGCAGCTTGGGAAATGCCTAGGGGGGCCAGGTCATTGCGGGGACCGCACGGTGGACCGGCGTATAGTGGCGATTGGGGCAGCCTTTGATCGTGGATAAAGCCGAGTGGGCGGCTGCTTTTAGTTGTCTGCGCGCTGGGCAAATGGTGAAGCGAGAAGCCGGTGGAGCAATTGGAGACGTTCATGGCGCGCGTTGCGAATTGGCTCCGGCGTTGGGCTGACCGCCACGGTGTAAAAGACACGAGAATAGTGGACGTCCGTCGGGCTCCAGACACGAGGAAATCACAAATCGAAGGACGGATTCTCTGACTCGACTAGATGCTGGGCACGACTGCAGAGCAACTCGAGGCTAGACTGCCTATCCTCACGCCTGCATCCTGATGATTCGTCCGGCGACGGCCATGCACGCTTCCGATTAGTGACCGAGTTAAGTCGCGACAAAGTGAGGCGGCGCCTCGTGCCACGTCGAATCCTAACCAACTACGAACTATCTTTGGATGGCAATCGGATCTCCTACCGTACGTTAGGGTGGTGGGAAGAGGCAGAAGCTGTACAAGCGACAAAGGTTCATTGTATTCAACTCAATATGTGCCTGATCTCAGGAGCAGTACGGCTCCCGATCGGTATGCTGTTCACTTTTCTGGTCTCATCGCCACAGTCGATGTAGGCTGCGAATGGAAGAGCTCTCTAGATCAGGACTGGACCGGCGAAAAGGAACCAAATGCCATCCAGTCCGAGTGTCTCTTGTCGAAACGGGGAACAACCATACGAGGTCGCCACACCCAGCATCCTCTCCGGTTGTCAATCCTCTGCCGGGCCAAAACCCCTGGAAGAGGGAAAAGAGAAAAACAAAAGAAATGCTGGCCGTCCCCGTCGCGAATATCCCGACAGTCAATGGATCTCCAAAAACACAAGATGAGAAGAGTAGATCAGTGGAGATACCTCGCGGGAATATCCAACCGCAGTGTCGAAGAGCCCGCCAAAGGTACTCGTCTTTCTGGCCAACTCGGGACTCATGATCAAACCGTCGCAAGGAAATTCGTGGCGTCATGGCAAATCGTGCCAAACAGCGAACGGCGGCCAAGGCACTTGCTCGGCGCGCAATATCCAGCCCGACTCGTTCACAGGATGTCCCATACCTCCTCCGCTGCGTGGCAGAACTTGCTACAGGCGACGCTGGCACTGAGACTGTAGTTACTTATACTGATGGTGTCGTCCTTGAACGAGTCGGCAAAGTCGTCGTGGCCCTTGGCCATGGCTCCAACGAAGATCGCGACACTCTCCTTGGGGCCTAGTGACTCAATGTAGTCTTTGGTACGCACCACAGGCGCCTCAAAGCTGAGCGTCACCTTCCGGCAGTTGGGGGGCAGGTGATCGGTGATGGGGTTCTTGATCACCTTCAGCAGCTTCTCTTGCGAGTTGGTGGAGCGAATGGACAGGCGGTGGAGCAATTGAACCATCAGACCGGCGAATCGCTTAAAAGTTCTGGGAATGCGAACGGATGGATTGACCTCGATCAAGACACCCTTGGCGGTGTGGATGAAAATTTGCAGGCGGCCAGCCTTGTTGACGGGGGAGTCCAGGAGGGTGAGAAGACACTTGAGACGTTAGACCCCGGGAAGAGAAAAGATCCCAGCGGAGTAAAAGACGACGGCTGCAACAGCATACCTGGTGAGTGATATCCGGTCGAGCTTCGCTGATGTCCCGGTTCATCTTGCGCATGATACCGATGTGCTCGTCGCTGTTCAGCAGCGAGTATTTCTCATCCTTCGCCCCACCACGGCCGCTGGAGGCCCGGTAAGTCTCCAAGCTGGCATTGGAAAGAATGACAATTAAACGCTGGGTGTCCTTGTCGTGATAGGGAATCGGAACGTGTTGCTCAGCGACAAGTTGGGGCAGCTCGGGCGGGGGGCAAGACTGGGTTCCTGGCGGCAAAGTGTCAGTCATCTCGCACTGTCTCACGTAGGCCCTGAATGGGCAAAACAGAAAGGTGGCTAGAATCAATGTAAAATAACAAGAAAAAGAAAAAGCGGAGTAGGTCCAGGTCGCACAGGAGCGTCACTGTTTGCGAAACGGCCGCTGGAGGTTGCAGAGTCCTGGGCAGGTAGTGATAGGTGTCGCTGGGCAAGAAGAGAGCCTAGGACACCTGAACAGACCGGCCCAATAGGAGGCCAAAGCAAGAACGAACAACATTGGGTTACATACTCGCACGCTTGCGCTTTCCAGCCACTTGGGCGGTATCCGACATGGTTGGGCGGATATTGATGGGTGGACGTTGAGTGTGGTTTCCGAAGAGATTTTTGACTTGACTCCGGCCTGCAAAATGTCGGCAGTTCCGCGGAACGAGAGCGGGACCAGACTGCACCCACTTCTACTTCGACTATGGAGACGCATGGGGGCTCCTCCACCGGCCGGGAATCGCCCTTGTTAAATGCTAATGCTGAGAAAGCTCTCTACACTAAAGTCACCGATCGGAGACTTTCTCTCGTCGCAAGCTACAGTTTCCCCTGCAACAGTCCGACTCTCGGCGGGGAATTCCCTCCTAATCGTAAGTCGGAGTCCGGTTCCCCTCACGCTTATCCTGCACACTACTGCGGATTATCAGTAACTAGACATTATGTCTGGAGTATATGAGAAATGCCCCCCCGAGGACTCAGACAGGGAGCACCTGTCAACCAAACTGTGTATTGTCACCCGTCCACCGCTGCAAGACCTAGGTACTGGAGGCCCGGATGCGAAACCAGGAGCCCCGCGAAAAGCGACGCCTAGACTAGATTCCGGAGACGCGCATGTGTAACCACACTACATGGCTGCATTAGAGGAGCTCAGTGCAGTTCAGAGCTTCTGCGTTCCAATCACTGCCCCTTTGAGAATCATACATCGAATGCAATCGAACCAAAGACCCGGGGAACACAGTAAGGTAAGATCCTGATGGGGTAGGGGGCTCGATGAGGTGATACGGGGTCAGCTTCGTGTCCAGGCCATGACATGCGGTATCTTCAACGCCGACATTAGCATCTCGCGAAGGAAAGGTCGACCTGTCTCAACCGGAGCAGCCTGGTGCCTGTCAAGCTCGAAGAGGCAGTGATCGGGGCTCCGTCATCGCAACAAGGATATTGGTCTCGAGTTTGGCCCACTTCGGTAGCTGGAGGGCTGCCTATCACTGGCTGGATAGGTATACAGAGACTCGCCACTGAGTCCGTTCCCTGAACTCTAAGTCTGCTGTATGGACAAAGCAACCCTGCGCCGTTCAAGCCCGGGGGGTCAACAAGGTTGATCCCCCAGCGGATAACAGGACTTCGTCACCAGCCCTGACAACCGTTCTAGGCCGACGCCAATCAGTGTCAGATGTGCGATCTCAGTCAGAGGCTGGCTACTGAGGGGGCCAATCAGTCTGGAGAAGGGGCTGCGGGCAGTGCCCTCCCAACCACCCGGTCTCGCCCATGTGTGGAAATAATCATGTAGCGATGCGGTGGGAGGAGCCTAGGCAGAGAGCATCTGGAGAGCGGTCAGCCCACGGTGATCATGATTCAAACGCCCGCTTTGCCCTTGCACAATGCAACGCGGACGCCCCGGAAGCCTTGCTGGGCCCAGATGGCTGGAGGGTTGAAGAACAGAAGGGAAGAGCCTTGCCCGTCACTTCAATCGGCATGGGGCGAAAATCCGCATTGAATGACCTGGTAGGTACATATACACAGTCGTTGTGGTAGACAGCAGCTGCGATTGGTTGTCAGCAGCAGGAGCCTGTTGTTCTGTCACTGGTTCCTGGGCGCCAACAAGAGAAAGGGGCGAAGGAACCCTGCCCGACGAGCACGTCCCAGCCGGGCATACCAGGTCATTTTTCAGGAATCCGGGATTCTTTCTGCGAAGACGGCCGGTCGATGTTTGACCATACACTTTGCAGCTCCAGCTCCATGATTTCATTGGAGTATTCATTGAAATCCCGTAATCATCGCCGTTGGTGGCGATTTTGAGTGCTGGGCGTCGTTATTAAATCCTAGCCTCCACCGGGCGCTGTTGCTCCTATTAATCTCAACAAGCTTCGCATGAGTTTTTTTTTTTCTTTTTCATCTTTCGGGAATCATCTCCAGATCTTTTCTTCTTCTCTTCTCATTTGATTCTCCACAACGGCAAGGGATAAAGACAGGCTGAGTAAGTCCATGGCATCTTTTCTTTTCCTCTGTCGCCGAACAATATGACCTAAACCAGTTAGCGCCACGCGTGCGGTGGAACCGGTCGATCCGCCTATGTAAATTGCAAAACCCCCCCGTGTTGGAAAACAAATACTATTCTCCTACCCCCACCGTTTCCAACCCGAGA
Source organism: Penicillium hispanicum (assembly GCF_028827665.1). Taxonomy (NCBI): domain Eukaryota; kingdom Fungi; phylum Ascomycota; class Eurotiomycetes; order Eurotiales; family Aspergillaceae; genus Penicillium; species Penicillium hispanicum. The sequence continues at coordinate 1,708,160 of NW_026623193.1, forward strand.
GGGCAAAAAAAAAGGGGAGATGCCGTGGACCGTCACCAATTCATTCAAGCGGTACGTCTGATGGCTCTGCCGGAGAACCGCGCTGATGCTAACTCGTTTCTCCCTGAAGAGGCCTAATGAAAACATACGGAAGACCGACATGGCGCGTCTATGACGATGAGCGGGTCGCGAAAAAAAGACGCGTCCAGGACGAGTCGGACGAGGCAGAGACTAACCTACAATATGCGATCCGGGAGTCATCCGCCGCCGTGCTATCCAGTCCATCGCGCCGCAACTCGGTCGTCTTGTCCGAAGGCACGATAGACGATATCGACGATCTCACCACTCCGCCCTCGTCGCCGCCACCCCGGTTGACCCCTCCGCCAGCGAACACGCGCAAGCCAACTTTCGCTTTTCTCAAGCGCAAACACAAGGATACGTCGACGGGGTCTCCCCTGACCGAAGTCAACTCGAACAGCGTGCGCGCCTCGGTGGACCCACCCAAGCAGCAGAAGCTGCAAAAACAGCCGACCTTGCGCCAGATGCAAATCGACCTTGGGAACGAGGTGCGCAAAACGTGCGCAACCTGCGGTATGGAGTATATTCCGTCAAACACGGAGGACGCGGCGCTACACAAGAAATTTCACGAAATGAACTCAACGGGGGTGGATCTGGGTAAGGCGTTCATGCGCGCAAACGCCTCCCGCTGGGTATACGAAGCTACGCGATTCGACGAAGGTTACGTGGTCATCGTAGACCGCAAGGCCTCCCCTAGCGCCAAAAATCAAGCCAAGAAGGTTCTCGAGGTGGTCAACCGGGAACTGTCATCGCCAGAGATCGAGGACGAGGCGCTGTGGAGCCAAGCAGAACCGCCGAAACATCTGCAGGCGCAGGATGCGGAGGAGAAAGTCGATCGATACCGGGTGTTCCTCCACATGAAGGATAGTCGATGCGTTGGGCTGTGTCTGACCGAACGGATCTGGGAATCACGACCGGTCGCACAAGGGGACCAAAACGGCTCCACCAACAACTCTTCGGTGTCAGTGCGGGATGAGCTTCACCCGGCCATCGTTGGAGTGTCTCGTATCTGGACCTCCGGGGCGTCTCGGAGAAAGGGGATCGCGTTGGATCTCTTGGACTGCGTGGTGAGTAATTTCATCTACGGTATGGAGATTTCCAAGAGTCAGGTTGCGTTCAGTCAACCCACTGAGAGTGGGAAGCGGCTGGCACATAAGTTCTTCGAGGGAGAAGAGACGTGGCATGTGTATAATGAGCGGTGATGACCTGACGGGGCAAGGTACGTTGGTGAGGAAGATCGTGATTTGATTTCAATGGCTATCGGAGTTTTGTATGGGATTCGGGACTTGTCTATCTTTTGTATGGGAGGGTGCGCGCCTGGACGGTTCATATTGCATTGTACCATATAGCACTTCTTTTTTGATCTATTCCCTTGCCGTCTCTTCAACGGCATGTCTGCCCGGGCTCGCTTTTTCTTCTTGTTTCTCATTTTCATTTGGGCTTAGTGCAGTAGTTCATTGGCCACTGAAAACCACGATTGAGGCTAGTATGTTGTATTATTGTCTTCGTAACTGCAGCCTCTCGGGGCGGCCGGACGGCCTCGATCGGAAAGCGGCGCGTAAGGAACGTGATGGATAAGAAGCTCGGCGGGGGGTCGCTCTTCCCCTCTTCCATCCTCCTCCCCAAAAGAACTCGCCCATCTGCGTCGCGATGGCTGGATCTAATCCGTTCCGCAGGAACTTGGAAGGTGAGCTTTCGTCCCCGGACTTCCCCAACCCCAATCCCCAATGCTCCCTCCACTGTACCCGCCACTTCCGATAAGACGCCGCCCAGGGCATATCACCGCGCAGCCAGGTACTAATGGACGGAGTCACAGGGGGTTTTGCGAATGCTGCGGATGCTACAAACTCTACGACAGTTGTGCCCCAGTCGATAAATGATCCGCCGTTGAAAGCACCATCCCAGGTGCCCAACGGCTACCCGAGAAAGTCGTCGTTATCGTTGGAGATTGAGGAAGGCGATTCGACATCGTCAGATGAACAAACCGCAGACCCTTTCAACCCCGATTCTTCGGTCAGCGACAATGACAATGGCAATGACGACGGCGGTGGTGATGATAATCTAAAGAGTCCCAAGGGCTCAGCTGCTCTCGACGATCGCCTGCCAGAATACTTCGGATCCATTCCACACTCATCATATACAGATGGATCAAGTGCCAGGCCACCATCCAAGGCGCCAATGGCTCCCACGAGGCATAGGGAACAGTCGGAGTTTGGCACAGAAGACAACCATATGGCGCAAGATATCTCCTTGTCGACAACTCGCGCGACAAGGCAAATATCTGTGGATAATACTTCAGGCACCAGTCCTTCTGGTCGTACCAGCAGAGACAAGAAACCTCCACCACCACCCAGGAGCCATCATGGCAAGCGCATCAGCGTTACAGCGGACACGGTCCAAGATTTGCAACCGAGACCCTCCCAATACAACAACCGCCTTTCCTTTCATGCATTTTCCCCTGAGAGTTTGGCCTCTTTGCCAACGTCAGGTACACCCAATGCCACCTCGGTCTCCCAGTCACCCGCCTCAGACTACTTTTCAATGCCTCTGGAGAGTCAGATGGCAACGGACTCAAGCGAGTCTCTCCAGCGCAGTCATTCTCAGCATTCCCACCACAAACGCCCACCAACACCGCCTCTGAGCCGACGCCGCAGCCAGATGCGGAGGTCGAAATCCACACAGTCCAAATCGAATGGTAGTCGATTGAACATGTTCTCACTCGAGTCAGAGAGGTATGATAGTTCTCAGCCTCCGAGCCCAGGTCGTTCTGTGAAATCAGTCACATCCTCTCTATCTCAAGAGCGCAAGCGCATCAGCATGCCCCCAACATCCTCTGGGGAGCTCCGGTCAGCTGTCCTTCCGACAGGCATCGTTCCTGACTCTCTATCTCCACCCCCCAATTCCAGACCAAATCCGCCTGGGCGGCGGGCATCCTCGCATGGCAATATACAACCTGGCTCTTTATCTACGATACCCCCGCCCCCACCACCGCCTCGACGCCTTCGAGACTCCAATAATACACGCAGCAGTGACAGTGTAGCTGCGCCGCAGACAGTCCCCACAGAGCAAGCTACATTACCCCAACCGTCCAATGCTCATGATATATTGGCCGATCTGTCACGATTACAGAAAGAGGTGGATGACCTTCGCGGGCACTATGAGAGCCGCAAGGTCAGCCAATGAGGGTATATGGGACCGGACTTCTGTGTTATAGTCTACCAGAGATGGCTTGTATGAATGAATGAATGAACTGGGCTGTATCCGCTCTCATGTTCTTCCCAGTATGTATCCGCCTGATCTGAGGCCTGTCCTGCGCTCCGATTGGCCCAACCACGCGGGCGACATGACGTCGCTTTGGGACGATGATGAATGTTCCGCTCCCGCAATGAATTATTGTCCTTTGCGCGCTAAATCGTCCCTCCCCGCAATTTCCATCGTAACTTTTTCTCACCTCTCACCTCCGCTCTTTTCTACCATTGCAGGCCTTGATACTGAACAAACTACTGGCCTTGACCGTCTAGGTCAGATTGAGCTAACTTCACCTTTCTTTGTCTCTGGCCGACACAATGACCACTCCCACGCTGATCAACCTCCCACCTCCCCCCTCGGACCCCGTCACTCCATCGGACATGGGACCGTAAGCGCTCCATACCCCCATCGCAAACGAGACCTGGTTGACTGAGCTTGGTTGGGATGGTGACGGTAGGGGTACTCCCAACTCTGGCACGACGTCGCTCTCCGCATTGTCTACCACCGCCATCAAAGATGGGCACCAGGGACAGCCCTGGCCCCACGGCCGCCATGCGCACCAATCCTCGTCCGCATCCACATCTTCAACTACCACCCTGGAAGCTGAGCGCGCCGACCGCATCTCCCGTCTGGCAGGTCTGGAGCGTGTCGCGACCGCACGAGCGGGTGGCCAGTCGTCTTCGAATGCAGCCATGTCGGTGTCGCACATGCCCGGCTACTTCGACAGCCACGGGGGGCTGAAGGAGCGCAGTACAGTCGGCAGTGCCAGCGCCACGGGTAGCGTTGGAGGATACACGACCTGGGCCAGCGGCAGCGATGCCTTCGAGGCTGACAAAATGAGCGAAGGCCCCGACCCGGATGACGGAGTTTCGAGCGTAGGCAATATCAGTGACGAAGGCAACGCCAGCCTGGTCGGTTTCGGCGAGGGCGCCAATAGCACCATCAGTGGACCGACTTCACGCCCAACGGGCCTGAACCGCATGTCTTCCGGTGGCCTCAGTGCTCGACCTACTTCCATAGGAAGCTCGAACGTCAGTCGTCCGAACCCTCTCGCTTCATACCTTCAGCAGCAACAATACCATGCCGGCGATAGCTCCATGATATCTCCTTCTCCGGCTGGATCGAATACCCCGGAGCCCTTAGCTGAGGATGCGCGCATGCTCGACGGCGTGACCTTTGACTCGGACGTGGTCGATACTACTGTTCGTACGCCGCGGCTAGTCACACCGTCGAACCGTAGTAGCGGGGTTGGCACTTCAGGCCGGGAATAGAGGAGCGTCGAAGCAGCCTTAGGGATTGGCTAGGCTGATAGGGCTGGGATGGCGTTGACATGCTATTTTTCGGGCTGGACATTTTTTTGGATTTCTGGGACTACGGGGTTATTGTCTTCTTTTTGCTGTGTCTGTGCCTAAGTGGACACACAAGTTGTATTTCTATGCGGGGCGGGATCTGGGAAGGGCATCTCAACCACCAAAGCTTGGTGGACACGACAGATATGTATGGATACGAATTTTTATTTTGCAGCGGATGCAAGTAACAACTTTGACTCCAGTTTCTTTCTTGTTTTGCCATGTTCTAGTACTGAGGACCCGGCGCGTGTGGCGTTGTTGACAAAATGACTTTGCAACTGCAGTGTACCGTAGAAAGGGCGGGGACAAGGCAAATGCGACATGTCCAATAGTGTCCTGACTGGGTCCTGTTGAAGCACAAAGCAAGACGCTCGCCCCTTCTTCAGTAGGTCGGGTCATAACGTGGTCGTAAGAACTAAATAGGCCCTTCGGCAGGGCCCGCGGGCCCAGATGACGGCATGCCGCCTCCGAGCTGATGCCGCTGCGCAACGCCCGAATTTTCTCTTTCACTCTTCAACCTCTCCACCCCCATACCACCACCACTCCGCCCACTCGGCTCCCCCCCTCCTGCTGGCATTGACTTGTCTAGCACAAAATTCGAAGACTCCGACAAGCACGCTTGTTCACCGCTGCACCACAGTAGCTCAATTGAGCTTCGCCTATTCGAAATTCTGCCTGAATTCGAAAACGAAACTCCTGCCAAATCCCCACGCTTGCCACGTCGCTGGATCGAACCAACCATTTTTTTTTCTCGTCAAAATTCGCCTCATACCCTTCAAGCTCTCTTTGTCGACCACTCGATTCGTTTATTTACGTCTCGGATTCGTTGTCACATTGACGCCTTTGCTCGTCGCGACAGATATATTAGTCTGATTTCGGTCGGACTGTGTCTTGTTGTTAGACAATTAGCGAAGTGAATATCGACGAACCCTGCTATCACTGTAGGGAATAGTCTTGAAAGATCTATTTGGTGGCTTTTTCTTTCATCCAGCAATCTCGATTCAAGATGGCGGCTCCTACGCAGCTTGCTTGTGGGTGGTCCTTTCTATATTACTCGTGTAACCTGGGGGGTCTAGTCTAGGATTGATGGGTTCATGGACCTTGGAATAAGCGATACTTACTGACTTTGTCTTGCATAGACCGAACTCTCAAAGGGATTGGCATCATGGATGCCGCCCCTGTTTATGAACCTCTGTCGGGGTTTGTGAGGTAAGAATTACACTGGTATGCTCCTGGAGAAGAACACTGGCTGACTTTGGTGCTCGGACTAGACCTGAGGGCAACCTTCGCTGCAGTGCCTACTCGCCGTGCGGCCGTTACTACGCATGGGCATCTCCCGAAAGGTATGTTAGATTTACGGCTTTATAACTGTGGCTATGATCTGACTGGGTTGTGTTATGTTGTAGGGTTACCATTGTCGACGCCTCTGTCGGCCATGTCATCTCTATCATCCCCGCTGATAACGTCTTCGAGCTGGGATTTTCCCCGCTCGGCACCTACGTGATCACCTGGCAACGCCCATCCAAGGATGCCAATGGCGATGCTGTGAAGAACTTGAAGGTGTGGCGCGCGGTTGAGAGTGGAGATGAACACACGGTGGTGGGCAGTTATGTTCAGAAGTCGCAGACAGGCTGGAATTTGCAGTACACCCCCGACGAGCGCCTATGTGCCCGTGTCGTGACCAATGAAGTGCAGTTCTACCAGAGTGAAAACTTGTCGACGGTTTGGAACAAGCTGCGTGTGGAGGGGGTGGTGGATTTTGCCCTCTCGCCGGGACAGACCCATTCGATTGCGGTGTTTGTCCCAGAGCGTAAAGTAAGCAACTTCCATACTCTGATATCAGGATTCATCTCACCGCTTCTTGCAATAGGGTCAACCTGCCCAAGTCAAGGTGTTCATTGTGCCGCAATTCGGCGCCTCGGTCTCCCAGAAGAGCTTCTTTAAGGGGGATAAGGTTCAGCTGAAGTGGAACTCTTCTGGGACAACTTTGATTGTGCTTGCGCAGACTGAGGTGGACCGGACTGGTAAGAGTTACTACGGCGAGACTACGCTTTATTTGCTCAGCGCTAGCGGTGCATTCGACTCTCGTATTGATCTCGGTATGTTATTGCATCGATAATCAAATCTATGGGGCAGAGAAGTTGACTTCGACCAGACAAAGAAGGTCCCATTCATGATGTGAGCTGGAACCCCAACTCGAAGGAGTTCGGTGTTGTCTATGGCTACATGCCTGCGAAGGCAACCATCTTCAACATGCGTGGTGTGGCCAAGCATACATTCCCTTTGAGCCCGCGAAACACTATCCAGTTCTCGCCTCATGGGCGATTCGTTCTGGTCGCCGGTTTTGGCAACCTGGCAGGCCAGATGGATATTTACGACATGGACAAAAACTACCACAAGATTGCCACTGTTGAGGCATCCAATGCCAGCGTTTGTGCCTGGTCGCCCGATGGACAGTACATCTTGACTGCCACGACTAGCCCTCGCCTGCGTGTTGACAACGGCGTGCGCATCTGGCACGTCAGCGGCGGTCTTATGTACAATGAGGACATGATTGAGTTGTACGAGGTTACCTGGCGGCCGCAGAGCACCACCCAGCACCCCCTGGGTGACCCATTCACGAAGCTGCCGGTTCCTCACCCATCCGCCACCGCCTATCTAAGCACCCGCAAAGCTCCTGTGAAGCCTGCTGGTGCGTACCGGCCCCCGGGCGCTCGTGGTCAGCTGACTCCTCTCGCCTTCAAGCGTGAGGATCAAGGCGGAGCCGCCTTCGTTCGCGATGGTGTTCCTGGCGCCAGTATGAACGGCTTTGGCAAGCCCCGCCGCCGCGAAATCCCCGGAGCGGAGCCCGCGGAGGAATACCTGCCTCCTGGTGCTGCCCCGGGCGGTGGTGTTGCTCTGCCGCCTGGTGCGGACCAGTCGGACAAGCTGTCCAAATCCGCAGCCAAGAACAAGAAGAAGCGCGAGGCCGCTAAAAAGGCCCGCGAGGACGGTGAGCCGGATAACCAGCCACCTGCCAATGCTCCTACTGGCCCCAGCCCCAACCGCAATCGCGACCGCGGTAAGAACAACAGCACCCCTGCTAACGGCAATGTCGCCGCCAAACCTGCTGCTGCTCCTGCGGCTCCTGTGGCCCCCCCTCCGGCTCCTGCCGCCGCTGTGGATGCCAACCTCAACTCCACCGCCCAGGATAAGAAGATCCGCGGTCTACTGAAGAAGATTCGCGCTATTGACGAACTCAAGATGCGCCTGGCTGGTGGCGAGAAGCTGGAGGATACGCAGATGAAGAAGATCCAGACGGAAGACTCAGTGCGCAAGGAACTGGAAGCTGTTGGGTACAGCGGTTAAGGGAAGCCGGGTTTGCCACTTCCCAGTGTTCATGCAAATAGGACGGAGTTGATGGGTTTGATGCTTGGTGCATGAGTGTATACACCCCTGTGTATAGTGCATTGCATTTCATTCCGCCGTATAGTGCCCCGTCTCTTTGATCTCAGAAATTAGAAATCATATCGGAATTGAATCAGTCAACTTTTGGAGGAAATGCATTTACTCTTAATGCCCACGGTTGAGGGGCTAGTCGCCCGTTCATCCATCTGTATAGGTGAATAATTGAGACGCGAGTCTGAACTGTTCATGCTAGATATTGGCTGAATGAAGGAGCTCTATCTGTTCCTCTTCAGTGCGAAAATAGAATCTCATCTTTAGGGTCTGCTCAATGTTGATTGATATCCAACAATATACAAATAGATAACTATAACTACCTAGGTATATCCAGACGGATGAATCATCATGTGCCGACTTCGGAGTACGGATATAGGTAAATCACGCCTTCTCCCGTCTAATGTTGTCAGCCAATAATGCTCACGATGGTTTACTGCACTTTCGGAATAAAGACCGCGATAAGTAATCGAGGCATTTAATATTGCGCTCCCCTCCGACTGGCGTATTTAACCATTCTTACGTCACCCCGCCGAGTCTTCGGGCCCCCTGTCTGCCTCAGCGATTCAGCTTCTCAAGAACCAATCAGATCGAAGCCTGCAACTGCAAAAGTCCCGACGCGCAGCCATGGCAGTCATCGCCGAGAATGTTGCTCGCAGGGCAGATGCCCCCAGCAAAGGTACGCATCGTCTCGTAGTCATGCCATGCGCCCCGTTTTAACATGATGACCCCGCTTAGTTTGGACCACCCTCATTACCAACACGGCATACCTGTCGGGGCTGTTGACTCTGGATCATTCCCTCCGCAAAGTGCGCTCGAAGTACCCCCTGGTCGTTCTCTACACGGACTCCTTCCCGGCGGAGGGCCACAAGGCTCTCGATGCTCGGGGCATTTTGAAGCAGCGGGTCGAGTATCTCCTCCCATCCACACCGAAGGAATACAGCAACGACCCGCGCTTCTACGACTGCTGGTCCAAGCTCACCCCGTTCTCGCTCGTGGAATATGAACGCGTGGTGCAGCTGGATAGTGACATGGTCGTTCTACAAAACATGGATGAGTTGATGGAACTCGAGCTGGACCCCCCAGAGATGGGCGGGACTGGAAATCGCGTGTTTGCTGCCAGTCATGCCTGCGTCTGCAATCCGCTTAAGAAGCCTCATTACCCCAAGAACTGGTAGGCCCTCGTTCCCCTTTCTACCAGTTATGTTCAACCTAAGATGCGAGCCCTGACCGTTGCAAAGGGTCCCGGCCAACTGTGCGTTCAGTGTTCAGCATGACACTCCGGATATGGCGCAAATAGCAGGTGCCCCTTGTACCGCCGGCTTGGGCATCCCCAATGGCGGTCTGCAGGTGGTGAACCCGTCTAAAGGAATATATGACAAGATCGTGGACCAGCTCGCAGGATCCGCGCCGTCGAATTATGACTTTGCAGACCAATCGCTTCTGGGAGACCTGTTTGCCGGCCGCTGGGTCGCAATCCCGTACATATACAATGCTCTCAAGACTTTGCGCTGGGAGGGTGTGCATGATGCCATCTGGCGAGATGATAAGGTGAAGAATGTTCATTACATCCTCAGCCCGAAGCCGTGGGATGAATATAACGCAGGAGTGAAGCAGAGCAAGGACGCATCGCATGCTTGGTGGTTCCAATTGAATGATGAAAGGATCACAGAGGAAGGGAAGAAAGGTCTGAAGGACGAATTCTGAGTTATGACGGAAGATCAAGGGAAGAAGTCAATAGAGCCTAGTAGACAGGTGCAGAATACGTATACTATTCCGGATGATGCTTCACCATCCACCGTTTATCTACAATCTTACAGATGTTCCGTCAGAGCCAGTTTCACGCGCCGCATTTGACCCGGGATGTTTCTCTTCTCTGTCACAACGGCTACCGATGTAGGAATCGTCCGGGGACAGATCGGCATCCGTGAGAGCAGTGAAGAAAGACAGGAGCCCCAAACGCCAAATGCGGGCGCTACGACATTGCCTGGGCAATGCCGCAGTGGATACTCCTCAGAGTATACAGACGGCTGATGTGCTGGGCACACCCTAAGACGGTGTTTGATATATCGCATCCGATACAGAGCTTATTCACTTCCGAAGAAGGAATTTCAAGGCATGGACCTCGCCTTGCGCTCCACCTTGCAGCGCGAAATCAGGTTCCTAGTAGAATGCAAGAGATAAGGTAAGCAAAAGCGGATACTCAATCAATCTTCGTTGGAGCATGGGTATCATCTGCTGAATCCGATGCCCTGTATTAGATAAAAATGCGAGTACGCTTCACAGGGCTGCCCATGCGTAATGATGCCGTGCCGCTCGCCATGCCGTTCAAAAGCCTGCCCATTCCTTCCACATCTAGTTCGCCTCGTCGCAGCTTCATCTGGTCATGCTCCGCTATGACTTCTGGTTTTATATGTTGAGTTGCTGAATTATTCTCGTCTGACTCGATCAATGCCGGCGCAAGGATCATAATTTGGTGCTCAGCAGCAATCAGCACATCGTGCTGACGATGATCCGGACTAGAGCGGCGCACAGGCACGGCGAGATGACCGATAGACTGAAAGTTCTCGCCCATCAAGTTCACGTGCTGAATTGGAGTGACTCGGCATCGGTTCGACGCGTCAAATGTGCCAGTGGCGCGGACCGCACTACGCCAGAGGGAAAGCAAGCTTGGGATAACTGCACTTTGGCGACCATGTCGCAGTAGGATTGACTCATCGGGAAGCGAGTCCTGGGACAGATTCATCTGTAAAACTGATATCTGGCCACGGAGTGATGTGTTCGCAGGTGTCATCGACCCCTTCAGAAGTGTGTCTTCACGGACACGCTTTGTAGATGGCGTCATGGGCGCAAATCGAGGCCGTTGCTCGGCATCAGATTGTGTATTGCTTGGAGGAGTGGCAATGCGACCACTAACCGCAAATGCAGTCAACGAGCCTCCAGTCACACCTTGCACACTTGATTGTCGATGCAACGGGCCCTTGGTAGTCCCAGGCCCGGCGCCTTCGAGATCCCAAACACCCCACTCACCATCTTCCAGAAGCACTAGGATGGCTTGACCACCCAGAACCCAGTCGGCATCGATAATGGGTTTTCGGCGAGGACGTCCACTAGGTCCGTGCTCAAAGCCCGGGTACAGGCTGATGAGCCACCGGCCTTCAGTGTCGGTGGTTTCGTATTCCTCCTGCGCAGTGGATGTACGCCGGGCCGCTTTCGAAGACCTCTGAACGGAAAAGCATGAATATACTTTGACGCATCCGCCGTGAAACGCGACCAGCAAGTTCGAATGTCGGGTTGATGGATATGTAGACGGGTTGAAGGCAATCGTCTGGGCTGGCGAGGGCAAGAGTCGTCTTTGGGAGATGAGGTCTTCCTCCAGCAATGAATAAGAGCCTGCAGATTCCTCGCGAATCGGAACTCGATGCAGCAGGAGAACTCCAGACCCCTCAGCAGAATGTGTGGCTACCAAGAGATCCCATTTACCTGAGCCTCCGGCTTGGCTTCGCGACTTTCGGCGGTCTTGGTCTTCCTCACTCTCCTGGTAGGTGAAGGTAAGAGATACACCGCGGGGAATATCCTGGTGAGTTACACCTCCATCGATGGCGAGAGTTTGGATGTGCCAGCTCTGAGGATTCGTCTGTGTTGGGTGAGGAGGAACAAGCGGGAGCGTCACAATGCGGGTCGAAAGATCTGAGCAGACTGTTGCCACAACAATCGTACTAGCCAGAATGGATGGGAAAGGATCAAGTGGGGAGCGCGCATTTTCGGGAAGAACGCGAGGGACTGCAAGATCAAGCACTCGGCTTCCCAAAGGGATGTCAATCTGTCGCAAGATCTCTTCAAACGGAAAGGCAGGGTCAATCTCAGTCTCCTCTCCACTGAAATCATAGCTCGCCACTTCTGGCTCTTCTGGCTCTTGCGGCGTATCCTCCTCGTCAGAGTCAATAACCATAACCGCATCGTCGCCATTGTTTTTAATGCTTCTTTCTTGCCTCGAGCGCTCTGGCTCTCCCCATTCTGAGTGTCGCCTGCCACCCCTCCAGACAACTTTCAGCCCAGACTCATGAGCATAAATGATGATTGAGGAACCATTTGGAGAGAGAAGGGGGTAGCCTTTTGCCGCGTGTACACGGTGAGAGAGGCGATAACTAAGACTGCGCAGTTAATCGCATTAGTGATGAGATCGACGTCACAATGGCATCAACACTAGTATTTACCTCAATTGGGCTCCGTTTTCCCGAGGGAGCACCAATGGGGTTGCAGGAAATGAAGGCATTGTGTTGGTGAGTGTGCTGCGGGTGTCTAACAGCTTTTGCGCACAGGCGCCGGAGACACCGTAAGGAAAGCCGGTGAGCTCGGTACCAGCGGCGGGATGTTATAACTCGAGCAAATAAAGTCAGTTGAAGCAGGAAATCGATCGTTGGTGAAGGTGTGGAAGCATAGGTGGTGGTTGTGGAGAGGAAGGAAGAAGATTGTTTTGGTCGGCAGCACAGGACTTGAGGAAGTCGATCCAATCCGCGTTCCCGCGCGTCCTCCACCTCCAACATTCAGCGTTTGACATGCTACTTCGACAACCCATTCTGGGTTAGAGCTCGCATATGCAATGGAAATGGTTCAATCGGCAGCTCTGACCGCTCGAAAATTGCTTGTGACGGCGCACTACGATCGCTACTCAGGTTGCTAAACAACCACCAGGATGGCGACTACTCGCTCGCTCGGTCTTCACGAACCCTCCGCCGTTTCCTACCTTGTTTCAGAAGGAATCCTCCCCCCAGATCCATCAGAGGATCAATATAAATGGACAACATGTGTGGATGAGGATGGTATGGCTGGTCCTGTGGACGATGAGTTGGTCTGGACGAAGCATTGTGTGGTCTGGTCTCGCGCAGGCACGGTGAAGAGAGTATTCCAGCTGGACCCGGAAAAGGAGGAAATCCGACATGCTTTGTTCACTCATTTCTTAGCGGAAAACAACAAGAACTCTTCCGTGGACACATCTCTTAACCGAGTTCGAATGACCGGCACGAAGACGGATGCGCGGAGAGGGAGACAAACCAATGGACGTGGCAATGAACCTACACCCATAAGCTCAGGTTCAACGCTGGACCTGACTGGAGATGCTCGGGTGACAGTGATTGCTCCCCATCAGCCTAACAAGGGACTGGCGAGAGCTCTGGTTGTGGTCCTCAAATCGCAAGCTCATGTCTTCTTTGTCACGGGAAACAGCCATACAATCCCCCTTCCTTTTGAAGTCGAGTCGGTTTTTGCCACTCCTCGTGGACTTCTATTTCAAAGAAAAATACATGGAGATGAATTGGGGCATCAACAGCCAAGTGTGCCTCCTAATTCATTCATGACAACCTCTCTGTTCGATCCCGGGGCCTCTCAGTCACTGGGAACAACATCAGCTTTCAAGAAGGGGAAACGAACATCCCTAAGACTGTCAAATTTCAAGACCTCTTCGTCTGTATCAAATACAAGTTCAACTGCCGACCTCCCTCGCGTGTTTTCTTTGATCGACCCCCATTCGGAAATGGGCCTTGTTGTGACAACGCAACCATCCGGATGGCTACAAAACAGTGTCAACAGTGCTAAAAAAAGGCCATCCGGATTAGATGTGCTGGATGCAGCTGATGAAATTGTGTACATCTCCCCATACGATGAACTCTTGCGGCTGGGTGGAGTTCCAGCACATCCTTTGATTGTGGTCGTCACCTTGAACGAAACAACTGGGCTCTATACAATCTGGACCGGCCGTTATAGGGACGATGAACCGGGAAGCTCAATCAAAGAAAAGGCAAGACGGCACACGGAAGGTGCTCGTTCAAAGAGGCGAAGCTCCCATTACGGCATGACAACTGGTACAACTACTCCAGCTGCACGCCCTTCGGCGGGCCGCGAGAGCTTTGGACCTTGGGTGGAGAATTGGAATTCGTCTCAACAAGCCGAGTCCAAAAATGATGACGAAGATGACTTGGCTTCTCGAGTGGCCCAGGATTTTGGAGATGTGGGAGTCCCCCTCAAGACTTCAAGAAGGGTCAGTTCATTGCTTGCACGAACGGACCTTGCCACCAGCCAGGATCGTATCACATTCTCGGACCTTGCCACGGGCAGCCAGACCAGCACTGTACCTCATACCGGGCCTAGGCAATCTATAGGAGCGACCAGTACTCGTGGGAGTTTTGGCATCAACCCCCGTGGCTCGCTCCCTCCAGCAACGGGGTCTCTCTACAGCAACGCAGGGAGCTTTCTGGATTCCCCAGCAGACAGACTTCTTGAGGAGCTCAAAAATGATGGTTTATCTGAAGGACTCGAAAACATTGCTCTCCGCGAATCAGCATCAGGCCTACCAGAAGAACTTCTATTATCCAAGGTGGAAAGCTTCTCTGCCAATCTTGCGGCCAACTTCCATGGGTCTATGCAAGAAGCGCCCTCTCGAAATTTGAAAGTTTGTACATTGGCTTCTACCGACTATGGAGGCGTGGAGAATGGAAATGCCATTGCAGTCGGGGTTTGCATTGTCGACAAAAAGTCACGAAACATGAGCATCATCACTCTGAAAGCAGAACGAGTGGCACTATCGAAAAGTCGCAAGGTCTTTCCCTCGGACTCAAGGAAGGCGAAAAATCTGAGGAGACGTCCATTACTCGTCCATGCAACGGGCATTCGGCATATTCCAAATGTCTGGGATGCCTGTAAAGTGACAGATGGTGATATCTCACGAATTCTCATTTTAAGTGCACCAGATTCTGGACAGCGCGAATTTTTCTTGCAGGCTCTCTGGGGAAATTCAATCAATGTCGAGTTGCCGGTTCCACTGCAGCTGTACGAACCTCACGGAATCTCTGCTAGCAAGCTATTTGGTCGTCCAAGGGAAAGTGGCATCCACCGGGTCGTAGCAGACCCTGATATTGTTTTTCTGGAACTCGACCATGGCTGTTCAAGAGGGAAGATCGACTTGGTGGATACGAAGAAACAGCGGCACAGAATCCAGATCCAGATGGAACCTCGCAACGAACTTGTGAATAAAGTACTCAGAGTCTGCAAATTTGTCCTTCGCGATTCAGAGAAGGCAGGAGACGGCTTGCTGGTAGCTTGGTGGGAGGTCATGAAATGGCTCCGACGAAAAGAGGAGGTTGAAAACGACCTCGAGTGGACAGCCATGGTCATCGTTTTGTTCGCTCTGGCCATTCCATTCATTAGGCAGCCACAAACACCCACGCCAGCAAAGCGCACACGCCGCAAAAAGGGTCTTCTCAGATCGAGTAGTGGCAGTCACTTGGATCTGGAAAGTTGGGAGGCTATGCTCGACCTGGAATCCGCCTCTGCCGGCGTTGTTGCCCCGTGGATGACAAGTAGCTCTTGGGGATGGATTACCGAACAAGATGCGATTGAGGACCTGGCGGCTCGTGATACAGTCCGGGCTCCGAAAGCCGAACAGCCTAGTGCAAGCCGGTCCACGTATCGCCACAATTCCTACCTCATACGATGCCTGAATCTTGCTCGCGACTTCCTGCAAGGTCCACAGGGTGCGAGAGCATCTGGTCGCGACGGCTACCTACCTATTTCAGGCGCCTTTTCCGAGAACACCAGATGTACCGCACTGGGTACCATACTCGTCGGTCTTCACCTTCTTCGAGAGGAGCAAAAGCTCTCCATATGTGACGCGGAGGAGTCTCGGCACCCCCTTGGTCTGCTCGCTCCCATCCTTGCGCAGCTTGGCGGCTTTTTGGGCTGGCAGTCCTGGAAATGGGATGGAAACGCTTATTTTGGCACTGAGATGGCGAGCATGGAGCGATGGCAGTTTGAGGACACTCGAATCACTTCGCTCAATGTTCCTGCTGAACCGTTCCCTCCACCTTCGATTTTCGTCTTTCTCATTGACGCTGCACGCGACATAACCACACCTTTTCTTACTCTTCTTGACGTTGTCACTGCATCAGACAGAACCCCCAGAAAGGGACAGGATTGGCAGGAATGCTTCAATATCACCCCAAGAACATTGGCATTAAACGGCTTCCTTTGCGATGTTCGTAAGGTCTCAACTGCATTAGAGAAGATTAAACTTCTGCATCGCTGGGGATTCACTAAGAGCGTTATCGACACTTTCCCTGAAGGTGTGAGTGCACCATTGTATGAAACGGTCATGCAATGCCAAATCGAAGCTTCAACTTCCTGGAATGCAGCGCTTTTGGGACTGATTGACCGCGAGGATCTTTACATGTCAATGAATCCGGTTCAAACCCATTCTTCTGCTGCACCACAACAGCATGTTATCTCTCACGATGCTCTCCGGGATTTCCATCACATTAGCAGCTCGGCACTGGAGATCGATGCCATCAACGCTTTTGAAATCTCTGCAGAGGCTGACCGGTTCTCCCTGACAAGGCTAATCTTCCGGGAAGATAAGCGTTTTTTGGAAGCGAGTCGACTCTTGAATCAGTCTAAAGCGCCGGTAGCAGATTGTGTACCAGAGCCTGATTGGACTGATTCGGATCTACTCGACGCGCAAAAAGAACTCGTACAGCTTGTGTCATTCCGAACGTTGTCCACCCCTGCGGGTCGTGCCATGCTTTCATTTAGTGGTCGACTGCCCTTATTGACCGAGAAGCTTCCCATCCCTTCCTTCTCGCTGCAATGTGTGATGAAACCATCCAACGTCACTGTCAGTGCTGAAAGGAGCGCCTTCACCGAGGAAAAGGTTTGTTGGGCGTTTTTCCACAATGGGGTGTCTACCGGTCTAGCGATCTCTAAGGCGTCAAAGGGTATCGACACTTCATGGATTCTGTTCAATAAACCACAGGATCTCACCAACCGGCACGCTGGGTTCTTACTCGCCCTCGGGCTAAATGGCCATCTCAAGTCACTCGCCAAGTGGGTTGCCTTCAAATATCTTACACCCAAGCATACCATGACATCCATTGGCCTGTTGCTCGGTCTTTCTGCGTCGTATATGGGCACGATGGACACATTGATCACGCGTTTGTTGTCTGTACACGTTACGAGAATGCTGCCCCTCGGCGCGGCAGAACTAAATCTTTCACCCCTGACTCAAACTGCGGGTATTATGGGCATCGGCCTACTCTATTGTGGCTCGCAACATCGACGCATGAGCGAAGTCATGCTGTCGGAAATCGAACATGTTGAATACGAAGACCAATCCACGTCACAAGAAGATCTACGAGATGAAGGATACCGTCTAGCAGCAGGATTCGCCCTTGGTCTCATCAACCTAGGCAAAGGCAAAGACCTACGAGGCATGCGTGACATGCGCATCGTTGAACGCTTGTTGGCAATTGCCGTGGGGACCAAGAACGTTGATATCGCCCATGTGCTTGATCGCGCCACCGCAGGTGCCACGGTGGCCATAGCTGTCATTTTCATGAAGACCAATGATACGGTCTTGGCTCAGAAGATTGACATCCCAGATACAACGGTGCGATTCGATTACGTTCGGCCTGATCTTTTTCTTCTCCGGACTCTGGCCCGGCATCTTATCATGTGGGATAACATAAAACCCAATCTCGAATGGATCGGCGCCAGCCTTCCAAAGGTGTACCGCCGACAATCACGCCTTATGAGCGTCTGTCAGCTGTGTAGTGAGGACATGCCTTTCTTCAACATTATCGCCGGTCTCTGCCTTGCACTAGGTCTCCGTTATGCTGGTTCTGGCCAAGCAGAAGCGAGGGATCTTTTGTTGTCCTATCTGGACCAGTTCATCCGCATCTCTCGGCTCCCGGCGTTGAACTATGATGCTAGGCTCGCGCGCAACTCCGTTCGGAACTGTCAAGATGTGGTGTCTTTGTCCGCCGCCGCCGTTATGGCTGGTACAGGCGATCTAGCTTTGTTCCGGCGCCTGCGTTCACTCCATGGAAGAGTAGACGCCGATACCCCCTACGGCAGCCATATGGCAGCACACATGGCAATTGGCATGTTGTTCCTTGGCGGGGGTAGCTATACACTGGGCACGTCCAACCTTGCTGTTGCTTCACTACTCTGCGCCTTCTATCCACTCTTCCCAACCACCGTCCTCGACAACAAATGCCACCTTCAAGCCTTCCGTCACCTCTGGGTTCTCGCCACAGAACCGCGTTGTCTCGTCCCCCGAGATCTTGACACTTGTCGCCCGATCTCGATTCCTATCACTATTATATCCCATGGGGGCTCGGCTTGCGTAATAACTGCCCCCTGCCTCTTACCAGATCCTAGCGGGATCGCCCGCATCGAGATTTGCGGCCCGGATCACTGGCCCCTTGTTTTGGATTTCACTCAAGATGACGCTCTCCGTGACAAATTTCGCCATGGTGATCCATCGGTTTATTTGCGTCGTAAGACGATTTACAGTCCGTCTGGTTCCTCAACCTCTGTTTTCGTATCAACTCTCTCTGCTTTAAGCGAAGCTCAAGACATCCTCCCTGCATCCGCAGCTGCAGCTTCAAACCCAGCGAAAAGCCTATCGCCCTCCGCCATTCCCCGTCGCAATGCTTTGTCATTCGGGACCTCGTCTATGGAATCAGCCCCTTCGCAAAGCCCATGGGATTGGGTATTTAATCTCCCCTCCCTACAGGATCTTGACATTCGCGAGCGGTCCCTCGTTCTCCCATCCTCGTTCCCGACACCATCCCCGCGCATCAACACTCAGCTGGCCACTGCTCCACCTTGGCTTCGTACTTCCGCCGTCGACGCTCGGCTCGCTTTATCACATACTGTACACAACATTGTTAGATCATTCCGCGGCCGAGGAGCCGGCCCAGATGAAGTTCGTGACCATGTCTGGCAGCTTCGTCTTTTATTTGACTGGCTCGACCGCTCACAGTCGAGCCATGTGACTCAAGACACATCCTACCAGCAGCAGGCTCCATTGCAAATGAAAGGACCTGGTCTCTGGATAAAAAGAAACTTTATTGAGGAGGTGAGATGGCAGATCTGGGGCGTACAAGTTGAAGATCAGGCTAAAGGCACTCGTGGGTGATGATGTCTCTTCCTTGGTTTCTGTGGGTATATGGTCTTGTCGCCAGGAATCAAGTCACTGGCGTTCTTGTGTGATATTATTCTCTATGATACGATAATGCATGTAATTTGTTCAAGTTTTCTAAAAGGTTCCCCTATGGGACTGTAAACAGGGTCCTAGATTCATCGCGAAAACAGTATTTAGGAATATCAGACTGCAAGGAACTTACAATTGAGTCGATAGAATTGCCTTGGTTTTTATGCTAATTTCAGCGATACTTGGGTTCCTTGGGGCGTCTTCAACATACAAGATGTCCGGTCGTATATATCCCTCCCCTTACCTAGTATGTATCTGACATAACATGCGAAATACCAGGTTAGGCAGATTCCTTTCAATTCACAAAGTCCAGAGTAAGTCCTGGACATTACTGAGAACGAATTTGTCCTTCCTTTAGAAGCCCCCGATCTCCGGCCCCGCCTTTCTGCCACAGCCAAACCCCTTCAACTGCCCACGCCGCCGCACTTGCATGACGGCCAATACCCGACGCTACAGGCGCATCTCCTTCGCTATCATGTTCGTCCTTTTTGTCATTTGAACTCCCTCGGGCCTTACCAAGGCCCTGGTCAGCCACACCTTCCGCTTCGGCCAACATACCAGCCACAATGCCTTCTTTCTCAATGCAGTTCCATAGTCCTTCGGACAACTGCCCACCTCGGTCTCCAAACTCGGAACGACCCAGGCGAAACAGAATGCGGCCAATCACCTGCCATGCAACACAGCGCTGAGCTGGGAATGTGGAGCGCGAGAGGATCGCCAGTTCTGGAATGGTGTATCCCGCGGCCTGCGGATCATCGCCGTGGTGATGGAGGCCAAGGGTTGTAGGAAGAGAAAGTGAGGTCGTGGGAGAAAGAACGGTTCCACGCAGCGAAAAGCGGATTGCGGATGGGGCAATAGATATAGCATTGCTGGCTGGATGGTAGGCTGAAGTGGAGTCGGGATCTTCTTCGTCGTTGGAGGGCGGCTGAAGCCAGGATAGTGCGGCCGGGTCGTCGGCCATCTGTGGAAAGTAATGGGATTGTATGTCGGAGAGGAAGGATGGAGACGAGGGATCAAGGGTTGGCATGGGTTGCTTTGGTTGGGGAAAATGGAAACGCTCTATGAGGGCTGGGTCGAGGGAGGGGCGCTCAGCGGCTGGGTGGAGGTCCCCAGGGAGATCTGCAGGTGGGAGATCATCAGCGGCAGGAGATTTCACGGATGTGACTTTGGCCGGCTGTGGTGATTGGGCTGCTGAAGAAAGTGGCTGGGCGGGTGACCTGGAGACAGAGTCGGGAATATCGAAGGAGACAGATTTTTTGGGATTGGACGACACAGGTGTGCTGTTTCCAGACTGTTCATTATCATCGATTTTGGCTCTTTGGAGAAACCGCTCCAGTAGTCGAGGGTCCATGGAAGCCATCAACTCCTCCCGTTCCCGTTGGATCTGGGCGTCGGACATAGAGGCCAGATGCCGAGCGTTTTCCTCGGCAATGACCGTCCTGTCATCCTGGGCTGTGGGTGGATTCGTTTTATCTGTAGCTGCGGACTGCTCAGCTCGTCGTTGCTTGAAGGAGGAGGGTTTATTGCGGCGACGGTGCGCGGGGAAGCCAGTCGACGAAGCGGTGGGAGTGGGCGGAGTGGGTGCCGGCGGCGTGGCGGATGAGGGCTCCCGTTCGCGGATTTCTCCTATGAGAGAGAAAGGAGAGGGAACGGGCTCATCAGGTATAGTTATCGTATCGTCATCTAGATCAACCACGAAGCGCTCGCCACGGAAAGCCATGACGACTGGAGGGAAAAAGAGAAGTTATGTCAGCGCGGGGCCTGCGGCTCAAAAAAAGCTAAAATGGGGACGCATCAGGCTAACTATATACGGTTAGTCGTTCCAGCGGATATGCTAGTCCCAGATAGGAAACCATGCTCTGCCAGATTGGGATTTAAGTACAGCTGGGGGTTTGACGGACTTGGCACCCCTCGAGCGACATGGCCATTTTGAAACGAGAATGGAAGATGACCCATGACAAGATTTGACCATCTAGAGGCCCGACAGCCTGAAACTCTGTCTACTACTGTTGGATGATCGACATCTGAAAAGGCTCCATCGCGCTTGAGCCACTTTTTCTGGAACCGATCGCCGGTCACCAGACAACAGCAACGAGTTGAAGGGACCGGTGAAATGTACAAGCCTGGTGTATTTAGACAAGCTGCTTAGCATGTCGTTCTATCTGGGTGGTAGATTGATGATACACTCAAGGAACAATCTGATTGTGGATTTCAACCGATGACCAGGGGATTGCAGGGTTGCCGAACTATACGCGGTTCTAGTACTGCAAGTCCACTGACGCCAGATCCGCGCGCATGGGAGGGGGAGAGATTGTACATTCGCATCCACCCGGTTTGCTTCAACGCCATTGCGGCCGCTTACACGGGAGTACGGAGAATCCTCGCATGTCCATCACATTTCCAACAGTTGTGTTGCCACGCCTTCTGCCACCCGAGCCATATCAACGGTAGTATTACTCGGGGTAATTCACTGCCAAATCGACCACATCAAACTTGCTCCTTGTTCGACTTTCCCCTTTCCTGCCCTTTTTCTCTGTGCTGCGCCCTTCCTTCTCCTTTTTTTCTCTCTCTCTCTCTCTCTCTCTCTCTCTCTCTCTCTCTCTCTCTCTCTCTCTCTCTCTCTTCCTCTTCTTTCTCCCCCGTCTTCTCATTGCTTCTCCGCCTCCACTGGTGTTCCTTCACTCCCCTTCTTCGTTTTCCTTCTTCCCCACCCGCGTTCTTCTTTCCACTCCAGATCAGCCTTATCTCTTCCCCTGCGGTCTCCGTTTTGATTTTCCCCGAATCCTGGTGATATCCGGGTGGTCCCAACCGCATCACCATCGCATGCCACAGTCCACCACCACCGCCCATCGGAATCCATCTCGACCGTTCATCAATTCGTAATTTGCCACTGAAACCCATCATGTCCACGGATTCCCCTATGGCGGATGTGCCGAAAGAAGACGGGCCACCTATCGACGCTGACGCCAACCCCCGACGAGCTTCTACCACCCGACGGTCGCGTCGCAAGAAAGACGATGACTCGACCACCACCGACAGCCCCAAAGCCAAAAAGGACGCCAAAGACAAAGAAAAGCCGGCTCGGGCACCACGTCGACCTCGGGAGAAATCCAACACCACGGCCGCATCACGGAAGAAACCCAAGCTGGAGCCATCGAATGACGAAGCCACACCGGGCGCGGCTGCTGCTCCTGCGCCCGCGCCCGCACCGGCTCCAACCATCACGCCTCTTCCCGCAGATCCTCGAAGCCCTCCCCAGTCGCAAGCAGCGCCAAATCCTCCACACCCTACCTCAACCCCGTCATACTCGCAAAGTCCACACCCTCCTCCGACAGTTCCTGCCGCTGGCTATTCCTTGCCACAGACTTTTCCGCCACGACCGCAATCCCAGCCGCCGGTGCCGCCCGCCCAAGCACCACCTCAGCGTTCAAGTGGTCAAAATTTTGACCCTATTCGCTCTGCCTTCGACAACCCAACGCCAGTCACCGCATATAGCCCTTCGGCACGGGCAGTTTCCCCCCGAAATGGGTTTCGCGCCAGCGCGTCGCCGGCGATAGCCAGCATAATTGACCCTCCTACCCAACCTGCACAACCCGTGTATCCGCCGCTCCCTCGTTCGTCCTCAGGCCATGTCTCGACCGTCTCCTCCCCGGCCCCGCATGCCATGGTGCCCACGCCCACACACCCGTCCTTAGCCCCGTCACCTATCCCCGTGTCTTCTCCGTCACATGGGGCTGTCAACACGCCGCAGCCGCAGCCTCCCTCCAGTCACTATGCACCATATACACCGTCGGAGCAGCGCCCGCTTTCATCGCAGCTCCCTCAATTGGAACTCTCTCCATCGGCTCTACATCAGCAGCAACAACAACAACACCCACTCCAACAGCCGCAGCCACAGACACATACTCAACCCCAGCAGACGGCGGAGTTCCCAGCACAGACATCCACTCCGCAGCGAACGGCTCAACAACCGCCCGATGCAATGGATATCGACTCGAAGGAGCATCCAGCACCCAGCGCAAAGAAAGAGAAAGCCACAGCCACCGCGCCGACGTCCAAAGCACCATCGCCTAAGCCAGCTCGTGCTACCAAGGAAGCTCCTCATCTTCCTCAGGGATCTGGCCTGATCACCAATGCGCTATTCGGAGTTGACGATTCCTCCAAATCGTCTGACGCGCGTAGCACACCAAACATTATCGTCCATATTCCCTTGCGAAAGGGGAATCAGATCGTCAATTTCGCCCAGTTGGCTGAAGAGCAATACGGGTTTGCGGCTTTGCATCCTCGTCTCGCCGCACACAAAGAGCGTCTCGCTCGCGTAGCAGCTGCGGGGGCTGCACTAGAGCGCAATGACAATGGCAAGGGAATTTCAGCAGGCGAGAGTGCTGGCGAGGATCTGAGTCTCGATGTAGATCGTGATAGCGATATGGATGGGGATATTGCAATGGCAGGTGCAGGTGTGGGCACTAATGGTGCGCCTTCCGAGGCGGGCGATGGGAAGAAGAAACGGCGCAAGAAGGTAGAAGAGTATGATCGCGATGATCCTTTTGTCGACGACAGCGAATTGGCGTGGCAAGAACAAGCTGCCGCGAGTAAAGATGGATTCTTCGTCTACAGTGGCCCGTTGGTGCCGGAGGGTGAGAAGGTCCAGGTCGAACGGTTCGTATCTCTCCCCTTCTCGTTGCTGGAGAACCCGACTAACACTTGCTTCAGTGCGGACGGAACGATAAAGCGTGGCCGAGGTCGTGGTCGAGGAACAGGGCGTGGCCGATCTTTGGCTTCACATGCTCATGTTCCTATCGCAGCTGCTGTTCCTATTTCCCAAGATACTGGTTTGCCCCTCCGTGGACCTGGATCAAGAGGTGGCACCTCTCGCCGAGGGCGAGGCTCCAAGAAAGCAGACCAAGGAGACAGACATGGTGCCGAGAGGGGCGGTAATGCGGCGTCAGCAGCACACGAAGGTCGTGGAGGCCGTGCTGGGGGTGGTGCCGGGGGGTCTGGCCGCGGGGGAAATGCTGCGAGCACCCGTGGTGGGAAATCATCTAGCTCCTCGATGATGACGATGATGGATTTGGCTCCAGCCCCTCCATCTAATTCGAACCCGAATATTGCTCCTGCACCGGGTCCCAGCTCTTTGTCTGGCTCGGAGCTGGTGATGAAATAGATGGTGTGTCGGCTCACGCCCCAGGTCTTTCCATCGCCTGTCTTGTGGTGTTAAGATTGCTTTTTTTCGGTCTCCCTTGGTTTTCTCCTTTATTGAAGGTTCGGGCGTCAGGTCGTATAAAGTAGATGAATCGTAGCTTGCCATTTTTATCCGAGTCCTTGTCACATCTCGTTATTGCATATGGGACCGTTTTGCTTGTTTTCGGGGATGTTTAAGCCGTCTTGATCCTCCTGTATCTAATTGATACGCAGCTACAACTGGCACGCCCTACATTTCAAGATTCGCAAAGACTTCAGTGTTTCTCAAAATCATCACTGTAGTCGATCTTATATAGTCATGTTACTGTTATGGATTACAACTATGCTGAAAATGCCCCTTTGAAATCGACCTAAATGATTCGAAGGTGTCCAGTGGATAAATATCGAAGGAAATAGATTGTAACATCATCAAGACTTCCACTTATGTACGCCGGGTCATGCAGGAACATATGTGAGCAAGAAAACCAGACAAAATAGCGGATGGGACAATGTCGTCGTTGTCGTTGCCAATGATCACGTCGGGAGAAGAGAAGGAGAAAATGGGGAAAGGGAATGTCAAGAATTGTCCACGGCTAAGGGAATAAGAAACAAAGGAGAATGGCCCCACAGACGGTGAGAAGTCAGACTTGGAGAAAGACGTACTCAACTCAGCCTTGCTTTGTTTTTCCTGTGAACGGTGCCAGAGTGAGGGACAAGACAGGGAGCAAGGAGAACGTGGAACTAAACCATGAGAAACATAAAATCTTGCCAGTGAATGGAAAGAGCCATGGACTTGGGCCACAAATTCATGGACATATGCAAATGCATCTGATTGGAGGCCATGACGGGAGCTTGGTTAAATGAGATTCCACATCAAGATCTGGAGTCCGCTTCTCACGAAGAAGACCCGGACCCGGGCATTTGGCCAGGGTAGCCACGCCAGCTACCGCCTGCAGACACAGATGGGGGAGGGGGAGGGGGACCGCTTGGTGGGGCAGTACGAATGGGCAACGCCGCGGGGTTCAGGTTTGTGCGAGACTTGGTATTGTGTGAGCTGACAGAGCGCGGACTCATGAACGGCCGAGATGGTGCTTCAACGGCCGAAACAGGGTCACCAAGGTGACGCATAGGGCGCCGCCCGTACCGTGGTTCGTCGTCATCCTTTGTTTCTAGCGAGAGGTGCTCCAGTGACGGGGGAGGTGGGGATCGGGCTCCGCGTGAGGATGAGTAATGATAGGGTTGATGGCCGTAGTAGTGGCGGGGAGTCGAGACATCGCTAGCAATGTTCAAAGGGATATCACCCGAGACAGGATTTGGCTGGAAGGGAGACTGTTGTGGCTGCGGGGCTCGTGATGGTTTGCTTAAGGGGGCGGCGGGCTTGGGAATAGATGCTGGCGCTGGGGCCAGGGCTGGGGCCGGGGCTGGGGTCGGAACCACAGAGCTAGCAGAGGACGGGATGTTCGACGTTGGCGTCGTGCCCTCCTTGAGTGACTTCGGCGCCGGAGGTTGGAGATACGACTTGCGGTTGTGGCGATCCATCATGCTAATGGCCCATTCTTGCAGATCGACAGGTGTACGCTTCGCCGCTTGCAAGAAAGCATCCTTGTCCTATAAAGAGAGGAAGAAGTCAATGACCTGTATCGCCAACTGCCGAGTGAATAGGAGAGTGCACGCACGTAGAGTTCCCGTGGGGTCGGACGTTCCTCGGGCTTCTTTAGTAAACACTTTCCAACAAAGTCATGAAGAATGGGTGGGAAAGCATCGCTCTTGGGCAGTTTAGGGGCGGTTTCGTGAACAATTTGCTGAAGCAGATCCAAAATACCCATCGGCCCTGCGCTAGCACGGTCTCCGGCGGCAGAGTCAGAGGTGTCGAAAGGAAATCTCCCCACAGCCAGCTCCATGACTGTCAAGCCCACACTCCACACATCCGAGCGAACTGTGTAAGCGCCTCCCTGAATGCGCTCCGGGGCCATGTATGTCGAGGTACCGACGAAGGTATCGGCGATAGAGTTGACCGTTTCTGTAGCCACACCGAAATCACAGAGCTTGATATTGCCTCGGGAGTTGACCAGAATGTTGGATGGTTTGATATCGCGGTGCATGATGCGGTGAGCTTCGTAAAGGTACACAAGACCAGCGAGTACCGATTCTGTGATCTTTCCCAGCACATCAACGCGCACCGGGCCAAAGTCCTTTGAGATGCGATCGAGAGACCTGTTTCCTTGTCAGCCAGCCCCTCATTCCGAAGTACCTTCGGATTAGCTTACCCGCAATCCATATATTCCATGCACAACACAATGTCCCTTGCCTCATTCTGGAAGGCACCGTAGAAAGTGACAATATTGGGCGAGTTGCAGTCGTGTCCCACTCGAAGTTCTCGTAGAATCTGTTTCCGTACATTCTCTTTGGCATCGACTCGGATGATCTGGAGCGACCTAGGTCAATCTATAGTCTTCGTCGTGGGAATATCAGAGACACAACACACTTTTCGAGCCATAACAACCTTGGTAGACGCATGCATCACCTTGGAGACCGTGCCTCCATTCCCAGCGCCGAGCTCCTTCAATGTCAGAAGATCCTCACTGCGAAGATCCAATCGGAACTCCAGCCCTATCTCCAGGGTGTCTGTACGGTTGCTGTCGGTATTCCCAATCGCCCCGGGTATCTGTGCATCACCATCAGAGGGCTTAGAGGTGGGCTTGGGAGTCGCATTGAGGGCAAGCCCTTTGACGTTCTTCCGTTTCAACGTCCGGGCCTTGAACTGGTCTGCCATGGCTGGGACGAGATCTCTATGCAGCCGAGGTCAGATGAAGGCAAAAAGAGGAATGGAAAAAAGAAATGGAAGAGAAGAAGGGACAGCGACAGCGCAAGACGACGCCCGGAAGACCGCGCTGATGGAGACAGGTGTGGTCTGGGACGGAGCGCGAGCTAGCGGCGGGGAACCCGATATCACCTTGCGATGTGTTCTTGGCGGCGCTGATTGGGTCTCGCGGGCGCATCGACTTGACCAACAATACCGAAGGATACTCGTCGGCGCCAAATCGAAAGAGGAAAATGGCCAGGGGCGGACGAAGTTAGGCGCAGATGGGCGATGGTTTATGTTTTGGCTACAGCCTACTACTGAAAGACAGGTTGTCCCTGCTTTGCTCCACTAGTACTTTGGGTGGTGATCTCCAGAGTCAGCAAGTTCGAGATTGATCCAACCTTCTCTGTCAAATAGATCATTAGACAACTTGGCTAGCATTCCCTATGTCAAAATCCATTTTATTTTGAACCTGGGTCTCAAGCGCTGCTTCGGGTAGTAGTGGCATCATTTGCGGCGTACTTGGTCGCCCACGTGACACTCTGGACAATCAGCCACAGCCACTTACCCGTACCAGCCACAGCAGCACTAGCCAATCACCGCCACTGCATCCTCCCTCGCCGAAGCATCGTCGTTCTTCCTACTCTCAAGCTGAGCCCTCTTCCTTTTCCCAACGCACCACCTTTCGATATCTTGCAACTGTCGGGCACTACTGGGTGCCGTATCGGCGTTGCTAAGTTACTCTCCACCTTCACCCTACGGGTCCTCGTTCACTGTTGCTGCGAATAAGGATCTCTCTGACCAGCCACCATGAGTCTCCGCGACCTGGTCGAAGGCGAGGCCATGTTGGAAGATGATGAGAATGATGCCGAAATTGCCGACGACTATGATGGTGAGGTGCGCGAGGGCACAGGAACCGTGAACCACTACAACGACTCGAGCGAGGAAGACGAGGATGAAGATGATGACGAAGAGGCCGCTCGCGCGGTGAGTTTGGCACAGTCCCCGTATAAGAGTTCAACTTACTGAAATTGGTACAAAGGTGCGTGAAGGCTTCATTGTCGACGAAGATGAAGAAATCGAAGAGCGCGCACGCCGCCGGCGTGACAAGAAACGGAAACATATTCGCGAAGAGGAGCACCTTGACGAGGAGGATTTGGAGCTCATTGGTGAACATGTCCCTGGCCTCAATCGTGGGGCGACAGTTGAGGTACGTTAGCTTAATGGATCGAGTTTCATCTTGTTGATGCCTGTGGGTTGCTAACGCCGTGATTTATCTCTCTAATGCAGTCCAAATTCAAGCGCCTAAAGCGAGGGAAGGATCGCGACACTCGCCAAGCTCAAGGTATCGATGATATCTTTAATTCAGATGAGGAGGAAGAAGCACAGCAATATGGCCGGCCCGGCCCACGCCGTGGCATGCACGACGAGATGGACGACTTCATTGAGGAGGACACATTTTCCGATGAAGAGGGACAGCGGGAACGAGATGACCTGGAGGTTGCGCCCCCAGTCCGCCCTACGATGCCGGGTCTCGGACCTCATGAAGCTTCTGGCTTAGACGAAAATGCACTTGACGATATGCGCGCTGCGTTCGGTGATGGCACGGAATACAGATTTGCACTGGACATTGAGGAGCAGGAGGATGAAGAGAAGGAAGATGAGGAGAGACATCTGGATCTTAAGGATGTTTTTGAGCCGTCTGAGCTGGCGGAACGAATGTTGACGGATGAGGACAACCATATTCGTTCGCTCGATGAGCCGGAACGCCACCAGGTCGCACGCAAGCCATATAAACATGTGACTCTGTCAGAAGATCAGTTCCGAGAGGAGGCCATTTGGATCTCGAATCTGATGTTGCTCAAGAAACGCGTGGATCCAGAGTTCCATGAGCCTTTCCAGCGCTCAGTGGCCAAGATGCTGGAGTTCCTGATCACGGATGATTGGGAAGTCCCATTCATCTTTCAGCACCGCAAGGATTATATGATCCATGCTGTCAAGGAGCCAGTCAATGGGGCGGATCCTGGCGATGACTCCGTTCAGTACAATATTCGTGCCGAGAAACTCTTGAACATGACAGATTTGTGGGATATCTTTGACTACGATCTCAAGTTCCGTGCACTGGTTGACAAGCGCAACACCATTCAAAAGGCCTATGACAACTTGCAAGGTCTTTTCAACGTCAACGACGCGAATGTGGAGGATTTTTTGGTTACAGCCGCCACCATGGAGGAGCTTCAGGATGTGCAAGATTACATCCATTTCCAGTATGCCTCTCAGCTGCGCGATATGGCAATGGTCAATGGCGATGCCAATGGGGAGACCCAACGACGTAAAGCGACAAGCAAGTCCTTCTTCGAACGAGTGCGGAATGGCAAAGCCTACAGCTTGGTGCGTGCCTTTGGTATCACGGCTGATGCCTTTGCGCAGAATGCGTCCAAGGAAGGCCGCAGGCAATATACTGAAGACCCCGGCGAGCTTCCGGAGGAGTTGGCGGATCAGTTCGTTGACACTGACTTTTCAAATGCCTCTCATGTTCTAAAAGCCGCCAAGACCATGTTTGCCGAGGAGCTGGTGTTGAGCCCTAAGATGCGCAAAGTAATCCGGCAGGCCTACTATATGAATGGAGCTGTCGACTGCTTCCGCACGGAAAAGGGCCTGCGCCGAATTGACGAGCAACACCCGTACTACGAATTTAAGTATTTGCGGAATCAGCAGCTCAGTGATATTGCCCGACGACCGGAAATGTTTTTACGCATGTTGAAGGCCGAGGAAGAGGGCTTGGTGGATGTGCGGGTGCGATTTGAGAATTTCGACCAATTCCGCCAGTCTCTATACGCCGATATCGAATCTGACAACTACTCCGAAGTTGCCGATGCATGGAATCGTCTTCGCCGTGATGTCCTCGATCTAGCTTTGGGTAAACTTGAGCGGGTCATCAACCGGAGTGTGAAGGAGAACATTCGGCAGGAGTGCGAGAACCACGTGGCCAAGGAGTGTCGTGAAGCGTTTTCACAGCGACTGGACCAGGCCCCTTACAAGCCTAAGGGAATGGTGCTGGGCACTGTGCCACGAGTGATCACTCTGTCTACCGGAAGCGGCATTGTCGGACGTGACCCTATTCATTGGGCCTACATTGAAGAAGATGGTCGAGTGCTGGAGAATGGCAAGTTCTCGGACTTGTCAGTTGGAGACCAAAACCGTGGTATTCCTGACGGCAAACACGTGGCTGCCTTGGTGGATTTGATAGAGCGACGCAAACCGGATGTTATTGGCGTTTCTGGTATGACGCCAGAGACGCGTCGCCTCTACAAGCAGCTATCCGAACTCGTTGATTTGAAAGACATTCGTGGTGCGCCCTATACAGACGATCACGACGAGGAGATCAGTGACCGTCTGGAGGTGGTCATCGTCAACGATGAGGTGGCTCGACTCTACCACAATAGCCCCCGTGCTCGTCAAGATAACCCGGGCTTCGGTCCTTTAACGCATTACTGCGTGGCGCTAGGCCGTTACTTGCAGGCCCCTCTCAAGGAGTATGCGTCTCTTGGTCGCGACATTGTCTCCATTCAGTTTAAACCCGGTCAGCAATTGTTGTCACAAGACCTGCTGCTCAAGCAGCTGGAAACAGCTCTCGTCGATATGGTTAACCTGGTTGGTGTCGACCTCAATGATGCAGTCTATGACCCAGCGACAGCCAATCTCTTGCCGTATGTCTGCGGGCTTGGTCCGCGGAAAGCTGCGCATTTGCTGAAGATCATCAATATGAACGGTGGCAATGTGAACAACCGTGTGGAGCTGCTGGGTGTCAACGCTCAGTACCCAGCTATGGGGGTTAAAGTTTGGAACAACTGTGCCAGCTTTGTCTTCATCGATTTCGAGAACGCTGACCCCGACGCGGATCCCCTGGACAATACTCGTGTGCATCCCGAAGACTATGACATTGCACGCAAAATGGCCGCTGATGCTCTAGAGCTGGACGAGGAAGACATCAAGGCGGAGACAGATGAGAACGGCTCGGGTGCAATTGTGCGGAAACTATTTCGGGAAGAGCAACAGGATCGTGTCAACGATCTCATCCTGGAAGAGTATGCTGAACAATTGGAAAAGAACCTTAACCAGCGCAAGCGTGCAACCCTAGAGACAATCCGGGCTGAACTTCAACAGCCGTACGAGGAACTGCGCAAGCAGTTTGTCTTCCTTAGCACAGATGATATCTTCACTATGCTTACGGGCGAAACGCCAGAGTCCCTCACTCCGGGAATGGTCGTACCCATCGCCATCAAGCGGGTATTCGAGGATCACATCGACGCTAAGCTGGACTGTGGAGTTGATGCACTGGTCGCAGAGACCGAGCTCGGGCTGCCGTACGATATTCCTGTACGATCCGCCTATTCGCAACACCAGACAGTGCCTGCCAAGATTATGTTCCTGAATCGGAAGAGTTTTACCTGCAACATGTCTCTTCGCGAGGACCAAATCAGCAATCCTGTTCGACGGATACTAGATCATGGTTTCGGTGACTGGGATGAATTTCAGGAACGCAAGGATCGAGAGTCCCAGCAAGAAAAGACACAAGGTAGCGGTCAAACTATGCGTGTGATTAAGCACCCGCTCTTCAGGCCGTTCAATTCCATTCAAGCCGAGGAATACCTGGGCTCTCGAAGCCGCGGTGATGTGGTCATCCGCCCATCCTCTCGAGGTCCTGATCACCTGGCAGTCACCTGGAAGGTGGCCCAGGGTATTTACCAGCACATTGATGTCCTCGAGTTGGACAAGGAGAACGAGTTCTCAGTTGGCCGCGTCCTGAAGGTTGGGGGCAAGTATACCTACAGTGATTTGGACGATCTGATCGTCAACCACGTTAAAGCGATGACCAAAAAGGTGGAGGAGATGATGCTCAACGAGAAATACCAAGAGGGCAGCAAGGCCGAAACTGGTGAGTCCTTCCTGTTCTCTTTCCATTGAGTCTCCCCGTTTTCATCAAGTACTAACGACCTCTCGTTAGATCAATGGCTTGAGACCTACACTAAGGCCAACCCTCGCCGTTCTGCCTATGCGTTCTGCATCAATCCCAAATACCCAGGCTACTTTTTTCTTTGTTTCAAGGCAGGCGA
Source organism: Penicillium hispanicum (assembly GCF_028827665.1). NCBI lineage: Eukaryota > Fungi > Ascomycota > Eurotiomycetes > Eurotiales > Aspergillaceae > Penicillium > Penicillium hispanicum. The sequence continues at coordinate 1,740,401 of NW_026623193.1, forward strand.
GCAGTCGCGGCTGCAGAACTGGCCCGTCAAGGTGATCCCACAAGGCTACGAGCTGCAAAAGAATCCTTACCCGGACATGGCGGCCCTCTGCAATGGCTTCAAATTGATGTTCACCAACATGCAAGCCAGTCGCCGGTGAGCGCCCGTCTGTACAGTGTACTATTTTTTGTTGTCGTTTTGAGAGAGGAAAAGCGCACCGAGAACAAAAAGATGGGCATTGCATTGCATTTCTTGGGTTTCGTCCCCCCTGTTTTTCTCTCTATCTGCCATTTAATTCGATACACTCTGGTCGTTTAGGGGGTGGACACTTTGTAAACAATATTCTCAAATGAAAAACATTTAGCATCGGAATCACTACTGGATATAGTAGAAACTCTAGTATGGAGGGCTACCACGATTGTACGTATGTAGAATCCGCCGGTGTCAGCGTCGATCCTGAGTACATGTGAAGTGCGCGTTCTCGGCCTCGGGCCATCTGGTTTGTTCCGCCTTCCCCCGCGCCAGTGTATTCTTTGATTTTCATATGGAATGAGGTACTCCACATATATATCCATCTATGCATATCTATCTATATTCATCGATCTCGACTTGTCTACATCTAGTCTTGAGGCGCCGACTGCCGAGTCATTGGGTGCCTTTCCGCCCGACCTTGTTTGCGCCCCTTCAGCCGCAACTCCACCGGGCCGCGACGGCTGTACACGTCGTGCGGTTCAGTGCCTCCCTAACTCTGCGCAACCATGGCGGCAATGGAGGAGCTAGAGATTCATAGCAAGGTGAGTGCTCTGTAGAATGATTGCCCATATTCAATCTAACTCGACATGCTGGCCAGTCTTACTTCGCGCGCTGGATCAATGTCAGCGCCGGCCACACCATCTCGTGGAGCATCCAGCCACACAAGAAATCTGTCAACTTTGGCATCTTCAAGCACCCCGGCCAGTCGACTGCACTGAGCTCTCATCTGCCTGCCTCCGATTCCCACAGCACCGACTCCAGCGAGAATCTGCCCGCCGCAGCTGCAAGTGCCGCGTCCCGCAATCAACAGTCGACCGTCATCGAGAAGCTGACGGCGATTGGCCTCAAGTCCATCAAGTGGGTTGGGAAGTGTGAGGCGGACAAGATCTCCAAGGGCACGTATGATGTACCACCAGGTGAAGCTGGTAACTACGCGCTCGTCTTCGACAACACCTTCTCCAAGCAAATCTCCAAGACCGTCACCCTCGTCCTCCTGACCTACCCGACCGGTCTCCCACCCCCTGTTGTGGCCTCAATATCGCGTTCGAGGACGGACGCCTCAAATGAGTCCCTGAACCAACCTCGGACGCGCCGACGTGGTAACAGTCGCTCCACCTTGAATGCGCAACTGTCGGACTCGTCAGGCTCGTCTACCGTACATACTGGCCTGCTGCAGAAGCGACGACGGAAGCGACACCAGGGGTGGGCTCGTCGATTTTTCTCTCTGGACTTCACTTCTTCAACCCTCTCTTATTATCACGACCCTAACTCAGCCGCTTTGCGTGGTGCTATTCCCCTCTCGTTGGCGGCTGTTGCGACCAATGAGAAATCTCGAGAAATCTCCATTGACTCAGGCACTGAGATCTGGCATTTGCGCGCAAATAACGGGCAAGACTTTGTGGCATGGGAGCGTGCCTTGGAGAAAGCTTCCTCCAAGGATTCGCCAAAGGACAGTGACCTCACAGTCCATAGTCCACCTGAGCTGCGATTGCCCACTTCGGTGCAACCTTCCATAGCAGAAGAGCAGGAATGGACGCAAGTCGAGGGACTGGTCAGCAAGGTATCCGGCTCACGAGATGCTGTGCGCCGACTCGCAAAGGACACAGACCCGAAGTATCTTGCCTCTCCGCTGCCTTCTATGGAGCGCACTCGTGGCCGTTCTCCTAGCCCTCAACCTTCCAACGACGTCACCCACGTCGATCCTAAACGGCCATTCTGGAAACGCAAGACCAGCGGAAACTCCACCTCCAGCGGCAAACGGCCCGTGCCGGAACAAACAAACTCCAGTTCCTCTCAGCTGGTAGTGCCTACAAAGACGACAGGCAAGCCCGCTAGCATTGTCAGCCATACGGATGGCATGGACGACCTTCATGACAATCTCATGGCCGTTTTGCGCGACCTGGACAATGCGGTGGCGGAGTTCTCGACGCTTATTGGCAAGAGCAAGCTTCGAAGACACCCCCCTCAGTCTGCAATGGCACCGCGCCGGAGCATGGAGTCGGATATCTCGCAAGAATTCTTCGACGCCGTAGATGGAGGTGCCGTGTCTCCGCTGCTTACAATCCAGGATAGTGATGACGAGGACACGACTGGAGACCGTCCGGGCACCGCTGCTGAAGATGTATCAAACGATGCACCCTCAGACAGCGAGGATGAGCCTGAATCTGCCGCTCCTCAAGATATCAGTGGTGCTTCGCGGCTCTTCCCGACACGTCCGAAGTCTCTGGCCCCTCTACCTTTGGATGCTATTCGTCGTCGTGCGAATATCACTGCGCCGACGGTCATGCCTCCGAGTCTAATTGGATTTCTGCGCAAGAATGTCGGCAAGGACTTATCCCAGATATCGATGCCTGTATCTGCAAACGAGCCTCTGTCCTTGCTGCAACGTGCAGCAGAAATCATGGAATATTCCTCGCTACTCGACAAAGCCGCTCATACAACTGACAGTGTTGAACGATTGATATATATCACTGCATTTGCTCTCTCATCGCAATCGAGTAACCGGGTGCGCGAACGGTCTATTCGCAAGCCTTTCAATCCCATGCTAGGCGAGACATATGAGCTTGTCCGCGAAGATCACGGCTTCCGATTCATTGCCGAGAAAGTCTCCCACAGGCCCGTCCAGCTTGCCTATCAAGCAGATAGCAAAGAATGGAGCCTTACGCAGTCACCGATGCCCAGCCAGAAATTCTGGGGTAAATCTGCCGAAATCACGACCGAAGGACGCGTGCGCATCACACTGCACGCCACTGGCGAGCTCTTCAGCTGGACACCTGCCACCTCCTTTTTGCGTAATATCATTGCTGGCGAGAAATACGTTGAGCCCGTGGGTGAGCTGACTGTCGCCAACGAATCTACCGGGCACCGCTCCATCTCTACGTTCAAAGCCGGCGGCATGTTCTCAGGCCGCAGCGAAGAAGTCTCCACCCGCACTGTTGACTCCAACAATAAACCTCTATCCCTCGGGCTGACAGGGTCTTGGCCATCCTCGCTATCTCTCACTCGTGACGGCAATCCATCAGGCCAGCCAATCTGGACCGCTGGCGCATTGGTTCCCAATGCCCCTAAGCATTATGGCTTGACCTCATTCGCTGCCGCGTTGAACGAAATCACGAGTATCGAGAAATCTCGCCTCCCGGCCACGGACTCCCGCCTACGACCTGATCAGCGTGCCCTTGAAGAAGGCGACCTTGACCGCGCTGAAGAGGTCAAGGTCCAGCTGGAAGAGGGCCAGCGCGCCCGTCGACGCGACATGGAATCTACTGGTGAAAATTGGACACCGCGCTGGTTTACGCTGGCTAGTGATGATCCCGACGGCGAGATCGTCTGGCGATTGAAGGGTGGCAAGGATGGGTACTGGGATGAGCGTGCACGAGGCAGTTGGACTGGTGTTGTGCCGGTTTTTGAGACAAATTAGTCTCATTGCCTCCGGTAACTAAGAATTTAAACACCCCCTGTAAGGTGGATTGGACACCATTTTTCAGGGTGTGGTTTGTGCTGAGTCTTTTTTTTTCTCTTTCTTTTCTTTTGTTGTCATATCCCCGGCTCTTCCCCTTTCCCCGGGTTCTTGTCCTGAGCCTGTACTTTTAGATCTCAGTAACGGAGAACAAAGACAAGAGAAAACGAACCTGAAGCCGAGACTCTCATTCAGCGACTAACCGGCCTATGAACTACCCGTTCTACTATTCTACCATGTACTTAGATCCATGCCCTATATTTGGTGGGTTTGGAGTGTAGGAGAATCCAACTATGGGCTTCGGATGTACTATAAATATTCGTGCTCGATTCACTATGTACAAATCCCTAGATTCAACCCGAGATACACATGAACCTACAAGAAGGAAGCGTAGACAACAAACGAGAAATCTTCATGAATGTCATGGTTACTGTACTGCATACCTGACCCCCGGATCGGAAGTATAGGAGCAAAGGAGACACAAAAGATGACTTCGTGTCTGTCTGGGACCCGATTGGAAGCAGACGAAAATACTTTGTACAAGAGAGAAAAAAAATGAAAAATAAAAAATAAATCACCAGCTCAGTCTTCGTCGTCAGAGTGTTGAGCAGTCCATCGCCGTGAGTTGCGCATCTTGGCGGCCTTGCGTGCTCCCTGGCGATCCATCGAGCCTTGTCCAGTCTCAGGCATTCGCATCATGACAGGGAGTTTGTCAAGAACAGCTCGGTTGCCCTGGAAATAGTGCTCGGCGAACCCACCTTGCAGAATACGGCGCAGGGACGAGAGACGCACCCATTTCCACCAGCGGTCGATGCTCATGATGCCATGGCGGCCGATCTTGACAGTAAGTGTGCTGCCGTAATGACGGTTCGTGTCCTGGTCGATGGCCATGTTGTAGCGCGGTCCACGGCGCGGGTTTTCCACTGTCGTGAGAATGGAAGCAAAGTTGCTGTGGAGTGACTTCTTGTCACGCTTGCTGATGCGCTTTGAGTGCACCGTTGCTAGTGACTGCAGTTGGCGTTCGAGCTCTGGGGTATTGTGGTAAGCGTTGTAACGTTTGAGAAGCTTAGGCCCCACATCCTCATTTGTATGGTCATCGCTCTCATCCGATTCCTCACTCTCCTCCTCGTCATCATCTTCCTGAGGTGTATAGCTTTTCTCGTATAACAACGCAATGTTTTCACCGGCAGCGATTTGAACTCCAGAGTCGCTGCTGTCCAGCTGGTCGATGAAGATCTGAACGGCTTCCTCACTCTCTCCTTCAAAATCGTCAATTTCAGTGACAAGAAAGCCCCACACTTGCAGTGCGGCAGTGACACTGGCCGGGTCATCTGGCGCATCGATTGACTGACCATCCGAGGCCACAATATCCAAGAGAAAGGTCAATTGTTCAAGAACACCATCCTCACCCGCCCCGCCGAAAATTGTACACGCGCCCAGACATTGAATTGCCGCTGCCTTGACTGATTTAGAGCTCGAGTCACGGATAGTGCGTGACAAGATTGGCTCGGTGTTTTCATAGATTTTGTCGTCAGAAGACGTAATGGCAAGCAGCTCAATTGCACGCAGAGCAAAAGTCATCTCCCTAGCACTAGACTCGGTCCGGATGCTCTTCACAAATGCACTCAGCAGGTCTGATATCGATGCGCGAATTTCTTCCTCTGCATAGTGGTACTTGATCAAGCGGCAGAAGGCGGACAAAGCCTCTTCGCGACCTTGCACGCTGCTGCGCTTGCGGTCGAGGATTTCCTGGATACGATCACTCAACTCCTGAGGCCAGTCGGCATTGTCCTGTTCGGGATTTTCATCGTCCAAAGAACCAATGCTGTACAGTATAAATCAGTGTACTGATAAGGGCCAAAATGATAAAATCCCAATTGGCAGTGACATCATCCCGCCACTAAGTGGGACCGTGGGGATAACTTGAAATGCGCACAGAAAAAAGAAAAGGGAATAGAAGATAGGAGAGGGGGAGAGACCCAAAGGAAAGCCGGGCTCACCTCATGGCAGTGTCGTCAGACAGGAAGCCCGCATCCTCATCGTCCGAGGGGTGCCGACTGGCATTCCGTGAGGACTGGCGGGATGTCCGTTTGGAGCTTGCGCGCGAGTTGGTACGAGAAGCTTCACGGGAAGCAGCCTTGCGAGACACGGTCTTGCCGCTCTCGAATATCTGGCGGCGGAGATCAGGCATTCTGGGAGGTGATTGGCGTTGTGAGTCGAGAAAGAGAGTTCTCGAGGGACCTCGAGTTCGAAGTAAGACGATAAAAGTTATAAGGGTATGAGAAAGGTGGGTTTATCCTATTGGAACGGAGCTATAGTGAAGTGAAATCCTGAGATGAAGGTGATAAGAGCACATCGTTTTGTAGCAAAAACATGAGGGTTGGGAGTAGGAAGAATGAATGAAAAAAGTTGAATGCACCGTCAAGGTTGAAGGCCGATGCCACCGCCCCTCGATTAGGCTCCGCGTTCTCCCGTTCTCCCGCTGGCCATGCAGAGCGGATCGCACTACCACACTGACACTGTGACAGCCTTCTACGTCACTATCTACTCATGGGATGGATATCTACCTCTAGGGCTTTCATCTGAAGTCTTTTTTCTGTCCTGCCAGAACTGTGTAGAGATACATAATATGCATAAAATCTACTAGATCTATATGTGCTAGAGCCCCTCTAGAAAACAAATCCTCAACAGAAATAAGGAATCTTGAGCTACTTGAGCGATATGCCAAATACGACGTAACAGGGCTTTATCAGAGAGATGTCACTGTATCTTATTGTTAATGTGAAAAGGTGGTATACATCTCGCCTGAGGGGGTGGAATGTCGGATAACTTTACGGCGCTATTGCATCCGCGACCATATCATGGCAACACACACACCTACACGCACAAATACTTTCTAATCGTCTATTTCATACGCTACCACCGTGTGGGACATTGTCGGGGGATCCATTTATGCGCGGGGTATCACCGGTTCCGCCCTAATCGTACATGTAGAAATCATAATCACGACCACCTAGTTCCGCGAGATCACCAGCTCTAGAATATGCCGGGCCTTGTTACCCTCTAGATATTCCCGTCCCTCTTCTCGCGACTCATGCTCTTCGTCTTCGTCGTCACCCACCTCTAGATCTACCTGCAAACTGGCCTCGTAAGCCCCCATCACAGTCTCCTCGTCCACGCGCACGCCGTTTTGGACCAAGACTTGAATACACTGGGCCAACCGAGCAATCTCTCGGCGTGTCTGCGGCGGAATATCATCGTTCTGGCTTGAGTAGATCGAACTTGACACCATTTCCTCCATGCGAGTAATGGACACATTCTCCGTGGTGGACGATGCAGCGTCCGCCCCGTCGGCGTGCTTGGATATCCAGATATACCCGTTGACACCGAGAATGATATCAACCTCGCCGCCACCGTTGGCGGTGCTGACTGTCCACACCTGACGTCTTGAGCGCACAACACCCCCCGTTCCACTTGCGCCACTGGGAGCGGCCAGCCCTGATCGAACTCCTCCCTTGGTGTTGGAGCTGGATGCCCCGCTGCCGCCGGTTCCTGTGACAGCAAGGAAGAACCCATTGCGAAGCTTTCCGTACTTTAAAGACCGCGTGTGGAGCGATGCTGATCCGTCTTGGTGTACGCTCTGCACTTCGGCCACAACCAAATCGCCCTCGCTGAAGAATGTTCGAATCTGAAGCTCGTCGGCACTTGTTCGTCGGCGCAAGATACCACCAGGCAAATTGATGGCCGACAGCGGAAGCTGAGCCAACAGCGGGGCGGCGACATCGACCTTCCATCGTCGTGATTGTACTTCAACAATGCGTCCAACAACTAGATCGCCAATCTCGGGAGTGTATCGGGCACGCAGCGGGTTCACCGAGAGCAATTTGTTGGTCTGTTGAACTGTACCGGCGACGGTCGCAACAATCGAGGTGGAAAGTGGGTTCATAAAGGTGCCGTGACCTCTATAGACTGGTTAAAATTGTTTTCCGACTGGGCTATAAATGGACATGCCCCGTCCTCTCGGAAGGTATCTGGGACACTTACCTCATCCATTGCGGATCGTCTGTCACAACTTCACCCGGAGTCACAATGCCTGCCCCGGTCTTCTTGCTCCCTAACCGCGCCCGTTTGAGTGGCCGGGAGACGTCGCTCATTTCGACATCTTCGTCCGAGTCGACTGACATCGACTCGTCAGATTCAGCGTGGTAGGGCCCAAGGTCCTCCACCACTGGAGGTAGGATAGTAATCGCCATGTTGCAAGGGTACTTGCTGGACCGGTCTGTGTAGATGGCAGCAATGCTGTCAATGAAATAGAGCTTGATGTCGCATACCAACGGATTGAGAACTTTCGGCACAGTCACGTGACAATACCCACTTGGACTACCTGGCTTACACTCTTCACTTTGTACATACTTCTCTCCTCCATTGACTAGGAGAGAAGGTGTTGAATAGGATTGACTGGCCGGACAGCAGTATGGCCTATTCTCGTGAGGCTGATTAAGCTTCTAGGGAATTTCAACCTCCCAGAAGATACGCTGCTCGGGGTGAAAGTTGGATAAAAATTAGTACTGAAATCTTGAATCAATCCTGTAAAAAACTAAATTTCTCCACGTGAACATGAATGCAAAGCATAAGAGTCCCGAGGCTTCGGCTTCGTTGACAGAAGCCCCACGCAAGAGGCAGTTACCGAATTTCACAAATGCCATAGTAATACATGTATAGAAGGGAAGAGCCACTTCACATAGGCCCATGCACAAACTTCAAGCCTTCTTGGTGCTGCGATTGGCGGTGGGTGTTGACTCGTCTTTCTTTTTCTTAGACCGGCTGCTGCCACCTTTCGGTCTGTAGCCAGTATCCTCGTCGCGCTTGCGCTTGTTCTTTGGAGTAGGTTCCACGTCCATACCATCCTCATCAAGCATTTCCTCATCTTTGCGCTGTGCGGGGGGTCGTTTAGATGTCCGCTGATTTGAAGGCCGTGACGTAGACTTCTCGGAAGCAGCCTCGTGGTCTTGTAGGGTCTGCGGTTGATTGCGTCGCAACCAGTTGTAGACTGACACCGGATTTCGAAGTGCAGCATCCCGCTCTCTTTCTGTGAATGTAGGCGGATCTGGTATCCGCTCAAGTTGCAACGCGGCTGCCTCATCGCCAAGCTTGGCATCGAGTGCCAGATAATGCTCGGTCTCGTGCTCCGGGGTAAAGTATCCAAGTTTGCGTTCCAGTTCATGGGTCTCCATGTATCTCTCTGGAGCAGATGCGGCCGTATGAGGTACTTTATCTAAAGCGTTGTACTGTAGCCCCGGTGCAAACGCCTTGTTTCGCTTGATGCTTTCTTCGACCTGACGATAGGCACCCGGCGAGAAGTTGCCACTTGCTAATTCGGCTTTCGCTTCTTTCAATGCCGTTCTCGCCAGTGTCGCATCATTGATCAGGGGTGCGATCTCTGTCTCTGGTGGTGTTAGGAAAGGGTAATCTCCGGGCATTTTCAGGTCGTATCGCAGGGAAGGGGAGACATGGAGGCTGTCATTGAACTCGAGCAGGACCTCAAGTAGTTGGCTGCGAACATATTAGAATCAATTGTGAGGAGGGCTGGTGTGCACTTTGGGAAATGCCATACTCGTTTTGTTCCTGAATGCGCTTGGAAAGGTCTTCGATACGCAGCTCCTCGCGGATGAGATGGTCATTCTCTCGGATTGCAAGCTCAAACTTCACTTTCAATTTCGCATATTTCTTCCTGAATGTCATTTAGTTAATGCATCTCACGGCGGCTGTAAGGGCGTCGCACTTGAAGGACCGCACCGACTGCTTCGCAGGGGCAGGTGCTTGGCCATCCGGCAGGCTGTCAGAGACTGCTTCTGGATTTTTGACTTCTTGTGCCATGACACACAAGGGGTATATCTGGGAGATTTTGTAGATTCAGAAAGATAAATGACAATAGAGGGAGGGAAGGAGGTTATATGCCAGGGCGAAGTCACTCGGTGCGCCAATTCCTGTAACGCGGGTTGCGCGAGTGGTAAATATGGGTTACCGTAAAAAGTTGAGCAGCGGTGGAACAGAAATTATTCCCGAATTCACGACTTTCAATCCGTTCCAGTCCCAGGAATCCCCTTCACTTTTCACGGGAGAAACCTTTGGTTGTGGCAGCAACTTAGCCTTCGCCATGAGCCAATTGACCGACGGCGCTGAAAAGAAGCGCAAGCTGCAGGACGGCCCCGAGCTCGAGATCAACCTTGCTGCACCGGAGCCGCCGTCCAAGAAAGCTCTGCGCAAAGCTAAGAAGAAGAATACGGACAATTCTGCTGCCGACTCTACTCGATCTGAGAGTCACAAGCCCGGATCAAATGACGATATTGAATCGCAAACTACCCCGGCCAAACGCTCTGACTACGGCATTTGGATTGGCAATCTGGGTTTCTCAGTGACCAAGGATGATCTCCGCCGATTTTTTACCGGAAATTGCTCTTTTAGCGACCCCACGATCACTCGCATCCATCTCCCTAAGGGTGCAGAAAAATTTGGAAAGTCCCAGAACAAGGGCTTTGCCTACGTCGACTTTTCAAGCGAGAAGGCCCTACAAGAGGCCTTGGGCCTAAGCGAGCAGCTCTTGACAGGTCGCCGTGTATTGATCAAGAATGCAAAGAGCTTTGAAGGCCGGCCAGAGAAGCCCAAAGACCAGAATAATTCTGCTACAGCGGCCAAGCCTGGCAATCCTCCATCCCGACGCATCTTCGTCGGCAATCTGGGATTTGACGTTACTAAAGAAGCCATCGAGGAACACTTCGGTCAATGCGGAACGGTCACGAATGTGCATTTAGCAACCTTCCAAGACACAGGCAAATGCAAGGGGTATGGTTGGGTGGAGTTTGAAGAAATTGCCGCCGCGGAAGCGGCGGTGAAGGGCTTCCTCATGATTGCCGAAGAGGATGAGGAAGAGTCCGACGATAGCTCGGACTCGGATTCTGAGAAGTCAAAGAAGCCAAAGAAGACCAAGCAGAGGAGAGTATGGGTCAACCAGCTCATGGGCCGTCGCATGAGGATGGAGTTCGCGGAGGACGCGACCACGCGATACAAGAAACGGTTTGGCAAGGACGGCGAGGGAAAGAAACAGGATCAAACTGAAATCAGCGAGGTTGACGGCACCGGCGATCAGCCTCAATTCAGGAAGCCTAAGCGGGAAGCTATTGACGAGTCCCGGTATTCCAAAGAGACTGTGCAGCGTCTCAGCGGTGCTATTGTCGAAGCCAAGGGACAAAAGATCACGTTTGACTAAGGTTCCCACGACTCAAAGAACAATTTTAGCCATATAGAACATTGGTTCTGGGCATTCCAGTGCGATTGGATTAAAAGGGTCTTTCCCCAGACGTCGCTCCCCCGATTTGCTGGTCGGTTACAGTGAAAGCACAGACGTCCTGGGAGATTTTGCGGCTTCTTTACAGAAATTTCCGCTTTGCGGGTTGCACTGTGTTTGACGTGGCACGAAATCTTCGGAGTCGCAGCCTGGGACCTCTGTCGGTCCACAGATACCCTCGAAAGTTATGTGTTGTTGTATTGTGGTTTTTGTATAGGGTCCGGGTGTTATCAATCAAGGGTGTCGCATGCGCCGTTCGAGATCCACTTCTGCATCCCTTCCTAACGTAACGACACCATCTGCATCAAGTAGGATACGTGTTCTGCTCGATTTTTGTGACACATAGCAGAGAGAAACCACACAAAATCTACTACTGTAAGAAACATCTGGGGAGGTGTACCCAAGTAAATCCAGCGGAGTCGATCGCGATCAATCTAGACACCCGGCAGAACCCATACACCGCCCTACACTAGCCCTGATTGGGGGTGACGTCTCTGGCTCGATGTCATGCTCGCTCTGGCTTTGGGCGTCTGGACTCGAATATCTCGCTCCTCTTCCTTCTCCCAACTCCCCTTGCTCTTCTTTTCTTCTCTTCGAGCTTCATCACCTTGGATATCCTCAAGGTGCTTTTCTTTATTCGGAGCTTTTTTTTCCCTTTCTTTTTCTAGCATTTTCTTGTTCCTTTTTTTTTGTGATTCATCGTCCTTGTTCCACGCCCGCTTGGCCTTCGTCGCACTCCCATTCCTCTTCCCGTCACCACCCTTCCTAGTTGGCCGGCCCCAACCCTCAAACAGAGAATATCTGTTTTGCAACATTTCGCCTGCCATCTGAAAAGCCATGGCCCCTCGTCGTCGTTATATCGGGGCTAGCCGCAGGAAGAGAAGAGACGATGATGGGGAAGACGAGGAGGGATCACTGGCTGGGGATGTGGAGGATGATTCGTTGAGTGAAGGGTCGGCCGATACCCATCAGGAGGATGAGGACGCGGATGCTGAGGGTAGCGAGAGCGACAGCGAAGCACCGAATGCCACTGAAACCGACAAAATGAAGAGCGGAGAGAGGGACGACCATGAGCTAGCTCAGTCCCAACAACACAGCTCCACGCCACCCAGCAAGCCAGGGCTCAAAACAACGGTGTCAGACACTGAAGCGATGTTGAATGGACTGAAGATTTCCCGCGAAGGTGAAGAGGTTCACTCTGACCAGAGGGAGGACGATTCACCTTTACACACCGGCCGCACGCCCTCGGCTCCTCCCACTGAACCGAAACGAGAGACTTTGGCTACGAAGAAGCGACGTGAGCACGAGAAGTACTTGAAGGAGCGCGACCAAAATCCAGCCTTTGTCCCTACACGAGGCAGCTTCTTCCTACATGACAAGCGGACAGCGGAAGCGGGATCAAATGGCTACCGCCCTTTCAACAAAGGGAAGTCTCGACCCTATGGCCTTATTGTGGACGGGAATGCTCGCAAGTATCGTCGCACCATCTCTATATTTCCATATTGTACTTGCTAATGTCATCATCCAGGAACTCGAGAGCCGATGCCAGTGAAGGTCAGTGGTTCCATGACCTTCACGAAACGGTAGCTGGAGATGATCCGCCGGCCCCGAAACACTCGTCTCCCTCCGCTGTACCTCCTTCTGCCACGACTGTTCCCACTGCTCCTAGATCCTCACCCCCGAACCGATCCTTCTCCAGCACCACGTTGGTCGGCAATGTGCCTGTCGTTGTCTTCTTGCCCGGCATGGCCCAGGCCAAGCCGTTCCCCGCCGTGCCCAAGAAACAACACACCCGGCTTCCTCAGCATCGTCCTCCTCTGCGCCGTGACAAGCCTGTCCGTATCTCCCTTCCTGGTCAAGCACCCCGCTACATCTTCCCATCCACCGAGCGGTCTTTTATCTTTATACCTCGCGCGCTGCGCCCGAACCAGCAAGGTTATCGAGGTCGCGGTCGCGGTGGCAGCATCTACGGCGGACGACGACCCAGCTATTATCCGAATCTCTACACACCCAGCGTCTTGAGTGGGAGCCGTCGTTCCTCTCTTGGAATGACACCATCCCAAGATGGTTATCCGTCTCCCGCTGGTTCGGTCTACTCCCGTCCAGTCATGGGCCCCCCTGACGCTAGCAAACCTGTTGTTCGCCTGCCACCTCCACCTCGTCCTCCAGTCGGACTTCCGCCCACTGGTCCAGCTTCTACGATTCATCCAGTACCTCTGCCAATGCCACCAATGCAGCTGCCTCACCTCGCCTACCGTGAAAGTCGACCCGCTCCGATTCCCATGCACCAACCTCGTCCTCAGAAAACTGTGTCCGTGGCGGACATTGAAAGCCCAGCCAGTTTCCCATTCAACCCGCCGCAACCTCAACAAGAACAACCTTTCCATCACCAAGTTCCCGTGCCTGTCCCTGTTGGCGTTGCCGGTCTGGGCCAAGACGGAGCTGGGCATGCTCCATCGCACCAAACTTCGGGGACGCCGCTCTCTCAGATCCCCGAACGGGCAATCCATGCACAGCCTTTCCAGCCTTATAACTATCAACAGCCCGGGTTCTACGCAAGCTACCCCACTGGTGCGATGTATTACCCTGGTTCTGGGCCCGAGTATCCAGCCTATAGTGGACCGATGGGGCCTGGCACCTCCGTGCCAAACTTCGCATCTCCGGGCCAACAGCCTGTGCCCTATGTATTTCCGAGGTCCTCTAGCGACCAACCGTCGCAGCCTGGAACGGTTGCCCACGAGTCAGGTGGCACTGTTTACTTCTATGACACGAGCCATATGTACTCGAACGCCAGTTTCGGAGTGCCCGAGCCAGGCCCGGGCGGTGTGGTGGGAATGGGAGGCATGATGACGCCGCCGGGCACTGCGTACTACTACCCGCAAGCCCCCCAGCCGCCCGGCACGGGGGGAATGTATTACGGACCGCAGTGATTTGATTGCAGGCTTCTTCTGTTGGATGAACTTCCCGTTGTTTCTTCTTTGGTCATGATTTCACCCTCCTTTTCTTTTCTTTCTATTTCCATCTATCCCGTTACCCGTCTCTAATGTTTTTGTCTTCTCTCATCTCTTTCTTCTCCTCCTTGCAATCTTGCCCGCGCCTGCCTTGGGCCCCGGTTAGACTTGGATTCGGATGCATTTGAGCGTTTTCCCCTCACGTCCCCGCGAAAATCACTCCCCACATCTCACAACTCTTCATCACTTTGCATGATCTAGGCCCTTCCCGCATGACCTCAGTTCTCCTTCTGTTTCCGACGGACGGGGCTACGAAATACAAAACAAAAGTATCAAATCCCTAATCCCGTGCAGCGATGCCGTAGAAGTAAGCACTTTTCCCCACCGAAGTAGATGGACAACGCACGAAGTATACAACCTCGGTTGCAGGGCTGCCGGCGATGTCATAGAATCCCCCCGCCGGGTGGTGAGCGCGATTAGGTCAGCGTACACCGCCCGTAGGCAGCTGACCCAGTGCCCCCAGTGATACAACGCTTCCTCTGCTTCTACTCTGCTTCTTCTCCTCCTTCTCTTCCCCCATCCTTTTTCCATCGTATTCTCAATCACTGCCTACGTCTCTTCTCACTCATCGTCCATAATTGTATCTCTCTATCTCCCCGTACTGGACCTTTTCCCAACACCCCCCACCTCCTCCCTCGGCGTACTTCTTATCTCTTCTCTCCCCGAGCTCCTCCGTACTGGTGACTTCACCTTGCAGTTGCTCCCATCATGGCTACCCCAGCCCTCCCATCTCACCCCGGACCAGATCATCTGGTCACAGTCAAAGTCCTTTATAACGACAGTAACCGGCGCTTTAAACTGCCGCTGGGGGATCTTCGGGCACAGGTGCTGCCCCAGAAGGTAAGAGTCTCCACTCAAGCTCCGACCGGACCTCCAGTCCGCCCCCATGTCTTATCACGGTAACTAGATCGGCCATCCGCGTGTGGCATGGCTGATATGGTTCCATCTTCTTGTCATCATCAAACCCAATTGTCTCGACTGCTGTTGCTTGTTGACTAATCGATGCGTTGGGTTTAGCTTGTCACCCTTCTCGGCGTTCCCACGGATGTCAACGTCATCCTTGAACGCTATTCCGACAGCGCCGGCTCCTACATTCGCCTGGACTGCGACAACACCGCTGTCTACAAACAACTCTACCGAGCTGCCAAAGCCAAATCCAAGCTTCGTATCAAGGTCAGCGTAGTTGACCCGTCACCATCGGCACCGGCACCGGCACCGGCAGAGGCAGATACTCTCAACCCGGCTCAGCCCGTGGACCAAAACCCTCCGAGACATAGCTACCTGGAAACAGTGCTGAGTTCCCCCATCCCTGCCGCCCACCCGGAACCAGTTCCTGTCACCGCGGACGCTTCTCCTGCGTCCCTTGTTGACGCCCCCAATAACTCGCTGGGTCTGCCAGCCAGCCAGCCTAAGTACCGCGATTTCGAGATGGAGCAGAGCAATCCCCGCTTCCCGGTGATTTCCCACACTTCCCCCAACGGAATGTTCTGCATTGATTGCAACAACTGCGGCAGTTCCATCGCGAACGAACATTATCACTGCAGTATCTGCGAGTACGGTGACTATGACCTGTGCCCGCAGTGTGTCGATGATGGTGCTTCTTGCCGTGGCGAGGGACACTGGTTGATCAAAAGAGTTGTCCTGGATGGTATTGTCACCAATAGCACGACTGAGACGATCCCTCCTCGTCGGTTACAGGTTCAGGAGAGCAAGTCTGCAGTACCCGTTGTTATGCCACCAGTCTCGATGGGTATGTCTGCTCCTAAGCCCGTTCCCGAGATGGCGGCCCCAGTTCCTGACGATGCCGCTCGGTCGGATGTGGCTGCTCAAGGAGAGGACAAGCCCATGTGCAATGGATGTTGCCGTGGTGAGTAGCGCCGAGTTTGCTTTGGTGGATCTGTCTAGTGGACTGGACTGACAAGATGCACAGAGGCCGATGAGACCAACTTGGTGCGTTGCAACGACTGCGAAGACTATGACCTATGCCTCCGCTGTCTCCTGAGAAATAAGCATGGTCACCACCCCGCACACACCTTCCACCTTGGATCGGACCGCAATTTCTGCTTGAAGAATCTGATCATGTCTCGCTGCCTTCCGGGCCGCCAGTTCAAGCATGCTGCAGTTTGCGACGGTTGCGAAAAGGTTCGAAGTCATTTCTTTTCTCGCTCAGACGCCCTGTGGTCCATTCTGCTAACTTGGAATCTCAGCGCATCGTTGGTACCCGCCACAAGTGTCTGACATGCCCTGACTGGGACTACTGTTCAGACTGCATTAAGGATGCCTCCCAAAGTCACTTTGGCCACCGATTCGCTCCCATTTACGAAGCTATTGGTGATCAGCCTCGTGAGTTTGAAATTCACTATGGCATTTTCTGTGATGGCCCGCTGTGCAAGGACAAATCTCCTCAAAGCTACATCAGCGGAGTTCGCTACAAATGCGCCGTCTGCGATGACGTGGATTTATGCGCCAACTGTGAGGCTCATCCGAGAAATCTCCACAACCGCACACACCCGATGGTCAAGTTCAAGACTCCAGTTCGCACAGTGTCCGTCAGCACCATTACCGATGATGGCTCCACTGGGTCGGTCACTCTTGGTGACCACGCTTGTCCACATGATGAGCCCCGGATCTCTACTCCAGTGAATGTTGAGAAGGAGCAGCCCGTGGTCAAACAGGTGCCTGTAGAGGTGGATGCAAACGAGCCTGAGGATGTTCCGCAACCAACTAATCCCGAGCCGATGCCGACTACCAGTGATGACGCGTCAATCACCCATAGAGCCTACTTTGTTCGGGATGCCATTGCGGATGGCACTAAGCTGCCTCCAAACACGGTTTTCCGCCAGACCTGGACTCTCTACAACCCTGGTCCCCATGCCTGGCCGGTGGGCAGTGATGTACGCTTCGTTGGCGGCGACACCATGTTCAATGTGGATGCGAGCCACCCATCCAGTGTGGAATCTATTCGCTCGGCGATGGAAAGCAACAAGCTGACCTCCCCCGTGGAGCCCGGCCAGAGTGCTGATTTCACAGTGACCCTCCGCACTCCCCGCCGCGAGGGTACTGTCATTTCATACTGGCGACTGAAGCTGCCTAACGGTGTTCCCATCGGCCACCGTCTGTGGTGCGATGTTCAGGTTCAGACAGTTGCCTCGCCTACCATTGCAACTGCTAAACCCACAAATGTTGCTGAATCTGTGGCCTCTGAGGCTTCGGCTCCTGCCAATCCAGAGCCTACCGGCAGTCGAATGATTTTCCCCAAGCTGGAGAAGGAGTCTCCCGATGCCAGCACTCACGAAGTTTCTGTCCCAGCTCACCAGGCCCCTACTGTATCGGCCGCCTCTGAGGGAGACCTCGTGGAGGACGTTGAGAGTCTGACTTTAGACGAGGTCGACACCGATGCTGGTTTTCTCACTGATGAGGAGTACGACGTCCTCGATGCTAGTGATCAAGAGTTCCTAGATGCAAAGCAATCCGTGCACTGAATGCGCTGCTTTGCCGGCTTTAGCCACCTAACGACTTGAACTAGGAATGGAATGGAGGATTTGCACAAGGGGATTTTCTTTTTCGGGACAGGTTGCACTTTTCTTAACTCACATGAAATGGCCACTTCCGCCATGGCCAGCTTCGATAATGACTCTATTTTGACCCTTGAATTTGACGTCTGCTGTATTCTTTTTTTTATCTATCTTTTCCCTGTTTCTTTCTCCTCTCTCCTGGCACTCGTCTTCCTGCAAAATGACTCCACCAAACAGACGTGCCTCCAAATGCTAAAAAAAAAAAAAAAAGAAATAACACTACCATATCACATTTGCTTTTCAATGCATTCTGACTACCTCTCCCTACGTCACCTAAGCATCCTTAGCCGCACTCAATAGTTGTATTCGTTCGTAGAGTTTGCGTTGTCTCGTCTATTCGTTATCTCCGTGCGTTGGGTCTCCTGCTCTTCTCGGTTGCACGCCGACTCCACCTCCCCCCGCATGGCTCGGACACGACGATCTTCACCCCCCACTTACCAGACCGCGGCATTCGATCCAGTTCAATTTCTTCTCGGCGATGAAGACTGAGAACAAGGCCTCCTCTCAATACTTTATCCTTTCGTCTTTCTCCTGCTTTCCCTCATCCTAACTGACACGCTGCCGTAGCTCCCACTTGACGCCATGGGGCTATTTCGTTCAGCGTTCGGCATCTCACTTGTGGCTTTAGCGGCAATTCTGGCTCCCGTTGGGATTCATTTTGTGAAGCCCCTGGGTATTTTCTATACCCCCAAACCCACGGTTCTAGGCGATGGGGAAGGTCCCATTCGGATTGAGGACACACTTTACTGCGAGGATGTGCATCACTACCGCCCCGCAAATCTACTGTTTACCGCGTGCGAGGACTCCAAGGTTACCCGGTTCGAGTGGTTTCCAGGGCTGGGGCATCTGAATCCGCAGTCATCGCGTGGTTCTATTCATGTGGTGGATCCGAAGGTGATTTTTTGGTTGCTATGATGCCCTACGGGATTTCAGAAACTAACAAAAGGTGTTCTCTGTCTGCAGACCATGAAGTCGACCAGGTTGAATTTTCAGAATTTCGAGGGTTCTTTTGTGACGCATGGTATCGATGTCATTGGGGATCCTGCGCAGGGCGATGCTGTCTACATTTTTGCTGTCAACCACCTGCCCAACCCAGAATACTTCGAGGCCAGCGGTGCTGCCGAGAACATTCCCAAGGCGCGGTCGCAAATTGAGCTCTTCCGTCACGTCTTGCAATCGGACAGTGTGCAGCATGTCCGCTCAATTCGACACCCCCTGGTCTACACACCGAACGACATCTACGCCGTCAGCCCGCACTCGTTTTACGTGACTAATGACCACTTCTACCGAGACGGCACTCGCCGCCTTATTGAAGATGCCTGGCCTTCCGCCAAGTGGTCCAATGTCATCCATGTGCAGCTCACCGACCTGAACTCTGTCGACGCTACGGCCGGCCTTGACGCCTCAATCGCACTGACTGGGTTGTGGAATAACAATGGTTTGGGTCACGGACGTACCGACCAGGAACTGGTCATTTCCAGTGCTATGGGTGGCGAGCTTTACGTTTCCGACTGGCACGCGGCCAACAACACAATTTCTGTCAAGACTTCCATTCCCTTTGACTGTATCACCGACAATCCAAGCTACTATGCGGACCCCTACCGCACTCACTCGGACGATGCAAGCGGCATTGTCATTGCCGGTGTTACGCGAGGCTTCTACCTTGCCCAGACCGGAAAGGACCCTAATGCTTTGGACCCGATGCAGGTCTGGATCGCTCAGCCAAAGGTGGGTACTGATAAGTGGGAGAAGAAGCTGTTATTTGAGGACGATGGATCTCGTATTCGCACTGCCAGTGCAGCGGTCCTTGTGCCCATTGAGCCGAAGGCTGATGGCACAAAGCGAGCTTGGTTATTTGTGACAGGGTTTCTGTCGGAGAGTATGGTGGCCGTGCAAGTGGAGTTGTAGATTCAAAGGAGGCTCTTGTTCAAGTCCATATTCTTCATAATAGTGCACGACCCTAATAGAATTAGAAAACTCTTTAGAGTGATGAGCGTTCTTGTTGTCGTGTGTGGCCTGAGGTGTCAAGATCTAAACTCCGAGGCATCGTCAGACACTCCGTCGGCTTCATGATTCCACTTCCTTAACCTTCGTCTGGCGATGTCGTCTTTTGCTCGGGGCCAACGGACCCTCCAGTCCTCGGCTCGAGGGTATATTCTCCCTCCTGTACCATTGCATTCTTTCATCCAGCCCTTCTCGACCTCGCCAACACAAACCGGCCCATCCTCGCAATCACCACCCGAGCAACACTCCAAGTCCTCGACCACACCACCAGAAACCGTCACAGTCCCATCTGCGCAGGATATCAACGCCCCGGTCAGCACATTCCCCGCCGATCTCAATCTACCACCCTCCATCTCAGCCTCCGCCACCACGCCGGACAAACTACAACGCTACATTGCCCTCGGCCGTGCATACCTTACCTTCTACAAAACCGGTCTTAAAAACGTCTTCCGAAACTATCGCGCCTCCCTCCCTCTTCGCGCGAGACTCGGTCTACCAGCCTACCTCCCCATCTCGCCGCCACGCAAAATCTCCGCACCCGAAACCAATGTCGCGAACGCCTTCAGAGACCAAAGCCACCACCTGGGCCGAGGCCAATTCCAGCTCGTCCGCCGCTCAGCCCGTGATGTGCGCCGCATGATCCCTTTTACTCTGATCCTCATCGTCTGCGGCGAGTTTACACCTCTGATCGTCCCCATCGTCGGCTCGGCCATCACCCCCGCGACATGTCGCGTGCCCGGACAGATTGACAAGGAGCGCGGTGCAGCCTCGAAGCGGAAATACTCGGCTCTTCGGGCGCACGCTCTTGCGGCTTCCGGTGCATCTGCAAGCGCTGGACCAGTGCAAGCAGGGAGTAATGAGGAATTGGCGCTCTTGGTGGAATTCGCACAGCCTCTCTGGGCAGTCCGCGCCGATGCCGGTGCTGTCCTCCGCGCGTCTGCGGTCTTCGGGCTCGTGAAGCGCCATGATCGGTTTGCCGGTGCTGCCCTTGCGGGCCTCGTTTATCGACCTCGCTTGCGCCGGTACCTGGAGTACCTCGCTATCGATGATGGGATGATTCGTTCTGGAGGCGGCGTTGATGCAATGAGTGCGGCTGAGGTGCGCGTTGCGTGTGATGAACGTGGGGCTGGCGATTTTGTGTCGATGGCCGGCCATGAAAAGGCTGAGTCACTTGAGCGGCAGTGGTTGAAGAAGTGGTTAGTAGTTCGGGGAGGGAAGAAGATTGCTGGTCAGGTATGATGGAACGAAGGGTATGTCTTGCGGACTCTGTCCCGAGAGTTTCGAGGGCACTCACTCTTCATGTATAGTAGACTTCACGGCGATGGCCCTATATGTAATATATGAGAGCAGATCATTTACTCTTTCTATTTCATGAACCGGTCCAAGTAGAGCTGTACATCTAGCGCAATGCAATTGGTAGATTCTGGCTGTCTTGCTCAATAAAGATCTTCAAATCAAGACTAATTAGATGACCGGATTGTTGCCGCATGTGGCACCAGTCCCATGTACTTCTCATGCACTTTCCATCGACTCGAGGCTGGGGGGTATTGATTGGCATTGTTGTGGATATGGTACATTGCTATATTGCTAGGCCTTGAGTGTGGAAGATAGACCAAGGCAATGCATTGTGGAAGATTTCAAATATGCTATGTGCAGGAAGAAAGACAAAGCATGACAACGCGCTCGAAACCATTATTTGGTGCGCCGTCTTGAAACGAGGGTATCACCCAAGATATCACGCTCAGAACTCCAAAAATCCCATCCCCGGTGCTAGTGACCGTGCTCGCCCCAGCCAACTGACAGGGCACGCTTGAGCATTGTACTCATTGTGCCCCGGTCGAACCAATTGTTAACGCCCACATCTATCTCCACGGCGCCTAAGCTGCTCCCGCTGTAGTCGTCGGCACAGCTGCTGGGGCTGGTGCCGATGCAGCCTGAAATTGACTGCGTACCTGCTTTGCCCATCGGAGACCGCAACTGTTGCACAGGTCCCGATTGCCGCTCGGACCGCGCCGCCATTCGGGCGTGTTCTTCGTACTACACATAGCACAAGACTTCTCTACCGCGATAGCACTCGGCTTGCGCTTGCGCTTCTTACGTCGACTGCGCAACCTCTGTAGCTCGTCGGCTAGCGTGCGGTTCTGTTTCTCCAATTCGCGCAGCTCAATCTGCCAGCTGGAACCCCGGGTCGGGTTGAGCTCGGTGAAGAAAGTTGCCGGTATGTCAGAAGATGAGATACTGCGGTTCCCGGGTGGTAGTCCGTTCAGCTTAATGACAGCTGACAAATCGGGCATGCGTTGTCCCAGGGCACCGAATTGACGAGGTGGACGAGAGTCCTCGGTGGTGAGAGTGATCTTTTTCGATGTGCCCGGAATGGTGGCACTGTTTTCGTCTTCAGCAGCAGCCATGGCAGTGGAGGACGGCGGGAATGATCGCGCAAATCTGATCTGGGCCACAAGGAACGAAGGCCGTGTCCCAGGTGTTTTATCACCAGCGTATAAGGTAGTATGCGCAGAAAGGGAGTGGCCTTTTTTGTGACGCATCTGGTGTATAAATGAAGGCGGCTCGGAGTTGGTGGTATCGTCACTTGCGTTACCTTGCCCGAGGGCGGCTGCCTCCAAAGCGTCCGAGATGGCATTGGGGTTTGATTCAGGTTCCATAAGCTCATGAAGACCCTTGCCAATTAGATCGTCGGGTGAACGCCCTAACACGGGTTTTACCTTGGACGTGACGAATAAGACAACGCCAGATAAGGAAATCTTGGCCCAGACATCATTCTCAGCCAGCGCGGCAGAGGCCCCCAGACGAGGAATTTGATCAAGGGAATACACGGGCCGCGGGCGGCCAGTCATGACGAGATATTTCCGGCCTTGGTTTGGGTCGATATGCCAGGCACCGTGACTCTCGAACCAAATGTATCCTTGGTACTTCTGACGAATGCGATATACGACACTCAGTGGAGCAGGGGTTGTGCTGGCCCGTAAGTCCCGAATTACGGGTCCAATATCACTAGGATGGCAGATCGTTGACAGTGTCTTTCCCACTAGCTCAGCCGGGTCATATTCTAATATCCTTTGGCACGACGGTGAGAGATACAGGAATTCTCCGTTCAAGGAGAGTACGTGGATCACATCGTCGGTAGTCTCCACCAGAATGCGATCCAGGTAGTGCGGCGAAATTCCGGATCCCGGAACACCTACAGCATTGAGAATGGCAGTCACTTCGTCGTGCCCAAATTGAGTAGCAAGGTCAGGCCGTAACCTGTAAATTTCCGGCGTCGGAACCACATATTGCGATAATTGATCACGTTGATAGTTGATGCTGTAGGAGCCATCTATTGACCAGAAAGTCAGCGATGACCGCTATTGGAACAATTGGTCGACATACCAGGATTTCTCCTTGTGATTGCATCGGGCTTCTCGACTAGATCGACCTGGAATCCAACGTAATATCGGTAGTCTTCTGAGTCCCACTGGATGGGAATCATTGTGATGAGATTCATAAATGGCTGTCCACCTTTCCGGTAATTAATTAAACTAGCCTGAATCTCGCTGCGATCATGGATGGTTGAGCGCAAGCGATATACTGTCTGCGCGTCGACAAAAGAGCGCTCGGCACCCGCCGCAATCTGACCATCCGGACCCTGGAGGAATCGGCAGTTACGGCCAACGATTTCTTTCTTGGTATAGCCTGTCAGACGCTCAAAGGCTTCCGAGACGTACACGATGGGATGATCTTCCATCAGGACATCACAGAGTACGAAGGCGCAGGACAGGTCCACTGCGCCGATGTTGATTTTGGGATTGGGCCGCACAGCAACTCGACTCTATTGGCCATGTTCAGAGCTTGACCCCGATCACACTGGCATCAACGATGCGGACTTACCAGAACGCCCAAAACATCGATGCCACTCCTAGAATAGATGCCCGTGTGCTCTGACTCGCCAGCGCCAGGCGTGGACAGTCCTGGCGAATGATGATCTTCTGAGAGAAGTAGGATTCACATTAGCCCGGCAAGAACCAGCGGGCCGGTACCAGGCATGTAGCTCACCTTTGACGACGACAACAGGCTTCTTGGGCTGGATGGCCACAGGCTGCTGGGGACGACGCGCAGTTGACGGGCCGTAAGGCGGGGGCCGTTGGCGCTCCTGGGTCGGCCACTGCTTTGCGCGTAGTTGGGACTGTTCGCTGGGCCGGGAGAACTCAGAGTCCTCGAAGCTGCCGGTGGAATTGGTGTTGGTGTTGTAGAGTTCCTTGTGGGGTAGTGGTGCACTTGGTGGTTGCTGGAGGTAGTGGCCGGCCGGTAGGAAGGACTGCGGGAAGGGGGGAAAGGCCGGATGGATTTGATTCTGGCTCATCGATGGTACAAGTCCCATTGACGTTGTGGGATAGGTGGTGGGCACGTCGTAGGCGAAAGCGTTTCCTGTATCGAGGTTCATGGGCATCGTCACCCCTGGATTGGGGCCCGATTCGTAAGCCAACATCACATTAGAGAGACGCCCTTCCAAATCTCCCTGAGGCCTGGAAGGTCGGTCAAAGGCCTGCAATGACAAATCCCCCTCCGGGGGCACCATGGCGCTGAAAGCATAATTGCCCACCTGGCTGTTGGGAAATCCCATCAACGAGGCGTCATGCGAAGAAAGGGAGGGTGGCAGGTGTGGTCGGATACGATCATTGGGGTCTTGGGAATCATCATGGCCAGCAGAGTAGTCAAGAGTGAAGCTATTCATCAGGTTGTTGGCCATATCCAGAAGCAAAACAGGCCTCGACCTGCGTGGGGTCCAGAATGCAAAGCCCGGACGAGTTCCAGAGCGCCGGGAAAGAGGGACCAGCGGGATGGAATCCAGTAATGTTGGGTGATGGGGACTCCACTCCGTCAAGAACTGAGGAAGCTGGAGTCTCAAGGTGCAACCGTTCGAGACAATGTTGATTCTGGTTCTGATGCCCGGTCGAGCCCGCGTTAGAAGAAGGGAGAAAGGCCTCAACCCCGTTCCCTCTCCTCTTCAAAAGTACACACATCCGATGTCATTGTGGACCCGCCGGCTCGCGCCTTGGGGCCAATGAGCGTCGAATGGAGAGGCCGTTGACCAGCGCTGGGTGTGAGTTTCTGTGGAATTCTGGTCCAGGGAAGCTGCCAGTGATGTCAGCCCGCTGTAGATAAGACAGATTGAACTCGATTGCATCTCTTTGCAATTGTCCTCCTTGTTTAGCGGTTGTTTTCTCTCTCTCTTCATGAAGCCGTGGGGAGAGGCAAGTGGATACGAGCGATTGGAGAATCGATCCATCACAAATGGCCAGGGGACCTGTTGGCGCATGAACACCTCACACCCTCCGAGTATACAGATGTCACTGTACATACTTTGCAGACTAGGAACAATGGAAGGCAATCAGGATCTCGTGGCGTCGAGTAAGGGGTTCATGGGGAGATCGAGTAGAAGGAGAGAAAGACAATGCCGCAACGCAAAGATGGAGTTGTTATTTGTTTCTTATCACGCCGACGTGGAGCTTGTCTCTTCCTCGGTCGTCTTCTTTCTCCTCCCCTAAACTTCTGCTTCCCCCTCCCCCTTTCTTTTGTAATTTACAATTTTCTTTTTTTCTTTTCCGTCCACCCCGAGTCTCCTTTCTCCCCTGAGTGACCAGACCTGTGCGTTTCTCCCCTCGCCGACCCCGAGGTGCCGCGCATCGATCGTGGTCGGCCACGCCATGGCGGATAAGATCTCAATCACCATCTGCGGCGACGGCGGATGTGGTACGTTACTGCAACCTTTTTTTCTTTTGCCGGAATCTGGCGAGGACATGATTCGGTGCCAGTATTCTGGGACTTTCTCGCGATCGAGATCTGATCGGATCGGGGAATAGGCAAATCATCCATCACCTTGCGGCTGGTCCGTAGTCAATGGATTCACGAGTATCGCACCTCCACCACCCATTGGCCTATGTGGTCGCTAACACTCCGTTCGTGTCCCTAGATATGATCCCACAATTGGTATCCTTCCCTTTCTCGTATGAGTGTCACGACCAGGCTTCTAATGCTCCATTCCCAGAGGACTCGTATTCGGTCACTCGCACGGTCGATGGGCTCCCTTACTTTCTTTCAATCACCGATACGGCGGGTCAGGAGGAGTACCGCGGACTATGGACGGCTTCCACGTTGAAATCTGACGCGTTTCTGCTGGTCTACGACATCACAAACCCGTCGAGCCTGGAGACCCTGGACGACTTCACGGACATGATCAACATGGAAGCAGAGCAGCGCCTGGAGGACAATGAATGTCTGCGCAAGGAACTGGGCCCCAAGGCAACTGCAGCTGCTGTCGGTCTGCCACCGCCAGTTAAAATCGTCGCGGGCAACAAGTGTGACCTCAAAGATGGACGCGCCGTCTCATCGCGTGAGGGATTGGAATATGCGCGTAAACACGGCTGCGGGTTCATGGAGACAAGTGCACGCGAGATGGTCAATATCGAAGAGACATTTGCCTGTAGGTCCAACCCTCCGGTGAACAGAATGAGGAAGGGACACAAAGCGAGAGAAAGACTCAATGCTAATGACCATCACCTAGTGCTGGTCCGTCGCGTTGTCGAAGCTCGCCGCATGCATAATCAACCAGGCGCTGCGCCAACTGGGCCACCGCCCTCGCGGGCTGGGCAATCGGTTCATACCACAGCGCTACCACAGACCACCACCGATGCTAGTAATGGGGGTGCGTATATGGGACGGCCCCGGCGAAGTCAATTTCTGGGAATCGGCAAAGGTCGCAAGATGGCCAAGCCCGATGTGACGGAGCTCAAGGAGGAGGAGGAGGTCGAGCCCCGGGGATGCTTGTTCCAGCGGTTGTGCTGCTACTGCTGCTGCTGCTGCTGTTGACTATGGAGGGAGTGGAGAGAGTGGAGGGAGTGGGAGGTTGTAAATACATTTTGTGGCATTTTGCTCGTATAATAATATCTATATACCCCCTGTATACAATGCTTTCACGCGTGGAGTACATCTCGAGTAGTAAGGCTGTGCACATCTTTGATTTGGGCTAGGAAAGTGGTAAAGTGGCTGCCTACTCGTTATCAACCGTGTACATTAGGATGTCCACTTCAGCGTGGCCCCGCGGAGCCTCCGCGGAGGATCCTTCTAAGGATTGCGCGTACAAACGTGGTTTTAGCGACGGGCGCGCACCGTTGATCATGATTGATCCGGAATGACATTCCGTGCGATCGCGACAGCCAGAGACACCAGGTATTGATTCCCACGGTTGACAAGTTGTGAACAGGTGCCATGTCCAGGTACTGCAGCAAAGCGGGATGCAGCGAATGGTCTGGATCACGGTGAAGTGATCTTCTCGTGGGAACGACAGTGCCCCTCTTCCACCCTCCAGGTGCGCTAAGGAGGACTTGCATCCCTAAGCACAGCAAGGAACATGAGTAACATGGCAACATGGCCCAAGCCGGAATCTGCATCCATGCTAAGCTCAGTACCTTGGCTGCGATGAGGTCATGGGCGGACTTGGGTTGGAGAGCTAAATTAACTGCATAGATTAGGACAGGATATGTGCCTGAGACCCGATACGAACTTAGGAGACATCGGAGCGAATCTCGAAAAATCAAGTCAGGACCCGGGGTATACAAAGGACGAGAGAGCGACGAGGGAAGCCCTAATCAATAATCATGTACTTCTCGATCTGCACGTAAGGGTGATCACCGCTTCACGAAATGTCTTTCTCCCCTCCGCAACTCCCGCACTCCCGCAATTCCCACTCGTTGCATCTTGCCGTATGGAGCCATGGCGCTCCCATCATCTTCGTATCGCGCTTATTGTGAAAAGTCTGTTGTCACCTCCATATCAGGTCCTAGCGGTTGAGAACCGGGGGGAGAGGCGGGATGATACGTCATGGACTGTTTGCGGCGCGGGTCCATTACTCGATCACCTCACACGCCGCACCGCCATTGGACTTACGGAGGCGGTGATGATTCACGAGTCTGGAGCGTGTCGATTCTCGAAAATTATCCTGGGGTGCGTACGCAGTCAACCGTAACGATCGCAGGAATTCCGCGCACCCTGGGGGACGATAAAAATACAATGCGAAAACTCGCATCGTATGCCCAAGTCGGCATAGAGTTGCCGAGCAGCGCACACGGGGGCCGTTGACAGTTATACGCATTAATCAGTCTTCATGAATCACGCTCGTATGAACAGGTTCCGCCGCGCCTGGCGTCCTGATGATTATGGTGAGGACCTGGAATGAGTCTCTCAGCCAGTTCTCCTCATTGTTTCTGTCCTTTTCCATCGACGTGGATATACATTAACTACGGATTTCAAAGCAAGCCAGGAGAGGAAATTCCAGGGGAAACCAAACATAACGTCCTCTCCGAGTATAGTCTAGTACAATGTGCTGGATTTCTGTGGGCCGGAAGAAGCGCCGGATATACGTCAGGGCCGTTCGAATGTCTCCGAGGACCGAGTGCATAGCTCCGTTCTCCGCTAGCGAACTCTCGTGCCGACTCTTCCATGCTCCACCGAGCAGTCATCGGTAATTTATTCTCGGTAAGCAGGATACAATAAAAGAGAAGAGGAAAAAGAAAAAAAGAGAAGAAAAAAAACCGGCCCTGTGATCATCAGTGGAGCTCGCATATGATTCGATCCCGATCGTTATGTATGTTGGCCGGAGTAGAGTGAACTGCTATGGCGATTATGCCTTAAAAATCCCTCGATCCCTACAAGTAAAAAAAAAAAAAATACTCAAAAAGGGCCCTGTTCCCCCCCCCTCCTTCCCATCTGGCTTGTTCTCCATTCTCGAATGACTGGTATATGACACTCTCGATCGATTTCCTTGGGATCGGACCCTCTTACTCCTCTCTGTCAAAAAGTCAATCCTCCCTTCTGGGTGCCTTCGACATCGTCATTAGATCATTGACTGGTTGACGTCGATCACCCCGATCCGGATCAGGAAGTATAGCTCGGACAAGAAAGAAGAAAAGCTGGGGTTGCAACGACATCTCCTTTAATTTCCGGACATCGCTCTTAGAGAGGCATCCTCTCTATTCTCGAGATATACCGCATCAATACACACACACATCATGGCCGCACGACAATCAACACCAACGTCCGACCACTCACACGCCGACAATATGCGCAAGCGAGTCTGCAAGGCCTGCGACCGGTGTCGCTTGAAGAAATCCAAGGTATGTTGACACGACAGGCGGGCGCTGCCATTGTCCATGCACTGACCGAACAGTGTGACGGAGCCAACCCATGTTCGCGCTGTCGAGCAGATAATGCCATCTGCGTCTTTGGGGAAAGGAAGAAGGCCCATGATAAAGTGTACCCTAAGGGGTGAGCTGGCACAAAACATTGACATGCCCCCAGAACCGCGGACTGACGATTGTGATGCTCTCCAGTTATGTCGAGATGCTTGAACAGCAACAGGCCTGGCTGGTCAACGGCCTCCAGGAACTCTACCGTCGAACCACCGAGGGCGAAGGCTGGCCCGGCGACCTCTTGAAACCCGAGCCCAACGGCCACCCACTGACCCACGACTTGCTCACTCGTCTCGGCGCCCTCGACCATCGCAAGGGGGAACGTTTTGAGGAGAACCCCGAGGCCATGCAGCAGGACCTGTGGCGCCACGGCATGCAGCGTCAGGAATCCTCCGACGGAAGCTCCGAGAGTGCCCAGTCCCCCGTCGCTCGCTCGCGCTTCTCCTCCGATGCCTTTTCACAGTCCCAGCAGACCCTGCCGCCCACGCCTCCCACATACAGTCCCTCGGCGCGAGCGCCGATCAAGAGCGAGCCTATGCCCCCCAACCCGCAGTATGCGTTGTCGATGCAGGGCGTCGTCAATCCGTTGGCACTACAGGGGGGTCCTCAGCAGTGGCCCAACAATGGATTCAACCCTTTCGACGAGATGGACATGATGACGACCACCGACTATTCAAATTTGTCCTTTGACGAGCCGATCCCGTCCCCCATGTTCAATCGCCAGATGTCGATGAACTGTGTCTCGTCCACTGATTACGAGGAATTCAATCAGTTCCTCAACCCGAATCCAACCGAGATCACTTCGATCTAGGGTTCTCCTCTCGTTTGACTTCTTTGATTCTTGTTCTCTTCTTCTCTTATGCTCATGTTTGGGAAATCCCTTAACGCTATATGACGTGATGCATGTATACTAACCATAGTTACATGTTTTCTCCCTCTCTCTCTTTTGTCATCTTTTTTATTTCTTCTGGGGCTGGGGCTATTTTCCCCCACTTCGTTTTTTTTTTCCCCTTGGATTCATGAGCAATTGGGGTCCTAATCATCCTGTACAGTGTTGGGTTTCGGCGGTTTTCTGGAGTTGGGGTCAAAACGGTGGTTGCGGCGTTTGATTTCTAAGCCACAATCCAACTTGGTTTCTTTTCTTCCTTGAGATCTGTCGTCAACATGTGAATGGCGAAAGATCTCTTTTTTTCTCTCCAATTTCTCTCGGTAGAATACCTCGAGATACGGAGTACAGCTGCAAGGCCGGAGCAACGTGCCGACTTGATCGAGACTCCACCTTGACTAATGCGGCTTCCAGAATGCCTGCTTAGGTACTGCGACTACTGTAGGAAATGATTCAGCGTCAGCTCAGCGCGGAGTTACCCCCTGGCGTAGCCCCTTATCTCCATTTCCCAGCCCATACACGAGCATGCTGCGCCATTTAGACTTTGCCTTTGGGCTAGAACGATAAGAAGGTCTTGCTGATCAAGAACCGTCGACCACGACGCCCGCTTGAGTCAGCGGAATTGAAATTCCCAGAAGTGGGCCGGTTGATTCTCCACTCTCGCGTTTTTCGCTTCCACTCCGTATAGGGCGCATAAGTATCTCCAGCGGTAAGCACGTCCGGGGAGCATCTCCCCTGTTTTCCTCTTACGTGAGACACTCGACTGTCCGAAATCCCGACTTGCCGAACTGAGAAGATCCGAGGAAGGACGGATAGTTACTCCGGGCTCCGTGTAAGAGGGCGAAGCGAGTGTGAAACCGGGATTTAAGATTCCGATCCTGAATAATAATGAACTCCAAACGTGTCCGCGACCACTCCCATCGATAGTGATGATTCTATCAGGGGGGGCTACTTGAATGCACATGGACCCCGGTCCCTCGGTGCCGCCTTCCTGTACCGGACCTCCCGTCACAAATCAAGAATCATGAATTCATGATTCATCCAAGAAAATACCACAAAGCGAAAAATAGCGCGTTCAGGGGGCGCCCCCTCCGCGCCTCGGCGAACGGAAGCAGTGATGAGCCAAGTCCGGGGTAAAATGACAATCCTTCGGCGCCCGGAACCCCGTATTGCCCGAGACGGATGTTGGTGTTGTTCTAAACCCCGACAGGAAGAAATGACAAGTCTGAGTTGTCCCTCTCCCATTCATCCCAATAGTGTCTCTGTCTATACTCAAAGGAGCGCAGGATCTCCGGCCTTGCATGCACTCGTCCCGACCATGTGTGCCTGGTAATAAATGATTCCTAATCATAATGCTAGGTCCACGACCCGACCTAGGTAATTATGCTTACTGAATAAATACTGTGGACTCCGAATTCCCCAGTCACGGGGAGATGAAGCCCTAGTGAGATCGAGATGTCTCGAGATGTGAAGTCTTGCTCCATTCTACCCGCTGGTCGATTTCTTCCGGCAGCTTCACAACGAGGAATCACAGTTTAGCCTAATCGGCCTGATCGATGTAACAGGGTACCGCCTCCTTCGCCGGCGCCATTATTTACCCCCCCCCCCCGGTAGAAGATTCCGTCTCATTGCGGGGTTTCAACGTCATGGCAGACCCTTAACTCCCCCCATCCCACCTCACCACCACGACCACGCCGACTGCAGTCACCATGTCCGCTCCTGAACAGGCCGAGTTCACCTTCCTGCCCCTTGGCGCCATCATTCAAGAGTTCCGCGTCGGCGGCAAAAACATCGTCCTGGGCTTCCCCACGCAGGACCACTACGTCAAGTACAACACCCCGCACTATGGCGCCACCATCGGTCGCGTCGCCAACCGGATCAAGGACGGGCTCATCGACAACTTGAATGGTCGTCAGTACCAGCTGGTCCAGAACAACGGGCCCAATGCCCTCCACGGCGGCGAGAAGGGCTGGGCCAAGCGCATCTTCGAAGGTCCGCACACCGTCCAACGCCATGGTCGCGATACCCTGTTCTTCAAGTATCGCTCCCAAGATGCAGAAGAGGGATACCCTGGCACCGTCGAAGTGCGCGTCTGGTATACGGCGACCAAGGAGGATAAGGGTGGTGTGGCCAAGACCGTCCTGACTGCTGAGTATGAGGTGGAATTCGTCGGCGACGAATGTGAGGAGACGGTCGTCAACATCACCAACCACAGGTACAGCCACCGTTCCACTAATTGTCTATCGTATAGCGAGAACGTCAAATGCTCATTCGGTGCTATAGTTACTTCAACATCGGCGATGGCCCCACCGTCTCCGGCACAACAGCCCGGCTAAGCACGGCGGACTACCTTCCCCTCGACATAACGGGCATTCCGCAGGGCACCATTGCCACGTTCTCGCGTGATGTCACCAAGCCCTTCGTGCTGAGCGCTACCGAGCCGCACATCGACGATGTCTTCGTCGTGGAGACCGATCCGAGCAAGATCCCCCTCGACACGCGCGGCCTCCCGTTGCGCCAGCTCGCGCAGTTCAGCCATCCTAATACCGGGATTCATCTTGAGGTGCACAGCACAGAGCCCGCCTTCCAGTTCTATACCGGCAAGTACATTGACGTTCCGGAGATCGATGGTGCTCCGCCTCACGTCGAGGGTGCTGGGTTCTGTGTTGAGCCAAGTCGCTATGTCAATGCCATCAATGAGCCTGAGTGGCGGTCCATGGTACTGTTGAAGAAGGGCCAGAAATTCGGATGCAAGAACGTGTACAAGGCCTGGAAGGAGTAAATCCTTTGTAGATCAAGAGCTCTGAGGCTCGGGGGGTCAAATAATTGCCGAGCGTTTGCCGAGTTTGTCCCGTCCCGATCATCGGGATAGAGTTCAATTGACACCTGTATGACCTGTATGTAATCTTGGGTTTTTGATCAGTATTCAATGAGGCCACCCAATCTCAGTGTGGACCCGTGCCTCAATATTTAACTAAGGTACAGCTGAAATGAAATCATTAACCAGCAAGCGGTCAGACGTGCCGGGGGTTCATTCCTACTGGGTTGAGTCCTAGTCGCCACCAGAATACCTGATGACATCCTCGGGTGACCAGACCTCGGCACGCTCCCGCAATGCCGAGCTGACATAGCCTCTTATCTCCGCGACATCAAGCCCGATCCCGAGGAGATATCTCTTTTCGGCAACCCGCCTCGTCTGTGGGATATGCCCACTCGGCGACTGAATAATCGGGCATTACATATTGCCTAAACCTGTTAATGGCGCATTGGTCTCAGATCGTGCCAGACACAGAACGACTCGAGTATTCAAGCACAGTCTGTATTCCATGCTCACACGATCCTCAGCTGCTTCACCGAATATCCTCGGAGCCAATTCTAGTTTCTCACGCCTGAGTTCCGAAATGGCAGCTCTGCGCCAACCCTGAAATGGACACGGGAAGGGACCAGCCCTTCCAGTCTCAATTCCGATCTATTCTCGTGTTCCAAGAAAATGTCGCATAGGTACACGATTGCCTTTTTCGATCTATGTAATTATTGTGTATTTCGTGTGACTTGGGCGTTCTAACCCAGTCCCTGACCCGCCCGGCGGAGCAGCAACCGCGCTTCCAGAAAGAAAGAAAAAAGAAAACGAAAAAAGAAAACCTGCTCAGGTTTCTCAGGCGGTTCGAGACTCGGAAATGCGGATGGTTCCACCACGCCCTGCCTCATGCGGTGGCTGGAGCACTCCCACCCTCGATGGGGAAAGCCGGATTGGTGACATCCACTTCTATAGTATGTACATACGGTGTGGTGTCTGTTCGTGGTGGTGTTTTATGGGTCCGTGCCGTTTTCCGGAGGATAGCTCGGCGCGCTTGTGCCGAGTACGGTGATATATCGCTTGGTGATGGGGTGAAGAGTCTGGTGGCTGGAGATCTTCAGGCGGCGGGACGGTAAGAACGGCAAATGGATGACTTTATGATTACAGCAGAGGCGCTGAGATTGAAACTTTCTTTTTCTTTCATGCTTCCTTTTTCTGCCGTGCTTTGTGATAATACGGGTTCACAAATTATTGTCATCCTATTGCCAATTATTGGTTTGTAGAGGGCGAGACTAGGTAGACTATGTGACATGTATTGCATAATGCCCCAGTCTCCTGGGAAGTATCATTGTAGAGTCCTCAGTTTCAGAGAGCCTTTCGTATCCCCTGATAATTGGTTGGCCTTGGTGATCATTCTTGATTTTCTTTCCAAAGCTACTGTTCCACTGTTAGTATCAGATCGCATCTTTTTAATGGGCATGCTTCGGGTTCGAACTACCTGTAACCAATGTCGATCGCGAAACTTGAGGCTATTTCAGAATACATAATCAGTTGTTGTATAGTTCTCAGGTGCAACATCGCCAATTCGGGTGCGGATGTATATATACATATTATTCGATCGTCATTCGCCGTCTCTCTTCCCCACCAGACACAAGGGCAACTTGCGACTGTGGAGAGCACGTCGCAATCAAGATATACTCGGTCACTCCAAATACCACCAGCCATCCAAACGCATCATTGCTTCAATCGTCCAGCAACGATATCACCACGTGACCCGCCTCCCAATCTCCCCGACCCCACGCGGGGAGATTCAGTCGCAGCATCAATCTGCAGATCTTCCCCCACGCCAGCAAGCACCTCCCACTCAGAGACCGGCTCGACTGGTGCAAGATGGCTGCGACGCACGGAGATCTACGGCACCTTCTGCCGGGCAACTATAAGCGCCTCATCACCTCCTGGCTGGAGGAAGATTGCCCGAGTCTGGACTATGGTGGATTTGTGGTTGGTGAGTCGGAAGGTGAAGCACGCTTACTGGGCAAGAGCCAGGTAAGGACATCATCGTCTTTGATGGGCGACAATTGCAATCTCGGGGATATGAAAAACAAAACAAGTGCTCATGCGCATAGGGTATCGTCGCCGGCATCCCATTCTTCGATGAGGTATTCGCGCAACTTGGCTGCACGTACGTTCCCCTTCCCCTTCCGTTCGGTCCATGTTGCATCTCGTCCTCCCGGATCTCTAACACCACCCCCAGAATCGAGTGGCACGTCAAAGAAGGCCAATCTCTCACCCCAATCCAACACTGTGCCACCGTCCGCGGGCCCATCCGCAAGATCCTGCTCGGCGAGCGCGTAGCCCTAAACATCCTCGCCCGCTGCTCCGGCATCGCTAGCAAAAGCGCCCGCATGGTCGCTGCCCTCCAGGCTCAAGGGTGGCAGGGCACCCTGGCAGGGACGCGCAAGACAACCCCGGGATTCCGCGTCGTCGAGAAATACGGCATCCTTGTCGGCGGCGCGGACCCCCACCGCCACGATCTGAGCCATATGACTATGCTGAAGGATAACCATGTCTGGGCCTCCGCGAATAACCGCGCTGCAGCCGATGGAGGCGTCGCAGATCCGTCATCGATTGAGTCCATTGCGGCGGCTATCCCACGCGCCGTGCAGGCGGCCAAGGCGGCTGGCGGTTTTGCAACGAAGGTGGAGGTTGAGTGCCGGAGTGTTGAAGAGGCGAATGCTGCGATTGGGGCTGGTGCGGATGTGATCATGCTGGACAATTTCACTCCCGAGGAAATTCGAGAGGCGGCAAGTCATTTGAAGGCAGCTTGGGCTGGTAAACAGCGCTCATTTTTGATCGAGGTCAGTGGCGGGCTGACCGAGGAGAACGCGGCAGCTTATGCGTGCCCAGACGTGGATATTTTGTCTACTAGCACAATTCACCAGGGAACGAGCATCGTGGATTTCTCGCTGAAGGTCTCGCTGCGGTAGACCTTTGTGTACGTATCTATCATATTTGATTCTCATCCACGAGTAAAATGTATTTGGAATAAGATACAATAGAAGAAGAGAAGAAACAAAGACCCAACCAAACCCACTTCAACGCCATCATGACCATCGTAGCCTGATCGTCACACACATATGGCGCAGGCAATATGCCGGACAACTAAACACAACCGAAACATCAAGCCGGACGGGAAAAAAAGGGGGTATTATACCTAAGTACACAAGAGTTCACAAGCCCGATCAATGTGCCATGAGTCATCACATCACATCTCAATGTCCACTGTGATGCCCTCACCCTCGCTCGAACTGGGTCTTCCGTCAGAGACCGCCGTACGATTGCGTCCGTCTTCGAGAGCTGCCGAAGGGCCGCGCCGGATGCGCTCTCGCTGAAGTTGATCTCGAAGCTTCTGGTTCTCAGCGTCGCGCTCCTCCAGCCGTTTCCGTGCTCCACTGCGGTCAAGAAGGCGGCCCTCTCGCTCAGCTTTGAGACGCTTCTCGAGCTCGTGCAACCGGTGAATCCATTTCTCATCACCGCCTTCCCAGCCACCATGTTGTCCACTGCGAGTGCGGTGCATCATGGCTCCAGCATTGTTGGTCAATGTGCTGCTCGACGAGGAATGAGACGGTTGCGGGATGCCAGTCGAGCTACGCGTGAGACCTCTTTCGGGACGCGGTCTTTCGCTGCTGCCAGAAGTCGAATTATGGCGCGTCAACGATCGCTCTGCATCTACCAGAGATCCCAGAGATGGAGACCGAGAACCTGATGCCATCACTGCCGCTGCAGTGGCGGAGGCCGACCCATGGGTCCGTGAGTTGGACTGGAGTAGATTTATCTCAGCTTTGAGCAGTCTGTTCTCACCCCGCAGCTTGGCTAACTCAGGAGACGAACTCGAATGGACTCGCCCAGATCGAATATTCTTGACCGTCTCCTCAACACGTTCCAGCCTTCGCATTCGCTGAGCAAAGATATGTTCAAGGTTTTGGTGCTGCTTGGTCAAGTCGATCTCGACGCTTCTAATGCGGCCCTTAAACTGGCCAATCACACCTTCCACGGTCTTAATAGCAAGTAGCAGGTTGCGGCTGAAGCCCGGCCAGAACAAGATATTGCCAATAACTTCCTGGCTCGGAAGGTTACCGTTGATCAGACTGTTCGAATGTGCCCAGTCAGGACCACAGATTGCAGAGAGCCTCTTCCAGATATTAAGGAACATGGCGTTGCGTTCACTAAGCTGATCCTTGAACTGTTGTTCGAGTGAAGCGAAGCGCTTGCGGTCTTGGTTCCGAGCATTCTCCAAGTCTGTGATACGGGAATTACTCTGGGTGATAGTCCGCGATGCTTGCTGGTGAGACTTAAGGGACTGTTCAAACGACTGCTTGTCGGCCCGGCGAGCTTGTCGCTCTCGGTCCAGAAGCTCCGAAAGCTTGCGAGACTCAAGCCCGTGGCTCTCCAGAAGAGCGTCGCGATTGCGAAGCACTGTCTCTTTCTCATCGAGCTGGGATCGAACACTTTCCAGCTGAAGTGCAGTAGATTCGAGCTCTTTCTGAAGTTTCATGATGTTGGTGATCAGGCTGGACCGACTGCCACTGAGATCTCCCAGTGTTTCTCGGAGGTTATTCTCCAGATCCATAAGCCGTTCGCGCCAGGTAGAAGTCTCGATCTCTTGGGTTGATAGGCTCTTCTTCAACCGTCGGACGTCCTCCTTGGCTGCCGATGCTTCACGATTCAGTTCGTTCATGATACGCTGCACTTCTTGCTTCTCCTTGCTTCCAACTACTTCGCGTTGGTGCCGTTCGTCGGCCAGCCGTTGCTCAAGCTCTCGGGACTTCTCCTTTTCACTGTACAGACTCATCTGGTAAGTCTTGAGTTCCGACTCCAGATCGCCGATACGAATCTTGTCGCCATCTTGCTCTTCCCGGAGGAAAGCGATTTCGTTCTGGCTCGACTCGATTTGCACTGTTAGCCGTTGCACTTTGGTGTTCGCCTCAAAGAGACTCTTTTCCAGAGACTCCATCTCACGGTTGGTTTCTTCCAACTCCAGCTGCACGGCCTGGTATCGTTGCAGGTTGTTCTGCGCATCTTCCTCCAGTCGAATGATACCCTCACTGGCGGAGCGCATCTCTGCTTGCAACACCTTCAGGCTCTCATCCTGATTCCTCAGGTCTTCGCCCATGCGCTGACATTCAACAATCTTCTGATCGAGCTCTTCCCCAAGGGCATCCAGTTCCTCCTGCGCTTCAGCCCGGAGATCCTGGAAAGCAGCATCACGCTCATCCGCCATCTGGAGAGCCTGATCTCGTTCTTGTTGCAGGCTCTGCATTTCTTCTTCCGCCTGGTCCACATCAGCCTGATATGCCTTATCGAGGGCTTCCAATTCTCTGGCGTAGTCATCCAACTGGCCTCGGATAGCCTGGTTATCAAGCTTGAGAATTGACAACTGATCACGTAGTTGTCCATTTCGGGCTTCCAATTCCTCACGGTCCATATCACTGCGCGAAACACCAGTGCCATCGCTAACTTCAGAGGACGGTCGCACTTGGGCGCGAGATGCCGAACGGTCGAAAATACTATCGCCAGCGACTGAGCGGCCACCATGACGGCCGTGGCCGAGCTTCAATTCCTCGATCTCCTGGTAGAGCCGTTCCTTTTCCCGATTGCGAGATGTGAGCATCGATGTCTGCGCGCTGACTTCTTTCCTCAACTCCGCATTTTCTTGCTTCAGAAGTTCAAGCTCGACCATTAGTGTGCTGCTGGAAGTGTTCGCAAGAGCACTGCGGGCGCCATCTCGCTCAGATGCAGAGACATATGAAACGGTCGAAGCCCCTCGCTCACGTTGTCCTGACTTCGAGCCGCCAGCGGAGGTGTAGATCTCACTTCGGAGACGAATTGACTCATCGCGTAGTCTGCGGTTTTCTTCTTCAGCTTGTTCGCGAGCAGCTGTTTCTGCGTCAAGCATGTCTTTCCACATGTCCTGTGAAAATAGCATATTAGCATGCAATCGGCTAGGGGACAATTGGGTGTTACAATTACCCTCTCTTCTCTCGCCCCGGCATCCGATCCCCCTGCCCGGTTCTCACTCAAAGACTTTACCATTTCAGCCAAACGCCGCTTCTCACTTTCTCTAGCAATGCTCTCTGATCTTAGTCTTTCAATCTCGAGCTCGTAGGTCTCGACTCGTTCACGCAGATATACAATCTCCCCATCCTGTGCTGAATCTCGATCCCCGTCGTCAGACCCCTCAGGATCATGATTGACCATGGATTCCTTGTCAGACTGTTGATCTTTCAGTTGCTTTTCCAAGTCACGAATCTTGCGCTTCAGGCCTTGGTTGTCTTTTTGCAACTTGAGCTTATCCGACTTGAGCTCGACATTCTCTGAGATCATTTCCTTGATACCTTCCTCGGACCGTTTGTTTAGAGCCTCATTGAGGAAATGGATGCGCATCTTCAAGTCAAAATTTTCCTTTGAGAGACGATCAATAGTGCTGCTTTGTTCCTTGAGCGTCATCGTGCGACCGCTTCTTCCAAAGGAAGGAGTGGCAGTCAAGGCCCCCGCGCGCTTCTCAGGAGATGGGCCCAAATTTCCATAGTCTTCGCGGAACCGTTGCGCAAATGCGGTTGGAACCTCAACCCGTTCTGCGATTGCCGTTTGACTGGTGAACTGGCTGTCTTGGGGTTTGGCCCTCGGTGTGACCGGCGCTGAGGTATCGTCAAATGTTGTTCTTTGTCGTGAAGACTGAGGTGAGCTTTCTTCTTCTAGGG
Source organism: Penicillium hispanicum (assembly GCF_028827665.1). NCBI lineage: Eukaryota > Fungi > Ascomycota > Eurotiomycetes > Eurotiales > Aspergillaceae > Penicillium > Penicillium hispanicum. Next base: position 1,779,710 of record NW_026623193.1, read on the forward strand.
TTTGCAGCCCTCCGTCACCTAATCCGCCAACGGGTCGTCGCTCTAAAGAGTTCTCTTCGCTGTATCCGGAGACGCCAGATGCCATACTTCCAAGGCTGGTTGTTCGTGTCATATGAGTACGACTTCCCGAGTGGAGGCCGCCCCATTGGTCAGATGCTGCTCCTCCGGACTGGAGCGCATAGTCGGCACCTAATGTGGCATCACTGTGCGTTGTTTCAGTGTTATTGCTGGCGACTGAGGAATGAGATAGACGATTGGCGGATTGACGGCTGGTCAGGTATTTTGGCCGACTCCCTCCTCGTCGACTGCCACTAGCACTGACACTTTGGTCACTAAAAAGTCTGGACGTACCGGGAGAGAGGCTGCGAGAGGATTTGCGAAGCTTCGAGGGCGTGAGCTGCGATTCGTCGGGTTGGGATAATTGGGATCGGAAAGGGCGGTCATCTTGAGAAAATACGGTGGTGTCTTGGGGTTCCTCGGACAAAGTAGATTGATGACGGCGCGCACCTCGGAGCAATGCAGATGCTGAAGGTGATGAAGCGAAAGAGTCCAGTGTTGTATCGTAGGCTGCTTGCTCTGCATGCGCCGCCGGAGTGGATTCGGTGTCGATATCCTCTTGAGGCTCAGCAGTACCGCCCTGTTGCTGGTGAGGTTCCTGGGAGGTCTCCGATGGCGGTATGAAGGATAGCTGGGACGACTCGGCATGTCCTGTCAGGTCGGCATCGTGACCTCCACCCACGCCGACCAGGTAGGTATCGTCCGCGCCGGCGGTGGGACCGGTCACAGCGACTTCAATGGTGGAAGGTTCAGGCAAGAAGCTCGATTCCATATCCATCAATTTCCGGCGCATTTCATGTTCCTCGATGAGTGTTTGGTTGTTGCCTCGTTCGTGGTCGCCATTCTCGCTGGACAAGGGGAACAGGCTACTGTCGTCGCGATCGGTAAAGGGAGGCAGAAGACTGGAATCCTCAGGGTCTGGCAGCAGCGTTCCGCTGGCAGCCTCTTGCTGATCATTCTCCGCCTCGATGGCAGAGGGTGCCTTGGTTGTTGTGGTTTCTTGCGCGTCGTGGACTCTGCTCGGGGACTGCGTTATTGAGTCGTCGATGGTACTCGGGGGCTGCACCCCCGGCGCGTCCTCGGCCATGAAGTAGTCAGAAACGCCAAAATCGGCATCTAGGGGCGAAAGCTCGTCTGGGGTTTGGAATGCTCCAGACTCATAAGAGGGGATGCGCACCGAAGGCGGGCTTGGGATGACGATCGGAGGTGGTGCAACTGGGGCTCTGGTCGACATGGTGACGGCGTCTAGGCGTGTTTTGGGTCTCCACCGACGGTGCGTTTTATCCACCGCGATTGGCAAATGAGCGGTGCTGGATGGTGGACTCTGTGACAGCTCTCATGGAATCTGCCCAGTGGACGTCGATGCTTCTCTTGCTTTAACAATTCACCCCTCTCCCTTTCTCTCGAAGTGACGCAGACAAAGCTGTTGCAAGTACGACCGGCGAATTGTCCTCGGCTGGAGAAACAACAACAATAATGGACTACGGATCGCCGGTTGATCAATCACGGCCAGCCATCACATCCTACCTATGTACGCTCGACACGCTTTCTACAGTGGCAGAGACAGCAATAAATTGAGGTATCATATTCCACAAGTGGATCACAAACATGGTATCCGTAGCATCCATCGCTTCGTAGTCCCGAGCATTAAACAAGATAAAACGAAATCCGCATCCAGGCAGAAGAGAGCATAGATACCAAAAGAAAAGAAAAGAAAAGAAAAGAAAGGAGAATGACCAAGGAAACATAGGTGAAATTGTACAAAAAGAAATAAAATGAGAGGAAACAGGCCGCCAGGTCGCTTTTGAACAGTATATGTATCCCGCAACCCCTCAGCCTGGAGGGTATGTACAATGGCCTTGCAATCAGATTCGAGTGTGACTCGTCACAAGGTAAATAAGATAGGAGAAGAAATAAACAGAAAACGGGACCATGGAAGACTGGTGGAGTGCGATCAAGCTGAGTTCAATGGTTGCTCCTCCGGATTTGTAGTTTCCTCGGCAGAAGAAGTATAGTAGTTATTCGAGGAAGCATAAATCTTGCCCTTCTGGACAATCGCGTTGCGCAAAGAATCGATGTACGTGCGGAACTTGACAATTTCCCGTAGCAAGTACGACGACTTCCGCTCCCAATTGGACATTGCCTTGGCGGAGTTGGGGTGTCGCGGCGAAAAGGCCAGGTTCATCGCAGAGCGTAGCTCGTTGTGTCTCTGAAGATCATCCTCGACGTTCTTCACATACGCCTGCAGGGCCTTTAGCTGGTCCTCTTCAGACAAGTTCGAGGCCACCATGCTCTGCTGCGGAGGGCTCCAGTCGCTGATATGGACCCGGTCTGCCGGGAGTTTGGGGCGTACAGTGCCCTGGTCGATGGAGCTTCGAATTGAGCTTTGAATACTCGGACGGGGAGCTCCCGACGATGGCGGAGGCGATCGATTCTCAGAATTGATCAGAGCACTATTGATAACAGCCTCACTCCAGCCATACTCAATGTTACTGATACCACCCACCAGAGGCTGCTTCGACAGTCGAGCACTCCAGTAGTTGGCCGTAGAAACAAACTCGCGAACAATCTCAGGTGTACCAGCCTGGAAAAGGTGGACTGCGCCAGTGGGCAAGCTCAGAGCCCAGACGTGAGGTCGAGACTTGGAATACCCAGGCGGAGGAAGGGCACTTGCAATGGTTTGGCGGAGCATAAACTTCCAAATCTCCTCAGCATTCTCTGTCCAGTTGCCACCGCCGACCACCACACCACCACTGCGTTGCTTTGCTTTCTGTCGCATAGACTTGGTCGTGTTATTGAATGAGAAAAGTCGCATCCATCCCTGTTGGATAACAGCAAAACATTCGTTCCAGTTGCGATCTTTAGCGCGTTTGTCAACCGCATCCAAGTGATGTTTGTGCTTGACGCTGCCCTCCTTCGCCCATGGAGCGCCAGCCAGGGCGAGCGTTTCATCCTCCAGAAGAGGTGTAGTCCGTTCAGGTTCGTCAAAACTGTAGACTGAAGTGGCAGAATCTTCACGGATGATGGCCTGACTCAGTGCATTCGCGAAACCGATGGACTGCTGATATTCACCCCGAGGGTACTCCGAACCAAAGGAGTCCACCGAGGCAGATGTAAATTTGCCCAGAGAATATTTACTCCATGTGCTTGAGGCGGTTGGGCTCAAGACGGAGGACTGGTCATCCAGGCTGGTGCGGCTCGAACCCATCATGGACGGAGGGTACAGCCTTGCTCCCCGAGAACGGGGTTTGGATGACCACCTTGCGGCTCCATGTCGAGAATCAGCAGATCGACCTCGAGGGAAAATATCAGAACCACTCTTGCTGATAGTACTGGGGCTCCTGCGAAGCATGCTAGTTGAGGGACCCAGGAGATTGCTCGACGTCATGCGAGAGACCTCTTTCTCGGGCTGAGCACCGTGAAGAGGAAGTCTCTGTTTTTGGATGGAGGAATAAAATTCCTTCAGAACGGATTCTACCTGTTGTTCCCAGACCCTGACAGTCTCTACGAAAGGAGTGTTGACTAATGGGCCAGCTTCGCCGTCGGCGGTATTTCGTCCGGGATTTTCCATATCCAGTAAGCGATGGCCAGCATCAGGAGGGAAAGTCGGAGAACGAGCGGACGAGGGTGCGGAATGTGTGGACTCCACTAGTCCGGGCGCATTCTTGGAGCGATTGGTAGGACGCAGAGTCTCGAAACCCTCGGGGGCCGCATCCATGGCAACTCGATGAATTGTCGGCATAGTGTTTCGTACAAATTGAGACTTTGTCATCTTCTGATCAATATCGGCCAAGTGCAGATCAGTGTTCAGCAGAAGAAGGGAATAACAAATGGTGTGGACAACATCTAGTACAACGTTAGAAAACTCATCAAAGAAACGGCATTCGAGAGCTGGAACCTACCGACAGCTTTGAAACCATGGCTCGGATTGCAATCACACCATCTTTTAGAAAAGGCATCCAAGACCCGATCGACTTGCTGTGTTTCGCCTTTCAGCACCAGCCGTTCACAAAGGCTGCGAAGGGCGGCAAGGATATTGAGATTCGACCAATTGAAAAATCGCATGTAAGCCTCTCGAACGGTGGCCCGGTCAGGTTCCCCAAGCCAAGCAGCAGCCGGGTCATTGCCTACCACCTGGTCTTGGCTATCGAAGAGCTTCTGAGCTTGCTCCCAATCAGACACCGTTGGCCCGTTCTTTATAGCTTCACCTGGTCCATCTGTCGGGCGGTCTGTGTCTTCAAGTGCCTTCGGTGCTTCGGATTCGATCACTGGAGTATTGGCCGCAGTGTGATAATGTGAGACCTCGGACGTAGTGGGAGACTCGGGAGAGTTGGTCTCGTTTGGAGGCGCCAACGATTTGGTCCCTGCCAAGCCATCCTGACAAGTGCCATGCGTTGTGGTTGTTGTGGTGATCTTGATGCTGCGAGAAAAATCTTCCACGACAGGTGACAGCACTGAAGCAGGGGCAACATTGGAGCTCTTCTCCCGCAAAGCGGAATCACTGGGTACAGCAAAATCAGCATCACCACTCTTCGTGGGCTGATCTTCAGCACCCCGACTGTCCCCCAACAGCGAAGGGTCCTGGCTGCGAGATGAACTGGGAGGCTGGAGAGCTTGCTTCGCCTTCGAGTTGGCTCCAGGGGCCGACACGCTCTCTCGTGGCTTCTGCGCTTGCAACGAGGCACATTCGCGAATCTTCGTTCCTGCCTTGCGATGTTCCTTGGGTTCCGGGTTTACGGTTACGCCATCGGCGAGATATGGGTTCATGACCTTGCGCAAGCTGCTCACCGGACTCGGCTGGGGTTTCATCGAATCCAGAGGATGCGGAGCATGATCTTGAGGCAACACAATTGGCGGCGGAACATGATCAGTGACAGACTTCTTGCGCCGGCGAAAGAAAGAGGACTTTTTGTTGACAACTTGCTGGGGCCTCTCGCGGGGACCAGTACCAGAGGGAGGTGCAGGGGGTGGGCCCCTGGATGCCTGCTGTTGTCGTCCGGTCAGATTGACGGTAGCACCGGTGGCATCTTTGACTTCATTGTCTTGTAAATAGGATAAATCATTCGCATTCGGTCCAGGAGAGTCTGCTGGACTGGGTGACGAGTTTTTTGATGAACCAAAAACACGCCGAAAGAAACCCGGTCGTTCTTTTATGTTTGACGTAGTACTGGCTGTGACGGTGGTCGTGGTACTCATAGCTGTCGGCTCTGGCTGAGGGAAAGCCGGTTTGTTATATGAAATGGTGGGACTGGGAGCAGGCGGGTCCAGCGAAGCCGGAATGGTCGGTGGAAGATCGAGATCTGTGTCGCCAGATAGCTGGAAGTCATTTTCTCGAGTCTTGAGAGTTCCAGTCCCGATGTTCTCTGGGCGGGTCTTTCGGGCCTGAGGGCCGTGATTTGATTTGACGCTGTTTCGTCGCGATGCCACCGGTGTGCATGAGGAGGGTCCATTTGGAGTCCTGTAGTCCGGGAACTTGCGTGGTCCTGCTGGTACGCTGGGTGTCGGCGCTGCGTCGTCATCGTACAACAGTGATTCCTGGTCCACGCCAGGGTCTGCGTAGGGAACAAAAGCTTTCTTGGGTCCACAGTCGAAACTGGCTGAGCGTCGGTCCAAGCCATCCGAGTCGGCCCGTCCTCTCGGCATCGTGTATGCGTGGTCCACAGTCGACGGGCTTCCTTTGCTACCTTTTCGAGTCTCGTTGGTCCTCGGTATTGTTCCAGCACCACTCCGAGAATTCATTGTCTCCCGACCTCGACTACTGTCCATCCTCTTGGGAACTGACTGGTAATTTGAGCTGCTATTGCTTCGTCGACCCTTGGCTGTGATGGTCGCGTAACGGCTGCTACCATCCTCATAGCCATAGTCAGCGTCAGAAGACATTGAGGAAGAGAAGGTGTGTCCGCGGTATCGACCATGCACTTCGGTCTCAAAGGCCGAGTTGAACAATCGATAATCATCAAGGACGGACGAGTCTGGGGCAGAAAACTGATCGAGCGAGAGGAGCATGTTGTCAACAATCGATGTTCGAGCGGCGTGCTTCGGAGAAAGGGATAGGTCATGGGGGTCCCGCTCATCCCCCGATTCGCTGGCCCTCGGCGCATTGTCCATGGATGCTACGACGTCTGGAAAGGCATCGCGGATGGATGGCCGGGTAGAATAACCTCGCTTTGGACGGTATGTGGCAGTCTGCGACGGGGGCGTGCGAGGAGGCGAGGCAGAAGCATAGGTGTCGCGCTGTTGAGACATCGTCACGCCTAGCAGTCGCGGTCAGCAAGCTCTCCAGGGTTTGCAAATCATCAATTCGGGGAACAGCAGCCAACGCCAGCGCAATATGTTGGAGTTCGGCTAGACGAGATCGAGATCCGGGCCCTTTCATCCAGAGCTGCTACGTACCAGCAATACCCAAGAGTCGAGATGATGGAAGTCTCGCTGCCCAAAGGTGTGCCTAGAGTTGAGGGCGGGCGTGCCAGTCGTCAGGCTTTGGAGCTGCTCGTAAGTCCGGAATTGAGGCACAGGGAGGATGCCTCACTCGGTCATCGCATTGACAAGTAAGGGGCTTGAAGCAGCGCGGCTGCGTGCAGACAATTGGGTTGACAACGCGCCCGGAGGACGAGAAAGCCGGGGGCGGGACGAACTCCTGAACGGAGAAACGGGGGAAGGTTGAAGTTTGGCCCAAGTGGAGAATGGAGCCACGACCAAACCAGCGCAACTAAATTCGAGCCGATCCAGGCGAGTAAGCCAGAAAGCGACCAAGGGTGCAAATGCGAGGAAGAGAAATTTCGCAGGACTGAGAGGTCGAGAAATTGAAGAGGGCGGGACAGGGGAAATTATGGATTTCACGGCTCTCCGTACTAGTGATCCCTATGATATATTGATGAAGATATGCAACGACTTCAGGGGGTTGGACGATCGAACCACGATGTGTGTGGAAAAGACAAAGAAGCACTCTGTCCCATCCATGGCGAAAACATTGAGCCTGACATATTTTCCACATGCATACCATATTCAACCCGTCCACTTCGTTCTGACTCCTCGCCTCTTGTCGATCTGGAATTGTCCAGGTGGATCGTGGTGGGGAGTCTAAATCAGGACGGAGTGGACATGTGTACATACTACTGTAGACCGCATATATAATACTGTATGTAGTTACCTATGTATATCGAGAAGCCCTGCAGCCAATGACGATCTCCATGTGATTTCGCATCTGCCTTTGCGTACACGATTCGGCGTCTGCAGGTCATGATAACGCGATGTGATGCACCGGGCCATGATACGACCGGCCGTGCGTGGCATCAACTCTGATTCCTCCGAAGACTCGATGGATCAAATATGCTTTCCGAGTGGACTTCTATGTACATACATACATATAGTCCTTGGAGTATTTACCCAGTATGTACTGCCGTATGTATCTATCTGTACGAGCGACAAGGATTCCACCTTGTCAAAGCGCCGAGTCCATCGTAGAAGTGCGCAGAAGATTGCTCACAAAAATTGCAGCACCCACACCAAGGGTGAGACGTCGGAGAGACGAGGGACGTTGAAGATAAAAAACAATAAAAGAGTGCCTAGGAACGTACCTTGGCACTTCCACCCTCCCCCACGTGATATGCGATGACATAACTTCCCCGACACGTCGTCGGTTCCCTACACGCCACGACCCCAGGCCTCAATGATTCCCGGTTCCTGATCTAAACGGGCCTTGACCATGAACCCGCATATCTCTGTCCCCCGCCAACATGCCGGTTCGGCCAACTTTGGCTCCACGTCTGGTCGCGGGTCCAGCGTGCGCATGCCGCGCTTCTTCAAGCGGTAGGTCTCTAAGCCCCCTGCTGGGACGAGGGATGAGGCTGATCTCCGCAATAGACTTTTCAAATTCCCCCAGATGGACTTCGAGATGGCCATCTGGGAGATGACTTCATTGCTAATTGCCCCTAAGAAGGTCTTCAAGTCCATATACTACCATGTAAGTCCAATTCCTGTCATGATCGGCTTTGCTGGCTCCATGCTAATTGCGTCGGCATTCCGGCCGATAGAAACGTCAGTCCTCCTGCACTGGATTCACAAGCTGTCGAGCTCTCTTGAAACCGCTAGATCACCTCTAGATTGACGTTTATTCCCAGAAACGAAAAACACCTGGCACCGCCCTGACCCGTCCTTCACCTACCTCCTCTCTTTCTTCCTCTTTCTGACAGCTTTGGCCTGGGGCCTCGCCTATTACCCCTCCTTTGGCGCCATTATCCGGCTCTCATTTCTCTTTGTGTTTGTGCATTTCATAGGGTCCTCCCTCCTCGTCTCGACCATCGGCTACTTCGTAATTGGCCGATTGTTCGGTCCAAACGGCGCGGCAGCGTCTTTGACCGGTCTCCGCAGCTCCCGAGGCCGTCGAAGAGGTGCTGCACAAGGTCTATTCGTGCAACCAGGCGAGAAGGATCAGCTGGAGTTTGGCTACTGCTTTGATGTAAGACGGGCCCTTTCCGTGCCAACCGCATTAGCTATTGGGCGCCCCTGCACATGCCTCTAACCACTGTGTGATATTTTCAGGTCTCCAACCGCGCCTTCTTCCCGTTGTACCTTCACCTCTATGTGGTACAGTTCTTACTCTTGCCACTCCTCACGCGCAGCCCAAGCAACCTCTTGGCTACCTTTCTCGGCAACACACTCTATCTTTCCGCCTTGACCTACTACACCTACATCACTTTTCTGGGATATAATGCCCTGCCTTTCTTGCATAATACTGAACTACTTCTCGTTCCCATCCTTGTCTTTGCAGTCCTGTGGCTAGTCAGTCTGATTGCCGGCTGGGGCGTTGTTATGCAAGGGCGGAGTGTTGAAGGCCTGTTCTGGGGCGTTTAAAGACGCCACGCAACGACGTGGAATTCTTCTCCCAGGCTTGTGTCCTGGGGTCATGATATCAGTACTTGTGGAATATCAATTCCACATCCCATGTATGAAACTCGATTTCTCTTCTCGTTTACTCTTGGATATGCATAAAAAAGAATAATTCTGGTCTCTTGGCCGCGTTCTGGACGTGTGGGTGTATACGAACTTGATCCTTTTTTGTTTCCCCATCGTCTTTGATCTCAATAATTGGATCCCGGAGATCTTCCGAATCTTCATTAGGGGTCATTATAGACCAAAATATCAACCCTTCCTCTTGTCTCTGTTCATTGCCTTGTACGCTCGTGTCTGTTTTCTCCGCAACGCGCAACGCAAGGACATCACGATGTATGCAACTGCTAGATCACGTTTCCTCTATAGAAAGGTACGCCTCATATCTATTTCTTCTTTCCGCCCTTCTTTTGCTTCCCCATAGCCGCAGCCCGCAATTTCTCCTCGCGCTCCTTCACAGCAGCGGACCGCTCCTTGGCCTGCTCTTCCTTCTCCTCTTTCTCGGCTTGCTTGCGAGCCCGCTCCGCCTCACGCTGCTCTCGAACAAGCGCTAGCCGCGCCAAGTCAGATCGCGCTTCCTCGGTCTTGCCTTCGGCATGCAGCTTCAGGTACCGCTCACGCGCCTGCTGGGCCTCAATCGCCTCGCGCTCCCGCCGCGAAAGTTGCGAGAGGTCCTTCACGACCTTTTTGGGCTTGTCCCCCTCATCCTCCTCATTCTTGACCAGCTGTGATCGAGACTTGGCAGTGTGGTTAGGGTTCGCGGGGAGGTCCTCGTCGGAATCGTCGTCTGAAGGTGGCAGATCGCCCGGCTGTGCGGCCTGCTGATTTCGCCTGGCAATTGCTGCTTGTTTCTTGGCTTTTGCGGCAGCTTTGCGGGCTTCACGGCTCACGTCTGCTGAAGTGGCGGCCTGGCTGGGTCCAGCGCCCTCCTCATCACTCTCTTCCGAAGAGCTTTCTTCGGATGATTCTTCCGCGCTCGACGATGGGACCTCATCTTCAGGGTCCTATGTTGAGCAGGAATTATGAGTTAGTTCTTGGATGATTGTAGCGCGATGGTGCAAGGTCTGCATGGGTGCTTTCAACGTACGCGCCAGAGACCGACCGCATTGCCATCTTTGTCCGTGGGCTGAACATCCCGGCTGAAGTGCTTGCCTCCTACAGATCGTCATTGGATTAGTCTTGCTGTTGCGCGAGCTTGGCGGCGGATGCGATGCACGCGACCATACCTCCTCGCGAAGGCTTGGAGAACTTTCCCCCACGACCGCGGGGTGCCATGACGAAGGTGTATAGGAGGGAGCCGGAGGCTTATCAACCGCGGCTCGGTAGTAAAGAGGAATAATGAGAAGTATACTCGATAGGTCCCAGGTCAAAGTCAGCAGTGTTGTTCCCGCCAATGATTGAGTCACCGTTGCGGCCTGGACATACACCGACTCTGCGGCCGGACAGAAATGGAGGGGCAAAGTGGGGGGGGGGGGGGACCATTAGGGCGCGTACTTACCGATGAAGAAGCGGTTCAGAGTAGGTTTCAGGCAGAGGCAAAAGTTGAGGTACAACTGGGATTGCACTCCTGGTGAAAGATGGCCGTGGAACAGATTCGCTAAGACTCAAGAAGATGGGGAAGCGCGACGAGTCACCGCGTTCGCATTAATCAGTCACATGTGGGAGAGGGACTCCGCACTGTTCGGCGGATCCCCCCCGACACGTATATATATGCTCTGTATACTGTATGTTGGCCGTCTACTGTACAACCCGCCCCGCAAGCAATATCTGACCATCAATTTTTATACACGCGTGATGCCCATGCCTACCTTGGTCACTCGCGCCCCGATCAAAGTCAATGTTCCCGCGATGATCGCACTGCCCATGAACATTTGCGCGTAAAGGTATCCCCCACCATCACTAGACACCAGTGCGCCGGCGATAGGAGACCCAATAAGCGCAGCCACCGCCACGACACTGAGGACCATACCCATGCGCACGCCAGTCTTTTTGAGGTCCGAGGTGAGAGTGCTCAGTGTGGCTGGGAATAGTGATTGAATACCGGCCGCGGAAAGACCGTAGAAGACAGCGAATGCCCACAGGCCTGACATGTCTTTCACGGCGGCCCAGCAGTAGGCCACGAGAGCCGTGGAGCAGCTGAACGGAACTAGCAGGTTGAGGGGACCGGTGAATTGATCGGCTAGCAGATTAGGGATCAGCCGGCCAAGTAAGCCAGCTCCATTCATGACCATCAGCAGATCGATGGACGTTGTCTCCGAGGCGCCGATAACATTGCGACTGAAGCTGCCAATATAAAAGAAGGCGATGTAGAGGCCCCAGAAGTTCAAAAACATGCCCACCGCGAAGAGCAGATACGGTAACTCTTGGAAGGCAGCCCACTCAATCAAGGGCCCGCTTGTGCGTGGTGGCAGACGCTGCTTGAAAAACACCAGACATGGAATCAGTGTTGCCAGTGTGATGAAACCCAGCGTTCGCATTGTCCACCCATACCCAATTCGCGGCAGCAGGCGCATTACGACTGCGGGAAACACCAGACCACCCGTGGCTGAGCCCGAGGCAGTGATTCCAAGGGCGATTCCACGCCGCTTGACGAAATAAGTTGAGATGAGAGCCAGCGTGGGGCAGAACATGAGGCCACATCCAATACCTTGCCCGAGACCCTGTGCCAGAAAGAGCTGCCAGTACTCTGTGCAGAGCGAAGTCATGAAGATACAGAAACACTCGAGTGTGGCACCGACTATCAAAGTGAAACGGAAGTAGCCTGCATCTGTTGCACGACCCGAAAAGGTCCCGATGAAGAAGAGCAGAAAGATTTGGATACTGCCCACCCACGAGATGTCGGATGGTGAGCGACCAAGCGTCGACGTGTAGTATGTCTGAAAAACCCCGAAGCTGTTGATGTAGCCCCAGGTGTTGAAGATAATCAAATGACCCAGGGCAACCTGTAGCCAGGCCTGGAAGCCCCCATCTGGCGGCGGGCCAAGATCCTTGCCGGACTCACGCGTGCGTACAACCGATAGCGTACGGGCCACAGCACTGGCATTGGTGGGGATCTGAACGAGATCCTGGCGAGGGTGGTTATCACCGATGGCGGACTCCTCGTCGGATGACAGGCTTCGTGGAGATGGACGATCCTTCGCCTCCAGGGACCGAGGATAGATTGGACTCTGCGATTTCTCGACAACCATCCTCAACAGTCTGCTCTCCGCCGACAGGAATGATCTAGTGTCGGCCGTCGGATATTGTATCGGATGCGGTTTAGAAAGCTTCTGGATCGGCTGTCATGTCTCTGTACCAGTCAGCACCACGAGCCCCCTTTATGTCAAGAGATTAAGAAACGACCGAGGAGGATCCAGAAAGCCGAAATTGACCTGACTCATAGTGCGGAAGACCCAGAGAAAATTGGCGCGTAAAGCCCGATTGCCTCGGGCTTCGTGCCGATCATCTGCACCGGCTATTCGCAAAGATTGCCGAGTGCGACGGCTCGGATCGATAATTTGATATACAAGCCTAGTTGTCAAAACTCATCAAATTACATATGCATTATCACGCCATTGATCCCCGCGGGGAAGCGCTAGTCCACTCCACAAATAAAACAAAGAGGGGGGGGAAAGGAAGCTGAGACCTTCGGTTTCATTGACCATCACTCCACCGCAGTATCTAATCAGGTTTATAAATCAAAGCTCATGCATCCATCTATGGCAGAATTATAACCTGGACAATACAAACCAACACCAGCGCAACACCAATGACGTCGCACAAATACGCCAGTGACTCCCTGTGGCTGAAAGCGAATCGAAGCATAGTGACAGCAAGCAAGCAGAAAAGAAAAAGAAAAGATCACCAATTCGCCAGATCTGAACAGGTTCGTGTACGTTCATGAGATTATGTTCTGGGAAGGGAGTTGCCCGACCTGATTAGCCCAGAGTCATCACAGCCAAAGTTCTGACAACGCTCGGAATGAGCCAGACCGGTGGCCTCTGGGGGCAAAGGTCCCTTGCCAAGGCGAAAAAGGTCCGATTCCGGTCGATCGGGACTATCACGAGCTTTCTCTCCATTCATCGCTAATAGTCCTGATTATTGGTGCTGCTGTTAAGCACCTGGATGGTGCTAATGACATCGGCCGGCTCGAGCAGATGCCAGCTGGCGTCTGTCTGTTTCGAACTAGCTCCCACAGTCACCGAATACACATGGCCCTGCGGTAGGTCGAATTTCTGAAGCGCGCGGAACATATCTGCGAGCAATTGTCTCAATAAAGGGTGCTCTACCACAACGACTTCCGCTTCACATACCTTCGTCAGTGAAGTCATCCCCCAAACAGAGGATGAATTCGGGCTTCTTGCCGGGCTCCGTGCCATATTCATTTACCAACCGTGTGGCTATGAAGCCCTTGTTGACAAATGTGGGTCGCACTTCTAGATTGGCTTTGCCCGCCATGACTTCCACGTCCCATCGTTTGGCAACAGTATCTTCAAGGGCCTTTCGACATTCGCGCGCTTGAAACGCTCCATATTCCGGGTCTGCCCGACGGTAATGCCATGTCAAGGCCACACGTTTCCGCTCGATGAAGGAGCCCTGCGTCCGTTCCGTGTAGTGCTGGAAGACTTCCACGACCTCCTTTTGCCAGTCCATATTGGACCGTTCGGCCAGATTTTCCCAATCGTCAGACCGAGGCTTGCGAATGAAGCATCCATGTTCAGCACTGAGTCCCAGCTCGGGGATATGGCCCATCCACTCATCCAAAAAGGCCTGGTCCCGTCCACTGATAATCCAAACAGCATTCCGGGGGTCTGCGGACAGGCTTTTGAGGGTGCGCAGGACCCGATCAGACGGAATGGCTGCTTGTGGGTCCTTGACAATTGGCGTGAGGGTGCCGTCGTAGTCAAACATGAAGAGTCGTCTCCGCGCCTTGCGGTACTGCTTGATCAATTTTGCACGATCAAGTGCTGGGGTTGCGACTGACTGATCGAAAGATGAAAGATTTGTCAGTAGACGGTGGAGGAATTGCCTTGACCACGCCGCCACTGTGTTGGTGATGACATGCTTATACAGCTTGAGATGTTGTTCCCTCCGCTGCCCAGCGGGCATCTTGAGGGCCTGGTCGATAGCGCCTGCGACACCAACTAGATCCCATGGGTTGATGTGAATCGCGCTGGGTAAGGTCCCAGCAGTTCCCGAGAACTCAGAGAGGATGAGAGGACTGTGGTTTGTCTGTTGGCAGACAATATACTCTAAACTCGTGGTGTTCATACCGTCTCGTACCGTCGTGATGAGGCCCACGTCGGCAACCCGCAATAGAGCAAAGTATTCGCGCTGCGACAAATACTGCGGATAATATTGGACGGGAGAAAAGCTTAGCGAACCAAAGCGGCCATTGATTGTGGACACCAGATTGGAAATTTGGCCGGCGATTTTGTTCTCAGGGTCTTCTTTTTCTTCCTCCACACTGGTCGGACTGGTGACTTGGATGAGAACAACCTTGTCACGCCATTCGGGGTACCGTTCCAGAAACAACTCAAATGCCTGTAGTTTCTGAGCCACACCTCTCACGCTGTCCAGACGATCGCGACCAACAATGATCTTCCGCCCTGCATACAGCTTGCGAATGCCTGCCACAGTCTTCTCGATATCTGGAGCTCCGAATGCGGACTTTTGAATAGCTTGCGCATCAATCCCAATGGGAAAGACATCCACCGCAACGTGTGCACCGTATGCATCCACTCCGGCCGAGTTGGACTCAAACCCTAAAACACGGGTACAGCATGAGGAGAAGTGCCGAGAATACGAGAAGGTCTGGAATCCGATCATGTTGGCACCGAGAACTCCAGTCAATACCTCTTTCCTTTTTGCAAGACACCGCACGAATTCACTGCTGGGGAAGGGAGAGTGTAAGAAAAATCCCACATAGACGTTGGGGATGCGTTGACGGAGGAGACTGGGCAGAAGAAACAAGTGATAGTCGTGCACCCACACCACATCGCCTTCCTGATAGTCCTCAGCAATGCGGTCGGCAAACAGCTGGTTGAGCCGAACGTAATCGGCCCACCACCGCCGTTCCGAACGACCATCAGTTGGGCCATGCTGCTTATAATGCAGAAGCGGGTACAGTTCCCTCTCTGCGTATCGCCGCCATCGTCCTTGGTCTTTCAAGACAATGACATCTTCCGGTTCCTCTGATGCGTCTGACAACCAGACCGGCAGAATTCTCCCATAACGTCCCGACGCCAATTGACCATCAAGCCGCTCTCGGTCCTCTCGCCCAATGTTGATTCCATCCACCAATGGATGTGAAGGTGGTTGCTGGTTCGCATTAACAGGGACGGGTGCCGCTGCTTTGTTGATTGGAACCTTGGCTGGGTTATTGGAACCAGGTGGCAATTTACCTGCCACATTCGCGGGGATCTGCTGTAAAGGTGCCTTTGGATCTATGATTGGTTCCACCTCTCCCGTCCAGCCCACAAAGGTATGAGACCATTGCGTCGCATTAGAGGCCAGATGGGCAAAGGAGTCGAATAGGGCAGAAGTGCCGGAGCGCGGCTTGAGTGTCTGCTCTCTCAGGTAGTGGTCAGTCAGCTATCCTATATCCGTGAGCATTCGAACTGACAACATACCCAGTCTGATTCTGATTGAAAGTAAAGCTTGTACGGGATACAGAAGGCGGCACTGATCAAGCGGCCACTTAGACGTAGTCCTGGGTGCTGGTCGCGCGGATCAAGCTCGGGTAACATGGGCGATGCATCTCCCACGAGACTCAATCGACGCAACAAATCCTGCCCTGATGATTCTTTCCTGTAATTCTCCTCCGGTATCGAGGCCAGGCCGGGCGAGTTCGCCGCTGGGGCCCGGGCCCCTGGAAGGTTGGCAAAGTACGAAGGCGAATCGCTCTCCAGCTGGTTCTTCTTATCGGCATCCAAACTCGGAGTCGCATTGGTGGCATCCATGTAGGCCTCATCTTTCAGTGCTTTTAGCCCCGGCCCGACGAGCACCGGATCTGGCTGGTCGTCGGGCACCTGCACAGGGCTCTCTTGATCAGACATAGCTCGGGGGTCAGAGATCGAGGACGAGAACGAGAAGTATCACCAGCAAATTACTGCGGTCGTCAGAATCAGTGCAATTGTCACATGCCAGCCGCTCTCCAAGACAGACAACCCAGATGTTGATGAACTAAGGAAACGAGAACGGATGGCGCATACCTCGGAGAAGGACGGAGAGGTCGAGGGGCAAATCGACACGGGGGGCTACGGGCGCAAGACAGCCATGGATAATCCTGACACACTGCAAGGGCCAACACAGAAGTCAAAACGGGAAACGGGGATGGGTAGAAATAAGGAACCCGGAGAGGGGAAGTTGGAGGGGCAAGCGGTGAGATGAAGCCACCGTCCGAAACAGGAACCCGTCGAGAGTGACTTCGGTGGGGTTTCCGCAGTCCAGAACAATGCCTTCAGCGGTACGTCATGATCACAACCATCACCCTGGTGAAGACAAAGCTTGTTTTACGGTAGGTCACCACCTATGTATATGGCTATCTAGGCATTATCATAACCATCATCGTCCCAATTTCCGACTCCTAAGCTTCGCGTCCAATCGCCCGATCTCGTAGCCTAAGGCACCGACGTACCTTGCCCATAGTGCCGCGTCGGTTGTAGATTCCTCATCCTTCTTTCTTCTCCCCCTCCCTCCCCTTCTTACCCCCCGGCCATGCTGCCTAGATGATTTTGCTGCCATGCGGCTGTCAGACCTCCAGTCCCCGCGCCTTCCGCTTCGTGTGCCCAGAAGACTTCGTGCCTCTGGCCCACCGGCACAGGACCCCGATGTTTTCACCAGCGATCTCCGCCGGACCCTAGAGGCCCATCGATCCTCGAATCGCGCTCGTCTTATCCGAAAAATATACCCTAAAACGCCTCCTGCAGGACTCTTTCGGCCATATATACCCCCGGAAAATCGTGCAGGGTACCGGGCACCAGGACGACCGGCACCCACCGCAGACGAATCCAAAACTAAGAAATCGACGAGCAGAAAGCACTCGCGTGGACTGACCCGGGACACCAGCGCCCAGTCGACGAAAGATCAATTCATGAAAGGCCCAATTCAGGGATCAGGTCCCCTACCTGAGCAACAACCCTGGCTGAGCTATCGGGCCTCATTTCAAACCACCGGCGATGCCACTACATATCTGGGTACCGAGATCCAGGCGCTCGACAATTATCTCTCTCCAAGTGCCACTGAACGCGAACAAATACATCGAGTGACCACAGATTTAGCACTGTTATTGGGAAAAGTGATTCCGCAACCTCCTCAGCTCATTGGGTCACGTCGGACAGGTCTTGCGCTAGCACACTCGAACCTCAATTTTCTTCTGCCTTTCGAGGACCCTTCGCGTTCCTTAGGCCGGGCACGAAGGCCGAGTGCCAGCCGGCCTCAAATACAGGAGGACCACAGTAATCTGATTCGCCAGGTAAGATCTATCTTGCTGAGCAATCCCATCTTTGACGGCTCAGTCCAGCTGTTTGGGAAACGGAAACCAATCCTCAAAGCTCGACACGGGCCAACGGGGTTGCTACTTGAATTTCAATGCGGCGAGATTGTCCCCGCGATAGATGAGTACCTGCAGGATTACTTGGTTGAATATCCGGTTCTTCGGCCTCTGTATGCGGGAGCACGGACACTACTTGAGGCCCGCGATACATTTGGGGCCGCCAAAGCGAGCATTGGATCCGACGAGCTGGCTATCTTGATCGTGGCTTTTCTCAAGATCCATCATGGTCGCTTTCTCGGCCCCCATCGCCTCGGGGATCAGTTTCTAGCGTTGCTTCGGTTTTATAGCGCCGACGTTGACCTTAGATCCGTTGGAGTTGCGGTCGATCCTCCTGGTCTATTTAACGCAAAGACTCTGCGAATCCCGTCCGAGGCTGACGAGCCTGCTTACTTGCGTGGCCAGCGAGCTTTAGTCAAAGCGAAACGCGCCGCAGTAAGGGCGGGGAATTTTCGTGTGGGACAAAGGCTGTGTATCCAAGATCCAACACACTACGGAAACGATTTAGGCCGGTGGTGCCATCGTACTTTCGACTTGCAAGACACTTTCGCTGTCGCATATGAACGTCTTGTCTTTGCATGCAAGGATTGGAAAGGTCCCTGCGAGGATAGCTCTATCCTCGCAGCTGCAGTGCGGGCCAATTTTGATGAGCTGGAGAACGTGCGCAGGAAGATTGTGCGGCCGATAAGTACTGCTCCCGGTCTTCATCTGCCGAAGAGAACTGATTGAGTATATACCAACGACCGAGGAGTCGGGGGGGGTGCTTTGCATTGTTAGATACCCTGTATATGTATATCTAGATTCCAAATTTCTGTTCTTAATAAATCCGCAAGCTTTTCATTATGGTTCTAGCCCAGGTTAATAATTGAAGGTACCACGGTATCCAGCGCGGCCACCAGGCTTAAACATGATAGAATTTCAGAAGGGGATTAAAGGGCAAAGCGACCCTGACTGCTCATCCCATAGATGGATCGGCAAGGAATGACCAAGCAGCAGTCACTAGCTAGAGCGGCGTCCAACAAAACGAGAGGACACAAGAATGAAATAGGCGAAGAGTGAGCGAGATTTACTGGTCACGATGAAAGCTAGCCCAAACAAGGCTGTCTAGTGCAAGTGGCAGAGGGGCGAATCAGTTGCTAGAGACTCGTTAGTGACTATGTTCGACGCCCGAGACCAATTTAACCGAAACTTACTAAATTTCCAACGGGGAGATCTGATCCAAAGCGTAAAGCCAGTTTCCACCTTGTTCCTCTTTCTCAAGCCTGTAGACAGACCAGTCAATATGTCCATCGGTCAATCAAGCAGGACACGAAGACTTACCAGTCATAAGGCCAAAGAATGAGATGGCCCTGGACTTTATTCAAAAGATCTTCTGCACGCTGCGTGTCCATTACTTCATCCGTGGCGTGAAACTCCCGCCTGGAGCCGATTGTAGTCGCTCTTCTTCTGCGTCTCCGAGACTGGGACGTCGAATTCATGTTAACTGCCTCGGAATAGTCGACATAAGCTGGATTCGAGCGAGGCTTTTCGGCAACATCTCCGCCAGCCCCATTCTCATCAATGTTTCCTTTCTGCACGCTACTCAAGAGATTTGGATCTGATGCCATCCTGAGCGCAGCCTTCTCGTCAATCGACGACAGGGTTTCTTGTTGTGCGAGCTCAGACTGCGGCCGATCAGTATCGTTTCGCGGTGCGTTAGAGGTCCCAAGTTCAGCCTTTTCATCAACCGTCTCAGGGGTCTTGGACTCGGCCATCGGGCCTTCAGCCTTCAAGTTGATACCAGGTGCTGGCGAAGTGAGAGAATTGACAACAGAAGAACCGGCGCCAGGAGGGCCAGTCTGTCTCTGCTGAGGCGAGCTGGGAGACTTGCTGCTTTGCTGGCTCTGCATTTCTGCGAAGCGTTCGCCATATGCCGCATACTCCTTGTACTCTTTCCAATTCTTAACCTCGCTGTCGGGCATGCACCGGAAGACAGACCGGAATATCTTCGTGTTCTTCTCGGCGACAGCCTGCCAGGTGTCCAGGTAGAAGGCATCGTTGACTGGGTCTCTCATACAGTCCTTGTCAATGAAGATTCGCTTCAGTTCCGGGACCAACGGCTGTCCATATCTGGAGGTATCGTGGTTCTCTTTCGATACCATTAGACCGACACTGCCAGCCTCTGAGTCACGGCTCGATGAGCCGGACACGCCATGACCTTGTGAAGGAGTCTCTGAGTTGGTATTGGCCTCCGACTCTCCAAGGCCATCAGAAGAAGATACATGGTTTACTTCCCTGCGAGAGGACTTTTCTCGAGCCGACCTCTGTGGCAAAGACTGCCTCGGTTGCTCGATAGTACCTTTACCCTCAGAAAATATAGGTGAAACAAGAGCTTCTCTGCCACCCTGCGTCATCTGCGAGTCACGACCAACTCCCAAGCCGGCTTGTTCGGCCGCCTTTAGCTTGTCAAGCCCATCACCGTCGACGTCCTTTTTATGATCCGAGTTATCGGTAACCCGTGGGTCCGCAGTCAGCCTACGGTTGCTTCTGAGATTAGGATTGTTGCTTTGTTCCCAGTCAACATCATGGTTGAAACTGTGCATGCCCTCCGAGCGAGACAGGAACTCGTCCTGAATGCGGTGCCGACGTTCAATCATTTCCCGCTCGTCTTGCCGCTCTATTATGGAAGATTCTGAGCCACGTCGCGCTCGCTCACCGCTTGGTCGGTTTCCTTCCTCTGCAACTTGGATCTTGCGTAACTCTTCTTCAGTAGCAAAGTCATGCTCTAGAAGCTCATCGACGTCGATTCCAAGATGTTCCCGCATCAGGCGCATGCGCAAAGTATGAGGGAATCTTCCCACCAGGAAGGGCTTGCCATTCATGGTGGATGCGATCATGTCTGTATCTCGTACAACGGCCGCAACCTCTGAATCGCGGGATCCTAGCATAGACCGTTCATTGATGTTTGCGGACCCAATAATAGCAGCACGGTCATCCACGACCATACATTTGGCATGGATATACAGTTGTTCTGTGACCAGCTGTTTCTGGGGCCCGATTTTACCCCAGGCACGTAAGCTGAAGAACTGAATATAGTCTTCTGGTTCGATGCCTAGAGAACGGAGACGGCCAAAGATAGATGTCTCGCCCCGGCAAATACTGCGGTACTGACACTGCATGATGAGGCGCACGCTTGTTCCACCCTCACTATCCACGGTGTTCTGGAAGCCCGGCATCAATGGGATGAGAATGACAGCGCGCCATGCCTCTTCATTCTTCGCCGCTCGGACGATGCGCTCCACCAAGGCATCTCCAATCAAGTTCTCAATCTTCCTGCCTTCAATTTCGCAGGTACTGATGAAAAACTGGTTTTCGATATAGACAAAATGCTCCGATTCTTCAATCAACTTCACGTAGGCATTCATGATGCTGTGCTCGGTGACGTCAGGTGTACCTGTTGACCACATGCTGCTGGAGCGAAGAATCTGCACTTCACATGTTCCATCCAGACCAAGAGCTTCAAGATCGGCTGGGTTGAAATCTGGAGGGGGCAATAGGAATGGAGTTGGCCGGGTTGGCTTCCGCTGGCGAAGGATGTAGTTCCAACGTTGAACGAAATGGCGAGTAAGATCCCGAGCAGGTTGACCCACTACATGCATCGAAATGTCGTGCCAGGGCATTCGTGGTACGACATTGCGATCGTACATCTCCTCATATGGTTTATCCAGATCATAGAAATCCTGAATGCGTGGGTTTGAGTAGTCCTTGCCAGGCCAAAGCTGACAATGATCTGCGTCTTTGGGCATGTCGGTCATTTCAAAGCCGGTAGGCTTATCGTCGGTCAGTTGATGCTGAGGCGTATCCCAACGCCCAAAGCATAGATCGATGCCTCCAACGAATGCCACAGTGTGATCGATAAGACACAGTTTCTCGTGGTGGGCCCAGAAAAAAGTATTCTGCCGGAACTGGTTAGGGGATCGTTGAACAAAGATGTTCGGATGGAGCTCAAGAAGAGAAAACTTGGAGTACTCCGAGTCAATTGGGATGGCGGAGTTGAT
Source organism: Penicillium hispanicum (assembly GCF_028827665.1). Lineage (NCBI taxonomy): Eukaryota > Fungi > Ascomycota > Eurotiomycetes > Eurotiales > Aspergillaceae > Penicillium > Penicillium hispanicum. The sequence goes on from NW_026623193.1 coordinate 1,801,226, forward strand.
GTTCCGGTACATAATGACAAAAACCTTCACACCCTCACGGGCCTTTTGTTGTAAGAGACGGTCTAGTCTCCACTTCTGACTGATTGCAGCCGGCCGCCGCATGTAAAGTTCCGGACTCAACCACCAGTCATGAATGTAGATAACATCCTTTGCTTGGTTGATTGCTCGCGAGACAACCCACATGTGATCTCGAGCATCAACTAGCCACTGAGCAAAACACTTCTGTCGTACCGGAGCAAAGCTATCAAACCGATTCGGCCGCATCCATGGGGTGTTTGCAGCCATAAATCGAATTGAATCTTCAAATTGCTGGAGTTGCCGTTCATTGCGGGCTAGTAATTTCAGCTTGCGCTCGGAGTTCTCAAGCCGCAGGGTATGATGCTGAGGGTGTCTGGCAGACTCCTTCGCAGATTTGGCCAAGTCCTTCGCCTTTTGATTGCGTAGGCTCATCCTTTGGGTTTGAATCTTGAAATGAGCATCGACAAGAAAGACATCGTAGATATTCATTTCCTCGGGGGAATCCACGCAGACCACATAGCTGTGCCGGACAAGGAACCACTTGGGCCAATGTCGCTTCTTGACCAAAGACGGGGTCAGAGCACGTCGGAAGTCCAGACCTTTAGACGACTGAATGATCAGAAAGCCCTCCTTGCCATGATAACTCCCTTCCGCAGCCAGGCGCACTCCAAGAGCGGACAATTCAAGAAATTTGCATAAGCGATTGCTATCAGCTCGGAAAATCAAGAAACGTATCATCTTTTGCAGATACATCTCGAGCTTTTTCCGCTGTCTTTCGGGATAGGTCTCTCTTTTGCCACTCGGGGCGCCTTCATGTGTGGACGATGGGCCCGCGGCGGACTCCCCTTCTTGAGCATTTGTGATGCTGGATTTTCTGCGGGTGAGAGCACCAGAAGGCCGACGTTGCGGTTGCGGTTGCTGGGTTTGTTTTTTCTTCTTTGATGATCTTTCGGTGCCACTCACTGCTTCTGGGCCCGTCTCATATCCTCCGTCGTCATCCTCATCCTCAAATTCGCTTTCCAGTCCTCGGACACCACGCAGATATGGAAAAGCACTTCTGGGAAAACGTGGAAGGCTGGGACTGTTTTCACTCGTTCGCAACTGAATGTACTTCTGAGTTCCAAGATGAAGCTTGTACTTGAGATGCAAATTGGCAAAATCTCGCAACGTTCGGAAGATGATCCATTTCATCCGAGTCATGCCACTGCCATACTCTAGCTCAATGCGAAACACTAGATGACGATCACCTGAATGTGAGTCGATGCGACTATCTGTGACACGGACCTTCAATTGTTCCAAAAGGATCGGAATTCGTTTGCTGCCATGTTCATCTCGCTGGAAGAAACTAGCCAGAATGAGTGCAGCGGGTACAGCCGAGGCCAGTTCAGCAAGCAGCTCTGCCGACTTCTTATTGTCAATCGTAGTGTCGGCCTTGCGTCTTTGTCCGATCAATTTGAAACCGGCTTTGATTTGCCTCCACCGTTGAGCACTAGCACTAGTGCCCCGTTCATTTCGATGGCGTCTCCAAGTAGCCGCGAGGCTTTCAGTGTTTTCTGAAGGCCCAGCAAGACCGGTGAGTCTCCTCAGATGACTTGGTCGTTGCTCATCCTGGTTTGCGTCCTGTTGCCGTCCAATATATGAAAGACCGCGAGACCCAGCCCAAGCACTCCTTCGTCGGTTAAGCCTCTCACGGCCCTCATCCTCAGACACGCCCTCTCGGGGTTGAGGAGTGAAATCTGTCGCACTTGCTCGTCGCGGGGAAATATTCGTTCGATAATTCTCAAAGGGTGCAAATGAAGAAGAGAAATGAAAGGAAGGCCGGCGGTTGGTTTTCGGAGTTGTGGGAGCAGTGCGAGTCCCAGCGTCCTCCTCCTGCTGTTGTCGGCGTCGCAGCATTTTTTTCTTTTTGGGTTTCTCACGCTGTTCGCCGCCACTCTCCTCCGCATCGGCATCGATGTCACTCCCTTCTTCGACCAAGGGTTCTGGGAAGCGGAATTCACCCCGTTCGGAGCCTGGGGTCGCCATATCGTTCGGGGGTGGCCGAAAATCTGTAGCCGTAGCTCCACTAGCTGAACGAGAGTGGGATGCGAATGATGACTTCAGCTTGGTAATAAATGACTGCTTCCCTTTCAATCCTTGGTCGCCATCGTCGCCGTAAAGCGATGCGGGCCGGGATTGTGGCCGGGACTGAGGCAATTCGGGCGCTTCGGTATCAGTATCTCGAAATTGAACGCTGGGAGCTCGAGACGGGGGGGATAATCCGGGCATAGATGACTGGTGCATGTGTCGGCTCAGTGACGGCGATCGAGTGCTCAGGGATGGCCTCTCTTTCGGCGAGCCATGTGGAGTTGAAGACGAGTGTAGATTTTCTTTGCTCCCTTGAAACCCCTCTGCCTCTTGGGATAGCTGCGGACAAGTAGAGGTTTTGTTATCCGTGGTTTCTGTCAATTGGCCTTGCCTGGGCGAAGCGGGTCGTTTGGCTTCGGTAGGGGACGGAAATGGCGACGCCAGCTTCGATCCAGTCGAGACTGTGATGGGGTCGGGCTTCATCGATTTATTTTGTTCGGGGCCGCGGTCAGCTTCCTTTGGAGAGGAGAAGGCCAACGTAGTGTCGGTCATACTGCCAATGCAAGGTAGTCGTCAGTTGCAATTCATTGGAGGGGATTGCCATCAGGAAGCAATTTGCGTACGTGCAGGATCGATGGAGATCCGGTCATATGTGATCCGATACTGTCGCTGTCATCCTACGATTTCGCACACGAATACAGCAGAATCAATTGCAAGACGGTAGCCACGAGACTGTTGACGGTAAAGGAGTCTAACTAGGCTGGTGGAGTTCCTCCGCCCCATCAGAATAACAATAATCGCTCGGACTGGAGAAGGCCAAGCTAGCCAAGCAGCGGGCGGTCAGCTCACCGGAGAAAAAGGGGACAGGGGACACCGATCAGATCGACGGGTTGCACCTACCCAGATATACCACTCGAGGAATTAAGGGAGACAGCTCAGGGTTTAGCTTTTTCCCTTTGTAGTCATGAGGAAGCCTGTTGTGCCCGCCTCAGGCATTCCAAAAAAGAGGACGCAGTCATGTGACTGTCTTCCAAGATCGATACCGTACTTGTAGCAATTATTGTCCGTGAATTCTGATCCAGAGGAATGGTCGATTTGATCACACTGGAAATCTAAATCAATGATAGCATACACGTGGGGGAAAAAAATAATTAGAGTCCGAGATATCATGCTTGCCAACCGGTAGGCGCTCCGCAATAAGTACTATGTACTAGAGTTGCCTTTTTTGGTTCTCGGCTCCGTCGCTATATATCCGAGGCACTGTTGAGAAAGAACCCCAAGATTCCCCGCCATGGTCACTTATTCTACAGAACATAACCACCGTCACTTCCCACCATTCGAGAATAACCGGTGCCCACCCACATTCGAATCTACCCATAGTCTTACATCATGGCAGATCCATTGAAGACTCTTGATTCGGGCCGACCCAGGCCGGTCGCGGTGTCGCAGAAGGTCTATGCAATTGCCGGAATTTCTGTGACAGTGTTCGGCCTGGAGGAACTTCGGTCGCAGGAGGAGGTCGCTTGTCTCTGGCTTCTTCATCCCCGACTGGCAACACAGGAACGCATGACTGATATCGCCGCCTCCAGCATCACGGACTGGAGTACTAGGAATAAAGACACCCCTTCCGCCAAAGGCTTGATTGCGGTGTCATTTGACCAGCGGAATCATGGCGCCAGAATGGTCGATCCGCTTGCCAACGAGTCCTGGAAAGAGGGGAATCCTCGGCATGCGCAAGACATGTTCTCTATCTTCCGTGAGTTAATGCCTATGCACAGTCCTTATCAACGCGAGATATCTAATGCCGACCACGTTCAAGAGGGCACCGCACGGGATACTTCTCTCCTGATGGACTATCTTGCGTGTTTTATCTTTCCCAATGGGGAGTACAACATTTCGGAGAACCTCGTGCTAGGCGTTTCCCTCGGTGGACATGCTGCTTGGAGTTGTCTGCTACACGAGCCCCGCGTCACTGCTGGTGTTGTCATCATTGGTTGCCCGGACTATCTCAATCTTATGGTTGACCGCGCGCGACTGTCGAAACTGCCATCATGGACAAAGAGCAACCCACCTGGATCGGAAATCCTCGGCTCCGAAGCGTTCCCGGCTTCGTTCGTGGACGTAGTCAAGCAATACGACCCGGCTGGTCTGATGCTTAGCCATGTAAAGGGTGCGCCTGGCCTAGCGCGAGACGGCCCGCTGCCTGATCCCACGGACAAAGAGCAGCAGGAACTTCGACCGCTTCTAGAGCGGTGCCTAGCGGGGAAGCGGATCCTGAACCTATCTGGGGGCATGGATAAACTTGTGCCATATCATCGCGGAGAGATTTTCCTGGCATGGTTCAAGAAGGCCATCTCATCAGATGGTTGGTTCGGCGATGGCGCGGTATCATTCGAGGATATCATTGACCAAACAGCGGGCCACGAGGTCACGCCCAAGATGGTTGACGAAGCTGTTCGGTTCATCAGCGAGACGCTCGCCATAAGTGCGGACACCGTCGGCCACAGAGGTTCTGTGCGGGAGTCAAAGATCTAAAAGCATGACATACACTTTGAATTTTTGAGGTCGTTAGTAAATGATGCCACATGAAACGCAAGCCGGGTAAAATGTTCCTACGCCTGTAACACTACGGAGCTGGAAATTGACTAGTGGAGTCGACAGGGGTAGCTATATAGCCAGTGTTTGCGAAATGATCCAGAAATACTCGACCACAGTTGTGCAGCTGGCGACGACCAAGTAACCCCCGTTGAGACCGTCCCGCAGCATCTAGCATGCGAAAGCACATGCATTCGCACAGTTCTGGGTCCCGAGGACAGTAAAACGGGTACAAAGGAATTGAAAAAATCCTCCTTGTGGTATTTGTTTAACACAATGTGAAATCGTAAGGGCATTCGGAGGCTATGCAATGCAATTTGCATACACAAAAACCCTTTTTCTTTTGGAACGCCAGAATCAACCATTTCGGCTCCTGGCGGTCTTTTTTCGAGTCCCGATCGCCCTCATAACTGGCAGGAAGAACCTTGATCCTCCACAAGACCGAATGCAGCCCTAGTGCAATTGCCCCGATTCACCCGCCTTCTCCGAATAACACCAAATCAACGCTTATGCGACCAGCTCAACAACACCGCCAGCTTCCTTGATCTTCTGCTCAGCATCACGGCTGAAGTAACGGGCACGAACGACGACGGGAATCTGGGGGAGACGGCCCTTGCCGAGGACCTTGGAGTAGCCGAGGGGCAAGAGATCGATGACAGGGGCGGTGTCGGTCTTTGAGCCGCTCAGATAGGCGTCACGCTTCTCGGCAGGGACAAGGGACCACAGCTAGATCGGGAAAATTTCAATCAGCAACACCATTCTCTCAACAGAACGCGATCCGATGCTCCTGTCAATGTAACAACAATTTGCAGGCCCTATGCTGTCCGACTCTTGGCACACATAAGGCCAGCTTCCATTTGTCGCCGTATTCCCAATGATCCAGTTTGACTGCTGAAACGTACCTTGTCGAGGTTGATAGTGGGCTTCCAGAACTGCTGCTTGGTCTTGTGGAAGTACCGCATACCGACCTTACCGAAGTAACCGGGGTGGTACTTGTCGATGTTGGTGCGGTGGTGGTGTTGACCACCGGCCATACCACGACCACCGGGGCTCTTGCGGTGCTTGCCGATACGACCGTAACCGGCGGACACATGGCCGCGGCTGTGGGATATCAATGTTAGCGATATGGACCGGCAGATGCGTAGCGATCTCGAATTTGTGTCTATTGCGATAAAAGGGTGCACGATGGGACAGGAGAGGGCGACTCACTGCTTTCGGGTCTGGGAGAAACGGGTAGGCATCTTGTCGTCGGTGGTGTGCTCGACAAGACCAGTTGAGTGTTGGGCGTTGAAGGGGGGAGGTCGTGGATACTTCCGGCTCAGATGTTGAAACCCACGCTCGCGCCGGCTAGAGTGTGCGCTAATTCGCTTGTCCCGTGATAGGGCCAAACCCTGCTCTGGGTCTGAGTGAGATCACGTGTTACTTACTGACCGCCCTCCGTATCCGGCGTCATTCTGCCAGCGACTAGTACGTACAGTACATACATACACATCCATCCATGAACGGATTGTGATGATGATGATAATAATTATTTCTAATTGATATTCCGTAGATGTTGGATAACCATATATGACTATTAGTAAACTGTTTTGAACGAAGCTTTGCTACCTAGCTCTTAAGCTTTTTCTTCAAAAAACTTTGACAGCCGCTGTACTGCCATCTGGGCTGGGCGTGAGGCCTTGGTCGATACCAGGCTCTCCCGGATCCAGCAAGGCAATTTCCCCTGGATTCGTGGCATGTCGTACCGTCGGTCGATCATGACAATAGCCGCATAGTCGCCTATATGGCGAATCGCTCGCCCAATACATTGGTTCACGGCACGCATGCATGAGTTCTCATAGAAATCCCTGCCTGCTGCCGAGGCGCTGCTTTTCTTCTCCGACTCAGTTCCGAGGCTTTGCTTGTAGGTCTTCTCCTCAATATACTTGATCTTGGCTCGCCAAATAGCACTGCGAATGTTGGGGAAGGGCAGGCCAATGATCAGAACACCCCGTCCAAGCCGGTCAGAGAAATTAATACCCTCCGACAATTTCCCACCAACAACAGACAAAAGCAAAGCCCCCGTCCCGGCATCAACAGCCTCGGTGTATTCTTGGAGCAAAGCTTCGGTCGTCGTCACTGCTTCCCGGGATTCGCAAATAATCTTTTTCTTCCTTTCAATCAGACTCAGGGTGGTTTGGCCATTACCATTCTCAATCGGCTTTTTCCAGACGCTCACCACCTGGCTCAGGTAATCATAACTTGGAAAAAATGCAATAACGCCGTCGGGGATGACTTGACACAGTGTTGCAATGGTCCGTCCGAGATCGGTTATCTACATTTCCTGAGTCAGAGGACACCTTGATGCAATGGAAACCAAAAAGAAAGAAAGAAAGAAAGAAAGAAAAATCAATAGCACACTCACCATCCTCTCAGATCCGCGAGCCTCGTATGTAAAATCAAAGTCTGAGCCCAGAAGCCCTCTAGCAAGGGACTGTGCAACTAGGTTTGTATGTGGAATGACATGGCCATAGCTAAACGTTCCAAGCCTCTCAGGCGGCACGTAGGAAAACAAGTGGCTCACGTAGTCCGACATCTATAAGATAAGTCAGCGGATATAGTAGGAATTAGACCTAGTCATGGAAACATACAGGAGACATCGTACCCCCAGCCAGTATCACCGCTCGGGCATCTTCCACAATTTCCCGGAAATGATTTGTCGGATCAAGAAGCATGTATTTCAATAGTACCTCATCCTGTGTTTTCTGATAGAAGAGCCTGCCTTCTTCTGATGGGTTCATCAAAGGAAGGAGAAAACTTTGAATATGGAAAAGAACAGGCATTGTTGCCCTATCTCTGAATCGACCCTGCTGAGGCTGTTCTGATGACTCGACGTACCCATCCACCTTTCGAGCAAGCTTGCTCTCTTGTAAATAGCGAGATAGCTTGTAGGGGTTGATTTGGTCAACACCCTTGCCAGCCATCAGGTCTGAAGATTGGACAGGGCCTTCTTGGGGTCCTTTGGACCGGGAGATATCCCGAAGATGTTCGGCAATAGAGCTCACCAGCCTAATGACCTGAGCAACATAACTTCGATTCTTCCCTTTTAGTCGATTCTTGAACTTGCGAGCATATGTCGTCAACTGTGAGATAGAAGTTTGTAATTGACCAAGTGACACGGTTACTGAATGAATACCGGAGATAGCATCCATTAGGTTGTGAGCCTCATCAATTATGACCACATGGTCCTTGACAGACAAGCCTAGTGCTGTGCGAGCAGATCTCTGCAGGAGCAGCGGATACGGAAGAGTCACAATCTATGACAAAGTGTGTCAGCTGTGCGTGTTTCGTCGAACCTTACCGGAACTGACCTCGCTATGCTGGATTACCGAGCGGGATGCATAGTAGGGACATATTCCAACCTGCTTTCCAATTTTGGCGATGTCTTCTATGTCTTTGACCGTCGCCAGAGCATGATCCCGAAATTGAAGAACTCGGGCCTCGTCGTCCTTGGAAGGTAGGTACGAACACTTCTTGTCGGCAGCCACACCAGGTTGCTGCAGATCCAGACAACGCTCATTGATGGCAATGGTATTCTCCAGCGCTCTAACCTTTAGATTGATGCATAGATTCTTTCGTGAGCCAAGGGAAAGGTGTTTGATGCCCTCTTCCAGCATTTGAAGATCGTCTTGGCCCTCCTTGTCAGGATCCGTAGGGATGCTTGATGGGAATGCCACCCGCCGAAGTTCACCCGCGAACTGACTCAATTGGGAATGGGTTCGTGAGCAATAGAAGATTTTGACGACATCCTCTGTCTCGTCGACACACTCCTGTGGCGTCGAAAGTTGGCCCTTGAATTGCTCCAGCAAGGCCATGGTGCTGGCAGAAAGGCCATCGACTCCATCCGACCCCGTCGGTTTCTTTTGCTCGTTTGAATCGCTGTCATAATCATCAAGGACAAATTGGCTATCATCGTGGTGATCAGGCTGTGATTCTGGCTTGTCTACCCGCTAGAGAAGGGTTGTCGGTGAGACGATCAATTGTCTTGGTCAGAGAGAATGCATACTTGTTTTTTCCGAGCCCGTGTCTGGCTGTCTTGAGCCTGCTTGAGACGTTCTTCTTCCTGTTTGATTGTGGCCAGTCGGGCTTCAAATTTCTGCCTCTTTTCGGCGATGGTGCGGCGTGAACTCTGTTTGGCAAATTCAACCATCCACGCTGGCTCGTCGTCGTCATTACCTGACCGAGATGAGAATGAGAATTGACGAATGCTCACTCCTACTAACGCAACTTACATGCTACCCGTTCTAAGGTTTCTTGGAAGGCCTTGCGCTTGTGATCCCGAAGCCAGGTCAACGAGCCACAAATCAAGCTAAGTGATTTCCCCTGGAGATGGGCAGGTTAGTACATGGAGAGTGCCGAATGACGCAACGTAGTTGACTAGTTATAACCCGATTCACTAGTAGGGTCATCGTTCGCCCTGTGGAGACGCGGGAACGACTCACTGTGCCTGTGCCACTGTCAGATCAGAGCACATATGAAAGGGAGAGCGTAAGAAAAGGGAAAGGGCTCCCGGAGAAAGGGGGGACTCGGGCTTACCAGTGGGCGACTCGAATACAGCGACTTTCCCATTTTCGAGACAGTCGTAAAGAGCCCGCATGAACTGGAGTTGAATCTCGTAAGGCGTGAACGGATGGTGGAAATCCTGCAGCTCCATGACGATCCGATGGTTTCTGGAAGAAGATAAAAATAAACCAAATCAAGCCGAGAGGGCCGTCGAGTGGAGCCGGTAAGGCTTCCCAGGAGAGACAAATTTTAAACCCTCAGGGGGAGATGATTTGCGGGTCTCACGCAGCAGCAAAGAGGCCCTGGAAAGACAGGGCGATTTAGAAGATGGAATAGAATTTTCCTCCTATAGCACCCATCTGCCATTCATGATTCCAGACACTCCCAGGCGAAAAGGACCACGGACCTTGCGGTGTGGTTCATCTGGTTTGACCCTGGCACCGGAGGATATCTGGAGTAGTTATCTTGTACAGTATGTCGTCGGATATGCGTCAAGCAGTACATATAGAGGAAAATCCCTTCATATCGTAGGATGCGTGTAGAATCGAGCAATCTCCCATCCAAAATAGCAACCGCACCGGGCACTGCCTTGCCCTGACCGCAGCCCACTCAACACTGTGGGCGCGACTGGGGGCGGGGTGGTTCATCTACGCAAAGTGGGCTGTGGTTCACTGCCTCTTGGCGGTTGACTGGTGTTTTTATTTTTCTTATTTCTCTCACTTTCCCACTGCACTCCCTTCCCTTTCCCCCACCAAATGTTGATGCTGTCGCCGAGCGCCTCCGAGGCTCCCGGTGCTTTACCAGCGATCTAATTTACCACCTTACGCGGGATGAACAGACCATCGCAGGGCCGTGGTCAGCCACGGGTGGGTGCGACATGGTATCCAGGGGGGCAGGATGACTTCTACATGCCAGAGGTCATCTCCCCCTCCCCCCAAAGGTGCGGTTCCCTTCTCCACGCTCCAGCAGTGATGCTCCAGAGGACGTTTCAAAGATGCCTCGGGTTCGAGTACTGATTCGCCCCGGCAGAGTCATGCCCGAAGTGCCCGAGAATATGCAGGACAACATCGCGCAGATGGAGCACCATGCTCGCGACCCCCGCCGCGCTCAACAGCCACAGCCCCCCGCCCAATACCGCTCGCAATTCTCGGATCGCACATTTTCGGCCGTTCAAGGCCAGCCCCAACACGCCCAGGCCCACGATCACGGTGCCTACGCGCAATCCGCGACCTACGACAGCATGGATCACCCCAACTTCTCTCCGTTCCCCGTCTTGCGCAATCCGCCACCAAACGTTCCTCCCACTGACGAGCAGCGAGAAGCTAGTCTGGAGCGCGCCCGAATGGCAGTTCTGTCAACCACCGATCCGGAGATGCAACTAGCGTGGGCCCAGGATGCCCTTGCCTACGTGGAGGTGGCTGCGCAGAATGAGGCCCGCCTATCGTTGACACAGCCTCCGCGTCCACATACGCCACAGGTAGAGCGCCAATTGAAAACCGACTCCATGAACATCGTGAGCTTCTTGGCCGAGCAGCACCACCCAAGAGCCGAGTTCATCAAGGGCATGTGGCTGGAGTTCGGCAAATTTGGCTACCGAATTGATCGGAAGGAGGCGTTCCGATGCTATTCGAGAGCTGCAGAGAAAGGATACGCTCGTGCTGAGTACCGCATCGGCATGCAGTTCGAAAGCTCGGGTGAACCAGAGAAGGCGATCAAGCACTATGAGCGGGGTGTATCGAGAGCAGATTCTGCCTCGTACTACGTGTGTTTCCAAAGAACCCTGGTTGCGTCTGATCTGATATCCTAACTGTATCTCAGCGTTTGGGAATGATGATTCTCCTCGGCCAACATGGTCAACGTCAAGATTATCACACCGGTCTGGATTACATCCGCCTGGCTGCTCAGTCATGCGACCAGAACGCACCCCAAGGTGCCTATGTGAGTCTGCCTGTATCCTCAGAAGGTGTATGGTTCGATGGTGTTTAACATACGTCTCAGGTATATGGTATGCTTTTAGCCAGAGAGCTTCCTCAAGTTAGCGTTCCCGAAACCTATCTGCCTCTTGATCTCAACGTATCTCGTGTCAATATTGAGAAGGCTGCCTATCATGGATTCGCCAAGGCCCAGGTGAAAATGGGTGCAGCATATGAACTCTGCCAGCTTGGCTGTGATTTCAATCCTGCGCTTTCTTTGCATTACAATGCTTTGGCTGCACGGCAGGGAGAGCCCGAGGCCGAAATGGCCATCAGTAAATGGTTCCTTTGTGGACACGAGGGTGTTTTTGAGAAGAATGACGAATTAGCATTCACCTATGCTCAGCGTGCAGCCCAAAGCGGCCTCCCCACGGCCGAATTCGCCCTGGGGTACTTCTATGAAGTTGGTATCTTCGTTCCCGTGGATATCAAAGAAGCCCGAAGCTGGTATGCGAAAGCAGCTGCCAGTGGGAATAAGGACGCGACTGGTCGGATCGATAGTATCTCGCGGTCCAAGACTTTATCTAGGAAGGATCATGAGAAGGTTGCAATCTCCCGTATCAAATCGACAAGATATGTCGCTCATCAACGAGGCGGATCTTTGGAAGCAACCCCGGAGAACATCGAGATGCCTGATCCTTCGCGGATGACACTCTCGGACCGTCCTCCGTCTGCTGCTCCCTACCCCGATCGCCCCGTTTCCCGTCCTCGCCCTCCGGGCCAGCCAAGCTACCAAATGCCGGATCCTCGACCCAGCTCCGCGTTTGGTGTCAATCCGAATCTCCGCGCGAACGGCCCTCCAGGATACGGTGGACATCCGGGGGCTCCCGGGCCTCGGAATGCTTCTTACGGCCCGATGACCTCTCGTCAACCTGGTCCCGGTACACCGGCCAGCGCCCCAGGAGGGCCAATCAGTCCTCAGGCTGCAAACATGATCAGTCCCAGTGGCACACCTCGACTGGACATTGGCTACTCTGCGCCAGTTCCACCCCCGGGGAGTGAGCGACGACGTCCTGCCCGCCTCGACGCGATGCCTCCAGATAGGAGACCAGTGCGAACTCCTGTCTCTGGCCATGGCGGACCTTTACCGTCCCCTCGTCCTTCCGGATCCCCCTCCTCCGCAACGTTCCCTCCGCGAATGGAATCCCGACAGCCATCCCGCGGGTCAGCATCCTCCACACCCCAGCCATCAATTGTTCCGTCAGCTTCTTCAGTTCAGAAACCCGCCGCTCAGCCATCCAAACCTAGTGGTCAGGGGTTACCGGGTAAAGGCCCCAAGACCTTTGAAGAGATGGGGGTCCCTAGTGCCAAGAACGACAACGATTGCGTAAGTAACCTAGAGTCTTTTCCTTCGGACAATGGTCCCCGAGCTAACTGAATTTGCAGCTGGTGATGTGATACCCTAGATGCTTCTTGGCCCTCCTTCATGGACTTGTAGGCGCTTTTCTCTTTTTCATCTCTCTTGGTTGCTGCATTTTCTTACGCTCTTTAATCCCGGGTTCTAAAAACCTCCATTTTCGCCGTCCGGGAGGCGAAACCGTTGACGTTGCCTCCGCCTCCATTTCCATATGCTTGCATTTACGCTCAGAATATCATGGCTACTTGGGGCTTTTTGGACATATGCTCTGCTGTTTGGATCTTTCTAGATATTAAGCGTAATCTTGATGGACCACATTTGGTTGTATCTTTGTTGTTGCTATGTTCGGAGGCTCGTACCTCCAAGTAGCCGAGATCTTTCGTTTCATCCGGCAACTCCCTCCCCCTCCCCCTCCCCATCCACCCTGGGGCATCTACGTGCTCCCATTCCATGCGGTATCCAATTATAACTCCAACAGCGAATATCAGCATGGCATCTTCTAAAATTAGAGGTAATGGGCCCTCGGGCGCTGACGGTAGGTGTCTGCAATGCCAGCTGCTGCTAGAGTGAAAGGGAGGCTAACGATGACAAGATGCTACCGTGATCCGAAACTACCTACGTGAGCACACTTACATTACCTCAAGTTCAATTGTTGGGAGCTCAAGTGGTCGTTGTATCACCAGGTGAACAAAAGTAAAGGCCCTTGGTCGTCTGGGGAGCAAAATTGACAATGCTGATGCCGTTGTCAAACCAGCCGCCCTTATTCAGTATGCCCACCTTCGCTGCCCCGTCAGAATCTCGCTGATTAGTACTCGACAAAGGCGACTGAGGTCGCTGCAAATCTACACAACAGAGTTTCTAAAGGTGCTTGACTTCAGAGTGGTCCTTGCAAGTGATATACTGATCGAATCCGTCAAACCAAAGGACAAGCAGTCAAGGTCCTACGAGTCTTGCATCAGCATGGTGAGATTAAAGAGCGAATTGCAGGTATGTCAGCCTAGAAATCGGGCTTTGCCTGTGTGCGTCTCTAGTCATCACTATCCATATTCTTTAGGAAAGCAAGTCGTCTACCACGCAATGCAAGATTCGTTGCGAAGTAACCCCCTTGAGATCACCGCTGCACTCGACAAGAGCATCAACAGTTTTCAAAACCAGCTCTCTTCCTTGAAATCGAACGAAAAAGTAGCCCTGGCTGCTCTGGCTGCCTTTGCGGCCAACCCTCGACTTTCCGACCTTCGACAGGACATCCAGCGGCTCGAGGAAGAACGAGACGCGATCCAAGCACACTTGGCAGAGCAGGACGGCGATACGGTCGATCTATCAGCAGAGGAGAGATTAAGGCTCGGGCACGAGTGGAAACAATGGCAACGACAAGCCACCGACCGTTCTCGTATTTGTCGCCAACTTTGGAGCAGATGCACCGAGATTTTACCCAACGACACAACTTCTCAAGAGCTCTGGGTGAGCTGCCCACCCAGGATCATCACCTCGCGCTTGCTGACAGGACTTCCAGGAGTCGCTAGGGCTTGAAGGGGAGCCCCATTAATGAGAGAGGGTCGGGTATTTTTGACGCTACCTTGGTGATCATCTTGCCCTCGCCAGTCACATCATTTAACAAGCGTGATTTGCGCTCGGCCTGAGCGAAGCTCAAAGCTCTTTGATATGATACCATCCATACGTTCCTTACACCGGTTAACTCGCGCAAGCATTTTTCTCAGATGAGCTCGGCATACTGGGGCCTCAAGTCCAAGGCCTGTCAACAATTGCCGGTGGGAACTTGGGCGGGGCAAGGGATGATATTGATATGTAATGATAGAATGGGATGAATAAGGCATGGAGGCAACCCGGGAGGCGGGCGAACCAAGACAAATCAGATGAACAGCGCATATGTCCCACGAGGACCAACGAGAACTAGTGGAGCAAGTCATCCTATTTCAATCACCGTCATCTGCTCACTTCTCGTCGTGTGCTCTATTACTTTTGCAATAGCGAACAAATCGCGTGGATCTAGTTTACCTTTCCGCGCTGATTTCATAGATTTCCGATCTTACACCGCCCGCTGGATCTTCTTCCCCTCTCTCCTCCGATAAACCCCTCCAACCTCCACATCGATTCGGCGATGCTGTCGGCCTCTCGCCCTCCCTCGTCTCGTCCCAATCGTTCCGACATGAGAGGTCGCGCACCTCTGCCAGTGCCCTCGGGGCTCCAGAATGGACATTCCCGCAACCCGTCCGGCCTCGACATGGCTCGCAGCCCGCCTAACCCGACCAGCAAGAGTAGGATTCCCTCGGCTTCATGGTCTTCGCTCATCTACCTCTTGATCTCATGCTGACTCACTTATTCCGAACACTCTGCAGACACTAAGCATGTTCCTTGCAAGTTTTTCCGCCAGGGTGCCTGCCAAGCAGGCCCCGCTTGTCCATTCCTGCACTCTACAGACGCTGCGGTGGACTACGCCCCCTGCAAATACTTCACCAAGGTAGGTATTGCTGATGCCCCTGTTAAGCCTTTGTACACTAGCTACTGAAGTCTCCCGAGTGCTAACGGAGAGGTTCTCTTCTTCCAGGGGAACTGCAAGTTTGGTGCAAAGTGTGCACTAGCCCACATCCTCCCAGATGGGCGTCGGGTGAACCGACCGACTGGTGGCGGCGGGAGCCTAGGCATGAGTGGAAGTCATCTGAATCTGGGTGGTCGTGTCAATCCGCAGGCATATGTCAACCAGGATTCGGCCTTGACGAACTCGGTTCTTTCGCAACAGCGCATGAATGGCCATGAATCACGATATGCTCCACAACAGGAGGATTTTCCAACTGCGCATGGTCCGCAACAGCCACCATATGATTCAATTCCAACAATTGATGCCGGTCTAGCTTCCGATGCTGGTTCAAAGTACGGATCTCCGGTAGAAGATGCGCGATTTCCCGTGTCACCCAATCATCACCACCTGACAGCGCTCGATGCTCCTCTTCCGGCATCGTTCGACAGCCAGGGTATATCTCATGCGGCCCGATATGGTCCAGTTGCTGCCTCAATGCCCTCCAAGTTTGGCCTAGAACTGTCCCCACCGGCGCAGAGACCCGGCTACGTCGACGCATTTCGGAACCTACGTGACATTGGCTATGGCTCTGACTTACGGAAGCCATCATCTAACATTGGGTCATCTCCTCCAGCACCAGAAGACTCTGTTGGTCCCCGCTTTTTACACTCTTCACGATCCGTCAAGCCCCGTATGTTGTCTGCTAGTGTTCCCCGGCCTACTGCTCTCGATGACTGGGATGAGAATTTCCCAATGGAAGAGGACTATCTGCCAATGAACCTACATGATGATGTTCTCACACCGCAAGAAAAATTACGTCGGCTTTCTCGGACAGACCATGACTTCGGATCCAGTCATCGTGATATGAGTGGTCTTGGCATGACAAGCAGCAGCTTCTCCAAAAACGGCTCTCCTTTAGCTTCAAGCCCTTCCCGCTTTGGAGCACTATTCGCTAAGCAACGCCAGAGGAAGGAGGAAGACTCCGTGGGGTCTTCATTCCCTCATATTGGTTCTCCTCTTCGTGAATCGTCTTTGAACCCAATCGCCAGCCCCAGCCTGGGTCCTATCGGCAGTCGGACTTCTCACGATGGCCCGCCATTTGTATCTAGCCCGGGAAGGCAGTCATCGATGTCGATGATATCCGAGCAGCTCAGTGGAATGTCTCTTCACCCAGGTTCTGCCCGACACTCGTCAGTGGGGCCTAGCGGTCGTTTAGATCGAACCATATCCTCTCCAGTCACCACCAGCAAAATTGAGGAGGAAGAGCAGAGCGACCTGGTATTCTCCATGGAAGAAGAGGAGAGTAACAAACGCAACAGCTCGTCCTGGACTTCCGAGACCAAGGAAAGCCCCACTGACTCCTAATCTGATTTTCTTGTCCCACCAAATACTACGATCACGACGACACGGACCCGGCGACGTCCAGTTATTTTTTCCCTTTTTACATTTGAACCCTCCTCTCCCACAAAAAAGAGGTCATTGGAGTTTCACTTGGGTACAACGGCATACGGGAGCGTCAAAAATTCTCAAAATAACGGATTCCAAGAGCGCACCCCTGCCTTTCGATTGAATTTGTGAATCGGCGAAGTAAAGTTGACAACGCATACAAAGATTCTCGACCGACTCTACTCTTCATAGACTGATTCTCAAAGTTCTCATTCTATGTCTTTCCAAGTTTTCCTGGTTTAACTTTGTCATATTGTTTTTGGATCATCTAGACCCATCGCACGATGCTTTCTTACTTGCCAGGGTCTCCTCTGAGACTGGACTTTCCTAGTCATCTCTGTATAATCTTCCTTCTTCTGTGTGATCTTATGTGGTCGGCGGAAATATTCAGGCTGTTTATCTTCTCAATGTTTGTACTTTGAGATCATGAGTCAATGATCTTGCCCAGGCGTGGTTCTAGGGGTTCTTGGTCATCATTCACTTGTTTTATCCGTTTCTATATAACCGCGGTGTGTATATAGGAGAGTTGTGCAATGGAAATCGCAACTGATTTCGCCTCCCGTCTAGGATAAGAGTATATCAGCGCATTGGCACAACATGTATTTCGATATATTAATTCCTGTCAACCTGGTCGTGCACGACTGCCACAATGCTGCCCTTTCGTATCCTGCCAGAACCCGTAGAGATGCCTCAAATACACAGATCCGGGAGAGAATTGTGGATGGCAGAATATCCAGCCCGAATTCAGCACACTTGCAATTAGATATCGCCTAGGTACATGGCACTTCCCTTGAGGTTCACAGAACCTTCGTTCTTAGACTGGACCTGGATCTGCTTGGTTCGCTGGCAGGCCGAACGATCCACTTGGATTTTTCTGTCACGAGCTTTGTTGTCTGCAGCCTTGGCGACGTTGGCTTGATCCTGATAGAATGTGTGGTACAACTCATTCGTATCGGAGACAATATGCTGGACCAGGGAGTTGACTGCTTTTGGAACCAAATTTCCAACTCGGGCAGCAAGGGCCGTCTGTTCATTGGCTCGCCGGCGCTTTGCTTCTTCTCCTCGCTGCTGTCGTTCCTCCGTTCTCTTTCTTTTTCGCTCGGTGACCCTTCTATGGCGTTCTTCTTTAGCGGCGAGATACTTGAGGGAGTGGGCTAGCTTTGGCCCCGACGATGGAATGATGTCCAGGGGAGGCACAGAGAAAAAGAGCACATGGCCTCTCTCGTCACAATGAAACTGCTTTCGAATATCAGCCGGTATAGCAAGGTTGGCAGCATCGCTAAGATGAAAGACCTCAACGGAGCGAGGCGCATTGGGATTATACACCGACGTTCCGGCGTGAAGACGGTGAGTCGGATAGGAGGCAGCATAGGGCGCAGGCTGTGTGGTCGAATAGGGGTGTGATGCCGGTGATGCCTGATAAGCCCCATTCGGTGTTTGCGGCGGGATAAAAGCGCTCTGACGTCGCTGGCTGGGTCCTTGGTATATTTGCGGATTTATCTGAGGCTGATAAGCTGCCGAAGGACCAGGCACAGGCGACACTTGAGGCGCTGGAGCTGCAGGTGAGGGTGCTTGAAGTTGGGTAGGTGCAATGTTGCTGTAGTTGGAAACACCGGCGTTCGGAACAGGTTGGTCCATGGTTTGTCGCGGAGCAGGAACCATGGTAGGCGGGGGTAGAGAAGGAGGGGGAGGAGATGGAGTTGGCTCTGGTGGTGGTGATTCCTGCGTTGGAAGTGTTAGCTGAAGGTTCAGTGTGTCCATCCAATACTCATGGGAGCCTAACGTTCTCATCCCGCGGACGACGGTGGACTGCACCAACGACCGGCGGTGCATTATCAGCTCCCCATGTCGGTCGAGGAAGGTCATCCGTCTCCTTCGCATCTTCTTTTAGTAGATGCTTAATCGGACTTGGTACCTTTTTGATTTTCCGAGGAACATCAAAGAGGTCCATTTCATAGTCTTTCTCCCGCACTTCATCCGGCAAGCAACTAGCCCATGTCTTGATCTTGTTGAGTTTATGTTTCTCCTCGTTATAGCGAGCCTCGCAGACATATATTTCCTTATCCGGCGCGAGATCTCTTGGACGCCCCCGACTGTAGCGGGTGAAAAACATGACGAAGCAACGATCCACGATCTCGTCAACACGATGATCTCGGTATTGACCAGTCTTCACAATCTCGTTGGGGTAGAAATGCTTCTCAAAGTGATGCACCGTCTGTTCAGGGCGGTAATACCAGCACGCATTGATCCATTTCTCATTGTCGGAATCCTGCCAAGTCCGATAAATCTGCGCAACGATGGGTTTGGTCACATCGTTAGGATTCTGGATATGAATCCAGTCACCAACCTTCCACAACTCTCCTCGGTGCAAAATACCGTCTGGCAATGGGAAACGTCCGTCTTCCATAAGATATTCGCTATCAGGCTTCTGCTTCTCTTGCTCGGCCAATTTCCGTGCCTCATTTTGCAGGTCGGCAGCATCTCTGTAGATTTGGCTGTCGGATTGATTGTACTCTTTGGCATTGTTGAACATGAGATCAAGGTCCCGCATAAAATGATCGACAGAGTTGTACTTCTTGCGCTTCGACTTTCGCTTGATAATATCGATCGCAATGGGCTCCTTGATTTCCATGTAATAGTCCGGGTACGTTGCCTTGTCTGGCAAGCGTTCGAAGTGAACAATCTTCAAATGACCACCGGGGCCTTTGAACTTCCGAATCCCTTTGAGGATTGTTTTGATGCGAGTCTCCATGGGAGTATCCACGCGCGGAGGACGGCCACGCTTTTTGCGAAGATCTGGTTCCTGTTTCTGAGAATCTTTTGTTCCGCGCTTGAAACCTGGTTTTGGACCCGGTTTCTTTCTCCGTCGGCCGTCGTCATCGGAGTCGTCATCATCTTCCTCCTCCTCCTCCTCCTCCTCCTCTTCATCATCGTCAGGAAGAGGATCAGCCTCTGGTATTTCTCCCAGATCTGGAAAACCAGCTTCATTGACACTTATCACACCCTTATCGGCGAGCTTCTTGAGCTCCTCAAGGAAAACGTCCTGTGGGACACAAGGGTGGTCAGTCATGTTGTATCCCACACATGCAATCCAGGTAATCATGCGTCTGGTCTGGTACATACTTTGATAACAAGTGCATCCTCATAGGCTTGTGATTTAGGTCGGTTATAAGTTTGCGCATTGTGGGGGATCTAAGGAGTCGGGACCGGGTCAGCCTCGACGAGCAAGGTAAAGACGGTATGATTCTCGTACCAAGGCGCAATCGCGCACATAGTCTGCGAACTGCTTATACTCTCGCTTGTTGATCCTCTGCTTGAGGATACTAAGCGCCATTGGTTCTTTGATAATGTCGTAGTAGTCTGGGACGAGGCGTTTGTTGACACTCCGATGGAAGAGGCGCGACGGATCATGGCCACTGCAACAGCACGATTAGACCTGCAGAGCCCTGAAGTCATCCAAAAGCTGCACTTACTCTGGTTCGCGAAAATCGTAGATTGCCATGGTTACATCCATCATCGCTTTCCACTGGTCGTCAGTGACAGAGCCATCATTCTCGATGGAGGTGACAGGCTCCTCCGGCTGAGGTTGAGACTGCCGTCGCTTCGATTGATCCATGTTGGCCAACGCAGCAACAAGCTTGCAAAGTGTTGGGATTGTGAAGGAATGGAAGCTGGTTGCGTCGACCGTAGGGAGAAATGGTGGTCCTCGCGTTTTGCGCGCAGCTGAGTCAGCTGTTTTGTGACACCATTATTACCACTGTATTGTCAATTTGCGGCCTTGATACACGGGTTAGACGGGGTCCTGAAAATGAAGCATTTACACCTGGAGGGAGTCACCCACTCGCGGTCTCTGCATTTTGCCTAGGGCTGTTAAATGCTTCGTATCCACGACCACTTGGATGGGGACTAGACGAGTAAATGCGCGGACACCCTCGGGTGGGGGGTCACGCACCAACATCAACGTTGATCTCCGCATGGGTGAAAAGGAATCTCCCATTCACAGCCACCCTGAGGGAAGCTTGAGTTGGACATATCCCTAACATTTTCCACTAGCGAATTACTGCACTGCTTAAGATCTCCAGTTTCTCTCGTCAATCTTATTCCGCCCGTCTACATATCGAGGACTGGCGAAATTCCTAAAGTGCCTCCACACGGCACCAGCACCGCGATTACCCCACACGGTGCCCAAAAAAATCGTCATAGCTCCCTCACTAAGTTAGTTAACTAACTAGTTAACTATCGGTGGGACCGCATGTGCTTTCCTACGACCACGTCGCCGCTTTTTCTCTCAACCACTTGGTTGCTGCGATTTGCCCTTCATATTGCTCCGACCATGCGACTGCGAGTCCGTGGTCCTTCGGGCCAGTCCACAGTGAGCCTGGACGATTCAGCCACCGTCCATGACCTCCGGGCACAGATCGCAGAGAAGACCGGTCTCTCCTCCTTCGACGTCAAATACGGATATCCCAATCTAAAACCGTTCGACCTCGACAGTTTTCAGCCCGACCTAAGAATATCCGATATCGGTGTCAGTTTGAACGGGGAGTCTTTGATCGTGGCACAGCGTGAAGGTGTAACCCTGACCCCGCCAAGTCATGCTCCGCCGAAACAATCCCATTATGGCACGCCCAGCCAGCAGCTCTCACAGGGACCATCAGTGTCGCAGCATCCAGAGGCTTTGGCCGACGATCCCCCCGAGATTGCGTCCCCGGAGCATAGCGGCACCTTTGTGCTCCGGGTCATGCCCGACGACAATTCCTGTCTGTTCCGCGCAGTGGGAGCTGCAGTTATGGGCGATATGGATACCATGATTGAGCTCCGATCAATCATTGCAGGTGTAATCCAGGAAAATCCGCTGGAATACACCGCGGCTATTCTAGGCAAGAATCCAGACAATTACTGTCAATGGATTCAGAACGAGGACTCGTGGGGTGGTGCCATCGAACTCAAGATCCTAAGCGAGTATTTTAATATCGAGATCTGCTCCATTGATGTACAGACACTTCATATGTTTCAGTTCAATGAAGGTGCCCCGACTCGGAGCATTGTGGTATATTCGGGAATTCACTACGACGTCCTCGCGCTCTCTCCTTCAGAGCCTCCATACACCCGTGCGAATCCGTTTGCGAATGGTGACACCAAGATCTTTGATGCTGCGGACCCAGTTGTATTGGAGAAGGCTCGGAATATGTGCCAGGTCCTGCAAAGCAAGCATTACTATACGGATACCTCTAGGTTCTTGGTCCGTTGCAACATTTGCGGTGGCACCTTCACTGGGGAGAAGGGAGCTGCCAAGCATGCCTCGGAAACCGGACACTACGACTTCGGGGAGGCTGGTTAACGAAGCCAGTGAATATACCCCCTGGAGCTTTTATTCGGGACCGATTCTGTTGTGGAGCAGTGGTCTTCTAGCGAAATGGAGTCCCTCGTCTTGAATTTCTCCTGGTGTGACTCTGAGCGGTTGCTCAAAGACACCATGATCTGACTATGGGAAGTGATGAAGGGAGAGAGCGAAGTGTTCGTAGGAAAAGATACGGTGATACGGTGCAGTATCAGAAGAATCATAATCTATCGTACAAATCCTGGGTCTCATAGCATCGCAACTTCATCTGCTTCGTCCTCTCCAGCATCGTCCTCCTCCACCGAGTCTCCGCTTTCTTCAGGATGGCCTCCCCATTCCACATCATGGTGAATGGGGTCAGTGAAAAACTCATGCTGCAGGGCTTCCT
Organism: Penicillium hispanicum; assembly: GCF_028827665.1. Taxonomy (NCBI): domain Eukaryota; kingdom Fungi; phylum Ascomycota; class Eurotiomycetes; order Eurotiales; family Aspergillaceae; genus Penicillium; species Penicillium hispanicum. The sequence continues at coordinate 1,823,489 of NW_026623193.1, forward strand.
CGGCGCTGAGACGCCTCGTTGGATCTAACTCCATCAATCCTGATAACAGTCGCGTCGCTTGCTGTTCGCTCTCGGTCAAATCTTCCACGCAGCTAGACCATTTCACCAACTTCTCCCAGCTATATCCCTTTTCTCCAATCGTCGGAATGTTTGTTTCGAAAATTTGCCCGTGCATAGCGGCTGCAGTCTTCATGCGTCGGGTGCCAAAGATACTAGACATTTCAATCATGGCATCGATGTCATCTGCCGAGTTGAAGAAAGGAAATCGGCGGCCGAGTAAGGTGAGCAGTATCACGCCGACTGACCACATATCAATCTTTGTGGTCTGGGATGTACATTTGAAAAGAACCTCTGGTGCGCGGAATCCTCGAGTTCCAGCTCGGTTCGCTCGCCGTGATGGCCGAGAATCATTCTTGGGGTAGCCTGCTGATACCCCTGTCGACGGTGGATTCTTGGAGTAATAGCTGGACAGTATTCGACTGCGGCGAACATAAGTTTGGTGAGTACACAGACATGAGCTAGTGTACTCGGAGCCCTGACGCTGTCAAAAGATGAGCATCAATATGCCGCATCGACGTAACTGGAATCCAACTTGAAACCTACCTCGGCCAGGCCAAAATCAACTAGTACACCTTCTTTCAGGTCCGGGTTGTAGAGAAAATTCCTGCCCGATGAAATGTGAGCACACCTCTCGGCGACTGAATTTAAGTCAGGAAGGTACGAACGTTGGCTTGATATCCCGGTGCAAGATGTCGTGTTCATGGACCGAGTGCAATGCTGTCAGCAGTGACCGCAGATAGTGGCGCATGTCTGCCACCATAAAGGTGCGATACTGGATACGAAAGTCGGTGTGTGGGAAGTAAGGCAATACAGCAACGACTTGATCTTGAAACCGAAATGCAGTGATGAGAGGGCAGACAGATCTACAACCTCGAAGATCGTGGAGCAGCTCCAGTTCGTTCTGGATGCGAATAGGGCTACTCGTGACATAGATCTTCTTGAGAGCCACATACCGTGCCTTCTTGCGCCCTCCTGTATTCCCATCGACTCGCCGTCGCTTAGTGGGAGGCGTTGCCCACGCGTCCTCTGGTTGTGCCTCCCCAAAGACATCCCAATCGTTGTGGTAGTGATCGTATAGAAGATCTTCTGCTTTGTAGACGGTGGAAAATGTTCCTGCAGGGAATCGAGGGTCAATTGAGACTGGCCGTGTGAGCAAGTGAGAGAACTTACCTTCTCCAATCCGATTGACCAGTCGAAAGCGGTCCGAGATACCTGGAAAAGTATCCTCTAATCTGTTCATGTCTTCTCGGACAGAGTCGTCCACCTCTTCCTCCTCATAGTCGATCTCCGCTTGAGCCATTTCACCAATCAGGACTCTCTCATCGTCCTCTTCTGACGCGTATCTCTGAGCCGCAGGTTGCAGACCTCGAAAAGAACTGCTGTGATGGAGCTCAAAGACTCCCGCTGGTGCACCTCGAACTCCCGACATGGCGACTAGAGGCTTTTTATTGGGATATAGGATTCGAAATGAGAAGGAAGTGTACGAAGCTTTAGGGTCGGATGCGATTCATGTGCACATGACTGAGAATGAGCGGAGTGTCGAAGCGCAAGGCGTTAAATGCATCTGTTGTTTTTCTCCGAGAGCAACGCGGGATTACATGGGAATGACAATACATGACGGGCAACAAAAGCGGGCGGGCACACGGAGCGGGCGTAATTTACGGGCGGTGAGCCACCCATGCCCGAAAAGGGCAAAAGCCAAACACCCGCCGATCAACACTCACGCTCCTCCCCTCTTCTCTTCCAAAACACTCGTACACACGCCCACCCTCCATGCGTCATGGAGGATAAAATACAGTTCGACATCAACGAGTCACTCAAGTACTACTTGAGTGACCCGGCCTCTATTCCCACCCCTGACGCAGATCCGGAGCTGCTTGATTGCGAAACGGACCCAGGCCAGCTGTCACCCGCGCTGATTGACAATGTCTTGAACCCAATCGTGGATGCCGTGGCAGAGAACCCAGAAGGTTTGACGAGGTCTTCCTTTTTTGACTCCCTGCAATTTTTGTTAAAGTGCGCCCCGGTCCCCTCTCAACTTTCCCATGGAGGCTTTCGCCCAATTGGAATCGACTCTGAACTTGTGAACCCTTGCAGATATACGAGCTTCCTCCCCACTAATTCCCTCAACAAAGTCCTTGATTTGGTTGTCTCTGGATTATCGGTCGAGGCGGATATTATTCACGCAGATATCGAATCCGAAGAACAAGATGCCATACAACACCACAAGCAACTTCTGGAGATGTACGGTTTTCTTCTTCAGTGGGCTCTGTCTGCCGTGGAAGTAAAGGCCTCTGAGAAGCCCACAGAGCCTGCCCCTGCGCGCCGAGGGGGTTCAAAATCCAAGTCCAAGTCTACCAAGGATGCCCATTGGGATTGGACCTCACAGATCCAAATCTCCATGGAGACGATGTGCAAGGTGATGAAACTCAAACTGGGACGCATTTTCCTGACCACATCCGACCGCGACACATTTATTAACTTGTTCACACGCACAATTTATCTGGTCCTCGAGAGTGAACAGCGAGTGAAGAGTATGACCATCCGCATGCATGCCTTCAAAGTTCTGTGCATCGCGGTCAAGCACCATGGTCATGCATTCGGTATGTGTCACGAAGCTTGCAATGTGGTGTATAATGATCAAACTAAATAATGTGATAGGAGCGCAAACCTCTATTGTACAGAGCTTGACCTACTTCGAGCACCTGTCGGAGCCCATGGCGGAATTCCTGCACATCCTTGCAGAGCAATATGACTATCCACAGCTTTCCGATGAAATTCTGAAGTACTACTTTACAATGAAATTTTTTTCAATATATTGTCGCTAATCTTGCTCAGGGAGCTTGGCAACAAGGAATTCAACTCCAACGATACTCGGGGACCGAAATCTGTCTCCTCATTCATCATCAAGCTGTCCGAGCTTGCCCCGAGGTTGATCATTAAACAAATGACCCTCTTAGCTAAGCAGCTCGATAGTGAGGTAACTGCCACCCGACGGCTCATTCATGCTGGGTAGTCTTCGACTAACAATTCCCAAGGCCTATACGCTACGATGCGCAGTCATCGAAGTCTGCGGTAACCTGATCTCTGATTTAAGCCGACAAGAAGAACGCAGCGAAAACTACAAAACCCAGATCAATGCATTCTTTGATGTGTTAGAAGAACGTTTCCTGGATATCAACCCCTACTGCCGCTGTCGAGCTATTCAAGTCCTGATGCGGATCTGCGACCTGGAACAGAAGTTCCCGAAAAGGCGACAGGCAGCCGCTGAATTGGCTGCAAGAAGTCTGGAAGATAAAAGCAGCAACGTTCGACGCAACTCGATCAAGCTGCTTTCCAAACTGGTTGCTACTCATCCATTCAGTGTTATGCATGGTGGACAGCTTTCACACAAGGAGTGGACGGAGCGATTAGATGGAGTTGATGCCGAGTTGAACGCCCTTCGTCCTCCGGAGACACCTGGATTTGATGCGGATATTACGCAAGTGGTGGATAGTGAATTGTTGGATGAAGCGACGCAGATGCCAGACGACTCTCCTTCAAAGGCGCCTCGGATGACAGAAGAAGAAAAGGCCGCTGCTATTCAAAAAGCGGCAGAACAAGCTGCGACCTCTGAGCTGTTGACCCGGCTGCAGCTAACTAGAAAGTACTACAACGAGGCCCTACGCTTCATCGAAGTCCTCCACTCGGGATCCAACGTCGTTTCACAGCTTCTCTCGTCGCGAAACAAAAGCGAAGTGATCGAGGCGATGGACTTCTTCGTGATTCTTGATGCCTACAAAGTTGAAACGGCTCGCAGTGGAATCCGACGGATGCTCCGGCTAATCTGGACCAAAGGCAATAGTGACGAAGGCAAGGGGGTCCAAACCCATCTAATCGATTGCTACAAAGGGCTTTTCTTTGATGCTCCTGATTTGTTCAGCGCCAATGACGCCGCAAATTATATCGCGCGCAATATGATCAGCTTGACTTTCGGGTCAACACCAGCGGAGCTGACTTGTCTTGAGCAATTGCTGAGCACCATGATGAAGGCCGGGCATGTATCTGAAACTGTTATTGCTAAGCTGTGGCAGGTCTACAGCGTTCAGAAGAAAGAAATCTCCAGAACACAACGACGGGGCTCGATCATTGTGCTGGGCATGCTTGCCTTGGCGGACCCTGAGGTCGTGGTCAGGGAAATTGAGGCCATGCTACGCATTGGTCTTGGTGGCCTGGGAAGGTCTGATCTTGTCCTCGCAAAATATACATGTATCGCTCTGCGACGCATGGTCCCTGGTCGTCAGGCCAAGTCTAAAGACATCGGTATTCCTAAGCTGGCCAATGACCACTCAGTCCTTATCAAGCTTGCCGCTATGCTTGAGATTGTCTCTGACAGCAAGGAGTGGTATGGCGTTGCCGAGCAAGCCATCAGTGCCATCTACTCTCTTTCTAAGCACCCCGATGTTCTCTGTTCTGATATTCTCCGGAGAAAGACCCGTTTCGTTTTCCAACCTCATGTTCAACGTCCCTCTTCCTCGCATACGTCCAACAATGGCGACGAACAGCGACCTGGGACTGCTTCGACAGATGGACAGGGGTCGAAGCCCAAGCCCTCAGCAGCAGCGCTCTCGCAATTGCTGTACGTTGTTGGCCATATTGCCATCAAACAAATTGTGCATCTCGAATTATGTGAACTCGACTTCAAGCGCCGCAAGGCTGAACAAGAGAAGAACAAAACAGCAGAAGCAGCAGCCCAGAAGAAATCTGAGGACGATGGGGATGAGCTTGACCTCATTGGAGGCACCACTGAAGATGACTTCACCGACGCCATGGCTCATATTCGAGAGCGTGAGCTTCTCTACGGCGAAAACTCCCTTCTCTCAAAGTTTGGCCCTCTCGTGACTGAGATATGTGCCAATAACAATGCCTACCCAGATCGTGATCTGCAAGCCGCAGGGACATTGTGCATGGCCAAGCTGATGTGTGTATCTTCAGAATACTGTGAGAAGAACCTCCCGCTTCTGATCACGATAATGGAACGGTCAGAAGATCCTATTGTGCGCAGCAATGCTGTTATCGCGCTCGGTGACATGGCTGTCTGCTTCAATCACCTCATTGATGAAAACACGGACTTCTTGTATCGTCGCCTAAATGATGACGATGCGTCTGTGAAGCGCACATGTCTCATGACCCTGACATTCCTCATTCTAGCCGGTCAGGTAAAGGTCAAGGGACAGCTTGGTGAGATGGCAAAGTGTCTGGAAGACGATGACAAGAAGATTGCCGACCTGGCGCGCATGTTCTTCACCGAATTGGCAACCAAAGACAATGCCGTGTACAACCACTTTGTTGACATGTTCAGCCTATTGAGTGCGGAACGCAACCTTGAAGAGTCATCATTGCGTCGTATTGTGAAATTCTTGATTGGATTTGTTGAGAAGGTTCGTTATCCGTCTTTCCAGTTTAGTACCCCCCGTTGACACTAATACTTTCTTTACAGGAGAAACATGCCCGCCAGCTAGCTGACAAGCTTGCTGCTCGGCTACCTCGATGCGAGACGGAGCGACAATGGAGTGACGTCGCCTACGCTCTGTCCTTATTGCCCCATAAGAACGAGGAAATTGTGAAGACCGTGGGCGCTGGGTTTAGCAAGGTTGTCACCACGGTGGCTTAAGGGCAGAGGATTGATGTCTTAATGTTGTAATGATTTTGTGAAGTTCTCATCTTTGCGTTTGGTGTTTGTTCGGTTCGCAGGTGTTGGTGGCTGGTCTTGTTTACCCAGGAGATTTGTCCCGTGGACGAGGCTTGTATGTTGCTATGTTATCTTGCATGCGAAATATAGTTTGAGTGGCCTGGTCATCATTCCTCCCTACTCGTAGGAGTTTCGATCTAGTTCGAACAACATCAAGCGTGTGCTGAGACAAGTCTACCCATTCTGGTCGCGCACGGAGCAGCCCGTAAAGACTGCTCTATGGCCAAAAAAAAAATCACTGGCCCGCAAGTGTAACTATCCACAAAAACCCGGGGAAAGGAAGATATACGCCCGATACAAAAGATCTAACTATGTGAAGGAAAAGAGCCCTCAGGTAGACGACCGAGGGACGTACCATGAACGATACGAAGAGAGACGCCGGGTTGAATGGTCGTATGCCAGATACGCCATGGATCTGTATCACGCCAAAGGAGAATCGACACAAATAGACATATCTATGCGCCCTGTAGTGTACTTTCCTGCAGCACATAGTCCCCGGTCCTCACCCCCTGGAGGACCCTTTCACCCTCCTTGGTCAGCTCAGGTTTCCCTAGAGGGGTCACCGCGCCAGTGAAGAAACGTGGTTTCCACTCAACAGCACTCTCCTTACGCTCAGCGGCCCGCTGACGCTGACGCTCTTCGATTTCCTGCTTAAGCTTGGTGGCCTGAGTGAACTGCTTGTCCATGATAGCTGCCGTGACCTCCGACCAAAACTTCAGGGACTCGTTGGGCAGCTGCTGTTCATGGGGCGGCAGGATCTTGTTTGCGGGGAAAAGAGGTCCGATGTCAATAAGCAGACCCGGCTCTTTTGATCCCGCCCGAGTGAAATATATCTTACCATGCCAGGAGCCACTGATTCGAGCGAGAACTTCACTTTCAGGCACATCCTTCAGTCTTGTGATGTTGTCCTTCTCGGGGTCATAACGAAAGATTATCCCCTCTAGCCTGTTCTGAGACCGACCGATCCATCCTTCCTCCATGTACTGCAAGATAGCTTTCATGCGCGTCTTGCGGCAGGTAATGTAACAAGTATCGGATACTGTGATCGAAAGAGCGCCACGCAACAGACCTCCGAGGTGGGCATCAGGATGAGTCAATTGATACTCCTCGTTCTCTCGCTTTTCAATATTGACGAAGATACCGAGGTTGTGCTGCCCAGGGCTCACTCGAATACTGGTACCGGTGAACTTGGCGCTGATCTGGTCGAAACCTCGCGCCGAAACACCTCGCTCAGGGCAGTCAATATAGAAAGCCGAAACTGGTGGGTGGTGGGAAGTCTGCTCCGTCAAATAGCAGACCTTGACTGCTTCATTACCATCTGTAACAGCGGTGCCATTGCTGTTTGGATTTATTCCAGGAAGATTCGCTTCCTCGGGGATGGTATCTTGCACTTCCCAGCTGCACTGTAGAGGTGGAAGAGACGATTGTCAGTCGGCGCTATTTTTCCAGGCTCAGCGGCTGTCACTCACTCGGAAAAATTCCCCCAGCGTTGAGTTGTATGGTTTGCATGGCTTTCCCTTGATGTATTTCTGTCGGACGCTTAGCAGATCTTTTCGTAAACAGCAACGGGGGTCGGTATATACCAGATCCTTGGTAAACCAGAACCTCAAAACTTCCAGCATCCGACCCAACTCATCGTCCGATTTGCCAATGCTGTAGCTCTGGGGTCAGCATATGAGCGACTGCCACGTTGGGCCGTGTTCTGCTGACCTCGCAAAGGTCTCCGGTCGGTCCAGGTAGTTCCAATATTCTGGCACTCCGTTAGCCCCAGCTTTTACATTCAAAGCACACACAACCTCAACAGGCAGTATTCCAACCTACCCAGATTCGGACGCGGCTCCAGAAGTTGTGCCGGTAATGAGAAACGAACGGAGGCGATATCTGTCACACCCACGAACCTGGGTCACTGTTGCATCAGCACCCAAGTACATCTTTCCCCCGCCCTTAACGGCTGGCAGAAATCCAAGAGAGAACATACTTGCGCAGGATGGAGAGGAACGTCTTCAGCTTGGAGGACTCATCCGGTGTCTTCTCGGGCATAGCAGTTGATGACATGGCGGAGTGGCGGAGATGGTGATTCCAAGAAACAAGGAAGCCTTGCACCCCAGACGGATACTAGGATGGAGAATGTCGAGCGGCGGGTGAAAGAGTGAGCAGCTTCACTAGAGCCGGGGAATACTTGGGCCCAGAGAATTCCCAGTGAATCCACCAAAAGCCTAGCAACAGGAGGGTAAGGAGAGGCGCCCTTTTTGGCGGTTGGAAGCAGGCGGTGACGTGTGAACTATTTTTTGCCCGGTGGGGTAGTTGGGGGAGGAGACTTGGAAGTGGCTGTAAAGACAATACTGTACTTAGACAAAGGGACGCGACTCGGCGCGCGCATTGGGGTCAATCCACCAGGTTTCCAAGACTTACTCGACCCTGCCGCGGGCCTTGTCAATACAAGTACTCCCGGACCGTGTGGGACGGTCTGGAAGGCCCCCAATAATAATCAGGCGGGTGGTATCCGTTACGAAATTAAGGTACAAAGACACAGGCGGTATTGTAGGTCTTCTTGCTGTGGGCCAATAGCTATGCCACGAGGGTCCAGATTGCTTTCTTCATTGCAGCAACTCCGCCAAATGCTGCTTGCGTGCCAGGAATCGCAACCATGTCCGCAGCGCCGGCCCGTAGTCATACCGTCGCCCCGTCGCATGGTCTTCATCTGCTCGCTGCGATTGCTGCTCCTCCATGACGCGCTCGCGCAACTCACGCTGCGCATCGCAGAGTTCATTCCGGTGTTGTCGTAGCTGCTCGGTTGGGAGTTGGAGCTCGGTTGTAGCTGATTCGGAGACCACCGCCGCATCAATGTGTTCGCGAGTCAGGCCAAAGGATGGGTCTGGACCAAGCAAAGTCTCCTTGAGGTCAGGGAGTGTCGCTGCGGCTGTCTCAGCGTCTCCATAAGGCAAGAGACGCTCGTGAAGGATCTCCAGGTGTCTGACATTGGCCGCCAGTCGTTGGATCAGATCGGGCAAGGGATCGCGAACCAATCCTAGAATAGAGAATTCAATCTGGTCCTCTTCGTACGCAGCCATTCGGTCGACAATGTTAGGTTTGGCCAATTCCAACCAGTCATCCTCAGAGCATTTGCCTATAGGGATTAGCACAAAGAGCGCCCTGGAAGCTGCGACAGACACTCACCTAGCGCTTGAGGCTGCCGTTCCAGGCCGTCGAATTTCCACAATTGACCCATGGCTGGCATGAACGCAATGAAGTGAAAAGTGGCGTCGGAGTCATTTGCATCCTGGCTTTTGGAGCGCTTCTTTGAGGTCGCCTCCCACCTGAGCTGTAAATCCGAATTCAAAATGTCCATTTTTCTACCACGTTGAAGACGCTCTTAGGATCAGCGGGAAATACCACCCTCATAGCACATTACAGACATACCGTGCAAACGAGTTGTGGACTCGCTTCACAAACTCGAAATTGTTGATTGCATCACCTCGTAGGGCTGGGGTGAAGGGCATAGTGAATTCCTTGAAGTGCTGCAGGTGCACCCCGAGGTCAATACCGGGGATATTGTTGACAATGTTGAGCAGGGCTACGCTTGCGCATGCATTGTGGGCTGTCTATAACGGTGGTCAACTAGAAGGTCTCACGGAATTCCAAGTGACCAACCTGGTTTGCGAACCAGATTCCATCTGGACAAGTTGCCTCCTGCTTCTCTGCATCATCTTCACGCCAACGGAAAAGAAATATTAGGCCATAGATGGGTTTGCTACCCATAATCCGGTCAGTTCAAGGATATCAAACAGCTGGATGCATGCCCGTACTCCAGAAATGCCATCATCTCTTCGTCCAGAGATACCACTTCCTGGATCTTAACACCTTTCACTCCAAATTCCCGCAGCATCACATTGAACAATGCCTGAAAGAGTGGTTAGCTTCTGTGGGTATACAATAATCAAAATTGCCCCCTTACCGGCTCCGATTCAATCTCGCAGAATCCATTCCAGCTGGCTTTGTCTTGTTGAGTCGCAGGCTGGCAGATATCATCTTGGGAATCCTCGATTGGATCAGATAAGCGCCGTCGCTTTGTTCGTGGCCCCATGATTGGAGGTAAGATTTAAAGATTTGAAGAAAGAAGCTTTAATCACCTCTATTCAATAAAAAAATCACGAACAGAGCGGACAAGGCCGGGACCAAAGGTCGACGAAGGAGTAGAATGTATAGTGGCATGTCCCTAGGCGGTGGACCGAGCTTCCCCCGACGCGCTTCCCGCGTCTCGGCAACTTCACTTTTTTGTTTCTTGTTTTCCTCAGTGCCCAATCACTTGTGCTCAACCATCCCAGAATTGATCTCTGGCAAGCGCACCAGCTCCCATTGAGATTTACAAAACTGCTCCCGGCACTCTATTGCGGGAACATTGTCACCTAAGACGCTGGTGACCACAGCATGCCATGAACGGCACTCCCCACCTAACGTCTGCCTTCCCTCAGACGCCCCGAACGGGCCCAGCGAGACGGAAACTTTTTGAAACTCCAACTCAATCTCACTCTCGTGATGTCCGGGAAAGCAAACCCCCTTCCAAATCGCCTATGAAGACGCCCAAGTTGACCCAAAACACAAACACACCGTTGGTCCCGGTCGACCTGATCGATGCGCCCTCGCAACGACTCTATGTGGTGGCCTTCTACTTCGCACTCAATGCATGGCGAGTCTATGAATCCTGTAATACCTCTGATGACCTGGATTCGACTTGGCTTTTCTTGAAATGGGTGTCAGTGGATGGAATTTTCGCGTTTGGCCTTCAGGCCCTGCGCATACCATGGTTGGAATGGGCGTTCCCAACGACGCTGGCCCTGTTCTTGCTGCATGTGGTGGGCAATACTTTCCTGATGTTCCGCATCCCGGTATGCTTCCTTTTTTGCTCCCGTGTTAGGAATAGTTGGCTAAAAACGCTAGATTCCTATGGGCGCATGGTTCGCGAGCTTGGTCAAGATGGCTTATGATCGTGAGCTATCGATCTCCGAGCGGAGAGTCAAACCCGGAGATATCATACATAACGCATCATTGATTTTGGGAAAGCAGATCGTGCACATTCTCCCCGAAGGGTTAGTCACTGATCACTCTGACATTGAAAATCTCTATATCTAACAAATCCAGGTCCGCTGTTCTCAATCCAGAGAAAATGGCGCTTTGTCTTGACTCCCAGAAAAATACCGTCCACCTCCCAATCCGAGTAAACCAGACGGACCCAATACTCATCGAGGTGCTGCGCCTTGATCTGAATACCGGTGAAAATGAAACTTTGACCATCCCATCCAAGCAGCTGAAACAGCTGAAACGCCAAGCTGATAAACGGCATGCGAACTTGGAACCTGTACCTTATCGTGATCTCTATGTGCCAGTTAAGAAGACTGGTATCTATCGTCTTCAACGAGTAGTGGACGAATCTCAGTTAGATGTCCACACACGCACCTCTGACGCACTCGTGGCTGCGTGTCCTCGGGCACTAATCAAAAATTCGCATTCAAACAGATGCAGAGGAGAACTCTCCAACCTGGTTCTCGAGGTCGAGGGCACACCCCCTTTGAAAATCAAGTATAGCCGCCAGGTGAATCATCATGATCGTGGATTTTCCTTCCAGAACATCCAACCGGATAATCTTCGCTCGCCACTGATGAGCCAAAGACCTACCGGTGCACTATTCAGCATCACCCAACCAGACATCTCGTGGGCCCAGAGCCAGAAAATTGATGTTCCACTGAATGAGTCATTGAACGTTGGTGGGGATTGGTTCTACGCTATTGAGGAGGTCCACGATGCCTGTGGCAATGTCGCCAATTATTCTACAATGTTTGAGAATGGAGAACGGCCGTCGACGAAGTCGCTGTCTCAGTGGCACCAGTTTACGGTGCATGAGCGTCCTCGCGTCTCTCTGTCAGGATGTAACGATCAACGCCCCTTGGAAGTTGCCCGCGGAGACAGTGTGGATCTACCGATGAACTTTCAATCCGTTGGAAATGGATACGCTGGTGACGGGCCTTTTTCTGTTGTATATTCGTTCAGCAGTACCTTCGGTGGTCAGAAGGAAGCGGCCTTAAAGAACACGAAAACCCTCGTCTTGAAGACAATTGATCAAAAGTCGCCGATCAAAGAGCCTGGTTGGTATGCACTCTCATCGGTATCCAGTGATTTCTGCACCGGTGAGGTTCTGGAGCCCTCGTCTTGTTTCCTGCATAACCCGCCTGAGCCAGAGCTCTCCGTCAAATCTGAGAAAATCTTTGACCGCTGTGCCAATAGTGCGGTGGGTCTGCTGGTAGGCCTTGATTTGACGGGATCGCCGCCGTTCCGACTTCGTTATAGCATCGAGAACTCCAAAGGCGTGGTTACTAGGACTCAGATGATCGATGGACTCCGCGCTGACCTTGATTTCACGCCGTCGGAGGCAGGCTTCTATCGCTACCATTTCCTGGACATTGAAGATGCCGTTTACTCGCCTCGTTCCCTTAGGGATAAGGTGCAAGTGTTAGAGCAGGATGTCAAGCCGCCAGCTTCGGCTTATTTCATCGGTGCGGGGGAAGTGCGCAAAGCCTGTTTTGGAGAGTCCGTTTCGGCAGACGTTGCTTTCTTAGGGGAGTCCCCGTGGACATTGCAATACGAGCTTCTTCATAACGGCAAGCGGACCAAGCATGTGCTAGAGTCCCAGGCTGAGACGGCAACCATCACAACGGACAAGTTGGTCAATGGTGGCGAGTATGTCCTCGCTTTAACCAGTATCAAAGACAAGTCGAACTGCAAACGAATCCTGAAGGACAGCATCAAGATTGACGCTCGGTCGAAGCCTCCCCATGCCGCCTTCGGCCAAATTGACAAGAAGAGGAGCGTGTCTGCGTTGCAGGGCTCCAAAATCGAAATTCCTCTGAGACTGAGCGGCGGGCGGCCTTGGACTGTGAAATACAAGAATGTGGATGTCAATTCTTCGCCTCTGGAGAAAACCTTCTGGGAAGAGAACAGTGTGCTGACCGTGGATCGCGAGGGTCTCTATGAACTCTTTGAGGTATTTGATAACTCTTGTCCTGGATCTGTGGACCAGTCCGCCAAAGAATTCGAAGTGTCATGGATCCCTCGGCCGCAGATAACTGCTGTGGATGGTTCTCCCATCGGAGCTACAGGCCAATATGTGAAACCCGAGGTCTGTCAGGGCGATGACGATAGTCTTGAAGTTCGTCTCGCCGGAAATCCTCCATTTAATCTTCAGTACGAGCAACGACGAAAGACAGACCGCGGTGCATCTTCTGCTCGTTCGAAAAACCTAAAAACTGCCCTCAACGTGGCCTCAACGGAGATGGACACATCTGAGCCTGGCCAGTACACCTACAGGTTTACAGAAATAGGTGACAACCTTTACGACAATGACCCGAAGAGCAATGCTTTGGTTGTCACCCAGAAGGTTAACTCGCTTCCGACGGCCAGGTTTGATTCTCCTGGCCATATCTATGGCTTCTGCAAAGAAGATGTGAGCGGAGAGGAAACTATTCCGCTCGCACTGGAGGGTGAGCCGCCGTTCTCGCTGGAGATAACCATCAAACATCACTCCAATGCGAAGCCAGAGATTGTCTCCATTCCGAAGATCAATTCCAACCGCCACAATTTGCCTATTCCTCGCCGGCATCTCGACCTCGGCCAACATGTGGTTAGCATCTACAAGGTCCGCGATGCCCGTGGCTGCCAGCAAACTACTGAGTATGACGCCTCTTCAGTTCGCGTGGCCGTTTCTGATGTTCCCACCATCATCCCGCTTGAGTCCAAGGTGGATTACTGTGTGGGTGAGCGACTATCTTTCTCACTTTCTGGGCACGCCCCGTTCGAGGTATTCTATACCTTCAACGGCGCTCAGCGCAAGGCCACTTCGCAGAACAATAATTTCCGTCGCATTGCGGAGCGACCGGGTGAGTTTACTATCACTGCTGTGGGCGATGGCGCCAGTGGAAAATGCAAGGCCCATAAGGATATCACAAAATTCGTCCACGAAATGCCTAGTGTGCGCATCAGCAAGGGCCAGGTCTCCGTCGTCGACATCCACGAAGGTGGAGAAGCCGAGCTCCACTTCGAGTTTTGGGGCACGCCGCCGTTCGAATTCACGTAAGTTGCGCTGCAAGTTTCTGAACCTAAATTTACGATCCGCACTGACAGGCTCTACAGGTATATTCGGAGTTCAAATGCTCGCAAGGGCAAAAAGGCAGAGGTCCTTGATATCAAGCATGATATCTCCTACGAGCATCGCAAGACCGTCAAGACCTCGGACGAAGGCACTTACGAGGTCGTGGCAATCAAGGATAAGTTCTGTTCGTTTTCCTCGCAGATGCCGACGGGCAAATCGGGTCGATGATCTTCATTCAATGTGAAAACGCTGTAACTGCACATGGGTTGATGTTGGTGCTGTTTTAATTGGTATTCTCGTTTGGATAGTTTGCATTGCAATGGCGCTAGCAGGTAAATGTACATTGACCAATAGGACTCCCAAGATCTAATCAAATATAACTTTCGGAGTCTCCCAGCCAGCTCAGGAAGTAATAACACAATCTGTGGTCAACAGATAATTTCATTGGACTAGAATCGTGAATGCTCTGTGATGACCAAGAGCTTTCACGCCTCGTCGCATATAATCTCCAGCACCAACACAAGACTCCCATGGATCATGCTTGCACATTTTCTGATATTTCGACGTTGTCAATAAGCCCATCGCCTAGGTGGGCGATCTCATTCAGAATCGCCGTCTGATTGACCATGACTTGATCCTGCTTCACTTCAGAGGCGTTGCTAGGCGCGGGGGCCGTCGAGTACGCTGTCTTCAGGTTCCAATTCCGCGACTTTAATGTCTGCGGGTTCCATAGACCAGCAACCACGCGACAGCGATCGTCGCCATGGAATAAAAGGACACTTTGTCGATAAGAGGCCTGGACATCATCAACAAATGACTTCACAGCCCCTGTCCTACCGGCGTGGCTAGAGCATGCAGCTAGATTCTTGAACTTGGGCAGAGAGATGGAACGGCCGTCTATTGTCTTCGAGCGTAGATGAATGACAAAGTCGTAGGGGACAAGAGAAGTTTGGAACAGATCATCCACATCCAAGTTGCCGTTCTGGGTACGGAGCAGGTTCATTGCCGCTTTCGCCAGCGCAGACATCCGACCTGCTACAACCTTTGAAGGCATCTGGTACTGTGTCCAGGTCACACCATCGGTATCAATGTCAGAGGCGAGGAATAGTGTAACAGTATTCATTGCCGGGTCGATGTTTCGCCAGGCAATGAATCGAGTGCGGATAGTCTCAGCGATCTCTGAGTTCAGGTCATCACTTAAGTCGACAATAAACGGTTCTTGCTGCCAGTCCCAGCGGGAGAGAAAATGAAGGGTTCGTAGGAACCCGGTCATGACACTTGAAGGACAGTTCCAAGGGAAGGGTTGCGTGAAAGCCCGAATTGTCAGAAGCTCAACCACTTCGTCACAGATTTGAGCAGAGAAGAGGTGAGAGCTGAACCAGTGTTTGACGAGACGAATTGTGGGAGACAGCAGCGGGAAACGGGTGCAGAGACTTCGCAGTGCTTGGGTCAAGCGAGGAGCCTGTACAAAAAGCCTCTTGTACGCAAAGAGAGAATAGGCAACCTCTTCTCGCTCGCGGGGGCTCATAGTCGTGTCTTTCAATTTCCGCTCAAGTAATGTCTGCTCACGATCATGGTGAATTCTCAAACGAAAGAGGAAGCCTGAGATGTGTAGAACGTCCAGATAGGCATTGTTGAGCACCTTGCTAGACTCATTCTCAAGACCGACACAACAAGACGACGCAGCACCGGCTGATTCCAGTGCGTCCCCAATCTTAAGGAGGAAAGCGGCCTTTGTCATTTGAATGGCGGCGAAATCATCAGGCCAGCGGGAGGAGCTCTCAAACTGTAAGACAACATCCGCCGGTTGGTTGCCTCCACCAGAATTCTCCACACGCAACGCTGTATACCGAAGCAACGGGCCCGCTGGTGCCAGGTGACGAATGGTAAGAGGGACTTCATCCATATTTTCAATGGATTTCTCCAAATCACTGAAAGCTTCGTTGATAGATTGAAAAGCAGGGCTGGAATATGCCAAGATCCCATCACCTGTCTCACGAAGGATGTCGTCATACTCATCACCATTAATCTGGAAATCATCCTCCACAATCTGAAAGTGTCGAAAAAGGATGTAAGTCAAGATCTGATGCACAACGGAACTATCGGAAGGTTGGTCGGACCACACGAGACTCTCCAAGATACTGCCGTCTTTGAAACGTCGAAGTTCTGCCTTTTCACCCCAGAACTCTCGAAATGACGCGGCTTCCTCCTTTTCCTCTGCAGGTGGTCCATGATCAACAACCCGTGAGACATTGTCAGCGTCAAGCAGAAGCCCCACGGATAGATCATGACTGGCTTTCTTCGTCAGAGCCTTCGATCTTGTGGACCATGAATCGGCACAATGGCTGGCAAAAGATATGAGTTTGACTCGATCCCCCAAAGCCCTTGATAGTGTGGTATATAATGCATTCTGTTCGCGAAGGGCCCGAATAGTATCACCGTTAAATGCTTTTGAGAAGGTAATGGTACGATCAAACCTCAAGGCCGGTTCATCAACTTTCACAATGAATACCTTGTCGAAATTGTCTTCTCTTGACTCATTGAGCATCTTGAGAGTAATGGATGCTTCATGACGAAGGGCTGCATATGACCAAGCTGTCATTTTGTAGAGAATGTTCAACCCTCTGCGGCCATCGTACAAAACAGGGGCGCCATCTGGAACGGGAATGTCTGCAGCGAAAAGAATCAAGGGAGCAGACAAGTCTCTACCAGCGAGAAACTGCATCGTTGCTTTGAAGATCTGGTAGCTGCTGTATGACCGCAGGAGGATCGGTTGCCCAGAAGGCCCTCCGCCTTCGAATAAGAGGGAAACAAGCGCCGCCCACTCAAAACCACCGAAGCCTCCGTTCTGAAAAGAGGTATGCAAGCCGCGCTGCTGCAACCACGTGCGTCCTAGAATGCACGCATCACGGTAAGACTCGCATTTCTGAGAGGTCGAGTGGAGACATTTATGATATAGAGAGAGGGTGGCCTCGGACCGGAGACTGGCGTTGTAGTATGGAGTCGGCTCGCCAATTTCTGAACTGTCAGCAGAGGATGCTTGGCGGACATTGCTCTTCATCGGAAGTGTCCGGGTTATGGGGAACAACGTCGGATCAATTGCAGTAAGAAGTCGTATTTGTGGCTGTGGCATCGTGTCATTCTTCGAGGACGGACGAGACTCCAACAAGATCAGTGGCCGAAGACTGTCGCCATCTTGGAAACCAAATCTAACGTCCATCCCGAGATCACCCATAGGCCCCTGGATCCCAGCCGCAAGGCAAGCCACATAGTATGCCCTCTTATGGAAATAGCGGTAGTTGACATAGTCCTTTTCCTGAAAAATGGAGTTTGGTATGGTCACCGCCAGGTCCACCGGGCGAACATGAGTCGACTTAATTCCATTTCTCAAAGCAAAGCTTCCGACCACATTGATATTACTAGGCTTCACGAAAGACATAGTATATTTAGCGTCCTTGGCCGGGCGTGGGTCGGGCCACGGTACCGCGATCTCGGAGACATTGCGCAGCTCCTTCTCGGCTTCGGATATCAAGGTAGGCGGTCGGTCTGGTAAACTTTCGATGGTATCTTTCAGCTTGTGCAGTGCGTCCTGAAGCACGGAGACTCGTTTGTCGTAATTCAATCTCAATCCAGTCAACAGCTCGTCCATCTGCAGCTTGAAAAAACTGGACTTGTAAAATCCGCTAGCCATTGCTAGCTCAGCGGAGCCTTGATCTGTCCCTCTGCGGACAGGATGGCTGAGACTGGAGTGATCATCTTTACGTGCAAGGGCCTGAGGTGCTTTCCTGGTCCCTTCCTTCGAGCTCGTGGCAGTGGCTTTGTTTGGTGCCGTTGCTTGCGACGGTGAAGTCGGATTTTCAGGTGTAGGACTGAGCTTTCTTCGCTTCGCTGTGCATGTCGACATTTTTGCTTCCACTATGGCGCGTGGGAGCTGGCCGGTGAGATAGATGCAAGAGACGGTGGGCTCGACGATATCTCGAAATTTTTTCTAGGTAGCGATAACGGACGGGTACCTCTCCGCGGGCGCTATCTGTTGCTGAGTCATAACCAGACAATTGCAGGGACGCCGAAGTCGCATCAGCGAGTCGACAAAGATTATTTCAGCCGTGTCGCTTCTCTGCACCGTATTTCTTTCTTTTTTTCTACTCGCCGTTTTGGCTCTGCTAATCGCCCTCTCTATTCTACAATGCTCCAAGCACTTGGAGGGACTGTGCCCCCGAACACAGACCATGTATGTTTCCGCCAACCCCGCGATGTACCCCTCTACGAAGGCCTTGACTGCATGCTTCAATTCAGACCGCCCATCCTGAGATGATGGCATATACTGATAGACTTACTGACATGGTTAATAGGCCGTTAGTGTCTCACTTCCGACGTGGAAGGCCAATATTGGCTACGAGGAGGGAGAAGACTGGGTGATGAGCAAGATGCGATGTGGCTATCCCCGGTTTTTCGTGCACCCTATCATTCAAAACCTCACCCGGGAAATTGTTCATCGAGTTGGAAATTCAGATTCAGAAACAGCCACTCTCTTCGCTTCGCTCAGGACCGCGCGCATCTGCCAATCGTTCATCGTATCCAAGGTCGCTGCCGACCAATCGCAAGACGTCCGGATCGTGAACTTCGTTCCATCTACTCGTACAGAAGCTGGCTCGACGGCCATCACGTCCTCCTTGGCATGTGTCATCTATCCGAAAGAACTCGCCCCTGTTGCGAAACAAGTGTGGCAGCATTCTGGTAATGGTATTTCTAGTCGACGGGGCGAGTTCTGCCTCCGGGCCCTAGAAGATGGGTTCCTGGTAGAAGAGAAGAGCTCCACGACAGCCGAATCTATTTCGCAGCGCCGTTGCAAGGGTCCCCGGAGATATCAAGGCCGAGGGTCTCTGAATGGGATCTCGCGGAGCCCCTCCACGCCCACAGTGTCATCACCCGACACGCCTTCGGCAATCAATAGCGTCGAAGATGATCGGGACTATGCCCAGTTTATCGAAGAACGCTTCGGTCGAAACCTTAGCACTCTTCACGCAAGCCAGGCCAAGCTTGCTGTGCGAAGACGTATTGCAGGGGTTTTGACCGCTGATGTTGAATTGTCCGAGGCGCTTGAGACCGCTTCGTCAGAAGGCCGAGTTGCTGGAATTTCGGAAGATGATGTTCTCATTTATCCCTCCGGCATGAGCGCTATCTTCAACTCGCATCAGACCTTGATGAATACCCGAGGCCTCTTGAAAAGTATTTGTTTTGGATTTCCGTACACCGACACGCTGAAAATCCTACAGAAGTGGGGACCCGGTTGTTTGTTCTACGGTCACGGCTCATCGGAGGATTTGGATGACTTGGAGGCTCGACTGATGAAGGGTGAACGGTTCCTTGCGCTCTTTACGGAAGCTCCAGGAAACCCTCTGCTTAAGACTCCGGATCTCATGCGCATACGGTCCCTGGCAGACAAGTATGACTTTGCTGTGGTTGTTGACGAGACCATTAGCAACTTCCTCAATATCAACGTCCTTCGGTATGCAGACATTGTGGCCAGCAGCTTGACGAAACTCTTCAGTGGAGACAGCAACGTTATGGGGGGAAGTGCGGTTCTCAATCCTCATGGGCGCTATTATAAGCAACTCAAGGAGACCTTGGGTCGGGACTATGAAGATATCTACTGGGCCGAGGATGCTGTCTTTCTGGAACGCAACAGTCGGGACTTCGTTTCACGAATTGACAAGATCAATTCTACTTCCGAAGAAATCACTGCTATGTTAAAAGCCTCTCCACTGGGTAAAAGATGCATTATTCGCTTCTTCGTTGTTAATCACGCTAATTCAAACCTTAGTCAAGGACGTTCACTATCCGAAATACAGCCCCACGAGACCGTTGTATGACGGTCTTCGTAACCCTAATGGTGGATATGGCGGCCTATTCTCTGTCACTTTCCATTCGACTGCAGAGGCCATTGCATTCTATGACACTCTAGAGGTACTGAAGGGCCCTAGTCTTGGTACCAACTTCACTTTGGGGTGAGTTCTCACTCTTCAATTTGCTCTGAACTCAAGGACTTGTTTAACACTATTAATAGCTCTCCTTATGTTCTTCTAGCTCACTACGGTGAATTGGATTGGGTATGTTTACTCTCATAATCTTGCCTATGCCTTTTACCTGCCTCCTCGTGTCATTTTCATTGAATTAACACGGTCCTTCCACCAGGTGAGATCCTTTGGTGTTGATCCTGATCTAGTCAGAATCAGCGTTGGACTAGAAGATGTGTCGGATCTTCGCTCCAGGGTTCGCCGAGCTCTGGATGCAGTGGAAAAGGCACAGAAACAAGGCGACTAGGGCTATTATTGCTTGACAACGTCGCCATTCTTCGCATATCCCAGTATCCCAGAAATCATTGACCTAACTTGTATGGTGGGCTTAGGGGGTGGGGGGCTGTCTCGTGAATACTGCCTGTGAGCTTGTGCATTTTTACCGTCTGCATCTCCCAGGGTATATACAAAATAGGCAATCAAGGTGATAAAATAGTGTGTCATCAAAGATACCAGATCCATAGCCTTGAGTCAGATAACAAAAGATCACCGAGACACACAGGCACCATCAATCACGTCAACGAACAACATGAGCCCAAATGTTTTTGTTAAAAAAAAGAAAAGAAAGAAAGAAAGGAAAAGGGAAAAAAAAAAAAAAAAAAAAGGGGGGGGGGGGGGGCAAAGCGAACAAAAAACCCCTTAAAGAGGGGGCAGAGGAGGGGGATGTTTCCTACCGAGGGTAACTAGTTAGTTAATATGCCTATCGTTGTATGAGATCATGACAGTGCCGATAACTAACTAGTTAACTAGTCAGTTAACTAACGCCAGCCAGTAGGGAAAATTAGGGGCGGGGGTAAGACACAAGAAAAACGCCCAGTCACATCCGAACTGTGATGTTTAGAAAGACCGGTCCAAAGGCTCGTCATTGCCAAAAGCACTGGCCGTCTGACTGGCCACCCCACCCAGGTCACCGCTCCCGGTTCTCCTCAAAGCCTGTGACATTGTCTCCACTGTCAATTCTCCACCAAAGTTGGAAGACACGGGGCTCTGAGCCATTGAGAACGGACTGCCTGTGCCACGGGCTCCAGAAGGAGGGGGCATCTCAAGCCCCTTGAAAGAAGCTGCAATACTAGTTGGAGGAGATGTGCCAAGCCCGTGGGAAGAAACTGGGGAGCGCAATGGGGATGGAGATCGATTCTGAGGTCCTGTAAAAACAGAATATTCTGCCGTTGCAGTTTGAGAATGATCCCGACTATACACAGGCTCGCCTGTTTCCGCGTGCTCGGCATTTACCACATCAGCGAATGATATAAAGCTCAGACGCCGGACATCGTTCGTATCTAGCGCGCTGTATGCAGACGAGAGCTCCTCCGAATCGGCAGGGTGTGGTTCTGCATGATCAACAATGCCGGAGGATGCCAATGACTGCTCTGCGGTCGAAGCACCGGTAACACTTGCTCCTGCAGGCTGATGAAGGCTATGGGTGAGGATCTCAACCGAGTCTGGATTGAGCTGCTCATCTGTGATAGCAGCGGAAGATGCTTCTAGGACTGGCGGAATGTAGTTCTCCGTGCGAATGTGCGCGGGAATTGATGGTGATGCTTGGAGTGGGAGAATATCCTCCTGAACGCTTCGCTCGAATATCTGGGAAGCAGGAGAATGAACTCGGGGGGGCAGTTGCGACATACCACCCGGGGATGAAGGATGCTTATATGGGTGTTTCTGGCGCTCCGCGAGATGTGGTGTTCGCAACGCTTCCGAGAAACTTATGGATACTGGCGATACGGTGCCACTATCCGAAGCCCCTGGTCCCTCGCATGTACGTTCCGCGGTTTGGTCTTTGTCGATTTCTTTCATTTGGACCCAAGTCAAATATGCTGGCCTAGGGGGCCGGACACTCATGGCTGAATGCCCAACCAAGGGCACGTTCTTATCGGTGGGTGCTGTTGATTCACTCGTCCCAATCTGCTCTGGAACCGACCGGGTATTTCGTGGTTGATCATCCGCAAACTCGGGCAGGGCACCCTGGGGGGGCGACATGGTGAAAGAGGTAGTGAGAATGAGACCGCTAGAGCGGGTTGAAGCTGTAGAAACCGCGGCTCCTAGAAGAGGTCGGCCATGATCAAGGACTGTCTACAGACGCATCAAGGCTGTGACAAAACACGCCAGGATAGATGTAGGAGGGGAGCGAGGCAGGATTAAGGTAAAGGGGATAACACCATCTTGACTGGTCAGTTAGTTAGTTACTTTTTAGGAAACGATGACATCCTGTGCCAGGTGACTTCCAATCGGGATCAGATCAACGGGTATGTTATGACGGAGGGGGAAGATGGAAGTACTCAGTACACTCTCTTTCGCATATTGTTGTGAAGTTTTTGAAGTACTAAGTACTCAAGAGCGGTCTCGTAAGTATCGAAATCATCAGTATCAGGCTATTCCAGATCGGGATGGAACAGGTCACGAGATTCAGGGAGAAAAAGTTCAGGCCTCAACTAACACAATCACCCGTGGTCCATACCAACCTAGACTATTCGTCCATCTCCCTCATTGCGGTATGATCAAACCCCCAAGGGGCTCCTTCTCGGTATCTGACTGACTTTATCTATTCAAGACGCTCTCATTGACGTGTGGCTTCGATCATGGCGACCTCAATTGTGGCCACGAAACGACCATTTCTCACACTACCATTTCTTCTCCCTTGTTGGACAGATGCTCTGTCACTCGGACCTCGACGTTACCAGTCTTCTTACCGGCGTACCAAACAGCGCCTGCGTGTCAAGCCAGACGCCTCCTTTGGCTCGGCGCAACAGGGTCATAATCACATTATCCACAATCCTCCCTCCAGTGTTCCATCAGTCTATCATACCCCGAATAAGTTCTTGCCCCCAAACGATGTGCGGAGATCAATGCAAATTGGGACGTCTTCAAGTGTCACGACTTCCAACGTGAGCGATCTTCCCGGAGTCTACAAGACCGAGGCAGAAAGAAAGTATCATTTGACTCCCGCCGACGTCGAAGAAATCCGCAGGCTCCGACTAAGTGACCCTATGACTTGGAGCAGACACAAGCTGGCCAAGCGATTCGAGTGCTCGCCGATTTTCGTTGCAATGGTTTGTGAGGCTAGCTCGGAGAAGAAGCAGATTCAGAAGCAGGTGCTGGAGGCCGTGCAATCACGATGGGGACCAAAGCGGAGGATGGCCAGAGAGGACCGGCAGCTGCGCCGGGAGGCCTGGGGGCGAGACGAATGATGCCCAAGGGTACTTGCATCTGTCTCCTCCTTCGTCTAATCCTGGCCTGGTCTTCTCGCGCTTCCTAAGATTATCCAGCCAAGATTGTGTCTCGAGAGAAGCCTCGTGTAAATCGCCATGTATTCTTAACTAATCTGTGTCCTGTATGTTTTACTATATGCAATTCAAATTTCTGTCGCACGCGGACACCTCCCGCACGATGATATCGAGGCTATCTACGTAATTCCTCATCGGCAAGGGTAGGACAGTATCTTATAGGTATATAGAAAAAGTTGCTTTGGTGCAGATTCCGCCTAATCCAGGATGCCGCTACTGAAAACTTCGGGCCTGTGTGCCTGGGTGTTGGCAATGATGGGTCTCCACAGAAAGCTTCTTCACCTTCATCAATACCAGCTAGATCCTGCCAGACGGAGGCCCATAGGTAAGGGTTTGAGTGCTGTCGCTTGATAAGGGTGCCTGTTTTGCCCACAATGCGCAGGCCCAGTCCCTAGAATTGTAATCACAAACCACAAATCACAAGTCGCCGCGACTGTGATGGGCGGCTACTGCCGGCAAGTGCAACCACCGCCCCAGCGCTGGCTGGCTCATTACGTGATAAGACTGTCTCTCAAGACGCCTCGCTGAACCTGCAATGCCCCTCTTTCCCCTCCGCCGCATCCCATCGCTGGCTAAACCCGGGTCATTTCTCTCGCGGTTTTCCTTCAACATTCAACCCCGTCCTTTTACTTCTCGCCGCTTCTTCTACGGATACATTAGTGACTCCAAAATGGCACCGCAGCTGCAGCCCTTCTTCAAGCAGTGTGTACCCTAGCCTTTAGTATCTCAATACTGCAGAGAAGCAAGGTCCAACTAATACGTACTTTTAGGGTCGATGAGTCGGCAGGGTCATTTACCGATCGTAGGTAGCCAATACGAAGGAATGTTGAAGATTTATTGACTGAATCACTCTCAAGGTCTGCGGAAAGCAGTTGCCATCCCGTCAGTCTCAGCTCAGGATGAGAACCGAAAGGACGTGTTTCGCGTGAGTCTGTCGAGCTTTTGCATTCCCCACCGACAATCCCACTGACCTGTGTCTCGTTCCCTATCAAAGATGGCTCAGTTCTTAGCTTCCGAGCTCGAGGGCCTCGGTGCTGAGGTCCACCAAAGGCCTCTGGGCAAACAGCCTGGCAAGGAACATCTCGACTTGCCCCCAGTTGTCATTGCGCGGTATGGTAATGATCCGAATAAACGTACTATTCTGGTATATGGCCACTACGATGTGCAGCCCGCTCTGAAGGAGGATGGTTGGGCCACGGAGCCCTTCGAGTTGACCATCGATGAGAAGGAACGGATGTACGGACGTGGTGCCACAGATGATAAGGGCCCTGTGCTCGGCTGGCTCAACGTTATCGAAGCTCACAAGAAGGCCGGAGTGGACTTTCCCGTCAACCTGCTTTGCTGCTTTGAGGGAATGGAGGAGTATGGCTCTGAGGGTCTCGATGAATTCATCCAGTCTGAATCCAAGAAATTCTTCAAGGATGCCGATGCGGTCTGCATTTCCGACAATTACTGGCTCGGTACCGAGAAGCCCTGCCTCACCTATGGCTTACGTGGCTGCAACTACTACTCTGTGAGCGTCTCGGGCCCTGCCCAGGATCTTCACAGCGGCGTTTTCGGCGGCTCTGCTCACGAGCCAATGACAGACCTAGTGAATGTCATGTCGAAGCTTGTTGACGCTCAAGGCAACATTTTAATCCCCGGTATCATGGACTTGGTGGAGCCTGTGACAGAGGAGGAGAAGTCTCTGTATGGCAACATTGCCTATACCATGGAGAACCTGCACGAGTCGTTGGGCAGTGAGACTGGTATCCACCCTACCAAAGAGCGGACCCTCATGGCCCGATGGAGATTCCCGTCCTTGTCGATTCACGGCATCGAAGGCGCTTACTCTGCCCCGGGGGCCAAGACCGTCATTCCTGCCAAGGTTGTTGGCAAATTCTCTATTCGGACTGTGCCGAACATGGAGAGCCCGGATGTGAACAAGCTGGTCTTTGACCACATTAAGTCGGAGTTCGCCAAGCTAAACTCCAAAAATACGCTCGACGTATGGCTGCAACACGACGGCAAGTGGTGGGTTGCCAGCCCGAAGCACTGGAATTTCACTGCGGCTAGCAAGGCTGTGGAACAGGTCTTTGGAGTTGCACCGGATTTGACTCGTGAAGGTGGAAGGTACGCTCGATTCATTATTTATTCATGGGCCGTTGGCGGACCATTCTCCCGATTTCTCGCTAACAAAAAATGACAGTATTCCTGTGACTCTGACCTTTGAGCAAGCAACCGGCAAGAATGTGTTGCTGCTTCCTATGGGAAGCTCGACGGATGCTGCGCACTCGATTAATGAGAAGCTGGACCGGAGGAACTACATCGAGGGTACCAAGTTGCTTGGTGCCTACCTGCACTATGTAGCCGAGCAGCCCATCTCGGAGTAAGCCATTCCGATGCCAATGTACATAGAAACAGGGTCAAGCGAAACGCTGCCTTGGTCCTAAATGACACATGTGTACCTGATCGTGCCCAAAGGAAAATATAAAAAAAGCACACCGAAGTAGATAAGGGACCAGCATAGAGTTTTCCTATATTCCAAATCCCGAAGAGAAATAAGAGGAGTCTAATTTGTCCCAGGTCTGCTCATTCTTCGTGGATCAATCACTCCTACCCCTACCTAGACACCGTACTCACCTGACAGGTGAGGTCCACGTCGGGCCTGATCCGCGGGTGGGGCCAGCAACGCTGACTCAGCGCCCGCTTCCACGCGAAACTACGCGCTTTACGCGATCCTCTTTGATATCTCATACATCTTCAACCAAATTGGTTGAGAAGACCCGTGTCATCATCGCAATGTGCTAGTCTCTCATTCTAGAGGGTCTCGGCATTGCTCATCATGCCATCTCTCAAGCGAGTGCAGGAGTCTTTGGGCTCCGACGAGGACGAAGATCAGAGCGATAGCGGATCTGAACGTACCACATCAATCTCCCCTCATCATTCGGTAAGTCTTCGAACAAAAGGCCAGATATTTAGAAGCAAGCTCACTTATGAACTGATAGAGGAAACGTCCTCGTACATCAAGTTCTCCGATTTCTGAGGAAGACGAAGGACTCAGTGATCTTGGCATTGACGCGTTCTCTCCTACAGCCGACGATGCACTACTGGACGATGACGAGTTAGAACTACGCCAAACTCAACTCATACAGCGGAAGTATGCCCACCTGGCGGATGAAGCAAACATTCCCGCCGAGCACGGAATACTTGAACGTGTTGATTGCTACAATTTTATGTGTCATGATCACTTCTCAGTGGAGTTGGGCCCACTAATCAACTTCATCGTTGGGAAAAATGGCAGCGGCAAGAGTGCAATCCTCACGGCGATCACTCTTTGTCTGGGAGGCAAAGCATCGGCAACTAATCGTGGACAGAGTCTGAAGAGCTTCATCAAGGAAGGCAAAGACAATGCGACAATTGTCGTGCGAATCAAGAACCAGGGTGATGGCGCTTATATGGTCGAAGATTATGGGAAGTCCATCATCGTCGAACGCCATTTCTCGAAGACCGGTGCTAGTGGATTCAAACTTAAAGCAGAGAATGGGCGCATTGTCTCCACCAAGAAGTCCGAGCTGGACTCCATTACTGATTACTTTTCCCTGCAAATTGACAACCCTATGAACGTTCTTTCACAGGACATGGCTCGGCAATTCCTCAGCACCTCAAGCCCCGCAGACAAATACAAGTTCTTCGTCAAGGGAGTACAGTTGGAGCAACTGGATCAGGATTACCGTTTGATTGAGGAGTCTGTCGATCAAATCGAAGAGAAACTGAGAAGCAAAGTGCAAGACATCCGCATTTTGGAAACCCGCAAGGATGCAGCAAAGAAAAAGTTAGAAATATCCGATCAACACGATTCCTTGAGAGAACGAGTCAGAAATTTGCGAAGTCAGATGGCCTGGGCTCAGGTCGAAGAACAGGAAAGAGTGAGTATTTTCATGCGATAGCATTCTTTTGCTTGTGCTAACATTCACAGGAAAGAGACTCTCTTGCCAACGAAGTTGCCAACGCTGATCAAGCAATTGGCCGTGCTGAAGCCGCACTTGGCGAATTTGACGTGTCTTTGCAAGCAATGGAGGCTGAAGCTGAAACCGCCGCAGAGCATGCATGGCAAGCTGATTCAGCACTTGAGGAGGCACGGGGCAAGAAGGACAAGATCAAGGAAAAGCAAGATGAGGGGCTGCACAAGCGTCACGACCTTCTGGTACGCAATTTAACGTGTCCCTCGATGAGCAGGCGGGTCGGAGTTTCCACAGTGACTTGACTAATCTCATGGTAGGCCGAGCAACGCCAAATTCGAGACTATCTCAAAGCTGCGGAGGAAAGAGTCAGTGAGACACAGAACAAAATTGACGCCGAGAATCGACGCCTCGCTGAGGTGAGCGGTGGAGGATATGCTCGCAAACAAGAAGAATGCGAGCAGGCCGCAACTCGTGCTGCCACTGCCCGAAAGACATTTGAGGAACATGGTCAGGGGGTTGGTCATTTGCGAGAAGATATTCAGGCTTCAGAGAGGGCCGACGAGTTGGTGAAGCAGCAAGTTGACGCCAAGAAGGACGATGTCAAGCAGGCGGAATTCCGCTTGCAAGCTCTTGCGAGAGAGGATGGTCACAGACAAAGTGGCTTCCCTGATAAGATGCCATCACTTTTGAGGGCGATTCGACAAGAACAGTCCTTTACTACTCGTCCAATCGGCCCAATCGGAGACCATGTCACCTTGCTCAAACCAAAATGGTCATCCATTCTTGAGAGCTCTTTTGGTAACACCCTCAGCAGCTTCGTTGTGTCATCAAAAAGAGACATGGGGATTCTCTCAAGCATCATGCGCAGAGTTGGTTGGTGAGTCTTCAAGCTCTTTGCTGACCTGTGTATATAATCCAATCTGACATATCCTCCAGCAACTGTCAAATTTTCATAGGAAAAGGAAATGACATCGACACTTCCGCCCACGAGCCCGATTCCCATTATGACACAGCATTGCGGATACTACAGGTAAAGTGACAACCTCGAAATGATTATCTGATATCATGTATTAAATATCTGTTTTGCGAAGATTGATAACCCTATGGTGCGGCGACAACTCATCATCAACCATAGCATAGAACAAATGCTCCTCATTGAAAATTTGCAAGAAGCAACATCTGTGCTTTTTGATGGCCCACGCCCAAAGAATGTGAAAAGATGTTACTGTATCGATGCGAAAGACAGGCGTCGTGGAATTCATCTCACATACGCTCGGTCAGGTGACCCCATACAGGGGCCAGTGGCAATGTACACCGGTCATCCGCGAATGAAATCGGATGTGGCCTCGCAAATCAGGTGAGATGCATCCCCAATTGCTGACATCCTCAAATTGCTAAAAAAAAAACCACCTTTTTCGCTTTGTAGTGCTCAGCGTGAAGTATTTCAAGACCTGAGGCGTCAATTGAATGAACTCGAGCAAAAATCACACTCTGCTAGCTCTCATGTTGACACTTGCAGGCAGGCACTTGTTCAGCATCAACAAACTGATAAAGCGCTGAAGGTCGAGATGCAGAAAATGGAGGATTATGCGGAATCGCTACGAGATGCGCTGGACAAAGAGAACGCGGGGGGAGGACAAATCGACGCGCTGAAAGCGGCTTTGCAGGAAGCTGATGATGAAAGACAACTCACGCAGGGCTCGTTGGAAGATAGTGTGACAGCCATGAACGCCATGATGCAGACTCTGAGGGAGATCAGGCGCGAAATGTCGAAGCAAGATAACGAAATCTCCATTTTGCAAGAGAAGGCCCGCATTGCCGAAAGTGAACGATCTGTTGTGGAAAACAAGAAGCGCGATGTCATCAGGGACAAAAATGCTGCTCTCGAACGAATTCAAAATGACAAACAGGTCAGGGAGAAAATCAAAGAGAAGCAAGAACAGATTGCTGCGCGAGTTGCGGAGTACAAAGAAAAGGCTAGCATGGTCTCTGCGCGAGTGCCGGTCGATGAAGGGGAAACACCGAATAGCCTCGATCAGAAACTTGACCGTTTGCATCGAGATCTGGAGCGCTACAACCAGCAGTACGTTCTTGTTTTGGTCGACACTTTGAAATTGGCTAATCATCCCCATCAGACTAGGAGCTTCTCGCGATGAGATTGCTGCTGAGGCTGGACGAACGGAGGCTGCTTATCTGCGAGCGATGAAACAAGTCGACGAATTGTCGACGCTCGCGCAGGTCAGTGCTGCCACGGTACGCCGTTACGAAATCCGAGTTAACCATTCGCAGATCTTCAAGGACACCCTCGATAATCGCAAAAAGAGATGGGAGATATTTAGGTCACACATTTCCTCGAGAGCCAAGGCGCAATTTACCTATCTCCTGAGCGAGAGAAGTTTCCGGGGTCGGCTTCTTGCGGACCATAACAATAAACTGTTAGACCTCCAAGTAAGTCATCTCCGTCAATGTCGATGCCAATGCCAAACTCACGAATCTGCACCCCAGGTCGAGCCGGATATAACTAAAGATGACAGCACCGGTCGCGGGGCCAAGACCCTATCTGGTGGCGAAAAATCGTTTTCGCAAGTCTGTCTGCTCCTCGCACTCTGGGAAGCCATGGGGTCCCCTATTCGCTGTCTCGATGAATTGTATGGCATTTACCTTGTCAAATCCATGCTCATACCTGCTTTGCTGACTGTACTTAGCGACGTCTATATGGACCACATCAACCGACGAATGGCTATTGACATGCTGGTAGGTCTCTGCTTTTCCTAAAACGGGTTACAAATCCATCATTGACTCAACTCTCTTGGCAGATGACCGCAGCCCGACGATCTATAGGGCGACAGTTTATTCTGATCACCCCGGGAACAAAGACTGATATTACAATCGCCCCGGATGTGCGAGTGAAGGAGTTGGCGGAGCCTGAACGTGGTCAAACCACACTGTCATTCCGAAGGTGATGATGCGACGTACCTCTCTCCTGCTTGTAACTTCCCATGTGCCTTTGCAGAATTCCGTTTGGTGAGCAACCAAATCCTAATGAGTCCTTTTGGTCTAGATCAATTTCTCAGTCGTAAATGGTAAATAGTATATACCTATGTGATAGGGCCCTGAAGTGCCGCGTAGATTGATCTCACGTGATCTCCGTTTTGGCTTCCCACTCAACTTGACCTCTTTGGCTTCAATCCCTTCACACTGCTGAATACCCTGCCATCTCAACTCCTTGATCCACTACTCCTTCCGCTACTTTTTGCCTTTTGGGCTCTCTTTTGATCCCATCTCTTCTACGCAATCCATAGAGCATCCGATTTGACCGTGCTCCCAAGCGAAATCCACTTAACTTGAATAACCGCGGGACCGACCCCAATACTCAAAACATCCCCTTTACTTTTCCAAGCCACAACTCTAGCCTCCCGGAGGGATATTGAATACCTATCTACGTCTTACACTCCGCTACATTCTCGGCCAATATTCCTCGACCCCGAAACATACAAACCTTGCTTTTGTGCACTACGCTTCGACTGCTGGTCCTGATATTCAACCCGTTGACGCGCTCAACAATTTTCAACCACCCTCCGTCCCTTTGATACCCTACTATCACCATGGCAGACGCCCTTGCCGCACAACTCAACAATACTAAGCTTGGGTGAGACCAATAGCACTTGAAGAGTTGCAGGTGCATATGAACTAATTCAATAGTAGGGAAGGAAACACAGAACCAAGATTGCAAGACTCACTGAAACTGCCCCCTAAAGATGCCCGGCCACAAACTGAAGTTCGTTTACTCTACACACTTGTGTATTGAAAAAGACTAACAGAGTTGCCAGGATGTCACTGCCACCAAGGGCCTCGAGTTCGAAGATTTTTACATTAAGCGGGAGCTGATGATGGGCATCTTCGAGGCCGGTTTCGAAAAGCCTTCTCCCATTCAAGAAGAGACAATACCGGTTGCTCTCACCGGCCGGGATATCTTGGCTCGAGCAAAGAATGGCACCGGCAAAACTGCTGCCTTTGTCATTCCCACCCTTGAGCGAATCAACCCTAAAAGTACCAAAACCCAGGCTTTAATTCTGGTCCCCACCCGAGAGCTGGCTCTTCAGACCTCGCAGGTCTGCAAGACACTCGGAAAACACCTTGGTATCAACGTCATGGTTACCACAGGTGGAACTGGCTTGATGGACGACATTATTCGGTTGAATGATGCTGTCCATATCCTAGTCGGTACTCCCGGTCGAGTACTGGATCTAGCCAGCAAAGGCGTCGCCGACCTGTCAGAGTGCCCCACATTCGTGATGGATGAGGCCGACAAATTGCTCTCGCCCGAATTCACACCGGTCATTGAGCAACTGCTATCCTTCCATCCCAAGGATCGTCAAGTCATGCTCTTCAGTGCCACTTTTCCGCTCATCGTCAAGACGTTCAAGGACAAGCACATGCGCAATCCCTACGAGATCAATCTGATGGACGAACTCACCCTTCGTGGTATCACGCAGTACTATGCTTTCGTGGAGGAAAAGCAAAAAGTCCACTGCCTAAACACTTTGTTCTCGAAACTCCAGATCAATCAGTCCATCATCTTCTGCAACTCAACCAATCGCGTGGAGCTCCTGGCAAAAAAGATCACGGAACTGGGCTACTCCTGCTTCTACTCGCATGCGCGCATGCTTCAACAGCACCGTAACCGAGTTTTCCATGACTTCCGCAATGGCGTTTGTCGCAACTTGGTCTGCTCCGATCTCCTCACCCGAGGTATTGATATCCAGGCCGTCAACGTTGTGATCAACTTTGATTTCCCGAAAAATGCAGAAACTTATTTGCATCGGATTGGTCGTTCCGGACGATTCGGGCACCTTGGCCTCGCCATCAACCTCATAAACTGGGATGATCGGTTCAATCTTTACAAGATCGAGCAGGAGCTGGGAACAGAAATCCAGCCTATTCCCCAGAACATCGACAAGAAGCTCTATGTGTACGACTCTCCCGAGAATATCCCTCGTCCCATCTCCGGTCCTCCTCAACCCCAGACTGGAGGCCAGCAACCTGGTAATGGAGACCGTCAACCTCGTCGCCAGAGCCATCACCCGAACGGTGGTCCCTACTACAACAACAACAACCGAGGTCGGGGTTCCTACCGTGGTGGTCGCGGTCAGGGTCCACGCCGTGGCTTGCAGAGTGATCCTAACAAGGCGGCTCTTACCCCCGGTCAAGTTGCAACCAAGCCGCACGCACCTGTCTCCTAAAACGCCACTGTTCTTTAGATCGAGTCATTGGGTGCCATGATTTTCTTCACCATGATTTCTGCTACGGCCGTGATGACTTCCTGGAGATGTGCTGCTATTTTTCCTCGTTTTTTCCACTTCTCGGTCCCTGTCTCTTCTACTCTCCTCCGTCCCTGCTATCTCTTTTCACTTTGCAGGGGGCGCAGGGGCTTGAGTCTTCATCTTCCAAGGTGGAATTTTCCGTCGCTACTGCGAAGTCTGCTCTCTCCTCACGACGATACGGTGCTGGTGCGATATGTGTATCATAGTTCTCCCGTTCTGTTGTTGTTCCCTGTTTCCCCACCAACTCCATCACCGAGAATTGGATGTGGTTAGGGTCTGAGAATGGAACATTTCTCCTTACCGGTGCCATTAATGTTTTTGCGACTCCGGCTTTGGCACCGGTGTGCACACGCTCGTCCGCCGTGATCTTTTCATCGGGGTTGCAGGGTCTGCGGGCGTTCCTAGAGTTCTTGCGGTTTACGTTGGCGTTCTTCCGGAGTCTGATTACAGCCGTCCCTGATGCAGTGACTTCTGGCACTGATTCCTCCCCTCGGACCGCCAAGACAATTGCCTTCCTATCCAATGCCTCTCAACGGCTAGGCGTCCACTACCTCTTTTCCCTGGCCCTTCCCACCTTGTTTCTTTTTCCCCTTCGAAGCCTTTTTTTTTTTTCAAAAGGTCTTCTCTCCCTCCTTCATGAAGAGTTCCGCAATCCCACCCTCTCTCTCTCTCTCTCTTAACATTTTACCCATCCGCATGGCACATGGAAACCGGGGGGGTTCGACCCCTAACGTGTGTGTCGAAGACACGAAAAACTTACCCAGAAAAAAAAAGAAAAAGAAAAACTCGGAGGGGCACTGGATGCCGGATACTAGATTAGCATCTTGTGAAATGTACAAAACTCCCTCCGAATTACTTTTTCTCTTCGGACTATCGCCTCGTCCACCGACAACAGCGTAGAAGCCGTACTTGAGCGTACTTGAATTGCGCGGGGCGGCGCTCCGGCGAACCGTAAGTGAGCTACCAAACCCGAGGTCCAACGCGGCAACTTCAACCTCCCCGTTGTTGCAATGGCCACGGCGAGCAAGGACCAAAAGGCGAAGGTTTGTCCTCCATTGGAAACTTAGGGTACCGCAAAGCTCATCACTGAATAGCCCAGCGCCCTGCGCTCCATTCTCGCCGGCTCCACTGCCGGCGCCGTAGAGATCGGTAAGGATCCCAGCTGCAGGCGTCATAGCAGAGAGCTAATGTCGCTCCCCTTCTAGCGATCACCTATCCAGCTGAGTGTAGGTCGGACCCTTGAAAGTCTCGCATCCCCCCCTTTCTAATCGATTCGTTCTCCTCAGTCGCCAAGACACGCACCCAACTCAATCGTCGACTGCCGGACGGACAGAAACTCCCGTGGCCGCCGTTTGGCCAGCAGTGGTATGCAGGATGTACCACTTTAATTATTGGAAACTCTCTAAAGGCTGGAATCCGTGCGTTGTGCCATTGTATATCTCTGAATTTGACCAGCTGGCTCACAACTACCCTGGCAGGATTTGTTGCGTTTGACGCCATCAAGGCAGCCCTCCAGGATGAGAATGGCAAGATATCGGGGCCGAGAACAGTCGTGGCTGGATTTGGTGCAGGCTTCACCGAGTCTCTCCTGGCGGTCACTCCCTTTGAGAGCATCAAAACCCAGCTGTCCGTGTGCTACTATTCTCCATTCCACTGTATGGACCGAATGGCTAACACGGGGGGGTTCCAGGATTGACGATCGAAAGTCTGCGAGCCCACGAATGCGCGGTTTCCTGCATGGCAGCAAAGTCATTGCCCAAGAGAGGGGCATTCGGGGCTTCTTTCAAGGCTTTGTGCCCACCACAGCGCGGCAGGCGGCCAACTCCGCAACGCGATTCACTGCCTATACCACTCTGAAGCAATTCGCCGAGGGCTACGTGGCTCCGGGGGAGAAGCTGGGGACCTTGAGTACCTTCGCTATTGGAGGGATTGCAGGTATTATCACCGTGTGCGTACTGGCAATTCTCTCTAGCCGCAAGATCCGCCCGCTGACCAGGACTATCCTAGTTACGTGACCCAACCCCTGGACACAGTGAAGACGAGAATGCAATCCATCGAGGCCAGTAAGAATTACAGGAACAGCTTCGTCTGTGCCGCCAGTATCTTTAAAAATGAGGGATTCTTCACTTTGTGGTCGGGCGCTGTGCCTCGGTTGGCTCGACTGATCATGAGCGGTGGAATTGTGTTTACCATGTATGTTCCCTGCACTGACTGTTGCCCTCGCTGACATTGGACTCTAACTGCTTGCAGGTACGAAAAATCGATGGAATTGCTGGACACCGTGGATCCACAGCGAAAGTACCTCTAAAATTAGATAGGAGCATGAGGGATGTCGATTGTGTTCTCGAACAGTGTCGATATCTCCTTGGGACATGCGATAAAATACATGGTATCCTTTCATAATGTACACATGAGCGTGGCTGCTTTTCAAAGGCGTTGGTGATTCTTCTTCTGCTCCTCTTTGTCTCTTGCCAGCTCCTCAGCCACCATGGCCTCAACCTCACGATCTGCCATCCAGGTGCGCACACTTTCCATAACGGTCTCGAGGCCATCACCGCCCTGGAGGATATCGTCCAGGCTATGCATTGTGATTCCACTGCGATGGTCAGTGCAACGGCTCTGGCCATAGTTATACGTCCGGATCTTGTCCCCTCGGCCCATTCGGGCCACTCCGCCTAGGACTCCTCGGCGGAGCTGGACCAACTCCTGCTCTCGGGCTTCCTGTCGGGCTTCGGCAATTTTGGCCCGCAGCATCTGCCAAGCTTTTCGACGGTTTGCTTGCTGTGACCGCTCATCTTGCATGGAGACCACTGTGCCTGTTGGGATGTGTGTCAACCGAATGGCAGACTCGGTTTTATTCACATGCTGCCCGCCTGCGCCTCCAGCCCTCATCTTCTCCACGCGCACATTTTGAGGATCGATGTAGTAGTCGCTGCTTGGATCTTCAAAGTTCAGGGCATTATCCATACCTTTCCCGCTCTCTGGGAAGCTGGGAAGGACCATCACGCTGACCGCGCTAGTGTGTGTACGGCCCTTGGTTTCAGTGGCCGGCACCCTCTGGACACGATGTACACCCGACTCAGTTCGAAGGATATCATATGCACCATCCGCTTCGATTTCAATCACCGCCTCGCCCAAGCGGTCCTCAGCAGGTCCATCTGCGACCTCTTGCTTGAGGATAGCCGGCCGGAGGCCTCGCCGAGAACAAAAGGTCATGTACATGCGAAGCAATTCATACGCGAACAAACCTGCCTCGTCTCCACCCGCCCCAGGACGGATCTCGAGCAGGCATGGGAGATCAGCGAATGGATGTCGGGGAATCAGCGATTTTTTCAGTCGATCCGATATCAAGGGTAGGGCTTCTCTTGTCGTATCTAGGTCCTCGATCGCAAGAGAGCGCAGTTCTGTATCGGTTTCAGAGTCCTCCAGGAGGGATTCCAATTCGAAGATCGACTGGCGTCGCACATTAGACACACACACTCTCTCTCTCTCTCCCTAGTGAATTCAAAAGGGGAGGCGGGGGTTGGACGTAGCGCACACCTCATTGGCATTATCCCAGTCTTTCAAGACGGTTGTCACCGGGTTCAGTTCTCCGGCTCGCTTGGCAACTTTCGCATCGAAGGACTCAGCGAGGCGATTTGAGAGCCTCGCGTGTTCGGCGGCAATCAACCGGGCTCTGGTCAGGAGGACTGGAGACAGGCCAGCACCTTGCTCAGAGTGTCAGTAGAGAGTTCACAATGGGGGGGGAGGGAGCTTTTGACGCAGGTACCTGTATGGACAGAAGCTCGCCAAAATCGGTTGAGCCCGTATTTAACGGGCCAGAGCATTTGACTGCATCGTAGCATGCTGGGAGTTGCGGCGAGTGCGAGTCCGCCGTAGATGTCATTCCAATTTCGCAGCGGCGGTAATTTATCGTACGGTACGCGTAAAGGCCACGGCGACGAAGGATGCAATCCAACCGACCACCGAGGCATTTCATCCCTAACTTTCTTTCCCTTTCCCAGATGATCATGTTACCTCGCTCCCCCTAAAGAGGAACTAAGGGAAGAATGCGTCTTTTGCTCGAGTCGCTGACGGCCGTCCTGGCCTGTCTGTCTGCCAGCTATGCTTTCCAGATCCCGCCCGACACGCCGCTCTCTGAATTGATCTCGTCCGCCAAGGCGCATCTCGCAAAGGGCTCACCGCGCGATGCCTTGGTATACTTCGATGCCGCCATTTTGCGAGACCCAACAAACTATGTGACTGTATTTCAGCGGGGTGCAGCTTATCTATCGATTGGCAAAAATCTGCAGGCTTCGGAGGATTTCAACCGTGTTCTAGAACTAAAGCCCGATTTCGAGGGTGCGCTTCTGCAACGATCCCGTCTCAAGACACGGACTGCACACTGGAAAGAAGCATTGGAGGATCTTGAACGCGCCGGAAAGAAATCTTCGGTTGATTATCAAGAAATTGAGGAGGCGCGAGATGCAGCAACTCAAGCTGTTGCTGCGGAGAAACGGGGCGACTGGGAGGCCTGCATTACGCAGGCCGGGGTGGCCATCATGAAGGCAAACATGGACCTTTCTCTCCGACAGACTCGAGCTCACTGCCGCTTCGAGAGGGGCGAGGTGGAAGAGGGGGTCAGTGATCTCGCACATGTTCTCCAGATCGCCCCGAATTTGGTAGAGCCTCACTTGCAGATGTCATCGATGCTATTCTATGCGCTCGGTGACAGTGATCGCGGTTTAGCTCAGATCCGGAGGTGCCTTCATGCGGATCCGGACTCCAAGCCCTGCAATCGTCTTTACAAACGAGAACGCCAGTTGGCGAAGCTCTTAACGAAGCTACGTGGCGCCCTAGAGGCACGCAAATTCAGCAATGCTGTGAAACTCATGGTTGGTGAGGGCGACGAAACCGGCTTGGTTGCAGATGTGAAGGCAGACGTCGCTATGGCAAGGGAGGCGGGTCATATCCACCCCGCGGCGTTGAATAATCTCTATGTCTTCCTTGTTGAGAAGACCTGTGAAGCTTACCGAGAGGTTTGTCGACCCGTCTTGTTGTTATATTCCTTTTCCCCCTCTCTCTGCTCTACCTCTCCTTCCACCAACCACTGCAGCTAACGTGGATTACCAGATGCGCATGGCCAAAAAAGCCGGCCCTTACTGTTCTGAATCCCTCGATCTAGTTCCACATTCTCTACATGGCCTGTTATACCAGGCCCAGGTTGCAATGGACCAGGATCGATTCGAGGATGCACTCCGTACGCTCAATGCCGCCAAGGAACATCATCCCCACTCCCAGGATGTCCAGTCACTTCTACAGAAGGCGCAGACGCTTCTGAAGCGCTCGAAACAGAAGGACTACTACAAGGTCCTCGGCGTCAGTCGCGATGCCGATGACCGAACTATTAAGCGGGCTTACCGCCAACTGACGAAGCAGCACCATCCCGACAAAGCCGCTTCCCAGGGCGTGCCCAAGGAAGAGGCAGAAAAGAAAATGGCATCGATTAATGAGGCTTACGAGGTCCTTTCGGATTCTGAGCTACGGACTCGGTATGACCACGGTGACGATCCCAACGACCCCGAAGCACAGCGAAGAAATCCCTTCCAAGGGAGCCCGTTTGGTCATGGCGGTGGCGGACAACAATTTTTCTTCCAACAGGGCGGTGGTCCGCATTTCAAGTTCTCTGGTCAAGGCTTCCCAGGTGGATTCCCCTTCCGTTGATCGCACGTGCGTCTTTCTTTTCTGTTTTCTCCCATTGCCACTTGGCCATTGTACTACATATTGCGGTGTTCTTGGAGTATAACATCGGTTCTCTCTCACTACATGTGAGGGTAACCCCGAGCCGGACATCTTCTATTTCTCACAGCAGCAACGGAATCAAGCGAATTGTCATATCTGATTTCTTCATTATCTTGCGTCCTCGTGTCTCTCGTAGTGTGGCTATCATCTAGTCAGAGTGTTCACATCCCTGTATCCGCTCTGGTCTAGCATCCCTAGGAGCGCCGATCCCGTTGCTGCCCGGCGTGTGCACTTTCCGGGATGTTCATGCTTGCGGTGCGTCTGTCAGAGGGACATAGCTGACCTGAAAGACCTTCTCTTTATGAACCGAGCCATCTTTTTTCTTGTCCACAACCCAGATGTATTGGCCTCCGCCAGCTCCCAGGCTGTCAATTGAGCTTCCACCGGTTTCCGACTCGACCGGGATGAAAAGTCTCCCGGGGGCTCGAAGTTGGTCAATCAAAACGGGGTGAAGATGCTCCGCTGCTGCCCCCACATGGATGGCATCGTAGGGTGCTCCTTCTTTCCATCCCAGGCGTCCATCTGCAGTGATGAATTTCACTTTGCCAGATGCCTGCAACTCACGGCCCTGGGTGGAGTTGTTCATGTTATTCTGTGCCAGCTCCACCAGTTCGGGGATGTGGTCAATCCCAATCACCCGCCCATGATCCGATGGACCAAAGGGATCTACCACTAGGTTCGCCAGGACGTGAGTGAGGTATCCGGAGCCAGATCCAATATCTAGTACCTGTGCTCCGGGTCGGAGATATTCGATGAGGTACTCGCACGCGTGTCCATGCATGTGCGGTGCTGAGATCGTGGCTCCATGCCCAATGGGCTGCGGGGAGTCCGAGTACGGCCGCGATGGGGCGTAGTGAGCTCGGTCAACCTGTGTCATGGGTGGGTTAGGCCTTGGGTATTTATTCTCATTTGGGTGGGTTACTCAACGCCCAGCATGGCCTGTTTCACTCGTTCGTTCTTGATTAGGCCGACCTTGAACAGGTTATCAACCAACTCGGTGTTGGTGGACCCGGAGCAATACCACGCCATTGAAAGGGCCCTTGCTTGTTGCGGCACCGGTGCTTGGTATATCTTCTTCAGGTGTCGAAGCATGTAATCCTCGGCGAATACAGGAAGAATCACGGTCGTTGAGGAGAGGAAGTCTGCATGACGCCAGGGTTCGCTGTGACGCCATGCTCTCTTCATCCCCCTCCACGTGACAGTTTCACATGCAGGGATGGTCGTTTGGACTGGTCGTTGTTCTCTTCATGGGTCCTTTTGGTGAACCTGTGAGTCGAGATCGTATCATACCATGTTGGTAGATCTCGGGGAAACGGGGGGGGGGGGCAGAATATATATGTATCTGAGGGCCGCACTTGCGATTTGCCTATGGCCCACACACTTCAAACATTCCATAGTCACCACCTACCTAGGCTTTTGCCCAACAGTCAGCGCAATATAGATTTATTGTTTCGATCCCATGATTCGCCGAGGGTGCATCCATGACCTGCGGTCCTGGAAGATAGCTAGGCAGTTATGCCAGACATATACCACCGTCATTGTGCTCGAGCATGCAGCAACAACGGAAGCACAGAGGATGCCACACATACGATACCACGCCCCCACGCCCCCACCCCACCGCATCGGCTCTTGTTCCTTTGTCCCTGCGAGGCGAATCCAAGGCACAATATTGCCCACCGACCTGCGGGGGACCTTACCCGCCGATCCACACACCCGCACCTCCACAGCAAATTTCTCCAACACCCCCCAAACCATGATACATGCTCTAGACGCGAACTCGCAATCATGCCATCCGCATCGCACACCGAATCCAACGATGAGGTTCGGCGCAGAGCCCGAGAAGCCAATCCCGACACCCAGGCCGATGTCGACTTGATGATCTTGGACTACCTGGCGTGCCTCGCCATTGATCAGACGCTGTATGCAGTAAGAAACCAGGACCAAGCGCCGGTGGAAGACCCAGAATGGATGGTAGACAGCATAGGAGGTAAGGTATAAACCGGTCAGCTATACCCGTATGTGCCTACACTGACGGGGAGCAGCTTTCCATCTCACACTGACCCGAGCTCATGGTGAGATTATCCTCCCCCATGACCTGGAGATCAAATTACGAGTTCTCGCGGTGGGAAATCAACTTCGACACCATGCAATTGCCTGGTCAGATGTATTCCATCAAGGAGGCCCGCGGCTGTCAAGAATAGGGCTGGAATTTATGGATCTCTGCTCCACCGCAGCTCACAAAGTATCCGAGACACGATGGTTTGACACCGGCGCCCAATTTTTGGTACAGGCAGTACTTGAGGAACAACGAGAAGCAAACATGCCATCTGAAGAGCTTCCAAGATTTTGCTCATGGGCCCCTGGTGAACCAGCAAAGAATTCTAGGTGGATGGATGTTCGGCAGAGATATATTGACGAGCTGCCCGACCCTGGTCAACCCATCACAGCACGACAAGTAGCCCAGAAGTTTCCCTTCCCTGAGTTCAGGGCTACCGTCACAGACTTTCTGATAGATCTCATGATCACCCTTGACCCACCGATTCTCATCCAGCTCGAGCAAGGGCAACTGGGCGACCTCACCCGCGACGAGACGAGGCAGTTGAAGGCGCGAGTGGGGCTGCGCTGAATAAGGAGGATCAAGAAGCAACAAGCCAAGCGCATGGGCCCGGCCGTGCTTGATGTATAAGCTTGTGTCTCTACAATGCCTGGCCTCTTTCCTTCCCTTCCCCCACCCCCCAGGGAAGCCGAACATATCTCAAGCCAGTGCGTATGGCTAAGTTCCAGGGGCACCAGGGACGTGGAGCTCATTTCAATGATGCCCAGTGTTCCTTCGGGGCGGCCCACCCCCCAGTCATACGTGGTCATCCACGATGCACTACATGCTCTTGGCAACGCCCCTCCCCATGACGGAGTGAAGTAACCCGGAACAGGTGTAAAGAGGCAAGGATACGACCAAGTGAAGATGGAACATGGGAGAGCCTGTTGGCGGAATGGCATTTATATCTTAAATTCGGATAATCTACAAAGGGCATCAACAGTAGCTCTAAGCACGACAAACACTAATCAACCAACAGGGTAGCGATCATGCGATAATTTACCCAAGCAGCATCCGCCGCGGGTCTTCGATGTACTCCTTGATCTGCAAATGTGTCAGTAGTCGGAACAGCCGCGAGAAGAACCGGACGTACCTTGACGAGGAAAGTAACAGCCTCACGACCATCCAGAAGGCGGTGGTCGTAGGTGAGGGCGAGATACATCATCTGTTCACTAGGATCAGCGCGATATTCTAGAACCAACAGGCCCGGAGTAATAGCATACAGGGCGAATTTCAATTTTGCCGTTGACAACAACCGGGCGGTCCTTGATTGCATGCAGACCCAAAACAGCTGCATTGAAGGTCAGTTTGTCGCAAATCATAAGACACCTCGAGACTCACCAGTCTGGGGCAAGTTGATGATCGGAGTACCCATCAGGGAACCAAATACACCGCCCTGTTGCAGTTAGCGATGCCTTCCGATTCGGTGCGTAAAAGGGCCACTTACGTTGCTGATGGTGAAGGTACCTCCGGCCATGTCCTCAATGGTGAGCTTGTTGTCACGGGCCTGAAGATATGATTAGACGTCTGCGTCGTACATTAGAGAAAATATTGACTGTACCTTCTTGCCCAGGTCGGCAATGGCCTGCTCGATACCTACCAGGTCCATGGTCTCAGTGTTGCGAACAACTGGAGTGACCAGGCCCTTCTCAGTAGCGACTGCAACGCTGATGTCGACGTAGTCCCGGTAGACAATGGTGTCACCCCCACCAGGACCCTCAATCGAGGCATTGACCGCAGGAATGTCCTTCATAGCCAACACACACGCACGAGAGAAGGCACTCATAAAACCCAGCTTAACGCCGGTCTTCTTGAGCACATCATCTTTATAGAGTTTGCGGAACTCCATCAGCGAAGACATGTCCACTTCATTGAAAGTGGTGAGGGAAGCAGCGGTGTTCTGAGACTGCTTGAGGCGCTCTGCGATTCTCAGACGCATCCTGTTCATTTTCACCTGCAATATATTGCGCATATCAGCATCAAGTAAGGGGGAAAAAAAAAGGATTGGTATGGAAAACACATACCCGACGCTCCTCGCGGTTGCCAACAGCAGACTTGACCTCCGCCGGCTTAGGGGTTTCTGCCTTTGGTGTCTCTTTGGGCTTTTCTGGGGCCGCAGGCTTGGAAGCTGGCGCCTCCTTGGGCTTCTCCGGTTCAGGGGCAGTCTCCTTGGGCTTCTCTGCAGTCTCCTTAGGTTGTTCAGGAGCTGCCGACTCCTTCTTGCCGCCCTCCGGAGCACCTCCCAGCTCCAACTTCACGAGGTCCTGTCCAACTGTAACGGTATCCTCCTCGTTCACAAGGAACTCTTTGATCGTACCAGAGTTCGGGGCATTGACCGACACATCGATCTAATGTACAAGGGGTGGCGCGTTAGAGTTTGTGGACCCGGGTTCCCCATATTCAAATGACCACTTTACCTTGTCGGTCTCAATGGTAGCGATCTCCTCGTCACGCTCAACGAAGTCACCAATCTCTAAACGGAAATCAGCAATCACAGGTCAAGACTAAAGTCAAAGCGTCCAGCGCATACGTTTCGAAAACTGCTTCAGGGTGCCTTCTGTGATTGATTCTGCCATCTGAGGGACCTGGACAACGGTGTCGGCTATATAAGCCCGCATTAGCTACCATTTTAAATTGTGATGAACGCAAGCCTGTCGCGTATACCGTAGGTTCGGATCTGGGACCCCACGAAAGGAGCGAGGTTGCGCGAGACATTGACCCTGTCATTGATCATCAGCAATTATACTCAAACTTAGTAGGTCTATACACTTACCCAGATGAGAGCTGGAACAGACCAGAAGCGCGTCGCAGACCATTCGATCGTGTGAGAGTCGAGAGACTCTGGACATCGCGGAGCCGGCTGGGAGCCCGAGTGGCCCGGATCAAAGTCGTGAGACGCTGGCCCGAAAGGCGCGCCAGAGGAAGTCGAGAAGCCATAATAGAAAAACAGTCAAAATTGAAAGGAATGATGAAAAGTCACCGTCCTAACTTCGCAGGATTCGAGGGGGAAAAAGTAGAAATCAAGGATTAAAAAAAAGGCGCACGCCCTGATCCTGTTACGTAGCCGAGCCACAAGCTCCCGAATCCCGAGATGCAGGAAGGCGCCCGGCGGCGGAGTAATGTTCTTACGTCTTCCAAGTGCGGTCGCGGGTAGGATCCTCCAGCGCAGTTTGCAACGAATGAGGAAGCCGAGAATAGTCAACCGCAGTCGTTCCTTGTCCCCTTCCCAAATTGAGGTGGACTGTCCGGCAGTTTGCGCTCGATTCACCACCGTGTTTTTATCTGTTGCCCCATTTCGATTGGATTCAGAAACTGCAGCATGTCTGCCTCCGCCGCACTGTCAGTTTCCCGTGAGCCGGTTCCGGCACTCTTCCACTTCATGATACGGCTTGTTCTAACCCGTTGCAGGTCGCTATACCGGCGGTCACTGAAGCAGTCACTCGACTGGGCTGTTGACCGGCGAGTATGGCGTGGACAGGCTGTCTATATTCGATCACTTTTTGAGGCCAACAAGGATGTTCGCGACCCTCGCCAACAACAGGTATGCGACCGTTGACCACTGCCCCGATGGCCTTGTCTTATCACGCGACGAATACGAGAAATATCCTACTCGATCTCCTGACACACAGCAAAATTAGGTACTGCTGCGTGAGACAGAGAAGCTGTTGGAAAGTTGGAAGCATCCGGATCCTTATCGACCGCCGACCGCCCCTGGAGGTAGGACAACTCCGATGCTGGCTATATGATGCGCATCCGGCTAACCCTCCTAACAGGAAACAAATGGGAAAGAAACTTGCCCGCTCGCATTCTACCTTGTACGTGTATTCCAAGGAGTTTTCGGGATAGTAGGGAAGCTGACATACTGATTTG
Organism: Penicillium hispanicum; assembly: GCF_028827665.1. Lineage (NCBI taxonomy): Eukaryota > Fungi > Ascomycota > Eurotiomycetes > Eurotiales > Aspergillaceae > Penicillium > Penicillium hispanicum. Next base: position 1,867,795 of record NW_026623193.1, read on the forward strand.
GTACAGACGCGGAAGCCCCCGGAGCCCATTAACGGAGAGCAACTGTCAAGCCACGAGGATGTTGCGGAAAAGCTGCCATGGAAACTGTATTTGAGCAAGGCACTTGTAGACTACAATCAATATTATTTTACGAAGTGCGACACCAACCATTGTGGCTAACCTAGGATATATCACATCCTCGAGCGCTATCTGAATAGCACGCAGTGGGCAAAATGATACTAAAAATGAGAAACGGGAGCCAAAAGCAAGTGTGCTGGATCTAGAATCTTTTAACTTATTCGGGCATACACCCTGGGCTAGTTATCCGAAAAAGCTGAAGTCCCTCGAACAAGACGGGTTCGTCGGTATCATTCCATGTCCGCAGACATAATGTACAACCAGGAAAATGAAGAAAAACGAAAACGCAGAGCCATAACTTGCCCATCCCATAACCCCATTATCGTGAATGAACCAACCCACGCCGGAAAAAGAAAATAAAAGAAACAAATCAAACCCGCGAAATGAAACACACCGCCTACAGCTCCTGGCTGCCCTTGCCGGCCTTGGGGGTCTTCTTTGGGAGAAGGTCTAGACAACCGCATTAGCAGCACGAAATATTGTGGAGGGGCTGGGAAACGCACTCTGGTGGATGTTGGGAAGAACACCGCCCTGGGCAATGGTGACGTGGCCCAAAAGCTTGTTCAATTCCTCATCGTTACGGATGGCAAGCTGGAGGTGGCGAGGGATGATACGGGTCTTCTTGTTGTCGCGAGCAGCGTTGCCGGCCAACTCAAGAATTTCAGCAGCCAGGTACTCCAGGACGGCAGCCAGGTAAACAGGGGCACCGGCACCGACACGCTGAGCGTAGTTGCCCTTGCGAAGAAGACGGTGGACACGGCCAACGGGGAAGGCCAGACCAGCCTTGGACGAACGCCTGAACTTGATGTCAGAATGACTCGGCGATGAAACCAGAAGATCAGTTGTACTTACGACTGCGCGTTCTTGCTGCCGCTAGCCTTGCCGCCGGACTTTCCGCCAGTCATTTTGATGAGGTTAAAAAAGGTAAGTTGTGTAAGGGTGGGTTGAAAAGAGGGGTATGAAAGTGAGAACGATGAGCGTAGATGGGAGGGTCAAAAGCAGGTGGGAGTGCAGCGCGGAGGACAAGGGGATTTATAAGGACGCGGTGAGGGTGACGTTGGGCGGCATCAAACACCCTCCAGATCACGCACTCGCTTAGCCGGATCAGCCAATCAGCGCTCAGATCACTACTGTGTTGGTATGCCATATTTAGACTAGTGTGGTAATGTATATGCTGTATCACATGATACACTGGGGGTTCGTGATCTGCCCGCGTAAATTGCGGTGCTGACGCGTCCCCGGCTCCCTAATCATACAGATCATACAACTTCTATACCGTATTGAAATTCTGCTTCCTTTTGGTCACTTGGGATCAACTGGCCTTTGGCGGTCGAATATAAAGACCGCGCTCCCCTCATCACCGCGTTTCTCCTCTTCCCTCCCATTCCATCACTGCTCATCCACCACCCATCTATTTTTTCATCTTCCGACACACTTTCAACTCTTCCCCTCCACAAATTTTCAATTTCATCAAAAATGGCTCCCAAGGCAGCTGAGAAGAAGCCGTCCACTGGCGGCAAGGCCCCTGTTGGTGGCAAGGCTCCCGCCGAGAAGAAGGAAGCTGGCAAGAAGACTGCCGCTTCCTCAGGCGAGAAGAAGAAGCGTGGCAAGACCCGCAAGGAGACCTACTCGTCTTACATCTACAAGGGTGAGTTGGGGCTTGGATGTGTTGATGCGCAAGTCGCGTCATCGATCAGCAGCGCGCGAGTAGTTGCGCTAACATGGTTCTTTTTTCTCCAGTCCTCAAGCAGGTCCACCCCGACACTGGTATCTCTACCCGCGCTATGTCGATCCTGAACTCCTTCGTGAATGGTATGTTGTGATTGTCTCTCCATTTCGGCTCGTCAGCGACGCGGTTCTGACCTCATTAACAGATATCTTCGAGCGTGTTGCAACTGAGGCCTCCAAGCTGGCCGCGTACAACAAGAAGTCAACCATCTCCTCTCGGGAGATCCAGACTTCGGTGCGCCTGATCCTTCCTGGTGAGCTGGCCAAGCACGCTGTTTCGGAAGGCACCAAGGCCGTTACCAAGTACTCCTCGTCCGCCAAATAAGCGGTCTCTGTGTTTTTCATTTCTTGCGGGATTGCTCTTTTTGTTTTTACTGCCTCCTGATCTTTTCTGGGCTCTGAGGCGGTCGGTTATGGGTGTTTTGCGGGTTTTCTAATGTGTCATGGGATGGTATCGATTTTCTTTTCCCCGATGGGCGAACTTTTTCTGATGGTTACTACTCGATGCGCGCGGTGTAACATAACTCGGGTCTGGGCTGGTTGCACGGTTTAACCTACCCCTACTAGAACGCGAAATTCCAAATGCTTGATTGCATTCAAATTGATCAGTTTCCTATACCATCTGTACATCACGTCGGCTCTGCAATATCCATTACTCCGGAGTGTCAGAATCATTCAACGATTTCACTTCGTCCAGTGCTGCTTCCCACTCAACCTCCTGGTCTGGCTGTTTCTCTCCTGCCACTATGTGGACAATCGGCTTCCCTGGGGTGGATTTGACTCGTTGCTTCCAATCATTCCAGTCACTTTCGTCTTTGATGAGAAACCCAATCAGCATGCTCGGGTCCATGTCCTTGATATGAATGCGCCTCAAGCGGCGAGTGTGATAGGTATCGACCTCATCCCGCGTGTATACTTGGTCGGCGCCTCGATACGGAATGGCGGGCCGAGTGAAGTGAGGGTCTAGAAAGAACAGGTGCGAATCTTGGACCCCGACGAAATAATGTGATGCAGAGGGCCGTCCACTGGTATCCTCACGTTTAACTCCTCTGGGCTCGGTTGGTTCCGGGGGGTGGAATACAGAACTTACCCAGCTATTCCTACAGACTGTGGATAACTCAAGGCGGCTCGCAGTCCATCCCAATAGGCCGATGTCACATGCTCGATCCCCTAGCCTCAATCCCAGCAGGATGAGGGTGGGCTGGATGCGCCCCGTGTCGCCGCACGCTAGTCCAGTAAATTGATCCTCGTAGACATCTGTGTCATTTGTTACGTAGACTCTCAACCTGGGGTTATCGCAGTCGCTCGACAGCATTCTGTCATGCTAGATTAGCATTGGATGGGCTGTTCACAGCGGTGGGACGCACTGGATACACCGGGCTGTCGCCGACGGTCCAAACCATTCCCCGGGGTATTTCCCGCATGCCTCGGCGCCGAGGCGAACAAATTGATGTATTGAAAAGGCAGCGTCGGGGTGGTCTGCGAACATAGCTAGTAGCTTTGATTCCTCGGGCGTGTGGCCCCTTCGCCAGTCTACGCGACCCATTAGCTTTGTCTGGACTCATGGGGCTGCTCATATTACCTCTACCAAATAGGAGAATACCGAGTGTGTTTGCCAGGAGGCTCTGTCCCGACCTGATCATGCAACCCCACCCAGTGTCTGATGTGAAGCCCTGCGAATCCATGAGCTGGCTCCGCAGGCGTACGCCCAGCGTCATCGACGAGGCCGCTTCTGGCGTGTTGCTTCTCTGGATTGGGGGGAAGTTGGAGCGGTAGGTCATCCATAGTCTCGATCCGAAGTCTGTCAGGAATGCATCTGGCCAAGTATTCCTGGCTGATTCATTGATTGCTTCTGGGTTCCCGGTAGATTCGTTCTTGCCGGCTGGAAGGGATAAGAGGAGGTATGGTCAGTCATCTCTTCTCGGTTGAATATTCGGGAAGTATAGTCCTACCTGCGGTGTCGTTGGTGTTCTCCTGCGAGAGGTGGGGGTTGTACTCTTGACCCAGGCACCAAATCGGAGCGTCGGGGGCGCTGTCATTCTTGGGCTCGGGGTCCCAGAAATATTGCACGATGCGCTTGCATCTCTCCAGGTCCACGCCTGTCATGATGGGTGGTCAGTGACTTGTCTCTGGGCCGGTTGTACCGGGAGGTGGTGGTTGGTGCGTCGTAGAGGTCGGGGCACTCAGAGCGACACAGATATATATATCGAGGGACGGGCAGCGGCGTAATGAGGCGACTTGCACAAACACAGCAATAAAGGGCAAACCAGAGACGGCAAGGGAAGCAGCACCCCCCTAAGCCACATCAGAGATATAAATTGCCAAATTACTATCCTAGATTCTCGACTGAGAAGGTGACTCGAGTCACCGGAGGAGTCACGCTCACGCCAAGGCACGACGTCACTGTAAGCACCTTGGACTCCTACAGTAGATTTATGGTATTTCCTTGCTTATATTTTCTACACTTGTCTCTCTCTCTTTCCTTTTCTCATTTCTTGCCAGCTGGAAATACTCTTATTCTCTCCTTTGTCTTCTCCCCATTTAAATCAAAGCCGTCAAAACCATGAAAGTCGGTAATGCCGACCAGATCGGGAGAGGTTGATCTTTCAGCCATAACGATCGCCTGGGATCCCCACCGCCCCCCCACCGATGGATGCGTGTAACGCCCGACAAATCCCAGCCGTTCTTCTTCGATCAGCATCAACGCCAACATCCATGGCCCGCCATGGAAAGTGGAAGTACCGGGCCCAAAGAGCCCCGGCGATGGCCTCAAGTAACCCTTCCCTCTCTTCTTCCCGGGCACCATCGGATCTGATTATTTCTTAGAACCATCGCCACATCGGTTCACAATGCAACAAGAGGCACGAAACACCGAAACGCACACCCGATCGTGGTCGAATAGCAACCTTCGCCACAAGGCGGTTCATTTTGTAAGCGCTGGTGACTTGCAGCCGCATGATTCCCAGGAAGCCGACCAGGAAGTTGCCAGCCAGGAGAAAGCCAAAACCCAAGTGACGGAGCAAGCAGAGCAAGAGGCCAAAGCCACCCCCGATGGCCAGGCAGATGGCCATGATGGCATCTTCTTCATCGACTCGATAGGGCAAAACGCTATACAGACGGGGCTCGAAAACCCCACAGTGCGATCGGTATTAGAGCGCGTCGGTTCCGACGATTCAAGCGAGGACGAGGTTGTGTTTACGGGGCGGAAGAAGCCGACTGTGATCGAAACCAACGGCGACGAGCTCCACGGAGTACTCCGCGATGCTTCGACCGCGCAGCATCATACTATCGGTGGACTACAAGCAAAGAAGACCACGGACCCGAATTTCCCGTCGGACCACACCCAGAGCCATGCGGCTACCCGCAGGGGACAGAACCGGAGATGCTCATCAGCGCAAAACTACGATATGATGGTCGATTATGTTGCCAACATAGATCACGACTACCTCGAGGACGCCTACACACATACACATGTAGAAGTGGAAGGGGGCATTGACGTTGACCAAGCCAGTGTCAGATCCAGTGTCAGATCGAACTCTTCAACCCCGGGCCCGCGAACCCATAGGGACAGCGAAAAAAGTGCAGACGAAGCTGATGAAACTCAGGTTGAAAGCTCAATCCGCGGTGAGTTGTCTTTATAATATAACCAAATAGCACGATCGCCAGCTGTTCTAACACGAAACAGTATTGTCAAACATGCACATTGACACCAGGCCAAGCCCCCCGCAAAGCACAGGCGGCGAGGGTGGAAACAAGGACGAAGATTCTTTTGGCACGACATCCGAGGTGGAATATGAGGTGGAATCTGATGATGATGATGCAGATTTCGACACAGATCTCCTTGAAGAACTAGCAATCGAAGGTGCTACACGGAAGCAAAAGGGCGGTGCCAGCAAAGGTTCATTTCCGTCTGCCTCGGTATTTGCGGACGCACTAGAGTCCGACCCTTACTATGGATTTGATGTCATGGACTTTGATCGGCCAAGCCTACAGAAGAAGGGCAAGGGCAAAGACCTGCGCACTCTGGAGGGTTTGATGCTTTCTGACAGTGATCTCGAGTTACATCTACACGAAGCATGGCAAACCGACCGCAAGAAAAAGAAAACCAAGAAGAAGGAGCGGGAGGCGCTTCGTGCACAGGGACTACTGGGCAGGAAATCAGGGGACCCAGACCTGAAGGTCAAATATCCAAACGGGCTCAACCAGGAGGAATTGATTAACGAGATGAGGACATTCCTTCTCTCGCCAAAAGACTGGTACGTGTGGAACCCACTTTCTATAAAGCTAGTTAACCCCTTCCCTTTAGCCTATCGTTGCCCCCCATGACGAAGCACCGCCGGAAATCGATCCATGAACTTGCAAATTTGCTGAATCTGAAGTCTCAATCCCGGGGCAACGGACCTGGTCGGTTCCCTATGCTACTTAAAACAGCCCGCACCCCAAAATACACGAGCAAGACTATCTCCCAAGTTGACCATCTACTGTCCGGCAGAAAGCTGAACCGTCGGCTTTTCCAAAGCTGGGGTTCGGATGCACCCAGGCCGGCCAAGGCTAAGCGCGGGCCCACTGGTGCAGCTGTCTCGTATATGGATGGGGACGTGGTGGGTGCCTCAGCGCCTGAAATTGGGATCGAGAACCGTGGACGTGCCATGCTGGAAAAGATGGGATGGAGCAGCGGCACGGCTCTCGGAGCGGCCAACAACAAGGGCATTCTTTTGCCTGTTGCACATGTAGTTAAGAATTCCAGGGCGGGCTTGGGATAAGATCGCGTTCCCACACTGTATATTTCGATGGCGATACAATACACAACTTTGCCATTGGCCAGAACCAACCAGCTTGGAAATGATCCACATAGCCGCGATGCAAGATGGCATGGCACGAGTTGTCCATTGTGATAAAAACAGCATGCGGGGGGTGGGGGTCATGGCTTTTCATTCTTTGCAGCCCGCAAAGGTTGTGCATGCGTGGGTTTCTCTTTGATATGGGCAAATAACTTGGTCCTCGAAGTAAATGTGGCACGGCAGTTGGTACACATAATCCCTTCGGCCTGTTCCCTGGCTGCTTTCTTTGCTCGCTTTTGCTTCGCTTTTCCCATTGGAAGCGTGGGGGTATGGTCGTCCATCCCAGAGGAGGATAGTTGCTCGGTTAGTGGCATGACGGAGTCTTCTGCCAAAGAATCCAAGTCTCTCCGTAGTCGGGTTTCGACGAATTTCCTGGGCGCATAATCGTCATCCTCAGTTGAATCCGAAGACTCTCGTTCAGGGTCCAGAAGGGAGAGCACAGGGGCTTTGGTGTTGGACTCTTGTCTCGCAAGAACATCCCCTGCTTCCGATTCAATTGGCCAGGTAGTCGTAATGTCTTCAAGAACAATGTTATCCGTCTGCTTGCCTGATGGGTTTGTAATACGAGGATCACCATCATTGCTCGTGCCCGCAACATGGATAGGCGCGGCTTGACCCGGAAAATTCCTCGAGTCAACGTTGGGCTCCAAGTCCAGTTGATCGTTCTCCATTTGCATGTCCCGACACAACTGCTTGACGGCTTTCAGGTGCTTTTTGCTACGTTCGTGAGCCTCAAACTGCTTTTGGCTCTTAAAGTGCTTGCTGCATGCCACGCACTCAAAGCTCTCGACTTCACTGTCTGAAGTCTCTTCGTCGTCGGCCGTGGGCTTTTCAGATTGTGCCCACTCCGGGACGACGTGCTCGCGCATTTTTGCGTTGTTCATGGCCCGGGATCTTGCCGCCTGAGCTGCCGCGGACTGCCGAAGAGTCTGCTGACGCTGAAATTCGCTCTGCGCATGAGCCTTGTATCGCGGGTCGCGTTTCTTAACAAAAGCCACAAGGGACCGAACCGCGTCATTGAACTCGCGGATGCCTTCCTCTCGAAGGCGTCGATTTTCTTTTTCCATCAATCGCCGAACCCGGCGATCAGGAGCTTCGGAATAACGGTAGGCGTCCTTCCAGGCGAATGACTTTCTTGTGGAAAATCCAGACCATGCGGCGTAGAATGGGCGGACGACAGTCTCAAAATCGTCATCGTTCGCACCAAAAGACGGGTATTCTATCTCATCCTGATCCTCCCACCGACATGCCAGCCGTTCCTCCAACGCCAGTCGGGAAAACTGTTCTTGAAGACCGCCGAAAAACCCAGTTGGGGCGTTGGAGAATTCCATCCGAGGGCTAAATTGTGAGAATACTTTGAGGACATCCTCCGCGGTGGTGAGACGAACATCATACAAGTGTTGATCGTCCTCGGAGCCTTCGTTGGTCCCCAAAAAGGCGTCACTATGAGAATCGTACCAGGCACGCTCCTGGGGATCAGCGAGGACTTCGTATGCGGCCTGAACTTCTGCGAAAAGCCTGGTGGCCTCTTCGACGTTGTTATAATTGCGGTCTGGGTGGAGGTCGAGAGCTTTACGTCGATATGCCTTCTTTATTCTGCCCCAAACACATGAGCTGCTGAGGCCCCCGTGGCACAGCTAGGAAAGCCTCGGAACTCACTCATCGTCAGTTGCACTGCGAGTAACGCCTAATAGTTCGTAGTAGCCTGTTTTTTGGATTGACTGCTGCCCAGGCGAGGCCTTTGAGCCGCTAGATTGAGACTGACCCATCTAGTGGGGTGATCGTGCCGATTCGAGCGTAGGAGGAAGATGCGAGAAAGCGCGTAAATCCAGCCTCTGTGGGCGAGAGAGAGGCTTGGCATCGAGATATCCCCCTCTTTCGTTGCCGCGGAGTAGCCGTGCCGATCCTCAACTTCAAGACGATCCAACGGCCCAACGCTGGTGCTGACTTCGAGGGCTGTGGTGCCAAGGCCCCTCCACAATTGGAACCTCGAGGGGAGCGCGATTGCGATTGCGATCGAATGTGTTAAAAGAACTCCAACCCAGCGTCTTTCGGGAGGATCTTTCAGGCCCAAGAAGCAGCGGGGAAACATTTCCCTGTCCCTGTCCCGCCCAGGTTTCTTGATCTTTCACAGGGATGGTTCTGTCTCTGAATCATCTCCCGGAAGAAATTCTTCATTCGATCTTATGCATCTCACATCCACGCTCCGCGGCTGCCTTGGAACAAACCTGCCGCCGTCTTCGAACCGTGACGAGCGAGCCTTTACTATGGCGCCATTACTGTCATACCCACTACAAGTTCTGGGATAGAAAACATGGCATATCCACGAAGCTTGCAAGCCCAGTGTTCTCCGTTGATTGGAAAGCACTCTTTGTGTTAAGATACCACATTGATCACTCCGTCGATCGGCTTCTGGATAGCATTCTTGCCAGTCAGACAGGGCGCATCGAGAAATTCCGGGCCGTAATTGATTTCGGCTACGACGCCAAGGATATGCTTCTGCGACAGAGCGAGGTGGAATTAGGAGAGGATCACCTGGCGAGAAGGTGGGCCCCCAAGCCGCTTCCTATTTCCGTTTCATCTATGTTGACTGATTCCGGTTGCCGAGCCTAAAGATTTTACGCCCGAGCGCTTCTGACCTGTCTCCACCGAAGTATCGCAATTCCTGAATGGGAGAGATTGAGGCGGGGTGAGTCAGTGCCGCTTGACCGCGCTCTGGGTGCTTTCGATCTCTTTATTCCGGAGAGCGGATATGGCGACTTGGATGAGGTGGGTGGCTCCCTTCTGCTATGAATTCTTTGATTGTTCTAAGAATGACCCAGATCCGGGATGGACTGACTGAGATTGTTGCCGGTTTTACTGCATCAACTTTTAACTTGGATCTGCTGAGCCCTCGAGAAAAGGCTCTTGCACTTGCGTCCTGGTTGCGAACCAATGGCCTCACTGGCATTGATCAAGGAAGGGAATATCACACATTGGAGCACAACTTTCTGGGGCTGGCATTGAGGACCATCGGTCACAACTCTCTGCCTTTGATAACTGCTGCGATCTATTGCTTTGCTGCGCAGGTGCTAGGCCTGGATGCACATCCCTGCGGGTTTCCATTCCATGTCCACGTTATCATCACCCCCAAATCAGGCTTCGACATGGACGGCAATATTCTGTCTAGTGTGGAGCCAGGTTCTCCTATGTATCTCGATCCATTCCGAGGGGCAAGGGAGACCCCCGTTTCCGATCTACGTGACCAACTGGTCTTCCTGGGTGCATCAGATATGGAGCAGATTGAGTTCCTTGGCGGTTCGACAGCCTCGGAAATCGTGTTGCGCTGCGGCAAAAACATTCTGAACTCTCTTCACTCTGCATCTCAGCACCAAGACGTGCATGACATCTCTGTGGATGCAGTGAGTGCTAAATATGCCGCTCTATGGTCATCGATGCTTCTTTCGGCTGATTCCCGACCAATGGACCTTCGGCATCAGCTCCCATGGCTTATGGAACTATTTGCTACGGATTTTCCATCCGACATATTTCTGATCGAGCAATATATTGTTCCTCTCTTTGAGGGGCTCTTTGAGCATGAGCATATTTTGGAGAGCCTTCACGTTATGCGTGCCGTGGACGAAATACCCAAGCAAGTGCGCCGACGATTTAGTGAGAATAAGAACATCCGATACAGAGTTGGGCAGGTTTTCCGGCATCGTCGCTATCGCTATCGGGCCATCATTACTGGATGGGACTCTGAATGTGGCGCGGGTGAGCAATGGATGAGGCGGATGGGAATCGATCGCCTACAGGCAGGCCGCCATCAAAGCTTTTATCACGTTTTGTAAGCGACCTGAATTCCATCTTCCTGCTTGTCCCTAAACTAACGGCCTCTAGGGTTGAAGACCGAAGCGTGCGGTATGTGGCTGAGGAAAACATTGAGCTCGTCCTGCCTCAGGTGACAGAGTTACCGCAGAGCCTGGTGGCCATTGCGGGTAAGCATTTTAAGCGATGGGATGAGGCAGCTCGAGCTTTTGTGAGTAATGTTCGGGATGAGTACCCAGATGATTAGATTTCTATAGTAACCTGTAACTTCTCGGAACAATGCAATACTGGGGCTGTATAGAAACTGGGATCCTATTGTTGATATCAAGATCTTATATATAAGTCCTGACTATAAGTTAGGAAGATGAGGTAAATAGGGATCTACGTAGAAGCCAGGAAAACAAGAAGAAAACATATAGCAACTCCATTAAAAAGGGACCTAGATGATGATGATGATGATGATGATGGATTCATTTGCCCGATATAGCTAGCTTTACATATATACTGCTATACAGGAGTGCTAACAGAACCAGTCCGTAACATAAAAGTGGCGAAAAACAACTCTTTCTTAGCAAAATCGTTTTCTTGGAATATCTCGCCTACGCGGGGCTTTCATGTGAAGGGCTATAGCCGAATTGATTCAATAGGACTAGGCCGATATACAGTTTATATTAATCTTGAACAAATGTACTCTATCTGCGGCGGCTAAGGTTTTTTGTATTATATAGTGTTAGAATAAGTGTGTGGAGACTCGCATTAATAGTTTATCCTTTTCCTGTATATTATAATTAGTTAAGCATACGCCCCCTAAATTGGTAGATTAAGCGTAATAGCAACGCAGATTTCTCCTGGATTCTAATTGGTTGGGTCCCCTCCTTATCCTAACAGTTATAAGCCTATATTGCCTTGTCTAAGACGATAAGCCACTTATTTTGTGTATTTAAAGCTATTTAGAGATAGCTTACCCTATATATAGTATTGTTGACGGTAAATATCCCCTAGATACCCCTAAATAGTTATCTTTAAATAGTTACCACTGAATTAATTTATCTATTAAAACGATAGATTTAATAAGTATCTCTGTCTAAAAAGGTGTTAAACTAAAAGAATTATATTAATAAAATAACTAGCTAGTAAAAGTTAAGAAATATATAACTGATTATAATATATAAAAGCACTATAATTTAAATATACTAAGTAGTTAGCATTTAAATCTTATCACTAAATTAATTAAATTAGAGTTCTTTAAACTTATTAATAATACTATAAAGAATAATATAGTATATAAAGACTAAAGAGATTATATAAATCTATATAAAATTAAAAATAATAAATAGTTATACTATATTTAAAAAATTACTAATATTAATTAATCTAATTAGCTATTTATTAATTATATTATTAAAAATCAGATATCTAAGTTATTAGGATAGATAACCTATTAGTTAGGTAAAAATAATATAGGGTAAAAATAATTATATCTAATTAAAATAGTAACTGATTCTTACAGAATCTAACTTAGAGATATCTAGGTGTTTTCTTTTTAATCTAAATTACTAAAGAGCCAATATTAATTTATTATTAATTTAAACTCTTAGTGATTAATAATATAGGTTCTATATTTAAAGCTTCTAGATTCCTATATAAAGTAATAACCTTAGAAATAGGGTTCTTCTATTCTATTTCTAACTTTTAATAATAACTATATCCCTTTTTATAGTAAATAATTTAGCTACTATATAATAAAAAAAATAAAAAACAACTCTTTCTTAGCAAAATTATTTTCTTAGAATATCTCGCTAATATAGGGCTTTTAGGCCTTAAGAACTTATTCAATTTTAAGCCATCCTTAGTGCTATCAATCAATCCTAATATTATTAAAATAGATTATAGCTATTATTAGTAATATATAAAATATATAAATACTACCTATTCTATTAAGAAAAAAATATATAGTAATCTCTAACTAACCTATAAATAAATATTACTAATATAGATAATATTACTTATAGTATATATTATATATTTACTAGAATTAAGAATAATAGCTTTTTAATTAATAACTATATTATTTACTTTATTTAAAAAGTTAAGTAGTATATACTAAATATCTATAAAGATAATATAATGATGATGATAATGATGATGAATTCTTATTCCTGTTATAGCTCGCTATAATATATACTGCTATACAGGAGTACTGCAGGCCTGCCCACAGTATAGAAGTGGTTAACCAGCCTATTCTATATAGTAAAGTATAGCAGAATCGAATTGATAAAGGAAATAGCAAAAAGAGAGTTAACTACCTACTGCCCACTAAGTCCCTATAGTCGCACCTTCTATCGAAAAGCATCACTAGCACTATGCTATTAATAGTATCTTTACTGCTATAGCTCTCCTACTGCCTCTTTTACCCTTAGATTACCTTTATTTATCCCTTAGTATTTATATATTAGTATCTATATACTATTTTTATACTATATTAGCTAATTCTATATTTACTAGTAATTAAAGGAGTATAAAAGATCTAGTTTTATCCTTTTATTTTATATATCCTTCACTTTTTATTATACTACTTTATTAATTATTTTTTTTCCCTTTTTTTTTACCTATAGCTATAGTATCTATTACTAGAAATTACTCTAAGATCTTTATTTTAATTATAAATTTAACTATTATTAGTGCTATAGTATACTATAATAATAGTTTATTATAGCTAAGATTAATAGCTATTTTTTATTTAAATAGGGTCTACTATATAGTTATTTATTTATTTATATACTAAAAATATATTATTAAAATATAATCTATAGTTTTATTAGCTAAATTATATTTATATTACCTAGTTTTTTAATAACTAATTTTTTTTAAATAAGCTACTAATCTAATATATTTAGTTTAAAACTATATTATAATTAATAATATTATTTTATATTAGTTAGACTAATAATCTAGTATCTTTTTTATTAGTATTTTAATTAGTTACTTTATTAGCTATCTAGTCTTCTTTTTTATTTATTAGTCTTTTTATATATTATTTATCTCTTTTTAGATATAGTATTTAGTTACTACAGTAAAAAAGATATATTAGTTCTAAGAGTTTTAAGGGTTAAAGTGCTCTTAAATAGCTTTTTTAGTATACTAATTAGCTAGTTTATTCTTAGCTACTTTTTAATAAATAAGAATCTACTAAAACTAATACTGTATCTTTTATATATTTAGCTATTAAAGTAGGTTATAGTAGCTAGTAAAGTAGATCTACTTAAAAGGTATCTAAGGCCAATAAAGGGCCTATAAGGCTATTTAGCTATTAAAAAAGATAACTAATCTATATATAAGCTAGTTAATTAGTATAACTACTAAGTAGTCTAGGGCAATCTAGAGGCCTATCTTAATAGTATATAGTTTAGCTATATAGACTATAGTAATATCTTTAGTTCCTATCTAGCTATAAATATAATATTAGCTAATATTAATTACTATTATAACACTGATTTAGCTTTTATAGCTGCTACTGTTAGTAAAGATTATTAATAGTTATTTATATAAACCTATTATAATAATATTATTATATTTTTTTACTGCTATCTTTCTGCTATTAATAAATACCTTTAGTAGTATTTACTAAAGCACCTAGATAAATACCTTTTAGCTCTCCTAGTTTCTGCTTATCAGTATTAAATCTAAAAGAGCCTTAAAGTATCTATTACTAAAGGGTCAGAAATAGAATAGGAGAACCCTATTTCCAAGATTATTACCCTATATAGAAGCCTAGAGGTATTAAACCTAGAATCTATATTATTAGTTACTAAGAGTTTAAATTAATAATAAATTGATATTAACTTTTTAATAATTTAGATTAAAAAGAAAAACCCCTAGATATCTCTAAATTAGATTCTATAAGAATCAGTTACTATCTTAATTAAATATAAAGATCCTTTATTTTATATTATCTTTATCTAGTTAATAGATTATCTATCTTAATAATTTAGATATTTAATTTTTAATAATTTCTAATTTTTCTTTTTTTAGTTATTTAAAGATAATTATAGTACTTTAAACTTAATTAAGGACTTTTTTAAAGATTATATATCTTTAAATAAGGACTTTTATATAGAAAAAAACCTTTTTTAAATCTCTAATAATTTAAAATTAAAATCCTATAGAATTATATTTTAAAAAAATAAATAATATTTAGATTAATATAAAATTAAATAAGATTTAAATAAAAATTATAAAATATAAATAATTATTTTAATTATAATAAAATTTTAAATAGTTATAAAAAGAGTTAATAGAAAAAAAGATTAATTTTTAAAAATAATTTATATCTAAATTAGTATTAAATTATTATAAAAATAAATATATTTTATTTATAGATTAGTAAAAAAAAAGATATTCTTTTCTAAAATATTAATATTTTTAATATTTATTTTATTTTTTAATAATATTAAATTTAGTTTATTAATATATAAATCTTATTTTATAAAAGCTAAAAATAATATTTTATTAATAAAAAAAATTATTATAGAACTAGATTATTTAGATTATATCTATTATAATTAGTAATATTAAAAAATAGATAATAAAATACTTAAATAGGCTAAAAATAGCTAAAATTTATAAAAAGAATTTAAAAATTAGACTTTTATATTTATTAAGAATACTATCTTTTTAAAAACTAAAACTATATAGAAATTTATATTAGTTTAATAGTAATTTAAATAAGATCTAAAAAAATTTTATTTTTATTTTAATATTTTAGAGTATTATTTTCTAAAAACTTTTAAAAAAAATATATATATATATATATTTTTTATAAAACTCTATAATCTATTATAAAACTATATTTAAAAATATATATTATAACTCTTTTAAATATAATAAAAAATAGTATTTATTATATATTAATATTAGAGTTTTATAAATAATATAAAATATAGATAAAACTATAATAAATTAATACTATATTAGTAGTTTAACTATATTAAAAGTAATTTATATTATATTAATTTTTTTTATTTTTTATAATTATTTTATAAAAAGCTATAATTTTTTTAATAAAGATTTTTTTAGTACTAAAACTAACTAAGATCTTTTTATTAATAAAAAAATACCTATTAATAAAAAAGTAAAATAAATATAATTAACTAACTCTATTTTTAAAATTATATTTATAAAAAACCTATAAATTATATATAAAACCCTATTTAAACTATTATAGTCTAAATAAAAAATAAAATTAATATTATATCTATAAAAGTATTAAATATTACTTTTTAGATTATTTAAAAAATAAAAAAGCTATAATTTAATTCCTTTAGTAAAAAGATAATAAATTATTAAAAAACTAAATTAGTAAAATATTAAAAAATAATAATAAGCTAGAGTAATATCTATAATTTCTATTTAATAGTTTTTAATAAATACTACTATATAACTTTATATTTTAATTATTATTTAAAATACTTTTAAAATATATATAGATTTTAATATCTATAAAAAGACTAATTTAGTTAGCTAATAATTTATATAAAAATATAAATTTTAATAAATTAAATTTAATACTTTTAGAATCTTAAAAATCCTATAATCTTTTATATTTATATATAAAATATAGAGAATCTTTATTATATTAATAGATAGTAAAAAGACTAGAAAGTTATTTATTTAATTTTATATTATAATTAATTAAAATCTAAAATTTAAAAATAGCTTTATTTTATTTTCTTAGACTATTTTTAATAATTATTAAATATATTTATTTTTATAAAAAAAGAATTAGTAGTTTAAATAATCTATATTCTCTTTTTTTACTATATATAAATTTATAAAATCTTATTAAAACTATATATATATCTATATAGTTATTTAATTATTAAAAGAAATATAGCTATTTATTAATAATCTAAAATATATTTTAAATACTATTAAACTATCTTTAAAACTATATTAATTTACTAATTTTTTTTTTTTAAAAATCTAAAATTTTATTTTATAGTAAAAATACTAATTATATTATTAATTTTAATCTTAATAAAAATCTTTTATATAGACTAATTTATTTACTCTTTTAAACTAAATTAGTAAAACTCTACTAATATATTAATAAAAATCTTATATTTTATTATATTTAATATTTAATAAATCCTATAAATATTTTAATCTTATTTATTTTTAAAAAAGATAGTAATCTTTATTTATATATTAACTATTAGGGATTTAATAAAATTTTAGTTAAAAATTAATATTTTTTATTTTTTATTTTAAAAATCTTTAACTAACTTTTTAAAGTAAAATATTTTAGTAAAATTAATATTTAGAATATATATTTTTAAATTTAAATTAAAAAAAAATAATAAATAGAAAATAGCTTTTTATATTTAATATAGATATTTTAAATATATAGTAATATTATTTAAATTAACTAATATATTAGTAACTTTTTAAAATTATATCTATATAGTATTTTATAGATATCTTAATATCTTTATAATAATATATTTTAATAATATTTTAATCTTTTTAGTAAATTAAGACTTTTATATATAATATCTTTATAAAATTTTATAATAAATATAAAAAATAGAACTCTATATAAAATCTTTTAAATATATTTTTTATTAAAATTAAATAAAATTTTTTAGTTATATTATTAACTAAAAAGGTATTATAATAAATTTTTGATAAATTTCTATTATTAAATTATAATAGATTTTTTATTTTTTTTATAATATCTAAGTTTTTTTAGATTCTATAATTTTTATTAGTATTTTATTAAAAACTATTTTTTAATTATATTATTATTAATTTTATTATTAAAAAAAAATATAAAAAGAAAAAAATCCAAATTTATTTAGCTTAATAATACTAAAATAATAGTATTTTATAATTTTATTATTATTTTTAAAATAGCTTTTTTATTTTATTATTTTAACCTAAAAAAATAAATTTAATTAAAAATAGATATTTTTAACTATAGTATAGTTAATATAATATTTTAACTAAATAATAATAGAATTTACTATTTTATCGTATTTTAGTTATAGAAATTCTAAATAGCTAAATTTAATTATAGAATATTAGATTAAAAACTATTTATTATTATTTAGTTATTTAAACACTAATAATATTATCTAGAAAAGGTAAAATATAAAATTAATATCTTTTCTAATTATTTTAATCTATAAATATTTATAAAATAACTAAAACTAAATAGCTAGTAAATATAATAATATATATTTTTAAATTTATTTAAATTTATAATTTAGTACTAAAAAGGAAAAAAAACTTTATAGATATACTTTTATAAATTATTAATATAAATCTAAAAGATACTTTAAGTACTAAATTTCTAAATCTATTAAAAGATTATCTTATTATTAATTTAAAAAAAAATTAAATAGATATTATAATTAAATTAGTAAATATCTAAGATTTTATTATTAAAAAATCTTAGTTTAAAAAAGATTTTTTTAGCTTTTTATACTATAAATCTATAAAAAAAATAGAAAAGTAAAAATAGTTAACTAGACTATATAAAAAAAATTAGATTATAACTAATAAATTCTTTTATATTATATTTAAAATATATATATAAATAAATAAATTTATACTATAAAAGTAAATAAAAACTTAAAAATTTTAATCTTAAAAATCTAAAATAAAGATCTTAAAATTTAATATAAAAAAGCCACTATTTTAAAAACAAATTAAGAAAATAATTAATTAGACTATTAACTTTATAAATCTTTTATACTATAAATAATATTTATATATTTCTACTAATAAATAGTTTTAATAGAATTTACTTTTATTATATTATAATAACCTTTTTATAGATTATTTTAGCTAAAATTAAATAAAAGAACTTTTTAAATAAAAATTTTACTAAATAAACTTTTACTAAGATATTATAAAATATATTAAAAACTATATAATTTACTAAGAAATAATTATTTTATAATATTAACTATATAGTAAACTTAAATCTTTACTAATTCTATATTAACTTTAGTCTAAATTATTTATAGATTTTATTATAAGATTATTAACTATTTATTTTAAAAACTAATTTATAGATTTAATTTTTATTATTATTAATAGATTTATAAAAATATATTTTTTTTCTTTATTTTAATATTAATTAATTCTACTAAATTTATAGAATTATTCTATAATAAAATTAAATTAAAATCTAAACTATTTAATAATATTATATCTAATAAAGAATTAATTTTTATTAATAAATTCTAATTAATCTTAGTATAGATAATATATATAAAATAATAATTATTAACTATATTTTATTTATAAATAGATAGATAAACTAAATATATAAATTAAACTTTTAAAAAATACTTTTAATATTTTATTAATAAATAATAGATAATATAGCTAAATTTACTCTATTTTATAGAATTTATATATAATAATACTATTAATATTATTATAGAGAAAACCCTATTTAATCTTTTATATAGCTATTTATTAGATTTTTAATTATAAATTAAAGCTAATCTATATCTAAAAAAGATCTTAACTATAATAGTATAAATAGAAAAACTAAAAATTCTTAAAAAAGAATTAGCTAAATTATAGAAAAAATTAAATAAATCCTAAATAAAATAATATAATTTATAATATAAATCTATATAATTTAAAAAATAAAATCTAGTAATATTATCTATATATAATCTAAAACTAAAACTTTTTTTTAAAAAGCTAAATTTATAATTTATTAGATTTTTTAAAATCTTAATAGTAGTAAAATTATAAATATATTAGTTAATACTACTAGAATAATATATATAAATCTATAATATCTTCTATATATCTCTTTTAAAACTATAAAAAAAAGAATTAATACTAAATCTTTACTAATATTAGAATTAGCTAATAATAAAAAATAGAAAGTTAAAAAAATTTATAATAAAAAATTTATTAATAAAGATCACTATTTTCTAGTTAAATAAATAGAATAACTATTAAAATATAACTAATAGATTATATATAAAAATATAAAGAATATCTAAACTATAATTAATAAATTTAAAAAAAATAGAAAAAGTAAAAAGATTAATTTAATATAAACTAAATTAAAAATTATATAAAAAAAACTATAACTAAAGCCTATAAAATAATATTAAATCCTTATAAGATTAATAATAGAAAAAGCTAATAAAATTTTAATTAGTTTTAAATATTTAATTAAAAAATAGTTATCTTTTTATTTTTATCTAAAGTATCTATTTTATAGATAATTTCTATAATTACTTTATAAAAGTAAATTTTAGTAATTATTTAAAATATATAACTATTATCTATAAATATAATTTAATACTAAATTAATAATTTATTTTAAAATAAACTAAAGATTAAATTTTAATAAAAAATTTAAAAAAGTAATTTATTTAGTTAAAAATCACTAATATTTTTATTAAATAGTCTATAAATTATTAGTAAATTACTATTAAACCTTTAAAAAATAATTAAAAAATCTTTATTAAAGAAATTTAAACTTAAATAGCTAAAAACCTATAAATAGATTAATAAAAAATAATTAAAGATATAAAAATCTTATATAATTTTTTAATAGCTAAAACTATATAAAGCTAAATATTATCTAGTTAAATATTTTAATTAAGAATCTCTACTAAATTACTATTAAAAAAATAAAAAAAATCTTAAAATATATCTATTAACTAAATTAACTTTATTAAATTAATAATATTCTTAATAATTCTACTTAGAATTTAATCTATATTAAAAATATACTATTTCTAAATTATTATAAAAAATTTATTAAATTATATATAGTATTCTTTATTAAATAAAATATATATATTTAAGAATTTAGTATATTAAATATATAGTTTATTTAAAGTAGTTTAATACTATTTTAGCTATTTTTAACTAACTAAAAATAAAAACTATATTAATTAAACTAAATAATATAAATTTAATTATATACTAAGTAAATTAGTAATAAAAAGATACTAATTAGCCTATAAAATAAAGAAAAAAATAAAAAAATAAAAGATAAAATAAAATTTCTTTTAGATATTTTAAAAACTTAATTAGTATCTTAATTTAATAAAAAAAAAACTTTTAAATTAATAAAAAAATATTTTAAAAATATAAAAAGTAAATAAAGATATAATTTTAAAAAGTTAAAAAAAAAGTTTTAAAAAATATAGTATCTTTTATTTTTACTATAAAACTAGCTAAAAATACTTAAATATTTTAATAACTAATTAAAATAAACTTAAATTAGAAACTATAAAGCCTTAATAAACTATTTAGATATTTTTATATTATTACTAATAAAATAATATTATATTACTATATTTTATAGATAAACTAGGAACTAAATCTAAAAAATTATTTTTAATTAGCTATAGTTTTTTTATCTATAACTATTTTATTCTTAATATTATAAAAAAATAACTAAATTATATAATATTATAAAATATAACTATTATTATTTAAATATAAATATAAATTAAAATATATTAGTATAATTAGTTTATTTAAATAAGTAAATATTTTCTATTAATAAATATTTATATATTAATAATATTTATCTTAATAAGTTTATTTAATTTATTAATAAAACTGTTCTAAATTATATTTATTAATATATTTATATAACTTTTATTTTTTAGTTTTAATAGTTTATATTCTAATATATATATAGTCTATACTATACTAAAATTAACTTTCAAAGAGACACTATTTATTTCTATATTTATAATAACTATTAGTTTAAAAGTAAATAATATAGAAAAGACTACTATTATAAAGATCTATATATATTTATCTATAATATCTATAGTTAATTTTAATAATAATATAAAAATATATATATTAGCTAATATTCTAATTAGTGTCTATTTAGATTAATTTATAATTTATTTTTAAACTAAAAAAATATTTATAGTATAGTATAAGGACTTTTTAAAATAGTAATTATAATATAAAATAAAATCTTTTAAATCTATTTTATATATTATTATTAATATTACTAAAGGAACTACTCTTTATATAGTTATAATAAAATAACTTAAATATCTTTAGTAAAAATAATATTATAAATTAATAGTAACTAAAAAAGTACTATAAAATATAATAATTAAAAGATTAATATAAAAGGGTTAAAGAAAATATAGTAAATTAATAATTTTTATACTACTTTTTTTTTATTTATATACTCCATTTTATAACCTTTAGTTATTTTTTTATTATATAGTAACTAAGCTATTTAATATAGAAGGGGATATAGTTATTACTAAAAGGTTAGAAATAGAATAAAAGAACCCTATTTTTAAGATTATTACCCTATATAGAAATCTAAAAATGTTAAATCTAGAATCTATATTATTAGTCACTAAGAGTTTAAATTAATAATAAATTAATATTAACTCTTTAGTAATTTAGATTAGAGAGAAAAACCCCTAGATATCTCTAAGTTAGATTCTATAAGAATCAGTTACTATCTTAATCAGATATAAAGATCCTTCACCCTATATTATCTCTACCTAGCCAATAGATTATCTATCCTGATAATTTAGATATCTGGTTCTTAATAGTATCTATTTATCTTCTAGGCTTATACTTTTATTAGTGTCTATCTACTCTAAAAATAATTATTTTCTTAGTACTATTTAGCTATTATTAGGAGTATAGTAAATATTAGTCTAGTATATAGTTAAACTATAGCTTTTTTAACTAGTTAGTTTATTTAAATAGTAATTAGTGATAAATATAGCTTAATATTAAAAATCTTTACTACTATAGTCCTAAATACTCTACTAATTAAATATACTATTTATTTTTAAATAGAGATAAATAGCTTATAAATTAAGTTATAGATAATTTTATTAATTAAAAGAGGCTAGAACTATACTAATATACTATATAGTATTTATAGTATAACTACTATTAAGTAGATCTAATATATTACTAATAGTGATATATCTTAGATAGACCTAGCTAGGCTATATAGGGCCTAAAAGGAGATATTTATTTTAGCTACTATCTTCTTATAATAATAATAAAAGGTTAGCTTTAGATTAAACTAGAAGCTAAGATATTACTTTACTATCCTAATTAGTTAGATAACTATACTATTAAATAGCTATAGCTTTATATAGTAAAGATAGTTTTTCTCTATATTAATAAAATAGATTAAACTATATTTTTTAGGGTTAAAAACTAATATATATTAGTTTATCTAGAGGTTTACTTTCCTATATACTATATATAGCTTAGTATTAGTCTCTTATTTACTATCTCTTACTATAATAAAATATATATTATTTACTTAGCTATTAATAACTACTTTATTTAGATAGTCCTTAATTAAATTAATATTATAAATTAGATAAAAAATAAATAAGATAAATAAGCCTTATAGAATATCTATAAATATAAGAATCTAGCTAAATATCTTTTTTAGTATATAAATATAAATACTATAATTTAATAAAAATATCTATATTTAAGGTTTTAGGGCTCTTAATTAGTATTTTTTTAGGTTATAAATAAGCTATATATAGGAGATATTATTATAGGTACTAGAGATATTAAGTATAAATATTAATACTATTAATTTCCTTTATCCCTATATAGTCTTAATATAGTTAATAATATTATAGATAGTATAGTTAGTTAAAATTCTATAGTAGTTACTAAAATAAGTTTTAAGTAGTAAACTATACTATTTAATAGTATAGCTAATTTAGTATATAATAATTAATTTAAAGAACTTACTAAATATATTAAATAGTGCTATAAACTAATATAATTTAGCTAATTAAAAGTCTTACTCTTCTTTTTTTTATAGTATAACTATAATTAAACACTAAAAATATAATAGATTATATCTAATATATATATAAATATTAAATAGCTAGATAAATATATCTTTAATAACTAAGATTATAATTAGCTTATACTATAGGGAGTTTAGATAGGAGTTATCTCTTAGTATTTTATCTACTAATACTATATATACTATTTTTTTAATCTTATATAGTTTAATTAGGGGTATATTTACTATTTTTAGATAGTTAAATCTATTAATATTAACTAGATTTATATTTAGTGATTATAGGAAAAAAGCCTTCCTAAATATATCTACTTTCTCTTTAACTATCTCTATAAATATACTAACTATCTTAATTAAAGAAATAATACTATATTTATAAATATTTAACTTACTTTTTATCTATTTAAATAAGCACTATATATTTACTAAACTAGCTTTAATTACTTATTATATTTACTATTAATATATATAAGCTATCTATCTTTTTATAAGATATACTTTAATATTATAGATAAATATATATTGTTTCTATATATATTAAGAGTATATATTTAAGAAGATATATTAAAGATAGTATACTAGCTTATAAGTTTTTTTATAGTTTTTATTAAAATTAAGATTTAATTATATTAATAGTTTTATCTAGGATATTAATTCTTTTACTATAGTATTAATTATTTATAGTAGGCCTATACTCTTTACTTCTATATATATTTTATCTATTTTTACTAGATTATAGCTAATCTAATAGGTTTTAATAAATTTAATAAATATTTTTTAATTAATAATATCTTAGTTCTATTATTTTAGCTATTTAAACTAAGATATAGTGATATTAAGCTTAGTATATATTAAGAAATAATCTAAAAAGTATTTTATATTATTAGCTTATTTATAATAAATTAATCTATCTATAAGACTAAAATTAATTAATATAAGGTTAATTATTAATAAATATTAGTTTTTTTATTAGATAATTTAGCTTTTTTTTATAGTTAAATGTAAACTAAATTTATCTATTATTTATAGTAAATCCTCTATTTTTTTATTAATACTAATACTAATACTACTTTATACTAGATAATATATATTTATATTATTAATAATAATATATTTATTTAGCTATTAATAAAGTAGTTTTTATTAAATTAAAAGAACTATATTAGTATTAGATTAGTTATATATATTATAAATAAATAGAGGTAAATCCTTTTTTTACTAGATTTTTAGGATCTAATAGTTAAATAAAATCTATTAATATAATTATTTAGTAAGGTTAATCTTCTTTAAAACTAAAAAATATACCTTTAGTAAAATATTTAATAATAACTTAAAATAAATTAGCTAAAATATTGCTATTATTAGTTAATATATAGTAAATATATTTATATTTCTTTATAGCTTTTATATTATTACTATATCTATTTTTAATATCTTTCTATTTTTTAAAAATATAGCTATTATTAGCTATACTTTATATATATTATATTAAAAGATTTTAAAGTAATTTATTAATAATTATTATTTTTTAATATAGAGTAATACTCTTTATTATCTAGGTTTTTTATATTAATTATATTACTAATAAATATTAAAAAAGAGTATAGTAGTAATAGTAGTAGCTATATTATTTACTTTTAGGGCTTATAGATTTTTAGTTTAATAATAGTTTATTAGTATTCTAGGTTTATTAGATTAAAAAAAAGATTTATTAGTTCTAGTATATTATTAATAGTAGTAAACTATATTATAGGGTTTTCTTAGGTTATTTCTTTATTTATCTTAATAGTTAATAGATCTTTTTAAAGGTTATTATTATCTAACTATTTATCTATAACTTTAGTTTTAGTCCTATATTATTTATTAGTAGTCTAATTATATACTATTTTATTACTTTAGCTAATATTTTAGCTAATAGCTAATATAGTTTAAATATATTTTACTAATATTAATATAGTATTTTTAGATTTATTCTTTAAATCTTTAGGATAATCTATTTTATATTTTAGTTTAATAAAATCTACTAAAAAAGTAAACTAAAAGGGTATAATAATATATAGTTTATATACTAAAATATAAATTAATATATCTAAATCTATTTTAGTAATCTATAAAATTTATAGAGGATACTAAGTTTATTATTAAAAAAGAGGGTATATCTAAAAAAATACTTAAAGGGCAGTAATACTATTATTTATAGTTTTTTAGTTACTATAAAGATAAAATAAAATCTAGTAAAAAGATAGGCTTTTAGCTAATATCTTTTTTATTTTTACTATAATCCTTTATTTAATTTTATACTTTTAGTTTATTAAATAATATCTTTTACTATAGTTAGTATATTTAATTAAAATAGTTTAGTTTTTATAAATAAAATACTCTTAAATTAGATATTTTATTATATAGTAGCTATATTTAAATAGATTTAAATAGTATAAATAAATATACTTTAGTTTCTAGTATTTCTAGTATATCTTTAATTAACCTTTATAGTAAAAATAGATTATTTAGTAGATTTCTGTTTTCTAGATTATATCTATAAAAATAGCTTAGTTAGCTATAACTAGACTATTAAACTTAATAATAAAAAAGCTATATTTTTATTAATATATAAACTATATTAACTAGCCTAAATATATAATATATATATTTATATTTATACTATATATCTAGATATAAGAGTTTTAATAGAATAGTTCTCTTATAATATCTTTTATTATTTTTAAAATAAACTTAATTATCTAGATAAATATACTATAAATAACTACTTTTTATATTAGCTACTAGATTATATAGCTAATACTAAATATTTTTAGCTAACTAATATACTTTTATAGTAGTTTTACACTAATAGTAGTATTTACTACTATAACTATATCCTTTAAAGGTAGTTTTTAAATTATAATAAATTAAATATTACTAGCTAGCACTATAGAGTTTTTTTATTTAGCTACTATTATTTTTTATCTTTTTATCTAGTTAATTAGCTTTTTTAGGGTTTTAGTATATATCTATTTTTTAGATATATTAATCTTAATTACTATTTTATAGTCTTTTTATAGTTTAATATTATTTATTTTAAAAAATAATATATTTTTATTATAGTTAATTAAAACTATAGCTATAACTAAACTTTATTACTATTTATAAATATAAAAGTTATACTAGAAATTAATAGAATTAGTTAAAGTTATAGTATTTATACTAGATATACTTAATACTACTATTTTAATATATTCTATATACTAGTTTAGTTAATTAAAAAAATTAGATAACCTTAGCTATATTAGTGGTATTACTTTATTAGGTACTTATTATATACTGCTAGACCTAGTTAATAAAACTAATAATAACCTTATTAAGGTGTAAGCCTAAGTTTTTAATATAGATTAGGACGACCTATATACTGTATACTAGTTCTTTTATTATGATAGTACTAGGTTAGTGGTGTGGTTGTGGGGCTATAGGTTTTGTATCTCTCTTGGGAGGCAGTTTTTGTGTATTTGCACCTATAGCTACAATTGCAGCTATCCTAACCTATAAACTAGGTATCAGACGAAAGCTCTCGTTGTTATAGGTAATTTAAGCTCTTTAACGAGGTCGTAGGACCTTTAGTTGTTAAGATATCGCAAGAATTTGATTCTGCCAAGAAAGAGTTGTTTTTTCTATAAAGATAATATAGGATTAATACTATAAATATATAAAACTTTAAAAAATATCTCTAAAGTAATTTTATAGCTTAGTTATTAAATAGAAACTATTAAAAAATTAATTAAATTAGCTTTTTAAATAAATATTTTTTAATCTAATTTAACTAGATTTTTAATAATTTTCTAAAATATTATACTATATATATAAAATTAGTAATAATAAATCTCTTTAAATAGTCTAGTATTTTTTTTAAAATATTAATATATCTTTTTTTAGTATTAATAATATTAAATTTTAAAAAGATTAAAAAATTATTATTAAAATTAAAAATAATAATATTTAGTAAAAATTATAAAAAATTAATAGTAAAGTAACTAATAAAAACTATAAAAAGAGTATATAAATTAGTTATTAAATAAAAGAATTTTACTATTTTTATTAAAAAGATATAATTTAAAATAACTAAATAACTATTTTTTAAAAATATCATAATAATTATTAATTCTACTATTAATACTAATCTTTTTTATAAATATAATAAATAGTTAAAAATATTTAGTTTTAAAACCTATATATAAATATTAATATAAAATATAATAGTATATAAAATATTTATATATTTAATAAAACTAAGTATTAAACTAATATTAGATTTAATTAAAGATTTAATTTATTAAAATATATTATTTTAAAAAGGATAGGATAATATTAGTATTATTTATATTAAATAGCTAGTTTATTTAAAAAAAAGTGCTAAAAAATTTAATTATAGTTAAATTTATTTTTTTAATTATAATTAATTAAACTATTTAGTAAAATACTTTTTAAAAGTATTAAATCTACTAAATAATATATCTATACTATAAAAGCTAATTAAGACTATATATAAAATACTAAAAACTAAAATATATATAATCTTAGTATTTTTATTTAGTTAAATATAGTTATTATATAAATAACTATTTAATTTAAAAGTATTTATTTATTAAAGGCTAAATAATTCTTACTAAATATATTAATTATAGTAAAAGCTATTAATCTAATTTTAATTTATATAAGATATATTAAAAAGTAATAAAATAGATAAAAAAAGCCCTTTTTAACTATCTTTTTTATTATTATATATTACTATACTTTTATTAATAAATAATATAGTTAGTATAGTAATAAATAAAGATTTTTATTATTAATTTTTTAATATCAATTTTAGTAATATTTAAAATATAAATAGTGCTTTAGGTATTTATATATAGCTATTATTAAAAAAATATAGTAAGCTATTAAAAAAAGACCTTAAAGTCTTTAAAAGCTATTAAGATAAACTAAGAATAGATCAAATACTTATAAATATAGAATTATATTTTAAATATCTATCTATCTTCTAGGCTTATACTTCTATTAATATCTATTTACTTTGAAGATAATTATTTTCTTAGTACTATTTAGCTATTATTAGTAATATAGTAAATACTAGGCTAATATATAGTTAAATTACTACTTTTTTAACTAATTAATTTATCTAAAAAATAATTAAAGGTAAATATAGTTTAATATTAAAGGCTTTTACTATAATAGTCTTAAATACTGTATTAATTAAATATACTATTTACTTTTAGATAAAAATAAATAGTTTATAGATTAAATTATAGATAGTTTTATTAATTAAAAAAGGCTAAAACTATATTAATATTTGTTAGATTAGAGAATTCCTATCAGGAATATCTATTTACCTAATTCTAATCTAACCAGGATTTAAACTAGAAACCTTTCCCTTTTCTACCTATTTTTCTAGGTATCTATTCTTTCTGTCTTTCTATTCTACTTAATTAATATCTAAAAGATAACCCTTCTTCTATTTAGACTATTGTTACAGACCCTGCTGCGACTAGCAAGATAGTACAGGGTGAAGGAGACATAGATGCCAATCAGCCTTGGAAGTAGCCTCGGTATTGCGAACCAATCAGGCTACTGGGTCATATAATATAGTATAAGGGTATAGAGGTATAGTGGTATAAAATACTAAGATGTATCTACTACCTATGCTGTCTACAACTGCTACTATAGGAAAGGACTAGATATATAAAGATGCTTATTTACTAGTATATATTTAGTTCTTCGCGTTTAATTACTTAAGTTACTTAGGACAATCTCCTTATTATTACTTAGAATAACTAGATTAGAATATAATTTATTCTTATTAACTTTATATTATTAATACCCCTAATAATATTTAATAACCCTAAAAGCTTATTTAGTGATACTAATCTCTAAGTAACTAACTTAGTTAGCACCCTTAATCAATATACCTTTTAAGATAAGCACTTTAGGGACTTTAAGCCTATATAAGGCTAAAGCAGTAGTAGTAATAAGAGATAGGTAAGCTTAAAAGGACTATAGCTACTAAGAGAAATATCACTTTTAAGGCAGTAAGGCTAATATAGCAGTGGATAATTAGCCAATATATAATATATTAAATGCTAGTTTAAGGATTTAACTAAAGTTAAAAGAAAAAAAATAAAATATTAATACTCTATTACAAACTGCTAAGTATAACTATAGTAAAGAATAGTAGTATTAATATAAATAGATAGAGCTAGTAGTGACTACCTTTTACTAATACTAAATTAATAGATATAGTCTTATAATTATAAGAGTAATTAGTGTAAAGATTAGCTCTATCTATAAAACTGCTAAAGCCAGATTTCTTTTATAGTGATTAAGCTAAGCTATAAATATTCTTTACTTAGATAGATATACAGTTATATATTATTAACTATATAGCTAAAGCTAATAAGGTGATCTATATATCTATCTATCTATAAAGATAAACTTTTAAATAGTTTAAACTATATATCTAAGAATTCAATAAAAAGCCTATAGCTAACTAGGGCGATATAATAAAAGAAATCTTTATAGTATACTAAATCTTTAAAAAGAAACTTAAATAGATATTTAGAGATATTAATACTTAGTAGATAGTTAAAAGAAGACTTAAATAAATCTAATAAACTAGCTTAGTAAGTATCTATATTGCTAAATTCTAGTAGATTATCTTATATCTAGATTATAATAACAATATATATATTTAGTTATTTAAATAAGGTCTTAAAGAAGAAGTTAAAGATAAGTTAATATAAATTAACTAACCTACTAAACTTTTAAAGATAATTAAAATTATAGTTAAATTCAATAACTAACTATATAAATAAAAGCTTTAATAAAGTAAAGTATAATATAGTGGCTAATACTAGAATAATAAATACTACTACTGTAAGGGTAAATAAAGACTAAAGTAGTCTAAAAAGATATATAGCGATCTTTATAGACTATAACTAATAAAACTTAATATAGTGAGACTCTTTACTAAAGAATAGAAATAGTAAAAAGATAAAAAGCTATATTTTAACTATAGTAAAGTGGGCTATATAGTAAAAAAGTGCTAAAATAAGTAAAATAATAGTAAAAAGCTATAATAGATCTATACTATCTAAAAGAGAGGAGTATATAATATAACTAAAACTATAAAAACTAAGATACTTTATATAATATAAAATAATCTAAATTAAGGATTTAATACTAGATAGAATCTAGGATAGGACCTAAAGCTAATATATAGACTATTAAAAGGATATACTATAGAAGTGTAAAAGGCACTTAACCAGATCTATAAAGGCTCTAAAATAAGAGTAAAGAAAGCTAGTTAGGCTACTTAAATACTAGGAGCTATCTATAAATAATAAGATACCACTAAGATAGTAAATAAATAAATCTAAAGGTTATAAAAGACCTTAGATAAGGTATAGAAGCTAAGAATTAAATAAATAATACTAAATAACTAAAAGTAACTAGAGGCTATAATTAAAAAAGATTAGGTAAACTAATATTAAATTTAAAAAGAATTATAATAAAATAACACTAAACTAATAAATAAATATACCCAGAGATTTATAAAGAACCTAAATATAATTAAAAAAGGCCTTAATAAGATTAAAAGTCTATACTAAGAATTAGGAGTAATAGATAATAATAATCTTAGAGGCAAAGAACTGCTATAATTTAATAATAATAAAATCAAAAAATATATTAATAAAATTAAAGAAATACACTAATAATAAGTAAAAGATATAGATTACTTAAAGACCCTAATATAGAAGGATATTAGTATTATTGACTTTAAATAATATAATAAAAAATAAAAGGCTAAACTAGCCTATAAAAAAGTTAAAGAGTATATTAGTATCTTCAAATAACTTAATAAACTATTAGACAAAGAAGCTAAACTATAAAAGCTCTAAGCTACTAATAAAATACTAAATAGTAGATAAACTATATCTAAAGATAATAATAATTATAATACTAAAGATAAATAAATAATATAGCTAAAGTATAAAAACTTACTATAGCTATACTCTAGATATAAATAAGAGATAGAGACCTAAAAAAAGATAGGCTTTAAAACCTTAGTTAACTTATAGCTTAAAAAATATAATAAATAGGAATAGTATCTATAGATTAACCTAAAAGAAATAGAAGTAAGTTAAGATTAAGTCTAAAATAACTATTAGATAACTAACTCCTAAAAGCTATTAGAAAAAGAATCTAAAAGATAGAGAATAGATATCTTAAAGACACTAACTAAAATACTAAGAACCTTAGAGATTCTAGAAACTCTACTATTTTAAAAAACCAATAAAGTGCTTTTAATACCTTAAAAATCCCTTAGAAATAATAGTAATCTAGAAACTTAATAGGAGTATCTTAATTAAAATAATAGTCTTAAAAGATAGTTAGCTAAAAGAGACCTATAAAAGGCTCTATATAATAAATATAATAATATAGATAAAGACTAGCTAATATTATATATTAAGGATATAGAAGGAATATATCTATATTACTAGAAAGATTATATTTATATTAGATATATATAATATCTAGATTATACCTTTAAAGCTATAATTAGTTATTATAATAAACTATATATAATATATATAATTAGAAAATTAGATTATAAAAGAATTAACCTAAAACTACTATAATATATATAATAACTATATTAAAAGAAATAGTAATAACTAATAGTAACTATATAAAAAAGATATTTAAAAATATAAGCTTTTATAGTATTTCTTAACAGTAATAGAATTCTAGCTTAAATTATAATTAACTTTAAAGTAATAAGTAATTTTATAAACCTATAATTTATTATAGAATAATAAGTCCTAAAGATTTAGAAGAATTAAGTTATATCTATTCTTAGACTATATAGTTAGAAGTTAGGGCCTAGAATTACCCACTATATAGAATAGCTATAAATAATTATTAACAATTATTTTAAATATATTTACTTTAATATTATTAAATTAGGTTAATATAATATAATAATTAGAGTGCTATAGTTAAAATAGTATAATTTTAGAATTAATTAGTAATAAAATAATATCTACTTTAAGAACTATAATTATAAATTAACTAAAAAGAGATAAGTTAAAAGAGATTTATTAAGTAATAAAGGGCCTAATTCCTAGGAGATAAATATCTATTATAATTTATATAAATATAAAGCTAAATAGAGTTAATAGCCTAAAAGGAAGATATTATAAAAGACTATAGATATTAGTATTATAGTAATAGTTAAATAGTTACTAAAGATAATAGATAATAAGCTAAAAGAATATATTATAGTGAACTATAAATTAAAATCCCTCTATATAACTAAAAAAGAAATATAGATACCTAAGGAGTACTATAAATACTAAGATATATTTAAACTACTAAAAGATAGTAAATTACTAAAATATAGTTTATTTAACTATAAAATTAGGATTAAAAAAAAAAGAGCTTATATTTTAACTAATTTACTAATTATTAATATTTAAATCAGAGATATTATAAATATATATTAATAAGAATCTAAAAAAAGGTTATATCCAGAAATTAATATTATTAACTAGATATTTTATTATCTTTATTAAGAAAAAGGATAGAAGTTTATACCTTTATATAGATTATTAATAATTAAATTTAATTACTATTAAAGACTAATATCTATTACTTTTAATTAGAGAGATCTAAGATTAGATCTAAAGAGCTAACTACTTTATAAAATATAATATTATAAATATATATAATTAACTATAGATTAAAAAAGGCGATAAGTAAAAAATAGCCTTTTATATAAAATATAAATACTTTAAATATATAGTTATACTATTTAAGCTAACTAATATATTTATAATATTCCAGTGATTTATCTTTACTATACTAAAAAAATATCTAGATATTTTTATAGTTATCTATCTTAATAATATTCTAGTGTTTTCTAAGATAATAAAAGAATATATTAAATATAATAAGAAAGTTCTTTAAAAGCTTTAAAAAGCTAAAGTAACTTTTAAGCTAAAAAAATATAAATTCTATATCTAAAAAACTAGGTTTCTTAGATATATAATTAGCAATAAAAGATTTAGTATAGAAGAAGAAAAAGTATATAGTATTTTAGAATAGCTAATACTAAAGAGCCTTAAAGAAGTTTAATAGTTTGTAGGACTTTATAACTACTATTAAGATAGTATCTATAATTTTAGAAAAGTTATAGTTAGATTTAATAAGATAATAAAAAAATAAAACTATTAGGAATAAAATAATAAAATATAAGAAATATTTAATAACTTAAAGTAGTTATTTATAGACTAAATAATACTAGCAGTATTTAACTTAGAAAAACTAATAAAGAATTATTAGCTATAGTATTAGTATTTAAAGTCTAGAGACTATACCTAGAGGGAGTAAAATATACTATAACTATAAAATTAGATTATAAGAATCTAATATTTTTTATAACTATAAAGGAACTTATTTATAGATAGATAAGATAGGCTAAAATTCTTTTATAGTATAATTATAAAATTAAATACTATAATAGAAAAAGTAATAGTTAGGTAAATACTTTAAATTAATAACTAGACTATAAAGAAGGGACTAAAGAAATAATATTTATAATTTTAAAGATAGATAATAAAGGAAATCTTATATATAATTACTAAATCCTATTAGTAACTAATAAAGCTATTAATAATAAGTGGATTAAGAAGATTAAATAAGCTACTAAAAATAACACAAAAATATAAAAAATCCTAGATATAGATCTAGATAATATAATTAGAAAATAAAGAGATAGATTAATCTATATACCTTAACTATTAAGAAAAAAAGTTATTTAATAATATTATAATTTACCTATTTATAGATATATAAGAATTAAAAAGATATTAGAATATATTTTATATAATTACTACTTTCTAAATATATATTAGAAGATTTAACAGTATATTATAGTATATAATATTTATTAAAAAGATAAAATAGCTAGATATATACTATATAGAGAAATATAAAATAGTAAAGTACTAAAGTATCTTTAAGAGTAGATTACTATAGATTTTATCACTAAGCTACTAGAATCCTAAAGAAATAATATAATTATAGTTATTGTGGATAAATTAACTAAATATATATATATAATTCTAATAACTAAGAAAATTATAGTAGAAGAGATAGTAAATATCTTTCTATAATATATTTTTATAAACTATAGAACTTTAAAGAAAATTATATTAGATAAAGATAAACTATTTACTAGTAATATATAGAAATTATTTATAGATTAGATTAGTATTAATTATAGACTTTTAATAGCCTATTATCTATAAATAAATAGATAAATAAAATAAGTAAACTAGATATTAAAATAGTATCTAAGATATTATATAAACTATTAATAAAATAATTAAGTAAGACTATTACTAATTATATAATTTATATATAATAATATAATACACTTAATAATAAAAGAATCACTATTTTTTACTAACTATAAATATAATCTTATATTAATTAATAAACTAAAAGATAAATATATAGTTATAGAATTAGTATAACTACTAATAATTAGTATATAATAGCTATAACTTTAGATAGTAAAAGATATTAAATTTCTTAATTTATAAATAAAGATATACTATAACTAAGACTATAGAGAGGGGCCTAACCTTAAAAAAAGAGAAAAGGTCTACTTACTATAATAAAATATTAAAACTAAGTAACTAAATAAAAAGCTTAACCACTAAAAACTAGGACTATTTATAATTAAAGAAAAAATCAGATTAGTTAATTACCACTTAAAGTTACTAGAAAGTATAAAGCAAATTTATCTAATATTCTATATATTATTACTAGAACTAATACTAAAAGATATATAAATTGCTATTAATATTAAAATCAAAGAAAATATAGAGAATAAATATAAAGTTAAAACTATCTTAAGTGATAATAAGATTAACAGTTAATAGTATTTCTTAATTAAATAAAAAGGGTATTTTACCTTAGAAAATATATAGGAACCTATTTTAAACTTAATAAGCTACTATTAGCTAGTTTAATAATATCTCTACCTAGTAAAAAAGATATTTTAAGGATAAAAGTAAAGAAAGTATTAAAGTTAATACTATCCTAGAAACTAAAAAGAATATAATCTAACTCTAATAGAATCTAATTAACCTTTAGATTCTTAGTAATAAAAAACAACTACTAAAAATATAAAGTAGATAGGGAATCTTATTTAAAGGATAATTTCCTTTTATCTAAAATTACTAATAACTTAGTATTATATTCTAATATTTTAAAACCTTTTTATTTAAAGAAAGTCAGTTATTTATATAGGCGATGTTATTATAATATAGCTTCTTAATATTATTTAGTCTTATCTAAGACTTATTAATATAACTTAGTAAGATAATTTTATAACTTACTTAACTTAGGTTCTAAGAGATTAAGTTTAGTCTTATTATTTTTAATATTATATAAAATTTTTAATTTAGCTTAACTAAGTAAATCCTATTTATTATTAATATAAAAATCCTATTTATAGATATAATCTATATAAGTGTATAATATATATTTTAAATACTTTTATAATTAGTCTATTATATATAATTTATTCAACTTTTAATAAAAATCATAAAGGGAAGATATTTTAAAACTATTAAAAAGGATATATACCTCTTAATACTTATAATAAGCAACTTAGTTATAATAAAAGGGGAGCTTTAAAATAGCTTTAGAAAGAAAGTCAGCCTTATATTTAGATATAATAGGCGACTATTATAAGGGGAAATATAGGCAGTGATTTACTAGAGGGGAGAGGGTGCTATTTATATTTTTAAGGATAAAAACCTAGAAAAGAGGGGATAATATTATAGACCCTACTATAACTAGTAAAATAGTATAGGGTAAAAGAGATATAGATACTAATTAGCCTTAGAAGCAGCCTCAATATTATAAATTAATTAGGCTACTAAGTTATATAATATAGTATAAGGGTATAGAGGTATAGTAGTATAGAATACTAAAATATATCTACTACCTATACTATCTATAACTGCTACTATAAAAAAGGACTAGATATATAAAGATGCTTATTCACTAGTATATATTTAGTTCTTTATATTTAATTACTTAAGTCACTTAAGACGATCTCCTTATTATTACTTAGAATAACCAGATTAGAATATAACTTATTTTTATTGACTTTATATTATTAACACCCCTAACAATATCTAACAACCCTAAGAGCTCACTTAGTGATACCAATCTCTAAGTGACTAACTTGGTTGGCACCCTTAATCAATATACCTTTTAGGATAAGCACCTTAGAGACTCTAAGCCTATATAAGGCTAAGGCAGTAATAGTAATAAGAGATAGGCAAGCTTAGAGGGACTATGGCTACCAAGAGAAGTATTACCTTTAAGGCAGCAAGGCTAACACGGCAGTGGACAATCAGCCAGTGTGTGACAACTATCTACCCTTTTTTCTATTTAATAATATAGGAATTATATTATAAATCATATATTTATTCTAAATTATCTATTTTACTATTACTTAGCTAAATAAATCCTAATTTCTTATTATTTATTTTTATTATTATATAATTTTTTTTATATTTTATATAGATTACTAGCTTTTTTATCTAGAACTATTATCTTTAACTAATTTAATTTATCTTATTTATTTAAAATATCTTTTTAGATTAAAAATAGTTCTATTTTAGTGTAAAGTAAATCTTTATTTAAATCTTTAAATTTTTATAATTATAAGTTTAGCTATCTTTTTATTAAGTATATATCTATTTTTATTTTAATTATATTATTATTTTTTAACTAATCACTTTTCTTTTTTAGCTTTAATACTTAAACCTTCTATCTTTTAAGTACTAATAAATACTAAAACTGCTATTATCCTATATATATTAAATAATTAGATTTTATAGTCTAACTATATTTAATAAATTTCTAAAATTTATACTATATAGTAATATATTAATCTAGACTAATTAGTTTATTTAGCTTTTTTATTTTAACTATATAAATCTATTATTTTTGCTATTTAAAGAGATACT
Organism: Penicillium hispanicum; assembly: GCF_028827665.1. Lineage (NCBI taxonomy): Eukaryota > Fungi > Ascomycota > Eurotiomycetes > Eurotiales > Aspergillaceae > Penicillium > Penicillium hispanicum. Next base: position 1,905,225 of record NW_026623193.1, read on the forward strand.
AGGTCTTTCTTTAATCTTAATAAAGTTTAATAAATTAATTATAGATTTAATATATTATAATTATAAAATTAATTTTTAAGATTATAATTAAATCTTTAGCTATATTAGTTTTATAATTAGCTATATTTTATTTACTTTTTTTATAGATAACTAATAAATTATAATTAATATTAATTAACCTTATAATATTATAGTAATATTATATAATTTATTAATAATATTTATTTTAGTAGGGCTTTACTAAAAATTAATTAATTAATATATAGCTAACTAAGTAAAAGAGCTTATTTTTTAAAGTAAAAATACTAAATATAAATAAAATATAAGACTTTTAGTATTTACTATATAACTTCTTAGAATCTATTATATTTTTATTTTTATATTTTATAAAATTTTAGTATAATAATTTAATTAATTAAATAGAAAAAGATAAATCTATTAATATTTTACTTTCTTTTTTTAGCCTAATTAAATACTATTATAAATTAATTTAGTTTAATTTATCTGAATTAAAAATCTTATTATTAAAAATAGTTTATACTACTTTTTAGTTTAAATTTAATTAAAAAAATCTATAGTAAAGAAAATAATATTATCTATATAATAAAGACTTATATAAAGATTTATATAATTTTACTAATTACTATTATATTAACCCTAAAATTTGACTAACTAATTAAAAACTATTTAAAAAAGCTAAAAATTAGATTAAAAAAATATATAATTACCCTAAATTTATTTATATATAGAAAAGGACTCTTAAATCTATATTATCTAAATTTATAGATAATACTATATTTAATAAAAAATTAATATTATATATCTACTTAATAATTTAGATATATTTATTTATTTAATTAAAAATCACTTTATAAGACTAACTAATATATAATATAGTATTTAATATCTATATATTAATAAAAGAAGTCTTAGTTAAAAATAGCTTTATTATAATCTTTAAATATAAAATAGCTTTATTTTAGTTTAGCTAATTATATAATAAATAGCTTTTTTATCTTAAATAGTATATATATATACTAGGTTTTTATTTTAATATTTTCTTTATATTATATATAGAATCTATTAAAATCTTTTATTATATATATTTTTATCTCTTTAAAAATCAGATAAATATACTTATCTATTCTATATATACTATCTAAAATCTATACTATATAATTTAGAACTTAAAATCTATCTATTTCCACTAATAAATCTATATAATTAAATTAATAAAGCCTTATTTATTAATCTTAGATATTTTTAATCTATAGTACTAATAATTAAAATATATTAATACTAAAATCTTAATCTATCTAGAATTAATTATTATAAAAATCTCTATTAAATTAATTAATTATATATCTAAAAAAAATTAAATAAATATTATTAAATTATATAATATCTACTAAAAAAGTAAAATTAAATACTAAATATCCTATTATCCTATAAATATAAAATAGAAACTATTTAAAACCCTATATTAGGACCTTATATATATAATCTATATATTTAATTATAATATTTATATTAGCTATCTATCTTATTTTATTATTTAATATTATTTATTAAAAAATATTAGATTAAAAGACTAAATTTTTAAAACTTTATTTAATAAAATATAGTTTATTAATACTTATTTTAGTATTAAACTAAAATAAATTTATTATAATAAAGATTAAAACCTTTTTTTATTAGCTAATTTTCTTAAAAAAAAGAATTAAAACTAATATTATTTTATTTTATTATCCTAAAATAAATAATTATATAAAATATACTAATAAACTAATTATTTTATTAGCTAGATCTATATATATAAATACTAATCTTTTAGAAAATTTATAGCTTAAGATTATAAATATAGTAATTTATATCCTAAATTAAGTCTTAAATTACTAATTAAGATAGAAATTACTATATTAGGTTTTATTTAATTAATTTAGCTAATTATAATCTTGCTATATAAGACTAAAACTAGATCTATTAAATCTTTAAATCTATAAATATAAAACTTATATCTAAATTAAAAAAACTAATATCCTATACCTAAATTAGCTATCTTATTAGTTTTAATATTTTAAATATATAGTGTATCTAGATCTTTTAATTAAATTATATTATTTATATATATAACTATATTTTTAATAAGATTAGCTTTTTTTATCCTTTTTATATTTATAATAATATATTAATTTTTAATAATAATTATTACTAAATTAGGATATTTATACTATCTAAAATTAATAAAATTATTAAAGATATTAATATACTAGAATTTTCTTTTTTTATAAATAGTATAAATCTTAATATAGATAAAATAAATAATAACTATTAAAATTCTTGAAATTAACTAAAAAAAGAAATAATCTACTATTTTTATAATCTAAATAATAAGATTATTAGAGATATTTTATTTTCCCTTTTTATATCTAAAAAGATTAATAAATTAGAATATTTTAATATATTAAATAATAATTATAAAAAATAATTATATATCCTTTTTATTTTAAATACTTTTTATATATAATCTACAATTAATAAAATAGTAGCCTTAAAATTAATAGTTATAATTAATAACACTAGATTTAATTAAGATACTTATTTTACCCTAAAATATCCTAGATTATTATTATCTAATTTAATTAATAAATAATATTAAACTAATACTATTAATATATTACTATATTATTTCTTTATAATTTTACTAAATTAGCTAAAAAAGATTATTATTAATAATCTTCTGCTATTTTCTAATTTACTATATAATATTAATTACTATATCTATAAATCTAAATTCTATAATATAATAAAAGTAGAATATTAAAGGCTAAATTAGATAAATATATAGATTTTTATCTTAAAAGATAATATTATTTACTTATATTAGACTAATTATACTAATATTAACTAATTAAATTATACTATCTATTAGATTTTACTACTTAAATAGGTTTTTTCCTATAAATTAGATAAAAATAGCTTTTTATCTTAGTTTAATATATATATATATATATATATATAGCAATCTTTAATTAGTTAAATCTTTAATTAGTTAAATCTTTAATTAGTTAAATCTTTAATTAGTTAAATCTTTAAATATTTAAGCTATTATTTTTACTACTAGATCTTTTAAAATCTTATTAATTATTATTATAGTATTTAATCTAAATATATAGTAGATAAATATAATAAATATCTTTTTAAATAGCACTTTAAATAAAAAGATTTACTACTATATCTTATTTAGTTATAGTAAAATAAATTATATAATTTACTTAAATTATATATTTTATAATCTTAGAATACTACCTTTTTATAGTAAAAAAAAGATTAGATTAAAACTAGTTTAATTAAGCTTATTTTTTATTTTAAAAGATCTATATATCTATATAGATAAAAAGGTCTTTATTATAATCTTTATTAATAATTTATTTAGTATTTATTATTTTAGTAATATTTATACTATAAAAATCAGATAAAAACTATATACTTTTTATAATTTTAAAAAAGTAAAAACGCTCTCTTTATTTATTAATATAAAAATTATCTAAGATTAGTTAGCTAAAAAACTATAAATTGATTAAGATTTTTATATAAAAAAGGTCCTTTATTAATTCTAAATAACTAATTAAAAACTACTAAAAACCCTATTTTTAAGTAAAAATCTTTACTAATTTAATAATTAGATAAAAGTATTATTATTAATTAAAACTAATATTATATTTTTAATAAATAGTTAGTTCTATCTTATTTACTACTATTATAACCTATCCTAATCTAGCTAAAATATACTAAATCCTTTTTAAATTTATTTACTAATCCTATTTATATTATTTTTATATAGTAAAATATATAATCTTATACTAATATAAGATAAAAAACTATACTATTATATATAATAATATATATTTTAGTTTAGTTTTTTAAATAGTAAATAAACTAACTATAATAATAATATAAAATAAAAAAATATTAAAGATTATATATTTATCTTATTTAATAACTTTATTAATTAAATATTAAAAAAATAAAAAACTATTACTATATTAACTATTAAAGCGAAATTTTTTATTTTATTAATAATATCTAAATAACTTTTATAAACTTAATATTTATTAAAAGTGATCTAATTTAATCTAAAATATAATATTACTATAATATATAATAACTAAAAAACTATTAATTCTTTAATTAAAAAAGATTCTATTTTTATTATTAAACTATATTATATAGATATTTATTATTATTAGCTATAGTAAAAGGTTTAAATAAATAAAATTAAAATTAAATAAGTTCTATCTAATTAGATAATTACTAATAAAATAATAAAGATCTTTCTATTTAAATAATATTTATTTTTTATAGATTAAATAAATCTAAAAAAATATCACTATATTTTTTTTAACTTAATTTATCTTATATTTATTTTTTAAATTAAAAAAGATATATTAAATTAAAAAAGATATATTAAATTAAAATTTTTTTATTAAAAATATCTATTTATTTAATTTTAATCTAACTAAGATTTAAATTAGAACCTTTTCTTATTTCTCTTTAATTTTTTAAGTATTTATTTTTTCTATCTATTTATTCTATTTTATTAGTATTTAAGAGATAACCTTTTCTTTATCTTAACTATTTACTCTTTTTTCTATTTAATAATATAGGAATTATATTATAAATTATATATTTATTTTAAATTATCTATTTTATTGCTACTTAGCTAGATAGATCCTAATTTCCTATCTTTTATCCTTATTATTATATAATCCTTCTTATACCTTATATAGACTAGTAGCTTTCCTATCTAGAACTATTATCTTTAATTAATTTAATTTATCCTATCTATTTAAAATATTATTCTTAATCTAAAATAGTGCTATTCTGGCCTAAGGTAGACCCTTTCCTAAGTCCTTAAACTCTAATAATAATACTAATAATAGTAAAGAGTATTATAATATATCTGAGGAGAGTAATAATAATTATTATTGATAAGATTATTTAAAATCCTCTAATATAATATATATAAAAGAAAGGATATAGTAATAGTACCCTTTTTGAAGGAGAGGAGGGTGAGATTTATAGAGTAGGAATAGTATGATATTTTTGAGTTAAGGGGAAGAGTGCTTAAGTACGCAACTATATAGGAGTATACAGTTATAGAAGAAACCACTTATATAGGCCCTAGGTCCCTAGACTATATCCTCCCCCACTAGATCTAAGTATATCCTTATATAATAAAACACTTATACCCAGATTCTCCTAAAGTGCTATTTTCATTAAAAAAGCTATAGTCTATACCTAGGGTCTATATAGCAATATAAATAAAGGAAATATAGTATAAGCCCTAGTATAGATAGTATAAGCTATATTAATATAATAATAAAAGTGTAAATATATATTTATTCAGTACTAATACTTTTAAAACACTAAGGCCCCTATCTATTACTAAAAAGATAGCTTCTAGGGTATATAGTATATATATCTAGTTATATAGTAACTACTATATATAGTTAATTATAAAGAAAATTAAAATATTAATCCTAGATACTAATTAATAAAGCTAAAATCTAGTAAATATTAAAAAATACTAAAATAGCTATAAATAGCTATAATCTTAGTATTTAATTAGCTAAATTAAGAAATAAAAGAAAATTAATCTTTATTTATAATTAAATAAATATATTTGTATTATAATAATAAATAAATATTTTAATTAAAAAATAAATATAATTTTAGTTATTTTTAAAAATATAAATACTATCCTTTTTTTATATCTCTTTTTATATATTTTTTTATTCAGTTTTTTTAGCTTTTAATTAGCTATTTTATTTTAAAGTCCTTTTAATTTTTAATTTTTTTTAACTTTTCCTTTTTAAAACTTTTCTTACTATAAATAAATAAATTTTCTAAGCTATCTAAATATATAAAATAGAGTATATATACTAATATAGTATATAGTTAAAAATAAAATAGTTATAAATTTATTTATATTTTTCAAAACCTTAATAGTAGCTAATACTATAGATATATCTAAAATAATAAATCTCTTAAATATAATAATTTTATAAATATTAATTATATATATATTTATAGATTAATAAAATAATATTTTAAAGCTAATAAAAAATATTACTATATATTAAACTATTTTTATATAGTAGATTAAAGTAAAAGTTTTAATTAAAAAGGTATATAACTTTTATAAAAAGATATTAGATTTATTTATTTTATACTATATCTTAGTTATTAAAGGTATATTTATTTTTAATAATACTTATATAAAAATAACTCTTTCTTGGTAAAATCGTTTTCTTGGAATATCTCGCTAATATAGGGCTTTTAGGCCTTAAGAACTTATTTAATTTTAAGCTATCTTTAGCACTATTAATTAATCTTAATATTATTAAGATAAATTATAGCTATCATTAATAGTGTGTAAAATATATAAATACCACCTATTCTACTAAGAAAAAATATATAGTAACCTCTAACTAGCTTATAAATAAATATTACTAGTATAGATAATATTGCTTATAGTATATATTATAGACTTACTAGAATTAAGAATAATAGCTTTTTAGTTGATAACTATATTATCTACTTTATTTAGGAAGTTAAGTAATATATACTAAATATCTATAAAAGTAATATAGGATTAATACTATAAGTATATAAAGCCTTAAAAAAGATCTTTAAAGTAACTTTATAGTTTAATTACTAAATAGAAACTATTAAAAAGTTAATTAAATTAGCTTTTCAAATAAATATCTTTTAATCTAATTTAACTAGATTTTTAATAATCTTTTAGAATATTATACTATATATATAGGATTAGTAATAATAAGTCCTTTTAAATAGGCCTATATTTTTTTTAAAGTGTTAATATATCCTCCTTTAGTATTAGTAATATTAAATTTTAAAAAGACTAAAAAATTATTATTAAAATTAAAGATAATAATATTTAATAAAAGCTATAAAAACTAATAGTAAATTAGCTAATAAAAGCTATAAAGAGAATATATAAGTTAGTTACTAGATAGAAGAACTTTACTGTCTTTATTAAAAGGATATAGTTTAAAGTAGCTAAATAATTATTTTTTAAAGATATTATAATAATTATTAATTCTATTATTAGTATTAATCTCTTTTATAAATATAATAAACAGCTAAAAATATTTAGCTTTAGGGCTTATATATAAGTACTAATATAAGATATAGTAATATATAAAATATTCATATATTTAATTAATTTATTAATAATTATAGAGTTAATACTAACTTTAAATAAAGAGCTAATTTATTAAAATATATTATTTTAAAAAAAATAAGATAATATTAGTACTATTTATATTAATTAGTTAGTTAATGATAAATTCTTATTCCTATTGTAGCTTACTATAATATATACTGCTATATAGGAGTACTATAGGCCTACCTATAATATAGAAGTAGTTAACTAGTTTATTCTATATAGTAAAGTATAGTAGAATTAAATTAATAAAGGAAATAATAAAAAGAGAGTTAACTACTTACTGCTTACTCAGTCCCTATAGTTATACCTTCTATTAAAAAGTATTATTAGCACTATATTATTAATAGTATTTTTATTACTATAGCTCTTTTATTACCTCTTTTATCCTTAAATTACCTTTATTTATCCTTTAATATTTATATATTAATATTTATATACTACTTTTATACTATATTAGCTAATACTATATTTACTAATAATTAAAAAAGTATAAAAGATTTAGTTTTATTCTTTTATTTTATATATCCTTTACTTTTTATTATATTATTGTATTAATTATTTTTTTTCTTTTTCTTCCTCGCCTATAACTATAATATTTATTACTAAAATTTACTTTAAAATTCCTATTTTAATTATACATTTAACTACTATTAATATTAGAATATATTATAATAATAGTTTATTATAGCTAAAATTAATAGCTACTTTTTATTTAAATAAAAGTTATTAGATAGTTATTTATTTATCTATATACTAAAAATATATTATTAAAATATACTCTATTATTTTATTATCTAAACTATATTTATATTATTTAGTTTTTTAATAACTAATTTTTTTTAAATAAGCTATTAATCTAATATATTTTATCTAAAATTATATTATTATTAATAATATTATTTTATATTAGCTAAATTAATAATTTAGTATTTTTTTTATTAGTATTTTAATTAACTATTTTATTAGTTATTTAGTCTTTTTTTTTATTTATTAATCTTTCTATTTTTTATTTATCTTTTTTTAGATATAGTATTTAGCTATTATAGTAAAAAAGATATACTAGTTTTAAAAATTTTAAAAATTAAAGTTTTTTTAAGTAGCTTTTTTAATATATTAGTTAGTTAATTTATTTTTAGCTATCTTTTAATAAATAAAAATCTATTAAAATTAATACTATATTTTTTATATATTTAGCTATTAAAATAAAATATAATAGTTAATAAAATAGATCTATTTAAAGGGTATTTAAAGCCTATAAAAGGTTTATAAAATTATCTAGCTATTAAAAAAGATAATTAATCTATATATAAATTACTTAATTATTATTTTTAGCTAATTAATAGTAATTTATAGGCTTATTTAAATTATTTAAAATTTTACTATATAAATTATAGTAATCTTTTTAGTATTTATTTAGTTATAAATATAGTATTAATTAATATTAATTACTATTATTATTTTAATTTAATTTTTATAGCTATTACTATTAATAAAGATTATTAATAGTTTTTTATATAAATCTATAATAATAATATTATTATATTTCTATATAATACTCTTTTTATTATTAATAAATATTTTTAGTGATATTTATTAAAATATTTAGATAAATATTTTTTAGTTTTTTTATTTTTTTACTATAGTTTCTAAAAAAGCTCTAAAATATTTATTTATCTTTTAGGGTTATATTTTTATTAATATCTATCTATTTTAAAAATAATTATTCTTTTAATATTATTTAACTATAGTTAAAAATATAATAAATATTAAACTAATATATAATTAAATTACTATTTTTTTAATTAGTTAATTTATTTATATAATAATTAGTAATATATATAGTTTAATATTAAAGGTTTTTATTACTATAATTTTAAATATTTTATTAATTAAATAAACTATCTATTTTTAAATAAAAATAAATAGTTTATAAATTAAATTATAAATAGTTTTATTAATTAAAAAAAGCTAAAATTATATTAAAATCCTATATAGTATCTATAATAAAACTATAATTTAGTAAATATATTATATTATTAAAAAAGATAGATTTTAAATTAACCTAGATAGACTATATAAAGCTTAAAAAGATATATCTATTTTAGCTATTATCTTTTTATAATAATAATAAAAGATTAATTTTAGATTAAACTAAAAATTAAAATAATATTTTATAGTTTTAGTTAGTTAAATAACTATCTTATTAATAAGCTATAGTTTTATATAATAAAGCTAACTCTTTTTTATATTAATTAAGTAAATTAGGCTATATTTCTTAAGATTAAAAACTAATATATATTAATTTATTTAGAGATCTATTTTTTTATATATTTTATAGAGTTTAGTATTAGTTTTTTATTTACTATCTTTTATTATAATAAAATATATATTATTAATTTAGTTATTAATAATTATCTTATTTAGATAATTTTTAATTAGATTAGTATTATAGATTAAATAAAAAATAGATAAAATAGATAAGTTTTATAGGATATTTATCTAAATAGGAATCTAGCTAAATATCTTTTTTAATATATAGATATATATACTATAGTTTAATAAAAATATTTATATTTAAAGCACTAAAATCTTTAATTATCATTTTTTAAGATTATAAATAAACTATTTATAGGAGATATTATTATAAATAGTAAAAATATTAAATATTAGTATTAATATTACTAATTTCCTTTTTTTATATAGTCTTAATATAGTTAATAATATTATAAATAGTATAATTAGTAAAAATACTATAATAACTATTAAAATAGATCTTAAATAGTAAACTATACTATTTAATAATATAGCTAATTTAATATATAGTAATTACTTTAAAAAACTTATTTAATATATTTAAAAATATAACTAACTAATATAATTTAATAAAATAAAAATCTTATTTATTTTTTTATAGTATAACTATAATTAAATATTAAAAATATAATAAATTATAGTTAATATATATATAGATATTAAATAGTTAAATAAATATATTTTTAATAACTAAAACTATAATTAGTTTATATTAAAAGAAGTTTAAATAGGAATTATTTTTTAGTATTTTATTTATTAATATAGAGTAAACTACTTTTTTAATCTTATATAGTTTAATTAAAGATATATCTATTAATTTTAAAGAGATATAATTAGTAATATTTAATAGATTTATATCTAGTAATTATAAAAAAAAGACCTTTTTAAAGATATTTATTTTCTTTTTTACTATCTTTATAAATCTCTTTTTATTTTTAATTAAAAAAATAATACTATATTTATAAATATTTAGCTTATTTTTTATCTATTTTAATAAATACTATATATCTATTAAACTAGTTTTAATTATTTACTATATATATTAATAGTATATATAAATTAGTCTTTTTTTAATTAAATATACTTTAATATTATAAATAAAAATATATCACTTTTATATATATAAAAACTATATATTTAAAAAGATATTTTAAAGATAATATACTAATTTATATATTTTTTATAGTTTTTATTAAAGTCTAGATTTAACTATATTAATAATTTTATTTAAAATATTAATTTTTTTACTACTATATTAATTATTTATAATAGTCCTATATATTTAATCTCTATTTATATATTATTTATTTTTAATAAATATTAGTTAATCTAGTAAATTTTAATAAACTCTATAAATATCTTTTAGTCTATAGTTTTTTAGTTCTATTATTTTAGCTATTTAAATTAAGATATAGTAATATTAAACTCTATATATACTAAAAAGTAATCTAAAAAGTATTCTATATTATCTATTCATCTATATTAAATTATTTTTTTTATTAAGATTAAACTAATTAATATTAAATTAATTACTAAAAACTGCTAATCTTTTTACTAAATAGCTTAGCCCTTTTTTATAGTTAAATCTAAGCTAAATTTATCTATTATCTATAATAACTCTTTAGCTTTATTATTAATTTAGATATTAATACTATTTTATATTAAATAATATATATTTATATTTTTAATAATAATATAGTTTTTTTACTTTAATAAAAGCTTTTTTAATAGTAAAATAAATATATTAATATTAAATTAATTATATATATTATAAATAAATAATAGTATATTTTTATACTAAATCTTTAAAATCTAATAATCTAATAAGATTTATTAGTATAACTATTTTATTAGATTAATCCTTTTTAATACTAAAAAGTAGACTTTTAGTAATTTTAATAATTTAAGATAAACTAATTAGAATATTACTATTACTAATTAATAGATAGTAAATATCTTTATATTCTTTTATAACTCCTATATTATTATTATATCTATTTTTAATATCTTTCTATCTTTTAGAAATATAACTATTACTAACTATATTTTATATATATTATATTAAAAGATTTTAAAATAATTTATTAATAATTACTATCTTTTAATATAAAGTAATACTCTTTATTATTTAGATTATTTATATTAATTATACTACTAATAAATATTAAAAAGAAATATAATAATAGCTATAGCTATAACTATATTAATAATTTTTAAAACTTATAGATCTTTAGTTTAATAATAGCCTATTAATATTTAAGGCTTATTAAATTAAAAAAAGGATCTATAGATTCTAATATATTATTAATAGTAATAAACTATATTATAAGATCTTTTTAGATTATTCTATCATCTATTTTAATAACTAATAGATCCTCCTAAAGATTATTATTATTTAGCTATTTATTTAGTTAATATTCTAACTAACTATTAATACTATTTATATATACTTTATTAGTGCTAATATAGTTTCTTTAGACTTATTCTTTAGACCCTTAGAATAGCCTATTTTATATTTTAGTTTAATATAATCTATTAGTAATATTACTATTAAAGTAATAATTAGCTAAGACTAAAAAATAATAATAGTTTAAAATTTATATACTAAGATATAGATAAATATATCTAAATCTATTTTAGTAGTTTATAAAATTTATTAAAGATACTAAGCCTATTATTAAAAAAGAGAGTATATCTAAAAAAGTGCTTAAAAAGTAATATTATTACTATTTATAGTTTTTTAATTAACACTATTATAGAGATAAAATTAGATTTAATAAAAAATAAACTTTTAGCTAATATCTCTTTTATTTTTATTATAATCCTTTATTTAATCTTATACTTTTAGTTTATTAAATAATATTTTTTACTATAGTTAATATATTTAATTAAAATAGTTTAGCCTTTATAAATAGGATATTTTTAAATTAGATATTCTACTATATAGTAACTATATTTAAACTAATTTAAATAGTATAAATAAATATATTTTAGTTTTTAGTATTTTTAGTATATCTTTAATTAACCTTTATAATAAAAATAAGTTATTTAATAAATTTCTCTTTTTTAAATTATATCTATAAAGATAGCTTAATTAGCTATAACTAGACTATTAAACTTAATAATAAAAAATTATACTTTTATTAATATATAAACTATATTAACTAGCCTAAATATATAATATATATATTTATATTTATACTATATATCTAGATATAAGAGTTTTAATAGAATAGTTCTCTTATAATATCTTTTATTATTTTTAAAATAAACTTAATTATCTAGATAAATATACTATAAATAACTACTTTTTATATTAGCTATTAGATTATATAGCTAACACTAAATATTTTTAGCTAATTAGTATATTTTTATAGTAATTTTATATTAATAGTAATAGTTATTACTATAACTATATCTTTTAAAAGCAGTTTCTAAACTATAATAAACTAAATATTACTAGCTAATACTATAGAGTTTTTTTATTTAGTTACTATTATTTTTTATCTTTTTATTTAGTTAACTAGCTCTTATAGTCTGGGAACCCAGGACCTATATAAGTGGTTTCTTTGGTAACTATATACTCCTATACAGTCGCATACTTAAGCACTCTTCCCCTTAACTTAGAAATATTATACCGTTCCTACTTTATAAATCTCATCTAGTAGTATATTATAGTTATAAATAATCTTCTATAGTTATTTAGGTAAAGACGCTCTTTTACAGGACTATATATTCCTATATAGTTATCTTTATATAGATCTAGGGCCTAATAACCCCTAAGAAATTTGTTTACTAGTGACCCTTAACGAACCCTAAGGTAAGTGGATAGTATCTTTTAGAACTATAGATCTAATTAGTCCTAACTAAGGAAAAGAGGATATATTAGCTGGATAGGAGGCAGAGAAAATTTTCTTTTTTAAATAAAGATATATATATATTTATATATACTTATTTATATTTCTTATTATATATAATTATATACCTTAAATTAAGAAAATATTAGAAATAGATATTAATAATTAACCTATTAGTACTAATATTAGCTTTATTAATCTACTATTAAATTCTAAAAGACCTTTACTACTGTAATTATAGTATATATTAGTAGTATTGTTTTATATATTTATAGATAGTATACTAAAGGTCCTAAATATTTTACTAGACCTTAAAATATAAGTAGAAGCTATTATATTTATAGCCTAAAAGATATATTAGTACTAAGAATATAAAGAAAATCCTTTAAATATAATTTTATAGGGATCTATACTTTTAGTAAAATAAGGCTATTAACCTATATTAGCCCTTTTATTAACTATAACTAATCCTATATCTATATTAGTAAGATTGTAGTTTAATAATATATAGCTTTTAATAAAGAAGAACCTTTTTAAGAATATCTACTTAATTAATAACTATAGTAAATAAATCTATAAAGATTCTATATAAAAGTATCTAAATAACTATAAATATTACTTTTAAGAATTAGCTTAATAGATTAGTATATTTTTAAAAAAGCTTAATATAGTTATTATAGTTAGTAAATAGTTAGTTAAGTAAATAGCTAATATCTAGTATATAGCTTAATAAACTATTAATTATAGATATAGGACTATACCTTTTATATAGGAATAATACTATATATAGATTAAAAAGTAATTCTTAGAATATCTAGGCCTTAAAAAATATTAAAAGATATTTAAAAATATATACTAAAAGAATTATTTATTTTAAAAGTATATTATAGAGCTCTATAAGATATTTACTAAATATAATTTTAAGATATTAAAGGTAATATTTATTTAATATCTTTATAATAATATAAACCTATACCTTTAAAAGAAGTGGGTAAAGGACCTTTATTACCTTTAAATACTTATAAAAGTTATTAAATACTTTATTAGTTTTAAATAAAAGACTAAAATTACTAATTATATATATTAAAATATAATTAATATAGATAGAGATTTATATATAAATATATTTAAAAGGAATTAACCACTAAAAAACCTTTAAAAACTATTTTAGTACTATAACTATAAAAGGTTTAACTATATTTATTATTACTATTATACTAGCTAAAAAATATAAAAATCTTTTAATTAAATACCTTTTATAGTAGCTAATCTAAAAAACTAAAGTAGCTAAATAACACTAAAGCCTTTATTAGCTATTTTAAAAAGACTTTAATTATATCTAATCTAAAGAGGTTTAACCTTTTAGATTTATTTAAGGCTAATAAAGTAGATCTAAAGTTACTAGAATATTTTATTTTTAATCAGATTAGCTATATTTTAGCCTTACTAAATATTATATATAGCTCTTTAATATTTTATAAAGGCTAGATTAGAGTAAAAACCTTAAAAACTGTTATAATATAGATATTAGTAGATATAGATATAACCTATTTATTTATATCTCTATATATTCTAGACTAAATATATCTAGTAATCTATATTTAAAAATTAAAAAACCTTTTTATTATAATTTTATTTAATAGTAAATATCTCTCTATACTTAATTTTATTTACCTCTTTATATTTATTAAAAGCTAATAAGGATTTATTAAAGCTTAAATATTAGCTATTAATTATAATCTAATTATTAGTTAAGATTTTTTTTATAATAAAATACTATTATTTAACTAAAAACTACTAAAAATAATCTTATAGGACTATAAAAGCTACTACTATATTATATATACTATTATAAACCTATATTTACTATAAGATAGTGGCTTATAAATACTAAATCTTTTATCTATAAAGTAAACTATATAAATATTAAAGAAAAAAATAATCTAGAGCTATCTTATTATAGTTAGGCCCCTAAAACTAGATAAACTAAAAGATATATTTATTATTTATATTAATCCCTATATAACTAAATTTATCTAAAAATACTTTTTTATCTTTTAGGATAAACTTATTAATAAGATATCTCTAAAATATTTTATTATTTATAAGATCTATATAGATATAGAAGCTCTTATTAATATTAATTTATACCTAATATCCTAAGAAAAATTAAAAGAATAAGCCTAATAAATTATAATCTTTTTTATAAAAAGATTTATATAGTTATCTTTAAGCCCCTAAGACTTTTTAGTTATTTTTATAAAGAAATCTAGTAAAAAGTAGTAAATATATATTAATTACTATATACTAAATTAAGCTATTATTAACAATAGCTATTTACTTTTATATATTTAAAATCTTTTAGATTAGATTAACTAAATAAAATATCTATTAAAAATTAATTTAATATCTAAATATTAGTAAATCTAGATAGGAATAGGTTTAATTAAAAAAATAGCTTTTAATACTATTTAAAAGAAGTATAAATAGTTTACTATATTATTTAGTTTAATAAATATACCTATAATATTCTAATCTATTATAAATAATATATTATATCTTTTTCTAGATAAAAATATAGTGGTTTATCTTAATACTATACTAATATTCTCTAATATATTAATAAAATACTATAAATATCTAGAAATAGTCTTTTTTTTATTTTAATAGTAAAAGTTATATACTAAACTAAAAAAATATATTTTTATAATAAATTAGCTAAAATTCTATAGCTATATCCTTTAAAATAGGACTATCTTACCTTTTTTAGAGAAAGTTAAGATAATCTAGATATAGTTTTATTTATAGAATATTTATAAAGTCTATTAATTCTTTAGTTTTATTACCTATTACCACTATTTTATATATAAGTTTATAAAAATATATATATTATTATATAAATTACTAAAAGAAACTAATATAGAGCTCTATATAAAAAAGTTCTATCTTATTTAATAGATTTTAACTATAAAGGTAATATTCTATTAATTAAAAAAAAGCTATAACTATAGCTTTTATCTTAATTTAATTAGACTATATAAAATCTTTTACTATTAAAATAGATATTTCTAAATAAGCCTTTAAAATAGTCTTAATATAGTAAAATAAAGCTAATCTTCTTTATTTAGTTATATTTAATAAGAGGAAACTATAAAGAGTAAAACTAAATTATCCTATTTATAAGAAAAAGCTTTTAGCTATTAAAAAGGCCCTATACCTATAAAACTATTATATTAAAAATAGGATAATAACTATAATTATTACTAATTATAAAAGTCTATAGTATTTATAGATAACTATTATATATAGTAAATATCTAGTTTATTAGGTTAAAGAGTTCTAGGAATATAATCTAAGAATATACTACTATAAAAGTTTAAAAACTATTATTTTTAATACTATTAATTAATAGCTAGATTTTATTAAAAACTTATCTATAAATATAACTATAATTTAGCTTAGCTAGTGTATTTATCTAATAGTAATATATATAGTCCTAAGAATTCCTAAAGATAAATAGCTAATTACTACTATTATATATTTAATAGATAGTGTATATCTAAAAGAAAAAGCCTTTATTTATATTATATTAAGGTTTACTCTAGCTCTAAGTTTTTAAATACTTTTTTTATTTATTAGTATACTATTATTTAAAAAAGCCCTAAAATATTAATTTATATTTACCTATAAAAATAGTATATAAATACTATATTTAAAACTACCTTTTTATATAGATTTAGTATAAAAAATTTACTATAAATATAAATATCTTAGTTTTTTAGGCCTAAATAAGATTATTTAGCCCTATATTTAGTGGCTTAATATTTAATTAAATATTAAAAAAGCCACTTAAAAGTGCCTAAATTACTAAATTTTATAGAATTTAAAGAAGTCCTTTAAAAAAAAGTAATATAATATATAGTTATTATTAATATATATCTATTTAAATATTAAAAGATTAATTTAGTTAGTTATTTACTAATTACCCTAAATAGGAATAGATAGATTATTATAGCTATCTATTATATAATTAGATAGTTAATAGCTAGAGCTATTCCTAAAGCTATAAAAGAGGTATTTAGTTAGTTTCTATATAAAAATATTTTTCTTTTATATAGCACTTTATAAAAGTTAATCTCTAATAATAGGCTAAATTTACTATCTAGTATTATTTAATATTTTTTAAGAATCTAAAAGACTTATTATTAGATAATAATACCTTATTATTTATAAATAAATAGAAAAATAGAGAATCTAAATAGGGTATTTAGATAGATATTTATAAAATATTTTATAAATAAGCTAATATATATTTAGGATCTATATCTACTATAGGCCCTTTTTACTATATATATATAGGAATATTTATTTATATATTTTAGTCTTTTCTTTTTTATTTATAGTATTTATCTTTAAATCCCTAAAGATCTAAATATATTTACCTTAGATAAGGCTAATAATATTAATTTTTATATCTAAGATATAGTAGATATATAAATAAAGGTAAATAAACTCTTTTTTATATATATTATTAAGAAAAAGTAGATTTAAAACTTTATAATAATAAAAACTAGCCTCTTTATAGAGAATTAAATATTTATCTAAAATAAAAGTGGAAAAGAATTTAAAAATAAATAGTTTAGTCTATATTAAATACTTAAAAATTATCTTTTAAAGATATATATATTTAAAGAATTTAATAGATAAATACTCTATATATTAATTAATAGATTATATTTAATTATAATAAATATAAATAAAAAGGACTTTATATAATTATAGATATTTATAGTAGTTTATTTTATATTATAGTAAATAAAAATATATATAGAAATACCTAAAAAAGTTTATATAATTATTAAAAATAACTCTTTTATATTTTTATATACTAATCTATTTATATTTATATATACTAAATAGAATAAATTTAGATAGTTAGGTACTTATTCCTATTTATTAAAAGAAAAAGATATTATTAACTATATTATTATAAAAATAAAAGTAAATATAAAAAAAATATAGAAGAAAGCCCTATTTAAAAAGGCTATATAATAAGCTATATCTAAAAGAACTAAAACCTTTAGTTATAAAACTATACTATATTTATAAAGATCTATTAAGGCTATATTTAAAGAAATATAATCTTTTAATATTAAATCTAAATCTAGTAAATAGGATTTAAGAATAAATAACTAAAAATCTATAGATTTAGGCCCTAATAAAAAAGATTTAAAAGAAAATAAAAAAGATATCTTTTAAAATATAGAACTAAAAAAACTAATATATTTATTAATATAAAAAGATAGTATAATATTTAATAGCTTATTTACTATAGTTATCCCTTATATTTTTTTATCTATATATTAATAAATATATAAAAAAAATAGTTTTATCTTAGGATAAAGATTAATAGCTTTTATAAAATTTATTAAAAATCTATAATAATAAATATAAAAGGCTTTTATTAAATATTTTAAAAAATAAAAAAATACTAAAAAATCTAGAAAATAATTAAAAACCACTAAAATATCTATATATAAATATTTATTACTTTTCTTTATTTTTATTTATAATAAAGATATTCTTCTCTTTTTTCTTTTTTAACCTATATAAGATTTTTAGTTTATTTATAGCTATAAATATTTTAGTAAACTAATTAATATCTAAATAAATCTAAATATCTATAATTTTAATACTTTAAAAAACTAAATAAAAGGCTATAGGATTATTACTTTTACTAAATTTATAGTTATTTAAAGGTAATTTATATTAATAAATATTAAAATTAAGACTAATCTTATATAGTTTTTTATAATTAAACCCTAAATTAGCTAAACCCTATAAACCTTTCTTTTTAAAGATTTTTAGTGATTTATTACTAGCCTATTTATACTTCTTATTTATAGCTATAGTACTACTAAATATAACTAAAAGAGTTATTATTTATATATTATTAGCTTATATATATCTATAAAAATAGCTAAACTAAGTCTTATTTTACTAGCCTTTAGAAAAGGATATTTAGGATTCTAAATATATAAAAGGTTTATAATAAATATAGATAATATTTTATAATTTACCCTAAATTCTACTAATAATCTACTATATAAACTATATATAGAAATATAGGGATTTATAAAAAAAGTAATATTTACTATTCTAGCTAAATATATAGTTAATATAAATACTATTAAAAATAGATATATTTTTAATATCTAAGGTATAGTATAAAGTAAATAAATCTAATATCTTCCTATAGGAGTTATATATCTCTTTAGTTAAAGCCTTTACTTTAATCTACTATATAAATATAGTTTAATATATAGTAGTACTCTTTACTAGCTTTAAAATATCACTTTACTAATCTATAAATATATATATAATTAGTACCTATAAAATTATTATATCTAAAAGATTTATTATTTTAGATATATCTATAGTATTAGCTACTATTAAGCCTTTAAAAGCTATAAATAAATTTATAATTATTTTAGTTTTAACTATATACTATATTAATATATATACTTTACTTTATACACTTTTATATATATAGATAGCTTAAAAAGTTTATTTATTTATAATAAAAAGAGTTTTTAAAAAGAAAAGATTAAAAAAAGGCAAAAATCAGATAAAATTTAAAAAGAGATAATTAACTAAAGGCTAAAAAAGGTAAATAAAAAGAGATATAAAAAGAGATATAAAAAAAAGACAGTATTTATATCCCTAATAATAACTAAAATTATACTTTATTTCCTAATTAGAATATTTATTCACTATTATAATATAAATATATCTATCTAATTATAGATAAAGATTAACTTTTTTTTATTTACTAATCTAGCTAACTAAATACTAAGATTATAGCTATTTATAGTTATTTTATTATTTTTTAATATTTACTAGATTTTAGCCCTACTAATCAGTATCTAAGATTAATATCTTAGTTTTTTTTATAATTAACTATATATAGCAGTTACTATATAACTAGGTATATATACTATATATTTTAAAAGTTATCTTTCTAGCAGTAGGTAAAGGCCTTAGTGCCTTAAAAGTATTAACACTAAATAGATATATATTTATGCCTTTACTATTATATTAATAGAATCTACACTACCTATACTAGGGCTTATACTATATTTCTTTTGTTTATACCACTATATAGACCTTAGGTCTATAGCTTCTTTAATAAAAATAGCACTTTAGGAGGATTCAGATATAAGTGCTTTATTATATAAGGATATACTTAGATCTAGTAGGGGAGGATATAGTCTAGGAACCTAGGACCTATATAAGTGGTTTCTTTGGTAACTATATACTCCTATATAGTCGCGTACTTAAGTACTCTTCCCCTTAACTTAGAAATATCATACCGTTCCTGCTTTATAAATCTCACTCTTTTAGGGTTTTAGTATATATCTATTTTTTAGATATACTAGTCTTAATTATTATTTTATAGTCTTTTTATAATTTAATATTATTTACTTTAAAAGATAATATATTTTTATTATAGTTAATTAGAGCTATAGCTATAACTAAGCTTTATTACTATTTATAAATATAAAAGTTATACTAAAAATCAGTAGAATTAGTTAAAGAGTTTATTATTTATATACTAGATATACTTAATACTACTATTTTAATATATTTTATACACTAATTTAGCTAATTAAAAGATTAAATAATTTTAGCTATATTAGTAGTATTGCCTTATTAGGTATTTATTTTATATCACTAGACCTAGTTAATAAAGCTGATAATAACCTTATTAGGGTATAGACCTAAGTTTTTAATATAGATTAAGATAATCTATATACTATATACTAGTTCTTCTATTATAATAGTACTAGGTTAGTGGTATAGTTATAGGGTTATAGGTTTTATACCTCTCTTAGGAGGCAGTTTTTATATATTTATACTTGACGGTGATGCCTTAGGCAGCTAGCCCCTATATGCACTATATATAGATAGCTTTGTCCCGTAGCTCTCTTTTCCTCTCTTCCTCTCTCCAGTGCAGTTTTTCCCTAATTTCTTTGGTTTTCTTCGATCTTTGTAGATCTCTCTCTCTTTCTCTATCTTAATCTAGATCTATTTAGCATTTAGTAGTCTATTTTGCTATCAGATTATAAACCCTTTTATTATAACTAACTCGGAAATAGATTAATATACCCTATAAAGACTTTATATATAGTAAGTTATATTAAAATTTAATAGCCCTAAGAGAGCTATCTAGTTTAGGGAGTCTTAGCTAGAGGTAAATATAGATTTAATATATATATCTTTCTTTTAATCTCTTTTTAATTATATATCTTTCCTAGATCTATAATATTTTATTAAGAATTAATATATAGATCCTATTTTTATATTATTATTATTTTCTTACTATTTTATATCTTCTTATTGTAGTTATTATAAATAACCTTAAATTGACTACTTTTATAAATTTAAAATAGGATAATAGTCCTTTTAACTTAACTATTTATAACTAAGTATTTAATCTCTTAGATATTATAGAAATTACTTTATACTATTTTAAAAAAGCTTTAACTGACTAAAAAACTTTAAATTATAGTTTACTAAGGTCTATTAAATCTTTACTATACTAAAACTAAATAGGCTAATTAATCCCTTACTAAAAAGACTATTAAAAACCTTACTAGATATAGAGAACTAAAGTTTAATATTAATAATAGTTTATAAATAAATAAAAGATAATATAGACTAAAAATTTATATATTTAATAGTTAATTAGAGTAGAAAATATAAATTTATTAATAAATTTATATAGATAGCTAAAAAAATATTTAAACTAAAAAACTTAGTTACTAAAATCTCCTATATTTCTATATAGTAAGAATTACTTAAATATACTTAATATAACTTAAATAAAATATTTATTAATAAAATAATAAAAATATATTTTTATACTTATAAACTTTATATAGATATTAATCTATATCTAGAACTAGATCATATTATTAGCTAGTTTAACTAAAATTTAACTATAATAGCTGTAGTTTTAAATAACTTAGTTATTATTTATTTAAAGCTTCTAGAAGAAAATATAATATAAAAAAGATTTATAGTGTTAAATTTCTATAATATTATAATAATTATTAAATAGTATATATTATATAAACAGGATTAATAAAACACTTTTTATATAATAACTTATTATTAATATTAATAACCTTTTTAATAGACTCCTAATAATAAAAAAAGAATATATTAGCTAAAAAAGTTAATAGTAAAAACTATACTATATAATTATATAAAAAGACTTTAAAAGATAAAAAATATAGCTACTATACTAATATAAAATATTTAGTAGATAATTACTACTATTTTTAATTTAATTTTTAACTAAATAAATAAATAGTTTATTAAATAGATCTATAGATATTTAACTAAATAGCTTTTAAAAAGATATAGTTAAAAAATAAAAATAATAAATTTAAAAAAAATAAATCTAATTTAATAATAAAAAAGAAGCCTAAAAAAGATAAATTATTATCTTTTACTTCTAAATATTAATCTTTTACTAAATAGCAGTCTTTATAGACCTAAATAACCTTATAGTTAACTATATTAATAGCTATTAAAGCACTAAAAAGCTTTTTTAATAATATATATCTATATATAGATAGTATAGTAATAAGCTCTTTTAAAATAGACTATAAGGATTATACTAGATTTAAAAAGATAAATACTTTAGATATTTTATATAGTAGTATTATAACTATTATAGAACTATTATTAAAGGCTTTTAAGATATTATTTAAAGGCTTTAATAGTTAACCTAGTCTATTATACTTAATAAAATATATTACTATTAAAAAAATCACTAAATTATTTAAAAATAATAATAATATTTTAGACTAGTTAAATAAAATAATTATAGTTTTTTTTAAAAATAAAAGATATTAGTAGTTAATTAATATAAATACTATAAATTATATATATACTAATTATAATTTTATAATTAAATATTATCTTTATAAACTTAGTAAAATTTTATATAAATAGGATATATTAGAATCTAGTAGATTAGCTAAAATAAAAGGAATAAATAAAGCTAAAATTAACTTTTTTATTAAAAATAGCTTTATTAATAAATTTATTATCTTTTACTATTTTATTATAAATAACTAATTTAATATTTATTTATACAGAAAAGGTTAAAAAGACCTAGGAATTACCTATAATAATAGCTAGTTTTTATTTTATAATAAATTTAACTAAAAACTAGTTAGATATATATTTTATTAAAGAGATATACCTTTTATATATTAATTAAATAGATTAACCCTTAGTATTAGTATATTATTTATAATAATTACTCTATTAGTAGTATATAAATAGCTTATATATACTAGTTCACTATAATAAAAGATTAATAAATTAGTATTTAATAAAATTATTAATAATAGTAGTTTTAACTATAAAATATATAAACTAAGAAAATTAAAAAAAATTATCTTATATATACCCTAGATATATACTAAGTAAACTAGTAACTATTTATATATTAATCTTTAGTATATAAAACTAATAGCTTTTAATAGATTAAATTATACTTTAGTTATTATTAATAATATATTAAAATATCACTATTTAATTAGACTAAAAACTAAAAATAAAATATTAAATATAATAGAAAGGTTCTATATAAATATTAAAAATAACTATAGGTCTCTTTTAAAAAAGATATAAATTAATAAAGGCTTAGAATTTAATCTTTTTAAGATATAAAAAGTATTTAAAGGTATATATTTTAAACTATTGAGTATATATATATATAAATAAAATAGTATTAATAAATTTAGTAGATTCTATTTAGTATAGACTATATAGATTATAATTATTAATTTAGAAATACTTAATAAATTTTAGAATAAAGTAATTAAAGTAGCTATATATACTATAAATTAAATAAGACTATTAAATAAGGGAAAATTATTACTAAAACTTTAATATAAAAATTTAGGTTTTTAGAATTAATTTATCTTACTATCTTATCTTTAAATCTTTTATTTAAAGATATATATTAATATTTTACTAAAAAAGTAAATTAAAATAAAAAAGATATAGTTATATATATAGATTAGCTATTTAGTTAGCTATATTAGTAAAAATAGTTATTTATTTTATATTTTTAATCTTACTATATAAAAAGTCTAATTAGTAAAGATATTATTTTCTAGGAAGATATAAAAAATATTAAGCTCTTAGTTAAAATACTAAAAGATATATTAAAAGGTTTTATATAGCAGTAATAGAACTTTATTATTAACTATATATAGTAAATAACCACTAAAAGATCTAAAGCTTAGGCTAGATAAGGCCTAAAATATATAAAAAAAGCTATATAATTTATAGAATACTAGTTAATTTAAGAATATTATAATCTTTAAAGTAGATATATAACTAAAAACTAACAGTAATTTTAATCTTAAATAGCTAATTAATATTTATTTAAAGCTAAATAAAAAATATAAGCTATAGAGTAATAAGCTAATAATTTAAATCTAGAACTATAGTATATTAAAAAGTTAATTAAATTTATATATATTAATCTAATAACTAAAGATAGATAATACCTTATAGGCGAGTAGTTTATACTAAAAAAATAGAAACTATTTAGTTACTTCTAAAATAGGGTAAAAATACTAAAACTAACTATTTTAGCTACTATATTTACTCTTTTATTATTAATTTAATATATCTTAAATATATTTAGTATTTTTTTAGAGTTAGTTAAATTAATATTTATTTAACTAATAGTTATAGAATCTTTATAATTAAATCTAAATTTATTAATAAAGATAATAGACCTTTTATTAGTATTTTTCTTTATAAAAATAAAGTATAAAAACCTAAGACCTATAATACCCTAATTAATCTTAAAATATTTAAAAAAGTCTATTCATAGAAGATCTTTAATATAATTTATTAATAAATTTAAATATAAAAAATATAAAAATAGTAAATCTATAAGACCTAAATAGAAAAATAATCTAATCTTTATAGCTTTTAATAAAACTAGATATATTATTAATCTTAAATCTAGTATAAACTAACTATTTATAATAATAACTACTTTAAAATTAGTAAAATTAGTAGCTATAAAAATAATATATATATCTATCTTTAAAAAGAAAAAGATATAGTAAATAAAGATTCTAATATTATATAAAGAAGCTATAAAGTCCCTAGAAGCTATTTTATAGTATAATATAATATTAAGTTAGATTATAAAGCTTAATACTGCTAAAATATATAGTATTACTTTATACCCTATAAATAAAAATAATAAGGTTTAAATCCTACTTAAGAAATAAATATTTATAGTTAAAATAGACTTATATAGCTATATCACTAAATACTAAATACACTAAGTAGTTTATAAGAACTAATAGTATACTAGAATTAATTTTAATAAATTATATATACCTATTATTACTAATTAAACTATAAAGCTTTTCTTTACTAAAGTTATATATAAAAACCTAAAAATACATTAATTTAATATTATAATAATATATTTAAATATTAAACTAAAGGATAAGAAGATCTATATAAGAATACTAATAGGATTTAAAAAGCTAAGAATAGTTTATATACTTTAGTAGGCCCTATATAGTCTTTAATAAGTAGTATATTTATAATATATATATTTTAATAAGCTACTAAAGAACCTTAGTTTCTTTCTACTTAATAATAACCTATATATCTTTAAAAAGATTAATAATAATAGTATATAGATTTACCTTTTAATCTATATTAATAATATATTTATAGCTAATAAAATAAAAGAATCCCTAAATAACTTATTAAAAAATATTAGTAAAGAGTTTATAGTAAAAGATCTTAGTGATCTATAGTAATTTCTAGGTTATAACCTTTAAATAAAGTGTTATACACCAGCCAATCGTCCACTGCTGTGTTAGCCTTACTGCCTTAAAGGTGATACTTCTCTTAGTAGCTATAGTCCCTCTAAGCTTACCTATCTTTTATTACTACTATCTATTTAGCCTTATATAGGCTTAGAGTCTATAAGGTGTTTATCCTAAAAGGTATATTAATTAGAGGTGCTAACTAAATTAGTTATTTAGAGATTACTATCCCTAAATAAGCTCCTAAAATTATTAGATATTAATTAGGGTATTAAGTAATATAAAATAGAATAAAGATAAATTATATTTTAATCTAAATATTCTAAGTACAATAGTTTAATTAAATATAAAGAACTAAATATATATTAGTAAATAAGTATCTTTATATATCTAGTCTATTATATTACTAATAGGTCTAATCCTATTATTACTATATCAGAATCTATCCTTACTAGATTCTTTCCTATTATTGATAAGTTAAATTATATAACTTATTATTTATTTAAATTATAATCTAAAGATTATCTTTATATAATTTCTAAGTTAATTAGCTATTATTTCTCTATCTTTATACTTTAGTATATTACTAACACTAGATTTATAATATTATCCTCTCCTTTTAGATCTTTATCCTAAAGACTCTTAAATATAGCCACCCTATAAATATATACCCTTATTTCTACTTTTCTGATTTTTACTATATTATCCTAACTATATCTTTTAAAACTTCTATTTATAAAAACACTTTAGCTTATTATATTAAAAATAAAGGTTATTAATCTATTATCCTTTATAAATATTATATTTATCTTAAATAAATATATATTTATTCTAGCCACTTTAATTATTATAGTAGCTATATAAATAATAATAACTATACTAAATATAAAATATCCTATTTATTATATTTTAATACTAAATAGTGTTATTTTATCTATTTTTAGCAAGAAATTACTAAAAAGCACTATACTACTTTTATTTAAATTATATATCTTAAATAATAAAAATCCCTCTTTTAGAATTATATTAATAATTTTATTACCTAAAAATATAAAAAAATTATTAAACTAAAGGATCTTAAATATTATAAAAAAGAAGAGTTAAATCACCTTTAAAAAAATATATTAAATCTAATTATTAAAAAGATTATCTTATAAAAAGTGCTTATACTATAAATAAGTCTACTTTATCTACTATTTATAATCTTAATAGGATCTTTATAGCTATATTAAAAGATCTTACTCTAATATAGTTAATTATATCTATTAATCTAATAAATTTTATAAACTAGATTAATATTAATTTTAATACTTTCTTTATTTCTATCTTTAAGATATCTTTTTTATCTTATAATAATACTATTAAATTAATTAGTAATAGCCTTTTAGATTTATAATAAGTTTCTATATATTTTTTAAAATAGAATATCTTTTCTATTTAATTAAGAATTACTACTAACTATTAAACTAGCTATCTTTTATAATAATTTTAACTTTATATTTATCTTTTATTTATTTTTTAATTTTAATATTAGTAATAATTTATATATTTTTTAGTACTAATTCTAGTAATAATATATAAAATATTAAATAGATCTTCTTTTTTTTTAAGATTAAGCCCCTTTTTATAGTTTTAGTTATAGTATATCTTTATATATAGATTAAAAAACTTAATATCTTTTATTATCTATAGATATAATTATTAAACACTAATTACTAATAATTATACTAATTTTATAACTATATAGTTATTTTATAGTTCACTAATTAATAAAAGATTATATTTATAATTAATATAAAATAGTAATTCTTTTATAGTTAAATATATTATATTATTATATATAAACTATATAATTAATAATAGTCTTATTTAATTATTTTACTAATAATTTATATAATATTATAGATACTATTCTAGTATTTAGTTTATTTATTCTATTTATCTATTTATTTATAGATAATAAACTATTAAAAGTTTATAATTAATACTTATTTAATCTATAAATAATTACTATATCTTACTAATAAATAGTTTATCTTTATCTAATATAATCTTTTTTAGAGTCCTATAATTTATAAATATATATATAATAAAAGAATATTTACTACTTCTTCTATAATAATCCTTTTTATTATTAAGATTATATATATATATTTAGTTAACTTATCTATAATAATTATAATTATATTATATCTTTAAGATTTTAGTAATTTAGTAATAAAATCTATTATAATCTATTCCTATAAATATATTAGTATTTTATTTTTCTATATTTCTCTATATAGCTAATATCTTATTAGCTTATCTTATTAATAAATATTATAGATTATAATATACTATTAAATTTTCTAATATATATTTAGAAAATAGTAATTATATAAAATATATTTAATTATCTTCTTGATTCCTATATATCTATATATTAATATATTATAATATTATTAAATAACTTTCTTTTTTAATATTTAAAATATATAGATTAATCTATTAATTAAAATTAATCTATTATCTTATTTTCTAATTATTTCCTTTAAATCTATATCTAGGATTTTTTATATCTTTATATTATCTTTAGTTACTTTTTTAATTTATTTAATCTATTTATTATTTATAATTTTACTAATTATTAAAAGAATTTAATAATTATATATAAGGTTTTTTTTAATATCTATAGTTAAGATTATAGATACTACTTCTTTAGTCTTTTCTTTATAGTCTAATTATTAACTTAAAGTATTTATCTAGCTATTACTTTTACTATTATAATATTTAATTCTATAATTATATTATATAAAGACTTCTATTTATCTTATTTATAAATTAGTTCTTTTATTATTATAAAAAATATTAAATTCTTATAATTTAATTTTATTATTATAGTATATTTTACTTTTTCTAAATATAGCCTCTAAACCTTAAATACTAATACTATAGCTAATAGTTTTTTATTATAGATATTATAGTTAAACTCTATTTAGATTATTTTTTTAGACTAAAATATAATTAGTTATAGTTTTTTATTATTTTTAGTTAAATTATTTATACTCTTAATATATAATCTAATATATTTATTTTAATAGTTATTAGCTTCTCTAAATTATAGACTACTAATATTATTTATTTAGTAAATAGTTATTTTAATTTATTAAATAATTTTTAGACTTTATTATTCTATTCTTAATAGTTATTTCTTTTTATTATTTTATTAAGTCTAACTATAATTTTTTTAAAATTATAGATATAATTCTAGTAATAATTATATAGTTTTATAAATTACTATATCTTTTTAAGGTTTTTTAGTATTAACTATTTAATAATATTTTATATTTTTTTTTTTCTATACTAAATTTTTTATTACTAATTATATATCCTAGAAATCTAGTTTTTTAGATATAAAATTTATATTTTTTTAGTTTAAAAATTATTATAGCCTTTTAAAATGTGAAGGGCTGAGGCCGAATTGATTCAATAGGACTAGGCCGATATACAGTTTATATTAATCTTAAGGAAATATAGTCTATCTATAGCAGATAAGGGTTTTTATATAGATATAGGTATATACCTTATATAATCTATATTAGGTATAGGCCTATTATAGTACCCCCCTCTTTATCTTAACTAGATAAAAGGCATAATCATATCGCTATTAGTATTAGATTAATACTAAATAGGCCTAGGAACTAGCCTAAAATATTATTTATACTTATCTAGTGTAGTATAGTCTTTTACTATATTTATACTTTTCTATATTATCTCTATATATCTTATCTATTTAACTAACACTTTTATATATTATCTTTAGATAATTTATTATTCTTTTACTACTAAGATCTCTTCTATTTTATATTTTAGTTTACTATTAATCTTAATTAAAGGAGGTTATAAATTATTAATAATTTATAATAAAAATAAGTCTAATACTATAAAATAGATTAACTCTATATAGAATACTAAGTATATACCTAATAATATATCTAAATATATAGTATATAGTAATAAGATATCTTTAACTATATACTATATATATAACTAATCTAACTTCTTTAATAAATACTAAAAGTATATATTTTATAAATTTAGCTATACTTTATTTTTTAACTAATAAATTAGCACTATTTAGTGAGCTTAGTTTAACTACTTTTACTGCTTTTTTTATATAATTATAATAGCTAACTATATCTAATTAGTAGCTTTTTATATTTAATTTATAAATAATTTACTAGTGTGTATTAGTACTATATCTTAAAGGATATTAATAGTTACCCTTTTTATAACTAAAAGGTTAATATAGTAGCTATATATAAAGAAAAAAAAGGATAAACCAATAAATATAGTATCTTAGTTATTAATTATTATTATAATAATTAATAATAAACTTATTTAGTTATCCTATATATATATTATAAATACTTATATTATCCTTTTAACTTTTTAATTCACTTATTTTATTACTCTATTTATTTATAAATAGAAAGTAATTAATAATTAGCGCTAAATTAATAGTCTTTTATAGACTCTTTATTAAAAAGCTTTTATAAACTATAATTTTTAATCACTTATTATCACTAATAAAAGACTATAATATATATAAAAATATATTATAAAGGTCTTAGTAACTTATTTTAAAGTAATCTTCTATATTTTTACTAAGATTATATTTTTAATTAGTTAGTCTATAATAATTAATAAGTTTATTATTTTATTTTTATCTAATAAAAGAAGATCTATAATAAAATCTATTAATATTTTTACCTAGATTTATTAAGGAATTAGTAGTGATTTCAATAATCTATATTTTTATATTATACTATACTATATTTTTTTTATAGATTATATAGTTTTTTAGAAATTATTATATATTTTTTATTATATTTAGCTAAAAGAACTATTAAAATAGTATTAAATAGATTATATTCTATCTTAAATAGCTAATAATATAGGAATTATAAACCTTTTAAATAATTCCTATCTATAAAAATTTACTATCTAGAATCTATATATACTATTAAAAATATAATAAGCTATATTTATCTAGATAATATTTAGATAGGCTTATTTTTACTTTTATTTTAATAATAATTTATTAATCTCTTTTTTATAGTACTTCTAAATAAGCTTAATAAGCACTATTAGTCTTTTTTATTTATTGCTATTCTATCTATATTACTAATTTATTAAATATTAAAATATTCTTTATAAAATCTATTTAGGCCTTTTTATTATAATTAATTTAATTAAGCTTTACTTTATTTATATAGATTAATATATTTTTAAAAAGTTTTTAAAAATAATTTAATAATCTTTTATTAGTAGTATTCTATAGTATATCCTATCTATAATAGGATAAAATATTTAATTATAATATATACTTTTTTAGTTAATAAAAAAGATTAAAATTAAATTTATTTATTATATTTATTATTTATTAAGATATTATATTTAATTAAAATAATAAAGGGTTTTATAATCTATAATAATAGTAAATTATAAGACTATTTTTAACTTAAGCCTTTATTCTTATAAAGTATATATAATTATAAATAATTCTTTATTATAGATCTTATAGTTTAATTTAATAAAAAAGAACTTCTAAGATATAAATATATATAACACTAATTTACTATTATTTTAGTACTAAAATAATATAACTTTAGTCACTTATTTTAATATATTAGTTTTAATAATTATTTAATCGTCTTTTTTAAAATATACTAAAACTAGTATAAATATAAATAACTTTTTTAGTTTAGTAAATATTTACTAATACTTTTTATTTTATTAAAATAAAATATCCTTTTTTATTAAATTTATTAATAGAGCTAATAAAGCTATAAATTAAAAGATAAATATCTAATAAAAGTTAATAAATCCTAAAAATCCCTATATATTATAGACTATCTATAGAGCTTTTTATATATAAATAGCTTTTATCTTCTTTAAGTTAATATAAATATCTTTACTAATATATATAATAAATCTAAAATATTTTACTATTTACTATTTAAATTTTAACTTTTTAATATTATACTATAACTTAGTATCTTTTAACTTCTATAATACTTTATCTATCTTTTAGTAGTAATCTACTAATAATCTATTTAAATATATAATAATATTATTAATATAAATAAAAATAAAATTATTAAGATACTTTTATAGTATTTAGTTTATAAACTATTAAAAAGTCACTAATATATTAGTAAATCTAAATAAGCTAATATTTTATTTAAAAAGGCTATATTATATATAAAATATAGTCTTTTACTTTTTATCTAAGGATATTTAAATCTTATAAAAAGCAGTAATAATATTTAGTTTTATAAACTATTACACTTTAAATATATTCTTTAAAATCTCCTAAATTAATAGTAGAAGGTACTAATCTTTTATACTTTATTTATTAATCCCTTAGTAGTTAATATAGAATTATATACCTCCTCCTAGCTTTTATATTAATAGCACTAAGGCTACCATAGGAGACTTACTCATATAGATAAAATTCTTACAGAGGACTATAGGGTAGTGCCTCTTTAATACTATTTCAGTTATATTCTAATAGAATCTTATAGTTAATTCCAGCCTAATAAGGTAGTAGCTTCTCTACTAGCTACTAATAAAATATATCTAGCTATAGCTAATACTGCTTTAGTAACTTTTCCTTTAGATCAATAGGCTTTTTAGATTATAAAGTATAGTCAATATTATCTAATATAACCTTTTTAATCTATATATAATCTCTTTATAAATTATTATTAAATAGCTACTAAATTAATATAACTATTACTCTCTTCACTTTTAACCTTTTTATTCTAACTAGTCTAATTATATTTTAAATAAAATATAGATATTTTAAATATATAGTAATACTATTTAGGCTTATTAATATATTAGCTTTATTTTAATAATTTATTTTTAGTATACTAAAAAAATATCTAAATATTTTTATAGTAATATATCTTAATAATACTTTAGTATTTTCTAAGACTATAAAAAAATATATTAAATATAATAAAAAAATTCTTTAGAAATTTTATATAACGGGCCTATGCCTGATATAGATCACGTGAGGTATATACCTATACCTATATAAAAACCCTCGCCTACTGTAGATAGACTATATTTCCTTAAGATTAATATAAACTATATATCGGCTTAGTCCTATTAAATCAATTCAGCTATAGCCCTTTATATATATTAATCTTTTAATTTTTAATTATTAAACCACAAAAACCAATAAAAAGCCCTAGTTAAGTCCTACTCCTAGGCCTATAGCAGAATTACCCCTAAATTACTAGTAATTCAGCTATAATAATAAAAATATTTTTTATACTCTCTAAGAGTCCCTAAGATATATTAAAAAAGCTTTAAAAAGACCTTTATTCTAAGTATATAGTAAAAATCTACTTAAATCTTTACTAATTTAGCTTAGTAAAAGATCTTTTATACTCACTAAAAGCCTTTAAGATATATTAAAATACCTTATATTTATTATAAGTTTTTAAGATATATTAAAATACTTTATACTTTTTAAAAGTCCTTAAAATATATTAGAAAAAACCTAGAAAGACTATATCCTAGATATATAGTAGAAGAATTAAAAATTATATAAATTAATAATAAATCTTTAATAAACTATAATAGAACCTTAGTAAATATCTTTATAGATAAAAGAGATTATTTTTTAGTAAAGATATATAATTAAATACTTAATAAGTGTATAAAAATAAGTAATAAAATAATACTAATAATATACTACTATTTAAAAAAAAAAGATATAGTATTTTAAAAAAATATTTTAATACCTAAATATAAACTAAAAAAAAAAAGTAATAAATTAGTATTAAAAATAAATAAAATTTTTAATAAATTAATACTAATTTTAAAAGTACTATAATACTAACTAAAAGCTTATTTATTAGATCTTATTCTATTTATAAAAAGTATAAATAATTAACTAATCTAGAGAATTATAATAAAGAATAAGCTAATAATTAATAATAAAACTATTAGATTACTAAATAATTAATTTATATATATATTTTTCTATTTTAAAAAGCTAATAGAGAAAAACTATAGAATATTTATAAAATATTACTAAAATATTACTAAACTAAATAATCTTTTTAAATATCTAAAAAAGATCTATAAAGATCTAAATACTTAAATATAAACTATTAAATAATTATATTAACTCTGCTAGCTAAAAAAAGCTTTTTTTTTAAAGTTTTTACTTTATCTAGAGAAGGAGTTTACTAATATAGATATATTAGATTAAGTAGATAAAATAAAAAAATAAATCTTATTAAGTTATTTAAACTAAATAATAAATAGATTATTTATAAATTATAGTATATCTTTAATTTTTTAAAGCTTAATTAGCTATTTTTATAAGATTAATATAGATATAGAAATTTTTAATCTAGATAAATCCTATAAATTAAAATTAAATAAGATAAATTAAATCTTAATAATTTTTATAAACTATATTAAATTATATATAAATTACTCTTAGAGTAAAACTAATTAACCTAAATAAACTAAATAAGTTAGTAAAAAAAAAATTAATTACTGCTAAATAAAAAAAATACTTATAATATAGTAAATATAGCTATATAATTATAGAATATTTAATTCTTTTAGTATAAAATCTTAACTATATACTAAAAAAAAGCTATATTACTAAAAGATTATTAAAAAACTAAAATACTAATAATAAATTACTAAAGATAAAATAAAAAA
The DNA here is from genome assembly GCF_028827665.1 of Penicillium hispanicum. Taxonomy (NCBI): domain Eukaryota; kingdom Fungi; phylum Ascomycota; class Eurotiomycetes; order Eurotiales; family Aspergillaceae; genus Penicillium; species Penicillium hispanicum. The sequence goes on from NW_026623193.1 coordinate 1,940,285, forward strand.
ACTATATAAAGAAATTATATCTTATTATTAAAGAAGTTAGTGATTTTAATAATATAAAAAAAGTATTATTTATTAAAAAAAATAAATTAAAAAATAAATAGCTTTTATTTTTAGTTATAAATAAAAATAAAAAGGAGTTAAAAAACTATTTAAAAGTAAAGAACTACTATTTTTAGTTAATATTAAAATAAATAGAATTTAGTTTATTAGTATTTTAATTAATTTAGATTATTTAAATTATATAACTATAAATAAAAAGCTTATTAAAACTTTTAATCTTTTATATATATTAATATAATTATAATAACTTAATAGAGTAGTACTAAATTAGGGTTAAATTATATATATAATATATTTTAATATTAATATCTATAGCTATTAGTAAAAAACTATTTTTATTTATATTATTAAAAACTAAATAAATACTATAATCTTAGATATATCTTAAATAAAAGATATAAATAAGATATATTTACTATAAAAAAGGTATATAGATATTTTTATAAAAATAAATAAGAAAATATAGTACTAAAATAAAAAAAATAATATAATTAGACTAATTAAAATAAAAAAGTTAAAAATAAAAAAAGTAATAGCTATATTAATTTAGTAACTATTTAATAATAATCTATAAAAAGATTATATATAGATTAAAAAGATTATATTAAATAATATTAACTATACTTTATAATCTAAAAAGCCTATTAATTTAAAAAAAAATTACTAAAATAGTATTAACTATAGCTAAATATATTTTATTAATATTTAATAAAGAAGCTATTATCCTATTAACCTAAAATTAACTATAAGATTCTATTAAAATATAACTAAAATAATATTAAAAAAATACTACTTTATAGTCTTTTATATAGTATAAATAAAAAAGAATTACTATATCTAAAAAAGATATTAATAGACCTTTTAAATAAGAATTTTATTTATATAAATAAATCTTTTATAATAGCCTTAATACTATTAATATAAAAGCTAAAAGAAAATATATAATTCTATATTGATTATTAAAAGATTAATAAATAAAATATAAAAAATTAGTACCCTCTATTATTAATTTAAAAGATTTTAAAAAATATATCTAAAATATAATAATTTATAAAACTAAATATTATTACTATTTTCTATAAGATTTAAATATCCTTAAATAAAAAATAAAAGACTATATTTTATATATAATATAGCTTTTTTAAATAAAATATTACCCTATTTAGACTTATTAATATATTAATAACTTTTTAATAGTTTATAAACTAAATACTATAAAAGTATTTTAATAACTTTATTTTTATTTATATTAATAATATTATTATATATTTAAATAGATTATTAGTAAATTATTACTAAAAAGTAAATAAAATATTATAGAAGTTAAAAGATACTAAATTATAATATAATATTAAAAAATTAGAATTTAAATAATAGACAGTAAAATATTTTAGATTTATTATATATATTAATAAAAGTATTTATATTAATCTAAAGAAGATAAAAGCTATTTATATATAAAAAACTCTATAAATAGTTTATAATATATAAAGATTTTTAAAATTTATTAATTTTTACTAAATATTTATCTTTTAATTTATAGTTTTATTAGCTTTATTAATAAATTTAATAAAAAAAGATATTCTATTTTAATAAAATAAAGAGTATTAATAAATATTTATTAAACTAAAAGAGTTATTTATATCTATATTAGTCTTAGTATATTTTAAAAAAAACTATAAAATAATTATTAAAACTAATATATTAAAATAAATAACTAAAGCTATATTATTTTAATGCTAAAATAATAATAAATTAATACTATATATATTTATATTTTAGAAGTTCTTTTTTATAAAATTAAATTATAAAATCTATAATAAAAAATTATTTATAATTATATATATTCTATGAGAATAAAGGCTTAAATTAAAAATAGTCCTATAATTTACTATTATTATAAACTATAAAAACCTTTATTATTTTAATTAAATATAGTATTTTAATAAATAATAAATATAATAAATAGATTTAATAAATAAATTTAATTTTAACCTTTTTTATTAATTAAAAAAATATATATTATAACTAAATACTTTATTTTATTATAGATAGAATATACTATAAAATATTACTAATAAAAAGTTATTAAATTACTTTTAAAAACTTTTTAAAAGTATATTAATCTATATAAATAAAATAAAGTTTAACTAAATTAATTATAATAAAGAGGCCTAAATAGATTTTATAAAGAATATTTTAATATTTAATAAATTAGTAATATAGATAAAATAGTAGTAAATAAAAAAACTAATAGTGCTTATTAAGCCTATTTAAAAATACTATAAAAAAAATTAATAAATTACTACTAAAATAAAAATAAAAATAAGCCTATCTAAATATTATCTAGATAAATATAATTTATTATATTTTTAATAATATATATAGATTCTAGATAATAAGCCTTTATAGATAAGAATTATTTAAAAAGTTTATAATTTTTATATTATTAACTATCTAAGATAAAATATAATCTATTTAATACTATCCTAATAGTTTTTTTAACTAAATATAGTAAAAAATATATAATAATTTCTAAAGAACTATATAATCTATAAAAGAAATATAGTATAGTATAATATGAAGTATAGATTATTAAAATTACTACTAATTTTTTAATAAATCTAAGTAAAAATATTAATAGATTTTATTATAGATCTTTTTTTATTAAGTAAAGATAAAATAATAAATTTACTAATTATTATAAACTAACTAATAAAAGATATAATCTTAATAAAAATATAAAAAATTATTTTAAAATAAATTACTAAGACCTTTATAGTGTACTTCTATATATATTATAGTCTTTTATTAATAATAATAAATAATTAAAGACTATAGTTTATAAAAGCTTTTTAATAAAAAATCTATAAAAGACTATTAATTTAGTGCTAATTATTAACTATTTTTTATCTATAGATAGATAAAGTAATAGAATAAATAAATTAAAAAGTTAAAAAGATAATATAAGTATTTATAATATATATATAAAATAACTAAATAAATCTATTACTAATTATTATAATAGTAATTAATAACTAAAATACTATATTTATTAATTTATCCTTTTTTTTTTTATATATAGCTACTATATTAACCTTTTAGTTATAGAAAAGGTAACTATTAATATCTTTTAAGATATAGTATTAATATATATTAATAAATTATTTATAAATTAACTATAAAAAATTATTAATTAAATATAGTTAGCTATTATAATTATATAAAAAAAACAGTAAAAGTAATTAAACTAAATTTACTAAATAGTGCTAATTTATTAGCTAAAAAATAAAATATAGCTAAATTTATAGAATATATACTTTTAGTATCTATTAAAGAAGTTAGATTAGTTATATATATAGTATATAGTTAGAGATATTTTATCACTATATACTATATACCTAAATATACTATTAGATATATATTTAGTATTCTATATAGAGTTAATCTATTCTATAGTATTAGACCTATTTTTATTATAAATTATTAATAATTTATAACCTTCTCTAATTAAGATTAATAGTAAACTAAAATATAAAATAAAAGAGGTTTTAGCAGTAAAAGAATAATAAATTAGCTAAAAATAATATATAAAAGTGTTAGTTAAATAGGTAAAATAAATAAAGATAATATAAAAAAGTATAGATATAGTAAAAGACTATACTATATTAGATAAATATAAGTAATATTTTAGGCTAGTTCCTAGGCCTATTTAGTATTAATCTAATACTAATAGTAATATTATTATATCTTCTATTTAGTTAAGATAAAGAGGGGGGTACTATAATAGGCCTATACCTAATATAGATTATATAAGGTATATACCTATATCTATATAAAAACCCTTATCTACTATAGATAGACTATATTTCCTTAAGATTAATATAAACTATATATCGGCCTAGTCCTATTGAATCAATTCAGCTATAGCCCTTTATATTTAGTGCTTTTTCTAAAGTTTTTTTTATTTATCTAGGTTTATCTATTTATTAATTTATTTTCTATATAATATCTTTTTTTTTAGATCTTATATAGTATTTATTTAGTCTTTTTAGCTTTTTTTACTCTATTCTTAGAGTTTTTATAGATTTAGTTAAATACTTCCTATATTTTTATAGTATATCCTTTTAATATCTAGTATATTAGTTTTAGGCCCTATTCTAAATCTTATTTAGTATTAAATTCTTAGCTTAGTTTATTTTATATTATATAAAATATCTTTACTTTTATAGTTCTAGTTATATTATATACTTTTTTTTCCTAAATAATATAAATCTATTATAGTTTTTAGTTATTTATTTTATTTTTATATTTTTTTATTATATAGCTTAGCTTACTATATTTAAAATAAAGTTTCTTTTTTGTAAACTATTTCTATTTTTTAGTAAAAAATCTTACTATATTAAATTTTATTAATTATAGTCTATAAAAATTACTATAGATTTTTTTAACTATTATAGTCTTTATCTATCTTTTTAGTAATAGTATTTATTATTCTAGTTTTATTTACTATATTATATTTCACTTTACTAAAGCTTTTATTTATATAGTTAATTATTAAATTTAATTACTATTTTAATTATTTTTAATAATTTAATAGATTAATTAATTTATATTAATTTATCTTTAATTTCTTTCTTAAAACCTTATTTAAATAACTAAATATATATATTATTATTATAGTCTAGATATAATATAATCTATTAGAATTCAGTAATATATATATTTACTAAATTAGTTTATTAAATTTATTTAAATCTTTTTTTAGCTATTTACTAAATATTAATATCTCTAAAAATTTATTTAAGTTTTCTTTTAAAGATTTAGTATATAGTAAATATTTTTTTTATTATATTATTTTAGTTTTTTATAGGCTTTTTATTAAATTCTTAAATATAAGGCTTAAACTATTTAAAGGCCTATCCTTAGAGATATATAGATATATATATTATTTTATCTACTTCTTCTATATAGTTAATAATATATAGCTATATATCTATTTATATAAAAAATAATTATAATTTAGTTTAATCTTTATAAAAGAAATCTAGTTTAAATAGTTTTACTATTAATAGCTATTTATATATTAATTAATTTTATAGTTAAAAAACTAACTATATTAATTCTATATTAATAAAAAATAGTAATAGTATATATCTTATCTATTTTTTTTATATTACTAATACTATTATTTTTTACTATTATTAGATTATAATTAATAATAAAATATTAATTATTTTATTAATTTCACTTAAATCCTAAACTAAATATTTAATATATTATATATTAACTAATTATCTACTACTATATTAGCTTTATTACTTTAAAAGTAATACTTTTTTTAGTAACTATAATCTCTCTAAGCTTATCTATCTTTTATTATTACTGCTTATCTAGCCTTATATAGGCTTAGAGTCTATAAGGTATTTATCCTAAAAGATATATTAATTAGAGGCGCTAACTAAGTTAGTTATTTAAAGATTACTATCCCTAAATAAGTTTCTAAAATTATTAGATATTAGTTAAGGTATTAAGCAATACAAAGTAGAACAAAAATAAGTTATATTTTAATCTAGATGTTCTAAATATAATAGTTTAATTAAACGCAAAGAACTAAATATATATTAGTGAATAAGTATCTTTATATATCCAGTCTGTTATATCACTGATAGGTCCGATCCTATTACTGCTATATCAGAATCTATCCTTACTAGGTTCTTTTCTATAATTGATAGGTCGAGTCACGTGACTTATCGTTCGTTCGAATCGCAACCTAAAGGTTGTCTTCACGTGACTTCTAAGATGATTGGCCATTACTTCTCCATCTTCATGCCTTAGTATATTGCCGACGCTAGGTTCGTAATATAAAGGTTAATAACAATAATTAATATATAGTCCTCGACTAAAAGTTATATATTAATAAACTTATAGAACTGAATAGGTTAACTACTATAGCACTAAATATAACACTAATATAGCTATCCTATATTGCTTCTCTTATTAATCCTCCCCCTCCCTCTAAATCTAAATCAATCAATTGATAGAGATATATAGAATTAGTAGGATAGGCGGGTTAGCTAGCAATTTATACACAACCAGATATCACATTCACTATGAACAAGCTACATCAATAAGGAAGCCATCTTCCTGGGCAGGCTAGCATATAAGCTTAGTCTTTAAGGACCACTGAATAAGCTTATAGATAACGCCAAGGATAAGATTATTAACGACGACAGCAACAACAATAATACTACAGTTCCAATATAAACTAATAATAATAATACACTAGCAATTATAATAAATAAGGGCTATAGTAAGTCAATAAAATAGATAGATCTTAGATATTACTTTATATAATATACAGTTCAATAAGGTATAGTATAACTTAAATTATTCTAATCAAGAGAGAACCCTATAAATAGACTTACAAAAGCTCTTAGGCCTAAAAAGTATATAGTCTTTATAGACCTTCTATATATACTATAATTAGCTAGATTAGAATAGATATATATAAGATAAAAAGGTTTTTAGTGATACTAGCAATATAGATATAGGCGCTAAAAGGGTGTAACAGTGATGCCTTAGGTAGCCAGCCCCTATATACACTATATATAGATAGCTTCGTCCTATAGCTCTCTTTTCCTCTCTTCCTCTCTCCAGTGCAGTTTCCCCCCAATTTCTTTGGTTTTCTTTGATCTTTATAGATCTCTCTCTCTTTCTCTATCTCAATCTGGATCTGTTTAGCACTCAGCAGTTCATTTCACCATCAATACTTATAGCTATAATTGTAGTTATCCTAATGTATAAACTAGGTATTAGACGAAAGCTTTTATTATTATAGGTAATTTAAGCTCTTTAACGAGGTTGTAGGACCTCTAGTTGTTGAGATATTATAAGAATTTGATTCTGCTAAGAAAGAGTTATTTATTAATTAGTTAGTTTATTTAAAAGAAAAATACTAAAAGGCTTAATTATAATAAAGTTTATTTTTTTAATTATAGCTAATTAAGCTATTTAGTAAAATACTCTTTAAAAGTATTAAATCTATTAAATAATATATCTATACTATAAAGGCTAGTTAAAACTATATATAAAATACTAAAAACTAAGATATATATAGTTTTAGTGCTTTTATTTAGTTAAATATAGTTACTATATAGATAGCTATTTAATCTAAAAGTATTTATCTACTAAAAACTAAATAATTTTTATTAAATATACTAACTATAGTAAAGATTATTAGTCTAATTCTAATCTATATAAAATAGACTAAAAGATAATAAGATAGATAAAAGAAGTTTTTTTTTAACTATTCTCTTTATTACTATATACTATTATATTTCTATTAATAAGTAATATAGCTAATATAATTAGTATAATAGTAAATAAAATTTTTTATTATTAACTTTTTAGTACTAATTTTAGTAGCACTTTAAATATAAATAGTATTTTAGCTTTAAGAATATATTAGATTAAAAGTATTAAACTATATATTTACACCAAGATAGATAATCTTTATATTAATATAAATATAGCTAATAGATCTAATTAAATTAATAAAATATTAAGATAGATCTTTTAATTTAAAGAATAAATCTAAATCTAAAGATAAAAATGTTTTTGTATCTATATAGATAGTAATAGCTATAAATAGATTAGCTAAATCTCTATATTTTTAGCTATAGGACTTATAGTATTAGTTATTTAACTTTAAATAATAGCTTTATTAGTGTGGTCCAGGAACCCAGGACCTATATAAATGGTTTCTTTGGTAACTATATACTCCCATACAGTCGCGTACTTAAGCACTCTTCCCCTTAACTTAGAAATATTATACTATTCCTACTTTATAAATCTCATCTAGTAGTATATTATAGTTATAAATAATCTTCTATAGTTATTTAGGTAAAGACACTCTCTTACAGGACTATATATTCCTATATAGTTACTCTTATATAGATCTAGGGCCTAATAACCCCTAAAAAATTTATTTACTAATAACTCTTAATAAATCCTAAGATAAATAAATAGTATCCCTTAGAACTATAGATCTAGCTAATCCTAACTAAAGAAAAAAGGATATATTAGCTAGATAGAGGGTAAAGAAAATTTTCTTTCTTAAATAAAGATATATATATTTATATACACTTATTTACACTTCCTATTATACATAATTATATACCTTAAATTAAAAAAATATTAGAAATAGATATTAATAATTAACTTACTAATACTAATATTAGCTTTACTAATCTACTATTAAATTCTAAAAGACCTTTACTGCTATAATTATAGTATATATTAGCAGTATTATCTTATATATTTATAGATAATATATTAAAGGTCTTAAACAGTTTACTAGACCTTAAAGTATAAATAAAAATTGTTATATTTATAGCTTAAAAGATACACTAATACTAAGAATATAAAGAAAATCCTTTAAATATAACTTTATAAGGATCTACATTTTTAATAAAATAAGGCCACTAACTTATATTAGCTTTATTATTAGCTATAACTAATCTTATATTTATACTAATAAGATTATAGTTTAATAATATATAGCTTTTAATAAAGAAAAACCTTTTTAAGAATATCTATCTAATTAATAACTATAATAGATAAATCTATAAAGATTCTATATAAAAATACTTAAATAACTATAAATACTATTTTTAAGAATTAGCTTAATAAACTAATATATTTTTAAAAAAGCCTAATATAGTTATTATAGCTAATAAATAGTTAATTAAATAAATAGCTAATATCTAATATATAGCTTAATAAACTATTAATTATAAATATAGGATTATACTTTTTATATAAGAATAATACTATATATAGATTAAAAAGTAATTCTTAGAATATTTAGGCTTTAAAAAATATTAAAAGATATTTAAAAATATATATTAAAAGAACTATTTATTCTAAGAGTATACTATAAAACTCTATAAAATATCTACTAAATATAATCTTAAAATATTAAAAGTAATATTTATCTAACATCTTTATAATAATATAAACCTATACTTTTAGAAGAAATAGATAAAAGACCTTTATTACCTCTAAATACTTATAGAAGTTATTAAATACTTTACTAACTTTAAATAAGGGACTAAAATTACTAATTATATATATTAAAATATAATTAATATAGATAAAGATTTATATATAAATATATTTAAAAAGAATTAATTACTAAGAAACCCCTAAAGACCACTTTAATACTATAATTATAAAAAGTTTAGCTATATCTATTACTACTATTATATTAGCTAAAAGATATAAAAACCTTTTAATTAGATATTTTCTATAGTAGCTAATTTAAAAAACTAAAACAGCTAAATAACACTAAAGCCTTTATTAACTACCTTAAAAAGGCTTTAATTATATCTAATTTAAAAGGGCCTAACCTTTTAGATCTACTTAAAGCTAATAAAATAGATCTAAAATTACTAAAATATTATATTTTTAATTAAATTAGCTATATCTGTTAAGAACCAGATCTCTAAATTATCAGGATAGATAACCTATTAGCTAGGTAGAGATAATATAGGGTAAAGGATCTTTATATCTGATTAAGATAGTAACTGATTCTTATAGAATCTAACTTAGAGATATCTAGGGGTTTTTCTTTTTAATCTAAATCACTAAAGAGTTAATATCAATTTATTATTAATTTAAACTCTTAGTAACTAATAATATAAATTCTAGGTTTAACACCTCTAGGCTTCTATATAGAGTAATAATCTTAGAATTAGGGTTCTTTTATTCTATTTTTAACCTTCTAATAATAACTATATCCCTTTTTATAGTAAATAGCTTAGCTACTATATAATAAAAAAATAACTAAAAATTATAGGATAAAATATATAAATAAAAAAAAGACAATATAAAAATTATTAATTTACTATATCTTCTTTAACTTTTTTATATTAATCTTTTAGTTATTATACTTTATAGTACTTTTTTAGTTACTATTAATTTATAATATTATTTTTACTAAAAATATTTAAATTATTCTATTATAACTATATAAAAAATAGCTTTTTTAATAGTATTAATAGTAATATATAAAATAGACTTAGAGGATTCTATTTTATATTATTATTACTATTTTAAAAAGTCCTTATACTATACTATAAATATTCTTTTAGTTTAAAAATAAATTATAAATTAATCTAAATAAATACTAATTAAGATATTAGCTAATATATATATTTTTATATTATTATTAAAGTTAACTATAGATATTATAGATAAATATATATAGATCTCTATAATAATAGTCTTTTTTATACTATTTACTTTTAAACTAATAGTTATTATAAATATAAAAATAAATAATATCTTTTTAAAGGCTAATTTTAGTATAATATAAACTATATATATATTAGAATATAAACTATTAAAACTAAAAAGTAAAAGTTATATAAATATATTAATAGATATAATTTAAAATAGTTTTATTAATAAATTAAATAGGCCTATTAAACTAAATATTATTAATATATAAATATTTATTAATAAAAAATATTTATTTATCTAAATAAACTAATTACACTAATATATCTTAATTTATATTTATATTTAAATAATAATAATTATATTTTATAGTATTATATAATTTAGTTATTTTTTTATAATATTAAAAATAAAATAGCTATAAATAGAGAAACTATAGCTAATTAAAAATAATTTTTTAGATTTAATTCTTAATTTATCTATAAGATATAGTAATATAGTATTATTTTATTAGTAATAATATAGGGATATCTAAATAGTTTATTAAGGCTTTATAGTTTCTAATTTAGATTTATTTTAGTTAGTTATTAAAATATTTAAGTATTTTTAGTTAGTTTTATAGTAAAAATAAAAAATATTATATTTTTCTAAAACTTTTTTTTTAACTTTCTAAAATTATATCTTTATTTACCTTTTATATTTTTAAAATATTTTTTTACTAATTTAAAAGTTTTTTTTATTAAATTAAGATACTAATTAAATTTTTAAAATATTTAAAAGAAATTTTATTTTATTTTTTATTTTTTTATTTTTTTCTTTATTTTATAGGCTAATTAGTACTTTTTTATCACTAATTTATTTAGTATATAATTAAATTTATATTATCTAATTTAATTAGTATAGTTTTTACTTTTAGCTAACTAAAAATAGCTAAAATAGTATTAAACTATTTTAGATAAACTATATATTTAATATACTAAATTCTTAAATATATATATTTTACTTAGTAAAAAATACTATATATAATTTAGTAAGCTTTTTATAATAATTTAGAAATAGTATATTTTTAATATAGATTAGATTCTAAATAGAATTACTAAAACTACTATTAACTTAATAAAATTAATTTAGTTAATAGATATATTCTAGGATTCTTTTTACTCTTTTAATAGCAGTTTAGTAGAGATTCTTAACTAAAATATTTAGCCTTATATAGTTTTAGTTATTAAAAAATTATATAAAGTTTTTATATTTTTAATTACTTTTTATTAGTTTATCTATAAGTTTTTAGCTATTTAAGTTTAAATCTTTTTAGTAAAAATTCTTTAATTATCTTTTTAAGGTTTAACAGTACTTTACTAATAATTTATAAACTATTTAATAAAAATATTAGTAATTTTTAACTAAGTAAATTACCTTTTTAAATCTTTTACTAAAGCCTAATTTTTAGTTTATTTTAAAATAAATTATTAATTATAAATTATTAATTTAGTATTAAATTATATCTATAAATAATAGTTATATATTTTAAATAACTACTAAAATTTATTTTTATAAAATAATTATAAAAATTATTTATAAAATAGATATTTTAAATAAAAATAAAAAGATAATTATTCTTTAATTAGATATTTAAAATTAATTAAAATTTTATTAGCCCTTTTTACTATTAATCCTATAAAAATTTAATATTATTTTATAAGCTTTAATTATAGCCCTTTTTATATAATTTTTAATTTAGTTTATATTAAATTAATCTTTTTATTTTTTTTATCTTTTTTTAAATTTATTAACTATAGTTTAGATATTCTTTATATTTTTATATATAATTTATTAATTATATTTTAATAGTTATTCTATTTATTTAACTAAGAAATAGTAATTTTTATTAATAAATTTTTTATTATAGATTTTTTTAACTTCTTATTTTTTATTATTAGTTAATTTTAGTATTAGTAAAGATTTAGTATTAATTCTTTTTTTTATAGTTTTAAAAAAGATATATAAAAGATATTATAGATTTATATATATTATTTTAGTAATACTAATTAGTATATTTATAATCTTACTATTACTAAAATTTAGAAAAGTTTAATAAATTATAGATTTAGCTTTTTAGAAAGAAGTTTTAACTTTAGATTATATATAGATAATATTACTAAATTTTATCTTTTAAATTATATAGATTTATACTATAAATTATATTATTCTATTTAAGATTTATTTAATTTTTTCTATAATTTAGCTAATTCTTTTTTAAGAATTTTTAGTTTTTTTATTTATACTATTATAGCTAAAACCTTTTTTAAATATAGATTAGTCTTAATTTATAATTAGAAATCTAGTAAATAGCTATATAAAAAGTTAAATAGGGTTTTTTTTATAGTAATATTAATAATATTATTATATATAAATTCTATAAAATAGAGTAAATTTAACTATATTATTTATTATTTATTAATAAAATATTAAAGATATTTCTTAAAAATTTAGTTTATATATTTAGTTTATTTATCTATTTATAAATAAAATATAGTTAATAATCACTATTTTATATATATTATTTATACTAAGATTAACTAGAATTTACTAATAAAGATTAGTTTTTTATTAGATATAATACTTTTAGATAGTCTAAATTTTAATTTAACCTTATTATAAAATAATTTTATAAATTTAGTAGAATTAATTAATATTAAAATAAAGAAAAAAAATATATTTTTATAAATCTATTAATAATAATAAAAATTAAATCTATAAATTAGTTTTTAAAATAAATAGTTAATAATCTTATAATAAAATCTATAGATAATTTAGATTAGGGTTAGTATAGAATTAGTAAAGATTTAAATTTACTATATAGTTAATATTATAGAGTAATTATTCTTTAGTAAACTATATAGTTTTTAATATATTTTATAATATCTTAGTGAAGGTTTATCTAGTAAAATTTTTATTTAAAAAGTTTTTTTATCTAATTTTAGCTAAAGTAATCTATAAAAAAGTTATTATAATATAATAAAAGTAAATTCTATTAAAACTATTTATTAATAAAAATATATAAATACTATTTATAGTATAAAAGATTTATAGAGTTAATAGTTTAATTACTCTTTTAATTTATCTCTAAAATAGTGGCTTTTTTATATTAAATCTTAAAGTCTTTATTTTAGATTTTTAAGATTAAAACTTTTAGATTTTTATTTATTTTTATAGTATAAATTTATTTATTTATATATATATTTTAAATATAATATAGGGGAATTTATTAGTTATAACTTAATTCTTTCTATATAGTTTAGTTAGCTATTTTTACTTTTTTATCTTTTTTTATAGATTTATAGTATAAAAAGCTAAAAGGATCTCTTTTAAACTAGGATTTTTTAGTAATAAAATCTTAGATATTTATTAATTTAATTATAATATTTACTTAATTCTCTTCTAAATTAGTAATAATATAATCTTTTAATAAATTTAGAAGTTTAATATTTAAAGTATCTTTTAAGTCTATATTAGTAATTTATAAAAATATATTTATAAGGTTTTCTTTTTTTTTTTAGTGTTAAATTATAAATTTAAATAGACTTAAGAATATATACTATTATATCTACTAACTATTTAGTTTTAGTTATTTTATAAATATTTATAGATTAAAATAATTAAAAAAGATATTAATTTTATATTTTATCTCTTTTAGATAATATTATTAATATTTAAATAACTAAATAATAATAAATAGTTCTTAATCTAGTATTCTATAATTAAATTTAGCTATTTAAAATTTCTATAATTAGAATAAAATAAGATAATAAATCCTATTATTATCTAGTTAAAATATTATATTAACTATACTATAGTTAGAAATATCTATTTTTAATTAAATTTATTTTCTTAGATTAAAATAATAAAATAAAAGAGCTATCTTAAAAGTAACAATAAGATTATAAAATATTATTATTTTAATATTATTAAGCTAGATAGATGTTAGGACTGGCTCTGTAAGGCAGTCTGATGAGATAATAGAAGGATTAGAGTGAAGAAACCAATGACTCAATTCTGAGTGTAAACTAATTACTAGTGTGCTATCTATATATATATAGGGGTATAAATCCCTATATGGTATAGCAGCCTATATAGACTATAGGTGTATACAGTATATAGGACTATAGAGACTATATATATAGTCCCTATAAGGGCTAAGGTTATAATATTACCCCCCTCTTTTAAGGGCCTATATCCTTATAGATCGATATAAGGCCTTTATTCCTTTAATTTTCTTACTTCCACTATAGTAAACCAATATCTTTATAAGATATAGTCCTTTTATATATAGCTTATCTATAATCTAGTAAGATAAATAATTTCTTTATTATAAGTCCTTTTATAAGGATTATCTATCTAATATATCCTTATAATATTAACCTATTATTGTTTTTATTACTATAATAGCTAATATATATATCTTAAACTAGCAACTACTGAATATACTATTAAATCTAGCAGTATTATAGTATATATAATATATTTAACGACTCTAGTATATATAAAAGTATATATATATTATTAGTCTTAAAAAGATAAAGTGTATATACTGCTTAGCTCTTTAGTAGGCCTATCTTATAGTAGATTATCTATATCCTTTTTTAATAGGTTCTAATACTAATAAACTATATCTTAGGTCGATCCTCACTTTAATAATAAGGCTAATATAGTTATCTTAGCACTTTTTATAATATTTATAAAAGCTATATAGTAAGTTAGTTTTATTAAAGAGTTTAGTAATATATAATAATTATTAATTTAGTAGATTAATCTAGATAATCTATCTACTAATATACTAAAAGATATAGTTCTTTTATTACTATAAAGATAGCTTCCTTTATTAATCCTTATACTAATAATACCTATTATAATAATTATAATAGCTATACTAGGAATAGTATATAAAGATAAAAGATATAATAATTATTACTAGTAATACTCTATAGATATAGTAATTTTATTAATAGTCTTTATAAGGTTATATCTAAGCTAGTATAATCTAGATCCTTAATCTATAAGTCTATAAATAGTAATATAGCCCTTTTTATAGTATCTATATATAGTACTAATATATTCTTAGCTAGTAATTTATTTTTAGTATTAATTTTTATATAATTTAGCTAGCTCTTTTAGCTAAAAGAAGTTAATCTATACTAAGTCCTTTTAGTAAATATATTATTTAGTTACCTTTACTAGCTAATAAATATTTATAGTTTTAAACTATCTTTAGCAGTTTATAATTATATAGTATAAGCTAATATTTAATACTATATTTATTTTAGAGGATTCTTTTTTAGTTAGCTAGGTCCTTTTTTTATAGCTATAAAAATATATCTAGTTAACTTCTAAAGCTTCTTTATTAGTTTTAATCTTTCTTCTTCTTTAAATTAATCTAGTACTTCTATATTTTTAAGGTTTAACCTTAGTTCCTAAATATTCTTACTATCCCTATAGCTTTTTTATTTAACTAAAAGTTCTATACTATTTTTATAGCTTTTAAGAATATATTCTATTTTAAATTTAGGGTATTTATTAATAAAGATTAGATTTAGTTATTTATACTTTTACTGTAAATTACTTTTATATAGTTTAAGCAGTAAAATATACTATATTAAGTGCACTTTATAGTATATTAGTATAAAAATTAATTTATATATTTATTTATTAATAATATCTATAATCTAAAATAGTCTAGTATAGCAATAATCTAGCTTTTAATAAAATCTACCTAAATCTAAATATTTATTATATATAAAGATCTAATCACTAACTATAAAGGTCTTATTAATATATTTTTTATTATATACCTTTTTTATTGTTTCTTTTACTCTCTCTAAGTATATATAGAGGTCCTTTTATATCTCTTTTAGATCTTTAGTCTACTATCTTATATTTTTATATAGCTCTATTAGTTCCTTTTTAATTAAGATATAAAGATCTAGCTTATAACCTATAAAGGCTTTTATAGGTAGTATCCCTAGGATTATATAGATTATATTATTATAAATATACTATCTTATTAATAGCTATTAAGGCTAGTTATTTTAATACTAATTTATATAACTCTATAAATAATATTTAAAGGTCTAATTTTATTATTTAGTCTATTTATCTATTTAAAAATAAAATATAATAGATAATCTATATCTTATACTTAATATATAGTAAAAGGTTAACTAAAATATATTAGTAAAGACTAACCCTCTATTATTTATAAAATTATCTAGTATACTATACTTTATTACTATATACTTATAAAAAAGGTATATAAGATTATTAGTATTAATATCTTTTATATAAAAGATATAAAGAGAGTATTTTATTATAAGGTCTACTATTACTATAATAGTATTAAAGACCTTTCTTTACTATTTTATAGGTAGTAACTTAGTAATAAAGTTAATATTTATCTATTTTATAGGTTTTTATAGGACTAATAAAGGTTCTAGTAATCTATATAGCTTATAATAATAAATAGTATTATACTAATATATAGGGTATTTATTTATATATAACTTAATTATCTTATATATATTATACTACTAATATTATATATAGATATTCTCCTTAGTTCTTTATTTACTATAATACCTTATTTATAAGTTATTATAGTAGATATAAAAGATCTCTGCTATTATAACTTTTTAATAATAAAAGATATATATTTTTCTTTAAATATATAGTAAACTATTATTAAAGGTCTTTTCTTACTATATATCTATTAATCTTTTATTTACCCTTTTTTAGTTAATCTCTATAATCTTCTTTTTTACCACTAAATTATCTATTTAGATTCTTTAAATAAACTTACTTAATAGTTTTTAAAGCTTAGATTAATTTAAAGACCCTATAAGGGTCTTTTTAGCTTTTTTATATAAGATAAATAATAAAGATAGTAATTTTTAATTAGTTATACTTAGGATAGTTATTAATCTTTAAACCTCTCTAAGTTAATTAATAGCACTTTTAAAGATCACTTTTTATAGCTTTTTTATAAATATTATACTATATAAGCTATCTTAGATAATATTTTATATATAATTAGGTCTTTTACTTAGTGTATCTATAGGATTTATTAAGCTAGCCCTAAACTAGATTATAAAATTAAAGTTAGCTAAATACTTTATCTAGTATATCTAGTGATAGAAAAGCTCTTTTATTATTATAAAACTAACTAAATTTATATAATCTATCTTTATAATCACTAAATTAAGATTTCTTTTAAAGTATAATTACTACTTTTTAAAAGATTCTATAATAGCTAATATCTTTTAATCTTTAACTTTATACTAAATCTCTATAAAGATTATCTTCTTTAAATAGAAGATAATAGATTTTTATATATCTATCTCTAATTATAGCTATAAATAAATTCCACTAATTACTTTATTTAATATATTAATCTCTATAAAGGTTTTAAATATTAAGTTAAAATATACTAAAAAAGGTATATCTTAGAAGATCTCTTTAATCTTATAAAAAGCTTTTTTTATACTCTTATTAAAATAGAAATTAATCTTCTTTTTATTCCACTTTTTCTTTTAAATATTTAGACCCTAAATTAATATATTAAACAGTATTACTATTTTTAAAAATAACTTAATAAATTAGTAATAAAAATTTATAAAGCTAATAAACTATTAAATATTAAAAATACACTCTAGTTTAGGCTAAAAAATAATTATTTCTATTTAAACTAAATCTATAATAATACTATTATATAAGATAATAAATCCTAAGAATTTAATCTACTTAGTATAGAATATATATTTTAAAAGCTTAATATAGAGCTTAAACTAGTAAAGCTTTTTTAACACTATCTAAATATACTTAATATAGCTTTTTTTATCTTTTAAGAAGATTAGGATATTATTAAGATATATAATTAAGAAAATATTAACTAAGTCTATTAAGGCTTTATTAATATATAACTAAAAGGTTATAGGTATATTTATTAATCTAAAAGATATTATATAATATTTAAAATAACTATAATATATTCTAAATATAGTTTTTTATTTATCGCTTTTTTTAATTTAGATCTAATAATATATATTATATAGATCTAGCTTAGGATAAATAGATATATCTATTAACTATAAAAAGGACTTTATAATTAATAATAGTAGATAATAGTTTTTAATTATAATTATATTAAAACTATAATAGTCTATATATAATCTAAGCTTTCTATTTTTTTTAGATATAAAGAGAATCAGTATATCTATAAGACTTTTTAAAAGTTAAATCTAACCTCTTTTAAGATTCTTATTAATATATATATAAAGAACTTCTAATTCTATATTAGATAAAAGATATATTAGCTTAAATAAGGGTTCCTTTTTTAGTTCTAATTTAATAGTATAATTATATATAATATATTTTAATAATAGGATAGTTTATCTTTTATCAGTAATATTTATAAAATTAGTATATTCTATATATATAAAGTATTTTATCTTTATTATTATAAAATAGGCCTTTATAATAGGTCTTTTTTTATCTTTTAACCTATATAGAGTTATATAAAGGATATAGAATACTATCTTTAGCAGTAGTTTTTATTTAAAAGCTTTTAGTAATACTATTTTAATCTTAATTAATATACCTTAATAGTATAACTATTTATTAGCTACTTAATTAATATCTAGATTAACTGCTTAAAGCTAGTTATATTTTAAAATAATATTATATTTAGTTATATTAATTATTTTATAGAAGATTTTAGTAATACTATACTTTCTTTAGTTATCTATTAATCTTAAAGCTATTTTTTTTTAACTATATAAATAGATCTTATACCTATTAATTATTTTAACTAAATAAAGTTCTATAATTATATCTTTTAAGTTTACTTTTACTTAATATTAACTAATAAAGGTTTATATAGCTTCACTATTAATTAGTGTTTTAGTAATTTAGACTAATATACCTTTATAAGTATTTACTATAAATATACTATAGATTAGTATATAAAAAAAGCTTTCTTATAAACTTTTTTTTAAGAAACTTAATACTACTATAATATATAGTGCTAGATTCTTTATTTTTTTAGTTAGTCTTATTAGTTTTTTTAGCTTTTTAGATAGTCCTTATTAAAATAGCTAACCTCTTTATAAATATAATAAAGGTTATTTTTAGTATACTGCTATCTTAGTATTTTAGGTATATATTTATATTTTTTATCCTATAAGTCTTTAAAAGGCCTTTTTTTATTATTATTCTAGATATTAGTAGATTTTTAATTATACCTATATAGTTTTTTTAAGTTAGCCTTTAAGCTAGTATTTTTATCTAGTACTTTTTAGTAATATTTAAATCTAAGCTTTATAGTATATAAAGGTATACTATCTTCTATATATATTAAATAAGTAATTTAGTTATTTTAAATATAGTTATATAGATTTCTTTATTAGTGTACTTTTAATCTAACTTTATTAATTACTTTAGTTTCTAAATAATTAATATACTTTTATTTTAAAGGTATAGTCTATAGTTAGTTATAGATTATAATAAAATACTATATATATATATAAATATTTTTATTATACTTCTAAGTAGTATATTATTAATCTTATTTAGTATCTCTCTATAACTATATAGGGTTAACTATTTAGATAAAAGATTATTTATAGATTTAGGTAGTAACCTTTAAGATATCTATAAAGTAGCTAAGATAAAAACTATATTTATAGTAGTAGTTCTATTTTTATCTAACTAACCTTACTCTTTTATAGTTTTATTAGTAAGTTTTTATTTATAGAGTTATACTATAAATTTAGCCTTTTTATTTTTAGCTATAAGAAGCTATTTTAATACTTTATTTCTTTTCTACTATAGATTATACTACTTCCTTTATTCTTTTTATTTAGTATTATATAGTATATCTACTGTATTATTTTGCTATTTAAAAGTGGTTAGTATAACTATTTCTAAGTTTTTTAGAGGATTAAGTGCCTATAAAGGATAATTCTTTAGTGGATTAGCAGCTATAATAGATCGCGATAGAATAGCTTTTTACTGGCCTTCTTCTGTTACTTCTAGCTGGTCTTCTCCTATAAGATCCTCTTTTAGGAGATATAAGTTACTGTGAGTAATATAAGATATTGCTAAGGGTTTTAATGGTCTAATCTGGTAGGTTTGAAGTAATTAGAATATTAAGACTGGCTCTGTAAGGTAGTCTGATAAGATAATAGAAGGATTAGAGTAAAGAAACCAATGACTTGATTCTGAGTGTAAACTAATCGCTAGCGTGCTATCTATATATATACAGGGGTATAAATCCCTATATGGTACGGCGGCCTATATAGACTATGGGTGCGTGTGGTACGCAGGACCATAGAGACCATGTGTGCAGTCCCTGCAAGGGCTAGGGTCGTAACAATAGATCTAGGCTTTTTTCCTTTTATACTTCTTTTTAATAATAAGATTAATAGCAGTATAATCAAAAAATAGTTTTTAATAAAATACTTATAAAAATTATAGAATCTAAAAAAAACTTAGATATTATAAAAAAAACAGAGAATCTACTATAATTTAATAATAGAAACCTATTAAAGATCTATTATAATACTTTTTTAGTTAATAATATAACTAAAAAATTCTATTTAATCCTAATAAAAGGTATATTTAAAAGATTTTATATAGAGTTTTATTTCTTATATTTATTATAGAATTTTATAGAGATATTATATATAGAAGTCTTAATCTACTAAAAAGATTAAAATATTATTAAAATATACTATTATAAAAATATTAAGATATCTATAAAGTGCTATATAAATATAATTCTAGAAGATTACTAATATATTAGTTAATCTAAATAGTATTATTATATACTTAAAATATCTATATTAAATATAAAAAGCTATCTTTTATTTATTATCTTTTTTAATTTAAATTTAATAATATATATCCTAAATATTAATTTTATTAAAATATTTTACTCTAAAAAGTTAATTAAAGATTTTTAAAATAAAGAGTAAAAGGTATTAATTTTTAACTAAAATTTTATTAAATCTTTAATAATTAATATATAAATAAAGATTACTATCTTTTTTCAAAATAAATAGGATTAAAACGCCTATAAAATTTATTAAATATTAAATATAATAAAATATAAGATTTTTATTAATATATTAATAAAGTTCTACTAACTTAGTTTAAAAAAGTAAATAAATTAGTCTATATAAAGGGTTTTTACTAAAATTAAGATTAATAGTATAATTAGTACTTTTATTGTAAAATAAAATTTTAGATTTTTAAGAAAAAAAAATATTAGTAAATTAATATAGTTCTAGAGATAATTTAGTAATATTTAAAATATATTTTAGATTATTATTAAGTAGCTATATTTCTTTTAGTAATTAAATAACTATATAGATATATATATAATTTTAATAGGATTTTATAAATTTATATATAGTAAAGAGGGAGAATATAGACTATTTAAACCACTAATTCCTATTTTATAAAAATAGATATATCTAATAATTATTAATAGTAATCTAAAAAAATAAAATAGGGCTATTTTTAAATCTTAAATCTTAATTAATTATAATATAAGATTAAATGAATAACTTTTTAGTTCCTTTACTATTTACTAATATAATAAAGATTCTTTATATTTTATATATAGATATAGGAGATTATAGAATTTTTAAGATTCTAAAGGTATTAAGTTTAGTTTATTAAAATTTATATTTTTATATAAATTACTAACTAAGTTAGCCTTTTTATAAATATTAAAATCTATATATATTTTAAGAGTATTTTAAATAATAATTAAAATATAAAATTATATAATAATACCCACTAAAAGCTATTAAATAGAAATTATAGATATTATTTTAGTTTATTATTATTTTTTAATATTTTATTAATTTACTTTTTTAATAATTTATTATTTTTTTACTAAAAAAATTAAATTATAGCCTTTTTATTTTTTAAGTAATTTAAAGAGTAATATTTAATATTTTTATAGATATAATATTAATTTTATTTTCTATTTAAACTATAATAATTTAAGTAAAATTTTATATATAATTTATAAGCTTTTTATAAATATAACTTTAAAAGTAAAGTTAGTTAATTAGATTTATTTTATTTTTTTATTAATAAATATCTTTTTTATTAATAAAAAGATTTTAGTCAGTTTTAGTACTAAAAAGATTTTTATTAAAAAATTATAGCCTTTTATAAAATAATTATAAAGGGTAAAAAAGATTAATATAATATAAATTACCTTTAGTATAGTTAAACTACTAATATAGTATTAATTTATTATAGTTTTATTTATAATTTATATTATTTATAAAACTCTAATATTAGTATATAATCAATACTATTTCTTATTATATTTAAAAGAGTTATAATATATATTTTTAAATATAGTTTTATAATAGATTATAGAGTTTTATAAAAAAAAAGAGTATATATTCTTTTTTAAAAATTTTTAAAAAATAGTATTTTAAGATATTAAAATAAGAATAAAACTCTTTTAGATCCTATTTAAATTATTATTAAGCTAATATAAGTTTTTATATAGTTTTAGTTTTTAAAAAAGTAGTATTTTTAATAAATATAAAAATCTAATCTTTAAATTTTTTTTATAAATTTTAGCTATTTTTAGCTTATTTAGATATTTTATTATTTATTTTTTAGTACTATTAATTATAATAAATATATAATCTAAATAATCTAGTCCTATAATAATCTTTTTTTTATTAATAAAGTATTATTTTTAGCTTTTATAGAATAAAATTTATATATTAATAAGCTAAATCTAATATTATTAAAAAATAAAATAAATATTAAAAGTATTAATATTTTAAAAAAGAATATCTTTTTTTTTATTAATCTATAAATAAAATAGGTTTATTTTTATAATAATTTAATACTAATTTAGATATAAATTATTTTTAAAAGTTAATCTTCTTTTTTATTAACTCTTTTTATAATTATTTAAAGTTTTATTATAATTAAAATAGTTATTTATATTTTATAATTTTTATTTAAATCTTATTTAACTCTATATTAATCTAAATATTATTTATTTTTTTTAGATATAATTTTATAAGGTTTTAATTTTAAATTATTAAAGATTTAAAAAGGGCTCTTTCTTATATAAAAGTCCCTATTTAAAAGTATATAACCTCTAGAAAAGTCTTTAATTAAGTTTCAAATACTATAATTATTTCTAGATAGCTAAAAGAGAAGAATTAGAAATTATTAAAAACTAGATCTCTAAATTATTAAAATAGATAATTTATTAGCTAAATAGAGATAATATAGAGTAAAGGATCTTTATATCTAATTAAGATAGTAACTAATTCTTATAGAATCTAATTTAGAGATATCTAGGGGTTTTTCTTTTTAATCTGAATTACTAAAAAGTCAATATTGATTTATTATTAATTTAAACTCTTAGTGACCAATAACATAGATTCTAGGTTTAACACCTCTAGGCTTCTATATAGGGTAATAATCTTAGAATTAGGGTTCTCCTATTCTATTTCTAACCCTTCAGTAACAATATCTTAGCTCTACTAAATATTATATATAGCTCTTTAATATTTTATAAAGGCTAGATTAAAGTAAAAATCTTAAAAATTACTATAGTATAGATACTAATAAATATAGATATAATTTACTTATTTATATTTTTATATATTTTAGACTAAATATACCTAGTAATTTATATTTAAAAATTGAAAAACCCTTTTATTATAATCCTATCTAATAGTAAATATCTCTCTATACCTAATTTTATTTATCTCTTTATATTTATTAAAAGCTAGTAAGGATTTATTAAAGCTTAGATATTAGCTACTAATTATAATCTAATTATTAGTTAAGACTTCCTTTATAATAAAATACTATTATTTAACTAAAAACCACTAAAAATAATCTTATAGAATTATAAAAGCTACTACTATATTATATATACTATTATAAACCTATATCTACTATAAAATAATAGTCTATAAATACTAAATCTTTTATTTATAAAGTAAACTATATAGGCACTAAAAAAAATGATAATCTAG
Source organism: Penicillium hispanicum (assembly GCF_028827665.1). Classification (NCBI taxonomy): domain Eukaryota; kingdom Fungi; phylum Ascomycota; class Eurotiomycetes; order Eurotiales; family Aspergillaceae; genus Penicillium; species Penicillium hispanicum. Next base: position 1,964,680 of record NW_026623193.1, read on the forward strand.
AGCTATCTTATTATAGTTAGGCCCTTAAAACTAGATAAACTAGAAGATATATCTATTATTTATACTAATCTTTATATAACTAAACTTATCTAGAAATACTCCTTTATCTTTTAAAATAAACTTTTTAATAAGATATCTCTAAAGCACTTTATTATTTATAAGATTTATATAAATATAAAAGCCTTTATTAATATTAATTTATATCTAATATCCTAAGAAAAATTAAAGGAATAAGCTTAGTAAATCGCGATCTTTCTTATAAAAAGACTTATATAGCTATCTTTAAGCTTTTAAAGCTTTTTAGTTATTTTTATAAAAGAACCTAGTAAAAAATAGCAGATATATATTAATTACTATATACTAAACAAAGTCGCTATTAAAAATAATTATCTACTTTTATATATCTAAAACCTTTTAAATTAGATTAGTTAAATAAAGTATCTATTAAAAATTAACTTAGTATCTAGATATTAATAGATCTAGATAGGAATAGGTTTAATTAAAAAAATAGCTTTTAATACTATATAAAAGAAATATAAATAGTTTACTATACTATTTAATTTAATAAATACTTTTATAATATTTTAATTTATTATAAATAATATATTATACCTTTTTTTAGATAAAAATATATTTATTTTAATAATATATTAATATTCTTTAATATACTAATAGAATACTATAAATATCTAGAAATAGTCCTTTTCTTATTTTAATAGTAAAAGTTATATACTAAACTAAAAAAATATATCTTTATAATAAATTAACTAAAATTCTATAACTATATCTTTTAAAATAGGACTATCTTACTCTTTTTAAAGAAAGTTAAAGTAATCTAGATATAGCTTTATTTATAGAATATTTATAAAGTTTACTAATTTTTTAGTTTTACTATTTATTATTACTATTTTATATATAATTTTATAAAAATATATATATTACTATATAAATTACTAAAAGAAATTAATATAGAGTTTTATATAAAAAAGTTCTATTCTATTTAATAGATTTTAGCTATAAAAGTAGTATTTTATTAATTAAAAAAAGCTATAACTATAGTTTTTATTTTAATTTAACTAAACTATATAAAATCCTTTATTATTAAAATAGATACTTCTAAATAGGCTTTTAGAATAGTCCTAATATAGTAAAATAAAACTAATTTTCTTTATTTAGTTATATTTAATAAAAAAAAACTATAAAAAGTAAAGCTAAATTATCCTATTTATAAGAAAGAGCTTTTAGCTATTAAAAAGGCCCTATATCTATAGAACTATTATATTAAAAATAAAATAATAACTATAATTATTACTAATTATAAAGATCTATAGTATTTATAGATAATTACTATATATAGTAAATATTTAGTTTACTAAATTAAAAAGTTCTAAAAATATAATCTAAAGATATACTACTATAAAGATTTAAAAGCTATTATTCCTAATATTATTAGCTAATAGCTAGATTTTATTAAAGATTTATCTATAAATATAGCTATAATCTAGCTTAGCTAGTATATTTATCTAGTAGTAATATATATAGTTTTAAAAATTCCTAAAGATAAATAGCTAGCTATTACTATTATATATTTAATAGATAGTGTATATTTAAAAGGAAAAGCCTTTATTTATACTATATTAAGATTTATTTTAGCTTTAAGTTTTTAAATACTCTTTTTACTTATTAATATACTATTATTTAAAAAGGTTTTAAACTACTAGCTTATATTTATCTATAAAGATAATATATAAATATTATATCTAAAACCACTTTTTTATATAGATCTAATATAAAAGATTTACTATAAATATAGATATCTTAGTTTTTTAAACCTAAATAGGGTTATTTAGCCTTATATTTAATAGTTTAATATTTAATTAGATATTAAAAAAGCTATTTAGGAGTGCTTAAATTATTAAATTTTATAGAATCTAAAAAAGTCCTTTAAAAAAGAAACAGTATAGTATATAGTTACTACTAATATATATTTATTTAAATATTAAAGGATTAATTTAGTTAGTTATTTACTAACTATCCTAAATAGGAATAGATAGATTATTATAGTTATTTATTATATAACTAAATAGTTAATAGCTAAAGCTATTTTTAAGGCTATAAAGGAGATATTTAGCTAATTTTTATATAAAGATATTATTTTTCTATATAGTATTTTATAAAAGCTAATCTTTAATAATAAACTAAATCTATTATCTAATACTATTTAATATTTTTTAAGAATCTTAAAGACTTACTATTAGATAATAACGTTTTATTATCTACAAATAAATAGGAAAATAAAGAATCTAAATAGGATATTTAGATAGATATTTATAAAATATTTTATAAATAAACTAATATATATTTAGGACTTATATCTATTATAGGCTCTTTTTACTATATATATATAGGAATATTTATCTATATATTTTAGTCTTTTTTTCTTTATTTATAGTATTTACCTTTAAATCCCTAGAGATCTAAATATATTTATTTTAGATAGTATTAGTAATATTAATTTTTATATCTAAGGTATAATAGATATATAAATAAAGATAAATAAACTTTTTTTTATATATACTATTAAGAAAAAGTAGATTTAGGACTTTATAGTGATAAAGACTAGCTTTTTTATAGAGAATTAAATATTTATTTAAAATAAAAGTGAAAAAAAGTTTAAAAATAAATAGTTTAGTCTATATTAAATATTTAAAAGCTATCTTTTAAAACTATATATTTATAAAATCTAGTAAATAAATACTTTATATATTAATTAATAAATTATATTTAATTATAGTAAATATAGATAAAAAGGACCTTATATAATTATAAATATCTATAATAGCCTATTTTATACTATAGTAAATAAAAATATATATAGAAATATCTAAAGAAGTTTATATAATTATTAAAGATAACTCTTTTATATCTTTATATATTAATCTATCTATATTTATATATATTAAATAGAATAAATTTAAATAGTTAAGTATTTATTTTTATTTATTAAAAAAAAAAGATATTATTAATTATATTATTATAAAAATAAAAATAAATATAAAAAAAATATAGAAGAAAATCTTATCTAAAAAAGCTATATAGTAAACTATATCTAAAAAAACTAAAATCTTAACTATAGAACTATCCTATATTTATAAAAGCCTATTAAAGCTATATTTAAAAAAATATAATCTTTTAGTGCTAAACCTAAATCTAATAAATAGGATTTAAAAATAAATAACTAAAAATCTATAGATTTAGATTTTAATAAAAAAGGTTTAAAAGAAAATAAAAAAAATATTTTTTAAAATATAAAACTAAAAAAACTAATATATTTATTAATATAAAAAAATAATATAATATTTAATAGCTTATTTACTATAATTATTCCCTATCTTTTTTTATTTATATATTAATAAATATAAAAAAAAAGAATAGTTTTATCCTAAAATAAAGATTAGTAGCTTTTATAAAGTTTACTAAAAACTTATACTAATAAATATAAAAGGCTCTTATTAAGCACTTTAAAAAATAGAAAAATACTAAAAAACTTAGAAAATAATTAGAAATTACTAAAATATTTATATATAGATATTTATTACTCTTTTTTATTTTTATTTATAGTAAAAATATTCTTTTTTTTCTTTTTTTTTAATCTATATAGGGTCTTTAGTTTATTTATAGCTATAAATATTTTAATAAGTTAATTAATATCTAAATAGATCTAAATATCTATAATTTTAATATTTTAAAAGGCTAAATAAAAAGCTATAAGATTATTATTTTTACTAAATTTATAGTTATTTAAAAGTAATTTATACTAATAAATATTAAAATTAGAATTAATCTTATATAATTTTTTATAACTAGATTTAAAGCTAACTAAATGCTATAAACTTTTCTTTTTAAGGGTTTTTAATAGTTTATTACTAACTTATTTATATTTTTTATTTATAGCTATAGTATTACTAGATATAACTAAAAAAATTACTATTTATATTTTATTAGTTTATATATATCTATAAAAATAGCTAAACTAAGCTTTATTTTATTAACTTTTAAAAAAAAATATTTAAGATTCTAAATATATAAAGGGTTTATAATAAATATAAATAGTATTTTATAATCTATCTTAAATTCTACTATTAGTCTACTATATAAACTATATATAAAAGTATAAAAATTTATAAAAAAAGTAATATTTACTATTTTAACTAAATATATAGTTAGTATAAATACTATTAAGAATAAGTATATTTTTAATAACTAAAATATAGTATAAAGTAAATAGATCTAATATTTTTCTATAAAAGTTATATACCTTTTTAGTTAGGGCCTTTACTCTAATTTACTATATAAAAATAGCCTAATATATAGTAATACTCTTTATTAGCTTTAAAATATTACTTTATTAGTCTATAAATATATATATAATTAGTATTTATAGGATTATTATATTTAAAAGATTTATTATTTTAGATATATTTATAGTATTAACTACTATTAAACCTTTAAAAAATATAGATAGATTTATAACTACTTTACTTTTAGTTATATACTATATTAGTATATACACTTTACCTTATATATCTTTATATATATAAATAGTTTAAGAAGTTTATTTATTTATAGTAAGAAAAGTTTTTAAAAAGAAAAAATTATAAAAAGATAAAAATTAGATAGAATTTAAAAAGAGATAGCTAACTAAAGGCTAAAAAAGGTAAATAAAAAGAGATATAAAAAAAAATATAAAAAAAAAATAGTATTTATATCCCTAATAATAACTAAAATCACACTTTATTTCCTAATTAGAATATTTATTTATTATTATAATATAAATATACTTATTTAATTATAAATAAAGATTAACTTTCTTTTATTTACTAATTTAGCTAACTAAATACTAAAATTATAGCTATTTATAGCTACTTTATTATTTTTTAATATTTACTAGATTTTAGCCCTATTAATTAGTATCTAGGATTACTATCTTAGTTTTCCTTATAATTAACTATATATAGCAGTTACTATATAACTAGGTATATACACTATATACCCTAAAAGCTACTATTCTAGTAATAAAAAGGGGCTTTAGTGCTTTAAAAGTATTAGCACTAAATAGATATATATTCACGCCTTTGCTGTTATATTAATATAGCCTATATCACCTATACTTAGGCTTACACTATATTTCCTTTATTTATATTGCTATATAGACCCTAGGTCTCTAGCTTCTTTAATAAAAATGGCACTTTAGGAGGATTCAGGTATAAGTGCTTTGTTATATAAGGATATACTTAGATCTAGTGGGGGAGGATATAGTCTAGGAACCTAGGACCTATATAAGTGGTTTCTTTAGTAACTATATACTCCTATATAGTTGTGTACTTAAGCACTCTTCCCCTTAACTTAGAAATATTATGCTATTCCTGCTTTATAAATCTTATTAGCCTTAGTTTTTATATTTTTAATTTTTATAGCTATAGTTAGACTAATATACTAAGATTAAAGTAGAGATAGGATATATACTAAATTAGTTTAAAAATACTACTAAGAAACTATACTTAATTAAACTAAAAAATATTATAAATAAATAAAGGGATAATAAGCTATTTTTAATTAATATTAATATTAATAATAATAATCTTTTTTTATATCCCTAAAATAAGATTAACTATCTTTTAGATTAGTTTATTAATTATAATATAATTTAGAAAGAAGATATTAATATTACTTTTATTTTCTAAAAGTATATAATTTATTATTAACTATAAAATTAAGTTATTAATATTAATAAAAAAGATATAGTGACTAAAGGAATAGATTTACTTTTTTTAAACTATTTTTAGCTATCTCTTTTATAAAAACTACTATTAGTCTTAATATTTTTTATAAAAAAATAATATAATCTTTACTTTTAATAAGTTTTATTTAATCTAGAACCTCTCTTTTTATTAATAATAATAATAATAATAATAATAATAGTAAAAAATATTATAATATATCTAAAAACAGTAATAATAATTATAATTAATAAGGTTATTTAAAATCTTTTAATATAATATATATAAAAAAATATATAATAATAGTATTCTTTTTAAAAAAGAAAAGGCTCTAATAAATAAATATTATCTATCTATAAGAGTTATAGAAGAATAAAAATAATAATATAATCTATTAACTAATTATAGCTATATATTAACTATTTTATCTTTATAGATATAGTTTAAATAATAATATATATAGTATTTATTTACTAATCTTAAAAAAGATTAATCTAATAATATAGTCCTATTAGATTATTATAAAAGACTATTAACTACTTAAACTATAGTATATATATATATTAATTAGAATTAAATGGATTTATTTATCTATAATATCTATAATTAATTTAATAATAATATCTTAGCTAAAATCTATACTAAACTATTAAAATAGTATAATATAGAATATATTATTCTAAGAGATTTAAATATATACTATTTAGTATAAAAAGGTTCTAGTTCTAAAATTAATTAAAAAAGGAAAATAGTCCTATAGTTAATAAATAATTATAGCTTAAAAATAACTATAAAAAAAAGTTATTACTTAGTAAAAAAATAATTAGTTTTTAGTTATTAATCTAATCTTTATAAATTCTATATTAATAAAATATATTATCTATATAAAATAAACTAATAATATTAAAAATTTATTAGATTATTAACTAATTTAGATAATAATTAATATTAAAATACTATTATTTAAATAATTTTACTAATAAAATTAAATAGCTATAAATAATAAAAAATTTAATAAATTTATTAAAATCTATCTAAAAATAAAAGATTTATTAAAAATAAATATTTTATAGATTAATATTAAGTATTAAATCTTAGTTAAGATTTTAAAAGCTATAGTAAAAGAATATATATTATAGTCTAAACTATCTTTTTAGGCTAATTCTTTTTTTAATAAGATATATAAAAAAGCTATTAAAACTATATATTATTTATATTATTAGTTTACTAAAATTTAATATCTAAATAATTAGATCTAATATAAGTTAGCTAAAAACTAAAAGAAGTATATTATTAAAAAAGTATTTAAATATAATTATTATTAAAAAGTGCAGTAAATTATTAAAGAAGAACATTAAGATTTTTAAAAGCTATTAAAATAGGCTAAGAATAAGTAAAGTACTTATAAATATAGAATTATATCTTTATTAAGAATCTTTAGGGCTTAATCTTTTTTAAAGATAGTAAAAGAGAAAATATAAATATTTAAGGCTACTTTTTCCCTATAATTATTTTTACTAAATCTATTGAATATTAACTAAGAATATTACTTAAAAGATATTAACTTTTTAGAGATTATATAGTATAAGATTAAAAAAGTAATTAAATTAGATAATATAAATAAAGCTTTAAAAAAATATAATTTATTAAACTCCTTTTAGTAGAAACTAATTGAAATATTAATAATTATAAAGACTTTTTATTAATTATTTAATATATATATATTAGTTATAATCTAGTTTATTTTTAAAGATTAATTATAGTAATATTATATAAAAAAGATAAATAAGATTTTTAACTAGCTAAGTTATATTAGCTAGTAGCTTTTTTAAATATCTTTAATAAATTCTTTAAATTAGTGATTATATACTAAATTAGTTATACTATAAAAGAGATAGGCTTACTACTAAATACTTATTTAGATAGCTAAAAAGGTATTTTAACTAATTATATTATTTATTAAATTATTAATTAAATTATTAATTAAATTATTAATTCAATTAAATATATATAAAAAAAAAATATATTAATAGTATCAATATTTATATTTAATATCCTTAGTATATATAATAATATCTTTTATATCTAGCTACTATATAATCTAAAAAAAAGAGATTTTAATTAGCTAATCCTTTAGGTTAAATTATTCTTAATTAATTAAAATATCTATATTTATATATTAAAGAGCCTCTTTAGTAGAATCCCTATATTAATAAATATCCTTTAAAATTTATTAATCTTATTAATCCTATATTTTTTTTATAATACTAACTTAATTAAATAGTATATATCTTAAAAATATACTAAAAAGATAATAATATATTAATATAAGAAGCTATTAAATAGGATTAAATATAGAATAGCTAGATATATATTTAAAAAATAAACTTAATAATTAGCTATTAATAATAATATATAACTAGATTAATAATATCTACTTAATTATAATTAAATATTTTTTAAAAAGAAACTATTTATATACTATATTAAAAATATTAATTAGGATAATTTTAGGCTAATTAGTATATATTAATTTTTAACCTAAAAAATTATTTATTAATTTATTTTATTAATCTAATAAATAATATTAAATCTTATTTTACCCCTTTTTAATTAAATAAAGTTATAGTATAAACTAGTAAAAATATAAAAAGGTATTTTAGTTTTTAGCTAGATCTACAGCTATTATTTTAATAATACTAATAAAAAATACTAGTTAAAGCTAGTATTAATCTATAGATACTATAAAAACTAACTAAATTAATCTAAAATATATCTTTAGCTACTATATAGAAAATATATTTTACAGTAGTAATTCTATAAGTAATATATAGTATATTAGTATAGTTTTAACTACTATTAATAATAGTAAAAATATATAACTAAATTATCTATTAATTTATTTTGGTCTAAAAATAAGCTATTTATCTTATTAGTAAAATATTTAAAATATAGCTAATATTTTTAATATAGAATTTAATTTATTTCTAATTAGACTATATTTAATAAAAAAATAGCTTTTAGAATTAAGACTAAACTATCTTTTACTATCTCTAAAATAATACTATAATATTAAATTAAATAAAAAAGACTAATTAAAAAAATATTAATAAAAGTTTAAACCTAGTAAATAGATAAATATTTTATATTTTATTTAAAAACTATCTTAATAAATATTAATTAAAAAAAAATAAAAGATATTTATCTAAGAACTATAATAAATATCTTTATTAGTATTTATTAAAAGCTATAAATAAGCTAAAAAAGACTATAAATATATTATAAAGATAGACTTATATAAAGTACTATTATTAATTTATATTAATAATAGTAGATTTAAAAATAGTATTAATATTATAGCTATAATATTGAGTTTAGTAATATTAAAATACTATCTTTTATCTTAAATAAACTAAATTAGCTTTTTAGTAGTATATATTATAGAACTAAAAAGTATAGAACTAGCCTTAGTATTAGTTAAAAAGGATCTTTAACTGTTAAATAACTAAGCTACCTTATAAACTATTTATTAACCCTAAATATCTTTTAGCTAGATTTATCTAATATTATATATATAGCTTCTAGAATAGCTCTCTTTAAAGGGTATCTAGCTAAAATTTTAATAGACTGTTATATATAATAATATCCTAAAAAATAAATATATAGATTAATTTATTAAAAAAGCTATAATTAATAAAATTAAGATTAATATATTTAATAATTATATCTATTTACTATCTATAACTAAATAAAGTATTTAATAAAAGATTAAACCATAATAGATAAAAGTATAAAAGAGGGAGAGGACTATAAGACTAATTAAATATTTAATTAAAATACTAATTAAGAATAATCTATTATACTAATAAAATATATAAAAGATAATATTATTAGTTTTAATTTAGTTATAGATAAAATATATAGCCTTTTTAGTATATCTAAATAAGATTAATTAGTAAAATAATCTTTACTATAACTATAATAATAGGAACTAAATAGTTAAATATATCCTTTTAAAATATATATATTTAGCTAATCTATATAAAGAGATATATTTAAAGCTATATAAATAGGGTATTTTAATAATATTTAATATAGATAGGATTTTATTAAAGATAGCTATAGCTAATTATAGCTAATTTTATAATTAAATTAGAGCTATTAAGATAGTTTTTTAAAATTAATCTAGATATAATTAGTATAGAACTAATAAAAAAGAAATAACTAGATAATTAAATAATTAAACTAATAAAAAAAGGGTAATTAGATAATTAAATAATTAATATAAAGAAAAAAAGGATTTAAAAGACTTAAAGTAAAGAGGTAGTATTTATTAAAAGGTATTAAGACTAAAAAAATAAATAAATTATAAAATCAGTAATATAGTACTAGGTTTACTATACTATTATTAAAACTAATATATCTATATAATAAATAGCTATAGCTAATACAGAGAAGTAGAGAAAGAGAGGGCCCCTAGAGCTAGGCGTAGTATAGTTAGATTATATATTTAGGATACTTTTTAATAATATATAACTATAGGGACTATATAAGGGCTAGCTATTTATTTGATTTCCTTTTTAGATATATTTAGTTAGTTTACACTTATTTAATCTTATTTATTTAGTTTATATACCTATTTATTCTATTTACATTATTTTCTTTTATATAGGCGGAACCAGCTAGTTGATAGTTTAATTCTGCCCACAGTATAGGCAGCCACTCTTCTACTAAGGACTAGTTCTATTAGCACTCCTATATAGCAGCATATATATAAAGCTAGCTATATTAGGTAAATAAATCCATTATCATCAATAATACTTATATTAACTATATATTTAGCTAGAATAATAAATATTATTTTTTTATAAGTTTTTATATTTTTATATATAGCTAGTATAATAAATTAATAGTAAAATTTAGGATAAATTATAAGATACTGTCTATATTTATTATAGACCTTTTATATATTTAGAATCTTAAATATTCTTTTCTAAAAACTAAAAAAATAAAGCTTAGTTTAGCTATTTTTATAGATATATATAAGCTAATAAAGTATAAATAGTAACTTTTTTAATTATATTTAATAATATTATAGCTTTAAATAAAAAATATAAATAGACTAATAGTACATTAGTAAAAATCTTTAAAAAAAAAGATTTATAAAATTTAATTAGCTCAAAGTTTAGTTATAAAAAACTATAAGACTAGCTCTAATTTTAATATTTATTAATATAAATTATTTTTAAATACCTATAAATTTAGTAAAGATAATAATCCTATAATTTTTTATTTAGCTTTTTAAAGTATTAAAACTATAAATATTTAGATTTATTTAGATATTAACTAGCTTATTAAAATATTTATAGCTATAAATAAACTAAAAATCTTATATAGGTTAAAAAAAGAAAGAAAAAGTCTCTACTATAAATAAAAATAAAAAAGAGTAATAAATACCTATATATAGGTATTTTAGTAGTTTATAATTATTTTCTAGGTTTTTTGATTATTTTTTTATTTTTGAAAATATTTAATAAGAGTCTTTATATTTATTATTATAGATTTTTAGTAAATCCTATAAAAGCTATTAATTTTTATTTTAAAATAAAAGGATTCCTTTTTTTATATTTATTAATATATAAATAAAAAAAGATAAAAGATAACTATAGTAAATAAACTATTAAATATTATATTATTTTTTAATATTAATAAATATTTGATTTTTTTTATTCTATATTTTAAAAAATATCTTCTTTATTTTTTTCTAACTTTTTTTTATTAAAACTTAGATCTATAGATTCTTAGTTATTTATTTTTAAAGCCTATTTACTAGATTTAGATTTAGTACTAAAAGATTATATTTTTAATAGGCTTTTATAAATATAATATAATTCTATAGTTAAAGATTTTAATTTTTTTAAATATAATTTACTATATACCCTTTTTAGATAAAGCTTTTTTTTATATTTTTTTTATATTTATATTTATTTTTATAATAATATAATTAATAATATCTTTTTTTTAATAAATAAAAATAGACTTTTAACTATTTAAATTTATTTTATTTAATATATATAAATATAGATAAATTAGTATATAAAAATATAAAAGAGTTATTTTTAATAATTATATAAATTTGTTTAAATATTTCTATATATATTTTTATTTATTATAATATAGAATAAACTATTATAGATATTTATAGCTATATAGGGTCCTCTTTATTTATATTTACTATAATTAAATATAATCTATTAATTAATATATAAAATATTTATCTACTAGATTTTTTAAATATATATATTTTTAAAAGATAGCTTTTAAGTATTTAATATAAACTAAACTATTTATTTTTAAACCTTTTTCTATTTTTATTTTAGATAAATATTTAATTTTTTATAAAAAAACTAATTTTTATTACTATAAATTTTTAAATCTACTTTTTTTTAATAATATATATAAAGAAAAGTTTATTTATTTTTATTTATATATTTATTATATTTTAGATATAAAAGTTAATATTATTAATACTATCTAAAATAGATATATTCAGATCTTTAAAGATCTAAAGATAAATACTATAAACTAAGAAAAAAAAGCTAAAATATATAAATAAATACTCCTATATATATATAGTAAAAAAGGCTTATAGTAAATATAAATCCTAAATATATTTTAGGTTATTTATAAGATATTTTATAAATATCTATTTAAATACCCTATTTAGATTCTTTACTTTCTTATTTATTTATAAACAATATAGTATTATTATATAATAATAAATCTCTAAGATTCCTAAAAAATATCTAATAATATTAAATAATAGATTTAGCTTATTATTAAAGATTAGTTTTTATAGAGCACTATATAGAAGGAAAATATCTTTATATAAGAACTAGCTAAATATCTCTTTTATAGTTTTAAAGATAATTTTAGCTACTGACTATTTAGTTATATAATAAATAGCCATAATAATCTATTTATTTTTATTTAAGATACTTAATAAATAACTAACTAAATTAATCTTTTAATATTTAAATAAATATATATTAGTAATAATTATATACTATATTATTTCTTTTTTAAAAGATTCTTTTAGATTCTATAAAATTTAATAATTTAAACACTCTTAAGTAGTTTTTTTAATATCTAATTAAATATTAAACTATTAGATATAAAACTAAATAACCTTATTTAAGCCTAAAAAACTAAAATATCTATATTTATAATAAATCTTTTATACTAGATCTATATAGAAAAGTGGTTATATATATAGTATTTATATACTATTTTTATAGATAAATATAAATTAGTATTTTAGGGCCTTTTTAGATAATAATATATCTATAAGTAAAAAAAATATCTAAAAACTTAAAGCTAAAATAAACCTTAATATAGTATAAATAAAGGCTTTGCCTTTTAAATATATACTATTTGTTAGATATATAATAATAGTAACTAGCTATTTATCTTTAAGAATTCTTAGGACTATATATATTAGTACTAAATAAATATATTAGCTAGGCTAGATTATAGTTATATTTATAGATAAATTCTTAAAAAAATCTAGCTATTAATTAATAGTATTAGGAATAATTTTTAAATTTTAATAGTGATATATCTTTAGATTATATTCCTAGAATTCTTTAACTTAATAAACTAAATATTTACTATATATAGTAGTTATCTATAAATACTATAGATTTTTATAATTAATAATAATTATAGTTATTATCTTATTTTTAATATAATAGTTTTATAGATATAAGGCCTTTTTAATAGCTAAAAGCTTTTTCTTTTAAATAGAATAATTTAGCTTTACTTTTTATAGTTTCCTTTAATAATTTATATAATAGTATATATATCTTTGCGAAATTGCGTATAAAATAGTGGTAATAGGTAGTAAGGCTAACAAATTCTAGCTAGTTTATTATAAAGACGCACTTCTTTGGTTTAGTATACAACTTCTACTATTAGAGCAGAGAGAGGACTATTTCTAGATATTTATAGTGTTCTTCTAGTATATCAGAGAATACTAGTATATTATCTAAATAAATCACTATATTTCTACCTAAAAAGGGGTATAATATATTATTTATAATAGATTAGAATATTATAGGAGTATTTACTAAACTAAATAGTATAGTAAGCTATTTATATTTCCCTTAGATAGTATTAAAAACTGTCTTTTTAATCAAACCTATTCCTATCTAGATTTACTAATATCTAAACACTAAATCGATTTTTAATAGATATTTTACCTAGCTAACTTAATCTAAAAGATCTTAGATATATAGGAGTAAATAGCTATTTCAAATCATAGCTTAGTTTAGTATATAGTAGTTAATATATATCACTCTTTACTAGATTTCTTTATAAAAATAACTAGAAAGCTTTAAAGGCTTAAAGATAACTATATAAATCCTTTTATAAAAAGGATTATAATCTACTAGGCTTATTCCTTTGATTTTTCCTAGGATATTAAGTATAAATTAATATTAATAAAAGCCTTTATACTTATATAGAACTTATAAATAATAAAATACTCTAAAGATATTTTATTAAAAAGTTTCTTTTAAAAGATAAAAAAGTATTTCTAGATAAATTTAGTTATATAAGAATTAATATAAATAATAAATATATTTTTTAGTTTATTTAGTTTTAAAAACTTAACTATAATAAGATAGCTTTAGATTATCTTTTTCTTTAATATCTATATAGTTTATTTTATTAATAAAAGATTTAATATTTATAAGCTACTATCTTATAGTAACTATAAATTTATAATAGTATATATAATATAGTAATAGCTTTTATAGTCCTATAAGGTTATCTTTAGTAGTTTGTAGTTAAACAATAGTATTTTATTATAAAAAAAGTCTTAACTAATAAATAAATTATAATTAATAGCTAATACTTAAACTTTAATAAATCTTTATTAACTTTTAATAAATATAAAAAAATAAATAAAATTAGATATAAAAAAGTATTTACTATTAAATAGGGTTATAATAAAAAGGTTTTTATTTTTAAATATAAATTACTAAATATATCTAGTTAAAGATATATAAAAATATAAATAAATAAATTATATTTATATCTACTAATATTTATATTATAGTAGTTTTTAAGGTTTTTACTCTAATCTAGCTTTTATAGAATATTAAAAAGCTAAATATAATATTTAGTGAAACTAAAATATAGCTAATCTAATTAGAAATAAAACATTTTAATAGCTTAAGATTTATTTTATTAGCTTTAAATAGATTTAAAAGGTTAAATTTTTTTAGATTAGATATAATTAAAGCCTTTTTAAAATAATTAATAAAGGCTTTAGTATTATTTAGCTATTTTAGTTTTTTAAATTAGCTACTATAAAAAATATCTAAATAAAAGATTTTTATATCTTTTAATTAGTGTAATAGTTATAATAGATATAGCTAAATTTTTTATAGTTATAGTATTAAAATAGGGTTTAAAAGTTTTTTAGCAGTTAATTCTTTTTAAATATATTTATATATAAATCTCTATCTATATTAGTTATATTCTAATATATATAATTAGTAGTTTTAGTCTTTTATATAAAACTAATAAAATATTTAATAATTTTTATAAATATTTAAAAATAATAAAACTCTTTTATTTATTTTTTTTAAAAATATAGATTTATACTATCATAAAAATACTAAATAAATATTACTTTTAATATCTTAAGATTATACTTAGTAAATATTTTATAGAGCTGTATAGTATATTTTTAGAATAAATATTTTTTAAATATATATTTTTAAATATCTTTTAATATTTTTTAAAACCTAAATATTCTAAAAATTATTTTTTAATTTATATATAATATTACTCCTATATAAAAAGTATAGTCCTATATCTATAATTAATAATTTATTAAATTATATACTAGATATTAGTTATTTATTTAATTAACTATTTATTAGCTATAATAATTATATTAAATCCTTCTAAAAATATACTAGTCTATTAAGCTAATTCTTAAAAATAATATTTATAGTTACTTAGATATTTTTATATAGAACTTTTATAGATCTATCTACTATAGTTATTAATTAAATAGATATTCTTAAAAAGGTTTTTCTTTATTAAAAACTATATATTATTACACTATAATCTTATTAATATAAATATAAAATTAATTATAGCTAACAGTAAAACTAATATAGATTAGTAACTCTATTTTATTATAAAAGTAGATCCTTATAAAGTTATATTTAAGGGATTTTCTTTATATTCTTAGTACTAATATATCTCCTAAGTTATAAATATAATAGTTTTTATTTATATTTTAGGGTCTAGTAAAATATTTAGCACCTTTAATATACTATTTATAAATATATAAAATAGTACTACTAATATATACTATAACTATAATAGTAAAAATCTTTTAAAATTTAATAATAGATTAGTAAAGCCAATATTAATACTAATAGATTAATCATTAATATCTATTTCTAATCTTTTTTTAATTTAAAGTATATAATTATATATAATAGAAGTAATATATTTCTTTTTAAAATAGGAAAAATTTTTCTACCCTCTATCTAGCTAATATATCCTCTTTTCTTTAGTTAGAATTAGCTAGATCTATAGTTTTTAAAGGATACTATCTATTTACTTCAAGGTTCACTAAGGGTTATTAGTAAATAAATTCTTTAAAGGTTATTAAGCCCTAAATCTATATAAAGATAACTATATAGGAATATATAGTCTTATAAAAGAGTATCTTTACCTAAATAACTATAGGAGATTATAACTATAATATACTACTAGATAAGATTTATAGAGCAGGAATAGTATAATATTTTTAAGTTAAAAGGAAAAGTGCTTAAATACGTGACTATATAGGAATATACAGTTATAGAAGAAACACTTATATAGGTCCTAGGTCCCTAGACCACAAAGGTCTAATAGGTAGATATTATCTACCTATAGGAGCTATAAAAGAATAAGGATAATAATATAATCTATTAACTAATTATAGCTATATATTAGCAATTTTATCTTAATAGATATAGCTCTAGTAATAATATATATAGTATCTATCTATTAGTCTTAAAAAGCTTAATTTAATAATATAGTTTTACTAGATTATTATAAAGGACTATTTACTGCTTAAGTTATAATATATATATATATATATATATATATATTAATTAGAACGAAATAGATTTATTTATTTATAATATCTATAACTAATTAAATAGTAATATTTTAGCTAAAATATATATTAAGCTATTAAGATAGTATAATATAAAATATATTATTCTAGGAGACCTAAATATATATTATCTAGTAGAGGGAGATTTTAGTTCTAAAATTAATTAAAAAAGGGAAATAGTCTAATAGTTAATAGATAGTTATAGTTTAGAGATAATTATAAAAAAAAGTTATTATCTAGTAGTAAAATAATTAGTTCTTAGTTATTAATCTAACCTTTATAAGTTCTATACTGATAGAATATATTATTTATATAGAATAAGCTAATAATATTAAGAACTTATTAGATTATTAGCTAATTTAGATAATAATTAATATTAAGATACTATTATTTAAATAATATTATTAATAAAACTAGATAGTTATAGATAATAAAAAGCTTAATAAACTTATTAAAATTTATTTAGAAATAAAAGATCTATTAAAAGTAGATACCTTATAGATTAATATTAAATATAGGGCCTTAGTTAGGGTTGTAGAAACTATAATAAAAAAATCTATACTATAGTTTAAACTACTCTTTTAGGCTAATCTCTTTTTTAATAAGATATATAAAGAAGCTATTAAAATTATCTATTAACTATATTAGTAATTTATTAAGACTTAATATTTAAATAAGTAAATCTAATATAAGATAGCTAAAAACTATAAAAAGGATATTATTTAGAAAATATTTATATATAGCTATTATTAAAAAGTATAGTAAACTGTTAAAAAAGAACTTTAGGGTATTTGAAAGCTATTAGGATAGGCTAAAAGCTAATAAAAGGCCTATAAATATAGTATTATATCCTTATTAAAAAGTAATAAATCTTTTATAGAATCAGTAAAGAAAAAAATATATATATTCAAAGCTATTCTTTTCTTATAATTATTTTTACTAGATCTATTAGATATTAACTAAGAATATTATTTAAAAAAATTAATAAAGATTATATAATATAATATTAAAGATATAGTTAAATTAATAAATATAAATAAAATCTTAAAAAAAGATAGTTTACTAAACTCCTTTTAATAGAAATTAATTAAGGTACTAATAATTATAAAAACTCTTTACTAGATAATTAATATATATATAAATTAGCTATAACCTAGTTTATTTTTAGAGATTAATTATAATAATACTATATAAAAAAATAAATAAGATTGTTAGTTAGCTAAATTATATTAGTTAATAGCTTTTTTAAATATTTTTAGTAAATTTTTTAAATTAGGCATAATATAGTAAATTAGTTATATCATAAAGGAATTAATCTTATATTTATATTAATGAGATTATAATTTAATAATATAGAGTTTTTAATAAAGAAAAACGTTTTTAAGAATATTTATCTAGTTAATAACTATAATAGATAGATCGATAAAGATTCTATATAAAAGTATCTTAGTTACTATAAATTCTATTTTTAAGAATTAACTTAATAGATTATTATACTCTAAAAGGACTTAATATAGTTATTATAGTTAATAAATAGTTAATTAGATAAATAGCTAATATCTAATAAATAGTTTAATAAACTATTAATTATAGATATAAGACTATATTTTTTATATAAAAATAATATTATATATAGATTAAAAAGTAATTTTTAGAATATTTAGGTCCTAAGAAATATTAGAAGATATTTAAAAATATATATTAAAAAACCATTTATTTTAGGAATATATTATAGAGCTTTAAAGTATCTACTAAGTATAATCTTAAGATATTAAAAGTAATATTTATCTAATATCTCTATAATAGTATAAACTTATATTTTTAAGAGAAATGGATAGAGAACCTTTATTATTTCTAAATATTTATAGATATTATTAAATATTTTATTAGTTTTAAATAAGAGTAAGATTATTAATTATATATACTAAAATATAATTAATATAGATAAAGATTAATATATAAATATATTTAAAAGAAACTAATTATTAAAAATTTTTTAGAGATTATCTTAGTATTATAGGGCACACCTTACACAGATCAGAATCAAACCAAGATAACTCTTTTTTAGCAGAATCGAATTCTTACAATATCTTACTGACTAAAAATCCTATAACCTTACTAAAGAGCTTAAATTACCTATAACAATAAGAGCTTTCATCTAATACCTATTTTATAGATATAAATAGGTATAATTATAACTATAGATATAAATATATAAAAACTACCTCCTAAGACAGGTATAAAACCTATAGCCCTATAACTATACCACTAATCTAGCATTATTATAATAGAAGAACTAATATATAATATATAGAATATCCTAATCTATATTAAAAATTTAAGCCTATACCCTAATAAAGTTATTATTAGCTTTATTAACTAGGTTTAGCAGTATATAATAAATATCTAATAAAGTAATACTATTAGTATAGCTAAAGTTATTTAATCTTTTAATTAGCTAAATTAGTATATAGAATATATTAAAATAGTAGTATTTAGTATATCTAGTATATAAATAATAATTTTTTTAACTAATTCTACTAACTTTTAATATAATTTCTATATTTATAAATAATAGTAAAATCTAGTTATAGCTATTACTTTAATTAACTATAGTAAAAGTATATTATCCTTTAAAATAAATAATATTAAACTATAAAAAAACTATAAAATAGTAATTAAAATTAATATATCTAAAAAATAGATATATACTAAAATCTTAAAAGAGCTAATTAACTAAATAAAAAAATAAAAAGTAATAGTAACTAAGTAAAAAAACTCTATAGTATTAGTTAATAGTATTTAATTTATTATAGTTTAAAAACTATTTTTAAAGAATATAGTTATAGTAGTTAATTTTACTATTAATATAAAACTACTATAAAAATATACTAATTAGCTAAAAGTATTTAGTATTAACTATATAATTTAATAGCTAATATAAAAAGTAGTTATTTATAGTATATCTATCTAAATAATTCAGTTTACTTTAAAGATAATAAAAGATATTATAAAAAGACTACTTTATTAAAACTTTTATATTTAAATATATAGTATAAATATAGATATATATATTATATATTTAAGCTAGCTAATATAGTTTATATATTAATAAGAGTATAGCTTTTTTATTATTAAATTTAATAATCTAGTTATAACTAACTAAACTATCTTTATAGATATAATCTAAAAACAAGAAATCCACTAAACAATTTATTTTTACTATAAAGATTAGTTAAAGATATACTAGAAATACTAAAAATTAAAATATATTTATTTATACTATTTTCATCTATTTAAATATAGCTATTATATAGTAAAATATCTAGTCTAAAAGTATTTTACTTATAAAAGCTAAATTATTTTAATTAAATATGTTAATTATAGTAAAAGATATTATTTAATAAATTAAAAATATAAGATTAAAAAGAAGATTATAGTAAAAATAAAAAAGATATTAACTAAAAATCTACTTTTTTACTAAATCCTATTTTACCTCTATAATAATTAAAAGACTATAAATAATAGTATTACTACTTTTTAAATATATCTCTAGATATATCTTTTTTTTAATAATAAATCTAGTATTTTTTATAGGCTTTCTAGACTACTAAAATAAACCTAAATATATTAATCTATATTTTAGTATATAAATTATATATTATTATACCTTTTTAGTCTATTTTTCTAATAGATTTTATTAAAGTAAAGTATAAAATAAATTATTTTAAAGGCTTAAAAAATAAATTTAAAGATACTATATTAATATTAGTAAAATATATTTAAACTATATTAGTTATTAACTAAAGTATTAACTAAAATAGTAAAATAATATATAACTAGACTACTAAAAAATAATATAAAATTAAAGTTAAAATTATAGATAAATAGCTAAATAATAATAATCTCTAAAAGGATTTATTAATTATTAAAGTAAATAAAAAAATAATCTAAAAAGACCCTATAATATAATTTATTATTATTTATAATATATTAGAATCTATAAATCCTCTTTTTAATCTAATAAGCCTAAAATATTAATAAACTATTATTAAATTAAAAGTCTATATATTATTACTACTATTATTATATTTCTTTTTAATATTAATTAATAATATATTTAGTATAAAAAATTTAAATAATAAAGAGTATTATTTAATATTAATAGATAGTAACTATTAATAAATTATTTTAAAATCCTTCAATATAATATATATAAAATATAGTTAGTGATAGTTATATTTCTAAACAATAAAAAGATATTAAAAATAGATATAATAATAATAAAAAACTATAAAAAAATATAAATATATTTAGTATATATTAATTATTAATAATAATATTTTAATTAGTTTACCCTAAATTATTATTAGATACTTTATTAAAAATATATTTTTTAGTTTTAAAAAAGATTAACCTTACTAAATAATTATATTAATAAATCTTATCTAATTATTAAATTTTAAAGGCTTAATATAAAGATTTACCTTTATTTATTTATAATATATATAACTAATCTAATACTAATATAGTTCTTTTAATTTAATAAAAGCTATTTTACTAATAGCTAAATAAATATATTATTATTAATAATATAAATATATATTATCTAATATAAAATAGTACTAATATAAATATTAATAAAAAAAATAAAGGATCTACTATAAATAATAGATAAATTTAGCTTAGATTTAATTATAAATAATGATGATAAATGATAATGAATTCTTATTCCTGTTGTAGCTTACTATGATATATACTGCTATATAGGAGTGCTATAGGCCTACCCACAGTATAGAAGTGGTTAACCAGCCTATTCTATATAGTAAAGTATAGCAGAATTAAATTAATAAAGGAAATAGCAAAAAGAGAGTTAACTATCTACTACCTATTAAGTCCCTATAGTCGTATCTTCTATTAAAAAGCATTATTAGTACTATACTATTAATAGTATTTTTACTACTATAGCTCTTTTACTATCTTTTTTACCCTTAGTTATATTATAAAAAAGAGAAGAAGAAGATTTTTAATTTACTAAATTATATTAACTAGTTATATTTTTAAATATACTAAATAAATTCTTTAAAATAATTATTATATACTAAATTAGTTATATTATTAAATAGTATAGTTTATTATTTAAAATCTATTTTAGTAACTATTATAATATTTTTACTAATTATACTATTTATAATATTATTAACTAAATTAAAACTATATAAAAAAAAGAGAAGTTAGTTATATTAATATTAATATTTAATATTTTTAGTATTTATAATAATATCTTTTATAAATAGCTTATTTATAACCTTAAAAAATAATAGTTAAAGGCTTTAATATCTTAGAAATAGATATTTTTATTAAACTATAATATATATATTTATATATTTATATATTAAAAGAGATATTTAGCTAAATTCTTATTAAAATAAATATTTTATAAGATTTATTTATTTTATCTATTTTTTATTTAATTTATAATATTAATTTAATTAAAAATTATCTAAATAAAATAATTATTAATAACTAAATTAATAATATATATTTTATTATAGTAAAAGATAAAAGATAATAAATAGAAAATTAACACTAAACTCTATAAAATATATAAAAAAGTAAACTTTTAAATAAACTAATATATATTAATCTTTAATCTTAAAAAATATAATCTAATTTACTTTATTAATATAAAAAAAAGTTAGTTTTATTATATAATATTATAGTTTATTAATAAGACAGTTATTTAACTAAGATTATAAAATATTATCTTAGCTTTTAACTTAATTTAAAGCTAATCTTTTAATATTATTATAAAAAGATAGTAGTTAAAATAAATATATTTTTTTAAATTTTATATAGTTTATTTAAATTAAATTAAAATATATCTTTTTTAGTAATATAAGATATTTATTAGATAATAATTTTATTATAAATACTATATAGGGTTTTAGTATAGTTTTAGCTTTTTTTAATTAATAAAACTATTTATAATTTAAGCTATAGATTATTTATCTTTATCTAAAAATAAATAATTTATTTAATTAATAAAATATTTAAAATTATAATAATAAAAGCTTTTAATATTAAACTATATTTACTATTAATTACTTTTTAAATAAATTAATTAGTTAAAAAAGCTATAATTTAACTATATACTAAATCTAAATTTATTTTATTTTTAATAATAGTAAAATAATAATAAAAAAAGAACTATCTTTAAAGTAGATAAATATTAATAAAAATATAGGCCTAAAAGATAGATAGATATTTAAGACTCTTTTAAATATTATAGTAGATAGATAGAAAAACTAAAAGATATTTATTTAAATAACTTAGTAAATATTATTAAAAATATATATTAATAATAGATAGACTATAATAAAAAAATATAATAAAGTTATTATTATAAAAGTATATAAATAGTTATTTATTATTTTTATTAATAGTAATAGCTATAAAAGCTAAATTAGTATAACAGTAATAGTTAATATTAGATAATATTATATCTATAGTTAAATAAAAACTAAAAATATAGTAATAATCTATATAGCTAAACTATATATAGTTAAAATAAATCTATAGATTATCTTAGAATATTTATTAGTTATATTAATTAACTAGCTTAAATATAATTTAATTATCTTTTTTAATAACTAAATAGCCTTAAAAGCCCTTTATTAATCTTAAATATCTTTTAAATAAATCTATTTTATTAATTACTATATTTTATTATAATAGTTTAATATATAAAATATATAGTATTAGTTTTAATAGATTTCTATTTATTCAAAAGTAACTAAAAATAAATTAGCTAACTAATATACTAAAAAAACTATTTAAAAAGACTTTAATCTTTAAAATCTTTAAAACTAATATACCCTTTTTACTATAATAATTAAATATTATATCTAAAAAAAATAAACTAAATATAAAAAGACTAATAAATAAAAAAAAAACTAAATAGTTAATAAAATAATTAATTAAAATACTATTAAAAAAATACTAAAATACTAATTTAGTTAATATAAAAATAATATTATTAGTTATAATATAACTTTAAATAAGATATATTAAATTAGTAGTTTATTTAAAAAAAAATTAGCTACTAAAAAACTAAATAATATAAATATAGTTTAATTAATAAAACTATAGATTATATTCTAATAGTTTATCTTTAATATATAAATAAAAAAAACTATATAGTAAATATTGTTTAACTAAAAAATAATAGTTAATTTTAGCTATAATAAACTACTTTTATAATATACTATAGTATTAATAATAATTAAATTTATAGTTAAAATAGAGACCCTAAAATAGTTTTTAGTAGTAAATACTATAGCTCTAAATAAAGAAAAAAGGGAAAAAAATAATTAATAAAGCAATATAATAAAAATAGAAAAATATATAGAATAAAAAGATAAAACTAAATCTTTTATATTTTTTTAATTACTAGTAAATATAGGATTAACTAATATAGTATAAAAATAGTATATAGATATTAATATATAGGTACTAATATATAAATACTAAAGGATAAATAAAAATAATCTAAAGGTAAAAGAGGCAGTAAAAGAACTATAATAGTAAAGATACTATTAATAATATAGTATTAATAATATTTTTTAATAGAAGATATAACTATAGGGACTTAATAGGTAGTAAGTGGTTAACTCTTTTTTTGCTATTTCCTTTATCAATTTAATTCTACTATACTTTACTATATAGAATAGGCTGGTTAACTACTTCTATACTGTAGGTAGGCCTATAGCACTCCTATATAGTAGTATATATCATAGCAAGCTATAACAGGAATAAGAATTCATTATTATTTTATTTAGTAGTAATTAATTTCTTTTTTATTAATTTATTTAACTTATTTAAATTAATTAGTTTTACTTTAAAAATAGTTTATATATAATTTAATATAGTTTATAAAAATAGTTAAGATCTAATTTATCTTATTTAATTTTAATTTATAGGGTTTATCTAAATTAAAGGTATTTATATCTATATTAATCTTATAAAAATAGTTAATAAAACCCTAAAAGATTAATAATATACTATAATTTATAAATAATCTATTTATAGTTTTATTTAAATAATTTAATAAAATTTATCTCTTTATTTTATTTAGCTAATATAATATATTTATATTAATAAATTCTTTCTTTAAATAAGGTAGGAATTTTAAAAGAAAAGCTTTTTTTAACTAATAAAATTAATATAGTTATTAAGCTATTTATATTTAAATATTTAGGTCTTTATAGATCTTCTTTAAATATTTTAAAAGATTATTTAGTTTAGTAATATTTTATAATATTTTATAATATTTTATAAATATTCTATAATTCTTATATATTAACTTTTTTAAATAGGAAAATATATATATAAATTAGTTATTTAACAATTTAATAGCTTTATTATTAATTATTAGTTTATTTTTTATTATAATTCTTTAAATTAGCTAATTATTTATATTTTTTGTAAATAAAATAAGATTTAGTAAATAGACTTTTAATTATTACTATAATACTTCTAGAATTAGCATTGATTTATTAAAAGTTCTATTTATTTTTAATATTAATTTATTATTCTTTTTTTTATTAGTTTATATTTAGCTATAAAAATATTTTTTTAAAATATATTTTTTTAAATAGTAATATATTATTAATATTATTATATTAATTACTTCTATATATTTATCAAATATTTAATTATATATTTTTATTAAAAAATAATCTCTTTTATCTATATAGAGATTTACTAAGGTTTTATTATAGTTTATTAGAGATTTATTATTAATTTATATAATTCTTAGTTTTTTTACTAATTATCTAAAAAATAAAGTTCTTTTAGGTCTTTTCTAATATATCTTAAAGACTTTTAGTAAATATAAGGAATTTTAATATATTTTAAAGGCTTTTAGCGAGTATAAAAGATTTTAATATATTTTAAAAGCTCTTAGTAAATATAAAAGATCTTCTATTATACTAAATTAGTAAAGATTTAAGTAGATTTTTACTATATATCTAAAATAAAGGTCTTTTTAGGGCTTTTCTAATATATCTTAGGGACTCTTAGTAAATATAAAGAAATTTTCGTTATTACTGTTAAATTAATAATAATTTAAGGGTAATTCTGCTATAAATCTAGGAGTAAAACTTAACTAGGGATTTTTGTTGGTTTTTATAGTTTAATAATTAAAGATTAGAAGATTAATATATATAAAAGGCTAAAGCTAAATTAATTTAATAGGACTAGGCTAATATATAGTTTATATTAATCTTAAGGAAATATGGTCTTCTATAGCAGGTGAGGGTTTTTATATGGGTGTGGGTATATATGCCTTATATGATCTATATCGGGCATAGACCTATTATAATATATAGTTTATTTAGACTAGCTTAATACTATTTTAGCTATTTTTAGCTAACTAAAAATAAAAACTATACTAATTAAACTAAATAATATAGATTTAATTATATACTAAATAAATTAATAATAAAAGAGTACTAATTAATTTATAAAATAAAAAAAAAATAAAAAATAGGAGATAAAGTAAAATTTCTTTTAGATATTTTAAAATCTTAATTACTATTTTAATTTAATAAAAAAAAGCTTTTAAATTAGTAAAAAAATATTTTAGAAATATAAAAAATAAATAGAGATATAATTTAGAACGATTAAAAAATTTTTCTAAAAAAATATAGTATTTTTTATTTTTACTATAAAACTAATTAATAATATTTAAATATTTTAATAACTAACTAAAATAAATCTAAATTAAAAACTATAAAGTTTTAATAAACTATTTAAATATTTTTATATTATTATTAATAAAATAATACTATATTACTATATCTTATAAATAAATTAAGAATTAAATCTAAGAAATTATTCTTAATTAACTATAGTTTCTTTATTTATAGCTATCTTATTTTTAATATTATAAAAAAATAACTAAATTATATAATATTATAAAATATAACTATTATCACTAAGATATAAATATAAATTAAAATATATTAATATAATTAGTTTATTTAGATAAATAAATTTTTCTTATTAATAATATTTATTCTAATAAGCTTATTTACTTTATTAATATATTTATATAACTTTTACCTTTTAGTTTTAATGGTTTATATTCTAATATATATATAGTCTATTTTACACTAAAACTAACCTTTAAAAAGATACTATTTATTTTTATATTTATAATAGCTATTAGTCTAAAAATAAATAATATAAAAAATACTACTATTATAAAAATCTATATATATTTATCTATAATATCTATAGTTAACTCTAATAATAATATAAAAATATATATATTAGCTAATATCTTAATTAGTTTATAATTTACTTTTAAACTAAAAAAATACTATAAATATAATAATTAAAGGATTAATATAGAAAAGTTAAAAAAGATATAGTAAATTAATAATTTTTATACTACCTTTTTTTTATTTATATATTTTACTTTATAATCTTTAATTATTTTTTTATTATATAGTAGTTAAGCTATTTACTATAAAAAAAGATATAGTTATTACTAAAAGATTAAAAATAAAACTGAAGAACCTTATTTCTAAGGTTATTATTCTATATAAAGCCTAGAAGCTTTAAACCTAGAATTTATATTATTAATCACTAAGAGTTTAAATTAATAATAAATCAATATTAACTCCTTAGTAATTCAGATTAAAAAGAAAAACCCTTAGATATCTGTAAGTCAGATCCTATAAGAATCAGTTACTGCCTTAATTAGATATAATTATTCTTCGCCTTATATTATCTCTACCTAGCTAACAGATTATCTATCCTAATAACTTAGATATCTGATTCTTAATAATTTATTATATTTATAGAGAAGATTAACACTAATAATAGAATTAATAACTATTATAATATTTCTAAAAGGTAATTATTTAATTACTTTAAACTATATCCTTTTAATAAAAGCAGTAAAGTTCTTTTATTTAGTAACTAATTTATATACTCTCTTTATAATTTTTATTAACTAGTTTACTATTAAATATTATAATTTTTACTAAATATTATTATCTTTAATTTTAATAATAACCTCTTGGTCTTTTTAAAATTTAATATTATTAATACTAAAAAACGATATATTAGTATTTTAAAGGAAAAATATAAAAAACTATACTATTTAAAAGGATTTCTTATTACCAATTCTATATATAAAGTATAGTATTCTAAAAAGTGATAGAATTAATTAAGTTAGTTAATAATAAATTTATTTAAAAGGCTAATTTAATTAATTTTTTAATAGTTTTTATATAGTAATTAAGCTATAAAATTATTTTAGAGATCTTTTTTAAAACTTTATATATTTATAATATTAACCCTATATCACTTTTATAGGTATTTAGTATATACTATTTAACTCTTTTGACGGCGATGCCTTAGGCAGCCAGCCCCCATGTGCACCATATGTAGATAGCTTTGTCCTGTAGCTCTCTTTTCCTCTCTTCCTCTCTCTAGTGTAGTTTTTCTCTGATTTCTTTAGTTCTTTTGATCTTTATAGATCTATCTTTTTCTCTCTTAATTTAATCTATTTAGCACTTAGCAGTCTATATTATTATTAGGTTATAAGACCTCCTATTTAGTGGAACTAACTTAGAAATAGATTAATATATCCTATAAGGACCTTATATATAGTGAGTTATATTAAAATTTAATAGCCCTAAGAGAGCTGCCTAATTTAAAGAGTCTTAGCTAGAGATAAATATAGATTTAATATATATATTTTTCTTTTAATCTTTTTTTTAATTATATATCTTTCTTAGATCTATAATATTTTATTAAGAATTAATATATAGATCCTATTTTTATATTATCTTTTTTCCTAGATCTATAAAAAGATTATCTTTTTTTATTATATTAATATTTTTTTATTATATTAATATTTTTTTATTATAGTTATTATAAATAACCTTAAATTAACTACTTTTATAAGCTTTAAATAAGATAATAGTCCTTTTAGCTTAACTATTTATAATTAAGTATTTAATCTTTTAGATATTATAAAAATTATTTTATATTATCTTAAAGAAACTTTAATTAACTAAAAAAATTTTAAACTATAGTTTACTAAAATCTATTAAGTCTTTATTATATTAAAACTAAATAAGCTAGTTAATCTTTTACTAAAAAGACTATTAAAGACTTTACTAGATATAAAAAACTAAAGCTTAGTATTAATAACTATTTATAACTAAATAAAGGATAGTATAGACTAAAAACTTATATATTTAATAGTTAATTAAAGTAGAAAGTGTGAATTTACTAATAAATTTATATAGATAGCTAAAAAAGTTTTTAAACTAAAAAACTTAGTTATAAAAATCTCTTATATTTCTATATAGTAAGAATTACTTAATTATATTTAATATAATTTAAATAAAATATTTATTAATAGGATAATAAAAATATATTTTTATATTTATAAGTTTAGTATAGATATTAATCTATATCTAGAACTAGATCTTATTATTAGCTAGTTTAACTAGAATTTAATAATAATAGCTATAGTTCTAAATAGCTTAGTTATTATATATTTAAAGCTTTTTAAAAAAAAGATAATATAGAAAAGATTTATAGTATTAAATTTTTATAATATTATAATAACTATTAAGTAGTATATATTATATAAGTAGGATTAATAAAATACTTTTTATATAGTAATTTATTATTAATATTAATAATCTTTTTAATAGACTTTTAATAATAAAAAAAAGAATATATTAACTAAAAGAGTTAATAATAAAGACTATATTATATAGTTATATAAAAAAAGTTTAAAAAATAAGAAATATAGCTACTATATTAGTATAAAATATTTAGTAAATAGCTATTATTATCTTTAATCTAATTTTTAACTAAATAAATAGATAGTTTATTAAATAAATTTATAAATATTTAATTAAATAGTTTCTAAAAAGATATAGTTAAAAAAGAAAAATAATAAATTTAATAAAGATAAATCTAATTTAGTAATAAAAAAAAAACCTAAAAAATATAAATTATTATCTTTTATTTTAAATATTAATCTTTTACTAAATAGCAGTTTTTATAAATCTAAATAATTTTATAGTTAACTATATTAATAGCTATTAAAATACTAAAAAGCTTTTTTAATAATATATATTTATATATAGATAGTATAGTAGTAAGCTCTTTTAAAATAGACTAAAAAGATTATACTAAGTTTAAAAAAGTAAATATTTTAGATACTTTATATAATAGTATTATAACTATTATAAAACTATTATTAAAAGCCTCTAAAATATTATTTAAAGGCTTTAATAGCTAACCTAGTTTATTATATTTAATAAAATATATTACTATTAAAAAGATTATTAAATTATTTAAAGATAATAATAATATTTTAAACTAGCTAAATAAAATAATTATAGTCTTTTTTAAGAGTAAAAGATATTAGTAGTTAATTAATATAAATACTATAAATTATATATATATTAATTATAATTTTATAATTAAATATTATTTTTATAGACTTAGTAAAACTCTATATAGATAGGATATATTAGAATCTAGTAAATTAGCTAAAATAAAAAGAGTAAATAAAACTAAAATTAATCTTTTTACTAAAGATAGCCTTATTAATAGATTTATTATCTTTTACTATTTTATTATAAATAACTAGTTTAATATCTATTTATATAAAAAAAATTAAGAAGATCTAGGAATTATTTATAATAATAGCTAGTTTTTATTTTATAATAAATTTAATTAAAAGCTAGTTAAATATATATTTTATTAAAAAGATATATCTTTTATATATTAATTAAGTAGACTAACCTTTAATATTAGTATATTATTTATATTAATTACTCTGTTAGTAGTATATAAATAGTTTATATATACTAGTTTACTGTAATAAAAGATTAATAAATTAGTATTTAATAAAATTATTAATAGTAGTAGCTTTAACTATAAAGTGTATAAGCTAGAAAAGTTAAAGAAAATTATCTTATATATATCTTAGATATATATTAAATAGGCTAGTAACTATCTATATATTAATTTTTAGTATATAAAGCTAATAGCTTCTAATAGATTAAATTATATCTTAGTTATTATTAATAATATATTAAGATATTATTATTTAATTAGGCTAAAGACTAAAGATAAAATATTAACTATAGTAAAGAAGTTCTATATAGGTATTAAAAATAACTATAGATCTTTTTTAAAAGAGATATAAATTAATAAAAGTTTAGAATTTAACCTTTTTAAGATATAAAAAATATCTAAAAATATATATTTTAAACTATTTAGTATATATATATATAAATAAAATAGTATTAGTAAATTTAGTAGATTCTATCTAGTATAGACTATATAAGTTATAATTATTAATTTAGAAGTACTTAATAAGCTCTAAAATAAAGTGATTAAAATAGCTATATATATTATAAATTAAATAAGACTATTAAATAGTAAAAAATTGCTAATAGAGTTTTAGTATAAAAGTTTAGATTTTTAGAATTAGTCTATTTTACTATTTTATCTTTAAATCTTCTATTTAAAAATATATATTAATATCTTAATAAAGAAATAAGTTAAATTAAAAAAGATATAGCTATATATATATATTAGCTATTTAATTAGCTATATTAGTAAAAATAGTTATTTATTTTGTATTTTTAATCCTACTATATAAAAGATCTTAATTAATAAAGATATTATCTTTTAAAAGGATATAGAGGATATTAAACCCTTAATTAAGATACTAAAAAATATATTAAAGGGCTTTATATAGTAGAATTTTAATATTAACTATATATAGTAAATAACTACTAATAGATCTAAAATATAAACTAGATAAGGTTTAGAATATATAAAAAGAGCTATATAATTTATAAAATACTAGTTAATCTAGGAATATTATAATCTTTAAAATAGATATATAACTAAAGACTAATAATAACTTTAATCTTAAATAGCTAATTAATATTTATTTAAAGCTAAATAAAAAATATAAACTATAAAATAATAAGTTAATAACTTTAATCTAGAACTATAGTATATTAAAGAGTTAATTAAATTTTTATATATTAATCTAATAACTAAAAATAGATAATATCTTATAAATAAATAGTTTATACTAAAAGAATAGGAACTATTTAGTTATTTTTGAAATAGGGTAAAAATATTAAAATTAACTATTTTAGCTACTATATTTATTTCTTTATTATTAATTTAATATATCTTAATTATATCTAAGACTTTTCTAGATTTAGTTAAATTAATATCTATTTAATTTATAGTAATAGAACCTTTATAATTAAATTTAGATCTATTAATAGAAATAGTAAACCTTTTATTAATATCTTTATCTATAAAGATAGAGTATAAAGACCTAGGACTTATAATATTTTAGTTAATCTTAAAATATTTAAAAAGGTTTATTTATAAAAGATCTTTAGTATAATTTACTAATAAATTTAGATATAAAAAATATAAAAATAGTGAATCTATAAGATCTAAATAAAAAAATAATCTAATCTCTATAGCCTTTAATAAAACTAAATATATTATTAATATTAAATTTAGTATAAATTAACTATTTATAATAGTAGTTATTTTAAAATTAGTAAAATTAATAACTATAGAAATAATATATATAACTATCTTAAAAAAGAAGAAAATATAATAAATAAAAATTCTAATATTATATAAAGAAGCTATAAAGTCCTTAAAAGCTATTTTATAGTATAATATAATATTAAACTAAATTATAAAGCTTAATATTACTAAAGTATATAGTATTACTCTATATTTTATAAATAAAGATAATAAAGTTTAAATCCTATCTAAGAAGTAAATATTTATAGTTAAAATAGATTTATATAGCTATATTACTAAATACTAAATATACTAAGTAATTTATAAGAACTAATAGTAAGCTAAAATTAATTTTAATAAATTATATATATTTATTATTACTAATTAAGCTATAAAATTTTTCTTTACTAAAGTTATATATAAAGGCCTAAAGATATACTAATTTAATATTATAATAGTATATTTAAATACTAAACTAAAAGATAGAAAGATTTATATAAAGATATTAATAAGATTTAAAAAGCTAAGAATAGTTTATATACTATAATAAGCCCTATATAATCTTTAATAAGTAATATATTTATAGTATATATATTTTAATAGGCTACTAAAGAATCTTAATTTTTTTTTACTTAATAATAATTTATATATCTTTAAAAAGGTTAATAATAATAATATATATATTTATTTTTTAATCTATATTAATAATATTTTTATAGTAGATAAAATAAAAGAATCTTTAAATAATTTACTAAAAGATATTAATAAAGAATTTATAGTAAAAGATCTTAATAATTTATAGTAATTTTTAGGTTATAACTTTTAAATAAAAGTTAATAGCAATAATTAATATATAGTCTTTAACTAAAAGTTATATTTACTATAAATAAACTATATTAATAGACTATATATATTATAAAAGAGGATAAAAAAACCTTATATTATCTATTAAAATATATAAAAAAAATAGATACTATATAATTAATATTTAGTTTAACTATAAATAGACTAATTAATTATATAGACTTATTATATATAAATAATTATAGTAAATATTTAGTAAAGTCCTATATCTTTTTTTTAATAGTATATCTATATTATAAGGCTTATATAGATAAATAATTATTATATTATTATTAACTATTATAGAATATATAGTATATAATATAGCAGTAAAAGAAGCTATCTTCCTAAATAAGCTAGTATATAAATTTAGTCTTTAAAGACCACTAAATAAGCTTATAGATAACACTAAAAATAAAATTATTAATAATAATAGTAACAATAATAATACTATAGTTCTAATATAAACTAATAACAATAATATATTAGTAATTATAATAAATAAAAGCTATAGTAAATTAATAAAATAGATAGATCTTAGATATCACTTTATATAATATATAGTTTAATAAGGTATAATATAATTTAAATTAATCTAATTAGGAGTAAACCCTATAGATAAATTTATAAAAGCTCTTAGACCTAAAAAATATATAGTCTTTATAGACCTTCTATATATACTATAATTAGCTAGATTAGAATAGATATATATAGGATAGAAAGGTTTTTAGTGATACTAGCAATATAGATATAGATACTAAGGGGGTATAATAGTAATACCTTAGGTAGCTAGCCCCTATATACACTATATATAGATAGTTTTATTCTATAGCTCTTTTTTCCTCTCTTCCTCTCTTCAGTGTAGTTTTTCTCTGATTTCTTTGGTTCTTTTAATCTTTATAGATCTGTCTTTTTCTCTCTTGATTTGATCTGTTTAGCACTTGATAGTCTATATTATTATCATCTTTAAATAAAGTAAATAATATAGTTATTAACTAAAAAACTATTATTTTTAATTCTAATAAATATACAGTATATACTATAAGCAATATTATTTATACTAATAATATTTATATATAGGCTAATCAGAGATATAAGGTTTTTCTTTAGTAAAATAGGCAGTATTTATATATTCTATATATTACTAATAATAACTATAATTTATACTTTTAAAACTAGTATAAATTAATAGCACTAAAGATGGCTTAAAAATTAAATAAGTTCTTAAAGCCTAAAAGCCCTATATTAGTAAAATATTTTAAAAAAATAATTTTACTAAAAAAGAGTTATTTTATTATTATAGATTTAGTATTTATTAAAAGTATAGGAGTTTAAGGACTTAGGTAAGGGTCTGCCTTAGGCCAGAATAGCACTACTCCTGATCTAGAAGGATGCTTTAAATAGATAGGATGAATTGAATTTAATCAAAGATAATAGTTCTAGATAGGAAAGCTAGCAGTCTATATAGGGTATAAGAAGGATTATATAATAACAGAGGTAAATAATAAGAAAGTAAGATCTACCTAGCTAAGCAGCAATAGAATAGATAATTTAGAATAAATATATAATTTATAATATAATTCCTATATTATTAAATAGAAAAAGGGGTAAATAGTCTAAATAAAAAAGGGGTTATCTCTAGATACTAATTTAGTAGAATAGAAAGATAAAAAGAATAGATATCTAAATTAATAAACAGAAAAAGGAAAAATCTTTAGTTTAAATCCTAATTAAATTAGAATTAAATAAATAGATATTTTTAATAAAAATTCTTTAATCTAATATACCTTTTTAGCTTAAAAGGTAAAGATAAAATAAATTAAACTAAAAGAAATATAGTAATATTTTTTAAATTTATTTAATCTATAAAAGATAAATACTATTTAAATAAAAAAATCTTTATTATTTTATTAATAATTATCTAATTAAATAAAATCTACTTAATCTTAATTCTATTTATTTAGACTTTTTACTATAGCTAATAATAATAAATATTTATATAATATAGTTTAGTAATAAAAATAGAATCTTTTTTAACTAAAAAATTAATAATTTTTTAATTATTATATATTATAATAATATTATATTCTAGATTAAATTAGATTATTTTTAATAAATATTAAATCTATAAAAGCTATTTAAATACTACTAATAAAGTAAAAAATTTAGCTTTAGTAATTAATATAGTAATAGTTTTTTATTTTTTTAATATTTAATTAATAAAGCTACTAAATAAAATAAATATATAACCTTTAGTACTTTTTTACTCTATATTATTACTATAGCTAATATCACTTATTATTTAAAAAACTAAGCTAAAATATATACTATTATATATAATTATATAGTTTTTAGTTTTATATTAGTATAAAATTATATATTTTACTATATAAAGATAATATAAATAAAGCTAATAAATAAATTTAAAGAAGATCTAGTATATTTTAACTAGATTAAGATAGATTATAATAATAATAAATAAAATAAAATTAACTATTTATTAATAGATATAATATTAATTCTAATTAATAATAATATTTTTATTTAATTAGTTAAATTAGTAAAGATTTTTATTTAAAAATAAGGTTTTTAGTAGTTTTTAATTAGTTATCTAAAATTAATAAATAATCTTTTTTATATAGGAATCTTAGTAAATTTATAGTTTTTTAACTAACTAATCTTAGATAATCTTTATATTAATAAATAAAAAAAGCTCTTTTACTTTTTTAAAATTATAAGAAATATATAATTTCTATTTAATTTTTATAGTATAAATATAGTTACTAAAATAATAAATATTAAATAAATTATTAATAAAGATTATAATAAAGATCTTTTTATTTATATAAATATATAGATCTTTTAGAATAAAAAAGAGGCTTAATTAAATTAGTTTTAATCTAATCTTTTTTTGCTATAGAAAAAATAATATCTTAAGACTATAAAATATATAATTTAGATAAATTATATAATTTATCTTATTATAACTAAGTAAAATATAGTAATAAACCTCTTTATTTAAGGTATTATTTAAAAAGATATTTACTATATCTATCTACTATATATTTAGATTAAATATAGTAATAATAGCTAATAAGATCTTAAAAGATTTAGTAATAAAAATAATAGTTTAAATATTTAAAGATTTAACTAATTAAAAATCACTATATATATATATATATATTTTAAATTAAGATAAAAAGCTATTTTTATCTAATTTATAGGAAAAAACCTATTAAAGTAATAAAATTTAATAAATAGTATAATTTAATTAATTAATATTAAGGTAATTAGTCTAATATAAGTAAATAATATTATCTTTTAAGATAAAAGTCTATATATTTATCTGATTTAACCTTTAATATTCTACTTTTATTATATTATAGAATTTAGATTTATAGATATAGTAATTAATATTATATAGTAAATTAAGAAGCAGAAAAAGGTTATTAATAATAATCTTTTTTAGCTAATTTAGTAAAATTATAAAGAAGTAGTATAGTAATATATTAATAATATTAGTCTAATATTATTTATTAATTAGGTTAAATAATAATAATCTAAGATATTTTAGGCTAAAATAGATATTTTAATTAAATCTAGTATTATTAATTATAATTATTAATTTTAAAAGCTATTATTCTATTAATTCTATATTATATATAAAAGGTATTTAAGATAAAAAGGATATATAATTATTATTATAATTATTATTTAATATATCAAAGGATTCTAATTTATTAATTTCTTTAGAAATAAAAAGAAAGAATAAAATATCTTTCATAATCTTATTATTTAGATTATAAAAATAATAGATTATTTCCTTTTTTAGTTAATTTTAAAGATTTTAATAGTTATTATTTACTTTATTTATATTAAAGTTTATACTATTTATATTATTTATAATATTTATAAAAAAAGAAAATTTTAGTATATTAATATTTTTAATAATATTATTAAATTTAAATAGTATAAATATCCTAATTTAGTAATAATTATTATTAAAAATAGATATATTATTATAAATAAAAAAAATAAAAAAGCTAATCTTATTAAAAATATAGTTATATATATAAATAATATAATTTAATTAAAAGATCTAAATATATTATATATTTAAAATATTAAAACTAATAAAATAGCTAATTTAAGTATAGGATACTAATTTTCTTAAATATAAAAGATTCTTAATATAAATATAAGTCTTATTTATAGACTTAAAGATTTAATAAATCTAGTTTTAGTCTTATATAGCTAGATTATAATTAGCTAAGTTAATTAAATAAAGCCTAATATAGTGATTTTTATCTTAATTAGCAATTTAAGACTTAATTTAAGATATAAATTACTATATTTATAATTTTAAACTATAAATTTTCTAAAAGATTAGTATTTATATATATAGATCTAGCTAATAAAATAATTAATTTATTAGTATATTCTATATAATTATTTATTTTAAGATAATAAAATAGAATAATATTAGTCTTAATTCCTTCTTTTTTAAGAAAACTAGCTAATAAAAGAAGGTTCTAGTCTTTATTATAGTAGATTTACTTTAGTTTAATACTAAAATAAATATTAATAAACTATATTTTATTAGATAGGGCTTTAGAGACTTAGTCTTTTAATCTAATATTTTTTAATAAATAGTATTAGATAATAAAGCAGAATAGATAGCTAATATAAATATTATAATTAAATATATAGATTATATATATAAAGTCCTAATATAGGGTTTTAAACAGTTTTTACTTTATATTTATAGGATAGTAAGATATCTAGTGCTTAATTTTACTTTTTTAGTAGATATTATATAATTTAATAATATTTATCTAATCTTTTTTAGATATATAATTAGTTAATTTAATAAAGACTCCTATAATAGCTAATTCTAGATAGATTAAGGTTTTAGTATTAATATATTTTAGTTACTAATACTATAAATTAAAGGTATTTAAGGTTAAATAAGACTTTACTAATCTAATTATATAGGTTTACTAATAGAAGTAAATAGGTCTTTAGTCCTAAGTTATATAGTATAAACCCTAAATAGTATATATAGAATAGATAGATATATTTATCTGATTTTTAAAAAGATAAAGATATATATAATAAAAGATTCTAATAGATTCTATATATAATATAGAGAAGATATTAAGATAAAAATCTAGTATATATATATACTATATAAGATAGAAAGGCTATCTATTATATAATTAGCTAAGCTAGAATAAAGCTATTCTATATCTAAGAATAATAGTAAAGCTATCCTTAACTAAGATTTTTTTTACTAATATATATAGTTTATAATTAATAAATTATATATAATTATTATATATATAAATATTAAATACTATATTATATACTAGTTAGTCCTATAAAATAGTTCTTAATTAGATAAATAAATATATTTAAATTATTAAGTAAATATATAATATTAGTTTTTTATTAAATATAGTATTATCTATAAATTTAAATAATATAAACTTAATAGTTTTCTTTTATATATAAGTAAATTTAGGGTAGTTATATATCTTTTTAATCTAATCTTTAGCCTCTTTAAATAGCTTTTAATTAGTTAGTTAAGTTTTAGGGTTAGTATAATAGTAATTAGTAAAATTATATAAATCCTTATATAGGTTTTTATTATATAGATAATATTATTTTCTCTATTATAGATTTTCTTAATTAAATTTAGACTAAAAAGTAATATAAATTACTTTTAATAATAAGATTCTTAATTAAGATAGATTAAGATAAATTAATTTATAATAATATTTAATTAAGTTAAAAAAAAAGATAAAATATTAATAAATTTACCTTTTTTTATTTAATTAGTTAGATTATTATATTAAAATTCTATAAAATATAGAGATAAAGATATAATAGATTCTAAGAAGTTATATAGTAAACGCTAAAGATCTTATATCTTATTTATATTTAGTATTTTTACTTTAAAAAATAGGCTTTTTTATTTAGTTAGCTATATATTAATTAGTTAATTTTTAGTAGGTCTTTACTAAAATAAATATTATTAATAGATTATATAATACTTTTAAGTCTTAGTAAAAAGAGTATATTTATTATATAGTATTACTATAATATTATAGGGTTAGTTAAGATTAAATATAATTTATTAGTTATTTATAGAGAGAGTAAATAAGATATAACTAATTATATAACTAATATAGCTAAAAATTTAATTATAATCTTAAAAATTAATCTTATAATTATAGTATATCTAAGTCTATATTAATTATTAAGTTTTATTAAGATTAAGTAAAGACTTAGTATCTTTTTAGATAGTAAAAATAATAGACTTATATAGTTAAGATAGAAAAACTAAATAAGCTAATTAGTCTAAATTAATATATTACTATATATTATAGATTCTAAAAGTTTACTAGATATAGTTAGACTATAAGATTTAGTTATCTAATACATATAGAATAATAGTAGTTTTAGTATTTATTAGTGCCTAAAAGATTAAAGATTTAGATATTAAAGCTAAAGAAGAAAAATAATTAGTTAAAAAAGTAATAATATAATTAAGATAAAGATAGATATATATTTAATAAAAAGGTATTTAGATTTATAACTATTAAAGTTTAAGGATTTAAAAAAATATCTATTTTAAGATAAAATAGTACTATTTTAGATTTAAAAAGATATTTTAAATAGATAAGATAAATTAAATTAATTAAAAATAATTATTTTAGATAGAAAAGATAATAATCTATATAGGGTATAAAAAGGATTATATAATAATAGGGATAAATAATAAAAAATAAAGATCTATATAAATAGAAAGGGATAAAATAGATAATTTAAATAAAATAAGTGATTTATAATATAATTCCTATATTATTTAAATAAAAAAGGGTAAATAGTTAAGATAGAAAGGGGGTTACCCCCTAGATACTGATTAGATAGAATAGAAAGGTAGAAAGAATAGATACCTAAAGGATCAGGGAGAAAAAGGAAAGGGTTCTGGTTCAAATCCTAGTCAGATCAGAATCAGGTAAATAGATATTCCTTAATAGGAATTCTCTAATCTGACATTTAATAATTAAACTATAAAGTTACCTTAGAGATCTTCTCTAAGGCTTTATATACTTATAGTATTAACCCTATATTACCTCTATAGGCGTTTAGTGTATACTATTTAACTCCTTAGACAAAGTAGACAATATAGTTATTAACTAAAAAACTATTATTCTTAATTCTAGTAAGCACACAGTGTACACTATAAATATCGTCTATACTAGTGATATTTATATATAGGCTGGTCAGAGGTGTAAGGTTTTTCCCTAGCTGGATAGGCAGTATTTATATATTCCGCACACTACTGATAATAGCTATAATTTATACCTTCAAGACCAATATAAATTGATAGCGCTGAGGATAGCTTAAATTTTGAATAAGTTCTTGAGGCCTGAAAGCCCTGCGTTGGCGAGATATTCCAAGAAAACGATTTTGCCAAGAAAGAGTTGTTTTTGGGGCATATGCCTTATATGATCCACATTGGGTATGGGCCCGTTGCAATTTACCCCTGCTTATTATATAATCCCTTTTATACCCTATATAGACTGCTAGCTATCCTATCTAGAATTATTATCCTGGATCAATTTCAATTTATCTCATCTATTCAAATCATCCTTCCCGATCTGGAGTAGTGCTATTCTGGCCTAAGGCAGACCCTTTCCTAAGTCCTTAAACTCCGACAGATACTATACTGCGGAGAGAGAGAGAGTGACAGGGGTTAAACCAGATCGGATAGGAGATTAATAATAGGGATTATAATAATGGCCTACCTAACGATCTGAGTAAGCTACCATCTCCACGCCTACCGAGCGTGTGCAGCTCGCGAGGCGTAGAGCATCGGAATTATGACACGCCGAATCCGAGGACTTGGCGGGCCCACTCCTACGCCTAATGGGCTGGATGCCCCGGCCCGGCGGCCTAGGAAGGATTGTAGACTTGGCAACTTGTGGAGGCGTTGATAAACTTTTTTTTCACCCTTTACATTCTTCCCTCGCAGAGGCCCTCACACAACCAACCATGGGTGTTCAAAAGAAGAGTCGCAAGTTCGCACAGGCGAAAAGAGCGATTTCATTACGTGACCACCGTCTGTTAGTTCTGCGCTCTATCTGGATGCCAGCGACCTGCTGCTGACTAGAGGCTCCAGTAAAGACAACGAGAAGACCGACAAGAAAGACAAATCAGGCCAGAATGAGCTCGTTCGAGAGGCGTGAGTGATTCCTGACTACCATTAAATCCAGAAACCAAGAACTGACTTTCTCCCAGACCCCAGGCTCCGTCATCCATGTTCTTCCAATACAATACTGCCTTGACCCCTCCATACTCTGTCCTTGTTGACACCAACTTCATCTCTCACACCATTCAGCACAAACTCGAGGTCATCCCAACTATGATGGATTGCTTATATGCTAAGTGCGTTCCTATCATCACCGACTGTGTCCTTGCCGAACTAGAGAAGCTCGGCCAGAAGTACCGATTGGCTTTGCGTGTGGCCAAAGACCCTCGTTTTGAGAGAATCAAGTGCGACCACAAAGGCACATATGCAGATGACTGCCTAGTCGACCGGATTGTCAAGCATCGCGTCTATATTGTCGCAACCAACGATCGTGATCTTAAGAGACGGATTCGGTAGACCCCTACTTACCTCTGACGATCGAGCTGCTCTTAATACTGACTATTATCCTAGCAAAATTCCTGGTGCCCCGATCATGAGTGTTGCCCGTGGAAAATACGTCATCGAACGACTTCCCGATGCACCTGAGAAGTGAAGGTCTTCCGAATTTCGCGCGTGCTGCCGTATACCAATTGGATTGAAGCCCTCATTCGCCTGGGTCGTCGCTCAGTAGCTATCCAGCTCGCCTGGGCACTCACACAATAACCACCGAAACCATATGAATCCCCAGACCCTGCCGAATAACCATGAAATGACAAAGCCGAAGTTGCGATCGGCTCTCATCCATAGTGCCGCTCATCGCCAAATGCCTGG
The DNA here is from genome assembly GCF_028827665.1 of Penicillium hispanicum. NCBI lineage: Eukaryota > Fungi > Ascomycota > Eurotiomycetes > Eurotiales > Aspergillaceae > Penicillium > Penicillium hispanicum. The sequence goes on from NW_026623193.1 coordinate 2,007,146, forward strand.
GGGCTGTCGTTTCGGCTCACTGAAGGCTACCATGGACGGACCAAAGGACTTGCCATAGTTCAAGACCCTCAACAGTCTCTCCCACATGCATAGCGACACCCCGGTACATGACACCAGATGCGTCCTTGGTCGATGACGCCTACCATATTAGGTTCTGGATTTAGACGGCTATGATACGTGGTCGTGATGAATTGAAATGTCAATTTTTGAACCGAGGCTTTAGGCCCTCCCCATTATCTCGAATAGAAGCAAGGAAACTATTGACACGCATCGTATGCATGGACCTTGATCTGGCTAATCTCGCTGTGGGCATTCGATCTTCATTAATTCCTAAATGCGTCCAGTTTACATCTCCATGTCAGCCGGTAGTGTGTTTCTAAGCAGATAAGCTAGATCACTAGGAGGCCGCCAGCGACTGAGATTAACCGTACGTCTTGAAAAATTGATGAATTGAATGGGCAAGATTACCATCCGTAAAGCTTCTGATCATCTCATATTGTGACCCAATCAGACGACGCAAGGGAGGCAAGCTCGCAAGGATAGCATGGTTTTGATCCAAGAGATCCTTATTTCTTGCAATCCCAAGAAGCTGCTTCAATATTCGGAGAGAGTATAGCACTGCGTGGATTTGAGCCACGAGATGAATATCTGCCCAGTCGGTCTTTTGTCCCATAGACCCACTTTGAAGAAATCGCTCCAAATGCACAGCACTTGGTCTCGTTGTCGCATTGGTGGCGTCTCGGTAGATCTCGGACAGTGCGAAAAACACCCAGAATGACAGACGATGATCGTCATCGAAGATCGTTCGGGCCAGGTCGAGCCGCATCTTGAGAGCCACCAGATCGGCGGCCACTCTTTTTGCTCCACCAAGGGTGACTTTCTCAGCGATAATTCTTCCGCCTCGGCGAACGAATTCGTGAACCACAGGAAACCGGGCAGTGACGGGCCGTGATAGATTGAGTAACGCGTAGCCTAGCGCTCTGTAACTTCGACCCTGTTCCCATGCACATCGCCGGGCGTGGTCCTCGTGCAGAATCCCAAGATAGAGATGCGGTGGCTCGGTCCCGCAATAGACTTCTGGCCGCTCATACTGCCAAAATAACTCAGACACCCTTGGATCCAGGAGCTGGATATACGGTCTGTGTGCTAGCGTCAAAGACGACTCTTCCCGGTGTTGATACTCTTGCAAGAAACCATTGTAGTCGGCCGAGCATTCGGTCGTACCGAGATGCTCCATCGACTGGCGGAGTAGCTCGGGTAGGCTGAGATGAGAGTTTCGTTTCAACTCGAAGCCGAACCGTTGAATATTCTTGATTCCAAGACGGCGGCTAATGTGGCGTGGGTGAAGCCTCAGCCCTCGAATCTCTGCTTCATCTGCCTGCTGGGATTCCTGCAATTGAACCGAGTTCAGCAAAACTACTGCACCGTGTGACCCAAGATCGTGGATCAAGAAATCCGAATCATTCGTCAGAACAGCTGCGCCGGTAAGCTTTGAGACCCGCGCACATTCGCTATCTGCCTCTCCAGAAATCAGGAATGTGATGTTCGCCCAGGGATATTCGCCCCCTGCAAGCCGGTGTGCACCGGCTTGGTCTTCCTGGATTCGGTCCATGCTCCACCGCTCCTTGAGGTCTTCCAACACTGCAGATACCATGAATGGATTCTCTGGAATATTTCTCCATCGAGGAGGAAGATTGCGACTACGCCATAGTTGACCAGGCTTGATTGGTGTTTTGCTGCGATATCCACGCACCGAGGGAGGGACTGCTCTGCGGCGACACAGCTCTAGCTGCTGCCGCGACTTTTCAATCCGAGCCAGCCTAGTCTCTCGTTTGGAGACAGGCAACGCGCCATCGAAGCATATTTTATGTCTGCCGCGTGGTCAGAGACGATCGAGACTCGCAGAAGAATGAACAGTGGAAGATAGGGGCTCTACATTTCAATGTTTCGCTTTCTCAGCTGCAGCAAGCAGTCCATTACGCCGCAGCTGACTTCATCACACGTTGGCTGGATATCCAACACATCGTAGGCAGGTTCTGACAGGGCCAGGAGTCGGTTATAGACGTGGTACACCAGACTCGGTCCGTCAATGACCACGGACTGCACACGGGCAGGTCCAGTTGACGCGTCGGGGCCATCCCCCAGCAGAACGGTCTCTGCGTACGGCAGCAGATGTTTGGTCAAATACGGAATCCCCATCGAATGGCGTCCGGGAAAACTGACCGAGAAGCCATAGGTTGCGTAGAAGGCTTTTCATCGTCGGCTGTTTTATTATTAGTCAGGCCGGAAGGTTCCTGGGCCTAGCCTTAGAACGCCAGGGCGGAAGAGGCGGGAAACATAAATTGTTAGGAGATAGAGAAGCACTGCGTACGAAACCAATGACTTGTCTGATTATTTACCACGAAAAGAATAAGCTCAAAATAAGCCAGAGTTGAACATCTAGAGACACGCAAACTACTCTCCCTCGGCCCTGGGAGGAAAGGGGACTGACTACCATCTACCGTGCAGATCTCAGAAAGCCCACGACTCCTCGGCAGTACCCCACTAGTCCAGCCAGACGCTTCCCTTCCCGTTCTTGCTCGCTGCTCCACGAAGCCAGAGCGTCCCGCAGCAGGCGATATTCCGGCTCGTCGCGACGAGAACATAGTCCCACCGTGTCAGCGTGAATCTTCAACAGAACCGCCATCCATGCATTGATCAGCTCGAAATCTCTCCGAAGGCTGAGATGCCTCGTCAGAGCGTCAACAAATGTAGACAACTCAGAGAACCCGTCGCGGACTCGGGGATCGAGCGAACGGATCTCGAGATCCGTCCGCGCCGGAGACAAGGATTTAAGATGCTCGATCAAGGGCCCAAAATCGCCCGAATAGTGGCCGGATTTCAAATAATGGGTCACGGGGGAATCTGAGAAACCAAGAGTCCCCGACATCTTAGCAACCCGGGATCGCTCTGCCTCTGCATGCTGCGTGAGCGATTCAAATTCGGCCACCTCGATCGCGGCCCCGTTCGCCGGTGGGGAGCTATTTCCACCGAGAAGAGAGGGAAGGAAAAACGGAGCCTTCTCGGGTGCCTTGGGTGCTTCCTTGGGCCGATTACGTTCCTATAATCACTCCAATAAGAATCTTATACCATACTGACAGGCAGGGCGGGGACGACATACTCTGATTGAGTCAAGATGAAGCAGCGCCTGCCATCTGCTTTTGGGGACCAGACTGAGAGTAACCATATCCTGCCGCAGCTGGTCAGTTGTCAATACTGGCCCCTCTGTCTCGTCCGACTCGGGAGTATCGAGGAATGCTGCTTCCACAAGACCAGCGCCACTCTCGCCGGATGTGGTAGGGACCGCAGCGTCCTCAATCGCGTCTTCGTCCAGGTTCTTGGTGGATACTGGCATGAAGAGACTTCGATTGCTCCAAAGGCTGATCCCGATATTTCCTGTGTGCGCAGTTGCAAGAAATTCCCCAGTTGATGACATGGCCAGCGAGATGCACGTGCTAGACACTCGGAAAATATCAATGAGATGTCCTGTAGGCAAGTCCCACACTCGCAATGCCGAGTCCATCGAAGCTGCGATAACCCATCGCCCGTCATTGGAGAAAATGAAATCGTTGACCTGGCCGACGCATCCCCAGAACTCACGGACGAGCTTTCTTGTCTCAAGGTCAATGACACGAATGGAAAGGTCATCGCAGCTGAAGGCAGCTAGTTCGCTTGTCTTGCTATAGCGAAGCCCAGTCACAGCTGCCATTGGATGCCAATTTAGTTCCTCAACCAACGATCCCGACAGCAGATCCCAGAACTAACGACGAAGAGCGAAACCGTTAGTACAATGTGAATATGAGACGAAGCAACGATCGACAATATTACCTTGACCTTGCCATCTAGCCCACAGCTGACCACAGTTTGATTTAAATTGTCGATCATCAGACCGGTGACTGCCTTGGTATGCTTCGGGCCTTCCACGCTATTCCCAGCCCCCCATGATTTTGTTGATCTACGTGGGAAACTCTGTCGATGCTGACCGGACTGCAGATTGAACATGTCAATGGAACCACCCGCCGACCCGATCACGGCGAACGTTCCACATTGCGAGACCGCCACGCTCTATTTGAATCTATCAGCGAAGCCTCATGTATGCAACCTGTGAGTAGGAACCATACCTTGACTTCGGTGCCATCGCCCGTCGCAAGGGCCCACCGGCCCGCCTTCTTTTTACCCCAGAACCAAGTCCGTGCAAGTTTGTCGCCCCGGTGGCCAGTGACGACGCTCTCCCAACCCGTTGCGTTGGAAGTGTCGATGCTCCCAAATTTGGGGTTGGACCAAACTGGACCCGAGGTGGTGACCCCCATACCGCCATCCCGGTTCAAGGAGCACGCGATACACGTCACTTCGGGTGCCTTGAGTGTATCGACCGTGGAATTGGAGAGAGCTGAGGGTCCCATTTTCTTGGCCCTATGCTCTAAGTTGCCCTGGGACATCTCTGCATGCTGACTGTCTTTGCGCAAACTGAGCCCCCAAAGACTGCAGTCCTTGCTGGCACTGAGAAGCCATTTGCCACTAGATTCGGACCCATCCGAAGATGCAGGCAAGAAGTCAAGGGTATTGACGGCTGCCGAGTGACCGCCTCTAGAGTGAAGAGGCCGAGGGGTAGGAGAGAATGGGGTCTCATCAAAGATCCAAGTTTTCAAAGTGTTATCGTCTCCAGTCGATACCAGCACCGGTTGCCCATCAAGAAATTCGATGCGATTCACTCCGTGACCTGTGTCACAATTTGAAACTCGGTGGGCCCCACGGAGAATGCCAGCGACGCGACCACCTTTGTTCAAATCCCACATCATGAGATCACCACTCCCGCTGGATGCCGTAGCCATGACACCCGCCTTCCGGCCATCGTAACCCGCCCCTAGGCCATCACTTCGGAAAGTAATCGAAGTAACGGGGAGAGCTTGGGGTGATGCGGTCCGCAAAGACAGTACCAGCTGGCCGGAGTCGACGTTGAGAACCGATAACGCACCACTCTTGTGTGCAATTGCCAGAAGGGACAAGGCCGGTGTTGGGTGGATCGCAGTCACTGGTCCCGACCCTGAAGCTGGGGAGCGCAGTGTATGAAGAAGGTTCCCACTGCGCAAATTCCAGATATCCACGCTCCCGTCTATTCGACCCACAAAGACCTTGTTTAGATAGGTCGGCATGGTACATATAAGCCCTGCATAGACTTGAGACCCCGACGATTTTGGTATCGACTGAGGGCGCAGGCTAGCATAGTGCTCGTAGCTTCCCGTTCTCCATACCTCCAAGCCGCCCGCCCAGCAGCCAACAATCCACGATCCAAAAACCAGCAGTCGCTCAATGGGACCATCAAGGCTCGGGCTAGTCAGAGACGCGACTCGTTTGCCACGTTTGAATACCCATATTCCTCCTAATGACCGAGGGCGAAGGTGACCCCAAGCAGCAAAGACCTTGTCCTGCCAGGCATATGTGGCTGTGATGACCTCTGGAGTTTGCGGTCGACTCAGGAAAACCAGGTTCAAGCCCTTCCGCAAGTCATAGGTCTGTAAGGAATGGCCCACCGAGGTTGTAATCTGGAAATTTGATTTGCCGAGGCGCACACTGGTGAAGGGGACCGGTGTCGGAGAGACAAGGCCTAGTGTCTGCGATGAGGGCTTGTTAACAGCAAGAAGAGCCAAACTGAGATGCAAGATCACTAACGTACCCGAAAGGGCGCGAATATTTTGGACCCAAGGGAAGACGGTGCATGATGCGACCTCCCTGGAGCCTTCTTTTGTCTCTTAGCAAGAGGTAGGTCGAAAGTATCCCCAGCTAGGGCCGGCATGCTGTTGCAGTGGGTTGGTCCGGGAAGATGTGATGCTTTGCGAGACAACAATGAGAAAAATAGTAGAATAGTAGAAATTTCAGCACAGTCTGTGCTTTCAATACTGTTTCAAAAACAGAAGTCGTCTCAAATCCATAGGAGATCTCACAGGATTCTCGGAATTGTCAAGGAAGCGGGAGGTGTTGCATGCCGCTCGAGCTATTTTTTTTCTCTCGGTATCTAAATTTTCTCCGCCCGGGGGAAGCCGTGACCGCCTTGACCGCTCCATAGAACACTAATATTCTTCGTCACCTAGCATGTATGTATGAGCACATCTTTATCATAGATATATAAACAGGACGTTTCCAAAATCTCAGTTAAAAAAATGGCATTGTACCATAGTTACTGTGAGCCAACTGGAGGCTCCTTATAGCAGGAGTGTCGAGTATCTTCCCAGGTCGCAACCTAGGAAAATGGTACATTATTATGCAAGCTTGCCATGTACCTACACCCTCGTCGCAAAGGATACCTGATTGAGGAATGCTTTCGCAGAATCAAGCATAGATACATAAACCCAAGCAACGGGTGATGTTTCCGGATCCAATGATTTATCTACGTATCTGGCTTCATAAATACTACGGTAGATACCTGACATTGGCCGGAATGGGGTCTGGGCGGACCTGACGCTCTCCGCCTTGCAGTAGAAAGAGAAAAATCGCCGGGAGGCTCTGCCACCGCGGACTTTTACCAATATCTAGAACATGTCTCCATTCCACCTCTGGTTAATCTCGCCCACGCAAGGGTAGCTGCTTGATTTTCTCCCCTTCCCATATCGCGGCCCACATTGGCAACCGACCCCTCCCCTTCACAAATTTCCTGATTCCCCTCTACCTTCACTTCTCTAGGATCATGGATCCCGACAATGGCCAAATTAGCAGCTCGTCTGCTGAGGGTGGCTCCTCCAAAGGAACCTTGGAACATATTTTGGGCTCATCCGTGCCACCGATGGAGCTAGAACAGAAGGATCATCCCGTCGAGCCCTTGCCATCAACCCGATACCATGGACAGCACTCCCCCATGAAGCCCAGCAAAGGAGAACCGGGAGCTGAACACCGCTCGACCACCCGCTTCGGACATTCTACACGCTCATCTAGTCGTGCCCCCAGGAGATTTAGTGGCAGTACCGCGGCCAGCTCGATCAGCGAGGTGGAGTGCAGTGCTTCCAAGCCCTGGAGGATTGGGGTCTGTGCCTTGGATGTTAAAGCTCGCAGTAAACCCAGCCAAAACATTCTCACTCGGCTTCAATCGAAGGGTGAATTCGAGGTGATTGTCTTTGGCGACAAGGTGATCCTCGACGAAGCGGTGGAGAACTGGCCAGTCTGCGATTTCTTAATCGCCTTCTTCTCGGACGGGTTCCCATTAGACAAAGCCATCGCGTATGCCAAGCTTCGAAAGCCATTCTGTGTCAACGATTTACCCATGCAGAAGGTGTTGTGGGATCGACGGCTATGCTTGCGTATTCTGGACCAGATGGGTGTTCCCACACCCAAGAGGCTGGAAGTGAATCGTGACGGTGGACCGGTCCTGGAGTCGGCGGAGCTTGCCCAGCACATTTATCGATTGACCGGGGTCAAGCTGGACGGGCCACAAGATGGTACTGGCGGAGGCGCGGTGAAAACGCAGCAGGTATCAATGTCGGACGATGGGGAGGCTTTAGTAGTCGATGGAAAGATGTTCAGAAAGCCTTTTGTGGAGAAGCCGGTCAACGGTGAAGACCACAACATCCACATCTATTTCCCAAACGATCAGCAATACGGCGGCGGTGGTCGCAAACTCTTCCGCAAGGTGGGTAACAAAAGCTCAGAATATGACGCTAATCTTTCAATTCCTCGCTCGGTCACGGAGAAAGAGACAAGCTATCTCTATGAGCAATTTCTTCGGGTGGATAATGCCGAAGATGTCAAGGCCTATACAGTTGGTCCGGATTTCTGCCACGCTGAGACGCGGAAGTCGCCTGTGGTCGATGGGCTTGTTCGGCGCAATACCCACGGAAAGGAACTGCGCTACATCACAAAATTGAGCAAGGAAGAAGCCGCCGTTGCCTCGAAGATCTCCAACGGATTTGGCCAAAGAATTTGTGGTTTTGATATGCTCCGCGTGGATGACAAGAGCTACGTCATTGATGTCAATGGCTGGAGTTTCGTCAAGGACAACAATGATTATTATGACAAATGTGCCCATATCCTGCGAGACATTTTCGTGGCGGAGATGCGCAAGTGTGAAGCGACGATGGAGTCTTCGGAGCCGCCATCACCCGATATGGGCCCATCCAGAAGGAGCACCACTGCGAGCTCCCACCGACAGACGCTGAAGACCTTACTCAAGTCGCCCAGCACATCTAGGCTTTACAGCAGCCAGCATGCGTCTAAACCTCACGATGCGGCTCCCTCGGATGTATCAACCGGTGCCCCTTCTCTCGCATCATCATCCGGTCTGGAGAGCATCGACCCTAGTGTCAATCCTCACAGCTTGACCTCTCGAGAAGGACGATCCGATTCCCGCAGCTACAGCCCCTCTAATCCAACCAAGTCGCCAGCCCTATCACTTCATCACGTCAGCGCCAACGAAGACAACGCGCCACCTCTCCCGGCTTCCAAACACTCGTGGAAACTGAAGGGGATGGTCGCAGTCATCCGACATGCCGACCGCACCCCCAAGCAGAAGTTCAAATTCACCTTCCATAGTCAGCCATTTGTGGACCTCTTGAAGGGGCACCAAGAGGAGGTGGTAATCAAAGGAGAAGCTGCCTTATCCAGTGTTTCTGACGCTGTCAAAATTGCTATGGAGCGGGAGCTGGAGGACATGGAAAAGCTGAAATTGCTTCGTACGTCTTTGGACAAAAAGGGTGGCTGGCCGGGAACAAAGGTGCAAATCAAACCGATGTTTCGGAAGCGCCGACCAGAAGAGATGCGAGAACAGCTTTCTCCCGCCACTCCCAGTGCAACTCCCGGTGAGACTGTCCCCGAAGAACCGCTGTCGCCAGTGGCCAGTGAGGCCGCAGCGGAGAGCGAGGCCTTGCGCAGATCCCAGACACGAAGCGACTCGATCTCCGGTGCCACCTTCTCTCGGTTCTCTGCTGTAGAGAACGACTTGATTCTGGATAAACTCCAGCTTGTGATCAAGTGGGGGGGTGAACCAACTCATGCAGCTCGCTACCAATCGCAAGACCTAGGGTTGAATATGCGAGATGACCTCAAGTTGATGAATAAAGAGGCTCTGAGCAATGTCCGTCTCTTTACGAGCTCAGAACGGAGAGTGAGCACGAGTGGTAAGTGGGAAGTACCTTTCGAACGAAGACTCTTTTGCCTTCCGTAACGTAATTTGTCTGGTTGACTGATTTTGCTAGCGCAAATTTGGGCCTCTTCCTTTCTTGACCAGAAAGAAATTCCTGAGGACTTCATCCAAGTCCGGAAGGATTTGCTCGATGATTCCAATGCTGCCAAGGACGTGATGGACAAAGTCAAGAAAAAGCTCAAACTGCTTCTGCGAGAAGGCTCTGCACCCTCGCAATTTGCATGGCCGAAGGATAGCAACATCCCCGAGCCGTCTGTTGTTCTTGCTACTTTGGTCGAGTTGATGAAGTTTCATCGAAGTGTTATGCGCCACAACTTCTCCAAATTGGAAGGAGCTTCACAGTTCTCATCCACACCGTCCAAGACCTCCGAAGATTTGGGTCAATTTGATCCCCAACCTGATCGTCCCGATGCCTCCAATATCCAGGGGCGCTGGTGTGCGGGAGAAGACCCACGACTTTTCAAGGAACGATGGGAGAAGCTCTTTGCGGAGTTTTGTGACACAGAAAAGGTTGACCCCAGCAAACTTTCTGAACTCTATGACAGCATGAAATTCGATGCGCTTCATAACCGCCAGTTCCTAGAGTGGGTCTTCATGCCCCCTGACAGTGATCCTGATGACGATGAGAAAGGAAGTCTGAAGGGAAGAAGTTCGGCCAAATTCGACACAGCAATGGAAACCAAGGTTGCGACAGATACAGCCAACGACAAAGCCGAGGAACGGCCTGAAAACCAGACACTTGTTCATCGTCTTGGACTCAAGAAGCGATTCCATGCACTTGAGTCGTTACCACACCTTCGAGCGCTAGATGATTCTTATGATCATTATTTCAAACTCTTTCCCAGCTCTAGCTCAAGCAAGTGCAAGATGGACGAACGCCTTTCGAAGCTCCGGGAACTGTACAAACTGGCTAAAGTCTTGTTTGACTACGTGACACCCCAAGAATACGGTATTACCGACAGTGAGAAGCTCGAGATCGGTTTACTCACCTCCCTGCCACTTTTGCAGGAAATTGTGCGGGATCTCGAAGAGGTACAAGCCTCTCCGGATGCGAAATCCTTCTTTTACTTTACTAAGGAATCTCACATCTACACGCTTCTCAACTGCATTCTTGAGGGTGGTATCCAAACCAAGATTGCTCGCAGCGCCATCCCTGAGCTTGATTATCTCTCTCAGATATGTTTTGAGCTCTATGAGGCCCGAGATAGCGAATCCGCCTTCAACTCTTACTCCATACGGATTTCCATCAGTCCTGGCTGCCACGCCTTTGACCCGCTTGACGTGCAACTTGATTCTCGGCACGCCATCGGCTGCGCCCCGCGACGTAGTCTGACTGCCCACCAGGACTGGAAGGAGGTAATTGAGACTCTCAAGGCAAAGTTTGACACGTAAGTACAGCCCCGGTGGATGTTCACGAGCATTTTGCTAATAATTATCCAGGGTTAAACTTCCAAAATCGTTCATCGCGGTGAACCTAAGCGACAAGCACGTCTCCCGTCCACTCGAGGACTAAGAGTCATTGTGGGCTGTATCGTTGGGGGCCACCGATTTTTTTTTGGGTAGGAAGCACAAGCCGAGACGAAGTTGATGCATCATCATTTCCAGAGGGGGGCTTCTGGGAGTTACCGGCGATCTTCTCGATGTTGTATATACTGTAAATTTTTGATGTATATTATGGTAGTTCTCTTCGGTTTCTAGTTGTAAAGGGGCAGTGGTACTAGAGGTTGTATTATTCTGCAAATATTCAGGTCCAAGATTCTATGGGTTGAATTCATATTCTACATACAAGCTACGTTGATGATGGTATTAGCGCTGTTATCCTAGTAAATACGATGTATCGGACGCCAGACCGGGTTGCTTATATATCAATTTTAAACCTTGGAAGCCTTGATCCCCGCGACATTGCTTCCCCACCAGCTAGCTCTACTTTCTTGGTGTTGCAATCGCCGAAATGGTACCGACGGACATGCTTGACTGGACTATCGATGTTTGTACAGTAGACGTGATTGAGAACGTCTTAAGATGCACTTCTCGTGCCGGGTACAAAGGCAGCGTTGACCTGGCCGATATCTTATGCGTGTTGCCACAGGCGAAGTCTCAACTGGGATACTTGGTCTTGTTCCTGATGAGAATGACAAGCGATGACAAGTCCAACACACGTCTGGTGAACATGGTCATTCCGGAATTGCCAGATGCATTGATTCGATTCGTGAGCGAGATCCCCAGTCACCTGCGACACAAGGAGCCTGTTCAGGTCATAATCTCGACTCGATCTGGGACAGGCACAGCCAAAGCTGCCTTCCAAGATATCGTGCAGCCCTTCCTCACCCACCTAGATATTGATCATCAAGTCTATGAAACACAATCCGCTCAGACGATTGTTGAGCTATCACAGTTGCAATTTCTTGGGCGAGCTTGCGAGGGGGCTCCCCAGACCATCCTCCTTCTATCTGGCGATGGTGGCCTTATCGACATTGTCGACGTCTTTTACAAGTCTACTCAATATGTTAAAGTGGCCCCGAACATTGCACTGATTCCCTGCGGGACTGGAAATGCTATGGCCAACTCCATCGGATTGCACCTCGGCCCAGTCTCTGGTCTCGCCGCGTTACTCCGGGGAAAGCCATGTCCGCTCCCGGTATTTGCCGTTAAACTGTCACCGGGGAGCCAGTTGGTAATTGACGAGGGACGGAAGCGTGCGCCCATATATACCGAATCCACGGGCGTCCCCTGTCGAACAATGTACGGCGCTGTTGTGGCGAGTTGGGGCCTGCACGCGGCACTCGTCGCTGACAGTGATACTGAGGAGTATCGCAGATTCGGCGCCGAGAGGTTCAAGATGGCAGCTAAGGAGCTCCTCTACCCGTCAGATGGCACGGGATCTCATCGATATCAAGGCAAGATCACCTTGACCAGAGATGGTAAGGGCGGTGTTCACCAGGAGACCATCGCAGGAAACGAACACATGTACGTGCTCGCGACCCTTGTTCCTCAGCTCGAGAAGGATTTCGTGATCTCGCCCGACTCAGAGCCGCTGGATGGGCAGATGAGGCTGTTACGCTTCGGCCCTCTGCCCTCGGAAGAGGCAATGCGCCTGATGACACTGGCCTACCAAGGAGGTTTGCATGTGCTCGAGAACCCTATGACATACACGACAGTTGAACAGATGCGTATTGAATTCAGAGAAGATCTGGAAAGATGGCGGCGGGTTTGCATCGATGGCAAGATTGTCGCTGTCGAGAAAGGAGGCTGGATGGAACTCGGCAAAGAACCCCGGCAGCTGCTGGCAGTGATCAAGCCAGGTAGTGAGAATGCACAATAGATGGCTGATCCTACCGTTAGTATCAGGTTATTCAGATCCGGTAGATCGAAGTAGTCAGTGTAGAAGGCAGTGTTATGTATACGGTCTGGAGCGAGTTTCCACGGTTGTTGGTGTTGACGTTCCCGCCGGTCGCACCGTCGAGAAGGATTCCTGCCTTGGTGGTGATATCTGCCGGATGACCGCTGCCCGGTCCCTTCAATCAGTGACCGCGAACCCCCGACACTTCCTGCACCACCACCGATGGCACATGCTACTTGGCCCTAGTCGCGTTGCACTCGTTCTGGCTTCGATGGGTTATGGAGCTGCCCGTCATATTCAATGCTGATCACACCCCGAACGTACTCTGCGTCGCAAAGTTCAGACCAAGGAGCGGCCGTTTCCCGCGTTGACGGTGCGCCTCGCTTCTACACGCTCGCTGGGTGGCGCCAGCGCCCTGTGGATGCAAGAGCAACCCCAGAGATGCTTTTGGTCCATCAGGTTGGCAGTGTGCGCGTAGGAGAGGTTGTCCGGTAGGTCCATTGAGATTCCGTGTTTCCGATGCCTTTTTCCTTGACCTCGGCGATTGCAGGAGCATCTCCTTTGACTAGTGAGCCGTCAAGCTGATGGTCACCATTCGACAGGTACACTGTCACCTACACCCCAGCTGCCGATCCGATCCTGCCCATCCCGTCAGAACTCCATGTCAGGGTGAAGAACACATCTGCGATCCCCCTCCGAGCCGCGTATCTCCACGGTCCCTATACTCTCTATGCATCCTGTTACCCGTCCACTTACGATCCGAACAGCAAGTATGATAGGCAACGGACCGAGGGGGTTCCGCAGTTTGAACCATATCTCAAAGCAGGAGGCAACTGGGATGCAACCATCAAGATGCCGGTGCACTTTGGAGACCGACACAGTCTGGCTGTGGGTCATCTAGGACCCGATCGTGATCGAAGTGTGACATGGGTGATTGAGATTGTGTCGCAAGTCATCTTCTCGAGCAGTGCAGCGGTTCATTTTGAACTATTGATTGCCCGGGATATGAAGGCCTTGGAGTTCTTTTCGGCTAGCGGATCGTCAAGTAATGGAACTGGACCCCCCGGAAAATTACAGGATCATTGGCCTCCAGGAAGCCAAGGCCAGCGGATGATTGCTACAAAGGGTGTATATTCGAAATCGACGACGGTCTCTGTCGACGACACCAGTAGCCTTTGGAACAGTCCGCCACTGCCTTCGGCGATGACGAGCTCATTCGAGGCTATACCAGATGTTGGTTCTCCTAGAGAAACTACTGCTCAAGCTCCAGAACTGGCGCAAGTATTCAAGAATCCGCCGCAAAAGCAAGACAAGATGCGAGTTCACTTGGTGGTCTTAACTCATGGCTTGCATAGCAATTTAGGCGCAGATATGCTCTATCTCAAGGAAAGCATCGACGCTGCTGCGAAAAAGGCTAGCTCTCAGGGCGGAGGCACCCACGAAGATGAAGAGCATGTGGTTGTCAGAGGATTCTCTGGGAATGCAGTTCGCACAGAACGTGGCATTCAGTATCTCGGCAAGCGGCTGGCCAAATATGTTTTGCTGATGACATACCCCGATCAACAGTACTTCCCTTTGAAGAGCTCCAAGTCGAAGTCGTTCACGCGACCTTTCAATGCTCGCAAAGAACACTCCAACCCGACCGTAGAGCCACATTTCTCGACAGCTCCGGATGACACTGAAAGCAAAGATTATCACGCCTATCAGATCACCAGTATCAGCTTCATTGGACATTCACTTGGGGGATTGATCCAAACATACGCAATCGCATATATTCAGAAACACTCCCCCGAGTTTTTTGACCGAATCAAACCGATCAATTTTATTGCTCTCGCAACTCCGTTTCTGGGCCTCAGCAACGAGAATCCGATGTATGTTCGATTTGCTCTAGATCTAGGCTTGGTTGGGCGAACTGGGCAAGATCTTGGACTCAGCTGGACGGCACCTAAGGTGCGAAGTGGGTGGGGGGCCATCATTGGCGGACGAGGAGACTCGACCAAAGATCAAAGCAATACAGACCCAGGTGCAAAGCCGCTGCTGCGAATCCTACCTTGTGGACCGGCTCACCAGGTCCTTCACAAGTTTCATCATCGCACTCTCTACTCAAACGTGGTGAATGATGGGATCGTCCCGCTACGGACGTCATGTCTACTCTTCCTCGACTGGCGAGGTCTCGATCGCGTCGAGAAGGCAAGAAGAGATAATGGTCTCGTCGGGACCATGGCTGAATGGGGCTGGGCGGAACTGACTGGTGCGAACTCCAAGTCGCCGCGACTTGCGCGCTCTGGCGAGCTTCCAACTCTGGAATACGCCAGTGACATATCGAAAGACCGTCATGAGGGCTTGTCCGAGGATTCCCGTTCTTCACGGGAGCCTGAAGACGCCGCATTTGCACACCCATCCTCTCCCATTCCAGAGCAAGTTCTTGCCAAGAGCAGTCCTTCTTTGCAAAAGAGCAGCACAGTGGGCACAACATCAACAGAGAATATACCTGAAAACAACTCGTCTAGTCCTTTGGCCACCTTTCTGTCCCTGTTTCGTACCAAGGAGGCCAAGCCTGCTGCTAGTGGCAAGCATCAGAAGATCTATAAGCGCAGCCAAACTCTCGGTTCTCTTGACGCCAGCGAATCCCCGGCGTCACTGCTCCGGGGCAATCCTGGGTGTGAGAATGATGGAGTCCATACACCCCCCAAGACGACCCTTTTTGAGTCAGCAGGGGACTTGCTGATGCCTCCTTTGCCCCCTACTGATTTTGTATTGGACCCGGCTGCTCGCCCTCGCACGATTTTCCATGATCGTGTCTATCATCCGGAGGATGTGCCACCACCAGTCCCCACGAAGCGACGGACTTTGGCATTTGGATCGCTGCAAAACAAGAATCCCAAGGCAACACCATTACTCTTGAACACCGGGGCTAATGGCAATCAATCCGAAAGTGGATTGAAGGTTGAAGAGAAAATTGCTAGAGCTTATCACCGTGACTTGACGTGGCGCAAAGTGCTCGTTCGTCTGGAACCCGATGCACACAACAACATCATTGTGCGGCGCATGTTCACCAATGCCTATGGGTGGCCCGTTGTGAAGCACCTTGTTGACACACATTTTGGCTCATCCCCGTCCGTGGAGATAGATGACACGCTGAAGACGGACGTAGAAAGAGCCAAGCCTCCCGGTGTTGGGCCGACTAGTTCTGGTGATGAAGTCGAGGGTCAATCCGATGCCCCCGAAGACGACCCAACAGAGGCTCATGGGGCCAAAGCAAGTCCTCTCCATGTTCTCGATGACCTCTCTCAAACGGAAGCTCGTCTGCAAATTCACACGCGATTTGACACCTTCCCGGCTGAGCATGGTTCCCACACGACCACCAGCACGAACGGACATTCTCACTATACGGGGGTCTCTAGACAGGATTCGGCACGCTGGACGGATCGTCAAGTGGACGAGGATAATGACTGTGAGTCCGGGCTGGACGAAGAGGATGGCAATGCCGGCTACCGCTGGGCCCCAGCTTATCGGGCAGCATAGAGACTGTACATATCAATATTGCGCCAGACTCCGTAAGCGATCTAATCTATCTAGATACTTCTATCTTCGGAAGGTATCCCCTGGGACCAGGAATCCTGGCTAGTATGCCAACCTACCTTGTATATAGCTCCAGAATTCCTCCACAAGCTCATGCTGTCCAGTTTGCGGCGCTCCGCGCACCGCAAGATACTTGCGTCCATCGAGGCGGGTCTCCCAGCCCCCCGGGTTGCCATCCACCATGATGCCACCTGCTTCAGCCAAAATCACCCACGCGGCGCAGACATCCCACGCCCAGCATCCACCCTCCCAGTATAGATCCAAGGTGCCCTCGGCGACGGCGCACAGATTGAGAGCAGCAGATCCTAGACTGCGCATGGAGCGGACCATTGCACCACCGCTCTCCTTGGATTGGCCCAGCTTTTCGAAGGTCCGGACCTTGGTCTCCCAATTCGGCCCGCTGCGATCCGAACCCCATTCAATGCTAATGAGGGCATTCGCCAGTCCCGATAACGGCTCTAAATTTTCACCTTTTAACGGTAGCCGAGTGTCGCGATTCAGAAAAGCCCCCTTTCCCCGAATAGCGGAGTACAAAGCCTTGGTGAAAGGATTGTAGACAACTCCTACCGTTGGGACCTGACCCACGGCAAAACCGAGAGAGACACAGGCGTGAGGGAAGCCGTGCACAAAATTCACTGTTCCATCGATTGGGTCCACGACAAATGTAGGCGCGTCAGTCAATGGATGTGCTGGGTCATACGTCTCCTCGCCATGGAATCTGTCTCGAGCAAAGCACGAGTCAGCGGCATGCACGCGGGCAATGACAGGGTCCAGACCGATGCACGTACTTATAATCGGGATATTCTTCTTTCAAGGATGTCGAAATCATATTTTCGACCCTACGATCATATTCAGTGACAAGATCGGCACCTACGTGGGAAGAGTAAGCTTTTCTGCTGTACGGTTCCATTCCCCAGCCATAACCTACTATTTTTCTTGGATCCAGTGCCACTGGTGTCTGGGAGGGCATTTGTAATGATGTCCCCAGCCCGATAAGCCAACGACTCCAGGAAGTCGTGGATTGCATTCAGATCTAGGGCAGCCATTGGTTTTAGGTGAGGTGTCTTGTTGGAGTACCAAAATCCGGCGGGATGTGGGTGGGAGCTTTGGAGTTGACCTGGATCACACTAGAGGGGGTACCACGACACTCGGCCACACTGATCGGGAGGCTGTTGAGCTTGTCCACTCCCGGGTTGCAGGGATCTGTCTTATGAATGTATTACCACTCGGAGAGGGGAACTGGTCACGTTCATGAAAGGCGCAGAGTGTGCCGATTCTGCGACATGTCCCAGATTGATGATTTGTACATCGATGTGACTAAGACCCCGCCGGTGTCCAGGTGACGTCGAAGCTGTCTCCCCACTGGGGAGGAAAAAGGGCTCGGGCGGGACCAGGTGTCGATGTCGATAAAAATTCTTTCGAATTCACACACTCGCCACTAGAATGCCGACCGAACTAGAAGAGGTGCGTCTTGCTCGCCAAATTACAGCTCGCACATTCTGATCTATGATTTCTGCCACAGCTGGTGGAGTTTCTTCACCACGGGAACACCCAGATTCGACAGATCGGTAAAGAACCCGCGCGAATGCATCCGCTGCCCTGGCAATTGACACCTTTCCAGCCTGTGAGAATCTCGTGGGATTTTCGACAGCTCAGCCCAGTTTGTTCAAGCGGCAGCAGTTGCTCCCCATTCGAGACTTGAAACTTCTGGCTCGCGACTATACCGTGCGTGCAGCATAAGCCATCCGCGACCCTCGAAACAATTGACTGATGCGCGTCTCCCTTAGCCCATTGCCAAAAACGCCTTGATTATCCTTATCAACCTCTCTAGCGATGAGGAGGTGCTGAAACATCTGGTCGAGGATGACCAGTTTATCGAGACCTTGTTGAAGAAGCTCACGGTCAGTATGTGCATTGACAAAGCAAAGGCCCCGTCCTCCGTCGCTGACAACGGGTTGCGCGACCCTAGAATGTCAAAGAACCAAATGCCGATGAAGTTGCGATGCTCCTCGCAAATCTCGTCAAGTCCGAGCACTTGGACAAACTGCATTCGCTCAAACGCAAAGCCCCCGAGTCCGTCTCCACCTCTGAGAATGCTATTGACCAACTGATGGACTGCTTCGTGAAGGGTGCCGAGGGTGGGCTCAACAAACACGCCAACTTCGACTATCTGTCCTACCTATTTGCCGACCTATCACAATCGGAGAAGGGGCGCGTGTATTTTACCACGCGCCAGAAGTATGATGGGGTCGTCCCTATTACCAAGCTGACCGTCTTCACGGAGCACAAGAGTGACATCCGTCGAAAGGGAGTGGCGTCCACAATCAAAAACGTGGCATTTGACATCGCCTCGCACCCCATGCTCTTTGCCGAGGATGGTGCCAACCTATTGCCGTACCTCCTCCTGCCCATCGCTGGCCCGGAGGAGTTCCCAGACGAGGAGTCGATGTCGATGCTGCCAGATCTGCAGCTGCTGCCTCCAGACAAGGAACGTGACAGCGACAATAGCATAATCACAACCCACCTGGAGACGCTGCTCCTTCTGACCACCACCCGTGAGGGTCGTGATAAGATGCGCGAGGTACAGGTGTATCCCTTCATCCGTGAATGCCATTTGCACGTCGAAGATGACGGGGTGCGGGAGGCCTGCGACCGGCTCGTTCAAGTAATCATGCGAGACGAAGAGGGTGAAGGAGCAAATGCTGAGGATAACATGGCCAGGGCGCAAGCTCAGATCGAGGGGCCCGTGGATGAAGAAGAGAAAGTAACGGAGCTGTTTTAGAAGAAATATACCACTTTGTGACATATACCCCTTTCTCCATAGAACCCCACGAGAGGCTATGGCCCGATCCCCATCTTGTATGTAGCCATTGATTATTCCATTGGCGATTGTGTTTCTTGAGTTAGTTACATGCATGGATATGTATGCGTTCATCATGGATTCGAATGGGCCCCACTCCGTCCATTCTCAAATTTCGCTTCTCTCAATAATATCGATTGGCGCCCCTCATCGTTTGCACACGTTAACTAGTTAAATCCTAAAGAGCCCCCCAGATTTCATCATTGCCATCTTCGAGAGCTCATCCGCACTACCCACCATCACGACGACCGACATCCCGCTGCGGACGCGGAAGCTGTCTTGTCCCCCGAACCCGAGGGGCAAGTGGCTTCCCGCCGAATCGGACCGGACTGACAGTCCCAATTGCAACAACAACGATGGAAACTGCGAGCCGCACGTTGATCACGCTGATCTCGACTCCGCCCTGAACTCGCCCGGCCATCACAGCTCCCTTGTTCAGCGCTGTCGGGCTTTCATGTCGCGTGCCCCGCTGGTTCGGTCGTCGCCCGCGCTGGGCTCGTCGTCATACGGAGCCGTGCGGATTCCACAGGAGGACTTGGGGCTCCATGATGCAGCTGTTGTCTCTCACCAACACGACGGCGCACGCAAGGGCCCCAAAGGCTCGCAATGTATGAATACTGAGAGCTGTGCCGAAGGTCCCTCCAGCGATGGCCAACGAAGGTCAAAGCCGAGACGGTCCTATGCCTCAGGTCGCCGAAGAAGTAGTGGTATCTATTCGGAAGGACACAATCGTCGACCCTCATCGGCAACCTCTGACGTTGGCATGGGAGCTGATTCTAAGTTTTCATTTGCGACGGGTCTCGCGGTGCTGGGAAATCCAGTGGCGCATGAAACCCCGGAATCTTCTCCCTATATAACCAGCGACGACGGAGATGGTCTGGATATAGACGACGAAGACGCGAAATCTTCCGAGGAAGACCCCCCTGACAATTCACCGTAAGTCAAGCCGGTCACATCCAGATCCCACACCTCAAATTCTGGAAGCCCGCTGCTGACTGGTGCGATCCTCTAGCTATGCTCAAGTGCGAGCAACTGTCCCGGCGACTGACGATGTTTCCCTTTCGATCAATAGTATGTATTCGCTACGTGAAACTAAAACCA
Source organism: Penicillium hispanicum (assembly GCF_028827665.1). Lineage (NCBI taxonomy): Eukaryota > Fungi > Ascomycota > Eurotiomycetes > Eurotiales > Aspergillaceae > Penicillium > Penicillium hispanicum. Next base: position 2,027,195 of record NW_026623193.1, read on the forward strand.
CTCATTTGAAGGACTCGTATCTAACCGTATAGTAAATAGCGCCCCGCATGTGGATTCTGTGCTTGCTCTTCTCTTTGACAGGCTCTGCTGCCAATCTTTTCTTTTCCCTTCGTTATCCAAGCGTTGCAATCACACCGATAATTGCGCTTGTCCTAGTTCATTCATTGGGAAAGTCCTGGGATGTAATTTTTAAAAAAGTGGATGATCCAGTTGAGATCTTCGAGAACGGCACCCTTTCTCACCGGGAATCACAGTCTGATGATATCGATGGACCAGGGACCTCCTGGGTCTCTCGGGTCAGGCTCTGGCTTTCCCAGGGTAACTGGAACGAGAAGGAACATGCCTGCGTCTACATAAGCAGCAATGTCTCCTTTGGGTTTGCTTTTGCAACTGATGTGGGTATCAAACATATGTTCCCCTTCCTTTTCCCCGAATCTGACAGGGAGCATAGGTGATCGTCGAGCAACACAAGTTCTATAACCAGCAGGTCACCATAATATACCAACTCCTACTTATCATCTCGACTCAAGTTCTCGGGTATGCATTTGCAGGTCTCACTAGGCGTTTTCTTGTGAGACCTTCGGCCATGATATGGCCAGGAACGCTGATGTCGACAGCCATGTTCTCAACCATGCACAAAACAGCTAACAAAAAGGCCAATGGATGGAGCATTTCTAGATATAAGTTCTTCATCCTCGTGTGGGGTGGTGCGTTCTTTTGGTACTTCGTTCCGGGCTTGCTGATGCCGGCCCTGAGCTATTTCAACGTGATCACCTGGCTTGCTCCCAAAAATGTCGTGATTTCAAACCTCGTAAGTGTTACGTCTATGGTGGTCCTGTGCGTCCATTGCTGACCGGTTTAGTTTGGGGTTGCTTCCGGCCTTGGGATGTTCCCGTTGACCTTTGATTGGGCCCAAATCGCATATATCGGGTCACCGTTGCTTACACCATGGTGGGCTGCAGCTAACATTGTCACTGGCCTAATCGTTGTCGTCTGGATCATCGCTCCAATTCTGTGTAAGCAGGAATGTCTTCTTTGATTCTATTCTCCCTACTGACGAGATAAAAGACTATAAGAACGTGCTCTTCTCTTCATACATGCCGATACTGTCCGCGGCGGTCTTCGATAACGCTGGTCATCCGTACAACGTGAGCCGCATCTTGACTCCAGAATTCCTGTTTGACCAGAAGGCATATGAGGATTATTCTCCGGTCTATCTACCCATCACTTATGTGTTGTCTTATGGTGTGCAATTTGCCGCTCTGACATCTCTTGTCACCCATACAATCTGCTGGTACGGCAAGGATATGTGGCAGCAGACGCGGAAGGCTTTCGAGGAACGGCGAGACGTGCCTGGGTTTGAGACCTATGAGCCCCTTCGAGGGGACAACTGTCGCCCTTCCGTTCGCCATAGTCACGAAGCCTCGAGAGATAGCTCTCATGATCTCAACCGGGAGATGCCTCTGGGTATGGAGGATGTCCATTGTCGTTTGATGAGGCGCTATAAAGATGCCCCGCTTACCTGGTATCTTTTCGTGCTCCTCACAATGCTCGCCATTGCCACTTATACCGTGGAGCAGTATCCGGTCCACCTGCCTTGGTACGGACTGTTTTTAGCCCTGGGAATCACCTGCGTGTTTTTCATCCCGGTGGGCATCATAATGGCCGTCACCAACCAACATAGCAGCCTTTACCTGATCTGTCAGCTTCTCTGTGGCATTGTCTTTCCTGGACGTCCCGTTGCAAACATGATCTTTGTGACCTACTCCTACATCAGCTCAGCCCAGGGCATCAAGTTCTCCTCAGATTTGAAACTCGGCCACTACATGAAGATCCCACCCCGCATTCTCTTCAGCGTGCAGATGGTGGCAACTTTAATGTCCAGCTTGACCCAGATAGGCGTCCTGAATTGGATGTTTGACCACATCCCGAAGCTGTGCACTCCGGAGGCGATGAATGGCTTTAACTGCCCAATTGCCCGCGTGCATTTCAACGGCAGCATCTTATGGGGTGTCGTTGGGCCCCAGCGCTTCTTTGGTCCTGGAGGTCTCTATCGGCCGCTCGTATGGGCGTTTCTTGTGGGTGCTGCCGCACCCCTGGGCGCTTGGGCCCTGGGTCGGCGGAGTAAGAGAAGCTTCTGGCGCAAGGTGAATTTTCCTGTCCTATTCGGCAGTCTCAGCTGGATCCCCCCGGCCACGGGGCTCAATTTCTCGATATGGGCGCTTGTGTGTTTTGTCTTCAATTATGCGATCCGTCGCCGCAGGACGGCCTGGTGGGAAAAGTATGCAATGACACTTTCGGCGGCTTTGGACTCGGGGCTGGCATGTGCTGTTGTGATCGTCTTCTTCGCGTTCATCTATCCTGGATGGGTTGCTGGGTTTACGTGGTGGGGGACGGAGATCTACAAACAGGGCTGCGACTGGATTGCTTGTCCGTATCGGCAGCTTGAGCCTGGTCAGAAGTTCGGGTCATGATGTTGATCATTGTCCACGGGGATATGCATACTATGTGATGTATATCATGAGATGGAAGTAACGCCACGCAATAAAATGAAATAATGATGGGATGTGACATCTGATGTGTATGTAGATCCGTCCATGGATGGATGCCAAGCCGCATCTTACCTAAGCTTGCCATCATCCGCTCCATCAAGGTGTGGGACAAGTCGAACCTCTGCGTCCGTCTTCTCTTTTTCTCGTCTCTCAACTCGGCGCCCTCTCACTTTTTGGGCTGTTGCGCTTCGCCCATTTAGTTCAAAGGTGCTTTCTTCTTCCTCATCTTTGAATTATGTCGACATCGACCAATCCTTCGAATGGTCGGACACCGACTGGGACAAACGAAGCTCCGCCGATGAAGATCCGCCGTCCCCGAGCAGCAGACCCCCTAGTCCGTCCAAAGAGAAGACTCGCGAAACCTCCCGGCGCTACCCTGCCCCCCGGAACAGCCACCAAGACCCTACCTTCGCGCCCTCAGACTTCAAATGCTCCACCTTTATCGCAACCAGAGAGACCCCGACCCACGCCAGTGAGAGAAGATCTGGCTGTGAATGGGTTCAGTGGTCCTTTACTATCAGACAAATATGTTGACTATCCTGTGGTGACGACGAAGCGAGCCCTGCGCGAGGGACTGAAACATCATATCGCGCGGTTTGCCGCCAAAAGAAGCGTGGATCCTCGGGATGAATCACAGTTCACCCGGCCCGTGAGACTGCATCGCCGTGATCCTCGTACACGCACCCATGATCAGAACACAGAACGAATGCTGGGACCCGATGGCCAGCAGCTAGATGAGGCGGACCGAGAAGCTCTGGACGCGAGAAGAGCTGCCCGCGAAAAAGAACGTGCCGAGAATCTAGCCCAGATCGCACCCTCCACTGGGTCGGCTGCGAAACGACCGAATGCCCCGAAACAGAAAACTCAGCAGGTCTTCAAATCCGACTTAACCCCCGAGGAGATTGCCAAGGCTCGGATTAAATATGAGGAGGCATTACCTTGGCACCTTGAGGATTTTGATAACCGTAACGTTTGGGTAGGCAACTACGAAGCGGCACTGTCGGAGACCCATGCGGTGTTTGTCCTCGAGAACACTGGCAAGATGCGGATGATCCCCGCGGAGAAGTGGTATAAATTCAGTGCCAAGAGCCATTTCAAGGCATTAACCATTGAGGAGGCTGAAAAGTACATGGCAAAGCGAGTCAAAGATCCTCGATGGTTCATGGAAAAACAGCAGGAAGTCGCTCAGCAAAGGGAATTGGAACAATATGCCAAGCAGCGCAAGGTGTACGCTGGAAAGCAAGGTGGTCTCGCCGGGCGTGAGGGCCTGGAGGCCAGCGAGATGGACTTCGAAGAAGACCGGTTCGCAGATGATGAGGAGCATGACGACCTTTTCAATGACCAAGACGAGGACTCAAAGGCTGCTGAGAAGCGAATCAAGGAGGATCAGCTGAAAGCAAATGTATTTGACCTGAAGGAGGAAAAGGATTACGAAGAGGAAGAGCAGCGTGAAAAGAGAGAACGTGAGGCTCGCCACAAGTTGGGAAAGAAGATGCGAAAGGCACTCAAGAAAAGAGAGAGGAACTTTGACTACAGCAGTGGTTCGGACGCCAACCCGTACACCGACGAGGAAGTAAGAAGGACCCCCCCCCCCCGTCTCAATTCCAAGAGAGAAAAAGGAAGAGGACAAAGCTGACTGGAGTTCATGTCCAGAGCTCCGATGACAGCGAGGCCGAGCGCCTCAAAGAAGAAGAGCGGAAAGCCGAAGAGGAAAAGAACCAAAAGGAATCAGCGTCATCCTCGACCAAAGGTACCAGCACACCATCGGGTAGGCCGAAGCATACCGATCCTCTTAAGAAGCCCACGGCATCCCGCAAACGGCTTGGTTCACCAGGTGCTTCTGATGCCAGCGGCACGGATACCTCTCGTAAGAAGGCAAAGAACAAACACCAGTTGTCGCACCCAACGCCGCAGCCTACCTCACGTCCTATCTCTCCATCCTCTGTTCAAGTAAGTGCAGACTGGCACTCTGGAAGCTTTTCTTTAAGGTCCGTACGACTGATGCTCACCCAACCTGGTTAGGCTGGCAAGAAACGACTTCGAAACCTTCCGTTGGGTGCCCCAGGATCGGGCAGCGATGTTGATGCGGGCGCCGGGTCTGGTGCGGAGATGAGCGAGAGTAGCAAGCCCAAGAAGCTCAAATTGAATCCGCCTGCTGGCACTTCTCGAGGAGGCACACCGCAGGGATCCCGAGCTGCAAGCCCTATTGCGGGCACCCAAAATTTCTCTGGCAGCCGAGCCAGTAGCCCCGAGGGAGCTCGAGGTAAGTCATTATCTCTGCAAACGTTCCATAACATAAGCATTGATCGCCCACTGACTCTTTGGTTGCGAAGGCCCAGGTCGCGTCTCGACTCCAGTACCGTTGAGCAACCAGTCCTTCCCGACACCCGTAGAGATCCACGCTGCCATCCCGCCCACGGGCATTCTCAGCAGCGATCTCCTGCGTATCTTCCGTCCTCGCATCGGGGAGTCCAAGGAGAACCATCGCCGGTTCATTGCCATCGTCAAGGATGTCAGCGTTTATGGCAAAGAAGACCGTATGCTACGGCCCGGCCCGTGGAGAGAGACTTGAGATTCGAATGTTCTGCCGGTCTTACTAGAGCAATTAAGAACTTGCCTGTACGATACAAAGCTTTTTAGTCTATTCATTAATTCTGCTGTAGTTGAGGGGGGTTTACATCCCACTCTTGCCTCAATGATATTTCATCTAGACGCAATTCCCATATACCCAAGCACTGTACTTTCCAAATGTTGGATGGGGCTATGAGAAAGAGGAATCTCAGCAAGGAGTTGATTGGTAACAGAACGAAAGGGGAAAAAGGGAAAAACAAGAGAAGAGAAATGGAATAAAACTCATATACATGCAACAAGAACTGCGCCAAGTTTAAGACATGTCACATCACGACCGAGACGGCCTTTCTATCACGAAATACACACATTATAGACGAAGGGGAATCACAAGGTACAAAATTAGGCTGCGCGAGCAGTAGTCTCAGTGCCATCCTCGTACTTCTCCCAGTTAGCCAAGATGGAGGCAATTCGGGGCGAGTTGGTAAGGCGATAGACATCTTCAAAGTATTCCTTGGTGATCTCGAAGGGGCGAGCGGTGACATTTGGGATGTACTTGCCGACCAGCTTGCTGGGATCGATGGTGGTTTTGTTGATCTTCTTGAGCAAAAAGGACCGGAAAGGCTTGACACCAGAACGCAGGAAGGTGCTGTGGAAGGGTACATCGATACCCTTGAGAGGAATCGTCGCGAAGCCGCGCTCCAACGAAATCGGCCGTGGCTTGGCTTCGGTCTGCTTGACGCACTCTTGGATGATGCTGACTAGGTGGGCCTTGACGTCTTCCAATGACATGCTCTGCATGAGAGCAGGAATGTCAATATTTTGAGCCTTCAAAAAGTTCAACAGGTTGGTGAGACAGTCAAGAGCACGCAGCTGCAGAGAAATTGAATTTGCAATTAGTCCAGGGTCTCAAGATAGCGAAAGAGAGAAAGAGGTGGTGACGGGGGGAGAGAGACGACTTACATCACCCGCAGCCACATACTGCATGTTGGCCACGTTGTAGTTAACAATTTCCAGCAGCCAGCCAGTCTGCTCAGCAATGTTCTCCACCACATACTGGAGCGCCTGCTCATTGAAGGTCTTGGAAATACGGCTGGGATTGACAGCGCACATGGAGTAGTTCGATCGACCCTGCTCGTCACGCTCGACGGCGACCTGCATGGTCAGACCACGGTAGAACACGACAGACACCAAGCTCTCGATAGGCATGACTTCGGCGAGAGCAGCCAAGGCTGAGTATTCACCAAGCGAGTGACCAGCGAAGCTGCTGTCACGCTGAACCAGGCCCTTGGAGCGCATGTCCTCGAAGCTGGCCTTCTCCATCAAGGTCAGAGCAGGCTGGGTGAATTGGGTGGCAGACAGGAGACCGGTAGGCGACCGGTAGGTGTACGAGGCAGTGTTCTCGTCAATGCCTTTGAAAATCTTCTCCGACTTGATCGAGCCATCAGCGTTCACGGACTCGAAGGTCATGGCCATGTAGTTCTGACGAATTGCCTTGCCACGAGGACCACCGAAGTAGACTGTCAGCTCCTTGGGGTTGTTCTTGACAATGTCAATGATAGACAGGCCGTAATTCTCGATGAAGTGGCGGTCGGCACGATCCCACACCTCTTTAGCCACGGGACTGCTCGCGTAGAGCTCCATGCCCATTCCCTGCTCCTGGGAACCTTGGCCAGTAAAGACGTACGAAGTGACGGGCTGCTCAACCTCAGCTTCACCCAACAAAACCTTGTCTTCGGTCTCCTTATTGCTGGCCTCAACCTTGATGATCTTGCGACCAGCGATCATACCAACGTGCTGAAGCTTGACAGTGATCATGTCAAGGGGCAGAACCATGCCAACCAGAGAGACATGGAAGCCACGGACCCGGCCAATGTTGTTCTCGGCAGCCCAGGTCTCCACGAGACTGCGCACAGCAGCACTGCTGTACATGCCATGAGTGATAGTACCTGGAAGGTTGGCGTAGCTGGAAAAGACACGGGAGACGTGAATGGGGTTGTAGTCGCCAGACACGCGAGCATACGTCTCGTTAGACGCGGGCGCGCGAAGCTCTAGAGCCGTCTTGCCACTGAGAGGAATGGGATTTTCAAAGTAAACAGGCTGCTCGATCGAGTTTCCATTACGCTGCAGATAGTCAATCACCGGGTTGCCGTGAGAGGTGCCAGCCTCATAATCCACAGAGGCCACCTGAATAATTTCCTTGGTAGGTAGCTCAAGAAGAACCTGACCGATGGTCTGCACATTGCTGAACACGGTGGTGTTCTTAAAGCGAATCAAGCTCTGCAAGCGGAAGGTCAGGGTCTGGCCTAACAGCTCGATGTCAGACTCGTCCATGCGGAACCACTCCTTGGAGCGGAGGATGGCGACGTCCCGGCTGGTAGCCAGGTGGACTTGCATTGGCACCTCGTCTTTGCGCTGGAAGGTGTTCTCGAAGTCGGAGTAGGCACCCCGGTACAAGAACTGACTGGTAACGTGCATAATGGGTTTGCCATCCCGCTTAATGGTGCCGCACACTTCGACCATCTTGCCCGAATCCTGGTTGATGACGGCGTTGATTTGAGCAGTAGTGTCCAGGATATCGCCGACCTTCAGCGGGGTAGCACCAGGAACCATCTTGAAGCCGTTGGACAGGTGAACCAGCTTCAGCAGATCTCCATCGATAGCGCGAGGGAAGATGGGCTTGGTGATAGCCTTCCAACCGGCCACGATGGCGAAATCCATGGGAGCAAAGACCTCCTTACCCGGTCGGTCAACGAAGGCCTCACCAGTGTTACCCACCGCGTGGACGAAGTCAGCCACAGCCTGGGAAGTAATGGTTTCCCGGCCACCATTGAAGGTGGCAGTCGTTGGAGTATCAAAAGGCACGTCCTTATTGCCGAACCAGGTGCGGTAATAGAACTCCTTGATGCGGTCGTTGCGATCTCCCATAACCTCGCGAATTGGGGCATAGCCAGCTTCTGGGTGGTAGGTGAAGAGGAAGGTCAACGGAACAACACCACTTTCGGCAGTGCGGCCCTCGAACAGAGTCAGGCTGATCTGTCCATTCTCAATAATCTTGGCTTCAACGGTCTTCACCAGCTTGCCGGACTGGTAGGGCTCCCGCACACTGATGACAGTTTTGGCGGGATCGTTGGGGTTGGCGATTTCCACGTACAGACCGCCAGTAGGCGCGACAATCCGTTTCATGGGGTTGGTCTGGAAGCGGTGGCCTTGGACAAAGATGTCGGCCAGGAACAAGGCATGACGCCAAGAGTAAGAATCACCAGCCAGAAGACGGAGCCAGCGATCCAGGTCAGGCAAATCAGCGGCGGAAGATGGCGACAGACGGAAGCTGACCTTGTTGGCCTCTTCGACAACTGTGAGACCCTCCAGCTCTGGCTCATCCTCGGTGTTGACCAGATTCCCGCCAAAGTACTCAATTACTGGAATCTTTGTCTGATCACCACCGTAGACATCACGAAGTAGACCATCGATATGCCCCTTGTGGATGCCATCGAGAATGTCCTGAACGGGCTCATCAATCACGGTGGAGAAACGAGCGGCCATGGGACCTTGCAGAATACAAGTACGGCCAACGTCCTGATCAACAACTGCTTCAAGGTCCTCACTTTGCCACAGGGAATCTTTCTTGAAGAAATACTCGAAGTTCTCATCCAGGGATGGAACAAATGGAACGGGCTTCTGTCCGCGGCGTTGGCAGAGCAGAAGAAAGTGCTGTACGTCCTGAGCATTGATCAACTGAATCGCAGCTTCGGGATAGGCAGCGAGAACGTTGTCAACAGTCGGGTAAGGAGTGTCGAGTTCGGAGTAGTTCTGCAGCAGTGATGCCTGACCATCGACAGTAGTGAAACGCTCCTCAACGCGGCGAAGGAAGTCGCCGGTGAGACGCTTGAGCGAATCATCGATCCATCGAGACTCGTGCTTGACGTACATGAGCTCTGCCATACGGTGGACTACCTCGGCATACGTCATGTCCTCTAGGTCCACGGTCTCGCCTGCGGCGTTGCGGCCGAACCAGACCTTTTGAAAATCATCGTTGAGCTTCTTGATAATGTAGTTGCGCTGCTTCTTAAGCTCAGGCACACGTTTGGCCTTGTCCAACTTGAAGATTTTCTGATCCATTTCCTGCCAGAAAAGAACGCCACGAGTAGCGAGCTTGTGAATAGGTTCGCCCATTTCGGAGAGAACGGTGATGACACCACCAGTGGCACCCTTATAGGTCTTCTCCCACTCGCTATCATCCACACCAGGGGCATCGGCAATAGCCTTTTTGGCGTTGCGGGAGGTATGGGCCTCCTTGGCGATCATCATGCGACTAGCAAACAGACAGCCGTCGAAAGGCATAGGAGGGTAACCAAACTTGGCAGACCAGATACCAGAAAGATAAGGGTAGGTGTCCTCCGATCCACCAAAGCCACTACCAGCGACGAGCACAATGTTGTCCTGCTTGCGGATGCGGCCGTACATTTGGAGTATCGGCTGGTGGAAGTCCTCGAATGAGTGGTGACCACCACCACGGCCACCAGTCCATTGCATAATGATGGGGAATTTTGGGTTGGCCTTAGCAATGTTGATTACCTGCTGAATGGCGTCAACGGAGCCGGGTTTGAATGCAATGTGCTTGATTCCGAGGGTCTCGATGTATTCGTTGGCAACTTCAATGGAGGGTACACCAGCGCCAATGGTCAGACCCTCTATGGGCACACCCTCAGCACGAAGCCGACCGATCAGAGGGATCTGCCACGCCATGGCACGAGGAGCGACATAAATAAGGTTGACAGTGATGCCGCGGCCTGGCGGAATCACCTTCTCGATCTTGTGGATGGCTGCCGTCATGGTTTTGGCGTTGTAGTAACCTCCGCCAGCCAACTCAATGTGGTAGCCAGCGTTCATCGTGGCAGCCACGAAATCCCATGGGACTGTAGTGGGAGTCATGGCTGCCACCATCACGGGGGGGGATGCCCAATAGGCGACTCATCTTGGTGTCGACGTAGGTCTCGCCAGTGGAGGTCTGCACCAGACGAGGGCCATGTTCTTTGACCCAATCGACGGCGTACTTGACTGAGTGCTCATCCCGATCAAAGAGCTCCGGCTTGTAGCCGACCTCGGCGTTGGTGCCATCCATTTCGCCTGCTAAGATGACTCGGACACCAGTGCCGTCCTTGTTTCGGTTGGTGAGAACACCAAGGCCGGAGATACCACCAGGGCCGAAATCAACAATGTGAGTGGCACCAGGGAAGATGGTGGCTTGTTCCCAGTTGACTGCATCGTGGGTGATCATGCGAACCAAGGATGGCACGGCGCTCTTTTCGCCCAGCTGGCGCAGATCCTCACCGGTCTTGGTGTCGAACACGGAAATGACGAACGATTTGGCAGGGATATCAACATCCTCCAGATCTTCCAAGATCCGGTCGTAGGCAGAGGTGAGGTACTGGCTGTGGAAAGGAGCAGTGATGGGGAGAAAGCGGTTGACGAACCGAACCTTGCGCTGGGTGAATGGGACTCGGTTCTGATCCAGGCCAGTGGGAGCCTTAACCTTGCGGAGTCGCAGGTTCAGACCGTACAGGGAGATCGGGGGACCTGTCACCACAAAGTTCCGGGCACTGTTGACTAGAGAGATGGCGATGTGACGGTCACTTGGAAGATGCTGGTTGGTGGCATCAATGTGCTCCTGAACGGCAGCACGGGACAAATCGCGGATGGAAAGCATGGGGGTCGGTGTACCCTCACCGTTCTCAATCGAATCTTGAAGAACCGAGGGTGCAATGGAGGTACGGGGGTAGGCCTGCTGGCTGCGCAGACCAATCCAGAACAGCATAGTCAAGGCATTCCGGGCGCACTTGGCGAAGGACTCCCAGGTGGTGGCCGTAGCGATCGCAGCAGCGGTCACCACACCCTGCGAGTGACCAGTTGTGCCTCGGATGCGCTCAAGGAGGTCACCGGGCTGACGTCCCAGTACCTTACAAGTGACCATGTAATGAGCCAACTGGACCAAGCCGATCAACGGCAGACTGACTGGGGCGGACACCAGATAGTCGGTATCCGGTTGAGCATCCCGGTCTCGCAACCATTGCAGAATGTCCAAGCCTTTTGGGTACAACTTGCTAGCCTCGGGTTCTCGCGACAGTGATTGCAGAAGCTCCGCGGAGGAAGTGATCAAGTCCTCGACAAACGAGGGATAGGTGGTGTAGATGGTGCGGAGCTCGTCGAAGTACTCCTCGATGTTACCCTGGCCGCCAAAGACTGTGTAGATACCAGCCGCCTCGTCAGAGGCAGCGCGGAAAAGAGCCGAGTCATAGGGCTTGGTGGGCCGACCCGCGGCGGCTCGCCCAGCGTAGTAGGCCTCGACAACCTGGTTCTTCTTGGCGACAATACCAGGCAGGATGGCAGCCACGGCGTGAACGTCATTGCCGCGCATGAAGGCCCGCTCGAATTCGTTCAAGACGAGTTTCAGTACCTCGACATAGCTGCCCTGTGCGTCGTCCTCGCCCTCCTCGACTTCTTGGGAGACATGACCGATGTAGCGAGCCACCAGCTCGGCCACGGATGACGGCTCGTCGTCCAAGGCCAATTCATCTGTGGGCTCGGGTAATGAGGCCGTGAAAGTGTCTTTCAACTGCGAGGCATGGAAATGAAGCGAGGTGGGGACAAGGAAGGAGAACTCGAGGGAGCCATGTGAGAGGATGAGGGGACGCAGCGATTGAGAAGATCGAGGGGTATTGATGCCGGTCTGCGGACCAGTCGATGTGCCGTACATGGTGTTCCTCTAGGAGACCCAGACGGGACTCACGATCAATCGAGGATCTGTAGGGACATGCGTATGAGTGAGCGGTTTACAGTGGGGAGAGCAAGGGAGAAAGGAAAAGCAAACGACATAAGAATAAGACATAAGAGCCAACTTACGATCCTCAATTGTTCAGCAGAGCGTGTCTCGACACAAGACACACAGTAAAGGAATTAAATAAATAAGAGGGAAGAGAAAGCAAATGACATCAAAAGAGAAAGGGAAAGATCACAAAGGGGAGGGGATGGAGGACGACGAGCTCTGGAACTGTCAAAAAGTGTGTAAAAAAAAGATCCGCTGTTGAACTGCATCTGGCCCAAAGGGGTTTAGGGCAAGGACCCGCCCCAATCGGTGTTCAACAGGTGGCTGAGTCAGCACGCCCACGCCTTATGCTGCGCTGCGATTAGCCCTGGGGCAGTATTTTTATTGCTGGGGACGAACGCGGTTGGGTGTTGAAGGCCCTGTTGGGCGCCCCGTGATTGGCTGCTGGCTCTGTCAGGTACACTGCGTATGGACCCCGTATTCCCCGTATCCCGCTAGGCCTGGATCCGGCGCTGCGTGGCCTCGCCCCAACGAATACATGTATACACTGCCACGGTATACTGCGATTCCCTTCTGCCCACTGTTGATAGCAATTGCCATTGTACCCCCCAATCCTCCCCAATGACATGATTCTGGGGTTGTTCTGCGCGCCCACCATTGACCATCAATTCCTTGTCGCTGTCTGCGTTCGCCTTTTGAGACTATATCCATCCCTATCCCGAGCCAAGACCGCGTTCCCACCCTTCGGCCGGGCCAAAAATTACAACACGGTATCTGTTTTACCATCCTATCGGGCCTATCGCTTTCCCACCTTTTTTTTCTCGGTCGATGCTATCCATCTGAGAAGCCCACGGAACTCCTTCCTCTACCTCCCTGCCTCCTTAGACGTGCTTGGGTGTTCTTGTTTTCCTTTTCCCTTTTTTTTTCTCTTCTTCTCTTGTGTTCTTTCTCAATTTCCAGAAGGCCTCCCTGTGGGCATCAAAGCGACGACACCCCGTCGCGCCCTCGCCCAGGACGTTGCGTCCTGTTTCTACCTAATACCGACGATACCCCCCTACCACAATGCGTCCCGAGATTGAGCAAGAGTTAGCTCACACCTTGCTGGTGGAGCTCCTCGCCTATCAGTTCGCCTCCCCGGTCAGATGGATCGAGACGCAAGATGTCGTCCTCGCCGAACAGCGCACCGAGCGCATTGTTGAGATTGGTCCGGCAGATACCTTGGGAGGAATGGCACGACGGACACTAGCTTCCAAGTATGAAGCTTACGACGCCGCCACCTCAGTGCAGCGTCAGATTCTCTGCTACAATAAGGATGCGAAGGAGATCTACTACGATGTCGACCCAATTGAGGAGGAGCCGGTAGCAGAGCCCGCCGGCGCAGCTCCGACAGTGGCAGCCTCTGCCACTGCGGTCGCCTCCGCACCAGCGGCGGCGGCGGCTCCTCCACCCCCAAGTTCCGGCCCAGCGGCGGCCGTGGAAGACGCCCCGGTCACAGCAGTGGATGTACTGCGGTCGCTGGTTGCCCAGAAGATGAAGAAGGGTCTCGCCGATGTTCCATTGACAAAAGCTATTAAAGACCTTGTGGGAGGTAAGTCGGGAGCCATTGATCGGTCGCACCAGTCGATCCTGGCTAATTGAATATCTCATGCTAGGTAAATCTACATTACAGAACGAAATTCTAGGTGACTTGGGAAAGGAATTCGGCTCGACGCCGGAGAAACCGGAAGATACCCCTCTGGATGAGCTGGGTGCCTCCATGCAAGCCACGTTCAATGGCCAACTGGGCAAGCAATCTTCATCCCTCATTGCCCGGATGGTCTCTTCCAAAATGCCCGGTGGCTTCAATATCACAGCAGTCCGGAAGTATCTGGAAACTCGGTGGGGGCTGGGCTCGGGCCGTCAGGACGGTGTGCTCCTGCTCGCCATCACCATGGAACCGGCCGCCCGTCTGGGTTCAGAAGCCGATGCAAAGGCCTTTCTTGATGACGTGGCCAACAAATATGCCGCCAGCGCCGGTATCAGTCTCTCGACTCCTACTGCCGGCGGGGATGCCGGTGCGGGTGCGGGTGGTATGCTCATGGACCCAGCCGCCATTGACGCTCTGACCAAAGATCAGCGAGCTCTCTTCAAGCAACAATTGGAGGTCATTGCTCGATACCTGAAGATGGATTTGCGTGCCGGAGACAAGGCGTTCATCACCTCACAGGAGACACAGAAGGCGCTCCAGGCACAGCTTGATCTGTGGCAAGCCGAGCACGGCGACTTCTATGCGTCCGGTATCGAGCCATCCTTCGACCCTCTGAAGGCCCGTGTCTACGATTCCTCGTGGAACTGGGTGCGTCAAGATGCATTGAGCATGTACTACGACATTATCTTCGGCCGCCTGCAGGTGGTTGACCGTGAAATTGTCAGCCAGTGCATTCGCATCATGAACCGGTCCAATCCCTTCCTCCTCGACTTCATGCAGTATCACATTGACAACTGTCCAACTGAGCGTGGCGAAACTTACCAGCTGGCCAAGGAGCTGGCGCAGCAGCTCATTGAGAATTGCCGAGAGGTTTTGGACGTTGCCCCCGTCTACAAAGATGTCGCCGTCCCCACTGGCCCCCAGACAACCATCGATGCGCGGGGCAACATTGGCTATGAGGAAGTTGGCCGTCCCAGTGCCCGCAAATTGGAACATTATGTCAAGCAGATGGCCGAGGGTGGCCCTATCTCGGAGTACAGCAACCGTAATAAGGTCCAGAACGATCTGAAGAACGTCTACAAGCTTATTCGCAAGCAACATCGTCTCTCGAAGGCGTCCCAGTTACAGTTCGACGCTCTTTACAAAGACGTTCTCCATGCGCTCAGCATGAACGAGAGCCAGATCATGCCCCAGGAGAATGGCCACTCCAAGAAGCCCGGTCGCAACGGGCTTAAGCGCAACACACCCCGCACAGGCAAAGTCGAGACCATTCCCTTTCTTCACCTGAAGAAGAAGTCCGAGCACGGCTGGGACTACAACAAGAAGCTCACCGGCATCTACTTGAATGTTCTGGAGTCGGCTGCGCAATCTGGTCTTACCTTCCAGGGCAAGAACGTCCTCATGACTGGTGCCGGTGCCGGTTCTATTGGTGCCGAGGTCTTGCAAGGTCTGATCAGCGGTGGTGCCAAGGTGGTTGTCACAACTAGCCGCTTCTCTCGTGAAGTAACGGAGTACTATCAGGCTATGTACGCCCGCTACGGTGCTCGTGGATCCCAGCTTGTCGTGGTTCCTTTCAACCAAGGTAGCCAGCAGGACGTTCAGGCTCTAGTTGACTACATCTATGACACCAAAAAGGGTCTGGGCTGGGACTTGGACTTTGTGGTTCCGTTCGCTGCTATCCCCGAGAATGGTCGTGAGATCGATTCGATTGACTCCAAGTCAGAGCTGGCACATCGTATCATGCTGACCAACCTGCTCCGCCTACTGGGTTCGATCAAGACCCAGAAGCAGACTCACGGATTTGAGACCCGCCCTGCCCAAGTCATCTTGCCTCTGTCCCCCAATCACGGTACTTTCGGCAATGACGGCTTGTATTCGGAGTCCAAGCTAGCCCTAGAGACCCTTTTCAACCGCTGGTACTCGGAGAACTGGAGCAACTACCTCACCATTTGTGGTGCAGTGATCGGCTGGACTCGTGGTACTGGTCTGATGAGCGGCAACAACATGGTTGCTGAGGGTGTTGAGAAGCTTGGCGTTCGCACCTTCTCTCAGCAGGAAATGGCCTTCAACCTTCTTGGCCTGATGTCCCCGACTATTGTCAACCTCTGCCAACTTGATCCTGTCTGGGCCGATCTCAACGGAGGTCTCCAGTTCATCCCCGACCTCAAGGGTCTGATGACCAAGCTCCGTACCGACATCATGGAGACCAGCGACGTCCGCCAAGCTGTCATAAAGGAGACTGCCATTGAGCACAAAGTTGTCAATGGCGAGGACAGTGGAGTGTTGTACAAAAAGGTCGTTGCCGAGCCTCGTGCCAATATCAAGTTCGAATTTCCCAAGCTTCCCGACTGGGAGAAAGAGGTCAAGCCTATCAATGAATCTCTCAAGGGAATGGTCAACTTGGATAAGGTTGTTGTCGTCACTGGTTTCTCTGAGGTTGGTCCTTGGGGTAACTCGCGTACTCGCTGGGAGATGGAAGCCTATGGCAAATTCTCTCTCGAGGGGTGCGTTGAGATGGCCTGGATTATGGGTCTGATCAAACACCACAATGGTCCCCTCAAGGGCAAGGCCTACTCCGGCTGGGTCGATGCCAAGACTGGTGACCCTGTCGATGACAAGGATGTCAAGCTGAAGTATGAAAAGTTCATCCTGGAGCACACCGGTATCCGTCTCATTGAACCCGAGCTATTCAAGGGATATGACCCCAAGCAGAAGCAGCTGCTTCAGGAGATTGTCATCCAGGAGGACTTGGAGCCATTCGAAGCTTCCAAGGAGACTGCGGAGGAATTCAAGCGCGAGCACGGTGAGAAGGTTGAGATCTTCGAGATCCCTGACTCTGGCGAATACACTGTCCGTCTTCGCAAGGGTGCCAACCTGCTCATCCCCAAGGCGCTTCAGTTCGACCGTCTAGTGGCTGGCCAGATTCCTACTGGCTGGGATGCTAAACGCTATGGTATCCCCGACGATATCATCGAACAGGTCGATCCTGTGACCTTGTTCGTTTTGGTCTGCACTGCCGAGTCCATGCTCTCGGCCGGTATCACCGATCCATACGAGTTCTACAAGTACGTCCATCTGTCAGAGGTCGGTAACTGTATCGGTTCCGGTATTGGTGGTTCCAATGCCTTGCGTGGCATGTACAAGGACCGCTACCTGGATAAGCCGCTGCAGAAAGATATTCTGCAGGAGTCTTTCATCAACACTATGAGCGCCTGGGTGAACATGTTGCTTCTGTCTTCTACCGGCCCTATCAAGACTCCTGTTGGGGCTTGTGCCACCGCCGTCGAGTCTGTCGACATCGGTTACGAGACCATTGTCGAGGGTAAGGCCCGTGTCTGCTTTGTTGGGGGTTTCGATGACTTCCAGGAGGAGGGCTCATATGAATTCGCCAACATGAAGGCCACGAGCAATGCTGAAGATGAGTTTACTCACGGCCGTACCCCACAGGAGATGTCTCGTCCAACAACCACCACCCGTGCCGGCTTCATGGAGTCTCAAGGCTGCGGCATGCAGCTTATCATGAGCGCCCAGCTCGCCCTTGACATGGGTGTGCCCATCCACGGTATTATCGCCCTGACAACCACCGCCACTGACAAGATCGGACGTTCCGTTCCTGCCCCGGGGCAGGGTGTTCTCACCACTGCCCGGGAGAACCCTGGCAAGTTCCCCTCGCCTCTGCTTGATCTGAAGTATCGCCGCCGCCAGCTGGATCTGCGCAAGAAACAGATCAAGGAGTGGCAAGAATCTGAGCTGCTCTACCTCCAGGAGGAAGTCGAAGCTATGAAGGCTCAAACTGATGAGACGTTCAACGTTTCCGAGTACATGCACGAGCGCGCCCAGCATATTGAGCGTGAGGCCGTTCGTCAAGAGAAGGATGCACAGTTCTCTCTTGGCAATAATTTCTGGAAGCAGGACTCGCGCATTGCTCCCCTTCGCGGCGCTCTGGCTACCTGGGGCCTGACTGTTGACGACATTGGCGTCGCCTCCTTCCACGGTACTTCTACCGTTGCCAACGACAAGAACGAGTCCGACGTCATCTGCCAGCAGCTCAAGCACCTGGGCCGCAAGAAGGGTAATGCCGTCATGGGTATATTCCAGAAGTATCTTACTGGTCACCCGAAGGGTGCCGCCGGCGCTTGGATGTTCAACGGCTGTCTGCAGGTCTTGGAAAGTGGGCTCGTCCCTGGCAACCGCAACGCCGACAATGTCGACAAGGTGATGGAGAAGTTCGATTACATCGTGTACCCCAGCCGAAGCATCCAGACCGACGGCATCAAGGCGTTCTCGGTCACTTCCTTTGGTTTCGGTCAGAAGGGTGCTCAGGTTATTGGTATCCACCCCAAGTACTTGTACGCCGCCCTTGACCAGGCCCAATACCAGGCCTATAAGAACAAGGTCGAGGCTCGCCAAAAGAAGGCCTATCGGTTCTTCCACAATGGCTTGATCAATAACAGCATATTTGTCGCCAAGAGCAAGGCTCCTTACGAGGACAACCTGCAGACCCAGGTCTTCCTCAACCCCGACTACCGCGTGAGCGTCGACAAGAAAACCTCCGAATTGAAGTACTCGGCCACACCCCCGACGGTGGAAAGCCCAAGCGAGGAGAGCACTCGGCAGACGGTTGAGTCTCTGGCCAAGGCCAATGCAACCAAGAACTCCAAGGTCGGTGTCGACGTTGAGAACATCGAGGCGGTCAACATCTCCAATGAGAATTTCGTTGAGCGTAACTTCACCCTGAATGAGCAGGATTACTGCCGCAAGGCCGCCTCTCCCCAGGCTTCGTTCGCCGGCCGGTGGAGTGCCAAGGAAGCTGTTTTCAAGTCGCTGGGTGTCAGCAGCAAGGGTGCTGGTGCAGCCCTGAAGGATATTGAGATCGGAAGTGATGCCAATGGTGCTCCGGTGGTCAACGTAAGTGCACCAAGTCAATCATATTATGTTCGCCCGCCCTTCAAGTGATCAAAAAACGCTCACGAGAAGATTTCTCTTTTAGCTCCACGGTGCCGCTTCCACTGCCGCCAAGCAGGCCGGTGTCAAGATGATCAATGTTAGCATCAGCCACAGTGACTCGCAGGCTGTTGCTGTTGCGGTCTCGCAGTTCTAGTTTTGAGACCGCCGTACATTTATTTCCCCCCCCCCTCCTTCTTTTGCGTTCGCGTTTTCACATAAACGCTGATGGGAACAGCGGGTGACGCTACTCTCTCGGCCCATTGTTCTATTTTGAGACGTCATGATTGTGATTTATGTTCGTGTTTTAATTCGGGCCAGTTTCGTCTCCTGGTTCGTTGGTGTTTATAATGGGAGTAATGACATGCCACAAGTCCATTTTAATTTGTCCCCATATTACATAGATCCTGTCGGTGGGCTTTTTTGCTTGCTGATCATACCGTCCAGCGACGGACAATGACACAGCTCGGCTGGTAGGTCATCTACGTTCAAAACTTCGAACCGACAAAATTCCATTCATGTAACTAGGCAGTCTGGGCCGTGCTGGCTTTAGCAAGCTTTGTCAAACCCTTGCACATTTGAAACCCCATTCTGGGAGAATTGCCTACAATCTTTGTCCCTATCATGTTGTTAACAGAAATGAGAAGAAATATCGTATACTATTTATACACAAGGGCATCTATAGAATATCATGTTGAGTTTACCGTGGCACGATTGAGCGGGCCCCAGTTTGCTCGTGGGTTAATTTGATACCGCACCAGACGCTTGCTCGAGTGAACAGCAGAGGCTTCCCTGCCAAGGGCACCATCAAATCTGATGTCGAGGGAGCTGGGATGCAGACAGTCCGAGGCTACCGACGCAGACTTCTCATTCGTTGAGGCATTAGCGTCAGGGAGAGTGTCTGACATATCGGTGGCAGCAATCTTCCACGATTGTCGGGACCCAGAGCGGTACAGAGAAGCCTCTACCTTGGTCATCAGGTCGGTAACGTCGCGGCCCGACTCGATGGCATTTAGAAGGTCCCTCTTTAGCAAGGACAGCCACTCGTTCTGATCATTCAGCTTACGCAGGTTATCGCGGCTTTTGCCCATGATTGCGGCCCCGGCAGTGCCCGGTTTTAGAGACCCCTCCTTGATCGGGGCATGCTGGCGAACCCATTCACGCATAACCTCCCAGATGACACTCCAGGGGGCATCGGTGCGAATAGAATTGGGCTTTGCGTGACTGCGGGTCGAGCGGTATCCAATAGAGTGGAGAGCGCCGCGAAACTCATCAATGGGGACAGTGGAGCAATGCAAAACTTTTGAGAGGGAACTGAGAGTGAAGTAGAAGGGATGTTGGTCTGTACGGGCCGGGTCTGATCGAGGAATGATGGCCGGGTACTGGACATTTTGGGGATTGGTTTCGGAATTCTCGACACTGGCTTTGGTTGAAAGAGTGAGATCGAGATCCTCCTCCAGGGCAGTGGTTAGCATGCCCTCGATCCGAGGAATGGTCTGATATGTGTTGGAATCGAGCTTGGGGAGGATGTCTAGGACCTTCTGAATGAAGTGAAGGTTGTGCAGCGGCCCGCCCCACATGGGGCCTGCAAGGTGTGTCTTGAAACCGCAGTGTTCACAGTATGGACCGGCAGATGGGCCCTTGGCCAGCCCATGGTGATGCACGGGGTTTCCTTTGCGATCCAGTTTCTGTCTTACAGTAGCCAAAGGTTGTGTGGACCAGGCACCGCAGCCTGAATCGCAACTGTAAACGAGTAGCGTGTTGCCAGCGGTGAACTTGACCTGGGCCGGGGAGCGGTACACGCGCACAAACACACGTGCGTAGAAGTCGATCGATAGAGATAGCAGTGGCTCAATCGATAGCCCGTACTTGGCGGCTGACATGGCCAAGCCGTTCAGAATCAGTCGCAGACCACCCTCGTGCGAGTGAGATCCTTTCAAGGGGATACCGCCATACAGAGAGAATGCCTTCTCAGCGTAGCCGGTGGAGGCCCAAACCCCCGCGTCAGTACAAGTCACGCAGAGCATGCCCCCATCCTTCACGCCCTGGACTGCAGCGTCCATAAATGGAGATGCGGTGCCATACGGATCCAGGTCGATGACATCGAACCTCTGAGACGGTTCCAGCCCATACATATATGCACGTGCATCACCCAGGTTGGGTTGAATCCGACCTTGAAGCTCATTGTAATCAACGTTTGTCTGCATAGACTGGATAGCAGAGGTGGACAGATCGTTCGCTACGACCTTTGAGACCAACGGGAGTTCTGCAGCATAGCGGAGAGCCCGAAGACCCGTGGCAGACAATGCATCCAGAATGGTGAATGAAGACGCAGTGGGTAAATCAGGCAGAACCTTCTGTTTCTCATTGAAGGCTGGGTCCATCTGTTGTTCGCTTGTTACTTCAGCCTTTCCTTCATACTCGGCCATATACGGCCTGGAGGGTTGGTCCTTCGCTTCATCCTCTCGCTTTCGCTTCGTGCCCTTGGCGGCAACATTTCCTGCGGCACGCTTTTTTGATTTTTGTTCCAACTTTTGTTTCTTCGAGTCGAACAAGTGCTCTCCGTAGGCACGGATTGCCAAAACACTCAAGTCCCGATTGAACTGCTGGATTGGGTTATAGAAGACGGACTGGGATTCATCTTCGGCCTTGAGATCCTTTCTTGTGCCTTTGGAGGCCGCCGCCTGTGCAGGTGGATTGAGAATATGCGCCAGGCCTTCCTTAATAACGTTGTATTCGGTGCCGCGGTATTGCACCTGGGGGAGATTGGTCGAGCTCTCCATGGCTCTCGTTGAATGACCGAAGGCTCTCGGGAACGAGTAGGTGGTTCGATGACGGAATGGCACCCTAGCGAAGCTTCTGAGATCAAAGGTGCATCTTTGGATCACAACAAGAGTGGACTGAACAGAGTGCGAGTTCATGGACACTTAGGAAGCGTGGACGTCGACCTGTCGCGCAGCTCGGGAGAAAAAGACATCCACGCACAGACCAAGTGTCCACCATGGCAAAAAGCGTGGATGGACGTACAGATAGGAAGTATATATTACCAGCTGGGTTATAAGCCAGGAAATGAACACCTGGGTATGTGCCCTCCATCAAAATATTAGAAATTAAGTCTAGTTTTACACCCTAGTATACAGTTCTATGTGCACCATCAAGCCACTTCCATCACAGCCAATCCCCAATGACCGGCACTTGGCTATACATCTCGTTCCACCCTTGCGCTTCCCATCCAGCGCTTTCACCTGCGCGTCCGACCACCCCAAGAGCACCTGCCAGCCAGAGAGCGGCGCCCGCAGCTGCAATGCCATTGACAATCCACCACATTCTGCGCTGTCGCTTTGCGAGATCTTGGTTCTCGGGGTAGCCCAGATAGCCCTCCAGCGAGCCCTTGCTCCTGCGCTCGTTCCTGGCAGTAGTAACCCTCCAGCCCATCCAAGTTGCCCAGCCACCAACAAAATGCCACACGCTGGTCGTTACAAACAGCAGGTAGAAAATATTCCAGAACATGGGGCTCCGCGCCACACCATGAGCGACATAGCCCAGTCCTACTCCAGAACTACCCCCTTCTACCATCACGGGAGTGGCCCGATTGACCAGAGCATGAAGCCCAATCATGGGCACAAGAAAATAACCCATGCGCGCCTGAAGAGAAACCCGCGGCCACCAAGAAAGCTTGTCGCGTTGGGCACGTGTTTCCGCGCCGTATAGTCGAGCCCGTCGTGAGGCCCGAGTGTTTCGCAGAGCCATCCCAGCGACAATGTGGGTGATCACCGGAATGGTCAGGACGAGATGCTCCAGCCCAGGTGCCTGGTAGACTGGTCGCGTGAGCAGGAGATAGGGCTCGCTGGCGGGCACGGAGCAGGTCACGAGGGGGATGAGCGAGGTGTTGGCGAAATGTAGGATGAAAAAAGCCGTCGGTGGATATGTTGAGTATCTCTGAAGACCGGACACTACATTCCTGTTAGTATCAATTCAGCATCGGCGATGGGAGGTTGCAGCAACATACACAAGGCATCCCACCGATGGGGCCGGAGACCCAACTTCGGGAATCCACAAGTACGCTGTGGTGATTCATCTTCGGGCTGGGAGATACCTTCGCCGCTCTCGAGGTCCGGAATCGAATCTGAATCATCCACAGGCGAGGGGTCCAGTTCCTGCAGGGAAATGACGGACTTGGCATCGGTGTCAATGTCCCGGGGGTTGAGGTCCCTGGAGGACTGCATGGTGGAAGATCAAGCTAAAGAGAGAACAAGAAAGAAAGACAAAGAGATTCGTAGATGGCAAGGAAAGCGTCACTCATGCATTCGTGATTGCGGTAGAAAGTCCACGGCAAAGTAGTGCATTGAGAGTAAAAAAAAAAAAAAAACCAGGAAAAGTCGGGGGACGCCGATCATGGTGAGCCCGCCCAAATGCGCCGCTTCTGATACGCGCAGGCCCAACGCTTCTCGAGCTTCTCAAGCTTCTGGAACTTCATCACTGCCCCCATATCCACAATGCCACCGGTAATTGTCTCAACGACCGAAATTCATGGCTCACCAAGGCTAATCGTTTTCTGAATACAGCGCGGTTTTACCAACCCGGCTCCAAAGGTTGACATCGTCTCTCCGCTTCAAACAGCATCCAAATCCAAATCCCTCCGCTAACCGTGTCCGCAGACCGAGTCGGCGCGATCTGCCCTCAGCTCCTTTACGTGCTCGCTCTGCAACAAATCATACTCGCGGCACCCAGAATACGAGGCCCACATATCGTCCTATGATCATCAGCACCGAAAGCGCCTACAGGATCTTAAACAGCTCTCACGCGACCCCAATGCCGCAGAGAAGGCACGTCGCGCTGAGCGCAAAGCCGATGCAGAGGCTGGACTAAGGGTTATCGATGCGCCTGGCACTACTAGGACATCGGGTGGGGGGAGTACAAGTAGTGCTAGCGGAGGTTTCAAGAAGGGTGGTTTCAAGAGCTCTTTTGCGGCAGTGAAGGGGCCTGCGGCACCCGTGAAGAAGAATGTCTTGGGTGATGATGATGACGATGATGGCGACGGCGTTGACGGTAATAGACCAACAACAAACGAGCAAGAATCCTCGATGAACTCTCAGCCTTTGCAGGATAGAAGTACTCGAGATGATGTTGAAAGTGATATCGATGAGGAAGATGCGCGCGATCGGGATGGAGACTACTACGATCCCCGCCGGCCAACGGATTGCTTCCCGACGTGTGCTGGGCTACGAGACGTCAAAGCGGCTACGTGACAGGCCCTTCGCATCAAATACTAGTTGTTGTTCTACGTTGCATCACCACCGGCGTCGAGCGGGACCTCTGGAGTTTCGCAATTACTTTCCTTTGGGGCGGCAATGACTTGTACAATCTGAATCAAGGACAAAGTTGCCAATGTCTATTAATCTAAGGAATCAAAACCAGACAGACAACCATCTTAAGCATTTACGCTGGGTGAAGAACAAAGGCACAGACCCGAGGAAGGTAATCGTACACAGCTTTCCAAGAATCTGCCTAGGGGACAATGAATAACGACATGATGGAACAAACGATATAGGGAAAATGAGACAGATGAAAGGGTACTAGGCACATGGTTTTATTACTGCACGCTCACGCGCACCACTTACAACCGCAGCAGCTTGGCGGCCTGGTTGACAATGGTGTCCTCCTGGGGGAAGCTCATGTTCTCCAGGCCAGCAGCGTAGGGGGTGGGCACCTCGGCGCCGGTAACACGGACAGCGGGGGCAGTAAGGTAGTCGAAGCCATACTCCATAGACAGAGCCATGATCTCGGAGGAGACACCGAACATAGGATAGCCGGACTCGACGACCATCAGGCGACCAGTCTTCTTGAGTGAGGCCACGATGCTCTCAACGTCGAGGGGCTTGACGGAGCGCAGGTTGATCACCTCAGCCTCAACGCCGTACTTCTGCTTGAGCTCGGCGGCGGCAGTGAGGGACAGGCCAACGCAGCGGGAGAGAGAGACAATAGTCAGGTCCTTGCCGGGACGCTCAATCTTGGCCTTGCCAATAGGGAGGACAAAGTCGCTCTTCTGGGCAGTCTCGCTCATAGGGAAAGCTTGACCGTACATAAGCCTATTTGATCGTGGAATTAGTTACCCGCGCCAAGCGGATTCCTCGGGCCCAAGGGGATTTCTATTGAAGAAAATCACTTACTCGTTCTCCAGAACCACCACTGGGTTAGGGTCGCGGATAGCAGCCTTGAGCAGGCCCTTGGCATCTTCGGAGCTCCACGGGGAGACCACCTTCAGACCAGGGATGCTGCCGTACCAGGCCGAATAGTCCTGGGAGTGCTGTGCGGCAACACCGGCGGCGAAGCCGTTCGGGCCACGGAAAGTGACATTGCAAGGCTGGATGCCACCGGACATGTAGTGAGTCTTAGCGGCAGAGTTGATAATCTGATCGATGGCCTGCATGGCAAAGTTGAAGGTCATGAACTCGCACTAGGGAGCAAACAGCATCAGTTAGCCGCTGTCCACCCACGTCTTCGTTGGCGATCACCACAAATCACTCACAATGGGATGCAGACCAGCCAGAGCAGCACCAACAGCGATACCACAGAAGCCAGCCTCGGTGATGGGGGTATCGATAACACGCTTGGGGCCAAAGCGGTCCAGCAGACCTCGCGTCACCTTGTACCTGCAGGAAAGGAATCCCCGTCAGCAACGGCGGAACTTCAACAGAAATATGCTATGCTGCTCGTGGAGGAAAACAGCGGAGTAATGGGCCCTTACGCTCCGTTATACTGTGCGACCTCCTCACCCATAATGAAAGTCTTTTGGTTGGTCTCCAACTCCTCCGCTAGGGCCTCGTTCAGAGCATCACGAACGGTGACCTCCTTGGTACCGCTCTCCGATGCATATCCTCGAGCACGCAGAGCCGACTGAGCGCATGCAGACTGGGCGAAAGCCGGGCGAAGAGGGGTGAAAGCAAGGCGCGAAGAAAGCAGACGGGCTGCTGGGCGGAAAAGTCGGGGAGCCGCCATGTCGGGGATTGGGATGGAAATTGAAGGGTGGATGTGGAGGAAGTGACAATTGACAGGTCCGCAGGGCCGAAACAGGCACA
Source organism: Penicillium hispanicum (assembly GCF_028827665.1). Taxonomy (NCBI): domain Eukaryota; kingdom Fungi; phylum Ascomycota; class Eurotiomycetes; order Eurotiales; family Aspergillaceae; genus Penicillium; species Penicillium hispanicum. Next base: position 2,052,851 of record NW_026623193.1, read on the forward strand.
CAGGCTGTAGAAGACCAGAACGACGAGGTTGGGGAAAAGGGAAGGCCGCGCTTGAATCTTTGAGATGCAAATCGGAAAGATGTTGGGCGCTGAGTCAGCCGCTCACCGGCAGCTCCTTCCGTAACCGTACGATAGCTACCATGCTCATCCATAAGCTTTGTTGTCTGTCAACTTGTTTCCTCTTCTACATATCCTCGTTTCTCTTGTCTAGGAAACAGTGTGATTCTTTGCCATCGTCGCTGGGGAGGGGTGACACAGCATGTCGCCGGGTTTCAAGATGTTGTGGTCCGTGTTGCCCTGGCTTGTCCCGTCGGCACTCGCCGCTCAGCCCGCCGCCGCGCCCGCTCCTATCTCCGCTCCCATACGAGAGCTTCATTTCGGGCAACTCAATTTCCTTCATACAACTGATACCCATGGCTGGCTGGCCGGTCATTTACAGGAGTATGCCGCTAGAGATTCTCTATCATAAGCTCTACTGACCCGTGTCTCGCAGGCCATCTTATTCGGCCGACTGGGGGGACTATATCTCATTCGCGACGCGTATACGGGAAAAGGCAGAGGCGCAAGGTCAAGACTTACTAGTGATAGACACGGGGGACCGCGTCGAGGGAAATGGCCTTTACGATTCCTCCGAGCCTAAGGGAATCTACTTGTCGGAGATCCTGCGCCATCAGCATATCGATATCGTGACATCGGGAAACCACGAACTGTACAAACAGAATACATCGGAGTCCGAGTTTCTCACCACCGTACCTAATTTCCGGAGCAACTATCTCGCCTCGAATATCGACATCTACCATCCAACCACCCAGGAGCTGGTCCCGCTTGCTCCGCGATACAAAAAGTTCACCACCCAGCAACAGGGAATTCGCGTAGTTGCATTCGGCTTCCTTTTTGATTTCACCGGCAACTACAACAACACCGTGGTACAGCCGGTGGAACAGACTATCAAAGAGGTTTGGTTCCAGGAGGCGATTCGGGACAAGGACGTCGATCTCTTTCTGGTCGCTGGTCATGTCCCGGCTCATTCGCCAGAATACCGCGCGATTTTCGAAGAAATTCGTAAGATCCGCTGGGACATGCCAATTCAGTTCTTCGGTGGACATCAGCATATTCGTGATTTTGCACAGTATGATTCAAAGGCTGTCGCCCTTGCGAGTGGACGGTTCATGGAAACCATCGGTTTTATGTCAATCGATGGTCTCTCTACCGGTGATCGACCGAGTACGGCATCGCGTCCTGTCTTTAAACGCCGGTATATCGATAACAATCTTTTCTCTTTTTATCACCACACTGGCCTTGATGAGAATTCCTTCCACACCGAAAAGGGGCGACATGTCTCTCAGCTAATCACTCAAGCTCGCAACACTCTTCATCTGGATACCGTGTATGGTTGCGCACCAACTAACTTTTGGATGTCACGAGTCCCGTACCCGAGTTCAAACAGCATTTATACGTGGCTAGAGACCAGAGTGCTGGCCGACTCGTTGAAAGACAAATCTCGCGGCTCGATACCAACGGCGGCTATCTTCAATACAGGAGCGATCCGGTTTGACATCTTTCAGGGTCCATTTACCCAGGATACCACATTCACTATCTCGCCGTTCACAAATGGGTTCCGCTACGTAAAAGATGTTCCATATGAAAAAGTGCAATTGATTATGGAGATCCTTAACAAGCAGACAAAGATCTTGCAGGCTATACAAACTGAGGATGAGTCTCTACTCCCTCTGGCGCGCCCTGAGCAGCTCACATTCATGAACGATGTGGTTGTTGGCGGAGACGAGATTCTGGACGAGTCGCTTGCTGTCGGAGGAGCTGGCTCACATCAAATTCCCCTTTCGACGAATCCGCGAGACCAAAAACTCACCCCTGGGTACACAACCAAGGATGATGCGGGCTCGGATGGAGACGATACCCTCCATACCCCTATATCCTTTTACCGCGTGCCTAATTGTATCCAAGCGTTGCTGGGTGCAAATACAACTGAAGTGCCAGAGACAGTGGACCTGGTCTACATTGAATTCGTTCAGCCATACTTGGTATTGGCAGCCGAGTTCGCTGGTCTGGAAGTCGATTTCGTCAGAGATAGCGATGTATACATGCCGTCTATGACGTTGATGGATCTCATTCTAGACTGGGTGAAGCAACATTGGAAGTGCTAGTGATGGACTGCCACATGGTGAGATCGCTTCTACTGGGATGTTCTCCCGGTCTTTGTGTCCTTCAATTGTATACAGTCCATTTTATTTGTTACCATGCACATAATTCCAGTCGAAGAAAAGCCGGTGTGCGTAATGTAATAATGTGTAGATGATATGGTACATTAAATCTGCTTCTACCTATCATTCGTCTCCTCCGGTAAAAGTGAACACGCCCTTTCCACTGCGGTATCCTCCCAAGGTGCCCTGCACGCTCTCTGCCAGGTCCGCGCCCTCGGATTCCCAACTCCATTTCACATCGTCAACCGGGATGTCCTTGAACCGACCTGCACGAGTCAACTGCAGAACGTCCTTGATGGTGTTCTCCTTGAGCTCGGGGTTTTTGTCCCCCCATTTGCTGACCCAGAACCCATCGAAGACGAGATTTTTGAAGATCAACAAGCCCGAAGGCAGCGCCACCGGTTGCTTCGACATGGCTCCGTAAGTGACCATGTGGGAGTCGGGGGCTAAAGTCTTTGCAAGAGCCGTAGCATTTTTACCGCCAACGCAATTCAAGGCGAGGCGGATGGGTTCACGACCTTGGCGAGTGAACTCGTGAACCATATCCCGGAAATTGCCAGTCAGCATTTCCTCTTCAGTGATGACAGCGGAGGCACCCAAATCCTTGAGCTCCTGTTTGAGCGCCTCGGTTTCCTCGGGAGTCTTCCGTTGCCGGATAACATTAAGCGTCTTGATCCCCCATTCGCGTCCGAGCTGGATAGTCGCGCGTCCCACGCCACTGTTGGCACCGTTTTGGATAAGCCACTCCTCGCCAGCGCGCATCCAGTCCCACTCGCAGAAGTCACGGATCATCCGGTACGCAGTGACGGGGTTTACACTCACGGTGCCGATTTGCATTGGTGTCAAGCCATCCTTGTTTTCGATGCGGATGAGCTGTGACTCGTCGAGCTGAGCGTGTGTGCGCCAAGTACCCTGGCCAGTACGTTTCATGATAACCCAATCACCCTTTTGAAGATTCTTGACGCCTGCCCCTGTTGAAATCACCTCGAAGGCACCCTCATTCCCGCCTACGGCCGATGGCTCAGTCGTGCCCAGTGTCGTCTGGAAGGGCGGTTTGCTCGGGTACACGCCTTGAATCTGGTTAACATCTGCCGGGTTCATGGGCGCTGTGAGCAGGCGGAGATTCACTTGGGTGCCATGCGGGGCAGAGATTGAGTGCTTGTGTAGACTAGAAGAGTAATTGACAGTAGTTAGCTCTGTGCGCATCCATTGACACCCATAAATTAGCTCAATCAGAATGAATACCTACCTAATCACATCCTTGGGCTCGCCATATTTCGAGTAGACCAGCGCTTTTGCTTGTGTGTAGCCATACATAGAGATGTATCTCCGGCCCTGAATCGGGCGAATGGACTCAGCCCATTGAGCTTTGCCAAGGGTGGAGGCGAGCGCTGGGTTGCATGTTGGACCAGAGGCCCATGTAGCCTGAGTGGCAGCTCTCCGTACACTGCGGGACAACATAGTGAGTATGCTGAGACAATGAAGCAAACGATACTGGAAAAGAAAAGGCGGCAACGCGGTCGGGCGGAGCAAGGGATGACGTCTTCGGCGATTTAGCTCGGGCCGAGAGAACTCGACGGAGCTTGACGGGCTATCAAATTATCCAGTGTTGTGGCTCTGATCGTTTTTATAAATATTGAGCAGAAAGAAAGAAAAATATCTATTAAGTTGAGATGGTTTTTTTTTTTGAGGTCTTTGGTGACAAACAATGAGAATGGCCAAGTGACGAAAGGCTTGACCGGGCTGTAGAGGAACGAACATCAGCAGTCAAAAAGATCTATGATTAGGCTCAGCTTCCTAGTACATGACTAAAAAGGACTAGAAAATGAATACATTCCTCATTACTTACCTAGGATGAAGTCAAATACCGAGTCAACTGAGGACATATGTAGACGGAGTTGGGGCAACGCATATTCCAAAAATCTAACAGGGAAGCTAGAGATGAAAAACTGTAGCAGATCTGCATGTATATGTATCCTTGAATCTCAGAAACTTCCAAGACCAAGCAACATCAAAAGCCTCAAATCACCTACACATGCTCTCCATAGTTGGTCGGCCTCGACACTCCAAAGCACGGGCCATTTGAGATTTGGGTTTCCACCCGCCACGCGACACTCAATCTCACCCTCCCACCGACCTAAATGTCCCTTCTCCGCGAAGCAGAGAAATGCATCGCTAATCAACATGCACACGGTCTCAATGCATTCATAACACCACTGCCCCGCCTGGGGCAGTGGTCGGAGCACGTGAAGGAGGCAGACCGGCGCAGAGAGCAAGGTATGCCCACGAAGACTCGCACAGTACTCTGGTTCGCAGCTGACCAAAGATATGAATTGAATTTTTACAGGAAAACCGAAGTCCCTCATGGACGGTCGTCTGATCTCCGTCAAAGACAACATCTGTACGCGTGAGCTTCCAACCACTTGTGCCTCGGGAATCCTAGACAGGTTCAACAGCCCATTCAATGCAACTGTCATCAATCAATTGCAGGCAGCTGGGGCAATCGTGGCAGGAAAGACTAATCTGGATGAATTTGGCATGGGATCGCATTCGGTGCACTCGCAGTTTGGTCCTGTGAAAAACCCGCGACAAGATTCCGATGGCTATGATCTTTCAGCCGGAGGTAGTTCTGGTGGGAGTGCTGTCGCTGTGGCTGCTGACCAATGCTACGCGTGAGTATGATTGACACTGCAGGGCTGCAAGTAAATCACTGACGGGAGATTGAAACATTGCAGGGCTCTTGGAACAGATACGGGAGGCTCTGTCAGACTCCCTGCAGCATACACTGGAACCGTAGGCTTCAAGCCGTCCTATGGTCTAATCTCGCGATGGGGTGTGGTCGCTTACGCCAACTCCCTCGATACCGTTGGTATTATAGGGAAAAAGACTTCTAGAGTTCGAGACATCTTCTGTATGGCCAATTTGCCCCGTGCTGAATGACCCAGGTTTGCTAATATACCTCCCAAGCTACCCTCAACCATCACGATCCACATGACCCAACCAGTCTCTCTCCCTTCTCACGATCCCGGATTCTATCGCAGCTTCGGACTCCACCATACATGTCACGACTGGCTCCAGCCCCTCTACGAATCGGTGTTCCATTAGAGTACAACATCTCCGAGCTCAGTCCATCAGTCCGGAAAGCTTGGCTTCTGTCTCTGGTACGCCTACAAGACAAGGGGCATACTATCCACCCTGTTTCCCTGCCAGCCACAAAACATGCGTTGTCAGCGTATTATGTCCTCGCCCCAGCTGAGGCCTCCTCGAATTTGGCCAAGTATGATGGTGTGCGATATGGAAATCGAGAAGATGGTCCAGATAGTGGCCAACCAGATGGATATCTTTTCTCCCACACGCGCGGCAGCGGCTTCGGATTAGAGGTGAAACGGCGTATTCTTCTAGGAACGTTCAGTCTGAGTGCCGATGCTATGGACAACTATTTTATCCAGGCACAGCGTGTCCGCCGACTAGTCCAGAAAGACTTCAACGCTGTGTTCAGCGCTAAACACCCGCTGGCTGATACGCACGAGCCAAATTCAGGGCGCTCCGGGGTTGCCGAGGTGGATGTTATCATTTGTCCCACCGCGCCATCACCACCCCCGCGGCTGTCTCTCATTTCTTCTGGCTCTTCACCGCTTGATGCTTACGTCAATGATGTCTTCACCGTTCCGGCCAGCTTAGCTGGCCTACCAGCTCTCTCTGTGCCGGTGACGGCTTTGAGCTCTGATGAACCCGCAGCCGAAGAGGTGGCCGGCATTCAGATTATAGGCCAGTATGGAGACGATGAGCTGGTTATGAAAGTTGGAGAGATGCTGGAAGGCTGCAGGCTTTAAACTTCACCAGGAAAAGAGGATTGCCACATATGAGCTTCTTTTTTCTTTCCTTTTCTTGCATATATGACTACGGAGACACCACTTGTTATATCTATATTACCAGCCCAGCCTTGACCCCCGTCCCCAACAGATATTTGATGATAGGATTCTACACTTGTGTTCTCAAGTTATGAATATGGATGGCTACATTAAGCCTTGGGGGAAAATGAATGGTATCAATACGGTAGGATCGAAGCCCGGAACGCCACTCCATGAGATCGAAGAGTAAACAGTCCTTGTTAGGGATGGAAACGCATAGGTGCTCGACAACCCTCAAGTCATCTGGATATCTTCATCAACCCCAACGATCGGAGCCTCTGTAGTAGGATTGGGCGTCTCGGCCGTGTCAACGCTCATTCCATCCTCTACGCCCAAACTCCCTCCAGCCGTCTCACCCGTAGCAGTGGGTGTTGCCTGGTTACTATTCGCAGCAGATTCAGATACAGCAGCCGCGCCAGGTGCTGATCCAGGAGTGGGAGCCGAGGCCGCCGAATCAAGTGCAGCTCCGACGCCGGCTTTCAACACTTCCGAGCCCCCAACAGCACCGGATGCAGTACCATCCAGCTCGGTATTATTGTTGCCGATCACGTCGCCGTCCACTCCACCCCAGGTAAACATGGCCTCGACCTCATCCACAATGTCAGCTACAACATCCTCAACAATCTGGTCATTGAACCGCTCGCCGATAGGTCGGATTGGTTCCCCAGTCTCGGTTTTCTCAGGGGGGCCAATCCACCACGGCCCTTCAAAGCGACACTCGACTGCCCCGCCACCGTAGCAACTCACAGCTGGATAGTAGCCGATCATGCCATCATCCGCATTTTCACGCTCACCGATACCAAGGTTGTTGGTCCCGTTAGCCAGACGGCTTGCTGGGGGAAGGAAAGCGTAGAGTTCTTTAAAAGGAGTACCCATCTTGATGCCATTCTTGAAGATAGTGATACTGGAACCGGGTAATGTGCGCAGAGAAGCATCTTCACTGTTCAGGGGGGAGGGAGGGCCAAAAGTTGGTGTTTCTTTCAGGTTGAAAGCGTAGTCACGCAGATGCTTGGTAGGGAAAACGTTGGATTGTTGCCAACAAAAGTCGGATTTGTAATGAAAAGGGATGCGATCTCGGATGACGTTGGCAGCAGCAGGGGCTCGGGATCGGGAGTCCGAGCCGTTGCCGTCTATAGCCGGATCGTATGTGCCCTCGGCGATCTTTCTGTGAAGCGATAGAGGTGGAAGAGTGATAAGCATGCCAATAACATCGCCCTCATTGATGGCTTCGCCCTTCGGAAAGAAGAACTCGCAGCGCATGCGGTTGACAACTTCTCCATTCACATCGCGAATCCCGTATCCATAGCAGTCAACCCCGACATTGACATCCAGCTCGGCTTCACGCCTTGCAAATCCAAGTCGAACGTGGCCACGGGAAATGGCGGATTGATCGCTATTTTGTGGGGCGCTGTTGACCACTCCGCTGATGACCCGAGCCTCGTAGTAGTATGTGCCTTCTCGGGCGCAGACATTTGCACGAGCGGTATGCCAGGCATCGGAAGTGGTCACCGCCATGGCATCTTGCGAGAAGGATATCGCAGCAGGCGAATCTTCGAAGCTGAAGCGGGCGTGGTAGGGTCGGACGTCAGTTTGTCGATACTTGATATGAGGAAAGCCAGGATCGGCAATGGCGTAAGTATAACGGAAACCATTCTTGTTTGTGAGCTTGTCAACAACTTCGTAGAAATCCCAGCTTTGCCCTAGGATCTCCGATGATCTTTTGGTCACCAAGTTAAACTGCCGAGGTGGCGGAGGGTATCTGTCTGACAGACGAGGCTCAGCAAGCAGCAATGGGCGGAGAATGTGGAGATCTGAGCTGGGACGAGCGGAGCTTGGAGCAGCAGTTGCACGCTTTTTAGGTGGGGGCGCGCCTTCCAGGTCTAGACCCTTGGCCTCACGCTTCTTGCGACTGTCACGTTTGTTTCGCTTTGAACGAGCAGCATCGCCCTGTACAGATGCACTGCTGATTGGTGCAGGTGAGGATCGGGGGTTGAGGTCTGACAATGCACCATTGAGAAGAGGCCCGTTGCTAGGTTGGAGAATGGGGGAATTGATGTTGGAGGAGGGCGCGGATGACCCGGGAGCTTGACCGGATGCCATGATGGAGACAAGAATAAAAATGCCGGCTCAGATGAAAAGGAAGGCGAAAACCTAATCTTAGGCGGCCACGATGGGTCTTTGCGAAAGACGTAGCGTTCGAATGACCAAAAGAAGCATCTAGAAATATTGATACCGGTCAGTCAATGTCAAGTGACAACCATTGATCATCACTCCAGCTCCCCAAGGCCCGCTGGGATCAAAAACCATTGGCAAAACAATTTGTGAGAATAAACAAGGCACAAAAGCTTACCACAGTCAACACGACGCAGAGACAATAGGCCAAATTCGGGACCGGGTCTTCGGCGTCGCGTTCACGCTCGAGATCAAGATGCCAACTGTATTCGATGCTGCTGATATTGGCGGCTGTCGTTGCGCGTTCTCGCCCATGTAAAATCTCAAATTCCTTAGCGTCACCACCGGCGACCACCGAAGACAAGAATTCCAGATAGCTTTTTGGAACACGCAGATCGGATTGAGAAAACGCATTGCGAGGAAAGCGCTGCGCTCCTTTTTTGCCGAGAGATTCGTTAGGCGGTATGTTGTATCAGGAAGGCGGTTAGCAGTGAGATAATTCCGCCTGGCAGAAAGAGTCACATGATCCAAAATTTTACACACACTTGCTCCGAAGGTAACTACTGGTGCACATCTACAGACCGTCTGCTTCCGTCTTTTCCTTATACTGGGATCGCATCGGCCGAGGACAGGATAAACATGCCGAAGGCCACCAGCTCACGCGCTGCGGCCGCAGCGCGCAGACATAACCCTCTAGCGGACGATATCACGTCTGCGGGGCATCTACGAACACACAGCAGCAAAAAGGGCAAGCCCCGGTCCCAGGGCGAGGATGAGGATGGTGAGAACGGACAACGCTTTATTGATGCGAAGATGTCGCGCAAAATTTTACAGATTGGCCAAGAATTGGCAGAGGAGGATGCGGCCGAACAAAAACTTGCCATGAAGTCGGAGCCGAAGTCGAATGCAGCGTTCGACTTCGACACTCGGTTCGATGAAGAGCCATTGTCGGATGATGAGAAGTTTGAAAATGACGAGTGGGTTGACGAGGAAGTTGAGGAAGTGGTAAGAGTTCTGCTCGATACTCATGAACTGGAAATCAATGTGATTCTAATATTGTCGCAGGAGGTTGACCCCAACGATCTCGACATGTTCAACAAGTTTATGCCCGGCCACGAGGAGGATCCTATTTTCCACCCGCGAGAGCCCAGTGCAGCGGGCCAGACGACAAACCTTGCCGATTTGATCTTGGAGAAGATTGCTGAGCATGAGGCAAAGCAAGCTGGCGATAGCGCACCCTTTATTCAAGGCGGTGGGTTGGCCGAGGATGCAGTCCAGATCCCAGCGAAAGCTGTGGAGGTATATGAGAAGTATGTCATTTGCCCCGTGCTTGATGATTCTGATAAGCTAAACCATATCACTCGTAGGGTCGGCATGATTCTTTCCCGCTACAAGTCTGGTCCGCTCCCGAAGCCGTTCAAGATTCTCCCGACAGTGCCGAACTGGCAAACCCTTCTTGATATCACCCAACCTGAGAGGTGGACTGCGAATGCCGTCTATGCCGGAACCCGTATTTTCATTTCTGCCAAGCCCGCTGTGGCTCAGGAGTATATTTCGACTGTGCTTCTGGACCGCGTCCGTGAGGAGATCCACGAGACCAAGAAGCTAAATGTCCACACCTACAACTCGCTGCGCAAAGCTCTTTACAAGCCTGCGTGCTTTTTCAAGGGTCTTCTCTTCCCGCTTGTGTCTAGTGGCACTTGCACCTTGCGCGAGGCCCACATTGTCTCTTCAGTGATTGCTCGTGTATCTATTCCGGTTCTACACTCCGCTGCCGCGCTTCTCCGCATGTGCGACTTGGCAGCTGAGCAGTCCACCCGCTCCTTGGAGAGCACTGGTGCTGTCAACACCTTCATTCGTGTCTTCTTGGAGAAAAAGTATGCCCTACCATACAAGGTCATCGACGCTCTGGTGTTCCACTTCCTGCGCTTCCGGGCCGCAGATGGCTCTGAGGACACAATGATGGGCGATGGCCCATCCAGTAGCTCTAAGGGCTACAAGCTACCGGTGCTGTGGCACCAATCTATGCTGGTGTTCGCTCAGCGCTACCGTAACGATATCACCGAGGACCAGCGTGAGGCACTTCTGGATCTGCTACTTGTCCGTGGCCACAAGGACATCAGTCCCGAGGTAAGGCGTGAATTGCTTGCTGGCCGTGGGCGTGGGGTTGTGGTTCCAGATACCGAGAGGCAGAATGCCCTCGATGCCGGTGATGATACGATGGATGTGACTATGTAGCTGCCCTGTTCAGCTTTACCCCCCCCCTCTTTTGTCACAAAGCCCCCCTCCCCCTGCATATACCAACTATGACCTGTTCATGAGCACGTTCTGATGGGATGGCGTTTACCGTGTTGTTTGTGCTTCTGTGGAATTGCATTCTATTTCTTTTGGGGCTTGATCTGGTGGCCTTGATAGATCGCCGCGTGGTCTATACCAAAAAAAAAGCGTTGTGAATACTCCCAAGACTTTCATATGTAGTTTATATTTTGCCTAATGACGCACTATCGTCGCTTCCAGAAAAGTAACACTTTTGAGTGAGATTCCTTATATGTGTTCTTTCCTGTCTTGATACTCACCCAAGCCGACTGGTTCACTTTGCATTCTGCTAGCCAGAAGACATCAACTCTGTTGACATTTTCTATTACTTTCTTCCACGGCTTCCCCCCCCCCCCCTCTCTATCTACTTCCTATCTACAGAACACATTCCCATACAGCAGGCATGAACATTCTCTTGTGTCCTCCACATATCAACATCACACGGTGAGACATCTCAAAGAACTCGAGAGTTCCAGGGTGATCTAAGACAGCCACCGCATTCAGTGCCTTCAGTTCACTCAATCACACCTCATCCCATCGTTTCTTTTCTGCCCACGAAGCACCTTTCACACCTAGCATCCATTCTGTCTCTCTGCTGCCTTTCTTTTCCTTCTCTTTCATCATCGCCCTTCATCCATCTCACGCCTCATTCTCTTTCTTCCTGCAGAAACAACAGCACGTCCCCTTTGAGATATCAACGCTACCATATCCATTGCGATATTTTTATCCAGCCATGCCTTCAGAGAAGTCCCCAAAGTCCCCCAAGAACTCCAACGAGGGAGTGTTGGGTCTGTCGACATCTGAGGCCCGCATTCTTATCCTTGGTATCGCCTGCTGTGCTGAAGCTCCTAAGGTAAGACCCTTTGAGACATACAGCATTCTTCGCAGTGACTTCCCACTACCCGCTTTGAGTCTGACTGACGGCTTCCATCACAGATTGACTTCGAGAAGCTGGCCTCGAAGGCCGGCTACACCTCAGGTAGCACCAAGACCATTTACGGGAATGCCCGTCGCAAGCTCCAAAAAGCACACGGCGAGGACTCGGGTGCCAACCCCGCCACTCCGGAAGATGATGGATCCCACAAGGCCAAGAAGCCTCGGAAGTCAACCGCTGGACGCAAGCGCAAGCGCAACAAGAATGAGGCTGAACCTGAACCTGAACCCACTGATCTTGGTGAAGATCAGCCCACCAGCCCTGCTACTGAAGTAGTGGCCGAGGTCGACAATTGTGAGCAGGAGCAGGAGGCTTAAACTCCCTCCATCCGGCTACAAAACACCAGGCCTGCTGCCCCGCCCACACCCATCAAAGCGATGGGTTGTCCATTCTCTGCACGCAGAGCCTGGCAACCAATTTGCTCGGTTGTACCATGTTTCTATTTTGTCCTCTGGCAAAGGACCTTTTTACTGTGCCTGCATATGGAGGAAGATTGATCCGCTCCTTGGGCATCTGAGAGATGGGTGGTTTTAAGATTTTTCATGCTCGTAGGGGATGGTTTTCGAGGAGCAATCATGTAAATTCGCAAAAAAAGAAAAAGAAAAAAAAAGAGAGAAAGAAAAATGCAAGTGCTTCGCCGTTTGCGGGCTTTTGTTTCCCTACAAACGTTTGAGACTATAAGAGCCGAGGTTGAGGACACATAAAGCTCCCAACCTCCTATACCCCTATTAAGGGGGCATTTATGTTCGATCGGATGTGCTCTTGAGACGATGGGGTCTGATTCGCCTATAGTCACCCAGTCCGTGTTTTCTTGTTCCTTAATCCCCAAGCTAGCGCAAGTGCGAGGTATGCGTATATGTACTTAGTATAGAGATAATTCGATGGGCATCTCTCCTGGCGATAAGTGGAACTCCATAATAATCAATATCTGCAAGTGACCGGTCTAGCCAAAATCATCCATTATTATGGGGGGAACTCAAGGCGGACTGGATTCGCCCTTCTGTGATTCTGCACAATACAATAATACTTAGAGTACTCCACGGAGTCCATGCTTTGGGGGATGGAAGAATTTACCCTCGCAAGTCCACATTGAATAAAGAACGGAGTACTTTCCATTTACTTCGCCAACCCCTGAGCATAATTTTGCCCCTTCCATTGCCCCTCCATGACTGTCAATCTGCAGGCTCAATCCTGGTACCTGGCCGGTGGAGTTGATCGACGGGATGATCGACTCTTGCATCGCCGATGCAGGAACATCAAGAAAAGTAAATGGCTCATCCGCTATTGTCACCATATGTAGTAGTGTTGCCGCTACCGGCAATGCCTTTGTGCTCTGTCCATATTGAGTAGATACTTAAGATTCGAATTTTCGCGCAGCAACTCCTTTTCTCTTTACATCGTGGGCAAAGGGATCGATCATACCTGGCAAGTAATAATACAAACCTACGTAGATGTGTAGTAGGTAACTAGATTTAGGCTAATCAGGACTGAAACGCCGATCTGCTGCATTTACCTACTATATATGTAACTAGTATGTACACTTCAATGTAGTGGATGTGTTCGCCTCTCCTTAATCGCACCGCTGCGTCCTTTGACTCCCTTTGGTGGGATGAAGCCCCCCTCCACTCCCCCTTTCTTTACCAATTTGGAGGCTCCATTGGTACAACGGGATCAATATATTACATGGGAAGTATATACCTGCATTGACTTTAGGACTCAAACCCACCCGTCAATGCAGCATTCAGGAGAACACGCACAGCAAACTGTTGGTGGCGATGGGCAACGCTTGGAAACTAACCACAAGGAGCAGATGGCGGAGACTGCTCCATCACCATCTAGACTTTCAGGAGATGCGCACGCCGGATCCACTTGTTCCAGCGACTCATGACGGAGGGGCCTGGATACATGATAATAATGAGATGTGTATACACCAGGCTATGGAATGTCTAGGGAGACACATCAATTATTTACATCCGCTGTTGCATATGGGATGGGATGCCTGGGATGCCTAGAATGGGGTCGTCAGCCCGGAGCCTTGTTCTCACCTAGCAGTATAGTATACATAGTAAAGTAGTATAGGGAGGATCTCCCGGGGATTGGCAGACGGGATAGAGTAGTCAGTGTAGTACAGTACATGTACAGAAGGCTGGCAGTGGGGGCCTTGGGGCGAAGCAGTTAGAAAAGGGAAGAGTCTCGTCTCGACTATTCATAGCAATTTGCGCGAGCTGAAACCACCGTGGAATCCAGGGGCGCAGGGGGGCCCTAGGTCATTTACCGTCATTTACGCCCAGCCGCAGCTTGGGGCTGACGCGGATTGGGGGCGGGTACCTGGCTGCTCCTGCATTCTCCCATACCGAGGCCAGGTATTCCGGCCCCGTTACCACCGGTCACCGGGCAGTCACCACTCGGTTCCATCTTCTTCCGTCTCCTGTCCCACGGGCCCCGGCGCCCCCGAACTGAGACCACGCTGGCCTCTACTTAAACCTGCCATCTTCCCGCCGTTGGCTTGATTCCAGCAAGACCAGCCTGGCCTCTTCTCTCCTGTGCCCTCGCTGACTCACTCCTTCCCCGGACGATCGAAGATCTCCGGTGTCTGTCCGTGATGCCAACGTGGCCTTGAGCCTGTGTACTTCAGATCTCCAGGGTTGACTCGTCTTTCATCGTCCGCCCTCATCACACAACGGCACCGGCTATCCACGAGAGATCATGGCCGACACCATCAATCCTATGGACGCTATGTCCGCATCTCCCTCTCCCGACATCTTGACGGTCTCTCCCGCCGACACATCCTTGGACTCACCCGAGCCCGTGGATGAGATCCCCCAGGAGGAAGATGAGAAGAAGCCGGCAAAGAAGAGAAAGTCATGGGGCCAGGAACTCCCCGTCCCCAAGACCAACTTGCCTCCACGGTATGCCCCCTGATGCAGTTATGCTCTCCTTTCCGCCCGAAGACACCCCGTGGCTGATGACCCCTCGCGTGGAATAGAAAACGAGCGAAGACCGACGACGAGAAAGAACAACGTCGCATCGAGCGAGTTCTCCGAAACCGGGCTGCCGCTCAGACCTCGCGCGAACGCAAGAGGCTCGAAATGGAGAAGCTGGAGACCGAAAAGATTCGTATGGCGCAGCAGAACCAGTTCCTGCTCCAGCGTCTCACCCAGATGGAGGCAGAGAACAACCGCCTCTCCCAACAAGTGGCCCAGCTGTCCGCCGAGGTGCGCGGATCGCGCAGCACCACCCCCAAGGCTGGCACTCCGGTCACCGAATCCCCCACACTCACTCCGACCTTGTTCAAGCAAGAAGGCGATGAACTCCCCATGGAGCGCATCCCTTTCCCCACCCCCTCCACCACCGACTACTCCCCTACCCTCAAGCCGTCCACTCTGGCTGAGGCCTCTGACGTGACACAACATCCTGCAGCGGTGTTGTGCGACCTGCAGTGTCCGTCACTGGCCTCGAAGGAGCGGGCAGTGCGCTCCCTCTCTTCGATCTCGGATCGGGCGACGAGCCTCCAGCTGCAAGTGACGTTGCAGCTCCTCTTTCTGACGATGACTTCCACCGCCTATTCAACGGTGATTCACCCGCTGAATCAAATTCTTCTTTCCCTGAAGACGGGTTTGCCTTTGGCGTTCTCGACGGAGGAGATCTATCAGCATTTCCCTTTGATTCTTTGGTTGATTTCGACCCCGAGTCTGTCGCCCTCGAAGGCGTCGACCCGGCCGGTCTTTCGGATGAGACTGCTCACCCGACTGCTAGCGTGCAGCCCAGCCTTGGCGCGTCCACTTCGCGATGCGACGGGCAGAGCATTGCAGCTAGCGGTTAGTGAGCAGTTCTCCCTTCAGACCGCGTCGGCCGACGCCCCGGAGGGCCGACTGCGGTGGGAGTCGTTGTTGACCATGGTCTGGGCAATTGATAGCCTCAGCCACTCGAAACGGCAGCGGCGGGTATCCCCTACGAAATCCGGTCGGCGACGTAGTTACGCAAAGATGGTTTATCGGAGTCCACGGAGTTCTACAAGCACGAGCGAGACCCTGACGTCTCTGCTCATGGGCAAGCAACTATGAGGGTTGGCTTTTGGTTCTGACTGTACATTAGTATCTTGCATTCATCACGCCTCACAAAATTAAATTGACTGGCTGATTCTGAATTTTCCCCTCTCCTTTGACCCGATCTTCTCTAAATGTAATGGGGGGTGAGTTGAGAAAGCATCGATCGATCTACTTCCCAGGGTTGCGTGGGGATCCTTGTCGTAGTATCCAACGCGTAGTTGCCTCCCGGTGCAGCCGCGGATGTGCCAATCTCGCTGCCTGTCCAACTTGATCTAGTTCAGGTATTTTCGGTCCGACCAAGATCTCATGCCCCATGGAGTCTGGATATGTAATTCGATGCGCCTAAAATAGAGCGACGCTAAAGAATGCACCGAATGCGGTCAGTGACGTTTGCCACGCGCCATCCAATTTCCATTCATCCTCCCCGCTCGGCCTTCTCTTGATCCCTCTCCAGCCTCTCCTTACGTCCTTACACTCTACTTGATCGCCGTTGCCCAGTTGCTACCGACGTCATGGTCCGCAAAGATCCTATCTTCGAAGCCCGTACAAATGTAAAGGTGAGTGCGACGGCCTGTTGACTTCTCTCCCCGCATCGCATTGCTCCGCCTCCCCTTCCACGCTCCCCAAGCACACGATCTCAGCAATTTTCAAGACGATCCTCTGATTACTATGATCAGCTTCACTCCAACCGCCTCAAGAAGGAGGCTGCCCGCGCTGAAGCGACCTTCAAATCAGAGAAAGCCAAAGCCGACAAGGCGATGAAGAACCGCGAATTTCAAATCGCCCGCATCCACGCGGCCTCCGCGGTCCGCGAAAAGCGGCGCCAAGTGACGCTGAAATCCGAAGCTGCGCGGGCCGACGTGATCATAAACGAACTGAAAGCCGCGCAGAGCACGCGCGACACATCCCGCACGCTCGCGCTGGCGTCGCGGGGGCTCGATGCGGCCTCGAGGAGCGTCAATTTAGAGCACCTGGTGTCGCATGCAAACAACTTCCTGGCGCGGTCGGAGGACTTTAAGATTGCCAGCAGTGCGATTGAGGATGTGGCGCAGGGTGTGTCAATGCAGGAGTATGGAGCAGAGGGGGAGACCGAGGTCGATCGGATGATGGAACAGTTGGCAGATGATGCGGGCGTGGATATGCGTCTTGCGCTGGAGGCAGACAAGGCACCTGAGAATGAGGTGAAAGAGGCGCAGCCGCAGCAGAGTGTGAAGGCGGATGCGGACGTCGAGGATGGGCTGGGCGCGCGCCTGCGGGCGTTGCGGGCTGCTAACTAGCGAGTCCTGGACTGGAGGAGTACGAGGCGCCCTGCCCTGCATGCTTGCATTGGCTTATCATATATTGAGGACTCGGGATAACTCGCAGTTCTTGTCTGGGACATGGCCGACCCTTGCCACAGCAATATCGTCTGTTACGAAGTTACGCCCCTTTTGTGACCTAGAGAATGCTTTTCATGTTTCGTTTCTGTATCTCCCGTTGTTGGGTTCCTCCTACCTTGCTGTCTTGATTGAGCATCCTTGGTTGGCCTAGGAGTGCCCTGCTCATTGAAAACATCATTCACCCTGATTATTATCGTTAGTGTGGCCTATGTAACGCTAGCAGGCATGAGTAAATGCCAAGAGGAGAAAACCTGGCTAACAGCGCCGGTGTCTTTGGTAGTCGCTCACGCTTGAACGCCGGGGGCCATTTGGGCGTCTACGTTTTAAGATTAAGGGTCCACGACTTGGCTAGAACAGATATCACCCGGAAATGATGACTTCCACGGCCATCTTCTCGATCGACTCTACAGATACCAGTCTCAAGTGGCTATGGCAAAAGGAACCCAACGCCACCTGGTAAAGACAGCACCGCTAGCACCGACCGACTACTACTATACATTCGTAGCGAGACTCGTGAATGTGGCATCGGTTGACCGACGCTAACGGGCAAGACCGTCCGACCCTGAATACGAGGCGAGCCAATCACATCCGCGCTCGCCGGCCTTAGTTCTGGACCGAGTTGGCACTTTTGCCCTTTCGGGCCATGCGGCTATTGTCGCCCCCAAGATAGGGTCCTGTGAAAAAGGGTCTCAACCAGGCTAGAGGAGTCATGGGAAGCGCTAGCGTGCAAGTTGGAGGCGCTGGCAATTTTTCCTTCAAATAGAGCCAGAGAGCCCCATGGCGCCCCGTTTCTCACGGGGAAAAAAGAATCAACAGGGCCATTCGCCATGGCGCCTACACGCTCGTTTTTCAATTTCACGTCGCTCGTTTTGACCTATGCCTATCTGATTCCATTCGTTTTGGCTCGGCCCTGGATCGTGACCGAATTTTATGAAGAAGTGCCGGTCACCAATGATCCATACTACTGGGAGACCTCGGCCGCCATCGTCACTACCTCCATCGAAGAGATCACGCCTACTGTGACCTCGCTGCCCGAGGCCGTTTCCACCATCACTTCCACCGATTCGTACTACTCCGATGTAACTGTCATCCAGAAGTTGTATCCTACCGGCGTGGGCCACTCCGCCGAGGACGACGACAATGATTATTTCGGGGACACTGACGACGACGACGACGACAACTATAACGATGTTGACAGCGCGGATGACTACACCCACTCGACGGTGTATGTCGTGAACCTGACTTACTCAGCCCCATCTGGCTGCTCGACGCAGTGGACCACCACGACTGCAGCCACGGTCCACCCGCCCAACGTGGTGCGGTCACTGCTCCCCAAGACAGCCGTGTCAACCTCTCTCTCCGTCGACCAGTCCGAGGCTTTCCGCCCGACCACCGTCACTGTCGAGTACGTCTGGGTTGACCCAACCCAAGTCCCCAGTGCCTCGTTGAGCTCCCTCAGCGAGTACAACTACCCGTCAACGCTGTACTCAGGCTCCAGTTGTCAGTATACTGGTAGTAGTAGGAGCGGGTACTACGATGACTATTACGACGACGACGAGGACAACTGGTTCTTCGACTCCTATTGGATGGGCATCTCGCCCTTCGCGCTGACCATGATTCTGTTGTTTGGCTGGATCGGAATCTGGCTGATCCTGGGCTTCATCGAAGCCTGGGTTCGCTTCCGCCGCCTCATGACGGGCTGGCAGACACGCCGCGGATTGCCCGTGTGCTGGTCGCTTCTTGTCCTCCCAATGACACTCTTCCTGCTCTGCTTCTTCCGCAAGGGCTACCGGGCCCGCAATGCCGCCGATGCCGCCGAGCTCAAGCAGAAGTGGAACGACATGAGCTTCTGGACAAAGTTGCGTCTGTTCTTCGTCTGGGGCTTCCGCTATAAGTACCCACCTATGCTGGGCCCCGCCCCTGCGCGCGTCCAGGCGAGCAAGCGGCCCGGCAAGAATCCGGGCCAGCCCTTGATCAGTCCCGATCAGCCGGCGATGGCGGAAACTGGCGTGCAGGGGTCCCGGGCGGCCTCGGCGGAGCGGGATGTCGACCCGGAGGTCGGAGAGGCCTCTGGTGAGCAGCATGCCTCTACCGAGGCGCCGCATCAGCACAATACCGCAACTCCTGAGGCTTCTGGTGCGTTGACCAATGGCCAGGACGAAGACGTTGGCCGGGCACACTGAAGCGTTGGCCGATGTGGTAGGAAATTTGTGAAGTGAACTCGTTGGGGGGTGGGAATAAGTGCGAGGAAGTCAATGTCAAGCCGCTCGTTGTAGATATGGTGCAGGATTGGTCCTGCTCTGTCACGTCTGTTTATGACCTGGAGATAGAATACCTTACCACCACTTTCCTAATTATTAATTCTTTGGCCCCGCACCAGATGACACAAACGGTCACGTAGGTGATTTCTTTTCCTCCTTTGAGGCGTCGGATACTGTCGTCCTTTTCCTGTTCTCCGTAGGTTTCAACGTGGGACGTTGATACGGTGTCCACGCGAGGCCAGCCGACCAACCGACCAAGATCACCCGAGTAGTTTGATCCTTGTTTCTCTGAATAATAGGACGACCCAGTCCCTGTATGTAGTAGGATTTCTGGCTATCGAAGTCAGGGTAGCTAGCTATCTTAGAATGATAATAGTGTATGTATATATTCACGGACATATTTATATTCTACCTCTCTACCCTACTTAGATGCGTGTTGCGTCTATTCCGTTTCGAACCGCAAATCCATGCATGGAATTGCAAAGTGTAACATCGCGTTAAAGAAAAAGGACAACAAGTCCGATCTTTATTTACAATAGGACGGAACGGCACTATATCTCTCTCTCATTGAGTGAGATAGATAAAAGAACATCGGGGAATGAATGAAAAAAAAGAAAAAAAAGCCGAACGCGGGGGTCGAACCCGCAGCCTTGAGATTAAGAGTCTCACGCTCTACCGATTGAGCTAGCCCGGCTGGGCTGGTTGAAGGGCGGAGGATTTCTGCTTCCACGAGCATATCAATTGGCCAGGTGTGTCCGATTGGGTGACGTACCCGGTCGTGGAGTTGAAGCACACACGGATGGGTGACGGTACGACACCTGACGAACACTCAACAGCAGCATACTCATGGAGGCGGAGGCCCGGTCGGTGGCGAGTTCGACACATTCGAATTCTGGTTCCGGGGCCGGTCAACATGGCAAGCAGCCGGCGTGTCTTAACTGTCGGCGCAGCAAGATCCGCTGCAATCGACCGGCGGGGTATGCACGTTGCGAGAAGTGCACACAGAGCAATGCGGACTGCATCGTACCAAGCCATCATCTGGGGAGACAGAAGGGGGTGAAGAAGTGAGCTTACCCTGAGAGATGGAGTAGCTGCGCCCGGGCTGATTGATTCTCCTCCAGTAAACGCAAAGGCCTGGAAAAGGCGATCCATCAAATTGAGCAAGCGATCAAGCGACCAAAGATCAACTCGTCAGGGCCGGATGATGCCCAGAAAGCCATCACGGGGTTGCAGGAGTTACTGAGTCGCCTCCAGGGCCAGCTACAGAGTGAATCTGATGCGTTGTCTGATGGTGGTGAACGGGTGCGGGAATTCCCCTCTCCACGCAACACGAATGCAGATGAGAGTCTGGCACTCGATGATGCAGAAAACCCGCTTCAATTACTGGCACGCGCATCAGACCTGCAGCTCTCACCTACGGGGCTGCGGCATAGACCCAAGTCCCCGCCACCTCTGGTAGCAGCGCCGTCAATACTGCCGCCGGAGAGTGGCAGCCTTGTTGACTCGGGCGCAAAGTCCTTCTTCGTCCCTGCAAAGGCCAACTTGGATGCTGGTCCTGAGTTGGACCCGGTGGACTTGGGGCTGGTCACCTTTGACGAGTCGGAGTCACTGTTTTCCTTGTAAGTCTGCGGAGCCTACCAGAGCTGGTCGAACCAATTGTCTAACGAATAGCTCTGCAGTTTTTACCATAATCTTGCACATACGAGATGGGGTCTCGATCCGTTGGTGCATACTCCAAGCTTCGTGCGCGCCCAATCTGCTTTTTTGTTTACTTCGATCATGGCCGCCGCGGCTCTCTTCTTGCCCTCTGCGGAGGCATTATCAAAGCGATTGTCCAGGCATTGCAAGTGGCTCGGCAACCGGATTATGACACACCGTCATAGATCTGTGGAGATCGTTCTGGCGTTTATGGTGAACGTGCCATGGATGCCGCCCGGGGAACGACTAGGTGATGATGATACATGCTCATATATTGCTATGGCCCTTACAGTAGCACTTGATTTATCTCTTAACAAAATCATCACGCCATCTTCAAGCTTTGATCATGGTCTTTTGACCCGCCTTGCGAAAGCTGACTGCATCGACGGAAAGCGAGCGTTGCATATGGATGGGTTTGATGATGTCGACCCAAGCTCTGACTGGGGGCGTCGATTACTACGACGGCGGGAGAGGACGTGGATTGCGTTGTTCGTGGTTGAAAGAGGGTATGCGTGGTTGACTCCTGGTTTTCTTGTCTTGCACTAATGGGCTGTTGCAGAGTCTGTCTCGCTCGGGGAAGAAGCTATACCGTCCCCCCAACCGCGCTGATCATGAACTGCGATGCCTGGCACAGGTCGGACATTGCGGACCGGCGTGATGGACCCATGAACTCCATGGCCGTTCTGCGCAGAGATTTGGTATGTACCCAATCTTGACACCATGCTTCGATACTAATGGCAACAGGATGAGCTCTTCAGAAAGGTCAAGTCGAGCTGCGATAGTCATCGGATCGTGGACACTGGATCTGAGGTTGCACAGTCGTATGTTTATCTGAAAGAAAACCAGAACAAAAACGAGAACGAGGCCCCTCTTTGCTGAAATCGCCCTAGAATAAAAACGACGATCGAAAGATTTTATGAGCATTGGTATGCAATGTGGGCATTGGCGATCAGCGAAGGTGGATGTAAGTTATGACCAGCCTTCACACATCGTCATTTAAGATACTAGCTTACGATGAACAGCACATTCTCTTCCTCCTTATGTTGAGATCCTGGTGACGCATACTCAATTATCAACCTATGGCGGTGTCATCAACCATCCCACCGCGCCGCTCGAAGTGAAGCGCTTCTTCCGTGCAGCTGGGCTGTCGTCTGCATTAAATGTGCTTCGAGCCGCCATCCAAGGCGAGTCCCGACTTAAGTCCATGCCGAACAACACCGTCATCATGATTTCCTTTGCAGCGTGCTCTGCACTCAGCCTCAGCGCCACATCTGGCGACAGCCGGTCCAGCTTAGCTCCTAGCGTCCGCACTCTCATCGAAGAGACCGCCGGTGTTCTGGAACGGATTGGGGCAACCCCAAGGCATCGGAACGGAGCTTCTGTACTGTACGGACGGTTCCTACGCGAATTGATCCGCCGGGGACCAGCTGTACCTTACTCGCATCTTCCGCGACCACTCACCCTTCCCGACCCAGTCCTGCCGCCGGTATGCCTGGGTGAACAGGGGCGCGCTCTACCTGCGACACAACCAACACTTCCCCCAATGGATCTTTGGACGGAACCTCTGCAGTTCTCGGCCATGTCAGACAATCAGATTGTCGATGCGGTTAATCGCGCAGGCAGCGCCTTTGGCGCATCGATCCCCGATGTGCCCTTGGACGATATGCTCAGTTGGGATTGGCTGGATTTTGCTAATACAGATTTCGGACTTTAATCTGTGCTTTCTGTATTTGTATACATAATTGGGTCGTCAAGCAGTCTCCAGCGGAGGCCATCCCAAGAATTCATAGTTCTAATGCTTGTTTCCACTGGTGGATTCGATGTGGGCCGGTGGCGAGGGTGTAGCCTTGCTGCTGGACCCTGGTTTGGCCCCGGAGACGATCGTACGCTCTATAGAAACAATGATTTTACGGACCATCTTCGATACTCCTCGGTTGCGGGGCGCAGTCACTTAACGAACTTCTCGGCGGACGTCATCAGTCTCTTGGCGACGTGTGTTGCGGTTGTACATTGGAATCGGGATCTTCGGGGGCAGTTGGTTTATACATAATCGACCCCGACATCGAACCGAACCCAACTCATCCAACTACTCCTTGTTCCATCCAAGATTCTACATCGCTTCATCTACAGCACCCAGATATCACACCCAACACGTCACCATGTTCGATCGTACCATGCTCGCCCCCGGCCCAGCGGGAACCAGCATGATCGGCGAACGCACCATCGAAGGTGCTGCCCGGCGTGGACTGGAGCGCCAACGCCATGAAAGAGAGCAGCAGACGCTTGCCTTGGAGAACAAGCTTTCCAATGAAAACAGAATGGATTGCGATACACGGTCCGAGAAGACGCTGACCGCGCAGAAATCGTCTACCACAGACAGTGATTTGCATTCCGAAACCAAGTCGACGGCGCAGACCTCCATCGCCAACAAGGGATCGCATTCGAGGGAAGACGAAGATCAGACATTCTAGGACTCGATCAAGACGACATAATTGCGGATTTCCAAGGACGAGCGAGGGCTCTGTCAAGCGCGAGCGCGCATGGGGGCATTCGGGAGGGCGATGGGAAAGCATCCAGCGCAAGTTCCGGGGGTGAAGCTTGTTGCAGCCCTCATCTCTCATGCATTGCTTCTGAAATATGTCGTGTATACCTTCCGATGGGTTTCAATTAAAGTTCCCTTCTGCCAGATTGGCCGATCTAGGTCGCTGGAATGAGGCATCCCTTGAGCCGCACCTCTCGAGAACCGCACCGCTTCACTTCATCTTGAGCGCGGGGTCCAGAAGTATAGCCCGCGACCTTGATGCGATCGCGAGAATCTTCCATCATTGTAGCGATCCATCGCCCAGTCTTTCAGAATCCGGGGAAAGTGCGGGGAAGTAGCGCCACGGCGAGCTCGGGCGCAGAAGTAAGTGCCGAGCCGGGTTTCTATTTCTTGGGCTCTCTCTTCTTCCGCATCGACTGCAACTCCTGCCGGCCAAGAAGCATCGTGGGTCAGCCATGGGTTGCAAGACTAGGGCTCTGCAGCTCGAGGACGCCAAGCAGGGCACACTCAGTCGCTTCGGCGACGAGGCTCATCAGCAGGAATTGACGCGTCGCATTCTGCTGAAGCTCGATCTGTGGTGTGTGACACATTTTTCCCCTTCCCCCCAATTGCAAATTCAATAGATGGAACAAGTTGCTCACACTACACGGCACCTAGGACTTTGCCCATGCTAGCTGTGCTCTTTCTCTGTTCATTCCTTGATCGCACCAATGTCGGAAACGCCAAGATTATCGGACTGGAGAAGGACATCCGTATCACGGATCACCAGTACGACATCGGTCTGACCGTGTTTTATCTAACTTATATCTGCAGGTGGGTGCTTGAATCTACAGAGCAAAGTGACAATTCACGGCTAAACAATCTACCCAGTGAGCTACCGAGTAATCTGGTACTCAAGAAGGCGTCTCCCAAAATATGGCTGCCCCTTTTGACCGCCGTTTGGGGAATCATCACGATGTGCCTCGGATTTGTGAAGAACTACGCCGAATTCGTGGCAGTGCGTGCCATTTTGGGCATTGCGGAGGGTGGCCTACTGCCAGGAATGGTGTGTACCTTTCTAACAGCGGAAGTATGGGCTTCTCTGACGATCGGCAGGTGCTATACCTGTCGACTTTCTATAGGCGGGGTGACTTGGCGTTGCGAATCGGCCTCTTTTATACAGCTGCATCGTTGTCGGGAGCCTTTGGCGGTAAGCTAGGCCTGCCGGCTTCTGCTTGTCGCTTGATCTATACTCACTTCACCTTCTGAGTAGGACTTCTCGCTCGTGGATTGGCCGAAATTGGCCCACGAGGAGGTTTAGAAGGCTGGCGGTGGATTTTCATTATTGAAGGACTGCTGGTAAGTTATGACGCTATCTTGAATATGCACGTACTAGTTAGGTATTTGATGTTGGTGATCTCATATCCTGGTAGACTTTTATCTGCGGTGTACTGAGTTACATCGTCCTCCCTAACACGCTGGAGTCTGCCTCATTCTTGACCGCCGACGAGAAAGAGTTTGGACGCGCGCGTTTAATGCTAGACAATCCGAGGGCCCCAGATGGGTGCGTTGTTCGAGGATGTCTGCTATCGCCCTTTGCTAATGTGAACAGTACCCTGGCGAGCGAGCAGGACTCATTCAGGTGGTCTGAGGTAGCACGAGGTGTTTTGGATTTGCAGGTCTGGCTTTCTGCCACTGCATACTTCGCTATCCTGTCTGGTCTTTACTCGTTCGGTCTCTTTGTGTGTTGATCATCTCCCATACCAGTGGAAGTCATTGCCTAACAATCGCAGTTGCCGACCATCATTGAAAATCTTGGATTTGCCAAAGACGCCAACGAAGTCCAGTTGTGGTCTGTGATTCCTTATGCGGTTGCAGCCGTTCTCACAGGTATGGGGCCTCCAAATACCAGATCCATCAGTCGTCCTGACCCGTCCGAGTTCTCGTGGCCTTTGTCTCAGATCGCCTGCACCTACGGGGCATCATCATGCTTGTCACCCTCCCCATCGCCATCATTGGCTATGCCGTCATTGCTAATATCGATTCCCCTCGTGTACAATACGGCATGACCTTTCTCATGGCAACGGGACAGTACGCCAGCGTTCCCTGTATACTAGTATGGATGTCTAATAACTCCGCCGGTCACTATAAGCGTGCGACGACGTCGGCGCTGCAGCTGGCAATTGCAAATTGCGGAGGCTTTGTTGCGAGTACGTTCACTAGCACGGAGAAAACCTAGAAAACCTATTAGATTATTTCCAAGGCTAACATTACCTGACAGCGTTCAACTATCCTTCTCATGACGGCCCGCAATTTCATAGAGGACACACCATCATCCTTGGCCTACTGGTGTTTGCATGGTTTATGTGAGTCTATATCACGATTACGGATGATGATTCAATGCTGACACTGCTAGGATTCTGCTAAATGTCCTCTACTGTGCCAAGATCAACCGCGACAAGCGGAACGGGGTATACGATCGCTTTGTGGGATACAGCGATGACCGAAACCCGAATTTCAAGATGGTGCTATAAGCGCACTGAAAATGAGGTATGACGTTGAGTGGTTTGAGATATGGGATGGACAACTGGGTATGCGAAAGAGGATACAGTTGGATCTGTGCTCCTCCATTCTTTGAATTTAAAGATATTGTAGATTCCCAAAAACAATCACAAAGCTTGAAGACAAGCGGTTTTAGCTCCACCGAGTGCGAGACTTCCAGTCCAGCCTGGTTGCCCCATGCAAATCATCCACATTGATGATATCGACCCCATCACGCACTAGAGCCCGCCAGACGTACTTTCTGAGTCCAGCTGGCCAGTTGGGTGTTCCCCAGTATCGCACCTTCAGACCTTGCTTGTGCGCATCTTGGACTTGACTACGAAGCCTCACGAGTTGATCCTGAGAGAGACGACCGAGGGGGAGCGAGCCAATCGCTGTCCGGAAATCGACTGAGGCATAATAGCTATTCTGGACATTATAAATGGGATCTTTTACCTCGAGTGATTCACCGGCTGCAGTCTCAACAGTATGAGTCAGATCACCAAGTGGCGCATCGTAGAAGATGTCGCGATATGTGGTATTCTCCAAAATGCGATGGAGGGGAGCATTCCCCGATGCAACAACTGTGATGGGACGACTGATGACGGTGGAACCATTGAAATAGCTTAGAAACCCGCCTTCGCGTAGCGGTTGCAATTGCTGAACGAGTCGAGGCCATATCGAGTCCCCTTCGGATTTAAAATCGATCAACAGCACAAGCGTCTGTGCGGGATCACTGGAGAATACACCCACGACATCCTTATCCCCCGGTTGGAAAGATCGAGATCGATTCACAGATGCAGGATTGTGATGCCGAAGTATCTCTCGCAACGGGTTGAGATAGAGACTGCGGAGGGAATGTCCTAGTAGCAGCGTCCGAGCTGTGTGTCCGACTCGCAGCTCGTCAGCTTCGAGCCAAATATCAGCCTCAACACTGATACATCCGGCTCTCAGGGCTGAATATAGTGGCACACGGCGCCAGTAGTCATTGTGAGAATGACAGGGAATAGGGATGACACCGTGAGTCATCCAGCTCGAGTAGAGAGAGGGGAGTTGATTCGGGAAGATGGCTGCGTCGCGGCTGTCTGCAACAAATGTGCGCAGGAGATTCCATGTCAGCGCGAACAAACTGAGTAGACCACTGGATGGAGGCTGGGAGATTAGTATATGTGCAAGTCTGAATGGAAGGGACTGGGCAAAGACTTCGATTGAACCCAGTACGCAATGATTATGGGACACCCAAACACAAACGTACAAAATTGCCATCAGCCGCCAACACGACCTTTGCACAGCCCGACAGCATCGAAAACTTCTCGACGAGGGCCGCACATCACAGGGTGCAGACGAGCACATCCACGAAGGCAGTGGCAGATGCGACGGGCTGATGCGTGAAGATGTCCACGGCATGTTGGATTTATTCGAGGAAAGCACAATGTCAGCATCGGCACCGGCATTGAGATCCGCGTCAACATCCGCATTGGGAGTGAAGCAGATAAACGGCTCGTCTTCGGGGATGGGCTGCAGAGATGGAGGGGCGAGAACGGTGGAACTGGACGTGGCCATGACGACAAACCGCCAACCAAGGCCAGCAGGCTTGACTGAGCCTCTGATCGGGTCGATCGTCGCCTATTTAATCTTCCACTGAATCCGCTGAATCTGCGGCGGGCAGAGTAAACGGCAAAAAGGCTTCTGCCCAATTGGATGCGCCTCGTTCTGCTCATGGTTGCTCTGAGCGTGACGTCCGACTATCCCGCTTGTCCGACGTCAGGATTCATGACGCGTCCTGAATGATGCATTCGTTCACTAAGGTTGGCAAGAGGTTTGAGAGACGGGTTGACTGGGTACTGGGGTTCTGGGAATTCCTGGTGTCTGCATCGATGATGGTTCATTCATTCGGTGGCTCCCCTTTTGATACAAGCATTGCGGAAAAGAGAAGAGGTGACAGAGTAGAAGTATATCACCGGAGATCACCCATTCACCCAGGCATTTCCTGCATTTCCAGCATGCCTTCGCAAACTCGACGCATGAGCTCTTTGCAGAGCCTCAACCTACCTAGTAACTCTCGGATGATGTGTAACCGTGAGAATCAGCCTTTGGCCGTTCTTCGATAGAGTTTTCTCGTCGTTGAATCTAACAAAGTCACCGGATATTTATGGGATTTCGAGTCTATGCTATCGGAGGAAGTAACCTTTCGTACTGTATGTGATTGATTAACAGCAAATTCTTAGGCGAGAAACGGCTGGCTGATAGTTTGATCGTCAAATCCGTCGTCGGAGGCTTGTTGAACTATAGAATGCTAAAAGAAATAAACGCATATTGGCTACTTTGAATAACCGAGCCTTCAAACAGGGCGAAGCACAGTTATCGGCCTTGGGAGCCCGGAGAGCACCGTTCGAGTAACGGGAAGTTCGCCCAAGTCTAAATAAGCCTAAATCAGTTGCTTGAAAGACTAAATTTGCTATGAAAAGCCCAGCCTGGATGACGTTGCCGAGATTCATTCTCTGATATGTTCGAATGCATCCGAGGCAAGTATAAACCAGATGTCTTCATATCCTCTCTCGTGGCCATCTTATGGACTTCGACTTGTGCTGGTACAAGATCTGCCAGGCATCGCGCTCACGTTTCAACGAGCGTCACCGATGGGTGAACAGACTGTCATGTACTCGGTGCTGCGCATAGGCACTGGTCGTCTTGGCTGCATCTCGCTTGGCCCCAAATCGGCAATCAAGGCGCTCCTAGTGCCAAAATCCCCCTCTCTCCAGCCTTGTAGCCTCCAATCATTCTCGAAGGAGCCCTCAGCAGGCCCACTCGGCTGTTCCAGAGGAGTCTCTGCAATCGGAATCCGGCTGCCTGAGAGGATGCGTCCAGTGAGCCCATGGGTCTTTAAACCAAGTCGGATTTCCTTCGCACCTCCATCCGCCATTTCCTCCCTGCCATGCCACTGCCAGAGCTGCCCATCTCCGGCCTGCTCGGCCCCGTCGTTGCTCTCAATGCCTGGACAATCGCGGCGGAAGTCTGGATGTATTCGGCGTTGATCCCGGCGATCAACCAGATCGGCACAGTGGACAAACATACGTCCAAGGCCCAATTGGACATGAAACTGCCGGCGACTGTGCGCTGGAAGCGAGACAACTATAACCACCTCCTGGAACAACCGACGCAGTTCTACGCGATCGCTTTGACGTTGGCAGTGGCCCGCGGGGCGTCGGATGAGAAGCTGGATGTGCTTCTTGCGTGGGGGTACGTCGGCGCCCGCATCGCGCACAGTCTGGTGCAAAGCATGCGGAATCATCTCATGGCGCGCTTTGGATTATTTGTGGTCTCGTCGAGCCTTCTGGCCGTCATGATGGGCAGGGCTGCAATGCTTGTCTTTTGAGTTCGAGGGGAGGAGTGGTGTCGATGTTTCTCGGAGAATCTCCGCTCATGTTAGCTGTGTATTGATGTACATTGAATTTGTCTGGAAGATATGCTGTTCATATTTCACATGAAGAAAGCGCTAGGGTTCGTGTCACAGAAATTCGTTCTATAGGACTGCAAGGACAACGTAGCAGAGGCATGTCAATCAACGAAATCGCTGGATCGTCCACGAGTTGGACACACTTTCGTGGTTGCAGGATTTTGGCTTTTTCTATCCCTGTAAAGCTCAGCGAGAGCGAAATGATGTCTTTCTGTTGCAAGGACTTCTGGGCAGTATGCAACAAACCTAAGAAGAACCGGATTAGCTGATCGCCAGGTCGGCTGATATTACTCTACCGAGTCTCTTCATCGGTTTCTTGGGCGGCCTGCTTGCGCTTTGCGGCGTCCCTGCCAGCAAAGCTCGCCAGCATCCCAAGGTCATATACCACTTTCAGACAACCGGCAATGATAAACGAGACGCCAAACATGTTGTTGCGCGCCAAGATACCGGTGAGCAGCGGGCCGAGGCTCTGAGTGGTGGTTTTGACCACGTTGACGGCACCCATAATGGCGGTCCGATTGTCCGATGGCAGGGCTGCGGCTAGAAAGGCTGAACGGGGTGCGACGTCCATGTTCTGGGAGCACGCTCGCAGAGCCAGGAAGGTCAATGCCAATGGCAGACTGGACGGAATCGGAATGAGAGCTAGGCAGAGAGCCGATGGTAGATGAGTAAAGACCATGGTCTACCGAAACGAGTCAGCAGATGACAACACGCGATGCAAAAAACCGGATGAATACCTTGACATTGCCAATGCGCTTGGCAATCGAGGAGGCGATTAGCATGGAGGTCGCCGCAATGCTGCTGGTAATGAAGAAAATGGTACCCAGCTCGCCCTCGGGCAAGTCGAACTTGCGACGGAAGAAATAGGTCATCCAGGAGCTGGAGAAATTAGCCATCGAAGATCATGTCGCCAGAAGACGGGGTTCGACTCACAGCGATGCCAATCCTGATGCGAAAGCATCCAGCCCAAGCAAGATGAACAGACGAAGCACCAGCGCGGTCAGGTCCTTGTCGAGCGAAGACCACAAGGGCTTCTTCTTCGGGACTGTCTCTGTCTCTGTCTCCGATTCCACCGGAGCCGGTTCCGCTAGCAGCGGACGAGTCTCGCCATTCTGCTGCTCTGATGGCTCCTCTACTGGAGTGGCCTCGACTTGACGACTCAGAGTCAGAGTCAATAGCAGCTTGATCACACCCACAGTTGCATAGACAAAGAATATGACGCGGCACGAAGGAATAAATTCCCATCCGTGAAGCGACTGCAACGAGGTGATAATCCAACCGCAGATGAGCTGACCCAGCGCAGTCCCGGCTGTGCCGAGCAGCGAATACCACGCGAAGACGTCTGAGAGCTGCTCATGCGGCGTCAGATGGGCCAAGGTTGACTCCTCGACCGCGCGGAAGGGACCAATCTCATTTCCACTGCAGCGATCAGCATGCACAATCGACACTCCCGCCAAGCATCACCTCGCGAGGCTCATCATGCAAGGGAATGTGAACAGAAACCACATACCTGGGGCTGATGACACCGAAGACCGCGGCAGCAAGCAGAATCCAATAATTCCCAAAGAGGGCGAAAACCACGCCGCTGACGGCCATCAAGGCCGATCCAAGAGACAACACGGCCTTGCGACCAATGGCATCGGCAAAGAGGGTCAGAAAGAAGCTGATCACGATGTCTCCGACCAGCGTCAGCGTCATGAACAGACCGATGCGGTCGTCCGCGATACCAATGGCAGACAGGTAAGAGACCAAGATCAGCGTCGAACCACCATATGCGAACAGTCGCACGAATCGCTGGGCGCAGAGAAACTTGACGTCGCGCGATGACTGCCACATCGTGACGAGGCCGAACTCGTGGAGCGCGTGGGCGATAACGCGTGCGGGGCGCGACCGAGCGGCGTCGGCCATGCTGTTTCTCGCGGTTGGTGGTGGGTGATGGTGATGATGATGATGACGATGAAGAGGGGAGAAAAAACGACCGTGAGAGAAAAAAAGCCGCCGTTACGGCCGAGTCCGAGCGCGGGATTTCCATTGTTGCCTTCGCCCCGTTCTGGCGTTAGTTTGTTCATTCGCTCGCCTTGATACCGCGGTGGAGTTCGGGTTAGATTGTAAGCTGCAGCTGGCTGATTGGACGAGATATCAATGCTAGGGCGATCTACCGACATGACAGCCAAAGAGATCGGGGGAGTGGATAACTGGGATAGCTAAGTTGTTGAGATGGGACATCGTCATCCTTCATCGTGCGTACATCTATATCATAACCACAGGTAGATGGCTACTCTACGCCGTCTCCGTCTTGGGCGGCCATTTCACCCGCTCGGCCTCCAGGACTTGCAGAGTACAAGAACACTTCGGTCGGAACTCAACCAAGTCACAATCGGCCATTCGCCACAGTGCCATGGAGACTCATCAAGGCTCACCAAGGTCCACCACATTGCCCAATCGCAATTGGCTTCGGCTGGTTGCTTCTCACCGTGAAGGCGTCCAAGGCGTCCCGGCACTCGAACAGACTGAATGCGACTGTCTGCGATATTGATCGGGTTCGGATATCTGAGCCATCCAGGCAAATAGGTATGAGATAGAGACGGATTGACTGATGTATAGGCACCGAGGGGTTTCCTTCCACATCCTCGTTGGCCGGTCCTTCGAATCCAGACTTCATTGACTTCATTTTATCAGCTCGATCTTGCTAAACACTCAAAAACTTTCTACTCACCATTCGCACCCAGATGGCTCTTTCCGATACTGAAAAGCTCAAGGCGCAATGTATAGCGGACGCCGAGCTACCTGAGTACTCGATGAAAGATATTGCCGCGCACAACATCAAAGGTGACACATGGATTGTCATTCACGGACAAGGTATATGGAGTTCGGAGCAAAACGAGCCAGTCAAACTTACTGACAACGTTTCAGTCTTTGACATCGCAGAATATCTGCCAGAACATCCACGGGTCCGAACCCCAACGGAAACCCGAGGCTGTCCAGTCTTGACCGGGCCGAAGTTAGCTAAGGTTGCTTTGGTTAGCCTTGAGTTGGCTGAGATGGTCCACTTAGTGTCGGCGCTGTTAGCATCGAATCTGTGGAGAATAGGATCGCGGCTCGTTGCAAACAGTGCAGATCGAGTCGAAGCGTGGCATCAAATGCGCTGAGCTGCGACTTGAGCATACAGAGTTATACAGGGTAAACGAAAGAAAAAGACTATTGGCAGAAGAGGGAAATTAACATGGCTCTTTTATCTCTTTTGTGGGCAGTCACTATTTATTGGGAACAACTCGATACTCATGCAGAATATGATACAGTAGCTGGTGAAACTAGATATTCAAGCATCTACTGGAAGTAGGCAACTTGCGCCTTTCCCTTTCTCTCCTTCTGTCTCCCTTCTGATGGGCTACCGCGCACATTTCCATCAACATCTTTTACCCCAGATCTTCTATGTCCCACGTCTGGTCTGACGGCACAGCCGAGAATTGATCACTTTCACAGATAATCTCCGCATCTCTGATCTCTGGCGGGAGCAAAAACCCGCCCTTGATGCTGGACCACGCAAGATCGCCGTGCGTCGACGGATCCGATATGTCGAAATGCTGCGCGCAGATGGGTGTTTCAAAGTGTTTGAAGAGAACAGCACGGCAATGAGGATCTGTTGGTTGTCCGAGACAAAGCACCGAGCCCGACAAGCCCTCCATCTCCGTGCCGTCGTGCATTGCGCGCCAGAGAAGGGCAACGGATTGGGTGTGAAATTTCCGGTCCCATAGGTACTCCGAGCCCTCGACAATCGCTTTCTGCATCGTGCCAAACAGGTCCCGCCGGTTCTCTCCCGGAGACGTCTGGCTCAGTGCGCTGAGTGACATGGTGAATGCGAGATGCCCGTCGAGTGCCTCGCGGTAGTCGCCCCAACCGATGATCAGGGGCGCGCGTGGTGGATTTAACATCTTGGGCAGGTGGTCGCCCGTGACAACCGAGGTATTATGGTCGATAGTCTGGGGGAACGTTGACGACCGCACGACGTTATGATCGTACGTTGCCGTGACATGTCCGATTTTCTGTGAGTGTCAGTGGTAAATCCTCCCCCGGCTGTCTCCGTCGATGTATACCTCCTTCGGCTCTTGAACAAACCACACGCTCTTCCCAAGAGGTGACTCTACTGCAGATCCCCTCCTGATCCGCTCTTTGATCTTGATGGCGGTTGCCTTGGAGAAGGTCGACTTGGTCTTGGCCAACCAACTTGCATGCTTGTGCGCCATGTTCTCCTGCGGCGTTTTCAGATCCACAAAGGCGTGGGTTGGGACAACGATGCCCCGTGAACCGTCGGGGAACTTCAACTTCAGACCCAAGGGCGTGGCATTCTCGTCTTGGTCTGGCGAGTCAGCAACCGCGTTCCCACTGTCTGCTACAGCCTCGGTCGGATAATGGACCGCGATGTCGTATCCCAGCCGCAACAGGCCGAACGTTGGCACACAACCCTCCAGCCAGGAGGCCTCGATGTCTTTGCGATTGCGGAAGAGCACAACGATAAACCCGGAAATGAGCACGCGCGCCCCAATCGCCGAGGGGAAGAACCGGTGCAACAGCTCCAAATCTGACGCCACCAGAAACCGCCGGGGGTTGATTCGGTGGCGGAGAGGGTCCTGGCGACTGCCACTGTACGCCTGGGATAGCTGAGGCAGCAGATATTCAGGGTACAGATGAATCTCCCGGCCGCCTGCATGGGTGTCATACAGAGGCACGTTAGGTCCAATGCTTACCACCCAGATCATCTTGCCATCGGTTTCGGTTGTCTCGTATACGAAGGGACAGGGCGCCAAGGAGCGGTGGTGTGTGCGGAAAAGGCGTTCATTGCCATCTACGACCTCTTCGCGCAGCGCCCGGAGGGCGGCGACGTCCTTGGGGCCCCATCTAGTCGAGTTTGTTTCTGGAATGCTGAGCTGTCAGTAAAATGACACAATGATATGAGCCAACACGAAGGCAAAGGGACAGGCTGACTGGTAACCAGGTTGATTTCTCTGGGCAAAGGGACAGATCTCCGTGATGGTGGCTCCGGACTGTCCACGCAGTTGATGGGGATTGGCGGATATGGATATAGACTGGCCATGATTGTGATGCCTGCAGGATTGCGATCGCAATGCATAGACCTTCTTTTTGAGATCTCGGTGCATCATCAACATGATGTCAACCCTCCCCAGCAACCGCGGATCTACGTACCGGGACCCATCTACTTGGACAATCAGTAATAGTGTGGTGTTTTCTCAGCAGGACTGCCAACCCGAGGTGTGTGGAGGCATGTATAGAGGCAGTCAGATAATTACGAGAACTTCACCGTTTGTGCATAAACATGCACCTGCAAGTCACAGGCCCAATGACGATCGCTGAGATATCATGTAGAACTCGCTCCAGACCAATGTAATCACAGTCCATTGGTCGACTATGGCACACTCCGTGTCACTGAAGAAAATTAGAAGTGCCTTTTGAAGGTGCGACTCCCTCATTGCTCACTTTCAACTCTCCCTTATCCTTCTTTCTGATCGGTCGTTGTATCTTAAGTCCTGCGAAGGCTAGCTGTCAGTATTCAGCCATTAAGATTATGCCTAGCGAGATTCCTCCACCGGGAATCCCTTTAATGGGCAACATATTTGATGTGAGCCCTAACAATACCTGGGGTTCGCTGGACAACCTGGCGAAGAAGTATGGTGAGTACTAATGTTTCAAAAGCGAACTCCTAGCGAGTTTCAGCCAATTGATTAACAAGACAGGTCCCATATTCAAGATCAATGTGCTGGGGGGGCCACCAAATCGTGTTCATTGGCAGTGTTGCCCTTCTTGAAGAGCTTTGTGACCAGACACGATTTCGGAAATGCGTGATGGGCCCCGTTGTCGCTGCGGTGCATGACAGCCTATTCACGGCATACGACCATGAGAAGAGCTGGGGCATCGCGCACCGAATCATCATGCCGCCCTTGACCCAGGAGGCGACTGACTCACCTACTATCTTCAACGATATGGTGGAAGTCGTTGGCGATTTGACCAAGAAGTGGAGCTTCGCTCCGAAGCAATGCATCAAGGCGACCGAAGATTTAGGTCTATTGCTCCTCGCACCCGTCGCAAAATTCCTTCTTCAATGAGCGCGTCCACGCATTTGACTTGGAAGGCGACGCCCAGAAAGCGGTTCTCGGACGAAGGCCTGGAAATTGGTGGAAGCCTTCGAAGGGGCGACGATGGAGGCGATGAAGCGAATGCCCGGCTATTGTCAATTGGCTTTATCAGTACAGATTTTCCGGGCAAACGAGCACCATGCGTGCGTATGCCATCGAGATCGTGAAGTATTGGAAGGAGGGAGCTGCTCGCAGGGACATGCTTGGCTCCTTATTGAACAGCTCCGATCCCGAGACGGGAGAAGCTCGAGGACTCGCAAATCATCGACGAGGTGGTGACTATTTTCATCGGCGCTGCCACGGCCGCTAACCCTGTTTCCTATGCGTTGTACTATCTCGAGTTGGATGGTAAAGACTACCAGCTTCACTCAAATGGTGCTTTCAGCATCAAGCCACAGGGCGTTCATGTCTTGTGAGCCCTCGGCAGAGGTAGTTCTGTCATTGCTGGAAATGCCTGGATTCAGCACACAGACATAACGCGTCATTAAATAGCGGATTCGAAATAATGCAATCTGTCAAGTGATATCGACCAGGGGATGGAACAACTGAGCTTAAATCCATGGATATTTCGGGAGAACTTGTCGGAACAGAGTACAGATTTCATCAGAGATACAGAAGCGGTTCGGGAGAGATCTACTTCACGGAGTGTATCCGACAACTCCCACATGTCCATAGCGTGATGCAGACACAACTGTCGGAAGTCCCTGCGTACTCTACCGCACTCGAGGCGAGATTAACCATAATCCAGTACAGGTCGCAGTAGCATTGGCGCCAGAGAGTATGGAGTCAACGTAGTCTGCCAAGTTGGGCAGTATATGCACGGCAAAGCAAATTGAGAGGCTAGACTCGCAGGTGGCTCGGCATATCATTTGGATTCTGAACACTTCCGAGTAGGTCTTAATTTCGGAGGATACTGTTTGCCAGTTTGCATGGAAGTCGGCACAGGTGTCTCCGGATGTTCACAGTACATAACCTGGTCATCGGAATGTATGCATCCATTACTAGATAGGGTAATGTTTGCGGCAAGGAGTTGGGGCCAGTCATCCTGGAGAGTGACGGGCGCGATGGGATCGCGCTATGGAAAAGGGGCTATAGGAGACCCCGGGCGATGAAGACAACAGCAGCTTCGAAAAGGAGGGGGGCACGATCTTGATCATTTAGAGGGCCGATCAATGTAAAGAATCCGTCGAGGCACTGTCTGCACGATCTCAGATCCGATATGAGCTGCATGTCGCACTGTTCAAAACCCATGGATGATTGTTATTCAACAAAATCCGTCAGCGGAAGCTGCGTGGTGGAGTTGCACAATGTCGATCTTGCTGATGCTCCATGGGGGCCATCTGGTGGCCCCTATTGACAAGGATAGTAAGCTGGGTGAGATGGACCGGTCGCAGAAGTTTCAGCTGTCGCACGGAGAATCCAGAGCGGAGGTAACATTGGAGAGACTTCCGTGCAGGATATGTGTCATGTTGAGAGGTGAGAACGCGCTCTGTCGGCGCATACCTTGAGACGATCGACATGACTCGATCGATGTGCCAGATAGGCTCGTCTGCGATCACCAGCGACGTGGGGCGACGACGACACAGCGATTGACCAAAGCCGGCGCCGTCGTTTCAAGAACTGCGCGTGGCTGCAAGGGCGCGTACGACAGGATGGGGCGTGTGAAGCGATACGCGGAAGTGTGGAAGTGTGGAAGATGCATCGCCGTGTGGATGCTGATTGGCGAGAGCCGGGGACGAGTCAGCGCTAGCGCTGACTACGAATTGCGGTGGAAACGCTTTTGTTCAAACTAGTTAGTCCCGTATGTAATGATGCGCCACATAACTAGCATGGGGCGATATCGCCTATGCCTAGAACTAGGAATGCGGAATGCGCAAAAGGGAGCATTTCGATGAGGAAGAGTCGAAACTTTTATTCATGGTGTATTGTATTGGATATCGTGGGATATCGTAAGGTTGCAAAAGGACCAGCCCAAGTCTACATAGACAGAGAAGGATAGGATAAGAAAACAAGACCATGATCATGACCATGCCATCTGGGTATACATCGCACCATAAAAAAAAGAGTAAAATCTGACCTCATGCGCACCAAGCTGAAACACAAGTCGTGACGGACGGAGAAGCGGAAAACTCGTGACGTCGATAGATTTGCAATGTCCCCATCAGACAGTGCTTAGCCACTGTAGTCCAGGGTCACCGCCAGGCGAACGGGGCCGGGATTGAGGTTGCCACCAATGCCACCAACGTACTGCGTGGCTTCGGTGTAGGCATTGTCCACAGAGGCCATGTTGGAGGTGATACTCGAGCATGTGTTGTCGTTGTACTTGCTGCAGATTTGCATACCCTGCACGGTGAGCTTGCCGACCTGGGCCTGGATGCAGGAAACGTCGAAACCAGAGTGCTTGTCGTTGGCAGACGAGCCGAAGTCGAACTCACCCCAGGTCGCGGAGTAAGCACCATCGACATTGTTGGTAGGGACGCTGGAGCCAGCGGCGGCAGCCCAGCCACCCTGGGAGTCCTCGTCGAAAGCATAGTACTTGGTGGCACCCGGGGAGAGAGTGAAGGTCTTGGTCGCTTTGCCGGCCCAGCCGTTGTCCTCGTTGGAGGAGCTGTACTTATTCCAGATGACCACGGTCCAGTCTTCGGTGTTGGAGCCCTGGAACTGGACGACGTACTTGTACGAGCTAGCGGCGGAGGCCTCCACCTCGGCGATGTTGCTGCCGTAGGGGTTGCCGACGTTGCCCTTGTAGGTGTCGCCGGAACCGGTGGCATTGGTGACTTGGCCGAACTTCGCGGTCGATTCGGCACCGGTGGCAGGCACGGAAGTCCAGTCGGATCCCTGGCGACGGGCATGGCCCTGGACCCGGGCCAGAGCACCGGTGGTGAGAGCTGCCAGCAGCAGAAGAGACTTGGTGAATTGCATTGTTGCTGATTCTTTTTTCTTTCCCAAGGCTTGACTGGATGTGGAAAGTCCGGTGACTGAGAAGTCCAGATATCAAAAGAGTCTCAAGAAGGCTGCACAGACAACTGAAGAAAGGAATGGGAGAAGTGTCAAACTTCCGCTATATAAAGGAGTGTAGTTCTTCGAAGAGAATGAGGTGGGACCCAAGAAGGATTCAAAGGGGCCAAAACTAGGGTATATATACCTTTTGGTTTCGAAACTCGAAACTCGTGTCTTTGTGGCCCCCGTGCCACGTTTGCCGCTGCGACGAAGGGCTAGACCGATCAGCCAGTCGTAATGCGCGGTGCCTGGTACCTGAAGGTCTCCGTCCATGGCATCATGCGCCGTGGGATGCAGGTACAGACGCTGAAACTGGGTCTTCGCCATTGGGCCATTGGGCCTATTGGGGGAAGGCAAAGGCTCGGAGTCGCAGGCGCTGGGGGTTCCAGAAGGGCCGACGCCATGGATGGACGTGTGGCCAGTGGGAACCAGTAGGAGAGCAACTGGGAGAAGGAGGGAGTGGATGCAAAGGGAGGACCGACTCAGTGGCGCGAGTCGAACGGTGAGGCGGCGAATGATTGGCCTGACACGGGATTCGTCATTCGCAGAGCCCACGCGGCTTTTCGAATTTGGTCGATTTGTCCAGTCTTCTCTCCTTTGTCCTCCGCAGTGGATCTCCGGTTTCAACCTTTTCACCCATTTCCATCCGCCGAATGGTTTCGGCTCACCTTGTGGATGCAAACGGGGCCGACCGACTGCACCGTGTGGTTACATCCATTATTGTTCATTGTTTTCCAAGAGCTGTCGCTCCTCTCATCAGCAATCTTGACTTAGATCTATTTAGGGGGGGGCCCTCGATGCAGGATTTGTCCCGAGCCAGATCGGCTTTTGGAACGACAGGCAGGATTCAGGATGCACCAGTCGAAGATGGGATTCCCAAAACCAGGATGACGCCGAAGGTGGAATCCATCATGGGCCATGGACTTTTGGCCGACTGGAGCAATGGCCACGACAAGTCCATCTCGAGTGGACCTGGCTTGGGCCACCAAACGTGGTGGGCGACTTCGCGTTCTCTCCCAGCACGAACGGGCCCGAACTCTTCGCCCCAATCCGGATTGGGCTCTGCTTACGAGGTCGACGAGGATCTCTGGCCCCCAGAATCCCCAGAGCCCATGCGTGTTCACCATCCCAGTGTGTCTACCACTTGACTCAACCGCAGACAGGCCCTGCCGGTCGGGCATCCAGGCACTCTTGGCGCCTTGCGCGGTTTACACGGAATTTTTGGCGCAGCCTCGAGAACGCGCCGTGGATGTGTGTGTGGTGGCTCCAGAGCCGGAGACTGAAAGCAGCGTGATTGGTGGGAGGTGTTATCTCCAGTGGAGGAAGTTGCATAGCTTCACACCAATCAGTGTTGTGCGTTGCGGGCTTGGCAGGGCCGACTGCATTCTGCGCCAATCACCCTTTGCCCCTCTGAGACCCGATTTCTCGCACAGATGCATTGTTCCATGGACTTGCCAGATGGTGCCTGAATTCTGTGCGTTCCCCTGGCTTCCATTTGACATTATGACGATGAGGGCTGATTATACGGTTTACAGTGGCGTACAGTGGCGGCGGGGAGAAAGTTCGAGGAAGGCATCAGAATCATGTCGGTGAAAACCACCACCACCACAGTGGATTATGGTTGATTTGCCATTTATGGCAAAATGACTGATGCTATCGCCAAGTGGTGAAAGTATGAACAATGGTTCTGTCGACGGCCAAGCGCCATCGGCACTGCAACAGATATAAGCGATGTTTGGTACAACGATATCCGCCACAGCTTGGTCTGGACAACTCGTGGTGGACACCCGACGAGGCTGGCGGGCCTAGCCACTGTAGAATTTTATGCATATCAGCCCCGGTCTTTCGTTCGAGATCAGTCGCTCCCCCTTCCCCATTGAGTGGCCTTCAAACGGTGTGGATCGTGTATCGTGAGTTTCCCCCGGCGGGGCTTTTTTCGTCGTAAGTGCGTCTTTTTTTGTGACTCGGCACTGTTCCATCGAGGAGAGCGTGGAACAGTCTGGGCGTGAAAAGACAGCCGAGTCGGTGAGAGGCCTAGACTTGCTATTCTCTCCTTCAGAATTTGCAGGTGGACACCGATCTCATGCTTTGTTGGATCTGGATGCGACGCCGGTGAGCCCTTGTTCGCATGCGACGGATGCTGTCGGCAGGTAGTCGGAACCGATCCGACAGAGTAGATGCCGTGAGTAGACAGTGTCATTCATTCGATTGCTGAAGTCTTTTTGTCTATACATAGTGTCCAATGTGTTCCGGCAAGCCTCGTTTCATGCCGATTCTTTGTACTCATGCAGGACCCCGACGGCTGAATATCCGGCTCACTGTGTAGAAATAACCCATGCATAATCTTCGTACTCAAATATTTTGGCCATGCTGGCTGTCGCAACTTGCTCATTTCCATTGAGATCTCTGATCAAGTGGCGGTTCATCCCCGAGTGTGGCCGGGTGCGCTCATACCCACGTCATTGGCCGATATTAACCACGCGGCCATCTATGGATTGAAAACGCCGACAATGATCATGAGCCCCTGCTCAGGCCAGTATAGTAGAAGGGTAATTTAACTGGAGAACTTTCAAGGAACTATCCAACTCCTTGAGGGGGTAGTCGTCGTGGTTGACGAAAGGTGTTGCATTCGAATTTCATCAGTTTCGAATCTAGGGCTCATAACGTTCGCCAGAATCTTGACTCTGTTGCGCATCCTCATCATCATCCGGTGCATCTTCAACTGACGCTTTCTTATAATTGGATAACTCCTTAGAAGTGTACCGCCTAGGTCCTCCACATCCACAGTCTTCCACTTCGTTCCTCGTAATCGACGTAGGCTGTGTAGTCTGCGACGAGACTGGGCTCACGGTGTCGAAATATACTTCATCCTAAGTAATCGGAGAATTCCAATCAGCAATCCTTTTCCAAGCTGACCATTGTGCAAATATATGATCTAGCTTACCTCCATGTCTGACGAGTTCGATTCCTCTGATTCTTCCGGTATCGCGACATGAATATCCTGGCCAACATTCCGAACGCCACGGGCAGCCGGGCGCTTGTTCACCTCAGAGATGATACTATCCGCATGAGAGCTCCACACCGACAGTTTCAAATGTCGCTCTTTCACACTGGGGTTCCCCCACCACAGATCACCTCGTTTCCAGGCCGCTTCGTCGGATATTCCTGATTCCCAGACGCGAGTTTCAATCTGGCACGCCACATCCGAATCATCGAGCTTGAACCATTTCAGGTCCACCTGGGACCAGTGCTCGAATTTTCGGGAGAGGGGATCCACGAGTAGGAAGAGCTCTCCGGTCAAAGTGTGTGCAATCTGGTGACAGTGACCTGGGTACTTATACGAGACGATCCCGGACCGACAATGTACCCAGAAGATGCGACCATAGAGCGTATACGTTTTCTCCCAGCCCGGCATGTCCTTGACCTGTTCTTCATTTCTCGGCGGGAGCCAGAAGCAGCGTTTTTCATCTCCTCGTGCGTACGTGTCGACATAGAACAGTCGATTCTTATCATCGAGTCGCCAGTCCCAGCCCTCTGGAAGACTGGGCACGTCCCTCAGCGGGTGCAATGATGACTCTGGGGTTTCTTCCCACTTGAGCATCAAGTGTAGGGGACGTGATGGGACGGGTGGACTGGGGTTTCTTCGAGGAGCCCTTCCTCGAGGCGGAGTATCGGTCTTCTCCGGATCAGGCTGGCGAGGCGGCTGCTGGGGGTTACCTGTTGGGGAGAATGGCCTGGAGCTGTCCGCATAGGGAGCAGTGCTGGGTGGACACTGCGGATAAGTTGGATAGCCAGTGGAGAATGCAGTGCCGTACATGTATTCCTGGTGTTGGGGGCCTGGATGGAAGTATGGCGCCGAGGTATCTTGGTAGTACGCGCTTGCATAAAAGTCGGGCGGTGGCGGATAATGGTACTGGGGAGCCGAATACGGATTCTGGGGTTGAGGCTGAGGTGGAGGTGGATGAAAGCCGGGAGATGGAGCGTGAGCAAATCCAGGAAAAGGCTCCCAATTGGCAGCACCACTCTGCGCGTTCGGATACTGGGCTGTATGTTCATGCTCGTAGCCAAAGGGTTGTTCTGGCCTCTGCTGTGCTGGCTGTGGTCTCTTTGAAAAGAGAGAAGGACCTGTGCTTGTGAAGAAGGCTGGCCGCTCGCCTACCGTTGCAGCTGAACTCCATGCTAAACCTGCCGCCCTCGGAGGCTGCGGATAGGGTCGTCGACGTGCATGCCTCCGTCCTCGCGGTGGCTCTGGTCCTTGCTTAGACTCTGGAGGCCGAACGTGTGGCTCAGATATGGTATTGGCGAGATCCTCGAGACTTCCACATCGTGGGAGCTGGGGGGATCCCGACTCGGGAGTTGTGAAGCGTCGAGGGGGCTCAACTTTGACGCTCGAAGTGTCGTCGTCAATCGCCACTCGAACCTGAGGTTTGGGCTGCCTTGGAGGCTCCTCCACTTTTGCTGGCTCGGTGCTGGATCCGTGTTAGTCCCTGTTGAGCATCGAGTATCATGGCTCGAGATTGGAGAATCCGTACCTCACTTGCGAGATCGCAATATTAATATTCTCGCCGGCCTCTCCTAGCCTGAGGTCATACAGATGAGCCTTCAAGTCTTCGGAGTATCTGGCGATATGCTCCCCCCGAAAGCCACATTTGATCAGATCGCGGCGAAAGCTGCGCCAGGCATCCTTGTCGTCATCATCGTACGTGGTGAGACGGGAGGTCTCCGATCTACTGGATTGATGTTTCGCGTCTCTGGTAGTGAGGACATTCCGCAGCTCTGCTAGCAGCTTAGGAATCGCATCGTCGTGGTGAGGGCTCGTATGGACATAAACTGCGCCATCTGTTAGATTGAGTCCGTGACGGAGAAAAGAATGCAAGGTCAACTTGCTCTTCGTCCCTAAGATGGAATGTTAGCCTCCGGTCCGCACCGTGATGCCTGGGCGAATCCATACCAATGATCTCATGTCTCTCGCCTGCGATATTGCCCAGCGTCACTCCATAGTTGGAGGTAGTCCCATTTCTGGTCGGGCCTTGCGCCCCCGGGGGATTCATCTGAAGCAGTGCACCGATCTCCGAGGATACCGATCCCCCAAGTGTTGGCGACGCCGTACAAATACGAGATGAGATTGGGGCTCAACGGAGGGCGGGAGTCGACCTCCCCGCACGGTTTCGCCCGGCGAACGCGATGCACTCCAGGCAACCCGGTCAAGCGTCAAGCCGTGCAGCTCCCAGAGTCCATCGGATTCCATGGTATCCCGGTCCTCAATCACCTCGAGCTCCTCCAAACCCTCGTTGTCTGGTCCCTGTCGACTGGCCAGAGGAGTCATTCACGTTCGATCTCCCCAGAATCTCCCCCGACAATGCGATTCAAAGCGCCGAGTGATGAAGGATGGGATTATTGTATCCTATCACATCTGGCGATTGCCCGTCTTGCTTGCATGCCCTACTGCGCAGTCACTGCATGTTAACCCGGGTGCAGACCAATACGTGGACCAACCAGTGCAGCCCTCGGTCTCCAGTTCTCCCTTCTGGCTCTGTAAAGGCTCCGCGGCTCAATGATTCGCCATCTGCACGATGAATGATGATGAGGTGGCGGCTGACGGATTGTCAACCACGTAGTCCCAGTGAAGAATCCCAGAGTTGAAGAGACGAAACGAGCAACACACACTTCAAATTCGCTGGGACGTTTTACTTCCCCGT
Organism: Penicillium hispanicum; assembly: GCF_028827665.1. NCBI lineage: Eukaryota > Fungi > Ascomycota > Eurotiomycetes > Eurotiales > Aspergillaceae > Penicillium > Penicillium hispanicum. The sequence continues at coordinate 2,097,160 of NW_026623193.1, forward strand.
CACAACGAGCACTCGGCCTACCTGGCGTTCAGAACTGAAAATGGGCGACTCGTCGGCGCAGAGAACCTACCGCAGCTACACGATCGGGTGGATTTGCGCGCTCTCGGTGGAGATGGCGGTTGCAAAAGGCATGCTGGATGAGATCCACCAGAGACTTCCCCCAGTTCGAGGCGATAGCAATGTCTACACTCTGGGGTCGATCTGCGGGCACAACGTCGTTCTCGCCTGTCTCCCAGCAGGCGTATATGGCACCTCCTCTGCGTCTAATGTCGCAACCCAAATGCTGAGCACATTCCCTTCCATTCGATTCAGTCTCCTGGTTGGTATTGGTGGAGGCGTCCCCGGTGGAACTGCTGATGTTCGGCTGGGCGACATTGTGGTGAGCAAACCGACCGGTATATTCGGGGGAGTCATCCAATATGACTACGGCAAGACGGTGGAGAGTGGGCGCTTCCAACGCACGGGGGCTTTGAACAAGCCCCCTTCAATCCTGCTCACGGCGCTTGCCAGTCTTGAAGCTGACCAGCTAGCTGGCTTCACGCGGATCCCGTTCTATCTTTCCCAGATGCACCAGCGGTATCCCAGTATGGCCAAGTTCACCCATCCTGGCCCAGAGACCGATATTCTCTTCAAGGCGAGATATTATCATGCAGACGCGACTGATGGGAACTGCTCCCAGTGTTCTCCTGGCTATTTGATATATCGCAAACCTCGGCTTTCAACGGATCCATCCCTTCACTGTGGGTTGATAGCATCCGGAAACCAGGTCATGAGAGATGGCTTGACCTGAGACCGAATGGCACACAGTCTGCGAGAGGAGATCCTCTGCTTTGAGATGGAAGCAGCAGGAATTATGGATCATATGCCCTCTCTGGTCATTCGGGGAATCTGTGACTATGCCGACTCGCATAAGAATAAACAATGGCAACCATATGCTGCGGCCACCGCTGCCGCGTTTGCGAAAGAGCTATTGTCCGTCATTCCGGCCAGAAAATCCCGGGGAAACACCGATATCAAGTGATCGCTCAGCTAGCATGCAAGACTGGGATCGGTCTGATCATGCCTTTAAGGCAAATAGAAAGAACAAGAAACATGCACATTCATATGAACCCGTGAGTTCATCTGGAGGGCTAATATAAGATTCTATATCAGGGATGGAGGGATATGAAGCTAATTGCGGTATAACAGGTACCAATATGCCAGGGGGATACTCTCTACCAAGGGTCTGTTTCCAACTATGGAGGTGTCATTATGGGGAACGTCAATTCGTCGGGCAAAGAAGGCATTCGGATTGTGGGTTCAGCAACAATCAGGGGTAAGAGTCAAGGTGGAAGTCGATGCCCAGGTAACCAGATGGAGAGCTGAGTTAAGAATCATTCACCTCCAGGGCTCCGACTGTGCCTGAACCGTTGAACCGTTGAACCGTAGGAGCAGCCTTTCATCCAGCCTGTTCGGCAAAGATCGCATCGTATGCGCGTTCGTTACTGGGTATTTAGCACAATAAAGATTTTTTTATCTCCGATTGGACTATACATACTGGTCCAACATGGACGCGACATGGGCAGTGGGACAACCGTAGGGCTCCATGACTACTCGGCTAGTTGTTTTGCATCTATTTCCCTACATATACCGTTGGAATATTAATTCCAGTACATACGACCACAGGGTGTGGAGAACAGGGCTTCCCGTCCGCTCAGCCGTACTTAAGCCACACGCCGGCGAGTTAGTAGTATGGTGGGTGACCACATGCGAATCCTCGCTGTTGTATGTTTTGTTTTTGTTTTTTGTCCATTGATTAATTAGCCTGCCTAGCTTGCTCCACTGACGATCTATTCTCGTATTTGTGTTGTCTCAGCATTTTCCTTGCACAAATCCAGATACATTGTGACAATCTACTGTAGTTATCGATAAGACGAGCTAGAGCAAATGGTAACCGTCGAACAGTTCCTTTTATATAATCTGGACCAATGGCTATCGCAAGTGGCACGTACCATGGTGGTCTTCGTGTCAAAGGCTGGAAGATTAATTTACAATTCATGTTTCCTTTGTGCGCTTTCTATCCTTTCTCGATATCGTTCTATCAAAATCAGCGCTGTTCGTATAGAATTCAAAGGGGGTCCCTACTTGCTGCCACCCATCTCATTCCAAGATGACTTAGTAGAGATTTCATCGGTTGGATGGAGGGTCCTGGATCAACTCCCTTGGAAATCCGGGCATCGCTGAGACACAACATGGCAGCCTTGAAGAAGCAATGGGGCAGAAAAACCGATAACGTCGTCATGTCAAGTAGGCTCGACATTTCTCCTCCGTGTCCAATCTCGTGAGCGAAAGATCGAAGAATATTTAGCGACGTGTGGATACAGCAATGGTTATCCGATATATTCATGTGGGATCCGACCTCATTTCTAGCATGGCATTAATAGCATTGGAACGAGTCAATTATCCATGGACTTGATCTGGCAGGCTGGGTATTGTCACCTTCTCGATATTGCTAGTGCGCTATTCGATAAAGGCGGCCCTCGTTCCTCCATTTGGAAAGTAGTCAAAAACGAGGTCAACAATTTGAGAATCTCGACTCCCTCGATGCCATCCATGCGATCGTGTGATGGAGTGTCATGTACGTGAGTCAGTACCCGGTTCAGAAGCTGGGACGCGCGAACTAGTTCTGCGAAGACATTCGGATCCACATTCGTCAAGTCTTTGGGCTTCTGATTCCAGTGTTAGATTCAACTTCCGATTGGTTTACATCAAGTTCTATGTAGTAATCAGTCGATCATTGCGCCGGGTCTTACCACGAAGCGTCGTCCTCGATAATTACTGGACGGTTGGCCACTTTCTAACGAGACATAACTACCACAAGAGCCTGTTTGAGCACCATGTCCTCTATAGTTAATTTTGATGTTGCCTTCTCACCCGTTTCTCGATTGGGGCCTTGCATTTGGGTTTTTCTTAAACCTGACAGGAGGAGATACACCCCTTTATGACGGTGGAGACCGCCCCTTCAGTACCACCACCTTGTCTACAATCGGCCAGACTGTGGTGAAGGTCCTGCGCCATTTGAACGAGACCAAAAATCGATCGGTTTTTGTCCAAGATCTCGTCACGACGCAGAACGAGATTTTGGCCATCGCGCAAAGGATCAGACCGGATCGAATCTGGACCCCGAAAAATGTGAGCACGGCCGAAATGGAGAATTTGGCACAGAGGAAGTATTCCAGTGGAGCTATTGATCTTGCAGCCTCTGTCGGGTTCTTTTGTCGGTCTGTTTTTGCAGAGGGATATGGAGGAGAATTTCAGCGCGTTGACAACGAGCTCCTTGACATACCGCAGAAGACGCAGGCGGATCTCGAGGCATTGATCAAAAGCGTTCTTTCCAACGACAACTAGCTCAACGGACTCATGCCATGGCTTGAAAAACCTCTTCAACATGACGGTAACTCGCGGGTCCCGTATATATTGGGGCCGTTGGAAACGATGCTCCAGGAGATAAAAAAGCGAAAGAAAAATAGAAGCCGAGAAGCATCGTACTTAGACTGTATCAACATTCAGTCCAGGACTATAACACTTTTATAAGGAAGAAGTACATCTGAAACACATCATCGAGCAAGACGAGGTTTAGCGATGGATATCTGGTCGTATTTGATTAAGATTTCAGGTCTGAGGACTGAGGTATGATACTTCTGATCTTCGGAGCCAAAATGTCCTCGGGCTCGGCTAAGGTCAAGTAACAAGCGAGATACGACGACAAAAGGCCATTCATTTTTTTCCCTGGAAGAACAGGGAACAAAAACATACAACAGCGAGGATTCGCATGTGGTCACCCACCATACTACTAACTCGCCGGCGTGTGGCTTAAGTACGGCTGAGCGGACGGGAAGCCCTGTTCTCCACACCCTGTGGTCGTATGTACTGGAAGGCACACCGAAGGGGTATTTGAGACTCCAATTGATGACGGTGGAGCAGGTGCGGTTTAGCCTTCTTTATGCCTCCTCGACATTGCAGGCTTATCTCCCGCCCTGCTTTTCCTGAACCAGCGATCAAACCAGGGTATCAAGCACTTCTGCTTGATTTACGAAAATTCCTTGGGACCCCGGTACGTGCCTGTGCTCGCGGTGACTTTATAATGTGGCCAGCGTATCATCCGACGGGCCCCCGATGGTGGGAGCTTCGCAACCCGCGAGACCGCGACGAACCCCTTTCAGGCTAGCCTATTGATGAACAATTCCAATTGATGCCTCTGATACAGTTAAATCAAGACTGAAGAGGGGCTCGCCAAGAACGCAGTGGGCAATCCATGCAGATGCCATTCGGCCCGTGGTGACCCCCAGGATAAATATCTGCTATGAAGCAGATGGCAGGGCAAAGTCCCTATCAAAGATGCAAGATAAGGCATGTGCTGCAAGATGTGCAGGGTCAAGGGATATCGGCACCCTGCAGTGTCGAACCCACCGAGCGGTTGTGATAGACAGTGATAATAGGGCAGGGAATCTACCCCGCGACTGCGACTGGCCATTCAGATGAGTGCATCTCACTAGTTCAACCTTGGGCCCTGGAAGAGTTACTATTCTGCTGTAACCTCGGAATGCATGAGGACTTGGCGCCAGTTCTCAACCTGAATAGTATGGTCCAGCACTCCCAGCATGAGAATATATAAACCTGCAGCTCCTGCTCAGCGAAGACAATTTACTACTTTGCTACCAGCTGTTTCCGACGACGTTGGAAATATCTACCCATTACACTTCATCTCTTGCTGCTCCTACCCCCTCCTACGACTGTGAAAATGAGGTCCCGGTTTCCAATTGCTCTGGTGGTTTTCGGAGCGTCCAGAGGGGTGGATGCCTGGGGCGCACTAGGCCATGCGACAGTTGCGTACATTGCTCAGCATTACGTCTCTTCTAGTACAGCATCATGGTAAGCGGTTGTCCCTATGGACACCAATCTCGGAAGGTGTTATCTTTCTCTGGTGCTAATGGATATCAGGGCACAAGGCATTCTGGGCGACACCTCCGATTCCTACCTTGCTAACATTGCCTCTTGGGCCGATCATTATCGTCTCACCACAGCCGGGAAATGGTCAGCGCCATTGCACTTCATCGATGCGGAGGATAACCCCCCATCCAGTTGCAACGTAGACTACGAGCGCGATTGTGGCAGCTCGGGCTGCTCAGTGTCGGCCATCGCCAACTACACCCAGCGCGTGGGCGACGGGCGCCTGAGTGCCGCCAATGTCGAAGAAGCCTTGAAATTCATCGTGCACTTCGTGGGAGATATCACGCAACCGCTCCACGACGAAGCCTACGAGGTGGGCGGAAACGATATCAAAGTCACCTTTGATGGCTACAGCGACAACCTCCATGCGGACTGGGACACCTACATGCCCGAGAAACTAGTTGGCGGCAGCGATCTGTCGGACGCGCAGTCGTGGGCAAACACCCTGATCGACGAGATCACATCCGGCAGCTTCAAATCCCAGGCGGCGAGTTGGGTTGAGGGCGATAGCATCAGCGATGCGGTCACCACGGCCACGCGATGGGCGTCGGACGCGAACGCCTATGTATGTTCGGTGGTCATGCCAGATGGAGCGGCGGCGCTGCAGAAGGGCGACCTTTATCCGTCGTACTACAATGCTTCCATTGGCACCATTGAGCTGCAGATTGCCAAGGGTGGCTACCGGCTAGGGAACTGGTTGAACTTGATCTACACATCGGAGATTGCCAAGCGCGATCTTGAAGGAGTTGTTGCTGTGACCCGAGACACTGGCCCTTCGCTAGATACTCCCAGTCGCGACTTTCTCCCGCAGTCTCGCCCGGTGAGTCGCGCTCAGATGGCTAGAGCGGCCATGGATGGCTCATGCTGTGGCTCGGAAAGGCATGGCCATTGAACTTGCAGCGTTTCTGGATGAACAACCAGCGTAGCGGTCCTGCTCCAAAATGAGGTAATCCACAATTATTACACGTCGCGAGATGAAAGGGCTGAGGGATGTGCTATTTTAATTTTCCAACTTTCGATCAATTTTACCAGAGACATGCTTTCATGGAGGAGACGGCCAGAATCATCTCGTTGGTAGTAGCCATACGGAACGGCTTCCAGAATCCGCTACCACTTGCACCGCTGATCATTGACAGCTTGATCGAGCACTGTGACATCCCCAGTACATAAACTCGTACTCTTCAATATGGCGCCTCCAGCAGAAAATCTTGATTCCCTTCTGCCAGAGATGCCAACGAGGGATTAGACCTCCGGAGATCAGCTAGATATCACTGATAGGCCAGGATTCCCCAACCCCGCCGGGTTCTCTCCATCAGAGTAGTCTATGCAAGCCGGTCAAATGTGGGACAGCATGGACGAGGAGAAAATTCATTCAGACTCGTAGTGGCCTATTCATCGCCAGCTATGTCAGGAAGGTGATGAGATGGACGAAAAGAGTCGACCGGGGAATGCTTGACTCTGCACGAAGCTATACACGCCGCTGAGGGATCGACGCTCTTTCACCTAACCGCGCATTTGGAGGGATATACACAGCCATGTCGCTGCGGAGTCCAGGGGTTATCGGGCCTGCATCGAGGGACCTGACCGCTACTGTATTTTTGCTCTCACTTGCACAGTCTGTACTCAATCTATTTGGCAGCAGTTATCGATCCGGCTTGAGTTGACCAACTGCGAACGAATCTGACTCTTAGCAAGGAGCAGCAAGATTGGGAATCCCTGTTCAAGCGCAGGCCACATAGAATCGTACTAGATGGCATTGCTTGGCCAGCCTTGTTTTAAGGGGCTACCAAAACATCAACTCCCAATATCTTCAATGCGCTAGTTAAGGCTGGGGCGATCTGCTATGAATCCCTCAGTGAACCGATCTGGGGGTGAAAATACTAGCCATAAATGAGTATCAGCATTCCCACCGGAAATATTCATAGATATAAATGTGCCTGAAAGAGATTCTTCGATGGTCCTTTTCCCCTTCAATCCAGCGAGCCTTCCTCAAGAATTAGGTTCCCAGTGCGTCCTGGGCTTCTTGTCACCTCTATCGTGACTTTCTCGTCTACTGCTTTTGGTACTGGGAGCAAAGATATCAACATTCTTTATCGCTATGACCAGAGCAATGACAAGCATACCATAGCTGCCTTCTTCGGTGCAGCTTATCGGATATAACTGCGGCTCTACCTTGGATCAGGGAAGCACTTCAAGGGAGCATATTCGGTTCAAAGTTGACGAGGAAGCCAATGGGGAATCAGCGTTGGAAGTAAAATCAATCCAATTTGATGGTGTCTGAGGTTTGCGGGCCGTCGCCCCAGCCATAAAAATAGCTTTCTCTCTCTCTTTTCCTCTCTCTTGGACAATGGCGTTTTCCCACCCACTCTGTGCGCTCCCACCAGGCTCCATAAGCTAATCCTTGGAGGGGAGAGAAGAAGATATTTAACTACCTATCTACCTGCCTTATATAGAGACCAGGATTTATCTGTAGTGCTATTGGAATACACCCCGCTCGAAATATTAGATTTCCCTCTCGATAATAGATGACTAAATCCTAAGGTTCAAGATCTCCGGGCTAGCTGGCAAGGAATCACTCACTACAGGACAGTATGGGCGCTATACAGTACCATCATCCTAGCTCTCCGGACCCCGAAACTCGGCCCGGGGGCCAGTACAGATGTGGCAGCATCACACAATAAACATGTCCTGAATTATAAATCCAGACTTCAAATCGGGAATATAGTGCGAGAAATTAACGGGGCCAATCCACGTTCGGGTCGCGATTTCGTCGTTGGGCTTAGGATGCATATGCGCGATGGTCAGCTTCTGCCAGAATGTCGATACAGAATCCCAGTTCTACCGGGACCGGTGTGCCAGAGACAAGCACGACTCAAGGATGCGTCATGATCGTGTCAGATGAAAAACCCGAATCCTGACGGAGGAACCAATGACACCGCCGTCTTTAGTGCATTAGCGCAGGCGCCAACATCGCCATGCGCCAATCAACAGAGCGAAGATGGATCACCTGGAGGATTTCAGCTGCACTGTCAAAAACGCTTCGGCATTGCCGCAATAAATAGTGCGGCTACTTCCGACCGCGTAGGCGTCCCAATTCTGTCCCAGGACCAAATAATTCATCGGTATTGACCGGTCGATCTTTGCCACATCACGTCCCGTTTCGATCAATTCGCCAGGATGGCACCGACGATCCTCTTTGTTCCCGGTTTCTGGGAAGGGCCCTCGGTGTTTGCGCCTATCGTCGCCCTAGCCACTGCCGATGGCTTCACTGCCGAGACTGCCGTGCTGGCCAGTACCGGGAGCACGTCTCCAGGGAACCCAGGCATGAAGGATGACATCGCTGCAGTTCGTGAGAAAATCCAGCACCTCGTCACCCGAGGCGACGAGGTGCTCCTCGTGCTGCATTCGGGCGGCGGATTCATTGGGAGCGAAGCCATGGAGGCACTCAGCAAGAAAGAACGTGCGTCCCACGGAGAACGGGGTGGAGTGATCGGCATCGTCTTCCTATCTGCCGCGGTATTCCCGGAGGGATACCAGCATCAACCATTGCCCTTTGCAGTGGTCGAGGTATGTCACTCGCGAATTTCCAGGGTCGGCGACGCTGCGAGGTATATATGTATACTGACATTAGCGATCCAAGGGTGGCGCTTCATACTGTGCCCAGCCCGAAATTCTTCTTTTCAATGACATCCCTGACGAAGAGAGAAGCAAATGGTTGACCGCGCTCAAGCCTCAGCCCTCGCAGGGATGGGATGACGTAGTGGCGTATACTGGGTGGAAACACGTCCCAAGCGTCTATCTGATCTGCGAAGAGGACAAAGCCCTGCCAGTTCCATTGCAGGAGCAATTGGCCGCACTTGCCAACAGCAAGATTGAGCGCTGCAATGCTGGTCATCTTCCGCATTTGAGCCAGCCAAAAAGAGTCCTGGAAGTGATCAAAACGGCCATTCTTTCTATGTAGATACTAGCAGGGGCCGTAGAAAGCGGTACCTTCATACGCGTCCTCGAGTTGCCTATACTGAATAACCCCTCTCTGTCTCTATTGCTCGGTGAGGGTTCGGAGTCCAACCGTTCTGTTGACGGGCCGCCTTGCCCCTCGGACTTGGATTCCCCACAAAGTGTGAGGGTCAATACTTTAGCGCCAGCCACTGGCCATCCCGCCAGAAATCCGGTCCAATAAAAACCCTGGGATAACCAGTCCAGTTGAAATTATGACCTCCCCGTTGGATTGGGGCCGGACCCCGAAGTCCGCGTGATCCCCCGAGATTCCGCACTCATCGCGGTGGAAGACGCATTTTTTGTGGCGACTGCGATCTTGATTCTGAATGTCAAGCATGGGCCTGATCCACGAGGTCGTGAGAGTTACGCTGACGTAGTCCAGCTTGCCTGTGCACAGCCATATGCAAGTACCCCATGCATATGTCGGTCTGGAGAGCCCCGGCAAATGAACGGCACCACCGAAAGCCGGCAACGTGGGGGGAATCACCGGAGGAAAGCCGTGATTGTGAGCCACCGTATGAGCCGTGTTCTTTCACGGCCAGTTTGGAACTCGTCCCGTCCGATTGGCTCTGGAGTCCGACGAATGCGGACGAGTCGGCGCCCGCCATCGGGAGGAAAGTCAAGCGAGGAGACCGAGGAACAAAGAAAGAGCTTGAGCGCGTTGCGTGTGGAGTATGGGGTGTGGAGGGTGGAAGTGGGATCTGTGGGAGAGCGTCGGCTATCTCATACCACGTCTGGGAAGCACGGCAGTAAAGAGCCTTACCGCGACTGCGCCGGCGATTGGCGGGAATTGCCTAGCGCGGCCCAGCTGTGACGCTCCACATGGCGAGCGATTGGAACTGTCGAGGCGGACTTGATCCGATGGGGAAAGGAGAGAGAGATTTGCCCCCAAAATCCCCAGTCCGGGGGCCCCGCAGGTCGGGGGTTTTTCTCGCCGATCCTCCTCTGGCAACTCGCCTTATAGAAAGCCACCTCCCCGGTCCCTTTCCCTCTCCCTCTCCCTCGTCCTCTCTTCTTGTCTCTCATTTCCCCATTCTCGATTACTGCGATCCCATTCCCTCAATTCACCGAACTTTGCGCTTCGTCCGGGGATCTATAAAAGCTTATCTGCACGCCAAGCAAGCGCCATGGCCGCCAAGCTGCGAGGGAAGAAGCTTAACCTCGTCATCAGTCTGGTTGGAGCTGTGGGATTCGTCTTGCAGGGCTACGACCAGGCAGTTGCCAATGGATTACTGACGCTGGGCTCGTTTGTTGCGATCTTTCCCCAGATCGACACCACCAACACTGAAGGGGCCCAGAAATCACACAATTCGACGATCCAAGGTGGGTGTGGTTGCCGTCATACTCAACACGCATGAGACGACGCCCAAATGCTAATGGTCAAACAGGAACGACGGTCGCCATCTATGAAGTCGGGTGTGCATTGGGTGCTTTCATGTGTAGCTTTCTGGGTGATCGACTCGGTCGCCGCAGGACCATCTTCCTGGCGGGATGCATCGCGATCGTGGGCATCATCATTCAAGCGACTCCCTTCGCTCTTGGACAGCTGATTGCGGGCCGAGTCATCACGGGCCTGGGAGTCGGTGGATTCACCGCTACAATTCCCATGTACGTTTCCGAGTCATCCGGCGCCGAGGCTCGAGGCCGAATGGTCCTGCTACAAGGATGGTTCGCGATTGGCGGTGTCGCGCTTGCGACGTGGTTGGAATTCGGGCTGTACTATGTCGGTAGCAACTCGGCCAGCTGGCGTTTCCCAATTGCCTTCCAGGCGCTCTTTGCGTTGATCGTCGTCTCCTGCATCCTGTTTCTCCCCGAGTCCCCCCGTTGGCTTGCTAAGTCTGGTCGGATGGAGGAGGCAGCACATACGCTGGCGCTTCTTGAGGATGTCTCCATCGACTCCGAACATGTTGCCCAGGAACTGGAAATCATTCGACAGTCCCTCCAGGAGAGTGAAACCGACCAGTCTGGTGCTTCCACCTCGCCTTTTGCGCGGACCAAGAACCGCCATCTCCATCGCACCATCCTGGCCGTCAGCGTCAACATCCTTGCACAGATGACCGGCGTCAACATCATCACCTTCTACTCCGACACCATCTTCCAGAATGATCTCCACTACTCGGGCACCATCTCTCGAATCATCACTGGGTGTCTGCAAATCTGGCAATGCCTGGCCGCAGGCCTGGCCGTCCTCCTCATCGACCGTTTCGGACGCCGCCCACTCCTCATCACCGCCGCCGCCGGCATGGTCATTGCACAGACCTGTCTCGCTGGACTGAACAGTGACCTCGGCAACAAAGGCGCCGCCGGCGCCACGCTGTTGTTCGATTTCATCGCCCTGTTCTGCTTCCCCATCGGCCTCTTCCTCGTTCCATTCATGTACGCCGCCGAAATCGCGCCCCTGTGCACTCGTGCCAAGGTCACCGCCATGTCTGCTGCGGCCAATTGGCTGTTCAGCTTTCTGCTGGCCGAGGTGACGCCGATCGGATTTTCCAGCATTGAATATAAATACTACATCGTGTATGCGTGCATCAGCGCCTTCGCTCTCGTCGTCTTCTACTTCTTCTGCCCCGAGACCAAGGGGCGTACATTGGAGGAGATTGACGAGATTTTTGTCCTGTCAAGCTCGATATTTGATACTGTCAGTGTTGCGCGACAGATGCCCTTCCAGACGGATCTTCTCGTGCACGCCGAGGATCCTGAAAAGATGGGTGTCCAGAGTGAGAGGATTGAGAATGTGGAGGCCGTTGGTTCTCCGGGGGCGTGATATTGTTGGTTTTGAATGAAGTCACTGCTTATTATATATGGTTTGATGGCATTTTGATTCATGCCCTCTCGGCCTTGATGATCCTTAGATGATAGACCATGAGACATGTGAAACGACCCACTTGCTTTTTGTTCCAGTAGTCTTAAAGCACGATAGATCGACGGATTCGGTTGCTCTTCGAAAGAAGACAGTTTGGTATATTTACAGGGTATCGTTGCACGAGACAGAAGGACAGCTGCCCGGGTAAACCACTGCCTTCGCCCCTCCCAGCGCATTTCTCTTTCACTTGATCTGAGAAGTGCCGTCGCAAAGACCCAACTCCCTTTATGAAGGAGGCATACCCGCTGCAGCCTTTGCTTCTAGCTCCTTCACCGATCGTTTCTCCTTCTCGATCCCCAGTCTTCGCTGGGCTGTATCACAAAGCTCAACGTTCCCACATTCACACTCTCCCTCCCGGACCCAGCGATACGTGATACTCCATCGATCAGCGCGCGGCCTCACAGTGCCATCCGCCAGGGTATCCGTCTTGCGCTTCTTGATGCCATGAGTCCAATGCAGCCGAGACTCGCCCGACATCTGCATCATACTCCGCGGATTCAAATCCACATCCGTGCACAACTCGCCCTTCCGGAAGCGCATCAACGCCGGCGCGCCCAGCGACAAGGCATACAGCTGGTCATACGCCATATGCGCATCTACATGTGGCGGGATGCCACTGCCCGGCGGATAATACTGCAGACAGACCTGGTCCGGCGGACGCGCCTCGGTGGTCGGAATCAGCGGCTGCAGCCAGGCTGGAAACTCCTTGTACGGAATGTCCGGGTCGATTCCAAAGGTCTTATAGTCGAAGGAATACCCGTAATGCAGCGAGATGCGCCCTGCGCGATCGGGCCACGCTAGCTCATGGCGGAAGATCGAGATGAGCCGCTGCTCGTGCTCGGCGGAGATGAAGTCGTCCTGCCAGAGGATGCCGCGCGGATCGATGGGCAGCTCGTGCAATTGGGCCCGATCGTCCATTCCCCTCGGTCGACTGCTTTGCGATACTGCGAGAGCAGAAGAAAGGCTCGTACAACCGCAGATTCTGCTTTGTGCCTCGCCGGTTTTTCCCCACGCCGGCGATGCTCACGTAATCGCTCTGGTTGAGGTTGCCTATTTGGGTAATCTACTTCACCCGAGAGAATCACGGTTGGACCTGGGTATATTCATTACTCTATATCTACATCAAGAGTCAGAAGAGCCTTCTGCACTCCTGATCGCCAGTGTGATCGCAGTCTGATAGACCGGCTCATCAGACACAACGGCCCATTCATCATTCACCATCCCGATCGTCTGCAACGGATGACTGGCATCGTGACAGGTTGCACCGCTAGCGAGACATTCAATGCACAAATCAAAGTTGTCGCCATGGCACGTTCGACAATGGAAGTGCCTGTCAAATGGAGAAATCCGGAACTCGCATCGATCGCAGGTTGTCTCGCCATCAATATCGTCGGCTGCGGGAAAGGTCACATCCTCGGGACACGATCTCGCTTCTGCTGGGCAGGAGATCCACTTGCAGATAAACTGCACCATCTCCTTGTCGGTGAATTGAGCTGACTCTTGATAGTCGTTGACCAGTGACCGGGCAGTCCGCCCTGCACAGGTCGGTGTATTCATCGCAGAGTTGCCTCGCTGCAGGAGGGCTCTTACTATGTCGGCATGTCCGTATAGAGTGGCGAAAAAGAGTGGCGTGCGATTGTGACGATCCGGGGTATCGATCATCTCCAGAATCTTTTGGACAGGCATCTGCGGTGTCTCCTTCAACAGAGTCAGAGCTGTTGCGGTGTGACCATCGCATGTAGCAAGACTAAGAGGCGTGCAGCCATCGTGGTCGGTGGTTGCTGGATCGGCACCATGATCAAGTAGGAGATGCACTGCGTTTTTAAAGCCACGCATTGCGGCCACAGACAGCGGCGTTCGCCCCTCCTCATTCTTAATCTCGAGGTTCACGTTTTGTTGCAGAATGAGTTCGACCACGTTCACATTGCGACGAAACGCTGCGCAAGCCCAGGACAAGGCTGTACGGCCTCTCCTGTCAGGGATATCAAATGGCGTCCCCTTATCCAGTAGCAGGGACACAGCCTGTTTATCTCCACTCGAAGCTGCCCAGTGTAAAGCATTCTCCCCACGCTCAGTGGTCACTTGGACATTCGCTCCAGCATCCATCAATTGTTTCATGCACTCTGCATGGCCGCATCGGGCCGCCCAGAATAGTGGCGTCCCTTCGTTCAAACCAGCATCTTCAACTGGGACGTTCATTTTCAGCAGCAGGCTGACAACTTCTGAGTGGCCACATTTTGCCGCGTAGGAGAGCGGACTCCCGTCATCCTCCATGGGAAGATCCATCGACGCGCCCCGGTCGATTACGAGAGCGACCGCATCGACAAATCCGCCGGAGATGGCAGCGGACAAAACAGTCTGGTTCCAGCTAGTCTCCGCATTGACATCTGCGCCCGCGTTGAGAAGCATCTCCGCGATCTCGGTATGGCCATGCCTTACGGCCTCGTGGAGCGGAGTCGTGTCTACGCTCGCATGGTCTTGTGCATCTGGATCCAAGCCATAGTCCAGTAACAGCTGGACTATCTCCTTTCGTCCTCGCCTCGCGGCTGTGCCGAGAACCCCGAGTAAGCTTGGGTTGGTCGGGTCGAAGCCTGCAGCCAAGAACTTTCGTACGGTGGTCACTGAATCGTGGATTGTAGCCCAGGTCAGGGCCGAGAGGTGAAAGGACTCCCCTACGGCATTCTGGTAGAGGCGACCATTGCAGTCATCGTGGAAATAATGACATGTCTGGACAAGCCCGTTCATGTCCGCTCGCGTATGGAGTGCATCCCATATTTCGAGCAGTAGTTCGTGCGGGAGACTTAGCAGCAACATATGACGAGATATCGGTGGACGCTGACGGCTAAGTCGTGAAATGGACGCGTGAAAATACGAAATATGAAGCGCTGCAATAAGACGTGCGCTGTCGATTGCTTGTCTGTTGATTGAAATGTTGTGGATGTCAGTGAGCATGTCGCCCTGTTATTTAAGAGGGAGATGACGCACTGCCAACGCCTGTGGCTGTGCTGGCCGGGGCTATCGACTATACCGAATGCGCGTCCCGATACCGAGGCCCACTCTATGCAGAAGCATCTTTCAGCCTTACGTGACTCACGTCGTCAGGGTCAAGCAGAAGTTTGTTGAATGGTCATGGTGCTAGGTACATGGTCAAAACCCTGTGGTTATGAACCGCGCCTTCGTGATATTGGGATGTAGGGAGCACCTCCAAGACGCAATACGCAGGGAAGTCATCTCGTTATTCTCAATCCTACCAAGAAGGGTAAATTCGAACAGTGCGCTCGCTACATGAGTCGCCATGACATCGCTTACCATGAATCATCTAATAGATCGCAAGGCCGACGTGGCGACAAAGCAAGAGCACCAGACACCAGTCTCGCAGATCAAGATAGCAGTGATCGACAGCTAGGAGATTGGAGACATGACCCACCACTAGAGCATCGCTATACTGATAAAAGTTCTCTAGGTAACTAGTTAACTATGGTTACCCTTCGGTTGCGTCAGCATTGTAGCCGCAATCAGCACTCGTCACAGCTACTGAGACAGCATACATTGGCATGCGTCTCAAATAGAAGTAATATCCCACCACTCAATACTTTCTCAAGGCGCAGCTCTCAGCGCGAACTGTAAAGAATGAGGGTTTAATTTTCGAAGTAACTGCTGTATACTCCCAGGATGAGCATAGCATACGTACTGGTGACGTGAGTTGCCCGCTCGCTTCTCTCGTTAATTCCCCCATTTTTGCGATCAATTCGAGACGAGTTTCAAATCACCGGCCAAATAGCTGCAATGATCCAGATTTGGCGCGTGATTGCACCGGGACGCAAAGAGGTGTCCGGCTCCCTCGGCGAACTAGTCGACGCTCTGTTTTCCAGTAGCGCCGGCGAGATCGTGCCCTTGCTGGCAGTGCCATCAAAAATACACAGGTTTGCAGGATCCCCCATTCTAAGAAGGTCGTGGTGAACTGACACGCATTTGCAGCCGCAAGATGGCCGAGACGATCGAGGTTGTTCCGGGGGAAAACGTCGAGGACGAAGAAGACGACGTGGCATGCGCGAGAAGAAGCCGAACAAATGGTCTGCCATCGAGCCACTTCAACCAGAGCACCCGGATTCAATGCCATGACGCCAGCGCGGTAACACGACTCGGCACTCAAAGTAGACCCAAAACGCTCTGTAGTCTCCCGTCGGACATTCACGATATCATCTTCGCCAGCCTGACCGACCCCATTCACGTCTTATGCCTCAGTCTGACGAATCGATACTTCTGGGCGATTGGTCTTCCGCACATTGAAGACCATATCATGCGCTCCTTGGCCCCGTGGGCTGGCGAGCGCCTTCTCTGCATCAGCGAGCAGACCGACCCGCGCGAGTTGCCGTCAGGGCTTCTCAGTCCGACCGAACAGGCTGCCGTGAACGAGCTTCACCAGATCTATAACATCGACCGGTTTTCGATCCGGAACAGCTGGAAGAAGATCGGGGCACCGTCACTGTCGCAGCAGCTCCAGGAGTGGTTCCTGACGTGTCGCACCAAACATACCATGACGGACGCGGACCGCAACGAGGTCATGATGGGTCTCAAGCCAGAGATTGCGGACTTCTCCAAGCCCTGGATCTTGCGCAACCTCACCACGAAGGAGTACGTGCGTGGGGAAGCCATCGCACTCAAAGACGAGTTCGTGCATGGTCCTCAGATCGACGTGTTTGGGTTTGCCGAGGTTCTCATCTCTCGCATCTCGTGGTCGAGCGCGCCGGTGCCAATTGGCAAGATCAACATTGCGCATGGCAAGTGGGCAGGACATCGGTTCGACATCAGCCCTATGTCTGCTCACGAGCAGACAGCTGATTGTGGCAGTTGGAGGGATATCAGCGATGAGATCTTTCGCGAGATGGATCTGATCATGACGGCTCGCAAGGGAGACGACTGGCGCGAACATCTGACTCGACAGTATGCGAAGACCAAGACTCCCATTCCCCTTGGGTATACCTAGATCTGTTGGATTCAATGATAATGGAGCCGCAATAATGATAATTGATCGATTTCTGGTCGTTCCTCTCATGATCTTGTATTTTCCGTAGGAGTAGCTCCACATAATTGACAGGAGAGTCTGTCGATGGAGGCCTATCTCGATTTGAGACCATCGCCCTGCAATCCCAATCGCATCTACCACTCGATGTTCTCTTACTCTTTGCGGCGAGACGCTCTTCCCTTGGGGGACCACGGAAAATGCCACACAGGAACAATGAAGAAGCTATTACTGGTATCTGCCACGCCAGCCAGAGCCACATACCACGCCAGAAAGGCGGCGAGAAGAGCGAAGAACCCACCCGCCGTGAGGATATTCTGGTTGGGCTCTTGCTTCTCGTCCCGGTACATATATCCCAGCCCCAGGAGAAGGAACGTGACATCGACGGCGAGGAAGAGCGAGAAGAACACGACCGTAGACTTGACCGTGCAGAGCATCATGAGGAAGGTGAATATAAACCACCCCTACCACGATCGTCAGTAAACGGTCTCAAACGAAGATACTCCGGCATTGATTACCATGAGGAAGAGCCCAAGCGAGTCATAAAACATGCCCAGCGATCCATCTGCATCTGCCCTGACCAGTTCCCCTTGAATACTAAAGCCGCCCGGAGTGAAGGTGATGCCCATCGCAATCCAGAAGCCACCGTATGAAGTCAAGGCTGTCGCACCAAAGGTATTTCCGATCGCCATTTCCCTGGTAGTATAATCAGCATCTCCTGCCAACGCAGGTCCGGTGAGCGACTGTACTCACCACATCCCAGACAGAATCTGGATCAGCCCGCCATATGCATACGCAGCGCCGACGAAGATGTTCGGCGCCGTGATCCCACGCGCTCTCATATTGATGCATCCAAGCACAAAGGTCGTCAGGGCGAAGCCACACAGGCCCAACGGAGCGGGATTGGCAATTTTGCGCTCCTGGACCGAGCGATAGAGACCTGGTTGAAGCTCGCCCGCAAAGGGCGGTAGTCGCGTCTCTGCGGTGTTGACGTGTGACAAGGGCCCAAAGTCGAGGTGTGTTGAATGTCCGCCTCGGTGAGAATTGTTGCTCGAGGTTGTGTCGATTGGCTCTCCAGCCTCTAGTTTGGCGAGATCAACGTGATGTGAAAGGTCGGACATGGTGAGAATATGCGTAACCAGATCAGCCTGCGGAGGTTAGACAGAAGTGCCCTTGCACAGCCAGGCAAATCTTCCTTTTATAACTCGACCGAGCCTGTGCGATCGACATCGCCGAGGCAAATCGGCAAGCAAGCTGGATGTGAATCCCGAGAGCTGGAGGTCAGGCATGCCTGATCGACGAGTCGTTGACGATTCACAGCGGCAGTGATGGGCGCGATGCATGAAACCGGACATATCCCCGCGTCACGACATGAACCATGCCCAGATTTGTGGAGGCTTGCGATGTGGAGATGAATGGGGTTCTCCGATCGATTCTCTATCCTCTCGTCTCGGGCCAAAGAAGCTTTGGGTTCTGTAGATCGCCGGGTCTCTCCACAGCCGAGTATAGGTATGATTGGAGGACCATCGGATGATGATGGGTTTGGATTTGGAATGCTCGGTTTTAGGAACTCAGATATGGGCTAATCCCAGATGGATCTTGTTTCTCTTTTTTAGGCTTGCGGGAAGCTCCAACGCCGTGATGTCATAGCATTCGCCGTCGCCAGGATTTGCGAACCTCACACTGCTTGGATTGCTGCAAGGGATGACCCGGAAGTACATACTGAGATGATAGTTGTCAATAGCAGATGGCGGGTAATTGCCCAGTTACTACTGGTTTTCACGTGCATAAGACATCTCGACTATTCACAGAGATTGAAGACTGGGGATGAATGCAAATCAGTTCTTATCGTAAGAATAGGATATATGCATGGTGAAACAACGAAAGCCACAAATGCTACACTATATGTACTTTTTAATGAATCGTCACCAATGTGCCAATTTTCCATAGCACACCACATGGGTTCCCCATACACCATACATCTGGGGCAATAAGTCGAGGGTCATATCAAACTTCCAGCAAGCACCGGTGTCCTTGTGGTGCCATCAGGAAGAAGGATTTCATGGCCATGTCGTGGGAAGACATGCCTTCCTTCTGGGACGGCTGTGCCTGAGGGAACTTCCGGAAGAACGTCGCTGTGGCCATTCGGAGCTCGAAATGAGCAAGGTGAATGCCGATGCAAACTATACAGAGCGTGAGGAACTGGAAACCCCGACATGAATACAACAGTAGAAGACTTACTTCTGGACCCGCCGCCAAAAGGTAACGAAGCCTCCTTCATCTCCTTGGTCGGGTGCTCCCATCTCTCCGGGTTAAAGCTAGACCGCGTCAGAACTCGTTCATCCCTTGTCAAATGATTTGCCTTACCTGTCTGGGTCGGAGAAGATTGCAGGATCGCGATGCAAACTGTAAGACTGGGTGGATACCGTGGTCTTGCCGGGAAGATAGAATCCGTTGAACTGTGCACCCTCCGGTGGCACCAATCGAGGCAAGCCAAAGGGGACGGCTGTATACAAGCGCAGGGTCTCATTGATGACCTGATTCAGATAGGGCAAGTCCCGCAGATCCTTGTAAGAAACGGGCTCCGGCAGCGCGGACAATTCGGCCACCAGTTTGTCCCGGACACGCGTGTCTTGAGAGACAGCGTGGACGAGATATGTCAGGGTAACTGCAGTGGTATCGCTACCGGCAACGATATAACCTTGTGCTTCATCTTGGATGTCCTTCCATGTCAGGCTACTCTTCTCCTGGTCGGCAATCTTGGTAAAAAGGGTTGGCTTTGGGTCGGTTGGGTTCTCCTCCACATGCTTCTTGTATCGCTGGAGGGACTGGAATCCATACATCCCGACTCTCTTTCCCATCTCGGCAGCCTTCTTGAAAATTGGCAACGGGACGTATCTGCCTACTTTCAGCAGCCCAGGGAAGGTTGTTCGAAGAGGCTGCAAGCTGGCTAGGTTCTCCAGATCGGTAGTATACTGGTTTTTCTGCGCGGAGTCTTGTCAGTACCTCAAAAGCCATCCATCGAGGTGCAGCCTGGAAGCGCCACTAAACAACAACTCTTACCTTTCCAGCCTCCAGCATGCGAAATGACTCGCCGAAGCTCAGTTCCCCAATGATATCAGTCGCCATGAACAGCCACCACTTGAATACGTCAGCCACGCCCCGGTTCTGCATCTCTTCCGCCATTTTATCCACAGCCAGCCGAACCCGACTTGAGATCAGAGGCTCAAATTTCATGAGTGACGAGTCCGAGATGGGCGACGCCAGAAGGCGTCGGCGTAAGCTATGGAAGTGCGGGTCGCTGGCGGTGAACATGTTGGTGACGGCGCCGCCCACGAGGTGCGTATACCACTCGGACTTCAGAAAGCGGGTGTTGTGCCTATGGATTTCCTTTACGGCGTCGATGTCGCAGACATCAACTCTGCTCGGGCCAGTCCGCACGATCGGGCCTTGGTAGAGGCGTGTCAGCACTTTGTTTCACGTCTCGGACTCCGACTGGCCGGTCCACTTTGCTTGACAGACTTACCATATCTTTCGTGCAGGCTGTGGACATAGAAGGGGGCTTTGCCGATAAACCAGTAGTACTTGTAGACAAGGTCTGTCCATTTCGAGATCTCCGGACCAGGTAGGCGCGCAAGGGGATTGGTAAAGCGTCGATATAGAAAGTGCTAGGAATGATCAGTGATGGTCGAGACCGAATAAGCAAGTCTCCCACCTACCAGAGTCAATAGAGCCAAAACGCCACTTGCTAGAGCGGGGAGGTTGCTGGCAGAAATCATCATGATTCGTTATGGAGGTATATGCAAGTTTCTGAATCTGTGACGAGGTGCACTGTGAAAGCCAACCGGAGTATTTATACTCTGTCCCTTCCAACGCCCGCGACCGGGGGAGCTCGCACTTATGCGGCTTTAGGGACTTTGTGTTTCGGGCTGCCAGAATCCGAGAGTCCGACGAGAAGAATAATGTGAATGCAGGCGCTGCAGGGGGCCGTTCGGTGCTTCGCGAAAGGCCGAGGGCAACGATCGACAGCTTGGCAACGTTGCGCCTTGTGCGACGATCACCGATGTATGTACTTTGCAATATATAATGGGAATAGTAACAGGCAGTATCGATAAATATCCTGCATCGTCAATGGACGGGAGTTCTGATGGATTCAATAACTTCGTGGCGAATGCATTTGTCGCTCGCTTCTGCCCATTCGTTGCTGAGAACTGCTTGATCTATGTAAGCAGCGGTCCAATTGCCACCATTCTATAAAACATCTATTCTGTGGACGCATGCCCAGGACACTTCTGTGTCTATTTGAAGCCTGCGACCGATCATGTTGATTGGCAGGGCAGCTTCGACTGGCTGCGAAGACGGTAATTGGATCTCTTCGGTGTAGCAGGCCAACGGACCATCTAGACCCTGGGGCTTCATAAAGAAAGACACAGAATATAGAGCTTTCCCGTGCGGTCCAGATTTCTTGTTTACAATGAAATCGTGGATTCGTACGTGCTCGGGGGGTAGCCAGTTCTCATCCGGCACTTCCCCCGCGGGCAGACCCAGGCACGCTTCTTCAATTTCCATAATACGGGAGAATATGGCATGGTAGTGTGCCGCCTCGAAGAGCCACTCGCGTTTGGGGATTCGGAGAAGCAGGTCGAGGCCCTGGCGACGGATCTTGGGCCAGCGGCATTTCCATGCCACCGCATGGAGCGGAAAGATCATCCCAAAATCCAGACTCAACGTGCGCGAGAGATCATCGGGAAAACGCGCTCGATCCGAGACAATGCCCTCGGCGAGTCGTACAAGTTCCTCGTAATCGGCACGGCGGAGATCCCAGTCGCACTCACATTCTGTCTGGTAAGATAAGAGGCCGAAATTCGTGCTCAAGCGGATGGTATTGATGACATCGGCCATTTGGCGCTCTCTTTTATTCCATGAGGACTGCTTCCGCCGCACCAGATCGTTGACTTTGTCCTGCCATCGCTGGAGATTTCGCTCGGTGCGATTCTTAATCCCAAATGCGTCGACATCACAGAAGGGCCTGTGCACCAGGCTATCATCCTGGTCCAGGGTGTCGAGGTCCCATGTCACGTCGGTGATCATATCGATCAGCGCGACTCGAGCTTCATTCAGGGTCTCGAATCGATCTGTCACCAGGAGCGTGCCGTGCTCATCAAGCGGGTTCATGAGGAAATTGGCGCGTTTGCCCCTGTCTCCCCCGATTACATTCGTATTGAACAAACTGAGGAGTGGGCCGATCTCGGTCTCTAGGAAATGTGATTCGGATGATTGATACTGTTGCCCCCATGGCCGGACGGGCCCTCCGTTCTTTTCACGCCACGACTGCAAAAGTTTAATCCCGCTTTGGATATGTGTCACGGCGGCGGCTACATCGCCCTGAAAGATCTCAAAGCAGGCATATAAAACGTTCGTCGTGGCGACCAGGGGGAGTGCATGTTGCCCCGCTCTAATCTTGCCGAGAACAGCGCGAATGGATCGATTGTATAGCTGGATGTGGACATCAGGCGAGGGGCTATCTCTCCGAGATAGCAGTTTCCCTGTGGCCGATCGCTCATGCAGGGCGCCGATGGCCGCAATTGCCTGGCGGATGGCAGGCTCGGCGAGACTGTGCCGTAGTACACTACCCAGGAAGAATGCGTCGCCAAAGAAACCCGCCAACTGTGGCGCCGTTCTCAGGTAGAAAAATTCCAGTGCCCGGGGCTCTATATTGGAGTCCACAACCGGTGCCGGGGCCAGCGCTTTGGGCAGCAGAGTCGTCGATCGAGGCGTCCAATATCCCTCGCACTGTCGCCCCGTTCGGATGCACCTAGGCCGGGTGAGTTGGGCTTGGACAAAATACCGCAGGAGTGAAGAACGAAACGAACCGATCGCATGCAGGCTTTGCTTCGTCACATTTCACTCGCCGGGCCCTGCGGAATATATCGAGTTGGATCCACGTCCCCCGAGGGAATGACGAACTAGCGGGGTTTGCGCTTACTTGCAGGTGAAGCAGCCGGTGCGCACTTTGGGTTTGCTGGCGCGTTTCTGCTTGGGATGAGAGGGTAGTTCATGCTGAAGAGTCATCTTGGGCTACATTTGCAGCCGGCGAGGTCTCTGAGAAAGCTCGGGAGGCAAGGAAAAGGACGGATTGTGCTGAGATTGAAAGGGGGCCAAAACTCACGTGCGGCTGACGCTCGGTTTGCAACTTTGAGTATATTGCTGGGTGCTTGGGTTTACTATTTATGAATAGTCTTGATCTCTGCTAGAGTTGAAAATAAAGACGATGATGACTATCTCGGTTGAGATTCATCGACATACCAAAGCCACAGCTGTCAGCCCCAGGCCCAGACAAGTCAACAGGGTGGATTTTTGATTATCAACTACCCATCAATCTTCCAAGCCGATCTATATCTACGTAGAAAGAATTCACAGTCGATAATCGGTTTCCACGTCAGCTCAGATGTTCTGCAGTACCCAGCCTACCTCCTCAACGACTGCCTCTGGTCGCACCATATGAATGAAATGCCCACACCCTTCAACATTCACAAAGCGATGAGTATGAGAGAGCTGTAGAGTTTCTCTCTGGTTCCTGTCATTGACTGAAGGAAAAAGGGCGAGTTTCCGTTTGTACTGCTCCCTTTCCTCCAGTGACCCTTTCCCAGCCTGGATGGCCGCGTCGAAGACCTTCGATAACTCTATTTCGGGATGTCCTTTGAGCACACTAATGGGATGGGTTCCCAGTAATGGCGGAATGCGGGAGAGCTGGCGCTTTGTCTCCAAGGTCAAGCAGCTGTTGATATAGTGCTCCCTCTCCCTCACCATTGTCCGTTGATGCTTTTCGGCACTTTGCTCGTCCACCAGCGCCTGCCACTCGATTCCGGTCAACACAGAATCTTGATCCAGACCCGATGTCTGGTTCCAGTCCAAGCCTTCAGCCATGTGTTCGATGTTTGAGTCCGGCCAGAGCTCGATATTCTTCTCTTGGTTCGCCTCCACGAAGACCACCCCCACCACATCGTCGCGTCGGCCATCTTGTTGATGCATCTCGATGAACTCTCTTGCAATGATCCCACCATAAGAGTGGCATACAATCACATAGGGTGGAACTAGTTTAAGGGCCTGGAGGAGCGCCTCGAGTTCATGAGCCATATTAATCGCGGTTCTGGGATCGGGCGATTCGTCTGATGACCCCAGCCCAGCTCGCTCGTACAGCAAGACTCGGGCTGTTGGCTGAAGGAGGCGCTGGACCACAACCCATTCTTTGATGCTGCATGCAATTCCCGGTATGATGATGACGACCGGGGTGCCTGGTGTGCGGTCTGGCCCGGACACAGAGGCAAAGATGCGATATCCAGAGGGTAGACTGACTAGGCCAGAGCACTCCCCGCCTGCACGAGCAGCAGTGAAACTCATGGGCGAAGAGGAAACAACCACGCTTGTCCGAGTTGCTGGAGGATGACTGTAGACCGAAGGAAGTTGTGGAGACCGAGGGGTTGTGGAGACTCCAGTCCCCATGCCAGATTTAGCGTGTGTATTGTCGATCCGGTATCTTATGCGTTGGCATACCATATCTGGGTGAGCCCGACATTGGGTAAGAGATAGGAGATTGTTACCTAATGAGGCCTTGTCGCACTGAGCCTCGGGCTGGATTGAAACAAGAAGCCCAGGCTATGTAATAGATGAGTTAAGCCACCAGATCGGTGAAGCTTGGTGGTTTGTATACACTCTCGCGTAGCCGAGATGGCCGTGTAAATTTCTTGATCGTAAACCTCGGAGACTTGAATCGGTAAAAACATTGTTTCAATGATAAACGCCAGTACAGGGTATATTTCTATTAAAGACAGGTCCCAACATGTGCAATTGCACGGGGACAAGATATAACAGGGTTAGATGTTCAGCTAAGTGAAATCTTCGGACGCTTAGCATTGTTGAACCCAGAATCCGGTCGAGATCGCTTCCGCTCCATGGCTTCCATCTCAGCCTTCATGATCCTCTCTTGCTCGGTCATTTTCTTCTGGGGCGCAAGCATAGGCCCCTTCTTCCCAGCCAACGGGTTCTTCTTTGTCGAGGCAAATACGTTCTTCGGCTTTTGGGCACCAAAAGACATAGGAATCTTGGCGGGCGGCTCAGGCGCGGAGGCGGGTGAATCGGTCCGCGAGACTGGCGCATCTGTGTCCTTCGTCTCGGACGGGTCCGTTGGATTCTTTGCGTCCGGAGGCGAAGCAGACTTCGCGTCTATCTTCGGTTTCGCGCCAAGTCCAAGATTTAGAGTCACTTTTTCTCCAGCCTCTCGTTGTAGCATCCGTGCCTCGGGATTTTCATCTTCTTTCTGAGTGTCCTTGGGTGCATTGCGCTGAGCCCGCTCAACCTGCTCCTGGATCAATCGCTGCTCGCGCTCCTCATCTCCCTTGTCCTGTCGTTCTTTCTTCATGACAGCCTCTCTTTTGCGCATGGTTTCCGGGCTGTTATCGATCCATGCGATGAACATTCCCTTCTCTGTTTCTTCAACACGGCAGATTCCCTCTTTCGACAGGTATTTCCCGAATTCGGTAAGCGACTTCCATTTAGTCGAGTTCATGTGAATGTGCTAGAAAACGATTAGCCTCAGCCAGGGATCGGTATACTGGGTAGAGAAAGAATAACACACATTCTTGTCCGCAATCACAGTTTGGTAAAAATGATTAATCTGCACGGCTTTCTCGCGGTGACTCGTCTTGAGCTGGTTGATGAAGTTACTCAAAAACTCCTTGCTATAGTTATTGATCACATTCTTCGAGTCTTCGGCGACGATCATCATGTTTCGGACATGGCTCTCGGATCTGACGTGACAGGCGAACCCATTGCTATCTCTGCATTGCTTTTCGCATGCCTGGCAGTACCAGCGAAGACGACCAAGGCCTTTGCTCTTTTGCTGGTTGGATACAGCCTTGAGAGAACCAGCCTCGGCACGGGGCATGGCGGGCAGAAGTTGAGCAGTGCTTATCGGGGGAACCGACGCGGAAAAAGGGATTCGGAAAGTCGCAACAGTGCGTTAGTGGTTTTCGGAAAGTGCTGTTTTGATGGCTCGAGGGTGGGTGGCCAAGATGAGCGGGTTCTTTCAAGTCGGTTGAGAAAATAAGAGAGGTGAAGAAGGTCGCGATCGAAAGATGTGGCGTTGAGGCGATAACCTTGGAAGGATAGAAATCATTCACGTGACGCTTATTTTATACTTGGGCAGCCGCACCCGTTCGTTGACCACGCCTCGTGGACACAGGATATGAACACATATCTTATTCGTAGCATGGAGGATTGTTCTCAATCATTCTACGACTCCAATGTAGAGGCTCTCATTTTCTTGAATCAAAGATGACATGGATTGGTTAAGACTAGGTTCAATTCAACCCAAACTCCTCCAAATCCTCGCCTAGCTACCGCAGAGTAGCTTTTTTCTAGCAGACATCATCCCATAAAGTACACATCAAAAGGGAAACTCCTTGAGCAATACCTAGTACCCCTTCGCCAGAATGAGATCTTTCACGAATCAAAGGAACAAAATTCAAAACAGCGTGTTGAGTCGTAGAACCGTCATGGCTGCCAAACCATCTCACAGAATGTACTCGTGGATTGCTGACGGTCCACTTTCATTGTACTCGACGCGGCTCATGTAGCCCTTGGTGAGTCCCTGGTCAATGACGAAGAAGACCTTTGCTGCCATCTGCGCACCAAGGAAGACGGCTTCTTCGGAGCCGTGGCCACCTAGTGAGGTACTGGTAGGACCTGTAGTGGCGCCGGGCGCGTTGCTGTTGCCCTGATCCTTGAACTCGGGGAAGTACTCTGGAAGCCTCAAGGTCTTGACGGAAGTTGGGGTCTGGGAGTGACCGGTTGACCGGTAGTGAGACGACATATTAGGGTCCATGGATGGCGTCCCCGGTATCACATTGGCCATGGCAGGATTGTTGTGGGTGGCGGCAACGAGCAGAGGGTTCACTCCGTGCGCAGCTGGGTGATATGCCGGTCCGGGTTGGCCCATCGGCGCGGGAGTGTTGGTACCGCCTGTTGGGTTCGGGGTGGTGAAAGCAGAGGGAATTTCAGAGGTGAAGATCGTGGCAGACGGAGAGAGAATGAACTTTTGGGTGATGACGCCAAGCAGGGCCTGCGTAAAACCTGTCAAGAAAGGATTAGCAGCGTGATCGTGAGTGATATGGCCGAATCAAATACCTCGGACTTTGCTGCCACATCCAACGATAACCAATGAATCCCAGAGTTCGCTGCGCTTGGTGGCATCGGGAACGGCCAGAATGGTGTGATGAATCTGAGTTGCAATGTCCTCAAGAATACCATTGGTCAACCGGTCCGAGACCTTCTGCCCGGGAGTTGTCAAAAGGAAGCGCTCAACGCCAACTTCAATTTCCCGCGAGTGACGCATATAGCGCTGGGAGCCACCGGTTGCCGTATCCCCCTCCAGTGGCACGAACTCCTCGAATTGGAATGACGCTTTCTCCTTTTTGGAGTTGGGCAGGCGAACTTGCTTAGGATCGACACCAGCCTTCTTGTTGGTGGCCTTGTCCTTCTCCATGTTGGTGAGGTACTCATTGGTGTTACCGCTGACAATAGCCGCCACGTCCAGAACACCCTCTTCCTCTTCGCTATTGTTTTCCGTGCCAGTCTGTGTCCCGTCTCCGGGGCCACGCGGAGCAGGATCATTTCCATCCGTCCCTCCAGTCGAAGCAGCAGCGGCAGGGTTGGCCCCCTGGCGCGCAGTGGCTGCTGCACCGGGGAGTGAGGTGCCGGGAGGAAGGATTTCGGTGATATTGCTCCGCTTGAGCTGCTCGCACATTTCTCGGGTGAATCCCTTGGGGCCAAGAAGTTCCTGGAGCCGGTCGGTCATGGCGTCGCCACCGCATCCCTCCAGTGCAATGCCTCGGCCGTGTTCGTTGACTTGGAAATCGGTGACCGCAGTCACATCCACCTTTCCCTTGCCAACGTCGACTACAGTAGCTGTCTGCACGCCGTATCCATAGAGAGCAGCAAGTGCCGAGTCCATTAGACTGAAGCCGGGGACCTTGAACTTTTCAAAGACGAACTGGGTGATCGCTTCGCGATCACGCGCCGACCAGACTGGCTGGGAAACAATCATTATTGGAGTGTGAAAAGGCGGGCTCAAAGTGTTGTAGACATGTGTCAAGAGAGCAAAGAAGCAGGGCCAATCGACAATGCGCCCATTCTGAATTGGGTAGACGGCACCCTCCTCAGAGGTCACATCCTCCTCATAGAAGACCTCCTCGATGGTTCGGGTGGAATCTCCAGCTTTCTCAGCACCTTCAGAAGGTTTGCCCTCGGGATTGTCTGTCTTTTCCGTGGACTGATTCTCAGATTGAGCAGCAGGGTCCTCGGCGTCTTTCATGTCCACGTCCTCTCTCGGAGCCTCTTTGGGCGCATCAGAGCCATTGCTGCCATTGCTGACCTTGACTTCCCGGCGTCGCTCGTGGATCTTGTACGGTTCAAACTCGCCTTCCTTTTCAGCGGGAAACATGCGCGTGGGAAAGCGAAATCGCGCGGGAGTGAATGTTTCGGGCAGGCCGAGCTGCCCCAGGGTCATATGCGAACCCGGCGCAATTAGCTAGACAAGAGTCAGAAAAACTGAGAATGGGGTAGAGACGGCATATATGAGCAGGAGAGGCATACCAGAATATGCTCATCCTTAAAGGGTGGCATCTTGGACGGCTGGCGATCAGAATACAGAGGAGCCTCCAGCTTCGGTTTGCGCTGGCGCTGGCAAAGAGCGGGCGGTCGCTGGGCCTGGCGCCTGCCTGCCATTCTTGGTTTAGTGGTGGCTGGTGTGTTTGGACTCACGTGAAGCATGTGGCTGGGCTAGTGGCAGTGCTCTGTGCTTGGCGGTGTCAAAGAGTTGTGGGGATGTGAGAGTATAATCACAGCAATGCCCACAATCACAGCAGTCGACATTGTCTGGCGATGAGTATGGACTTCTGTAGTATTCTAATGACTAAATAAAATCATTAGCCTGACTTAAGGTGATTTCTATGACGTTAAAGCCGAGGATGAGCTAGTTAGTTACTTGTATTTGGATTCTAGGTCCATGGTAGTTATATATATCCCAACCTACATGACGGCAAAGGACTCATCTCACAAATATTCTGGAATGGGCGCAAGCCCTTGCCAAAGGATAGCTCACCATCCCATCTCTAAACGTCACAGGGAGAGGTAAAGAATTAAAAAACATAGTGCATTCAAGGTCAAAGCGTGTCACATTAGGTATGTCTTGCCCTCATTTGTCCGCTGAGATCCACAAGGCCCAGTCAAAAAGAAACCATCAAGATAACTCCAAACCCACACCCTCTTGGAAACATATGAAAGAGACGCCCGGCGTCCATTTTTCCTCTATGGCCAGCACGAGTTCTTGCGGAAAACAGTCCACTCGGCCTACTCGGGGCCCGCATTGTATTTCTCGGTGGCAGACCGGAACAGCTCTTGCTGTTGCCGCAGAAGCTCTTCCTCAGACAACCCACTCTGCTCCATCTTGCTCTGTTTCTTCTCACGGGACTAGTGGTGGAAAGACCTTGTCAGTGGACCTGGGCCAACAGAGCAAAGGGGAATTTTGGGGGTAAGTTACACACCTTTAGCTGCTCTCGGTGCTCCTCTGCAACAGCAAGTACATCAGATATGTAATCGCCAAATCCCAGATCGCGGAGCGCCTTCTCCACATGCTCGCATGCGATCGTCTTCTTGGCTTCCTTCTCACTGATGTCGTTGGCTTCGGAGGAGATCAAGGTAATGAACTCGACGCAGCATTCCATGAGCAAATCGCGGGCGTCCTTGGAGAAGGTCTGACCCGAAGACGAAGGCAGAATCTCGGTGATGATCTTTTGGACCGTCGCTGTATTATCATCCAATGTTAGCGAGAGCCGATCGTACGCGCGCAAGTCCACGACTCCGCTGGCGGCGGGGCAGAGAACTGGACGAGGTTCTCGGAAAATTGCCCCAGTACGGTATCCCTCCACCATCTCCCGTGTTTCCAGGAGAATCAGGTCTTACCTTTGGGAAGCGACAGATCGTCGTTGGCTGAGCGGCGTCGAGACATATCAGCAAGTGCGCGCAGGCCAAGAATTGGGACAGCTGGGACTTACAGCTGAATTCTCGGTCAGACATGGTGAGAGATGTTTATATATAGGAGGGCACAAAGAGCAGGCAGCGACAGGCCGACAACAAACCAGGACACAACCAGCAGCAATACAAAGGGATTCTTTGAATTCGGCGTGGGGCCGTTAATCGAGGCGCGCGACTCGGGGCGATATATTTTCCTGCCGGCAGAATCCCACCGCTCTCCACAGCCTTTTCTTCGCAGGAATTTTTCGTGTCTCGCTTTCTTCTTTCTTTCTTCACTCGCATTTTCCACTCACCCACTTCCTCGGAGTGAATCTTGATGCAGATTCCCTCTGAGGCCGTACACTAATGGTAGGTGTCTTCCCTGTTTCTTTGTTGCTGCTCCTTCTACTATGATGAATCTTGTTGTCGCCCCTATCATACAAAACCATGGTGACGCACCTGTCCTAGCCAAACGGACGAACTGATACGCTGTTCTCGATTTCTGCAATTGATTTCTTACTGCATTGTGGGAATGATCGTGCTAATTTGCCGAAGAATTCTAGGATTTTCCTGTCGATCATGAGTTGAGAAGGTTCTGCCCTCGAATGCTCGGTTCTCCATAAAAAAAATTCCAGCACTTGAATCCTAGCGCACAAAAGGTATGCGAGTACTTTTTGCAATTCTACCACTCCTCTACATGATGATCAATCTACATTCCATGCTAAGTATGAAGGTGTGCTACACCTAATGCTTCTAAAATGTAACTGCTTTTCATCTTTCGGCTGATTTGTACTATCTGCCTTGACTCTTGCACCCACGAACTTGTTGACACTCGATACTGATTGTCACATAGCGCCGCAGATGCCAAAAGACGTATCTATAGAACGAATCAAATCTTAAAATCTATGCCTGGAAATCCTTGAGCTCTTCGCTGTTCCATCTGTAACTCTCGTTAGCATCATCCACAACCTCAAGAAGTAGCACGTACGATAGGAACCGGCCGCTGAGCTCACTGGGCGCATCAAGAACCAGCTTGGCCATCACATGGCCTGGCTGCTCCGGCTGGAGAAGATGGCCGTCCTTGTGGGCGATCGTAAACTTGGAGTGCATCTCAGCATCCAGCGTTGTTCCACGGTCCTCGCGAAGATCCCGCTGCATATCGGTGTCGACCATGCCGGGCTGAACAGCCACGGATGTAATCTCTGGCTCTTCACTCCCCAGGCTCTGGGCAAAGTTATTCATTGCGGCCTTGGTGGCTGCGTACAGAGCCCAGCCGCGATACTTCCTGACTGCGGCGCCGGACGAGGTGAAGATGATGTTGCCCTTTGATTGGCGCAGAGCCGGAAGAGCTGCTTTGGCCTTCATCGTTGTTAGTCGTGTCGGAATTTCGACTTTTCAAGTAAACCCCCAAATATATAAATGGAATAGAAACATACAAAGGCCACCAAGCTGATAAAGTTGATGTCGAAGGCCCGACGCCACTCCTCGGGATCGGTTTCGTCCACTTTACCTGTCTGACCCAGAATGCCGTGGTTGAGGACCATGCCGTCGAGCCGGCCAAAGGTCTTCAGTGCGGCGTCCACTGCCTTCTGAGCGAGAGAGAAGTCGGCCAGATCGCCATTCACTACCTCAACTTGTTTGCTGTACTCGGCCTTGAGCTTCTCCAAAGGCTCGAGGCTGCGGGCAACCACGATCACGTTATGGGACTGCGGGGCCGAGAGAAGATATTTGGCGATGGCGAGGCCAATGCCTGGGACACCGGTCAATGGGTCCGCGTTGAGAAGACACGGGGGGAGGGTTCTTACCTCGCGAAGCACCGGTGACAATGATGGTCTTGGCTGTCATGGTCAATGTACTGTGTTAGATGAGTGGTTGACTGGAAAATAGATGAATAGATGTCGAGAGCAGTGGGGAACATGAATAAATAATCAATGTACCTCCGCTCCGATATCGACGGGTGCCTTATTTCCAAGGTGGACATCGCTTAGACTCGGGCCGTATTTTAACACGTTCTCTACATAGATTAGATCAATGAATAAATAGTGAATATACAATTCTGATTCTCTCTGATCCATATAGCTTGATACAGTGCGGACACGACAGCTACAAACGTCATGTTGCCCTGGTGGACTAGGCACGTTTGACGAGGACTTCTGATACAGTGACGGTAGACCAGGTAGAGATACTCTGATCGGTACATTCGAGAAATAAAAGCAGTTAGATTGAATGGGCTTCCCCATGCACTCACTCATCACCCCAGTTCGCACAGGATGCCGAATGTCGCCGCACTCACCCAATCAGGTCAATTACTATCCCCGAGCCCGCATAACCAAAACTCGGATTTAATCCTATCGGGATCCACAGACCAAGGAATCCTTTAGCGCAAGTGTTTCAATCAGCGATACTAGACTATAGCGGACTTTATGCCGACGTTGCCAGGCTGAATCGCGCCGATCTCGAGAAGTCGCGGCGAGCCTTATCTACGACTGATGCGTTTCCTCCCCGCGCGCTCAACCCCACCGGCGATTGTTCCTAGCCCGGTGAAACAGGAACCAGAGGAAGCAGGCATTTGGGAATCCGCGTCCATCTCTGTAATCCTCTCTGCCTTCTCCCGGAGACTTCGGCAACCATCTGCCTATTCCTCAGTTTCCCTTCCCAGACCCAAGCGAGTACCGGCGCGCCCGGGTTGAGTCGTGACCATGTCAACCGTTATCCTTGGAGGAGGCATCATCGGCTCTGCAATTGCCTACTACCTGTCCGCTGACAATCCCGAAGGCGAGATCCACATTGTCGAACAATCTTCTGAACTGTTCAACTCTGCTTCTGGATACGCTGCTGGGTTCCTTGCTCGCGATTGGTTCGAACCGTCACTCAGTCCCCTCGGTGCTCTGTCATTCGATCTGCACCGCCAGCTGGCTGCTGAGCAAGGCGGCGACGAGAAATGGGGGTTCATGAAAGGAACGGCCTTCAATTTGGACATGGTACCCGGTCGCAATAGGGACGGCCCTCAAGGGGATGACTGGTTGCGTGAAGGGACAAGTCGGGCCGAGACTGCGGCTTCCTCTAATGATCCAATGGCCGCCGAGTGGCCGGTTTGGTTGACCAAGCAGCAAGGGGGGATCTTGGAGCGGATTAGCCAGAATGAGACTGTGGCTCAAGTGTGAGTTCTACAGGATATGATTCCCCGGAAGTACGACTAATCTGTGCATAGCGATCCTCTGCGGCTGAGCAGGTTCCTTATTGATGCCGCCGTATCTCGTGGAGTCAAGCTTCACAACCCGGCAAAAGCTACTACCGTTGTCAAAGATGATGATGGGTCGATAACCGGCATCACAGTTGTATCTCTGGAATCTCAGACAGGGACAACTATTCCATGCACAAACTTGGTCCTCAGTTCGGGAGCCTGGACCCCACTCGTCCTTAAGGACCTCTTTCCCTCCCACCAAGCTTCTTTGAATATTACCCCTCTTGCTGGATACTCTCTTGTCGTTCGCTCACCGCGTCATACCTTGGATCATGAGAGATTGACCCACGGAGGACGCGCCCACGCAGTCTTCACAACACACCCTCACTCATGCGGGTTCAGCCCAGAGATCTTCACTAGAAAGGGTGGCGAGATCTATATTGCAGGACTTAACCCTATGATTGAGCTCCCATGTTGTGCGGAAGATGCGAAGCAGCTATTTGACCCGGCGGAGATGCAGAAGCTGAAAGACGTTGCTGTCCGACTGATGGGTGATCTGGCCAAGGGCTGGACAGAGTCCACAGATCACGTTTCCAACATAAATGACCTGGAGATCATTCGTGAGGGGCTGTGCTTTCGACCAGTAGGGGCGACCGATGTTCCCACCATTGGCAGAATCAGCGATGCTTCGTTGGGTGGTGGCGTGAAAGCAGCCGCGAAAGGAGGTGTCTATATTGCTGCTGGACATGGACCATGGGGTATCTCTCTTTCACTAGGAACTGGAAAGGTTATTTCTGAGATGCTCAACGGACAGCAGACTTCTGCCGATGTGAGTGAATTGGCTATTTAGGCCAACGGTTCTCGGGGTGTAAAGGAAAAGCTATTCGGCATCCCCGTCTTGCTAGATTCGTAGCTAGGGGCGGTAGCTGCATCGAAGCTAGAGTTTCTATACAAACAGAAAGAAATCAAAACTGAATAGACCATTTGAAGGGACTATCAACCCTCGCTTGGATTTCTTACATGGTCGGAGTCTGTGTCGGAATCCCCAGTATAGATCGGGAAATTGTTGTTCCCGCCCAGTCCCCGGTTTTAGTCAGCGCCACCCGAGCTCTCCAGAAACTTCGGGCATTCGATATCACCAACCAAGTCACCACACAATCACCCTTCTTTTCTCCGTCGCCTCTGCCGCTACATTTACGCAGAGCCATCCCGTTTTTACCAACCTCTCCCAATCCTTCGCCTCCAGAGCTTCGAGAGCTCACCCGCGTCTCACCATGGCCAACTACCTTGCTTCCATCTTCGGTACTGAGCAGGACAAGGTCAATTGCTCCTTCTACTACAAGATCGGCGCCTGTCGCCACGGCGACCGCTGCTCGCGGAAACACGTGAAGCCATCATACTCGCAAACCATCCTCATGCCCAACATGTACCAGAACCCAGCGTACGACCCTAAGAGCAAGATGAACCCGAGCCAGTTGCAGAACCACTTCGACGCATTCTACGAAGACGTATGGTGCGAGATGTGCCAGTACGGTGAGCTGGAGGAGCTGGTTATCTGCGACAATAACAATGACCGTAAGTCAAGCCTCGCCACCCCATGCCCCAAGCTCTACACGTGTATGCAGACCACTCACACTCTCGGGCACTGCAGACTTGATCGGTAACGTCTACGCGCGTTTCAAATACGAAGAAGACGCCCAGGCAGCATGCGATGCGCTGAACTCACGCTGGTATGCCGCGCGACCGATATATTGCGAATTATCGCCCGTCACAGATTTTCGAGAGGCGTGTTGTCGTCTCAATAGTGCCGAAGGATGTGTGCGCGGCGGGTTCTGCAACTTCATTCATCGCAAAGATCCTGGGCCCGAGCTGGACCGGGAGTTGCGACTGAGCACGAAGAAGTGGCTGAAGGAGCGAGGCCGCGATGCGCGCAGCGTCAGCCGCAGCCCGAGCCCCGAACCGACTCGCCGGAGGTATTAGGGAGGTTGCGTGGCTCTCTTCTTCTTCCTTTCTGGTTCTACTTTCTTCTAACATGTTTCTCTTCCATACCTTGGCGTTGGGTGATGTCAGTGGGTGGTGCAATCCCACTCCCTTTGCGCGGCGGAGCGTCTAGGGACGGGTTGTGGCATTTTCTTTTGCTGATGGGCATCTGTATTTTATCAAACCTCAAGTGAATCACATTCTGAACTCGATTGCATGAAGCTGTTCCCACCCTTGAGGGCATGGGAAGCTTATGAGTCGGCACCAGCTCACGTGTGATACCCAGGTCTGATTGACGAAAATAGTCCACAACGTTTACGAGTCCGAGTAATACGATGTTAACAAGCCCAAAAGCAAAAGTAATTTTGAATGGGACAGATATGGCTAGTATTGCCACAATGCACGATCAATGTCGACTCCATGGACGTGGCATGAGATCCCGCGCAATAAGTATATTTTTAAAGTGCACTATAACCCTATTGAAATACAACAGAGATTATACAACCCTGGAAGGAGCGGGAGGACTCGTACGTAAGCAGTATTATATATACTACATAAGAACGTGAGTACACCTGTGATCTAATATCTAGGGTGCCATGAAAGCCCGACAGGGGCCACGTAAGACACAACGTCGACTACAATGAATGATACCAGCAGAACTTTGTGAGTCCAATGGAACATGGGACAAAGAAGGGTTAGTAAGACCAAGCTGGTACAGTTGCTTTGCTGCCCCAATTCGAGTTGGCGCAAGATTGCAGCGACATTTCCCTATAGAGGTTGGCAATCTTGGGAACGATCACCCGGGCGATCCACTTGCCAACGTGCCAAGTGGGTCCCGACCGGCAACCTTGGAATCGAACTCAGTGCTTCCCTAATGAGGCTAGCAGTTCGACCTGTTTATCTCACTGTGCAGCCCCTGGCGTGATGTGACTGGTTGCTGGCCCCATAGGACTGCTTGATTTGACAATCCTAAGTCGAATGGGACTGGTATGGCAATAATGATGCTCCATTCCGTTTTTGTAGTCGAGTCTGCCGCAGCAACTGGCGGCCCTGGAAAGATATAAAGCTGTGGATGTAGGCTGGCTTAATTTGAGTCTCTCTTATCGTTCCTCAAACATCTGCGAGCCTCATTATACAAGAAAAACCTTGAAATTTCCACCAAAAATTCAATATCCCCCTCCAGCTGAACGATTCCGAGAACCCTGGAACACCCCGGCAGCGAAACACAAAGATGTGTATCTATTTTTTCTACCAGAGGCATAAGCGTAATAAGCAAGCTGCCGCCGCAAAGGGAGACACGGACAGGCCCCCAGTCCCCAGAGAGCTTGGTACACGAGACCAAACGTCAGCTCTACCTCAGCAAGAGATGGCGAACTTTGCACCAGGGACGACGACTTCAGTTCAAGCCACATAGATTGAGGTGAGATTAATCAAATCCTCCTATTTCTCATCAAAGTGAGACTATTCTTGCTTACATGGCTTTGTCCAAGAACACCGAACGCTTTGTCCGATACTGGATTATTCCGAAATCTATTCTTGAATCATGATGGCGCATTGGGCGCGACATGGATATTTGGGATGTGGAACTTGGGATATAGATAATAGAGGCGCGCTTGAATTATTGGACAATCAAATTCTTTCCGTTTCTAATTGCCAAAGTTTTCCACGTCTTAAACTTTGCCAGGAATCAAATGCCAGCTGTGGTCTCCCTGTTGGAGGAGACCTGATAGGAGATACGCTTGCTGCATACCCGCGGACGTGCCGATAATTCCAAGGATCTGCGTAATCCAATTCCTCGTGTATTCATCCGGATCCGCACATTCAGCAGCAACGAACAACGGCCATGGAAGTCGGGCGACACCCCCAAAATAAGCTTCCTCTGCGATGAAATAGTAAGGGACACTCGCGCAGACGTCATTCACCAGCCTGCGATGAACGGCAATGGACTCGAGCTGTACTTGCTGTAGCTCCGGCATTTCCTGTGCCTCAGACATCCGCGAGCACATCGCTCGAACCATCGCAAGAAGAACAATCCGTGCCTGACGATAGTGGTTCCAATACATTGCAATGTCGAGGCTTGGATACACATAGTATTCTATGTTGTGACTGGGAAAGGGAGTAGAACCGTTGGAGAAAGACGGTGCGTTATGGGCAATTGTATACTGCCAAGCCGGCCCCAGAGAAACTTCCCACAATGCTAGTTCGGCATCAAGGCGCAGAGCCTCCCCAAGCAACGGTGCTGTGTCTCCATGAAAACCATGGGTCTTGTACGCCTTTTTAACCATGATCGAGAGCTCATTCAGTGAGAGGAGAATATCGTAGAAGTCTTCAACTGCCTGCAAATCGCCATCACAGTGCGTTCGTGCAAGTTTGGATAATGAAAGTAGTGTCGGCGAGGTATAGGCATTGGTTCTGAAGAACAGGTTGCTCATGGCCTAAGAGGTATACGTTAGCATCCGGAGACCAACTCTGAATGCATGGGAGCAGAGAATCACTCACCATCTGGAATCGTACCAGTGTAAACAACTCCAGCCCAATGGGTGATTCGAGTTGTTGCGGGCCTCGTAACTCAAGGAGCTTCACTGATCCGCGGACATGATTCAACCAACCATTCACGACATCTGATTCATGGCACGAAATGATCTGTTTCAACCAGTTAGAACACACACAGAAAACAACCTTCCAACTACATTGAGATTACCTCGTACAAAGCCAGCATTATCACAGTCGTCAAGGTGGAGTCAGACTTGGCTAGGACTGCATCTTGTAGATCTTTGTTGGTCGCCCGTAACGCCTTGCCGTATTCCTCCGCCGCTAGTCGCCCGAGATTAGGAAGACGGTGAATCCTCGATATACACGACAAACCTATAGCGGTGATTATGGATTGCAGTGCTTCAGAGGAACCCATGTTCAACGAATTAGACACATACGAAATTATGCCGCGACTCGTGTTAGTGCCCACATAGTACTTGAATATGTGCGTCAGGGCCTGCTCCTGTACGGAGCAAGACCAGGAGATTGACGGCAGCACCATTGGATTCCCTGCAGGAGGCGATCGAGCCGCCTTTTTGGCGACAGCAAGCCCGGCAGCCCGTGCCTGGGCTTTAGTAGTAACGTCTTTTGTTTGATCAAAGAATCGAATGGCCTTGGTATCCTGGTACCCCGGGCATTCTTTGTGTACCCTTGCGCATTGTGAACACGAAGGTTCACGCCGGTCGCACTATTTCGTCGATAAGCATGGCCCCGGCATGATGGAGTATCGAACATACTTTGAGCCTCCGCGTCCGGCATAAGGCACACCCCAGACTGGGTTTTCCCCTGTACACCATGGTGTGGAAGAGTGCCAAAAGGGGCAACCGGCTCGGTAGATGGAATGCCTGCAAGGCTGATGTCAAGTGGAGGGATTTGTCCCGCTTTAAAATTCGACGGAGTAATGAAGCCTTATTTTGGAGTCTGTAAATGCTGGTCTCGCCATTGCCGGGACGCCATTCCAATTCGAGGAATCAAGTCGACACGAAGTCTCTTTTAGGGATGATCTTCGAGGTTACTAGGCATAAGGGGCTGATAGTGCAGCCACGTTTTCGGCCCCCAACTCAGCTGCAATTCGGCTTTAGTTAGCAAATGGTTGTGAGTGACGACAAGATTAACGTTATCTGAAAAGACGCCCTTCGGCCCCGGGGGCCGAATAGGTGACTACAAATAGCTTAGGTTAGGCATCGGAAAGACTGAAACGTCACTTCTGATGGCGTCGCAGGGCCCCATCGAGTGCCGAGATGGGTCTGATGACGGAAGAGAGAAATGGAAGAAAGGAGGATGTATGATGGGCAGAGGGGGATGACAGAAAATGAAGAGACTGGGTGATTGGGAGGAGAGAGAAGGAGAGGAAAAGAAACTTATGAACTAAAGCTATCGACAGACTGCCTCACATTCAAGGCATCCACCATCAACTTGTTAGAGATTCTAAAATGACAAACTATTTTGGCTATGTAACTAGCTCTTTGTAATTCAAGGGCTATTTTTGTGGGCGTTCTTGGCTAAGAATAACAGCTCTTGCAAGGTGGTCTTTAAACGTTTACATTCATGCTAGTCGTGGGCCTTACAAGGCACTTGTGTGAGGTGGAATCGCATACTAAAGAGTTTGTTCAAAGATGCCATCTGATAATTTAACTATAAACATCCCACGGGAAATAGCGCACTCGAGATTGCGCTTCACGCATTGCTTATTGGTCAGACTTGGGATTAGAATCCCTCACCTACGCCCAGCTCCAACCGCGACAGATTGGACATGGGTGCGTGTTCCCCTTGACAGCAATAGGTGGGTATCGCTTCCTCATGCGACATTATCAGGAGAATAGTGAGATCTATATCTTCGTATATATTCCATTCTAATGTTATGTCTACCACATACGACCACAGGGTGTGGAGAACAGGGCTTCCCGTCCGCTCAGCCGTACTTAAGCCACACGCCGGCGAGTTAGTAGTATGGTGGGTGACCACATGCGAATCCTCGCTGTTGTATGTTTTGTTTTTAATTTTTTCATTATGCTGCAAAAGACGTGGGAGAAATTGGTTTTTACTGTGGATGTATGACGCGCTGCTCCTTAGCCTCCACACCTAGTGGGTGAAAACGAGTTGTAATTTTAGAGCGAGCGAGAGCGCAATATATTTTGCGCGACACTCAATCTCAGGTAGCTGCCAGCATCTTCATCTGAACATCCTGTAACCCCTGAAGCGCCTTAGGTGTTTCCCTTGGTGAACCATTCCCTCCTTTCTTTGCTATCGACGCACTGCCCCTCGCCATGTTTATCTCAAATATCTATTTACGGCCACAATCTACGTTAGGAACAGCAGTCACCACCTCAGAATGATTGTTGTATCTCTTTTGGTCACTTGGAAATCAAAATCAAAAATCAATTAAACTTCCAAAGTTGTGAGAAAATAATTATCGCATTGGGCATTCACCACTCAGGCCCAAGGGATTCCGACTCTAGTTAAGCTCTAAAAACTGACGACGGCGATTCATGAGGGCCACCGGGTCAGAAATTGCGGCGGCTGCATGAACATTAATGCGTCTCTTATTATGAGGACTCAATGAAGACTGGTTGTCGCCCTGGCTTTGTCCAAGGATCACCCACTCGGCCACAGTTGCACCAGTTCCGTTTTTGAACTGTGTATCCACGGCATCCAGACCTTGATTGCCCACGATAAGGAGTGTGGCATACCGGGCGGCGGGAACGGGCGAGGAGAGAGTCACGTTGGTCGTGTTCCCAACCGGTATAGCGATGGTATCCAAGTCGGTTGTCTCCTCATTGTACGGATTCGAAAGCGTGATGTTCGTCAATGAGCTCACAATATGATAGTTCGGGTTGGCAGATGAGTTGGCAGATGCGATTTTGGGGTTTGAGATAGTGTGATTATGGAAGATCACAGTCGCGTTGACTGGAGGCGCTTGTGCCCAGTCAAAGTGAAACCCCGATACCGGAGCACCGATCTCATCTCCGAAGGAAACAGTCACTGAACTCCAATTTGCTGCAAGAGATGGCTGCCACTTTGTTGATGATGCGCCATCCACGGCAGAGATAGGAAACTGGCCGGCTTCGAAATCAGTGGCGGACTGGACAGGCTGACACTGGATGAGGTTGCCCGCAACTGTGTTCTGAGAACCGATTTGACGATTGGGGATAATGACGGAGCCCGTGAGAGGAAGTTCGTAAGTGGTCATATTGCTGCTAGGACCAGACTGCACAGTGATGGTTGTGGCAAATTGCTGGTCCGCGGTACCAAGGGGCGGGGTGGTAGTGGCGCGACTGATCGCGGTGTGAGTGTAGTTCGACCAAGCAGAAATCGGCCATCCGCGCCAGTAGAATGTCCGGTACTTCAGGTAGGGAATTTGAGGAGGCATATTTGGGTCAACGTGGAGAAAATCATCGGGCAGCAGACGGAGACCCAAGTAACCGAACAAAACAACCTGGTTAGACCCGCCATGACCAGTCAGGAAGGGAAATGCTGGATGCGTGCCACCGTTAATGGAAGCATCATCAATCAGCTGCTCTGACATCTGGAAGAATGGAGGTCGGGCATACGGCTTGTACGCATACTGCGCGTACGTATATGCCGAGCACCCTGATAGTGACATCTCGTTTGCAACAGCCGAGAAGATAGCCCAGGTCATAGCAGGCCCATCTGGAGATTGTTTATTGGCATACTGGTCAAATTTGTTAGTATCTGTATGTCTGTGCATACTTGGGACTAGTACGTACGTAGTCCAGGTCGTTCAACGAGTCCTGAGTAGTGTAGTTCGAGTTGTAGTCCAAAGGGTAAGTATTCAACACCACGTCAGCCTGCTTGACAACAGCACTGCCATTCATAGTCGTGAATTCGAGGGTGACCCCATTTTCACGCAGGACCAATATGTTCGCAGCCATATCGTGCCATGTTGTGTTCTCTTCGAGTCCAAATTGTTGGCGGAATGAATTGGCGTATTTCAAAGTTGTGGCGATGAGGGGCATGGTGAAACCTCCCGCATCAACCGCGTTGGCGTATTCATCCTAGTCGATGTTAACATTGTTTCAGAGCTCGTAATAACGAGAGAATACTTACGGGATCCGTCATGTTGGTCAACGTCCAAGCAGAGCCGTTACGTTTCAGAAGGTCTGCATACGTTGTAGCAACAGAGTCGTAGATCGGGAAAAGATCATCCTCGAACGACTGGGTGTCTCCACTGGTGATCCATTGGTTGAGCAATCCTAGCCCAATATCACCATTGATGTGGTACTGATAATCCCAACAGGGGCCGGTGGCTGTGCAGTTCCCAAATCGTCCACTGGTCCAAGGATAGATAGCTGCGGATGGAGAGAAATGCGTTTTGTTCTGCGAGCCAGTGTACGCAGTTTTGATGTTCTGTT
Organism: Penicillium hispanicum; assembly: GCF_028827665.1. Lineage (NCBI taxonomy): Eukaryota > Fungi > Ascomycota > Eurotiomycetes > Eurotiales > Aspergillaceae > Penicillium > Penicillium hispanicum. Next base: position 2,139,174 of record NW_026623193.1, read on the forward strand.
GCGCCTGCTCATACCTGTCCACCCGATAATTTGTGATCTTCTGAGCAGATTCGGGATGGGAAGTAGTGAGGCCAGGTTGCATCCAAATGTCAGCATCCCAGAAGACCTGCCCGGCATACGAGTCAGACGTCAGGCCACCAACAGAAATGCTGTCCCTGTTCAGCCCAGTCGAGGAAGAATTATTGATTGAATTCTTGCCAACGGTATTTTGCAGCAGATAATAGGTGTTGGCCACGGCAATGACAGCAGAGTCAATGAGGTGGGTGTCTGCAGGCAAGGTACCGTTCTCGGGGAATGAATAGCGATCCACCGAGTCGTCGGGCATGACATTTGCCCACTCGGTAACATGAGAACGTATGGAGTTGACGTATCCGCTTGCCAGTGCCGTAGAAGCAGCGGCTTTAGCAGTTTGCTTGGGATCTTTAAAAGCGTCTGAAGAAGCCACACCCACATATTTTGTGATCTGCACCTTTTGACCGGCCTTGAACTTCACATGGACAGATTGCGCAATGGAAGAGGCGTTGCTGTTGAGGTATGGCCTATCTGTGATAATCTTGCGAGACGAAAGGTCCACACTCGCGGAGCCCGTGAGATTGGCGTAGATGTAGGCTGTGACATTGGAGATGCCATTTGGCCGCACTGCCGAGAAGATGGCTCCACTATCTTGGCCGGATTCCACAAAGTCTGTACGCACGGCCGCATATCCATCAAGGACATTGACGATGGTAGCCTGGGAGTTCTTCGATGGGATAATCTCCATGTCCACCACGGCCTGATTGATGTAAAGCTTGTTGGTGAAAAGGCGGTATGTGATGTGGAATGAGCCGCTGTTCTTTGCCGGTGTCCACTGATACGACCAAGATAGGATACCTGCTTTGAAATCGTATGTCGATTGGAAGTTGGAGATGGTGGTGTTGTCGACCTTTGCATCCAGGTAGGTGTCTTTATCAAGGTCTAGGATAAGGCCACTCCAGTGCGGCACACCGCTGATGGCACTGTCACCTCCATACTGGGATAGCCATTCAAAGTTCGATCCATTTGTGTGAGGTTGCGAGTCGAAGAAGCCACTGATAGTGGCGAAAGACTGGCGTCTGGAAAATAGAGGCCAGCCGCTGATCAGGTCGCCGCCGGCTTCCTCCGAGTCCATCTCGAAGAACGGACCGACGCTAGCAACGTTGATACCAAAATACCCATTAGCCATGGAACCACGAGATTGAAAGCGGCCTTGCTCCAAGTTGGTGGTGGAGAGTAGCCAGTTGTCTTCGTCCCAAGTGACACCATCAAAATCAGTCTGGTATACATTGTTGCTGAAGTTGGCGCTTGAGCCCGGTCCAGTGTATCTAGCCACACATCTCGCAATGCGACTAGTCGAGGAATTCCCATTCACAAAGGTGCTGAAATTTAGAAGTAGGGGCCAGAGTACCCACGCCGAAGTCTGCAGACATGTGAGCTTTTTCTTCTCGGACTACCAAGGTTGAAGGAAGCTTATGCTCACCTTGAGCTGCATTATGCAGTTCTTTCACCCAGATGGAGTAGCTGATATTTCGATTTCTCTGTAAGGTGTGTGACAAAACAGAGGTGCGAACTGGTCCCGACGTCTATCTTAAGAACAGTCAGAGGGTGTGGAGACCAGGGCAGTGACTGAACATTTAAAACAGGGAAATGGTGGTGGCAGAGACCCAGATGCGTTCTTCAACCCCACAAGAAGGAAATGAAGTGTCGATCCAGGAACCACATGGCGATGTGAAGTTGCTTGGGCCCAACGTGGCCATGTACTCGTGAAGTGTGGGGGATCCATCAAAGCTTACTTTGCGCTGCACACGGGATCGCAGAGGGTTGAACGAGGCAGATTATACGAGCTGCCGCCTGCAGTGGAGTCGAAATCTCCTCCAGCCAAGATGCATCGCGGGGATGTCGTATGAGGCACCAGCTTTATTTGTGGCTACCGCGGAAGGACCGGCGTTGCACGGAAGCATGGCGGAAGCCATGACGCTGCAGTCGCGGTCCATTTGAGGTGCATGGTTTCTTGGGACGACCACGATCCGAGCGGCCAGACAATTGGATTGAAGACGGCGCAGCATCGTCATCGAGTCCGAGGGAAGGTTTGACCCAGAGTTTATGTGGGGGAGGAAGGGGAAGTGGCGGGGAAGTCCCGCAAATGGGCCGATAAAAGCCCGCTGGACGCGGCCGCGAAGGGAAGGTGGCCAGCCAGTAGGCTTTACTTCTTGTCGCTGCCTATTTTTCTGGGGAAAAGTGATGAAAGCTGTGCAACTATGGCGTCTGCTGTCTAGGATGGCCGTAGCGTTCAACGACTAACTGCGAAGCCATTCTATAGCAGAATGATGGTGGTCGCGTTATCGACTATTGCACCACAAGGGATTGTTCTCACTATATCGGACTACGCTGGATTACAACATCCCAAAAATACACACCAGCGAGAATAATCACCCTGGCATGAGGCCCAAAAGCATACATGGATTCGGCTGGGCATACTCTGCCTTGGCGCAATCCTCATGGAGCTCGCAGACTCTGTCTTGCGTGAGGGAGCAGTCATGGTGAATATGACTAAGGGATACCCTAGTATTAGGTAGTTATTATCATATTATTCTATATTAGTAATAAAATTACTCTTAGTACTTTAACTATCTAGAAGTATATCGGGGGATATTTGCAGACACTCAAGCTCGATATCACTTGCCATCGGGAGTGTCGATGTTGACTGTTAGATGAAATGACTAGGAAAAGGCCACGGAGGAAGATGTGCAGACAAGAGAGCAATTCGGGCACTTGTAGAACGAGCGGACTGCGTCGAAGAAGCACTTAGAAAGTAACTGACTCCAGAACGCTCGGAAACATACTCTTCCAAACGCAGGCCAAATTCCACACAGCGCTGCCTGCGTCAGAGGCCAAATAATCTCGATTCCAAGAGTTGAAAGCGGAGGAAGTGGAGGTAGCGAAGGCTCAGCCGTAGATTACGACCGAAAAGAAAACAGGGGGCCATGTGGGACCGTCGGGGAGTCCGGATGGACGGACGAAATTGCAGGGGTGCAGCGACGAGTGTAAAATAGAGGGGATGGAGGAAAGAAAGAGAACGGGAGGCCGAACAGGGCGAGGTCGGGTCTTTTACGTCGAGGCGACCAAGGAAGAGGTTAGGTGACCAAGTATTAGGGTGCCAAACCAGAAGCAGCAAAACTAACTTGAAAAGGGCAATTCACAGGTCCTCAGTTCACAGGCGCGATAATTTAGGCACTCGTCATCTATACTCTAGTCACAGTGGATCAACCCGTTCATCTCTGGGTCTAACGCGGCAAAGAGAATGCAAATAAGGCAAGGCAGCTGTGTAGATATCTAAGTACTATAGATTTTTAGCAGTCACGAACAGCGTTTTGTGCATGATGATAGATGGTTAGCGAACTGGACCTTACGATCCTGGATTAGTCGCTAAACTTACCAGATTTAAATCCGATTGAAGCTGTGTAGAATATTATAAAAGAGTGGGTTCAAGCACGCTATCCACAGCGAGTTATGCGTAAAAAACAGCTGCGGGTGATATGGAAGATGCAGAAATATATTATTTTGGCAGCAAGGGCAGCTGGCAGGGAGTGGGCTATGTATGATTTAATTAGTTGATTTTGGGTGATTCCTGTATATTTTAATCATGTACATTTCAACTAGCGTGCCCTGCTTATCACAAATCATCAAATTTCCAACTTCCAGGCACAGGGTAGTACATACATATGAGTCTCGGGCACCAGAAACCAGAAATCTTAACTGCCCCCACTCATCACGAACGATTGGCATATACAGTTATCAATTATTAAGATCGACGGGGCCTTGATGACCGCTTCCCCAAACTTCCGTCAGTTGGTGGTTAGGCGTCCGGCAAAGGCGCCCACCGGGCCCGTACCATATGGCACGTCTACCGCCGTGCATGACTCCTATTCGTTCATGGAGCGAACGAGGCGCGCTCTTGTTACAAAAAATCAGTGAAACCTCGCCAATCTCTGGATGTAGCCCCTGGTCTACTCGTTTATCTTACTGTGGAGTGACTGTTTGAGAATTTCTATGAAAGGGGTATAAGAAGGATTGAGATCTCCTTCCTCTTCTCTCCAAGATATAAAGATATCTCATCAAAACAATATACTCTTAAGCATTCGATCTTTCGACCAACACATCCCCACAACTCTAAGCAGCCACAGGCCGCAAGATGAAGACCGCCGCTATCACTACCGCTCTCCTAGCCGCTGCTAGCACTGCCTTTGCTGCTCCGAGCGACTTCAAGCGCGTGCCGAAGAAGCTGGAACTCTTCCAGCTTAGCGGCGCCCTCTTAACGGAGAGCAAGCCTACCTACCTGGTTCAGTTTACCCTCAGCGATCCTATCACTCGCAATGTCACCCATTGCAACGCTCGTTGGTAAGTCTCACCTTTTTAATACGGATAAAAGGCTTCGTATACGCAATATACGCCAGCGGGGCTACGAAAAAGAATAAGAAAAAACTAACTACTCCCCAGGGCCCAGGGCATAGCTAGAACTACCAAGTTCAACTGCACTGACCACGACCATCAAGTCTCCTTCCCGAGCGGCATCAGCAACATTCACGGCTTTAATATGTCGGTCTCTCGTCCGGATGGCTCCGAGAAGGGCCAGAACGTGGTCAGCGGCGATGGTTGGGTCTGTAAGGACGTTCAGGAATCCTACCTCGAGACGTTCTGCAATTGGGACGGCGTTTTCGACATTGAGATCAGCAAGGCATCTTGATTACACTATGTACTATATAGGGTCGAGACGTTCTTAATTTGCAAGCGGATCAAACGGACGAGCAGGGGTTGCATTGTTGCTTGGGACTATTGCCTTTCCACCCGCTAATCAATTCATAAACTCCTAGCTAAACTAGCATCGACTCTTCTATTTGACTGAAGTTTCCAACTGGAAATCCCGGATTTAGGTATTTCAATTCAATCCCATTGTTTATCAGCTCCAGGCCAGGACATTCATGATGGTGATGGATCAGATCATGGCCCCATCAGCACAGGCAATTTGGCTTCATCTAGATGGGATCGGCGCATTCCGTTGCAGAAGAGGATAGTAGGAGATTCAGGGGAATCCGAGCTTCGTGGGCACACCAAGCATTTTTCAGCTTCTACTTGAAAGGATGATTATTATTTTACAGGCGTCTTCCCACTTAATAACGACTGGTTCAACTTGCTTCCTCCAGGACTGAGCGATGTATCAGAACTAAGCCTTTCTTGACGAGGGTTCCGGCATGGTAGAGTCTTGGAAAGATCGGCTGGACCACTTCTCCTATGGTCTTGTCATCCTCTAGGTATTGGAAGTTGGCTGTCTCGATCGGTAGTTGTGTATGCGAGTCGATGCATTCAAAACTGTCATAATAAGTCGGTCTATTGATCCTCGCAGACTATAGAGGCTAGATGATTCAAGATATATCAACGATGTTCCCAGCGTACATACCCTGGAAGACAAAAAACAGGCTAGGAAGCGGATCTGAGACGATAAAAGACGCACTTATAAAGAGGCTCGGGAAGTATTGGAGTGGAGGTTCGGTGATGGTCCACCACAGAATAGTCCTCGCTTCCGAACGATCTGTAAGCAGTGGAAGGCTCAGGAGAAGGGTGTAAAGAAGCTTTGCAAATCAAGATCCTGTGTCAGATCATACTTCAACCACGGTGCATTGAACCGGGTGGAAACAGAAGACCTGTCACGAAAACTTATTCCAATTTGCACATCCACCATTGAGTTAGGTGCAAGAGGGTAGCGGGAGTTACCCGGCCTTCAATGCTGGTTGTAGAGACAGCTTCAAGTTCCCCGTAGAGGACTCACCGCAGTAGATTCTGCAACGGTAATCTAGCACTTCGTAACTCTGAAGAAGTCCTTGTGCTCGTAAAAGAGCATCGGCTTCTAAAAGATCTGGGCAATAAACAGACCAACTCAGAGCCACCACCCCCCTCGAGCTTGGTTCCGAACAGACCGGGTTGATTACGATCACAGGGGTGTATAGCCGTAAGTGATTGCTTCCCCGAGTTCTAGAGCTCCAGGGCTTGAGGTATCCAGGAACAGCTGGTCCTCCGCTCAGTCTTCACTTTCACCATCAACCTCCTCCTCGAGATCACCTGTGTGGCCATTCTGTGTTCTGGAAGAAGTTTCGGTCTGCTGTGGGATATTCGAGCTCTGCCTTCTGTTCGCTGAGGTGACGGCTCTCTCACCCACGAAGTTATCACCCGGCCAGTCCTTCTTGCACACGGGGCACTTTCTGGTCTGCTGCATACGGAAAAAGTTCTGCATGCAATGATCATGAAGTCGGCCGGAGCAATCACGGGTTCCGCAACGTTGTCCCTATGAGACCGTCAGACCACTGCGGTTCTTGATCAGACTGAGCGGACCGGGCATACTTACCACTGTGATAAGGTCCTTGCAAGCCGCGCAAAACTTGATTCGGTCAATTCTCCGTCCATCCACCGTGTCGTTGTATGTTAGGACCAACCAGCCGCGCAGCTCCATCAGCGCTCGCGGGGTCAAGCTGAAGAAGTCCTTTCTGCTCTTCTCCAGCCACCCTTCCTCGACGAGCCGCTTCATCACTTCCTCTGCCTGCTTCATGCTAAGGTTCTGCGCAGCTCCACCTTGAGTCTGCTGAGTCTGCTGGGTTCCCGTACTCGTCGCCCGTCGTCGGCTGGCATCCGCAGAAACGTGGGCTAGGTGCATCGCCTGTGTGGAGCGAATCACCATCCCTTCGCATAACCGTGTGTTATTCGTGACAAACATGTAATCCAGGACGCGCTTAACAAATGCAATTTCGTCGGCGGTGTAGGTGGTCGCGAGCTGGGTCAACGGATCGCTGGTCGTGTTGACGAGCGCATAGACCCGAGAAGGCGGGCCTTCGGGGGTCTCGTTATTATTTCGCTTGGCTAGCTGACGAAGGGAGCTTCTTATTTCCAGGTCAAAAGGAGAGATGGCGCTGTTGGCGGACGAGATGTAGGAAGACAGGTGTTCCTGAGTGACATCGTCTGGGCTGATACTGCGACGCTCTACCCCAAGGCGGTACTATTAGCAACACTTTTCCCGTAAGATTTGAGAGACAGCAGAGATTCACACACCATGAGCCGAGAAAATCGCCGCCAATATCGGCTGCGCCTCCTCGAAGGTCATGGTAGAGCGCGACATGAAGGCTTGGAGGAAGGCACGATTGGCGTCATTGTAATCTTCGTCCATTATGTGGAATTGCCAATCCAGCCAGGCGCTCTGCGTTTCTGAAAGCAGGAGCGTCCAGCCTGGTGAGTGGGAGGTTTGAATAAACTGAATGCGACGCGATCCGGCGCGCCGCGTGTGGGGTTGCCAAGACTTGCAGACAAAGAGTGAACTATGCGGCAACGCCCAGTTTGGAGATCAAGTTTCAACTCAATGAAGTCTCGGAGATCGAAGAAATCTTCGAGAAGAATGGACATCGATAAAATGGTTGCTTGAGTTTTACTATGGCCGGTCAATCCAGGGAATCACTAGACATTTCCATCCACAGGAAGCAAGCTGGAACGACACAATGAAGAAGGAACCCTGGAGGCAATGTTGGTCAGAATCAACGGAGAACTCCGGGAGGAGAAGGAGCAATAAATCATGAGCTGAAAGAAGCAGGTGAGAGTTGATATCAGAGGGGAAGCTGTACTTCACACTGTGCATACTTCACTCTGTCTGACAAGCTTCACCAGACCTCACATCTTCGGCGCTTGCCAAGGGACCTTCTTTGGTCGTCTAAATAATCCTCAATATCAATATCCAGGATCTTCGGGTCATGTCCTCCAAACTCGAGACTGATGAAGCTAGGGAGCTTCCAGTTCCATCCCAGGTCGCCTCATCCGTTATTGAGACCACACCAACTTCGCCAGATCCCATTGTTTCGGACAAAGTACCTGAAGGATTCAACCGGCACCTTCAGGAAGTGCACCAAAAACGCGCGGAGCCAGCCCAGCGCATCGAACAGCCTGGTGAGCCGTCCCGAGGGCAATTCTATGATCCTTTGAAAGCACTGATCGACAACAAAATCTCGCTTGTGGAGTACGGGTCTCAGGTCCAATACAGATATGGATACGGGGAGCTGCCGACCGTGAGTCATGATAACAACGTGCGGTTTACTGTATTGACAACTCTTTGCTAGGTTGTGGAGTGGGTCGTTCCGGACGAAGAGCTCCTCTTTGCTTCGCAAATCCTTCTCGAGCACGATTTCCCCCGTCTCTGTGGACAAGAGCCAGACTGGCTTAGTTACTGGGACAAAAAATGCCGCCGACACGATCTTGATGGTCATGGGTGGATGTGCATTCATCTTCTACCGCTATCGTTGGTTGGTCTCAATCTGAAAGAGACTATCGAGGTCCCCTCGCTATTTGCCCAGGACCTTCGCATTCTCACTCCGAAACCTCCACAGTACATGCTGTCTTTGATCCGCTGTCTTCTGCGGCTTCCACCTGGAGACAAGAGCCGACTACGAGTTGAGAAGGATCTTCGCGGTTTTATCTCTGCCTATATCATGGATGACTCCCTCGTCAATGAGGCCCAAAGCGTGAACGAGGAGAATGAAGAACATCAGGAAAGAGTGCAGAACGGAGTTCAGTTTATGAAGACATGGGATTGGGGAAATATTGAGGGACGGTACAAGGGCATCGCTGAGCGTGCTGTCCAAGATTATCAATACATTGGTATGATGACTGACCAGCCGTCTACCACTGAGTAGGTAGTGCAAAGCGATCACCAAAGAGGAATCCTGCGGAATATTACTACACGCCATTGAAGTCTCCGAGAGTCCTGTGAAGTGTTCTCGTCCAAACTAGAATGTAGACTGTGTAACTGAATCGAATGAAAACAAACGCGCAGAGAACAGCTGATACTTAATTCCTTACATCATTTAATGGCGACTTCTTGATATCTGCGGAATAAATCTACAATTCGATCTAGGGCGGGAGAGCCAATCGACAAGGGGTGAGTGTGGCTTTTGCGTCGTACAATGCATGAGGACTATGAAAATTCGGATGAGAAGGCATTTGGGATGCTTGACTCAGGTCTCTTTTCGCAGCGAGCGTAAGGCATAATCATGACGCTTGACTAGGCCACTCTATCCACGGTTCCCATCCATCCAGTCCCGAGTCTATATTGACTATGTCCTTTTAGAACGGAGTGCACGGAAACAGAAAGGCAAAAGCAGTGCCGATTCCGAAAACTCCGGCGGAGGAAATGATTTCACCATTTATCCTCGACTTCAATCTTCTCGATTTCAACAATCCTACATCCCACCAAACATCTTTGCACAAACCTCAGCGACGAACTTCGCATGCTCTAATACAATATTTCACATCAAGATCCACAAATGCCCTGATATCGAAGATTGACCAACAGACTATCTCATCCAACCAAAAGCCATTCTGACAGCGATGAGAAAAGGTGTCTGCTGAGACACGACGGAAATGGCAGCCGGAAACATGTACATAGGATCTTCTGCACCAAATTACCATTCATCCCCATCTCTCCAAAACACAAAGGTTCAGCGCATCGCGATACTTTCCTTGGAAGACAGTCTCCTGGGCAAGGTCTACCAATGTCTTCCGTTGGTCGTCAAAGCCTGTCTATCCCTTAGCTGCAAGAAACTCTTCGACCTGTTTGAGACAGTCTGTAGACACGCTCAATTGTCTTTCCCCAGACTTTTATACTTGCGAGTCCCTATCTTGTGTGTGAGCAGCAAAGACGTGGCACGAAACCAACTGCTCTTGCGACTTGAGAATCGCGACTGGGCATACTGCTCGGATTGTTTGAGACTCCATCCACGAAAAGAATTTACAAGAGGAACTCTCAGAAGACAAGCCCTCCAGCGGGCGTGTCCGCTGTCAGATTTGGCTGTTGTCGGCCTCGACCTCTCGGGCTTTCCAAAAGATATAAGCCGATATACTGATTCCTTCTATAACTAGTGTAAATTGAAATATAACCGAGAATCAGTACCCCAAGACCTACTTTCCTATCTAGGTCATTCTACCGGCAGTGTCCGTAAGAGTGTCCAAAGCATTAATGGGTGGAACCCAGGTGCAGAAGTTCTCTATTTAATATTGATGCCAGGAAAGAAGATATAACGAGACGAGATTCCCGGTCTCGCTGGACTTTTCCGACGGGAAATGAGAATGGCGGTCCACCGCAGCGGGAGCGGCGCGCCCACTCATTGGCTGCGAGCTCTTGTCTTATCGCACGCCCGCCCGTTTTCCGATCGCGTTGCCCGCTCCATACACTCGCCCGGTGCAGATCATAAATGTGAAATTCCTCAGTTCCTGAAATTCTTCCTCCTCCATCTCTCTCGTGTCCTACCTGCTGGTTTATCTGTGCCTGCACCGTGTGGATGTGCTGAGTCTCCTGCCGCAATCCCTACACTCTCCCCGGTAGCTCGCTCCTCCAGCATGGCGGCGTCCTGCTTTGCCCTGCGTAGCAGCCGCCAGCTTGCTCTGCGGTCGCGTGTACGTCTGGCTCCTTCGCCGGTCTCATTGCGGACGACGACACTGGTGTCATTGAACACCCGTCGGGGCCTGCATAGCTCCCAGCAGCCATCTCCGGCCACTCGCCGCGGTGTCTACACCAGCACCATTGCAGACCATGGCGATCCCCATCCGCCGGACATCTTCCAGCCCCTCGATACCTTTCCCCGTCGTCACATTGGCCCCTCGCCTGATGCTGCATCGGAGATGCTGACCGTGCTGGATCCTCCGGCCGCTTCGCTCGACGAGTTCGTCAAGCAGGTCCTACCCGCGGACATTCTCTCCAAGAAGGACCTGAAAGTCACCGAGCCCCATGCCGATATCAACCTCTACCGCTCCAGCGTTCAGGGTGGGCTGGGGGAGACCGATATGCTCAAGCTGCTCGATACATACCGCAAGCAGATTGATGTCTCCGGCAAGACCTACATCGGCACCGGCTACTACCCAACCATTGTGCCACCCGTCATCCTGCGTAACGTGCTGGAGAACCCCGCCTGGTATACCAGCTATACTCCGTACCAACCCGAGATCAGCCAGGGTCGCCTGGAGTCCCTGCTGAACTTCCAGACCCTGACGGCCGATCTGACCGGCCTCCCCTTCGCCAATGCCTCCGTGTTGGACGAGGCCACCGCCGCCGCAGAGGCCATGACCATGTCCCTTGCGACCATGCCCACCTCCAAGCAAAAGAAGACCGACAAGTCCTTCGTGGTGTCCCATCTCTGCCACCCTCAGACCATTGCGGTGATGAAGTCCCGCGCTGAGGGCTTCGGGATCACTCTGGTTGTTGGCGATGTCCTGGCCAACGACTTCCAGCTGGTGAAGGACCAGGGTGACCATCTGATTGGCGTTCTGGCCCAATATCCTGATACCGAGGGTGGCGTCTACGATTTCCAGTCGCTGAGTGACTCAATTCACAGCCAGGGGGGTACTTTCAGCGTTGCGACCGATCTCCTGGCCTTGACCGTTCTCAAGGCGCCCGGCGAGTTCGGTGCTGATATTGCTTTCGGTAGCGCCCAGCGATTGGGTGTTCCCATGGGCTTCGGTGGTCCGCACGCTGCATTCTTCGCCTGTGCTGACAAGTACAAGCGCAAGGTTCCTGGTCGTGTTGTGGGTGTGTCGAAGGACCGCCTCGGCAACCGGGCTCTCCGTTTGGCTCTGCAGACCCGCGAGCAGCATATTCGCCGCGAGAAGGCCACCAGCAACATCTGTACTGCCCAGGCCCTACTCGCCAACATGACTGCCATGTATGCTATCTATCACGGTCCTGTTGGTCTAAAGTCGATTGCTCAGCGTATCATGTCGATGACGGCTCTCCTGCGGGAGAAGCTTGTTGGTCTCGGCTACAACGTCCCTGTCCGCTCCAACACCGAGGGCGGCGCTGTGTTCGACACTCTTGCCGTTGAACTAGCCGATGCTGCCGAGGCCGATACTCTAGTTGCAGAGGCCCACGAACAGTCTATCTTCCTTCGTCGTCTCGGTGACAACAAGGTTGGCCTGTCGCTGGATGAGACTGTTGGTCGTGATGAAATTAAGGGCGTTCTGGACGTTTTTGCCGCCCACAAGTCCGTCTCTCCTGTCGATGTTGATGGTACTCTGGCCCTGGCCTCCGTCCCTGCTAGCCTGGAACGTACCTCGGCCTACCTTACCCACCCCGTTTTCAACACCCACCACTCCGAGACCGAGATGCTGCGTTACATCCGTCACCTGGAGTCCAAGGATCTCTCCCTGGCTCATTCCATGATTTCGCTCGGATCGTGCACCATGAAGCTCAACGCTACCACAGAGATGATCCCCGTTTCTTGGCCCGAGTTCTCCCAGATTCACCCTTTCATGCCCGCCGACAAGGCCAAGGGCTACATTCAGATGATTGAAGATCTGGAACAACAGCTGGCTGATATTACCGGACTAGCCGAAGTGACGGTGCAGCCCAACTCGGGTGCACAAGGCGAGTTCGCCGGTTTGCGTGTCATCAAGAAGTACTACGAAGCCAACGGGGGTTCCAAGCGCAACGTATGTCTGATCCCCGTCTCTGCCCACGGTACCAATCCGGCGAGTGCTGCCATGGCTGGTATGCGTGTAGTCACCATCAAGTGTGACACCAAGACGGGCAACCTGGACTTGGCGGATCTCAAGGCCAAGTGCGAGAAGCACAAGGATGACCTGGCCGCCTTCATGATCACCTACCCCAGCACCTTTGGTGTTTACGAGCCCGGGGCGAAGGAGGCCATTGACCTCGTTCACCAGTATGGTGGTCAGGTGTACATGGACGGTGCCAACATGAACGCTCAGATCGGTCTGTGCTCGCCCGGCGAGATTGGAGCCGACGTCTGCCATCTCAACCTGCACAAGACATTCTGTATCCCCCACGGTGGTGGCGGCCCTGGCGTTGGCCCCATTGGCGTGGCTGAGCACCTGCGTCCCTTCCTGCCCTCCCACCCGACCAGCCAGTACCTCCAGGCTAAGCGCGGCGACGCCTCCTCGCCACCTATCAGCGCTGCCCCCTGGGGTAGCGCCAGCATCCTCCCCATCACCTTCAACTACATCAACATGATGGGCGACCGCGGCCTGACCCATGCGACCAAGATCACCCTGCTTAATGCCAACTACATCATGTCGCGCCTCAAGGGCCATTACCCGATTCTGTACACCAACGAGCACGGCCGCTGTGCCCACGAGTTCATCCTCGACGCACGCGGCTTCAAGGAGACCAGTGGTATCGAGGCGATCGACATCGCCAAGCGTCTGCAGGACTACGGCTTCCATGGCCCCACCATGTCGTGGCCTGTCAGCAACACCCTCATGATCGAGCCCACCGAGTCCGAGAACAAGGCCGAGCTCGACCGCTTCTGCGATGCCCTGATCGCCATCCGCGCCGAGATTGCCGAGGTCGAAGGCGGCAAGCAGCCGCGCGAGGGCAACGTGCTGAAGATGGCGCCGCACACCCAGCGCGATCTCCTAACGACCGAGTGGAACCGTCCTTACTCCCGTGAGACGGCCGCCTACCCGCTGCCCTTCTTGTTGGAGAAGAAGTTCTGGCCCACTGTGACTCGTGTCGACGATGGTATGTTCCCTTGTTATCATATGATACTTGTTGATTGTGTCCGACTGAATGCTAATCATTGATACAGCCTTTGGTGACCAGAACCTCTTCTGCACGTGTGGCCCCGTGGAAGACTCCGAATAGATTATGATACCCATGCTGCATTGATTGCTTTGATTGGCTTTTTCCACGCGAGATTCTTTAACTGACTCGCCGCCTTACCCTTCTCTGTATACATTCAACATTTCTTCTTGGCATTGCTTGATGATGACGACTTTTCTTTTTGTGGAAACTCCTTGGCTTTGTCTGGCGATAGAGCTGGCCGGACTGATTCAACATAATATATCGCTAGTCGACAACGCTAGACCAATATCACCATCCATTGGGACTTGAATGCTTTTCATTTTGGAATCTCCCCACCAAGGATGATAGTCCTACACCTCTCTAGCAGTACATATCGGAGCATCTCCAAAGGCGATTTCCACCAACGCACTTATCAGTGGTAATCAGACCCGCCGTACATTACCATACCTTTCAGCTCGCAGTTCTGTGCCGTTGCTGCTCCCCCGCCATATAATACCGTTACAATCCGTACCGCCGCAGCCATATCGGAGACGGCCGATCCCCGAGCCGAAACCACTCGCGACGACGCCCTGTCGAGGTCCTGTTGATCCTGCCGCAGCGCGCGCGACGGCCGACAGTGATCTAGTTCGTGAGGCGATGTACCTGCGGAGAAAGCCGCTAGAACCACTATCGAAATTAGAAGCAGCAACCTCGAACCTCCGCATCCCCGCGTTGGGACTGCCTGTCGTGGACCTCGCTATCAGGTGCGGGTGAGTGGTGGAAACCGAAGAACCCAAATATATCTACATGCGCTGCTGCTCTTTGAATGTCGGACTGATCTTTTCTGGTGGATTCTGATCTACACCTTGCGAGTTGATGCTTTTATTGGATTGCTAGACTTGGGTTGCGAATTTTGGTGCATATCTTGCTATATTGCTCTCTGGTCTTGCTGGTGAATCTTACTTCGACTTGGTCCTTTGGCCATGGCGTCAGCATATGCATATACTGTTTATTGTGGCACATTTATCCAGCTACCTCGCTTATCAGAGTGCCCGACACCAGCCAAGCCGGAGCTGCTGCGCAACCGCGGGGCGTTGTGGGTGTCTGCGGTGGATGGCCGCATCAAGGGTTATGATTGGCAAGCGCGAGATGACAATGGATTCGCGGCATTGATGAGCAAGAATGGATGGATCGATGTCGACGGGCAACATGCAACTGGGCATAACTCGAACGATTTGCCAGTCAAAGTCAAGATTGTCCATGCCAGCGAAGAGCGGAACGAGTTCTTCTTCCCCGGGTTTATAGGTGAGTTCTTGTCCCTCTTTCCCAGACATTCGAGAATAGCCCAGAACTGACGCTTGTACAGATACACATATTCATGCACCACAATACCCCAATGTAGGGCTGTTTGGCTCTTCCACACTTCTCGACTGGCTGGAAACATACACGTTCCCCGTCGAGGCAGGGTTTGGCAGCCAGTCTGATCAGAAGAAATCCGCTGCAAAGAGTCCTCGAGATACGCCACCCTCTGCTGTGCGCATCTACGACCAGGTCATTGCACGCACGCTCTCTCACGGCACGACATGCGCCTCTTACTTCGCCACGATCCACGTCCCGGCCACCAATGCTCTCGCGGCTCTCTGCCACTCACGCGGCCAACGCGCCTTGATCGGCCGTGTGTGCATGGACAGCCCCGATTTCTGTCCGGAGTACTACCGCGATGTATCCGCCGACGACTCACTATCTGCAACACGATCCACGATCGACTACATCCACACCATCGACCCCAACGGCACCCTCGTCAAGCCGATCATCACCCCACGATTCGCCCCGACCTGCTCCCGACCCGCCCTCGACGGCCTGGGCCAGCTCGCAGCCGCATACACCCCACCCCTGCACATCCAGACACACATATCCGAAAACACAAACGAGGTCGCACTAGTCAAGGAGCTGTTCCCGGAAGCTGCGAGCTACGCCGCCGTGTACGACGCCCACAACCTCCTCACGCCGCGCACCATCCTCGCGCACGCCGTGCACCTCTCCGAGGAAGAGCGCGCCCTTGTCCGCCAGCGCCAGGCCAAGATCTCGCACTGTCCCGCGTCCAACTCCGCCCTCGGATCGGGCATCTGCCCCGTCCGCACGCTCCTCGATGACGGCCTGACCGTCGGCCTGGGCACCGACGTGAGCGGTGGGTATAGTCCGAGCATCCTCGAGGCAGTGCGACAGGCATGTCTGGCTTCACGGTTGCTAGGACACACACTGGCATTTTCGCAGCACCAGCACTCGCGCCGCGAGAACGCACACCCTGAGAAGCCGGTGCTGGGGAGGGAGAAGCTCTCTGTCGCGGAGAGTCTCTACCTCGCGACGCGCGGTGGCGCCGCGGTCGTCGATATGGCGGATGATATTGGCGGATTTGACATCGGCATGATCTGGGATGCGCAGTTGATTGAGCTCGGCGCTGTCGGTGCCGTTGATGAGAGCCCGCTTGACACCGGACATGCAATTGGTGACGCCGGTGGTCGGAGTCTGGTCAAGGCCGGCCCCGTTGGCAATGTCGATCTCTTTGGATCCGAGACGTGGGAGGAGAAGATCCAGAAGTGGGTGTGGAGTGGTGACGACCGTAACGTGAAGGCTGTTTGGGTTGGAGGGCAACTGGTGCATTCTCGGTCTTGAGTATATAGGTTGGCCTTGGATTTCTAGATTAGGTGCCATATCATGGAATTGTACGACTGGTCTTTGTCATGAACATGGCAACGCTTTGGCATTCAACCCAGGATTTGCATTGAGAGTTGGACAACAGGCCATAGCAAGGTATTCCCACTACGAACATACGGAGACACGAATTTTGTCCATTAGACCTAGTGTATTCCAGGCCTTGGATGCAGTTGAATGGAAGCAGTGGTCGACATTCCTGATCGCCGCCGCGCATTCCGCCGCTCCCAGCCTGACATTCTAGCCCGTCATCAAGGGATGTGCCCCCGGTTGAAACAACCAATTCCATCCGAGATGGTGTTCCAGCAAGTCTATGATGTTGATGTGTGACTGAGTGTTGATGCCTGAAGTATCCGTCGACGGCGCGAACAATACTAGGCGCGTGTGATTGTTCTCATCCACGTTTCTCATTGTTCTCGGTGAATGTGGCTCGCTGCGACTTGCACGCGACCAAGTTGAGATCTACAAATCGGCGATTTCTGGTTTCGGCTCGCGTGGTGGCTTTTTTTAGTTTTAGTGTTGTTCCGATTCGGAAATTGCCGAAACATCGCCCGTATGGAACGAGTGGTTGTTTTCAACTGTTGTCTTAGACAAGATGTTCGTAGCTAAACGTTGTGGAATCGACTCGACAGTGAGAAATACAGGATGAATAATTGACTGTGTGCGCAAATCTCGTGCATGCATCATGCAGCCACTAATGCATCCATGGAGGTATCGCGTAGTTCTGATCAGGAAGGAGCTCGGTGACAGGCCATCGCTTATCAGGAGAGTCGACCAGTCAACTGAGTCCCAGACGAATCGTCAAGCCTCAGCCGTCGGGTCCACCGGTCCCTGAGCCCTGACGCTAACACACTTGCTGCACGCGATGAACGCGTCTCGGCAGTCCTTGCCGGATTCTCCTCCAGCCAGTGAGATTTCCAATTCCCCTGGGTGACTGCAGCAGCCTCATGGACGCAACCATTGTTCTCTTGGTATTGTTCTCGGGCGTGGTGAATACCTCGTGGCCGTCGCCAGCCATTCCATATATACCCAGCCGGGATCTCGAATACGCACAATGTCCACCGTTGCTTTTTCTGCATTAGTACATCTAGCAGGTTTCTCCAGATCTTATTCGTGGCACGAACAACATGCATTCTACATGGGTGACGCGGTTCGCGGTGAGCGTGGCTGCGCTGTCCGGCACCGCGGCTGCGATGGGCTTCACAGGGACGCCGTTTGGACGAGATATGAAGCTTGCCTCGCAGATGGGTATCGCACCAGGTCTCATGCTCAGCCAGAAGAAATCAATCCATGCAATTGCGCATGAGGCCGTGACAACAAACGTCACCGCGGAATATATTTCGGTGAGTGCCGTCGTCCTTGTCTGTTGATTACCACTGACCGAGGCGCAGATTCCAATCGACCATGAGGATGTCTCCCTCGGAACGTACGAGAATCGCTACTGGGTCTCAGATGAGTGGTATCAAGAGGGAGGGCCGGTTTTCGTGTACGACGTGGGCGAAACCAATGCTGCATCGTCGGCGAAACTACACCTAGCCAACTCATCCTCGTTTTTTGTCGAGATGCTGAAGGAGTTTGGTGGAGTCGGAATTGTTTGGGAACACCGGTTGGTCGCACTTGATGGTGTTGCATCTCCCTGGACCTAGTTGGAATTGACACCAAGCAGATACTACGGAGAATCCTTGCCTTACCCTGTCACCAACACCACCCCGCCGGAGCACTTCAAGTATCTCACCAACAATCAGGCCCTGGCCGACTTGCCGTTCTTTGCACAGAACTTCACCCGCGACCAGTATGACCATGTCGACTTGACACCCACTGGTACGCCCTGGGTGATGGTTGGAGGCTCGTATTCCGGCATGCGAGCGGCCTTTACTCGGAACGAATACCCCGACACCATCTTCGCTTCGTTTGCTTCGTCGGCCCCGGTGGAAGCTCGTGTCAACATGAGCATGTACTTTGACCAAGTGTATGCTGGAATGGTGGCCAACGGACGTCTGAATTGCACCCGGGATATCAAGGCAGCACTGCAGTATATTGACAGCGAACTGGGGAAGAATGCGTCTTCGGCAGCGGCTATCAAGAGGCAGTTCTTCGGGGACGGTGCCGAAACGAACAGCAACGGAGACTTCACCGCCGCATTAGCTGGCATCTATGGATATTTCCAGGCATACGGCCTCGGTGGCGGAGAAGGCAGTCTCGGAGACCTCTGCGACCACCTCGAAATGGATGCAGAGACCCTCGCTCCAGCCGGCGCGCAAGGCTTCGCACCATCGCGAGGCAAGAAGTATGTCGCCCAGCGATTTGCTTCATGGCCCATCTTCGTGGAGCTGATCAACTTCAACTACAACACCAACTGCGCCCAGCTGGACGAGACTCAGCCGCTCTCGTGCGTGCTGAACCCAAAGGCCACCGACCCCGACGCCATCAGTTGGGCCTGGCAATACTGTACCGAATGGGGGTACTACCAGAGCAACAACTTCGGCCCGCATTCGCTTCTGTCGCGGTACCAGACCCTCGAGTACATGCAGTACACCTGCAACCGACAGTTCCCCGAGGCCGTTGACGGGCTGCTGCCCAAACATCCCCTGGCGCGTGCCATGAACCACCAGACTGGCGGCTGGACGATTCGGCCCTCCAACGTGTACTGGAGCGGTGGCCAGTTCGACCCATGGCGGACTCTATCGCCGCTCGCAACCGAGCGCATCGCCCCTCAGAACGTTCATTTCACAACGCAGATCCCCAAGTGCAATGTGGAGACCGCCGCGGACACGCTGTTTGGCTACATCATGGCCAATGCAGAGCACTGCTTCGACTTCCAGAGCGGCTTCGCGCCGGGCCAAGTGTCCCGAGGATACTTTCACAAGGCGTTGAAAGAGTGGCTGCCGTGCTTCCAGGGCGACAGCCAGTCTAGTAGTCCGGGGAGCCAAAGCCCGGCGCCAAGAGAGACCGGCGCAAGATGATGTAAATCCATGGATAGAAGTCGGCAGAGCCTAGGCACACTCACTTTCACAGTCACCCTTTTAGCTTTCTCTAGTCCCCTTAGGCCGATTTCCATGCTTTTCCCACTTCACGTGTGGCCTAACCGAGGATGTTCGCGATTCCCCTCCAGCCTGCGATGCGTCAGATGAGAACTGGATTTCTTTTAACGCGTTCCTTTCGTCCCCCGGGCAAGCAGAAACGCACACTAGGACGTCCACTCTTTCTAGATCTAGATCGGAGATCGCGGCTATCGGCATCATGTTGCTTAACCCTGCGGTGCTGCTGGTTGGTGCGTTGTACGCAACCTTCCTGGCTCTGCGTTACTTGCTCCGGTTACACCATCACCGTCAACAAGCCAAATCCTTGCATTGTCAGTCGCCGCCTGCTGGATCGTCAGTCTTCTTTGGCATTCCAGCATTTATCCGCCTCGGTAACGCGGTGCGCGAGAAGCGCTGGATCGACTATCTGGCCGATCAATTCCTGATCCACGGCAACACCTTCACCCAGCAGTTCCTGGCGCGGACGCTCATTTCCACGATCGAGCCCGAGAATGTCAAGGCGATCCTGGCGACGCAGTTTCAGGATTTCTGCCTCGGAACCCGTCATGAGCAGTTCTATCCGCTGCTGGGCGATGGTATTTTTACGTTGGATGGAGCTGGGTGGTCTCATGCGCGCGGATTGTTGCGACCGCAGTTTACCAGAGATCAGGTATGCCCTCAGAGGATGGATCCCCAGGCTTCCCCGGACTCCTTCGTGACTCGGTTTAGGTTGCGGACCTCAGCATGCTGGACGACCACATTGCGCACTTGATTGATCTGATCCCCAAGGATCGGAGCGCGTTCGACATCCAGCGCTTGTTCTTTTTGCTGACGCTGGATTCGGCCACGCATTTCCTGTTTGGCGAATCGGTGGGCTGTATGCTTCCTCCGTCAGAGACGACGGGCGTACTCGAGAAATCGGCCGTGGGCAGCGCCCAGGGCTTTGCGGATGCCTTCACCACCGCGCAAGACTACCTCGCCGCGCGCTCCCGGGCACAGGGACTGTACTGGCTGGTCAACCCCAAGGAATTCCGCGAGGCGAACCGGCGCGTTCACGAAGTCGTCGACCACTATGTGAACGTCGCTCTCGAGTCGAAGAGAAACCCCGAGCGCAAGGATGCTAGCAGTCGGTATATCTTCCTGGACGCGCTCGCTGCAGACACCGACGACCCGAAAATCTTGCGCGACAACATGCTCAACATTCTTCTTGCCGGCCGCGACACCACCGCCAGTTTGTTAAGCTCTACCTTCTTCTATCTGGCACGCCATCCGCAGGTATGGGATCGCCTGCGCCGTGAAATCGTGGCGGAGTTTGGCGACAGCCGCACCTCGCGCTCGGAGATCACCCAAGCCCGGCTCAAGGATATCCCCTACTTGCGCTACGTGTTGAACGAGGGTGCGCAACATCCCCTGGCACTATTTCACTCCGCCGCGGACCCTAGCTGACTCGATTCCCAATCCAGTTCTCCGTCTCCAACCCCCAGTCCCAGTCAACTTCCGCGTCGCGACCAAGGACACCTCCCTCCCCGTCGGAGGAGGCCCCGACGCGCGATCGCCCATCTACGTGCGCAAGGGGCAGATGGTGACGTACAACGTGTTCGCGATGCACCGGCGCACCGACTTCTGGGGCAAAGATGCTCGGTCCTTCCGGCCGGAGCGCTGGGAAGAGAACGCCAAACACGGATGGGAATACCTCCCGTTCAACGGGGGCCCGCGGATCTGTCTCGGACGTAAGTCTCCCCTGGCGATCGGAAGAACGTGAGACTGATATCCGCCCAGAACAATATGCGCTCACCGAGGCCAGCTATACTGTTGTTCGACTGATACAGCACTTCGACTCCCTGGAAAATGCCGATCCGCATCCCCGCCAGGAGCCGATCAAACAGTCCAACCTGACCATGATGCATGATGTCGGCGTGCCTGTGCGGCTGTACTCGTCTGAGCGGATTTGAGCTGCGTGTAGAATGATGTCTATCATGAAAATGTATGGGAACGTCGGGACCAGGTCATCTTGGGATTAGTCCTTCACGTTATATATGGGAGAATGAGTTTGTTCAAGTTCATTTCGACGCAGCGAACATGCACGACCGACTCGTAGTGTACATGCTAGCCATCATCAGAGAGAGTACGGGATTTGGACGTTCCTCTCGGTCCGACAGCGCAAAACACGGCGTGAGGCGAGTCGGCCATCGACGTCAAAGACCACTGCACGAAATCACTCGCAACGGAGATACGTCCTGCAGAGTCCGGATCGACGTTCGCAGTCATTGGACTGTTTGTTCGCTAGGATCCGATCGATCAAATCATAGCAATGTATGGAATCATATCCCGAGTCAGGGTTCATAGGGGCGCGGTCCAAAGATCGGCAGCCCCGGGATAACAGCCCGGAGATCGAGCGATCCAGCTGAAGAAATCCCCGGGGAAGCATTGCATCGGCCGGGCGGGCTTGACTGCGCGGTCTCCGAGCCCTGCAAGGCGCTAGGCTGTTGGCTTCGCGATTGTGAAGATGTGATTGGCATATTGTGATCCACCGGATGCGAGAAGCGACGACGACTGGGTGCGCGAGATTCAATCCGAGGCCCATGATTCATGCACGGCCATCCATTATACTACGGAGTTTGCGCGTTATTTCTCGACGCTGGTGGGTGAACTGTAGAATACACTTTGGAGGCTGTATCTACGCCCAGGTTGAATATAAATTGCCTCCTTCCCCCAAGGCCGAGTCTATTGCCTTCAATAATCAAACCACCAACCTTGGAATCCAAGTCTCAACTACACTTTACCATATCATGTCATTTCCATACAAGCACGTTCTGCTCATCGGAGCCACTGCTGGCATTGGCCGCGCCATGGCCGATCGCTTCGCCGAAACCGGTCTCAAAGTCACAGCTGTTGGCCGTCGCCAGGAGCGTCTGGATGAGTTCGTGAATAAGTACGGCGCCGACAAGGCCAGCGGCGTGGCCTTTGACATTTCCGACACTTCCAAGATCCCCGAATTTGCTGAAAGGTACCTCCAAGTCAGACTAGAAGCTGCCTGCCACGACGGTTGCTAATCTTCGACCAGTGTGCTCAAGGCGCATCCCGATATCGACTGCCTTTTCCTGAACGCCGGCACCCAGAGCATCTTTGACTTGAGCGAGCCTGCTGGGTTTGATCTGGCCAAGTTCATCCAGGAAGTCACGCTGAACTTCAACAGCATGGTTGCGCTGGCGCATGCTTTCCTGCCTCACTTGATTAAGCAGGAGACACCTACCAGCATCATCTTGTATGTCGTCTCGTTATCGCTCTCTCGGCGTATGTGGAGATGCTGACCTCTTCTAGCACTGGATCTAATATCGCCATTGTCCCGGCCGCAACACTAGCGGCCTACTGCTCCTCCAAGGCTGCATTGAACGTCTTCACACTCTGCTTGCGTGATAACCTACGGGACACCAACGTCAAAGTGATCGAGGTTTCTCCTCCTCCGGTGCAAAGTAAGCTCAGAATCTTGATCCAACCAGCTCATGCTTTTTTCTGACACTTGCTTCCAGCTGAACTCCACGACTACATGGGTGAGGAGAAAGGCCGAGCTCTGGGTATGCCCGTCGATCAATTCACCAACGAGGCGCACAAGGGACTCCTCGAGGGCAAGGATCAGATCGTCGTGGGCGCTGTTGGTAACCCGGAGATTTTCCATGAGATCGTCGACAAGCGCCGGCAGGCGTTTACCAACCTGGCCAGCTTTATGCGCTCTTTGGCCCATTAATTGTTCATAAGCGGGTTGCGCATTACGAGAGACTATCATAATCCTGATCATTAATACTCACAAAGCACCGACTGTGGCTAGATGACACAATTTATAGACGAAAAGGTGGAGCCAGTGGTCTAGATTGTCTCTATCCATATTTTGTGCATTGATTGAGAATCGAAGAGACGATAACTGCCGCCAATGCCTAGCCCTCTAAGTATTAAAGGTGAGATTACAGGCTTTTGACGACTGAGATAGACTTCCTCTAAACAATAGCCGATATTTTCCGGCTTTGTACCAGGCGAGCGGCAATCAGAAGGAGTCCGCCCACGATGAGTGCAACGCCCGAGTAAAGGGATAGCGCAAGGTAGCCATATTTCTCGGCCAGCGCACCACTGATGGGAACGTTTGCCATCGCTCTATGGTATTCAGTTAGCATCGGGTGTACAACGTCAGCCATAAAAAAATACGTACGAGAATGCAGTAGAGCCTGCCACGCTTCCGATAGCAAGGCCCAGGGTGGAGGTTGTCGCGACTTGAGCCGCACAGGCTTGCTGCAACGATAGAATCCCCTAAATACTACGTCAGCCCGGAATCAGGGTGCGATGGAATAAACCACTTACACCAGATGCAAAGCCGTATGCTGCGCACCAGATCACTAGGCCGGCCACCGAGTCTACTTTCGTCCAGCACAGCGCGATGATCCCAGCGGAAAGGCTGGAGATGATGCAGCAGTTGAATTTTCCGTATTTGTCGGCAACAATCCCTGGAATGATACGGCCGAAGAAAGACGCACCGTTGACGATCGATACGGTGTAGAAGGCCAGATCTGAGGAATAGCCCTTCTCTGTGGCGAAAGACGTCGTGTAGAAAAACGGTGAAAACATGCCGAAGTATACAAAGAACATGCCCAGGCACAGCAATTGCAACGAGGGTCGGCGGAATAGAGCGATTGCCTCCGCCTTCCGATCTACACCTTTGTTTTGAGAAGGTGTGTTCTTCTGGGACTCTCCATCCATGCTTGTCCGAGGCGCCACGGGCGACTTGCAAGCTATGCATGAGAATGCCAACAGCGGGATCATGATGAAACCAACAATACGCATGGTCCAAGGGAACCCGATGCGGGGGTTCATTAGCAGTTGGTGGATTGCGATAGGCCAGACCACACCACCGAGGGACGAGCCAGCAAGAACGATTCCCATGGCGGCAGCTCGTTTGCGTTTGATATATTGTCCCACCACAGCCAGGGCTGGCCAGACGATCAGCGCCATGGAGATCCCGAGCAGAACGCCCTGGCTGAGCAAGAACTGGTAGAATTCTTTGGACAGCGAGACCATCATGACAGCAAAGACATTAAGGACGGATCCAGTGCACACCAGAAGCTATAAGCAGTTAGTCCTGATCGGCTGTTGTATCTGGACATTCATACCCGTGGCCCAAACACATCCACGATGGCGCCGGAGAACACTGAAATTGAGAAGAGGAAGAAGATAGAAATTGCTCCTATCCATCCAATTGTTGATTGCGACGTATGAGACAGCTGATCCGTTGCGTAGTAATCTTCGAAGATTCCAAAGGAGTTGAGAAAGCCCACTGTGCAGAACAGACCGGTAGAAGCTCCGATGACGACAAGCCATGCTTGGGGGCTGGAGGAAGACGCGTATTAGAATCTTGGTTTCAAAATTGACTGCAGGCTTTCACATACGTGTACTCATTTGGAGGGTCTTCGGAATTTGGCATTATGTGGGCAGCAGCGACGGCTGATCGTTGGGTGTTGAGGAATATATTGTCTTGTAGTGGGGTGAAGTTGGCTACTAGGCCGATGATCAGGGATACATTGTTGATCAGGGACGAGGGAAGATAGGTATTTTATAATTAACAGACATTGCGGACCTGCATGTTCTCTCGAAGCAGAGAAAGCGTTTCTCGGAGCTTCCGGTGTGCTGTGCAACTACTTGGCGCTCCTTTGTGCTGGCAGCTTTGAGAGCCGGGGCGCCAAGCCCGGAGTCTCCGTGGACACTCCGGGCTCCATCCACTCTTTTTGCTCCGTCACTCCCACTGCTTTGCCTTCGCCAGATGTTCTGCTATCGCCTACGCCGATAGAAAGTTGCTTCGATCTCTCTCCTCGAGCTATACCAGCGAGCATGAAGCGCAGACCAATAGTCAGCCCAGCTGGCCCTCCCAAAAAACAACCCAGACAAGATCCAGTCTCATGCGAGTCGTGTCGGAAGAAGAAGCTCAAATGCGACCGGAGCCAGCCCTGCAGTAGCTGCTTTGCGCGTCGGCTACAGTGCAGCTATGAGGCCTCTCGTCCAGAACCAGCGCGTTTGGTGATCAAACCGGCGAATCACACCGCTGACGAGGCTGCATCGCACGACAGAATTGCACCACGACCACGCCAGCCGACAAAAAATGTCGAGTCCAATGGCCGAGTCCGTCGTGCAGATGATTCGACCTCCACGGCACACTGGCTGGAGACGATCGTCATGGGCCATCGCGTCCCAAATGCAGTTCCAGCCCTTTTCAGACACGAACTGTCTCGGCACCAGCGCATTGAATCGCCGCAGTCAAACACGAATGCCCTGCCAGGAGGGAACCTGCTGGCGCTTATCCAAGGCAGGCTTATTCCGTCATATGAAAACCCGTCGGCGATTCATCTACCATCCTTTCTACCGACCAAATCTGAAGTGATGGGCCTCTTGGAATACTATTATCACCACCTTGACTATCAATACCATCTTATCATTCTACACCGAACGAAACAAGACATCGACAATCTTTATACTTGCATCGCTCGTGGGGAACCAGTCAACTTGAACCACATGGCTCTCCTGTTCAGCGTGGTTGCCGCGGCCTTGTTTTTCCAGCTTCTCTCGACCGAGTCTGCGGAGCTTGCAGAGGCGTGTAGCAGGGAAACTGTATTTCTGACCGGGGCCGCGTTGATCCAAAGCAATCAGGCGGCATATCCCAGCATTGAGGGGCTCCAGGCGAGCATGATTATCGGGCACCATCTCTCCAGTTTGAACCTGAGCCCCTCGGTGAGCTTCTTGTTCCTCCACGGCGCTCTGATTACCCAAGGCAAGGGCCTTGGGCTGCAGACTATGGATTGTCCCCGTTTCAACGATGGCCGAAAGATGGCCGAGAACAATAGGACAGACATGGAATTGAAGAGGCGGCTGTGGTGGGATCTTGCATCTTACGATTGGTTGGTCTCCTGCGGATGTTGACGTATCCAAGCTAACCATGGATAGGCTGATTGGGTTCCTGAGTGGGCCTCAAGAAATAACGTACTCTATCAACCCGCGTCATATGAATGTGCGAAAGCCATTGAATATTGAAGACGAAGATATTGAGACGAGTGAGACTGGACTGCCACTTTCTACGCCGACTTGCATGTCCTATACCCTCCACCGAATCCGGCTGGCTGAAGTTTGCCGGGAAATTGTGGACGAGATGGCACCGGAGTATTTCCATGGCAGGGAAGTACCGTATGAGAAAATCCTCGATCTGGACCGCCGACTCCATAGTGCGTACAACGAGACGCCGCCTTTCTTCCGCTTCGATCACTCGTCGCGGCGCAAGTACGCAGATCTCTACCGCGAGCGACCGCAAATCGCATGGCAGCGAGCCAACATGCAGCAAGGATATCATTCGCGCGTCTGTCGGCTTCATCGCGAATATTTTGTCCGTGGGGCGAAGGACCCCCGTTACTCTTACTCGCACGTCGTGTCTCTTCAATCGGCGCGGAAGATCCTGGAAATTAAACGCATCATGGACGAAGAGGAGCCAAAATTTACACCCAACAGCTCGTTCTTCTGGACTGTCATGAATCATGTCTTTGTGGCTGCTGTCACTCTACTCATCGACGTGTGTTTCAACTGGGATGATATCCTCGCGGACAAACGCAAGGAGGAAGTCATTGACGCCTGTCGGATGTTGAGCCGGGCTCAGCAGTCGTCTTCCATTGCTCGCGAAGGCATCAACGCGATGATGGAGATTTTGCGCAAGTATTTTAAACAGGAGAAGAGGACTGTGTCTGGGGGACGACAGCCAGAGCCCCCTTCGGTGACAGGCTTGTATAATCCAAACTCGGACGAAAGACAGCCAATGTCTGAGGTGGACCAGATCCAAGGCGACCAAAACGTTCATTCGGCACACCAGAATCAAGCGCTCTCTGCGCCAGAATCTCTGATTTCTCCAATGCCGCTAGAGGATGTATGGACGGAGATGCTAGATGGCAGCGCTCATGTTGGGCTGGATACACCCGACTGGATGGACCTATTGACAGAATTAACACACACGACTGTGCCTTGTGAATAACGAGTCGCGACCTCCCCACTCTATGTCTGGCGACCAACATGTGTCCGTTATCCGCTAGTTGACCCACCACGGATGGAGAACAAGGCTGCCTGGCGTTCTTAGACCGCAATGTACGGACTAGACTCCAAGATCAGCAATGCGGCTCTGCGCGAAAGTAAACAATCCGGCATCACATGATGCTTTTCTGCTGCGTCTTTAAGCCCCGCCTGATCATCGCGAGGAAAGAAATCCGCCGAAACACTTCCCCGTCCGCCTACAAATATACTCTGATAGCACAATGGCGAATACCATCAATTCCCAGTCATCGAGCGATACTCACGGCAACTCTGACATCCAGAGAATAGCCAGCCGCATCAAGAGCGGACAAGCCACTCGCATTGTGGTCCTCACTGGCGCGGGCATCAGCACTTCCGCTGGCATACCGGATTTCAGGTCCCCGAACACGGGCCTCTACGACAGACTCGCTCCCTTGAATCTCCCCTACCCGGAGGCAATTTTCCATATCAGCTACTTCTCTCATACGCCGGAGCCATTCTATGCGATCGCACGCGCGCGACACCCGGGAAACCTGAAGCCAACGATCTCGCATGCTTTCCTCGCACTCTTGGCAAAAAAGAAGCTGCTCCATTTCCTCTTCACGCAGAACATCGACGGCCTTGAGCAAGATGCCGGCGTCCCCGCAGACAAGGTCCTCTGGGCCCATGGGAATTGGAAGAGCCAGCATTGCTACAAATGCAAGACTGAATACCCCGATGATCTCATGAAAAAAGCGATTCGCGAGGCCCAGGTGCCCTATTGTCTGAAGGAAGGGTGCGGCGGTGCTGTGAAACCCAACGTCGTTTTCTTTGGACAATCTCTCCCAGCCGAATTCGATGAGAGAGAAAAGCTTGTGCCGGAAGCGGATCTCATGCTCATCATGGGAACCAGTCTCAGGGTGGCGCCCTGCTCGAGACTGCCTGGGTTGGTTTCAGCAGGCGTGCCTCGGGTTCTTATAAATATGGAAAAAGCTGGCGATGTTGGAAATCGGACAGAGGATGCGTGCATCCTTGAGACGTGCGATGATGGGGTTCGAAGGCTTGCCGACGAACTGGGGTGGAGAGGTGAGCTCGAAGCTCTATGGAAGGAGGCGGTAGACGCGAAAAAGGATGACGTTGAGTTTGAGAGTGGACCGACTCTGGATGAATGCATTGAGAAGATGGCCAGTCAAATGAGGGATAAGATGAAGGTTTCGGCGGGACATAAGCGCATGCTGGAGGACCATTTGAGCAGCAAGTTTGCCCAACTGATGGCGAGGCCCCCATCTGGCCCCTGAATGAAGGTCCTCTTTCTTTTTGGCCGTAGCAGAACATGCCCACAGACCGACATAAACGGGGAAGAGATGGATCTTCAACATGAAATAAACCTCAGGCTTTTTCTTTCCTCTTTTGGATCACACGTAAACCTTGCTCAAGGTTTGCCACATGGACATGTTCAACTGTGGTTCGCGCATTAAGCTTGAATACCTTATTTTGATGCCATGATGACGCGCGACGCATCTGCTGTCATGTTCCCGAGGTCACCTCTGATGTTTTCCACTCCACTAAACAGTCTCTTGATTGATTGTTTGATAGATCTCCTTTACCCGTTCGCAAATGCTCCCTCGCGCACCAAACAATGCACCCTCACAAGGACAACGACCTCCCCGATATCCACCGTTATATCACAACCCACAGCACCGAAGGCGAAGCAGTGTTTCTTTCCCATGCCCAGGTCCCCGACTACATGCCATCGAAGCCAGCTGGCGAAGACGGGGAGATCGCCCTGCTGTATGCAACGGAAAACGTGCCCGCCTCGCTCGAAGACGAAGCCGATGTGGCCATGTACGACGAATTCCTACATCAACCGCCCGGGCTAACGACGAGCTCTGGGACGGTGTTCAGGATGATTGATCTCAAGCCTGGAAAGAAGACCCCGATGCATCGGACCGTCAGTTTGGATTATGGCGTGCTGCTCGAGGGCGACGTGGATCTGGTGCTCGACTCTGGGGCAAGTCGCCATCTGCATCGTGGCGATGTCTGCATACAGAGAGGAACGGCGCATGCATTTCGCAACCGCAGCGACTCTGAGTGGTGTCGGATGCTGTTTGTCTTTCTTCCGATGAACAAGCTTACTTTCAAAGGCAGAGAACTCGGAGAAGAGGTCTACGATGAGCCTTATGAGGACTCGGGGAGCGACTGATCATAGGAACAGATTACTTGATTGATACTGGAGAATCACTAGACTCCAATCCAAATGATTATGCGCACAAACCTACCTGCGGCTACAGTGTAAGAGGCAGGATAAATTCCAGGGAGACATATACTGATTATACCAAGTTTTAGCTCATAAACGTCAAATCCATATCCAGCCAGACCAGCCGACTTCCGAACTCTGAGCTCAAGCCGAACTCCGCCAGTCTTCTTTGATCATGGCCGCACCCTTCTCTGCAATGGCGTATACAGTTGCTTGAATATGTGCTCCAACTTGCAGAGGCATGATACTGGCATCCACCACTCGTAGTCCACGCACCCCATATACGCGTAGGCGGTCATCAACTACACCCGCCTTTGCCCCTTCATGACCTCCCATAGCGCACGTCCCAACAGCTGCTCACAATATTAGCTTGTCTCGTGGACGCCTACGAATTGGGACATAAGTGGGGGATCATACGATGCCAGTCGGTTATAGTATAGTTCGCCACAACATCCTCATCCGCCATCCCCTCGGTGTTGGATGCCACTGGCGGAGAAGCCCGACCGAGCACGACTTTCGCCAGGGGCTCGGTCTGGCAGATCCGGTCCGCCATCCTATGGCCCAGTGCCATAATTCTTCGATCGATTTCCCCTGGGCCCAAATAGTATCGCGGATCGATGACCGGCTTGTCCCGGACCGTGACTTGATCGCGCTCCTGTGTTCGCGGTGGAACATGAATCGAGCCCCGGGAAAAGGGATATTGAAGCATCTGCAACATGGTCGCGTATTTCTTGCCAGGCTCCGGTTTGAAAAACGGGCTCCAGTTGCCCAAGTCGAAGAGATACTCGACCTGGCCACGGGTGGTGGCTTGCGAGCCGAACCGGCGTGCAAGAAGAGCATCGCGCGGTCGCCCCGTCTGTCGGCTAATTTCCTGCGCTCTCGCGTATAGCTCGTCGTGTTCTTCCTGTGAGACTATCTGCGAAAGAGAGCAGTAGGCAACAGAGCAGGGGAGTATAGTCCACGGCCCGGTTCGGGACGCGTTGTAGGCACGGTCGGCCGCTTCGCGCAATATGGGATCGGCGAGAATATCATCGCGCGACGAGAGAGAAGGAAGGACTTCAAACGTTGTCGCCGTCACTGGAGTCATCGTGAGCACCAATCCAACCAGACAGTTACCGGATGTGGCCAGGGATTGCGATTGTCTTCATACTGATATGGTCCTGCAGGTTCTCTCCCACGTTGGCATTGGATACCTTGGTTTCAATCCCGGCGGCCTGGAGGATGTCCTCACGACCAATACCGGACAGCTCGAGGATTTGCGGGGACTGAACACTGCCAGCACTGACAATCACCTCTCGGGAGGTTCTGACATCGGCCTCGTCGCTTCCCCGGCGTACCTTGGCGCCGACGGCCACCCATTCGCCCTGTTTCTGTTCAAGAAGCACCTGGAGGACCGTGGCTTCGGTGAGCACATGCAGGTTCGGTCGCGATTTCACCGGCGCATAGTAAGCTGACGCGGAATAACTGCGTTCCTGGCGATCGGGGTCGGTGGTAGTGACCATATTCCAGGCGCCGCTATTGCAGCCAGCAAGGCCGTCGCGACTAGAGGGGATCCCCAGCTTGTTGAATGTGGCATGCCAGTATTGATGTGTAGGGCCATATTGGTCGACATGCCTCGTTTGAACAGGACCCTCCGTGCCATTGAACTCGGCCTGGTAGGATGAGTGATAGTGCTCCTGATGAGCAGCGCTGGGAGGATGGAACGTGTGGCTCCGACGAAAATAAGGACTGCAACGGTCAGTCTAGTTGCCCAAGGTCGAGTATGCGAAGTGCTGCGAGAACATGCACGCCACTCACAGCAGCTCATCCCATCCCCAGCCTGAATTGCCCAGCTCGGCCCATGCATCGTAGTCGTCGCGATGGCCGCGATTCCACGACATGAAGTTCAACGCGCTTGTTCCGCCCAGAACACGTCCCCTGGGCCATGGAACCGACCGTCCATCCAGGCCGGGTTGGGGAGTCGTCGCAAATCGCCAGTCGTACGCGGATCCGATCGTTTCGCCATAGCGACCAGGCACGGTGATCGCCCCGCCATCCTCGCCGTCTAGCGCTGATGGGCCGGCTTCGATTACGCCGACGTGGACTTGGGCATCTTCGCTGAGGCGTGCGGCTACTGCTAGGCCTGCGGTACCACCCCCTACAATCAAATAGTGAAGATCGAGCTCCGAGAACCTGCGCAAGGGTGAGTCCATACTGAGGTGTTTTGGTGGTGGCGGGGTTGCAAAAGAGAAGAATGCGAGGTTGTGGCAAGGCTGCGGACATCGTTGGTCGTTGGAACAATGTGGGTATTCCGGGGTGATCATCAAGACCGCGCAGTGACTTGTATCACTCAATCAGTTCATACATCTAGTGGACCTTGTCATATTGGGAGTATTCATGTTCTACGAATTCCAACTGCTGGTTTTGGATTTCCAACTACTCATGTCTCATTAACCCGCAGGCTTCATCGGAAGATATCCATGATTAATATACACAGGCCCACACTTAATAGCCAGCCGCATTGGGGAGAGTCGCCGGGGTATTGTTGCGGAAGGTGTTGGTGATCAAATTGCCAAACGAAGGAGACCAGTCCACACGCGGCGTGAGACTGCCCAATCCCCAGAGCTCCGAGACGAATTTGAGGATGGACGTGTGCGTGTATTCGTTGGTCTTTGCCTTGTGCTCGACCAGCCCACGCTTGACCCACGGGGAAATCAACATGGTTGGCACACGAACACCCAGCCGGTCGAAGTGGAAGGTATACTTCTTGCCATCCTCGGCTTTTTCCGTATAGGTGATGTTATCGCCAGGGGGCACGCCCGTCGGAGGAGGCACATGGTCGGCGAAGCCGCCGTGCTCGTCCCAAGTGACGATGAAAAGAGTCTCTGGCCATTGGGGCGAGCCGCGGACGGCTTCGTAGACGCCTTTCATGAAGTTCTCGCCCATGTTGATCGGGGATTTGGGGTGCATGGACATGTAGTCACAGCACTCGGGGTTGATCCAGGTAAATTGCGGTAGCTTGCCGGCCTTTGCGTCTTCGTAGAAACGGTGGAGGGGAAGGACCTTGTCTTTGGCATGATGGGCCGTCCAGTTATAGAAGAGCGCATCGGGCAAGAAACTCGATTCGCCAATGTCGGTCGTGTTCTGGTAGTTGATCCAGGAGATGCCGTGGTCCGACAGGAGCTCGAAGATGGACTTTTGCGTGAGTTCAGAGTTGTAAAACGCCTTGTCGTTGGTTCCATGGCCCTGCGAGGTGCCGGAGGTCAAGTAGGCGCGATTCGGGTCTGTCGGTCCTGGGATCGAAGCAAACCAGCGATCGAAAAGCACGTAGTTCTCGGCCATGGCATTGGTGACCGGCACCAGGTCGGGCGTATAGTAATTGATGACCTCGGCCGCCTCCATTGTATTGCCTTCTAGGCTATACTTGGAGGTCTGCTCGGTGACGAAGCCATTCATGGACGCATTGGCATTGCGGCCAGGGTGATACGAGCCATACACCTGCAAGTTTCCGCCGGTGATCGAATGATCAGGGTCATCCGAGGCAACATTCTTTGCGATTCCAGCTCCGCAGACGTTTTTCGAATGGGGATCGGAAATGTTGGCTGGGTTGCAGTAAGGGGAACTCCGATGGGCCAGCCCATCGATGTCGGGATTGTAGGTAAAACCGCCGGCGAGGGTGTCGAAAGACCGATTCTCCTGCACGAGCACAACGACATTCTTGATGTTGCTCATGCCAGATGAGTGCGAACGTGCAGCGGCGCCGAGGCCAAGCCCCAGGGCGAGAAGGGCATGCGAGAGCACCATGGTGTACAAGGTGGAATCTCCCCTCGATCGAGCGGGTGCGTCCATGCATTCCTATTTATGAGTTCCAACTGCAAGGTCTCTTCCTGGGGCCAATGCAAAGTGGATCTCGAGCCTCGCGACATTGGCAATTGGCTTTGGGCAAGCGTGCTGCATGTTTTGGTGATCGCGACGGTGTAATTGGCCGGGCTGGGGCCAAGGGGTCCGTCCCTGATTATCCCTTCCTGCACAGCCTTGCAACACTATATAACCCCCTTTGCGATCCTAGTTCTCCCCGAGCTTTATTCCTCATGGAGTCAATGTGAATATAGGTTTGGCGGATGGCCTAATTGGAGAGATTCTCATACAATCTCGAGTTCAATCTTCCATCACTTGGAAACATCCCGTCAATCTTTCTATGGATAAGGCTCGCCCCCACCAAGACCTGAATCGTCGGGCAATAATCTGTGGACTGAGTCAAATGTGCGTGAATATTCGTTTAGAAAGGAAAGAGATCAACTCGGCTGGCCCAATGATTTGATCAAATAACATCACAAAGGAACAGATTTAGCTCTGTCGGGGGCGATTCTAGTACATAACTACAACGGGGGCGAGGCTAGGATAACTCCACAGGCCCCGATAGGTTTCATCGAGACTCTGATTTGTCGCTCGAGGCCGTGCTGTTATTAATTTTGGTTCAAACGGCAGATCTATGCGGAAATGCAACATCCTGTAACGCCCGTTGAATCCTCTTGTCGGGGGCCATAAGTATATGTACCCTCCTTGATAACGATGAAGCCGACGATGAGAGCGCATTGCCTGACGAATTGAATGGCGTCTCTTCATTCTCCACTTCACCTGTCAGAGATCTTGTCCCTGGATGCCCCATCAACATGGGAGCAGATTCGGGTTTGCGCTTCGCAGGCTGTCGCGGACAATCAACCATCTCGGAAATCCGAAAATGCAAGAGTAGGTTGACTATTTAGGCCTGAGACGATGCCGTATGAAATCATCCACGCGTAGACCAGTGCGTGCCACTAAGGATCGGCGTATGATGGAGACGGAACAGCAGGCTCGCGTCCTCACCCAAGGCGGCTACAGCTCAATCGTCCGCAACACGACGCATACCTTTCAGATATTAGACCCGGATACGGAGATGGTTGGGGTCATTGTGCCTGGTGGATTTGAGTCAGTGGGACTGGACGATTGCGATGTGACTGAAACTGACATGCTGCTGCAAAGGGGTCTCTTCTGCCCTCTCAAAACCAACTACACCTCCGCCATCGATACCCCTTACGTGCCCAAACACTACAACTCCTCGTCCTCCAGCGGCCCTGGCGCGAGTACCAATTCGAAGCTGCGACAGTGCGACGTCTATGCTCAGCCCGATTTTGAGCATCGACGCGACCTGGTCAATGGCGCTGCCCCGGTTGGCAGCACCGAATGGCACACGGGCGATAATGCGCTCAGCGATGTTGGCGAGCCATACTTTGTTGCCAATGGCTGGCCCAAAAATCTCAACTCTGCCCACGGATACCAGCTCATTCAGCCGCTTGTGACACACCATCAGGCTCATGATAACAACCGTACGCTCTCGACGATCCGCTCAGCCGACAGACCAAGTATAGTCCGCCCTCGCCCTCATGGACCCGGGAGCTGCGGCGTTCGAGGTCTAGGAGGGTGTGCTCTCTGGAGAGTGGCGCTTGCCCCGTTGCTCCGCTAAATATGGGAGATGTCGCGTTTATTCCTCCCGGGTCCCCTTCACATATCACTGGAGGTGGCCTTCACCAAGGCCCTCTATGTCAGCCACGGACGCAAGGGTGTAGATCAGCAGCTGATCAGCGGTGGGAAGAACTGGGATTTTGTGACTTTCGCCCGTATTGATTGGCTGCTTTCTCCCATCAGCGAAGAGACTCGGCGTCGTCATCCGACTGGCTGATGTGAATCGGCCACTCATCATGACGGTAGAGCTCGATAGAAACATCTGTTGGCCATGTTCATCCATCGTGGCAGACGCATATGCAATCCCTGTGCAGACTTCCAGGGGAGCTCACCGACTAATCGGTGATCCCACAGACTCCACGGCCGTCGACGCTAAAATAAATATCGCTGCCCGCGCACACACTTGCGTCAAGACGCTCAGCGACAGCGCAATGGCCGCTCCGACCTCGCTCAAGCTGGAGCCGGTGACTCTGGATGACGTCCCTGCGATCACCGAGCTGTGGTTCGCGACCTTCACCGACCCCGACATGCAACACCTTTTCCCCGATACACCCAACATCCGCCAGTGGTGGGATGATGCCAACCGCCAGGATCTGCTGAACAAGCCGTTCCAGAAGTACCTCAAGATTGTCGATCCAGAATGCAGCGATGATCAAGGCCGACCGCGGCTGGCTGCGTATGCTAAATGGGACACGGCGATGGTCGACGAGCGAGGACGCCGGTTTCCGCCTTGGCATGCAGACACGCCGGCATCGGACGCCGATGCGCTGTTCAATCGGTTTGAAAGCAATCGGAGGCGTGTCATGGGCGACGAGAAGCACTACTGTAAGGGAACCTCGTTTGCCCGTTGCCAGAAACTGACATAATGCTGATGCTGGCTCGCGCGGATCAAGATCTCGACATGCTCGGCACGCATCCGGACTATCGACGGCGCGGCGCAGGGTCGATGCTGGTCAAATGGGGCTGTGATTTGGCGGATGCGAATGGAGTCGGCGCTTATGTCGATGCGAGTAAGGCTGGCGCACCGCTATACGAGCGATTTGGCTTTGTGGACTACAGCGAACCGGGTTCGAATGGAATCGCATCGATGGGTCGAAAACGGTAGTTATTGGGCGACCAGACGTGGCTGGATTCTATTATGCCAAGCACAGGATCACTATTTGTTCACATGAATACTACTGCTTAGAGCGCCTTGTGCTCAAATGGCTAGAATGGACTGGTACCGGTGGTTGTCGTGACATTCAGAGCCCGGAGTCAATAACCCAACCTATGTATGTATGTACATACATCATCGGAGACAAACCGATGTTCACTTCTACAGTATAGCCAGCCTAGCCCGACCTATAACAAGACGAAATTCCCTCCCAGAACCTCCCTGGTCAGATCATTTCCCTTCAGGTTCGATTCGGCGAAACTGCGGAGAAAAGGCCAAGCTGCATTGCAGGGATCAATCGCAGCCACCCAGTCAAAGTTGCATGCATTGCTTCAATTATTACATTCACGGGAATCGAAAGTCCAGGACTGAAATGCCTCCCAGCTATCATCAGCCTTGAAGCTCTCAATAATATAGGACACTCGGCCAAGAGTGACCAAATGCGAAGGCGAGTCCGACCTAGCGATCTGCGCCTACCAGCCCCTGGCTCCACACACTTCAAATGTCATGCAGACCGTCTTTCTTCACGGCAGCCAAGTCCAAGACCGCCGAGATGCCAAGATGTGCCCTGAGGTTACAAAGCTCCGGCGTTGAATGGACGGGCCTGCTGCAGATCGGGGCTCCAGACCGGCGTCATTAGCAATCATCGCGGCCTCGACCCCTTCGATCTTCCATCGCTGAATAACGCCCACTGTGCCAAGCCCACTTCTGCCATGGCGTGCATGGATCAGGCTTCTTTGCTCAATTTTGGGGATCGCTCTCGGCCTAGAGGCGAATAGGTGTCGAGATTGAATGCTGCCGTGACTCGGCACTGCGTCCTGATCGCGTCCAGGCCAAGTTTCTGTTCCATTCGATGTGCACGCAGATATAGCCTTGCATGGACTGGCATGCTATCTGCACGCTACGACTGACCAATCCCATCCATTGGTGTCACCGTGAACGGGGCAGTCCCAGAGATGCGGAGTGTACGACCCTATTGCTCCTGATTCATAATGAAGATCGTGAGGGTCTATGTAACCTCCCCACCTGATGGGTGGACTCTGCTCGTGTTACGGATGCCCTAATCTAGCTAATCTAGGCCGCTGTGATAGAATAATCACATCGTCTCCGGTTGGATACCGGCGATTCGGTGCCCACTCTCCACGCCCTGGTGGTGCAATAGCTGTGTCTCGTCTACCTGCGAACCGAGATTGTCATTGTCGCCCGAGAGCAGGTCCCCAACGAGAGGTTCTTTCCTCATGCAGAATCTCCCCTGCATATAAATGCAGCCGAGGGATCCCGGCTGGGCCTGTGTTTTTGTCGACTGCCCGCCTGCTTGTTTGGATCGATATTCTTGAGCCGACGCCATGTACTCGCCGGTACTACTCGCAGGGCTCGTTGGCATTGCCAATGCTGCCTGTCCCTATATGACAGGGGAATTGCCGGCCTCTTACAACCCGCATAGCAACCTGCGGCGCGATGATGCCGGCGCTGCTTCCGATACGGAGGAGTTTCTATCCCAGTTTTACCTCGACGATAGCAATGCCTTTATGACATCGGATGTCGGCGGTCCAATTGAAGATCAGAACAGTCTCAGCGCCGGAGAGCGTGGCCCAACCCTGCTGGAGGATTTCATCTTCCGCCAGAAGATCCAGCGCTTCGACCATGAGCGGGTGAGTGCAACGTCTTGAGTTATTGAGTTCCTGTCTGCGCACTAATGACCGTTGTGATATAGGTTCCCGAACGTGCCGTCCACGCACGCGGTGTCGGTGCCCACGGAGTCTTCACATCCTACGGGGACTGGTCCAATCTCAGTGCCGCCTCGTTCCTCGCCTCTGAAGGGAAAGAGACACCGGTCTTTGTTCGTTTTTCCACGGTGGCTGGAAGTCGGGGAAGTGCCGATACCGCTCGTGATGTGCACGGCTTTGCGACGCGGTTCTATACTGACGAAGGAAACTTGGGTATGCATGTTTACACCCACCCCGAGGAACAAATTCTGATTAGTTGCCAGATATCGTCGGAAACAACATCCCCGTCTTCTTCATCCAAGACGCCATTCTCTTCCCCGACCTGATCCATGCTGTCAAGCCCCGGGGCGACAACGAAATCCCCCAGGCGGCCACCGCGCACGACTCGGCCTGGGATTTCTTCAGCCAGCAGCCTAGTGCCCTGCATACTCTGATGTGGGCGATGGCCGGCCACGGCATTCCTCGTTCCTTCCGACATGTGGATGGGTTTGGCGTTCACACTTTCCGCCTCGTCACCGATAAAGGGGAGTCCAAGCTTGTCAAGTTTCATTGGAAGTCTCTTCAGGGCAAGGCGAGCTTGGTGTGGGAGGAAGCACAGCAGGTCGCAGGAAAGAACGCAGATTTCATCCGCCAGGATCTGTGGGATGCCATTGAAGCTGGACGATACCCCGAGTGGGAGGTAAGTGATGCCGACGTTTGATACGATGGCCACTGAACTAATCCGTAATCAGCTGGGCGTCCAAATTATGGATGAAGATGACCAGCTTCGCTTCGGATTCGACCTCCTCGACCCAACCAAGATCGTGCCTGAAGAATACGTTCCGATCACGAAGCTCGGCAAGATGCAACTGAACCGCAATCCCCGGAATTACTTCGCCGAGACGGAGCAGATTATGGTAAGTCCCTTCGCATCGCATCCATGGCATCGTCTAACCGTGACTTTCAGTTCCAACCGGGCCACATCGTCCGCGGTGTTGATTTCACCGAAGACCCGCTGCTGCAGGGCCGTATATTCTCCTACCTGGACACCCAGTTGAACCGGCACGGCGGCCCCAACTTTGAGCAACTTCCTATCAACCGTCCGCGCGTTCCAATCCATAACAACAACCGTGATGGAGCAGGTAAGCACTGAGATCTCCTTCACACTCTGCTCTTGATACCAACCCTTTGTCTCCAGGTCAAATGTTCATCCCGCTCAACAAGGATGCCTATTCTCCCAACACGCCCAACAACGGATCCCCGAAGCAGGCCAACCAGACCGTTGGCAATGGCTTCTTCACAGCACCCGACCGAACAACGAGCGGCAAGCTCCAGCGCACCGTCAGCTCAACCTTTGCCGATGTCTGGTCCCAGCCCCGGCTCTTCTGGAACTCCCTCGTCCCCGCGGAGAAGCAATTCGTCGTCGACGCCATGCGCTTCGAGAACTCGAACGTCCAGAGCTCCGTCGTGCGCAACAACGTCATCATCCAACTCAACAGAATCAGCCATGACCTCGCGACGCGCGTTGCAGCGGCCATCGGCGTCGACGCACCGGACCCAGACCCGAAATTCTACCATGACAACACAACCGCAAACATCGGCGCGTTCGGCCAGAAGCTCTTCAAGCTTGAGGGCCTCAAGGTCGGCGTGCTCGCTTCCGTGCAGAATGCCTCGTCGGTCTCCAGCGGCGCGGCTCTGCAGCGTAAACTTGCTTCTGTGGGCGTCGATGTCCTCGTCGTCGGGGAGCGCATGGCAGACGGCGTCAACCAGACGTACTCAGGCTCCGACGCGATCAACTTTGACGCTGTCGTGGTCGCGGAGGGTGCGGAGGGTCTGTTTAGCTATCGCTCGTACACCGCGGCGCCGTCGAACAAGGCCTCTGGCGCGAGTACGCTGTATCCGGCAGGTCGGCCCTTGGATATCCTGGTCGACGCGTTCCGGTTTGGAAAGCCCGTTGGGGCTCTGGGCAAGGGATCTGCTGCGCTGCGGGAGGCGCAGATCTCAACTGACGAGAACGGTGTCTATGTCGCCCAGTCGGTCAGTGATAAGTTTGTGGAAGATGTTCAGGATGGACTGCGGACGTTCAAGTTTCTGGATCGGTTTGCGCTGGACGAGTAGTTTGCGTTGTCTTGGATATCCGTCTTTTTGATCGCGTTCAAATGCAGTTCTACCCTGGTGGACACCCAGGAG
This sequence comes from Penicillium hispanicum, assembly GCF_028827665.1. Classification (NCBI taxonomy): domain Eukaryota; kingdom Fungi; phylum Ascomycota; class Eurotiomycetes; order Eurotiales; family Aspergillaceae; genus Penicillium; species Penicillium hispanicum. Next base: position 2,179,369 of record NW_026623193.1, read on the forward strand.
AGCGCGAGTACATGGAACGAAGTAGCATGGAGAGCATGAATGATTCTCGTTAGGGTATACAAAGTGCCAGGATGAAACTATGGCGTTGAATATGAATCCTTTGACTCAAATGCCCTTCAAAGAGGTGCTACATCCGAGTGTAAATCACTTGCGCAGAGCATCAGACAGCCTGGACAGAGTTGCCACCATAAGAGCTATTTTGCTATACCGTTATGCCACGTCAATTAGGAGGTGTTTTGGGTGCCAAGATGGCAATAGCATCATTGATAGGGGAATTCAATGATTCCAGTTTGTCAAATGGAATTGCAGTCCGAACACCTGGGCGTGGTGATTCGTCAACCTTCCCAAGCCGAGATCTGGGATCTATGAAAGGGAAGCAGTTCGCCCACCAATGTTAAAATAGCTCAGATCGGCTGAAAATATCACTTACTCACATATCGCTACTTGGGTAGCCCTGGAGTTCGACTTGCGTGGCATTTGACAACAACTACCTCCCTCGACCAGGCGAGACCATCCATGTCTTGTTCAGAAGCCGCGGTGGGAGAGCCTGGACGACCTTCACAGTGTCATGCCGGACGGCTCACTGGATGAGAATAAATTGAGATCAAAATGGTATTAACTTGACTATGTAATATCTGTCTGTATGTTCAGAATGAAGGCTACGGGCCAATCTAACCCGTGGCATGGCTAACTTCCTTCACCCCCAGACTGCCTCAATCAGTCTCCTCTTCTTCGAGAAGCAGTGGCTCCTGCTCCGCGTCATTGCCTTCTGAAGCATTAAGTTGCCGGCCTGCCACCGTGACAAACGTCACCAGAGCGACCCCGACCACAAACCCAGCCACAGCCAAGAAGGCATTGATTGGGATCGGGTTCTCCTTAAACGTATGATGAGTGAGTGCATCCAGTCCGTATTGAGAGAAGTTGACCAGCCCCGAGAGACAGATGATTGTACCGTAAACGCGTCCAAAAGTGGCGAAGCCAAAGACCTTGGTGGCATAGTCCCTAGGGCCATAGTAAGCAGTTGTCATATTTAGACTACATTGAATGGCGGAACATACGACATGGCTGAATAGTACAGCGGGCGCAGCAAAACAAACAGGATGACGGTCATATAGCCCGCTTCCAGGGCAGGAATGGAATTGAGAATCCCGATGATCGTGGTGAAAGCTACGATCAACGCCAGCATCGCCGGAACACTGAGTCGATCCAGCAGGACCCCGATGAAAGGCGTGAATAGCACACCGCCGACTGGCAATGCGACATTGAAAAAGCGATTGATCTGTTCCGCTTGCGACTCCGAGCGAAGCATGTATGTATACTGAGCTCGGATGGTTGCAATGAAATAATTCATTCGGACCATCTGCAGGACAGTCATGAGAGTGATCAGGATGAACCAGGACGTGGCCATCTGCTGCCCCGCTGATAATCCATGGAGCACACCCCAGACTTGACTGAGCTGTTGGCGATTCTCTTCACGCTCCGCGCGCTGCCGCCGCTCGTGCTTGTTCCCGAGTACATCGCCGAGCTGTCGCATCTTCTTCTTTCGGCGCTCGGCTCGCTTGCTACGTACGCGCTCGAGTTCTCGGTCGCTCTCGATCTCGTCGTCGGACTCGTGCACGTCGCGGGTCGCATCTTCGGCCCGCTCCATTTTGCTTTCGAGCTTCAGGGTGGAGTCGTAATCGCGCTTCGGCATGAAGGTGACGAATGCGAGGAGAATCATGGTTGGAACAGCCAGATACCCGAGAAAGAACTTTTCTGGTGTGAACGCTCTTCCCGATGCCTCGTAGGCAAGCTGGTAGAACAGAAACACAGCAGCAGACGCGTCGAAGGCTCCCGTCACCAATGCAACGATTGTCCCCGCATAGCGCGGGAAGGCATTTGCGATTTGAAACGACGGCACAAAGATAAATGTCCCGCTCAGGGCAAGGAAGAAGTTGCCTGCAATGAGGCCATGGAACTCTGGATATAAAAAGGAGAACGCCGTGACCAGGCTACCGACAGCGAGAAGCAGACAGCCAAGCAGTCCGCAGACACGCGATCCGTAGCGGTCGAGGATAGTTCCGACTGGGAGAGCCGACACATTCGCGGTGATGGAGCCGATGGTAAAAAAGAGGTTCAGCCTGGTACAGGTAGGTCAGCAGCTAAACGGTAGCTTCGTGGTGAGGACGTACTTGAGATCTTGCTGAGAGCACAGCTCCACGCCTTCTCGTAGCTCGTCCTCGGTGCATCGCTCATGGAACACGCCTTCCTCTACGAGAACGGGCTTGAGTGCGGCGAAGCCAAACACGATTCCTGACGCGGCCCAACACGCGAGGATCGTGAATATGACCTGGGCTGCAGGAGATTAATGAGCAGTTTGGAATCGTCTCGGCTGACATACCGATTCTCTTGACTGGAGAGTGTTTGTAGGCCGGGGTGCCTGGTGCTTGTTCCGCAATGGAGGGAGCTTGGCTCGGAGACTGCAGGACATCGTAGCTGATTTTGCGACGAATGGGTGCCAGGTCTTCTCCGACATCCAGTTCAGGTTCACGATCAACACCCTCGAGGGCAGAGACATGCTGCACCAGCGACATTGCTCGCTGTGTTGAACAGGGAAGCTGAGTGTGGTGGCGAGTGGCGGTGGTGCGGAGGGGAAGTGACTCTATTGGGGAGACTGTGCAGGCACTCTGGATTTATGGTGCAGTGTATAGCTGTTGGGGCTGATTATCATGGCTGTCGTCGGGGGTCAAGCAAGAGAGATGATGCAAGAGGTGTGGGAGATTAATCTCTTAATTTTGGGAATACCACATAGAAATGGTTACTTGACTCTACAGTATCTTGGGTCAAGAAAAGACAGTTTAACAACATATCAGCTTGCGCCCGCTGATAGATCTCAAAGCTATGGGATCGCAGTAAATGGCATTGTCATGACCCCATTTGTTTTGACGTCTTCCATGATATATTGTCACTCACTCCTGTTCCATCCAAAACTGAGGATTGAACCAATTATTCTATTAGATCTGGTCCATTCCATGGATTGCGACTGCAATGACGTCGTGGGAAACATGACATGCGCCGATGACGTAGCGCCCGTTAGCTGTCATCCGCCATGGCTTCACAGCCAACTTCTCTCGTTATCTTCGTGTGGAATACAGACTGCGGGAATCCTGCACGAATTTGGCCGTGAACTCGCACTGATATTGTTTCGCTAGGAATTTGAGCTCAGTCGATCGAACGTGGGAATCGTTGTCAGTCGATACCACACACAGCGGTAAATAAACATCCCGCACGCAGGAAAATGGCCACGGTCTCCATCAGCGCTCCGGGCTTAAGCAGTGGACTGCTATATAACAACGGCAACAACAATGCGCGACTCTGCATCACGTCTGAGACGGGAGAATTCGACACCGACACCATCCGCCACTGGCAAGACGAAGGGTTCGATGTAGTCTACTTGCCATTGAACGGCGGCGGGAAAGACTATGCCAGTCGACTGATGGGAGTCAAGAACGGGCTCGGAGTAGGAGAGAACTACGCTGTGATTGGTAATACACCCTTCATTATCCTTCACGACGGTCAAAACTGACTGAACTCTCCATAGCATTCGGTGAAGCCGCCAACTACTGCTTGGACTACTATCTGAAGCCCACCAATGCCAGCCGGCTCTGTGCATTAATCGCCTACTACCCCAGCAATATCCCCGACACGCGCCAGCGATTTCCTCTCTCTCTCCCAGTGCTCGTCCATCTTGCTGGAACCAGCGTGGATGTCACCACGATCCCCACGGCTCTTGGGTTACAAGGCAAGAAGCGCCGCAAAACACGGCCGATCAACCCTGGAATTGGCACGGGCGAGCGGCTGGAATTGTCGTACCCAGCCTACACTTACGGCCATGCGCAGCCAGGCTTTGCAGAGCACGACATGGAGGAGTACGACCACCTAGCGGCCGGACTAGCATGGACTCGGTCAATGAAAATGATTCGAAAGGCGTTCTCCCGGGATGCAGATTTGGAGCAACGATGGGAGGAACATGAAGAAGGTAATTCCCATCTGTCCAGGCCCAAAAGCACCCGCTAATCCTCTCCAGGCAAATTCTTCGCTTGCAATCTCTCCAGAACCATGAATGGATATGTCGAGCACCAGACCCCGGTCGTGACCTATGCACCGACCGTGAGTGGCGCCATCGGCGCGCAGGCTCTGCGTCGATTCTACGAGCAGCATTTCCTAGGACGCCTGCCTCCGTCCATGCGCATTCGCCTGCTGTCTCGCACGACTGGCGCTGACCGTGTCGTGGACGAGCTGTACATCTCTTTCGAGCATACACAGGACATTCCATGGATGCTTCCAGGTGTACCACCCACCAACAAGCGGGTGGAGATTATCCTGGTGAGCATCGTGAGCCTGCGAGCAGGCCGTCTCTACTCAGAGCACACATACTGGGATCAGGCCAGCGTCCTGGTCCAGGTTGGCTTGCTCGACCCGAAGCTCGTGCCTCACGCCGTTCAAGGCGTGGATCGGCTGCCCGTCGTCGGCCGCGAGGCGGCCCGTCGCATCCTCCATGAAGACCCGGAGGCGGAACAAGAGGACTATCACAACCGGCTGATTCGTCGCGCGAATGCTCGATCACGCAGAGACCGCAGTTCCCGGTCGTCGGTGTTGGCGGAAGAGTCGGCGGCTGAGACGAAGAGCGAGGCTGAGCAGTCCTTGCCCATTCGGAATGGGAACAAGGGCAAGTCGGTCCAGGAGTCGCGGCCTGCAGGCCTGCAACGAACGGCAACGGAGAACACGGAGCAGGAGGAGGATGGCAATGCCACGGAGACCGAGTCGACGGCCAAGTCCAAAACAGACACCGTTGACCGTACTGCGTACGTCGAGGATGAAAATGGCGACGGTGCTAACCGGTCATGACTGCCCTTCGAAATTTTCCGGTGGAGGATTCTGACCCATGTAATTGTTCTGTTCTTGTCTCAGCCAACTCTGGCATTTAGTTTGCAGGTGCAGCTTGCCTCTGAAGAGTCTCTTCTAGGGTGTCTGTGGGATTGTTTTCTGGTTATGAGTGATGTTGTACCTACACACGTTTATGCCGCATTGATAGTTGCAGGCACTATTCTGATGCTTATCGAGACTCGCCTGAGATTTGAGAATCTCCTCATTGAGCTTACATGATATCATAACGCTATTGTTGTTCGAACAGTTACCCTGCTGTGATTATTCCAATGGAGCTCCTCTTCTTGAGACATTGATACCGAAAGCAGTCGATGCTTGAAGCATACAGAAGCTGGTTGCAGCATGTGCTGCTGGTGAACACAGACTTGTTAATTAGTCTATATAAAACCATGGCAGTGCCGTGTATCGGTCGAGTGCCCACTGGCCGAGCCATCTCAGTGGATAGGAGCATTTATACGATCAATTTTCTCATTCCGACAATATCAGAGTTACCCACCCCTCCGTACGGCGTAAGGTCCTTCCGAACAACATCAACATCTTCGAAGCCGAACTTCCGGTACAACGGATAGCCGTCTGCAGAGGCGTCGATCCAGAACTCGGTCAAGCCTTGGCTTATGCCATAATTCAGACCAGTTTCCATAAGGGCCGATCCAATCCCACATCCACGGTATTCGCGCAATGTACCCAGAACCTGCAAGACTGCTCATGTTGAGATATGACTCACAAGGGACGGAGATATCACTCAACTTACAGCCAAACGTCTTGTTATTCATGTGCTTCCGTCTGTTGCAGTACACCCCTCCAATAAGGGCATCACAGGCATCTGCATTGGCAGTGCTGGGCCACGGGAAGCCTTTCCACTCATCCATGACGAGCGGCTCGGTGTAGAAATGCCACAGCGCGCACGCAACGACCTTGTCCGGGCCTTGGTCGCCCTCGTTGACAACCACCTTCCAGAACTTGGACGAGGGGTCCTGTGTCAACTTCTCAATGAAATTCTTCTGGCGGAATTCTATCCCTTCCTCGGTTGGCGGGCCGAGCATAATGAGGAAGCTGTTTCTCTCGGGGGTGTCGCGACTGGCATCGCTGAAAGAGGCGGACTCTATCTTGGCCAGATCCAGACAATCTTCCTCCGTGGCGGGCAAGATTCGAAATTGAACGGGGTCTGCCTTGGGCGCAGTCATGTTTGGAGAAGATGGCGTTGAGAGGAGAAGCGACAATGGTTTGAGGAATGACTCAAATTTATGGGAAGGCGGGGAGCTATTTGGGCGCCTAGTAGGATGTGGGATCGACCCTAAGCTCAACGCGGTTTCCGATATGGATCGATAGGCTACGAGGCCTTTATTGGCTCGTAGACTAGCAAATTGAGTCGAGTCGAGTCGAATGATCATATGTCTGGAACAACCGAGTTACCTCCTTTCACTGCCAATATTGCATTGTGAATTCGGATATCCCCATGATTGGGGGCCATAAGACAATTATGGCAGCCTGGCGATCCCGGCTCATTTGTGCCGGAGGCTGAGTTCTCAGGCATTTTTCTCTTCCGGCAGTATCGTAGTAATATTCCTAGGAAATCAATAGAAGTGGTATTAATACGGTAGCACTACTGAAGGAATATGAATGGGTGATGTTAAGTGTGGTCTGGTCCCAACTACCCAAGCAGTCCCAAAGTCCGATCATCTGGCTGTCAGTTATCCAAACACAAAATCATATCTAACTAGTATTGATATTCCTAAGTGACTAGATCATTTATGTACCCAGCTCCATATGCTGGAGTTCTGGTTCCTCACAAGCATGTTTACCAATGACGCGCGCAGGAGGAATCTCTGTTTTTATATTTTACCCATAGAATCTACTGGTAATAGATTGGTCTGATACCTTCGACCCCCCCAGAGCAGTCATACTGCATCCCAGAATTCATACCCTCAAAGCTGTTTTACCTAGGCGGGTAAGGCGCGACTACAATCACCACTTTGCGCTATTTAAGGCGGGACGATCTCCGCTCCAGAAACTTCTCTCGATCTACACAGACGGATCATCCCACCTTGATTCTTGATCCGCCGCGCTGTGAGTGACTAGTCGGGCGCGATATACCAGCACCATGCGCTGGTCAGAGTTGAACCCGGAGATCTGGTATCTCGTCTTCCAAGCGGTAAGCTGAAGCCCCCTCCTTCAACCGCCCCCAAATCTGACACTTCGCAGCTGGAAAACCGGAATGACGTCAAAAATGTTTGCGAGGTATCGACAGCATTCAATGCTCTGGCTACCCCGGTCTTGTACCGCTCGGTCATATTGCGAAGATCCGAGACCACCGGGCAGGAATGGAATGTCCTACCGGGAGATACATCAGACTCTGATGAGGCCGACAACCTCAGGGACAGCCTCTTCAGCCGACTTCTCGATCACCAGAATGAAAGCCTGAGGACGCTTGTACGCGAACTGACGCTGGACAGGATAGTCAGAGCCGATGAAATGATAGCACAACGTGGCAATCCCATCGTGAAACTGGTGAACGGCTTGCCGAATCTGGAACGTGTCTAGTATGCTGGAATTGTCTCCCTACGTGGTGTCCTCACTGACGATTCTCTTCGCGGCTGCAGCTTTCGCGACGAATATCCTCTGTCGCAGGTGTTGATAGACGCGATGCGGGGTCATAAGAGATCCCCCCAGCTTCACATATTGAACCCCTTGGGCAGAATTCAACTCGCTGTCCCAGCCCCATTTGTGAAGGCGCTCAGCACCAGCGTGAATGTCTATGCCAGAGGCACGGGCTCTCAAAAGCAGACCTTGGATCTCCGAAGGCTGTTTACCATCTACCCAAACCTCGAAAGTCTGTCGGTCTCGATCAACCGATACCGGACAGGATGCGTACGGCGTCATCCCCGGGATTATACCACTGAGATTATTCCTCTTGAGCTTCCCGGTTCTGAAACATTTCCCCCTCTACAGAGCCTATCACTAAGTGGGTATTATTGCGAAGAGCAGGAATTCCAATATTGGAGAGATAAGTTTCCTTGGGACAGACTGGAGTCGCTCAGCCTGGGACCGGAAGACAACTATGGCTTTCTTGAACAGATTACCGGATACGTGCACAGGTTGAAGAACTTGAAGGTCACAGCTTACTGCCATAGAACCGAGACAACCTCTCCCCAGCTAGACCATTTCTTGGGGTCCTTTGACACCCTTGAGAGCTTGACGGCCAAGGGATTCGTGCCCTCAGTAGAGGCTGTAGGGCATCATCCCAACCTGAAAACCCTATGTCTGCACGCAATCGAGCATCCCGAGCGAGACCGACCGGTTCCGAGTGCGCAATTGATCCAGAAACTGGATCAATATTGTCCCAATCTGCAGAGTCTGGCCATTGATGTGCAGCAGGAAGACACCTGGGTAAGTGATGTCCGATATAAACCTTCCTACTGCGCCCGAGCTCATCTCTATCCACTAGCCCGACGACTTTGTTCATGCTCTGGCGACTGGGTTTAGAAACCTCCAGCAATTATCCATTCACGTCGCGATGGGATTGTCCGAAACCACAGGCGGAATGGCGAGAGAGGTCGACTTTGAGGCATCTCTCAGCTACGAGAAGGTGCAAGAGTTTCAAAGACGCTTCCTTGCTTCGAGAGGCGGTCCCTTGGCGCTGCAGATGGTGACTGTATACACTGGAGAAGATCTGCGCCGTTTTCCGCAACGGACTCCGCTATACGCCTCCAGGGAAGATCGTTGCGCGAAGATTTTCGAGATCCATTTCCCGAAATACCCCGGGGCTGAGTGGTATATCAAAAGAAGGCCCACTCGTGCAGAAAGGTTTCGTCAAGGGATAGAGAGAGATTTTCATCGTCTCTACCATCCATTGGAGCCACGGAAAAGGGCCGCCTGTCCACCACCGCCACCACCACTTCCTACTCAGCCTCAAGAGACTGGCCGAGCCAGTTAAAGAGTAGGCCTTCCCTAGCTATTAATAACAAGAAGAAGCTTTTCTTTAACTTCATCCCATCGGAGAATCCATCTACTCCTCTCTGTGCTTCCAAGAATCGATGATCACTAGTTATCTGATTGCCACTACGATGAGCACGCCCACACAGTCTTCAATAAGTATATCTGATTCCGTCAACTGATAATGATCTGAATTCTACAAATAATGTATTACTGTACCTCAAACGGTTTCAATATATCTTTTGACCTCCCTGAAAATAGTCAGCACCTTGTAAATGGCAACAGGCGACTCCAACTTACCAGTCTGTCACAGCCTCCCGCCAAAGACCCAGCTCATGTTGTCTAGTAGCGGTAAAGAAATCCACAAACTCCCCATCCAGAATCTCCCGCGCAATACTCCCCGGAGCAGAGAAACGCTCCAGAGCCTTGTCCAGCGTATTCGGAAGTAGCTCCGGTCGCGGGTCACCCTGTTTACGAGCAGACATGGGTGGAACGGGAATCTCTAGGTTCTTCTGGACACCTCGCCAGCCTGCAGCGAGGATGACACTCAGAGCGAAATGCGGGTGCAGATCCGCGCCCGGGATACGCACCTCGAACCGTGTGGCCCCGGGCTTGCACACGGGGGGTGTGATGAGCCGAATAGAGGCGATGCGATCTTCGAGTCCCCAACTAATGTACACCGGCGCCCAGTAATTCTCGACGAGACGCTTATATGAGTTGACAGTCGGCGCAAAGAGGGGCATAATATCTGGCAACGCGTCCAACAGTCCAGCGAGGAATTGTCTTCCCATGTCGGACAGATATTCAATATCTGACCACGGCGCATTAGGGTCAGGTGTGTCGCGTGCAAAGAGGTTGTTGCCATTGCTATCGGCAAGGGAGACGTGGATGTGTCCCGAGCTACCAGGGAGGCCGTGCATCGGCTTGGCCATGAAGCATGGCGTGAAGCCGTGCTCCATTCCGAGGGATTTTGTGAGAAGCCTGGCACGGAGATCAGTAACAACTCAGAACGCTCTTCAATGTGCATTGTTACATACTTGAACATGGCTACTCGGTCTGCCATCTCGCTGATCTCGCAAACCTTCAGTGCCTGATGGTTGTTAGGAGCCAATCCGAAATCCAGAGATGGTTGACACAACATACTGCCTCATACACACCAGGCCCGCCCTCGGTGTGCCACCCCTCGATGGGACAGTTTATTTGTGCGCTGGTGTTGAAGATGTCGTAGAAGTACTTTTTGTTGGCAACAGGCCGGGTGGAACTGTAGCAGAACATGCCCGCAGTAATTGGTCGCAAGGCGCTCGGCGCATTGTGCTCCAGGAAGGATGCGAGGTTTGAGTGTTTTGACCCAGCAGCACCATAGCCATCTTCAGATGGTGTTTGGAAGTTCATAAACTCCAGCTCAACTAGCACGCGATTAGTTCACTGTGTGTGGCCGTCTCCCAGGGATCCCTCTCACCTCCGGCCAACGCGTGATATCCTTGTACTGCGATTTGATTACACACTCCGTGGAGCATACTTCGTCCATCCGCCGACACCGACTTGCCATCGGAGACAAACCGGACCAGGAAGAACGGAATGTTCTCCTCCCATGGTAGCCGCCGAAATGTGTTCAAGTCTGGAACTGCGAGGAAATCCGCATACCCTGTCTGCGGGGGTGCAACGCGGGCCTCGGTGGTCCAAAGCATATCATGCATGTCCCATCCAAAGACGGCGGAACTAAACCCGAAGCCTTTCTGTGCAATTGCCAGGAATTTCTCCTTGGCCATCACCTTTCCGCGCAGGACGCCATCTGCGTCAATACCGGCAACCTTGACTTTGATGTCGTCGGCGAGGAGAGTAGGGAGGTTTTCGACTGTGATCATGGTGGGCGTCATCATTCTGTATCATCAAGGAAAGAGAGCAAGTCGCTTGGCAAAGCTCTATAGTTCGATTGCTGGGCCAGGGCGACTCTAATATACATCTCCCGCCGGCGGTCCATTGCGATCATCGTATCACTGCACGTCCACAACTCGCCCAAAGACACCGCGCGCTCGACAGCACCAGCTACCGCGCCGCGGAGCGTACCCAGTGGGACACAGTGGCTATCGCGATGATAGCAAGCGGCCCAATCTCCACTGCTATCGCGACGGAGGATCGAATCCCCTTCCTCGGACCGCGCGGTGGGGCTAAGCGCGCTCACCGAGTCAGGATCGCGGCGTTGGCCTCAACCTCCATAAAGCACCGACTCGGCGGAGACGCAGGCCGTTGCACCAACAAGCAACTTGCGACAAAGACCACAGACCGCTAAGATGACGCGGACACTTCGCGTTGCGGTGATCGAGTGCGACACTCCAATCCCGCCGGTGCAGACCAAACTGGGCAATTATGGCGACATCTTCGAGCGACTGTTGCAGAGGGGTCTGCAGACATCCGGCAACTCCACTGTGGACATTCAAGTGAGCAAGTGGAACGTCGTCGACAACCCAGTCTATCCTAATCCCGATGAATGCGATGCTTTTCTCCTGACCGGAAGCAGTATGATAGCGTCCCCTGATGACTGTCGGGTGTTTCTGTGACTAACATGCCGCTAGAACATGATGCGTTTGCCGATGATCCGTGGATTGTTAGTCTCACTGATTACGTTCGTGAAATTGTCCAGTCCCATAAGAAGCCCGTCGTGGGTGTCTGTTTTGGACATCAGGTTCTTGCGCGGGCATTGGGTGCGCGTGTGGGGAGAAGCGAAGGATGGGAGATCTCTGTCGAGGAGATTGACTTGACTGATGCCGGAAAGAAGCTGTTTGGTCAGGACAAACTGGTTAGCATCATCTTTCTCGCTTTCCCAACGATGCATCAACTAACAAGAGACAGCACCTCCACCAAATGCACCGCGATGTGGTCTTTGAGGTGCCCGAGGGGTGCACCAACCTCGGCAGCAGCCCTCGCTGCGCAGTCCAGGGCCTGTATATGCCATCCCGCTTGATCAGCGTGCAAGCACACCCGGAATTCAACGAATATGTCATGTCCAACATCCTCCAGGCGCGTCACAATAGTGGGGTGCTCAATGACGAAATGTACCAAGACGGGAACTCGAGATCGGCGAAGCCGCACGACGGAGAGAAGCTCGCGGGCGAATTTGTCAAGTTCATTATAGAATCGTCGGCGTGAAGGTGTACATAGCATCTCTGATAAATACCATCCATTTCTGCGCAGAAGAATAAACAACGGTAGCCGAGCGCGCGTGGAGCAGAGAGCGATAAGCGGGCGCGGGCCAGCTATAAAAGCCGATATGCCCCTCCGCGGGGAGCGGCGCGACACTTTCTACTCCCCCGTTACTCCCCGTCACTACCTGGCGACAACTCCTCCCTCCTCCAGTGACCCTCGACTCTCTCAACATGGCCAATCACATCCGCACCGTCTGCCCGGCCACGCACGAGGTCATCTTCGACAGGCCGGGCACCTCCCTCGACGAGGCGATCAAGATCGCCGCCGCCTCCAAGCAGGCATTCACCTCCTACAGCAAGCTATCATTGGATCAGAAGAAGGAGATCGTCAAGCGCGCTCTGGATATCATCGAGAGCCGCATCGATGAGCTTGCGAGGGAGCTGACCATTCAGATGGGCCGTCCGATCAGATACTGCGCCGGGGAAATCAAGACCATGCGCCTGCGCGCCGAGTACCTGATTGATATCGCGGAGGAGAGTCTGGCCGACCTCCCTGGACGCCCCGAAGCCGGTTTCCGACGGATGGTGAAGCGCGTACCAGTTGGGCCGTCACTCATTGCGTCCGCCTGGAATGTGAGCCTCCCTTGAGATTGAAGCAATCAGACGTGGTCAAATGCTCACTCGTCGCAGTACCCATACTTGACTCTCGTCAATGCCCTAGTGCCGGCCCTATTGGCGGGGAACTCGGTCATTCTGCGCCCGTCGCCACAGACCCCCTTACTTGGGGAGAAGCTGCTCGAGATCTTCACCCAGGCGGGCCTGCCGTCCAACGTTCTGCAGATTGCGCACATCGGCAGCTTGGACGTCCTCGACCAGGTCGCTCAGCTCCCCGAAATCCAGTCTGTCTCTTTCACGGGATCCACTGCGGGTGGCATCCGGCTGCGTGAAGCGACCGCTCGCCTGATTAAACCCGTCAACCTCGAGCTGGGTGGGAACGACCCGGCCTATGTGCGCCCTGATGTTGATGTCAAGTTTGTCGCTGAGCAGCTCGTCGATGGTGCCGTGTTCAACTCCGGACAGAGCTGCTGCTCGATCGAGCGGGTATATGTGCACGAGAAGGTGTATGAAGATTTCGTGCGCGCTGTCCAAGAAGAACTCAAGAAGTGGGTTGCACCCTGCCTGACTACCCGTTCTTTTTGCTAACAGTCTCAATAGCTATAAACTCGGCGACCCGCTTGATGAAACCACCACTACTGGCCCCGTCATTTCAGCTCCCGCCAAGACCAAGATCCAGTCCCATGTTGACGACGCACTGAGCAAAGGCGCTGTGAACGTGACACCTGAAAACGCGAGCTTCGTCGCATCCAGCGCTCTACAGAAAGGAAACTTCCTTGCCCCGGTGGTTCTGACCAATGTCAACCACAGCATGATCACCATGAAAGAGGAGACCTTCGGACCGGTGATGCCCATCATGAAGGTGTCGGGCGATGCCGAGGCAGTGGCATTAATGAACGACAGTGACTACGGCTTGACTGCCAGCGTGTGGACCAACGATCTCGCGCGCGGAGAGGAACTGATTGGGGAGATTGAAGCAGGCACCGTCTTCATCAACCGCTGCGACTACCCAGCTCCCGTAAGATCTGCACTATTCCCAAGAGAACGCATGCGAGTATATACTGACTCCCGCATAGGACCTGGCGTGGACTGGCTGGAAGACTTCCGGTCTAGGCTGTACACTTGGCCCGCGTGGATATGATGGATTTGTGAAGCTGAAGAGCTACCACATCAAGGACGTGTCGGCGTAAACGATTAGAATTCACGAATAGTATATTTTCAACTTCATGTACAACCTCCATACATCATATGCGACACTTGACGATCCTCTATCAAATCCAAGCTCCGTCCATCTCTTCCCACTGCATTCATCCACTCGTCTCTACTGCGCGCTCTTATCGACGCAGACCCACAGCGCGGTCCCGGACCGCGCAGCTCACCTCCGGGCGCGCCACGCAAAGCGCATCGCAGTCCGAGGTTCTTCGATCGACTCTCATTGCATCGCATGCTGCATGCCCCTCATGCCCCGCATTCATAGACCGCGCCGAGTGAGTCAAAAAGCGCGATAGGTGATGACCATCTCCGCTTTCGAGCGCGGGGAACGTGCAGGCGCGGACGTGCGATCGCGGTGAACCTATGGTATTTCTATCTTAGTAAATGGGCAGCTCGGCAGCGGGATAGAGAGATCGGTATCGGTTCGCGCATGGTGATAACCACGCCAGTGGAGAAAGGGTGGTGCAGGTGCGTTGAAGCTATAAATTAAGACCGGGGCTGCTCCAGCTCCCACATTTACCACCAGGCCGTTAGCAAAATCTCTGTTATTCGAACACTTTGTCTTCGTCAATCTTATTATATACACAACTAATTATCAACAATCTACAATGGTCGGACGTCTCCACGGCAAGAATGCCATTGTCACCGGCGCCGCTGGGTATGTCCGCACCTTTATCCGCACGGCGATGGCAGCGCAAATCCTAACATCATGCAGTGGCATCGGCCTCGAAACCACGATCCTCATGCTCCGCGAGGGCGCATCAGTACTCATGACCGATATCAGCGACGCCGGGCTCAGCACCGCCCTGGCCAAAGTTCACGCCGTCGTCCCGGAGAGTGCGCGCACAGGAAAAGTCGAGACCAAGGTCGTCGATGTATCGAACGAATCACACATCGAAGCGGCAGTCGCGCACCTCAACTCCTGGGGCGGCGTGGATGTCATGTTCAACAATGCAGGGATCATGCACCCGAAGGACGGCGATTCGGAGGAGTGTCCCGAGGAGATCTGGGATCGCACGATGAACATCAATGTCAAGGGTGTGTGGTTCGGGTCCAAGCATGCGGTGCGCAGCTTCCGGACGCACGGCAAGAAGCGTGGGTCGGTGATCAACACAGCCAGCATGGTTGCGCTGGTGGGTGCTGCGACGCCGCAGCTGGCGTATACCGCCAGCAAAGGTGCCGTGCTTGCCATGACGAGGGAGTTGGCGATTGTGCACGCGCGGGAGGGTAAGAACGAACGCAAGCTAGATGCTGGGCGTGGACGAGTTGGCTGATCTAAGAATGTCACAGGTTTCCGATTCAACTCGCTCTGCCCTGCGCCACTCAAGTACGTATTTCCCCACCATCAACAACTGATTTCCATGTGCTGATGATGTCGATAGTACACCCCTTCTCCAGGACTGGCTCGGTGATGATAAGGAAAAGCGTTTCCGGCGCGAGGTGCACTTCCCGAGTGGTCGCTTTGGCGAGGCGATTGAGCAGGCCCATGCGGTGATTTTCCTGGCCAGTGATGAGAGTAGCTTTGTCAACGCCGCAGACTTTGTGGTCGACGGTGGGTTGACCAAGGCATATGTCACGCCAGAGGGCCCAGCGACCGAGGCGCCCAAGAATCTGGCCGCGCCTTAATTGATCATGTCATGAAAATACAAGAAATGCAATAATGTCTTCACGCGAAGGAAATCCATATTTGGTTCTGCTGCATTGTGCGGCATATATTCCACGGGCCTGCATCGGAGGACGGCAGTTGCCACATTGCTTCAAGAAGAAGCAGTGTTCGCTGCATGTTCCCCAGACCGAAGTGGCTGGTCATAGCAAGCAGCCTTGTTCGAAGACGCTCTTGTTGTTCAAGTGCCGTAAGGCACGAACCCACGACGGCGATGGGCCAGCATAGCCCGGAGTTGATGCGTGCATCGGGGGATAGCTCGTCGAGGTAGGACATCGCTTCTGCGATTGCAGTCTCAATGAGCACTTTGTACATGCCATCAGCACAGTATTCATACCCCCCGAGCGAGGTGTAGAGGTAGATCAGCACAGCCTGCTGGAAGATAAGCCCGGCCAGGTAGACTTCCGGCGACACGAACGAATAAGGCATCCATCGCAGGATCTGTGCCTGAATAGAAGCGAACATGGCAATATCATCCGCAGTGGGTAGGGTGGCCTGTGTATCCTCCATCATCCACTGTCGGCCGAGATCAAAGATGCAAGGGATGAGCAGCAGGAGCTCCAGCCAGCAGCCACACAGGTTGCCGACGTAACGATTTCCCAGCAGCTCGCGGGCCCGTTGCTCGAGATCGAAATTTAGAAATAGCTGTCCGCTCAGGCGGGCATCTATTGATATCATGCTGACGGTGGCGGTGTACGCGTAGTACTCAGTCACGAAGTGTTTCAGGCCTCGCGGCACCGCTGTGTCACTCTGGGCCAGGAGTTTGAGCAGTAGTGAGTTTGCGGCGGACAAGTGGTCAAATATTGTTCCCGTCGTGTCGCCCTTTGCGGTCTGTCGGAAGTTAGTTTGTTATGATCAAGACTTGGCTGTACCGGTGGTTGGCCTCACCTCTGTGAAACACATGAGAAGAGCACCAATTAGCAGCATCAGCGGGTTCGTCTCTTTGCCATCGATAAACTCTGTCACGCCATGTCGGAAGAGTTGGATGGCCTTGGTGTAATGAGAGTGTGCGACGGCATCCGACTCGTCGCGGCGCCGAAATGCTCGGTGGGCTGCACTTTGGGTAATGACCAGTTGTAACAGCAGGTCACTGGTAAATGCCAGCGGCACAATCTGCACCAAAAAGGGGTTGACCGGCGTCGAACCGTTGGCCATGCAATCGGCCGTAGTACTGAGATAGTGGCTCAGAAGCTGATAGGATTCCGCATCGTAGCCTGGTAGCATGGAGAGCGTTCGAGGCACCACATTCCCCACCGTCATTGACGCCACGAGGGCATTGTTGACGCTGCCAATTGAGTCTCGCCGGCTCGCCATCTCATCTGGCGCCGCCGCCGCCTCCTCCAACCCGTCGTCGGCGATGACGGGCTGGCCCCCAATTGACGAGACTGAGGACTGTCGTCGCGACACAGGGCCCAGCGCGAGATGTACCGTCTCAGAGACCTCAGTCGCCTGAATGTGCGATTCACTTGAATGTCGATTGTTGGCGAGCAAGTCAGGCATCTCGCTCTCTGGGCCGGAATGGCGCCGCCCGGGGATCGTCGATGGCCACGAGCATCCAAGATCATTGCGCTTACAGCCACCACATATTGGCCGGGTCTCGTCGCACTTCTTCTTCCGACGCCTACAGGTCCAGCATCCGGTGCGGACGCGGACTATTCGCGTAGTGCGCGGTCGATCTGGCATGGTGGATGAGATTGGGAGGAGAAAAGGACGGGAAACGGGCGAGTCCACTGATAAGGAGTGTGGGGGAAACCAACTCTATTATGCGCCTTCGCGCTCTGCCAATTAGGAAGGATTGTCGGTGGCGCCATTATACAGTATATAGAGCCGGCGTAAAGAAGGCGACTTTCTTTGTTAGTAGATGGATGGCCTGAGGCCCCTCATAGACTCCTTAAAGGGTTCTTTAAGCAACTTTCCTCTTCCCTCATTTCCATCCCCCATCTACTCTCGTTTCATTATATACTCTGAGGGGACATCTTACGATAATATTGTGCCCATCAACCGTCGAATCGGCTAGATCTTCCCACGCCAATATTTATTAACTTGGTCATGGATTGTCGTTCCTACATGTCGTCTTCCTTCCAGGGCTCCTCGACCATGTGAACAACCTTCCAATACACCACCGAGAAATCCGTTCTGCACGGGTTGCCTCCCTCTGCGTGGCGATGCCCTGCAGGTATCTTCCCTTTCTATATGAGCTCCAGGCGGATTGCATCAGAGGCAGCTTTTCCACATGGACATGGCGCCGGAAGAAAGCCCAGCTCCAACAAGGTAAGTACCAGTCATAAACAAACAAGTGCAAGTTTCTCCTGGGGATTTCTGGATATTTCTAAGGATATTTTCTAATTTCCGTAATGACTATAGACTTTGGTCATTTTCTATACGATCTTGATTCTACGTACACATGGCAAGAACACATCCATGAATATACAGAACACCTTGCCGTACTTTGCAGTGTATACGAGTGGACCGCCAAAAGGGATTCATGACCGCCATGTTTCTTCGGCCGAGGTGGTAAAAGTGCAAGAGGTCTCGCGCTGGATTGTACAGTGGATGCAGATTGCGCGGGAAAACGTCCGCAACAACCCCTATATCCCTGCGTATGGTTTCACTGCCGGTATCGCTTATTCTAGGAGAGTTTACTTGGCCCCAAGTTTACAGCTGTGGACTATTGAAGCGAGTGGCAGATTCGTTGATCAACACATAGCCTTGGTGTATACTGGGTTGACGGAGCTCCAGATAGATCGGCTCTTCTCGACAGCCCTACGGGAGACATTTGCGCAGTTCTGGTGGATACATGTTGATCGCGGTTGTCAGAAGTTACACGACGCCCGCCAGCGCTAGATATAGATATCACGCTGCTATAAGTCTCGACTCGAGTTAGTGACGCATTTTAACGTTCATTCCGTGGCCCAGTGATGTTCTGGAGGCTTAATTAGAAACCCAGGAATGCCGGGTGCGCCACTGCAGGCCATAGTAGGAACTCAAATAATTACTCTTCCTATAATTGTCGCCGCTCACGATACGGACGCTTTGAATCAGTGTCTATTTAGACAATATCTCCAAAGCAGTACTCAACTCCCTCACCGTCCAGTATGCTCTCGATCTCGAGCAGGAAGGCGTCACTGTCTTTGCATTTAACCCCGACGTATGCAGTCGATGTCCCCTGCCACTAAACTAAATACTGATGTCTACCCATGGATCCGTACCGAGATGGGTGGCGATACCGCTGATCTGTCTATTGACCAAAGCGTCGAGGCTTGTCCTGAGAAGATCATCAGTGCTGGGAAGCAGCAGAATGGACAGTATCACCACCTCCAGATTCTCTGGGTATCCAGTCTACTGGGACTTTGAGGGCACATCGTGATACAGGGTTCTCGTTGAAAACACGATCTGTAATCTAATCCGCACTGGATGTGCGCGAGCAGGAAATCGCTTCTACAAGGGAGCTCAATTGTCACTGGCATCGTAGAACTGGACTCGTCTTCTATGTGGCTTGTGAAATGAAAACATAAGAAAATCATCAGGCGGACAGTGAAGAACCGCTCATCTAAATCTAAGCAAAGACCTTAACCTCACCATCCTTCAGCTTGCCAGCCTCAACCAGACGCTTAGCCTCGGTGGCGTAGGCAGCCTTGACAGCACTGCCGTCCTTGCCAGCAATGGTCAAACGCTCAGCCAGGGCAGCAAGCTCATCAGTGTCGATCTTGCCCATAATGAGATCAACGTCAGTGAGGACGGAGTCAACCTGGGAGGCAGAAGGCTCGCCACCGTCCGCGAAGTAGTTGACGTCCTTGACGGAAGCCTTCAAGACACGCTTGTTCTTCTTAGCGGCGTTCTTGGCGGCCTCCTTGGTCTTCTTGTTCTTCTCGCGCTCGGCCTTAGCAGCCTCCTCGGCGTCCTTCTTGCGCTTCTCCTCCTCCTCACGGGCACGCTGCTTCTCCTCCTGTAGACGCTTAGCCTCGTCCTCCTTAGCCTTGCGCTTGGCATCCTTGCCGGCACGGGCCTGCTGGCGGAACTTCTTGATACGCTCGTCCAGAGCAAGACACTCGTCGACTAGTTCACGCAAACGGACAATGTCCTCAGTCTTGCGCTTGCGGCGAGCGTTGGCGTTCTTCTTCTCAACGTGACGCTTCTGATCACGGCTTTCGCCATCATCGGGCACATCCTCGTCGAGGTACTCGAATGTACGCCAGCTGTCAAAGTCGTACCAGAAGTTGTAGAAGGTCTCAACCTCGGGCTGGGTGCTGTCCTCGTTACCAAGCTGGGGAACGGGCTGCTTGTTGGAGAAACGGCCCTCGGCCTCGAAGACGGGGCCCCACAGCTTGTAGAAGTTGCCCTTCTGGACGTCCTTCTTGGTGGGTGGGTCGATATCGGCAGCCTCGTCGACGGAATCGAATTGGCGGCGGCGAACGGGGTCGAGGAGCAACTCGGTGGCCTTCTGAATGCACTTGAAGAAGCTGTCGTTCTCGTCGCGCTGGCCCATAGCGGCCTTCTTGTCGGGGTGGTGGCGTAG
Organism: Penicillium hispanicum; assembly: GCF_028827665.1. NCBI lineage: Eukaryota > Fungi > Ascomycota > Eurotiomycetes > Eurotiales > Aspergillaceae > Penicillium > Penicillium hispanicum. The sequence goes on from NW_026623193.1 coordinate 2,199,377, forward strand.
AACCTTCTTGCGGTGGGCACGCTTGATCTGCTCGGGGGTTGCGCGCCAGCGGTACCTGGTCAGGCCGAGCACGGCATAGTGGTCTTGGCCCTTGAGGGGTGTCAGCAAAGTACTGCGAGAAAAATATGAAGGATCTCAGAAAGGTACTGACCTTCCAATCCTTGGCCTCGCGGGTCAACATCATAGGATCCTCGGGCTCGGAGATATCGTCATCCTCCTCGTCCTCGGTCTTCTTGACGTTCTGCTGGGCCTGGATGCGCTCATCCTCGGAGAAAGTGCGGTGGTGACGCTTCTATGAGGTTGTTAGCTTTGAAGAAATTTGAATGCGGGGCTCCAGTCTGCACTCATACACGGCGGGCGTGAGCAAGGAAGTGCGGGCCTACGGGCTCCACGTTGCGCTGGGTAGCGGCAGACAGGGCACCGACAGGCTTGAAGTCCTTGTCACCAGTCCAGCCCGAAGGCAGGGACGGGAGAGTAATGTTGACGGTCTGGACAGAAGCCATTGGGGGCAAGTCGAGATGGACGGTCGAACGTTGTCGGTGGGCAGGTGGGATTTTTTTTTGGTGTACCTTTTTTTTCTGCCCCGACTGGCCGCCCGCCAATCACAACTCGGCCATTGCGGTCTTCACTTGCGGTCTCATCAATCGGCTTTGGCAATCTCGTGGCACTTGGATTCAATCAATATCGGTGGTATTCCGCTTGTCGCTAGTCCTTCTCGCCATTCAATTATTCCTCATCCGGTGCTGGATCTCCTCTCGGGACAGGCACTTGGAACATTTCGCCGTTCACCTTTCTTCAAACTCCCTCTGTACTCGATTTCCAATCATTCGATATGGCATCTACGGGTGTTTCGGCTATCAGTGCCTACAGGCAGCTGCTGCGTGCTACACGTGTTGCCTTCCGAGGTTTGTTTTAGCCAATCCATCGGCAAGAGGCATCATAGTCAGGCTATACTCGAGTTCTAACATGTCGCAATTAGATGACAGCCGAGTCCTCCTCGCCGCTCGTCAGGAAGCCCGTCGAAACTTTGACCAAAATCGCCGCGTTGGTATCGACACTGGCCTTCAGATCAACCATGCAATCGAGGTTGCGAACCTCCTCCGCCACAACCTAGTGCAGGGAGCTCGGGAGGATGGCGATGATGCTGCAAAATGGGGTGAGTCCATGTTTGTTGTTTGGACGCAGACTCCTAAGTTTAGCACTGCCCCGGGATCTGTATGTGCCAGTCTGGGAGTACTATGGCTAACATGACCGCGCCTCTAGAACTTCGGATCCACGACGAGATCGAACGAGGCGACAATGACTCCATCAAGGTTGGCGACAAGGATGTGAAGATCCACAAGGCCTGCTCATCGTGATTAGCAAAACCAGACCGGCCTCAACCACTTGCATCTTGTACAACACACTCTCCACCATGACGATGCGATGCCCGAAGCACAGTGTGGAGATACGGAAGCCCAGCCTCAGAACCAGTGCCGATGGGACTGGATGTGTATTATAATATACCCGACTCTTTGTTTTATTATTTGGCGCCACGGGGTATTTTTGATTGTGATAGAATACATCTGCATGTAAACAAGAACAAGAACCGAACCATGTGCAACGCCCGCTTTGTATGAAACCCCGTCATGCAACCACATCGACCCCAGCCATTGAATGTCACAGATAGAAAGAGAATAATCGGGAATATGGAAGTTATTCGCCCGACATGCTGGCATACTGAACTTGTCCAGAGCCTGGAGGGGGCGCCACGGAATAGTTCTTAGCCTTGGCTTCCTGGTTGGTGGCTTCGCCCGCTGCGGTGATAGCTTTCTTATCTGACTGAGATCCCTTTGCTGCTGGGCCGATAGCTGAGCGCCCTTCTCGGGCATTCTTGATGCGCTCCTCGCGATCCATGTTGTCAAGAGGCTTCGGCTTGCCCCAGCGCACACGGAGTGGGCATCCTTGGATGATCGCCTTCCCTTGGCACTGCTTCGCAGCAGCCTCCGCGTCGGCGCGATTTACGTAGTTGACAAAGGCGCAGTGGGAGCGATGAGAGCAAACCAGCGAGCGAAGCTGACCAAATTGGGTGAAAAAGGTTCGCAAGGCATGTTCTGGAAGATCGTCCTCCACACCTGTCACAAACAGGGAAATGATGTTTGGATCCGCAGGCGGCAGGATGTCCTCGGCCGTCGGAGGCAGTTGAGCAGTGCCGGGGAAAGGCCGGCCACCGCGGCCCCCACGCGCACCACCGCCTCCACGACCCGGCAAGCGGTTCCCTAGGCGGCTCTCGCTCGTGCGCACCGGGCCCGGTCCATTTCCATATCGACTGTGTGTTCGTGGCTGATCTGATGTGCTAGATCCTTCGCCGGCCTCGTCTCCGTCTGTAGGTGGCCCTTCAATCCTACGGGGCTTCCGATAGTATGGTTCACTGTTGGCCAGACGTCGCAGCAGCTCCCGAGCCTTATCATCGGTCTTTTCATATTCCTCAATTGCACCGAGACCCTCCTCGATCTCCTTCTCGTGGTTCTGCGCATAATATTCACGGTTGATGGAGCTATCGGGGCCGGGTGCGACCATCTTCAGAGCCGCATCGCGAATCGTGATCGGCAAGCCGAAAGACAGATCCAGCATGCAGCACTGGCAGCAGTTTTTCAGGCGCGCACAAGTGAGGCAAATGTTGGTCCGCCTCTGGCGGGAGGTACGGTCGGCTTTCCAGCGGAAAATTGTGAAGGGACGAGTGCACTAGAGATGGTCAGCAGCTGTGCGAAGACATGTTATCTGAGAAAGAAAAAAACGTACAATCTTGCATTCGGCCCCGTGGTCCTCCTTCAGCATCTGCACATAGGGATTTTCGGGAAGACATTTCTCACACACGGACGGGAAGTCGGTAGTCTCCCAACCGGAGCGGTTGAGGTCATGCTTGATCTGAGGCGGCATGGTGGGCGAGGGTGGAGTTTGGAGCTTGGAATTGGCAGTCGCGGCGAGGTGGATTATCGATAAGTGTGGCGGTGTGGCTGGTGTTGCACGTGACTGTAATTTGTGCAGTTTGCATGGTTTGCATAAGCGGTGGTTTGTATCGTTTTTTTATCATTATTATTTTTTTTTTCTATTTCTACAGGGAACGAGTCCAAATGGTGAAATGAGCAAGAATCCGCTTCGGAATCGAGTCCCCGTTGTTCTCGCGCCTACTATCGCCATTCCTGAGATATCAGGTCACCGCGGTCGACCTCCGGGAGAGTCACCATCCGACGCAGCCACAGGCCGGAAGTTGGCGTCCCGCCACCCCAGACTAAACGCAGTCTAGCCTCGCTGTGGTTCAGGGGCTCCGTGATTGGCCTGATTTTTCCCTTCCAAAAAGTCCGCTTCGCATTGCGAGTCTATTTATCTCCTCCTATCCTCCCCGTTCGCTCTCTACTCTAGCACTTCACTTCTCTCCGGCTTGGTCAATCCCAATCGCCGTCTACTATACTTTTTACCGGACCGTGGTCCCTTTTTCCCTCGTGTCGCAACTTTCCTCTTCCCCCCCCTTTAATACCCACCCCCCAATTCCTCCTTTCTGCACAATGGCTCCCACTGCTCTCGAACGTGAGGACATCGCGCGCGATGCTGCCTTTAACAAGGCTCTGCACGGCAAGTCGGCCAAGGCCAGTGGCGGTCTGGCTGCTATGCGTGGCAAGGACGCTGCCGCCCAGAAGGCCGCCGTGGACGAGTACTTCAAGCACTGGGACAACAAGGGCCATCTGGATGAGACCGAAGCCACTCGCGAGGTAAGCTCGATGCGCACAATGCAGGGTGGCCAGAGCTGACAATTCCTGTGGAATAGGCCCGGAAGAACGAATACGCTACTCTGACCCGGCAGTACGTCTCCTTGTCCCTTCCTGAGCCTCTGCGCACTCCCAATCGCACAGGAGATTGACTTATTCACAGCTACTACAACCTTGCCACGGACTTTTACGAGAACGGATGGTGCGCTTCCTTCCACTTCTGCCGCTTCGCCTACGGCGAGCCCTTCCTCCAGGCCATTGCCCGCCACGAGCACTACCTCGCCATGCAGACCGGCATCAAGGAGGGCATGAAGGTGCTGGACGTCGGCTGCGGTGTCGGTGGTCCTGCTCGTGAGATTGTCAAGTTCACCGGCGCCCACGTCACCGGCCTGAACAACAACGACTACCAGATCGACCGCGCCACTCAGTACGCTATCAAGCAGGGTCTGTCCGACAAGATGGACTTCGTCAAGGGCGATTTCATGCAGATGAAGTTCCCTGACAACTCTTTCGATGCCGTGTACGCCATTGAGGCCACTGTCCACGCCCCCGAGCTGGTTGGTGTCTACAAGGAGATCTTCCGCGTTCTCAAGCCCGGCGGCACCTTCGGTGTTTACGAATGGCTCATGACTGACGAGTACAACAACGACAACCCCGAACACCGTCGCATCCGTCTCGGTATCGAGCAGGGTGATGGCATTTCCAACATGGTCCGCGTCTCGGAGGGTCTACAGGCCATTCGCGACGCCGGCTTCGAGTTGCTCCACCACGAGGATCTGGCTCAGCGTCCCGACCCCACCCCCTGGTACTACCCGCTGGCGGGATCGTTCAAGCACATGGGCTCCGTCTGGGATTTCTTGACCATTGCTCGTATGACATGGTGGGGTCGTGGTCTCGTCCACCGGTTCGTCGGTGCCGGCGAGAGCTTGCGTCTCTTCCCCAAGGGCTCGCAAAAGACCGCCGACAGCCTGGCTCTGGCTGCGGACTGCCTGGTTGAGGGTGCTGAGAAGAATCTGTTCACCCCCATGTACCTGATGGTCGGCAAGAAGCCCGAGTAAAGAAACAAAAACATGGAGTCTTCTTTTCTGTTTTTGGTCTAACACCTTCGCCATGCACAAGTCAACATTTCGTCTCGCGGCGTCGTGATACCTGATCCCTCATTCCCATTATGTATTCTTTTTTCTTGTCATTATTTCTCCCTCCGTGGGGCCGGGAGACTTCCGCATCTCGCTGGCTCTTTTACCTCACTCACACGTCGGCGGAGAACGCGCCTTTGGGCCGCTTTCTAGCGATTGGTGGAGATGATTTTTCTTTTCTTCGTGTTTTGCTTTGATCGTGATAGATATGTAATAGTTATTGAGGCAAGAATAATGAGCAAAAATTTGCATTGTTCAGTGTGTGCATCTAAACCTCAGTCTGAATGTGTTTGAATGGCTCATCGACACAATAAAAACTTTAAGGTTTCAAAATTCATTGGGCGCATTCATTCCGTAGGAGTGAGGCCGACCGCCAGGGATGTAGAGCGTGCCATCTGAATTCAATCAACCTCTCCATTAATCAGAGCACAGTGCAGAATACCAGCTCTCTAAATTGCAGGCGTTGAAGCAAGTTTCCCAAGTAGTCGACACTTACAAATGGTAATGGCTTGAGTCTTTATAGCTCCTTTGAGGTATCTCACCGGCAATGCGTGGATTGTGTCAACCGTGCCAAATTAGAGCATACAGAAAAGCACTGGGACCTGGTACGCTACTCCATTCAAACCATGACCAGTAATGGCTCCGGGCTCCAGGAGAATATATGCTATGTCAATGATGGCAGGCTCCTTACTGAAATATGTAGGGTATTTGTTGAGGGTCCTCCTCAGAGCTGGAATATCCATTCTGTTCCTAGGGCCAGAATTTTCCCCATGAGATTGAATTTGTGGGGCCACAAGCTATCTACAGTATTCTTCAAATAGATCTGCTCCATTGGATGGAAGGAATGAGTCTCGGCTTGATGTCGGAGGCATCAAGATACCTCAAGAGTGACATTGGTAGTAGGCCCCTTCAGCATTATCCCTCTTCAGGTGTACTCATCACACTTATCTTCGCCCTTTAGAAAGCATTGGGCAAAAAAAAAGAAAAATTTTCAATGACTAGATACAGCTTTTCTTATTCCCCTACCTAGGTACTAAAAGCCGAAAAGAATCGAGGTCCAATGTTTCAAACAACTCAATCACACGCATCCGGGATCAATGCCCTGGGTTTAAATGGCCACTTTCTGGCGTCCAGTAGCCGCGAAGAACTCAGGGCATGGAGTAGGAATGGAGATAGATCGATCTATCACACACTCGAAATACTGACGTCCCGCGCCACACAAGCGGACTCGGCTTCTTGTATGTACTTGGAGGGTCACCGAGGTCTCGATCCAATAGGCAGCACACACGAGCGCAGCTGGTTCAAGGTTAATGTCCCGATGAAAGTTTATCGTTCCTACTTCTCCATATATCCTTTTATTCTGCATGGGACCCTGAAATGGCCACGCCACGCGGGCTTCGATGCTGACAATCCAGCATACGGCAGCCAGTCTGGCGCCTCGTGGGCGCAACGTGCCAGGCACCGGGCCGCCCCACCGTTGCCGCCCACCAATCAATTATGCTTAATCTCATGCTCGCGCTTTCTATTCCCGCTGCCACGCGCTTTCTATTCCCGCTGCCAAGCACCAGTCACTCACCGCGGGAATGGAACGTGCGATCTATTACTACCTTCTGGAGATCTTGGCTGTGACAGCTTCCAACACACCTGCCTAAGCGAGGATAGACCTGTTGAATCGTAATCTGAAATGTGCCACTTTCTATTGGTCGCCGTTGGCTTCGCAGAGTATAAGATCGTAGGGCGCACCCAACTGATCCTGTTCTTGTCCCATTCACATCGCATAGACTGTTTGGTGATTGTATCAGACTAGAAAAACAATAACCAAGTCATGTTCAACAAGCAGTCTCTCATTGCCTTCGGTGGTGCTCTGGCTCTGGCTTCGGCCACAACCAGCACCGTCCAGTACCCTTCCCAGGCTGATATTCAGGCCGCTGCTGCCACTGTCCAGCCTTACTCGCCTGTTTCTAACGTGAAGGGCCTGGCCTTTGACCGTTTCTTCCAGATCTGGATTGAGAACACCGTTGGTCCAGCTACAATTGATATATGAATAGCTACTGAAATGTGACCGCCAGGACTACGATGCCACTGCTGCTGATGAGAACTTCGCAAAGCTTGCGTCGGAGGGCATTCTTCTGACCAATTACTTTGCTACTACTCACCCATCTGAGCCCAACTACTGTGCCTCGGCTGGTGGTGACGACTTCGGCATGGATAACGACAACTTCAACCAGATTCCCGCCAATGTGTCCACTATTGCCGACCTCTTCGACACCAAGGGGATTTCTTGGGGAGAGTACCAGGAGCACCTGCCCTACCCTGGCTACCAGGTATTTGACTATCTCAGAAGCTTCTTAGTATGATACTCTTCTCATCTCGATATCACAGGGCTTCCGCTACCCCCAGACTGGACCGAACGACTACGTGCGCAAGCACAACCCACTCGTCCTGTTCGACTCTGTCACCAACGATGCGGTCCGTCCGCGTCAGATCAAGAACTTCACCAACTTCTACGATGACCTGAAGAACGAGCGTCTGCCGCAATACGCCTTTTTCACCCCCAACATGACCAACGACGCGCACGACACCAACGTCACCTTCGCCGGTGACTACCTATCCCGCTTCCTGCCCCCTCTTCTCCGCAACCATTACTTCTCCAAGGACACCCTCTTCTTGGTGACCTTCGACGAGACCGACACTTACCCGGCACCCAACCGCGTGTACAGCTTCCTAGTCGGCGGCGCCGTCCCCCAGCACCTGAAGGGCACCAAGGACGACACCTTCTACACCCACTACTCGATCATCGCCTCTCTGTCCGCCAACTGGGGCCTCCCATCGCTCGGCCGCTGGGACTGCGGTGCCAACATCCTCGACCTCGTCGCCCAGAAGACCGGCTATGTCAACTGGGAGGTCGACTACGCCCACCTCCTCCTGAACCAGACCTCCCCGGGCCCCATGTCCGCCGGCAAATCCTCCAAGTACAAGGCCGCCTGGCCGGTGCCTGCGACTAGCGGCAGCTGCTCTGCCGGTAACGGCATTTTGGATGTCGTCAAGCGCACCTACAACGGCCGGAAGCCCACTTACAACTACACCAGCCCTATTCCCTACGACACTGCCAGTGGCACTAACACTGGTATCAAGTACTGGCGTACTCAGGTATGTCTTTTTTAATCTCCTGGAAGTGGGTTCAAAGCTAATGACTCGAATAGAAGAATGGCACCAAGGATGTTCGCAGCACCTAAGTTCCTTTCGATTGTGTTGTTGGATGTAGAGATTCAGATTGTTAGCCCTGCTCAGGATACGCGATCCCTGTCACTTTGATAGAATTTATGTATTTTGGAGAGTGGTTTGATTCTTATAAGGGTATCTAGTCATTCGTTTGTGGGGTGTCAGAATCTAAAATGTAAAATCTGTTGGATGGCTTTACTCTTTGGTTACTGCCACCGATTATTGGTCAACAAGCGTAGTCAATTTTCTCTTGATCTATCGATCAGCTAAATATGTGCCAACCATAATTCCGAATGAAATGACCGACAGCATCGAGTGGAGTGACATTCACGTCGTCACCGCATACGAGCAAACTAGAAGGCTCAACAACACCTAACATCAATCCCAACATAACAAGATTGATCAGACCCAACAGAGAATATGTTCAGATATTTTAGTATTATAGACCTCTACTGGTATGTACTAACATTAATCATAACGTCCCCAGCAGCGCAGGCAGGGAATGCAAGTATAAGCAAGAATGCGGTATCAAAGCCCCAAGTACCACGCCCGACCAGATCAACCAGCCGCATAAGTACTCTTCTTCCGCAACGCCTCACCAAACTTCCACAGGAAAATCGGCGCCGGAATTCCAATCCCAATAGCAATAAAGGCCAGCACACTATTACCCCAGCCATAATGCAGAGCGTTGTACATGTACGGCGCAAAAAGCGGGAACCCGAACCCGGCCAGCGATCGCATAAAAGCACCAGCGGCGAGCGCACTCGCTGCGTAGCGCGTATACGCATCGACCATGTAGGTCTGGATACACTGGAACCCGACGATCGTGCCCATGCCGAATATAGCGGTGCCGATGTTCGGGGCGATCCAGTGGCAGTGTGTCTGCGCGGTCCAGCCGTAGATAAATAGACCGGATGGGATGAGGAAGGCCGGGACGCCGAGTAAGGGGACGCGGAACTCTGGGCGGCCGATGTTCCCGTTGCGAGATTTGAGGCGGCGGTAGATGCGGTCGTTGAGCCGGGCGCAGATCTGGGAGCCGGCCCAGAAGCCGATTCCGAGGGAGATATAGTTTAGTCCGCCGATACCGGTGGATTCGTTGTAGTAGTTTGGGCTGGTCCAGAGGGTTGGGAACGTAGCGAGGACGAGGTACATCATACCATAGATATAGGCCATATAGCAGGCCAGTACTTGCACGATGCTTTGGGTGAGCAGGAGGCGGAATGGTCGGACGAAAGAGCTGCGAAGGACTTGAGTAAGAGTCTTATTCTGGCGTTCGGCTTCGGTTTGGTAGGATTCATCGTTTGTCTCCTTGCGCAGACGCTTGGCTCGGTCACGAAGGATTCGGGGACCGTAGGTCTCGCGAAGAAAGAAGAGACCCATAAGCTGGATCAGGGCATCTGTAATCGAAGTTGCGTAGAAGACCCAGCGCCAGGTCGTGTTTTCAGCGATAAAGGCACCTGCAATTGGTCCAAGTGCAGGTCCTAAAAGAGGGGCAAGACTATAAATTGCAATACTCTTGCCACGCTCCTCTGGTTTGAAGCAATCTGAAAGAACGCCACCGCCAACCTGCAAATCGTTAGAGATCCATTACTTATGCATGGCCAAAGGCTGTGCTCTAAACATCTAAACATGATGCGACTTACTGCAAGCGGGGCACTGCCTCCCAATCCCGCGAAAAAGCGGCAGACAATCATCTGTGCTGTGGTCTGCGAGACCGCACAGCCGATATTGAACACCAGGAAAAACAGATTTGACAGCTGGAGCACAATAGTTCGGCCGTAAATCTCGGACAGCGGACCAAGGAAGAGAGGGCCTACTGCGTAGGCTAGGACAAAGACCGACAGGCATATCTCGGATACGACCTCGTTGGTGATGTGAAAATCAGACGCCAAGGAGGTCAAGGCCGGGGCGACCATACTCGACGAAACGGGGCTGATAAAAGTAAAGAGGGACACTGTGATTGTTGCAGCCCATTTCTTGCTATTGGCCCAGTTCTTGGGGTTGTCGGGATCATCTGGCCCGGTCCATGTCACCTGCGGTAGTTGTGGTCAGATCGCAGAACGGCAGTGGCAAAAATGGCAAGGCAACGGTGACATACTAATTTAGGGTCCTGCCGAGACCGGTTGGAACGTGTGGATTTCAACTTTTCGAGTTCTGATCCTGGCTGGGGGCCCTTTTCTAGATCTGTATCGCGCTCCGTCACGATCCCATTCCTCACTTCCTCGATAGGCCCGGAGACATAGTCATCGTCGGAGATTTCTGCATCATCGGTGTGGTATACCGCATTGTCATCGGGATATCTCCCCGAATAGACACGATCTAGATTGGGTGCGCTAGTGTTAGATCCCGACCTCAGGCGGGACTTGATAGATTCAGCGATTCCTCGGGATTGCGGCTCGGCTTGTGGGCGTTGTGACCCGGAGTTGCTAGAGCTTGATGTGGAGGGCGATCTGCTAGATCGTGATGCGTGGTCTTTTTCCGCCATGGTTATATCCATGCGCGAAGGGGAAGGTTGTTGACAGCACGCAAAAGCGTTCTATTGAGAAATCGGCAATCGGCACAGGAATTCCAAGGTCTAGAAGAACCGACAGAGCCTAGATTGGCACACCGCAGTGGAAATGAAGGAAAACATGGCGGGGGCGCCCTTATTTATACACAATTTGCATCACAGACGATAGCACGGCGAAACGGACAGCAGAGGAGCTCCGACAAAATGCATAAGGGGCGGTGATAACTCAGGCTTAACACCGTCCCCGTTTCCATTTTGCAATCCCCGGGCTCTCTATTGGTCGAATCGCAATGCTTGCAAGCGTATTGGCACCGGCTCCAGGCCGTCGGACCCGCCAGGGTATAAAAATGCCAGCCTGAAGGCGGCCTGTACCGGCGTGGCCAGGAGAGGCGGTGGCCAGCGGTGAGTTGCAGAATGATGGAGGCCAATCAGAAGCATCGAGGAAGACGGGGAAACGGGATGGAAGGAGGATGGAAGCGCGGCAGAATTGGGCGGAGCGGAACTCCGCGTGCCGTTTCCGGGACTGCTGACTCAGCTGCTCGGGTTTTCGGCACGGAGGTCACGTGGTGCCGCCATGACCTTACAGTTTATAGTGCCGGCTGTTATGCTTCTTGTTCTTCTTATGATTCTGATCTGACCTGAGGTCGGAACCCGATCTGCTCTCAGATCTGCTGATGGGAATTATGGCGTTTATCTTCGGTGCTCCCGACTCCATCTGCATCCTCGTGCATCTGACCTATTCGGTCTCCACTGAAGATAACGAAATTTCCCGGTCTGGCCCCTGGGGCCTTATCTATAGCAACCATAAGTCCAATCAATGACCCTGTCATAAAACCATGTTGCATGAGGGAGCAAAGACCAGGGTAGGGTCAGGAGATATCGATAATTGAACCCATAAGGTATATGCAGAAGTATTCGAAACCATCGCTCAATTGACACTTCCTACCACCCCCTCTGTCCCTTCAGACTTCCAATGTTTCTTTGAACCCGACCGAACTTAATATAAGAATCGAGCCTGGCCATAATTATGACAGAATGCCTTAGTGATGAGGCAGCCCCTGCACAGTCTACATAGATGATTTCAGTTCATATGCTTTTGATCCTCTTTCTCTCGATGATCTACCCCTCTATCTCTGCACTTAACAGACCTTTACAACGTCATCAGATATCTCCCAGCTCAATGACTTGATCTATTCAACAACAGATTGACCGCAGACTTGGATTTCCAACACCACTCACTTAGTGTGAATCAGTCATATTCCACCATAACTCCAGGTCACTACTAACAGAAGCATGATGTATTGTATATCGATGAGTCTGGTCGCTTGCCAATATTTAATACAGAAGCATGAATTGTACAGAATATTACCAAGCAGAGGTTCGATGGGACAGCCAAGACACCCGAAGAAACTGTCATTGTCTAGACTTTTGGATAAGGCTCACAGAAGAATGACAGCAACATTCTCTGTTTATTTTCTTTGGATATATGGCAGTTGGTTTTATAAGAATACGCTGTTTAGTTTTTCATTCTTCTCTATCGACGCCTATTTTTATTCTCATTGAGGTATACTGAACTCCCGGCTGAGACTGAGTCCACGCGGACGCTTAAGCAGTATCGGCGCCTTGGCATGGAGACTACCTGGGCAGTGTGCTGCCAGGGTATATCATCGGCAGGTAATCCAAAGATTATTTGGGTTTCTAGTGACATCTGGTGGTGAAATTAGCTATCTCGTAGAGAAAACTTTGTTAGTTATAGTGACCTAGAACTATAGTTACAGTCGACCGAACTAAGATCGCCGCTGTGGAGCCGGTGAGTGGATTGCAACGGTAAAAACCGGTTGCCATGTCAATGCCCACACACGCATGCAGCAATCCGCAGTTTATCATTCGTTTGTTTGCACTCTATAACTGGGTGGCTGGTATATGTACATATGTACATGAGGGATATGCATGCAGGGTCTTATTCTCGGGGTGCGAACCACCCATTCTTACGTAGTTAAGGTCACCCAGTAAATTTATGGCATGAATATCAGGAGTATTGGCTCTGCTTTGACGGTCCAGAGCTGGCTTTCCTGTCAGAGAGAAAAAGACAGAGGTGGTGGGGACGCAGGTCTCTTCGGGAGTCCGGTTTCCGTCATGCACCTGAAAGCTGATTGTCCCGCCACCTCACCACCTTGGCTTGATGCAGTTGAATACAGTCACTACAGTGGCTGGCCAGCTCCGTGGCTGGTCAGATTGGCTGTGTACCGCTTCCAGCTCCGTGGCGTTTGAGATCGTGATACTGGGCTATGAATTTATGAGACGCACCCCGCAAACAGCGGTGCAGGGAAATGCTGCTACGAAGGGACCAGGTTATCGATATACCACATTAGTTGGAAGCATAGATAGATCATTAGGAAAGGTTGGGGATGGGACATGAGGACGCAATCTATTCACGTGGAGAGGCTGGGGCAGGCAGGGACAATCTTTTCTATATAGAGAGGTACATCTGTACGCCTCTATGAGGTGGACAATTCCCAGACGCATGATACAACCAGGTTTTCTGGATGAAAACAAGCGGTAGACAAAATACCACCGAAGAGGGGGGAAAAGTATAGCAGAAATCTAGCCATCTACAAGCGCCATAGCATCTAGCATCGATGAATCGATCTCTATTTGAATAGCCGGATTAGGTGATTAGGCGACCCGGCGCCCGTCAATGCTTAAAATTGGAACATGTTTCAGTCCTGCCACACAAGAGATCAATGCAATTTGTACAACAACGGCCCACCACCCCAAATATTAATAGTGAATTGGAGGCCGAGAGAAGACCCTGTGAACGCCTGGCATTCCTACTGAAGCGAGTAGGCTTGCGTGTACGTACGCCGCTACGTAAGATGAGCGCGGATCACGACTGAGACGCCCCACTCCCGTTACAATCAACGAGTCAAATTGATTGTCGCACCCAGCATGAGATCATTCGGAATGGCGGTTGGCTGTGGGCGCTTGCTGTGAAATGTTCTTGGTCGGTTGCTACAGTACAGTATATGTACGTTCCCAGCGCAGACTTCTCGTTGAGCGCGATGCACCCTTGGGCGCCACCCGCCAAGCCGTAGTATACGTACGCTCCGCAGGAACGAAGGGCTTGGCGGGGGTGTCTGATCCTCACTGAAACGCGACGGCCACCTTGCAATCATTCAATGATTTCAATGATTAAATGGGTCCCCCGCCCCCATCAGCGTGGCGGTTTTCCCAAGTGGCTGCACGCCCCGAGCCAAGGCTATTAAACTGGAGATCTCTCCTGTCAATCTCACTTCTATTATCTAGTTGCGACCCTGAGTCTCTGCCCAGATCGTCTTCTGTCAACCTGACCTCCCTGCGTTGGTATGTCTTTGCGATTGCCCTGTGTACCTTCTCCCCAGACTTGACGCTGACTTGGTAGGAATACAGAACTGCCTCGTTCCTCGCGCCATGCCGTCCTTCACCCTGTACACATACTTCGCAGCTGTGGCCCTGTTGCTGGCCAACATCGTCACAGCCTTCCCCCTCGAGCGTCGCGGCGTGGACTGGTCCTTTGAACTACACCCGTTTGCCAACTGCACCGGTGCCCCCGATCTCCACTATGGGTCTGGCAGCACAGGCTGTCGCGCCGACCTCGACAGCGTGGCCTCGGCCTACACCCTGAACGGCGTCGCCGACGGCTGCCGCATCGACTTCTTCGACAATACCATGTGCGACGCGAGCGAAATGTCCGACGTCGTGGGGCCGATGACTCCCACCGCGACGTGTCGGGTTGCCGGCTCAAAACGTCGCTTCGGGTCGTATCTGGTTACATGCAGGAGTGACGAGTTGAAATAGACGAATTCGACCCGGGCGGGCCCCGGGGGCATGAATACGAGGGCGGAGTTGGGCTTTGTAGACTCAGCGATATGAATTATTACATGGGCGTCTTTCCTACTGATCTCAGTTGTGTTCGACGTGCGACTCCCATACGATAGACCATTCTAAGAAATAATGAAACTCGAAATGACTATTTTCAAGCTCTGTTTCATGTTAATGGCGTGCTAAGCAGTACGCAGGATTTGCCCTTGATTGGCGAATGTGTACAAGCGCCAGTGGGGGGCCTCGACCACCTCGATAGCCTTGTCATCTTCCTAGTGTCGGGCAATAGATGAACGAGTGGAGTGAAACTTGACCCTTGGGGGCCGCATTTAAGATTACCGTTCCTGGTAACTAGTACGACCCTGGCATCATTGACAGGGAAGGAAGTCTGGACCATTCTGCAATAGGTGAAGAGTCTACAAGATTCATGTAAACGATCGGTTGATCCATGGAAAGACACCGAGATAAGCGAGTCAGTCAAATGTCGATATCCTCATTTTGCGACGCAGTCAGCCAGGAATGCGGCCCCCGTGAAGGATCTGAAATCATTCGCATACCAAAGGATCAATTTATGGCATAAAATAAAATCAATCAATTCAACACCGTAGCGAGAGGTGGAAAGGAAGGAGAAAAAAGAAAAAAGAATCCGCTGGGGCGGAGTTGAACCGCCGACTTTCAGATATACTGGAATTCCATTACAGTCTGACGCTCTAAACCAACTGAACTACCAGCGGATGTTGTTGGAAGAATGTCACTCAATGTAATTTATCAAGCACAATTGCTCCTGGTAAAATTCAGCTTGTAGTTACGCTACCAATCGATTGGTGAGGTCTTGGGACAGACAACTACTGCTCATTTATAAACGCTACCAGCCTCTGCACTCAAGACTACATAATGCCAAAATATTATATTCTTAATGCTGGTCAAGTCGGCTCACCATCACTGGCTTTAAAATGACAATGTCGCACAAGGAAACAGGTGCCGAGAAGCATCCCGCGATAACACGCAGGGGAGAAAGCAGCAACTCCATCTTCCTATGTCGAAACCCCTGATAATTACATAATGACCTTGCAGATTTGAGATCTCCAATGTAGTCGTTGGGTGTTGGATCCAGGATGCATACATTCACCAATATATGTACATACATATATATATTTGAGTTCTGCATGTACAGCGGAGTACAAAATCCTCAAAGGGGAACAATACCTACGTAACACGTTGCAGGAAGCAGACATTTGGCCATCCAACCCCACAGTAAATCTGATTGATATCAGTCTGATTAGTAGAGTTAGTTGTAAATATTGTGATTCTCTTGTTGATCAGATGGTAGCCTGATCACACAAACGCTTTGCGTTATCTCGGTGAGGACGTATTGCCCACAGTTGAAGAAGTCCACGCTTCGTAAAATATTTTGCAAGATTCGTCAGTACCTGATTCTAGCTTCGCCAGGCAACTTGGGTAGTTGTGGCGATCAAATTCCGTCTGCATTTGACACGGCTTAGGGGAAGCTGCCATTGCAAGTGGGTACAGGCAATACCACTTATGTGAGCTCAAGGACTCCTCTAGAAGACAAACCTTGAAAGTCCTACACCGATACCTTTCTCTCCTAAAAAAGCGCAAGCAGAGGCTGTCGAGGGGGAAGGTCTCTGGTATTCTATGTCTAGGATCGAGGCGCAGATAGCTCTGCAGCGATTGGGGGGTTCAGACTTGAGATCGGTGCCGATCTCAATATCGTGAAGTTAACAGTGCTGAAGCTCTGACAATTAATGAAAGACAAGCATTTTCCCGGAGCACCTGTGTCATTGATTTGAAATGTCTTATCCTGTCAGATGGAATATAGAAGAGCTTGTCTCTTGGTCTGTTGCATGCGCCTGTTCAAGGTCAAAGGAATACAGCAAATCAGCACAGGAAAAGAAGCATTCAACTTCCTTCTACTCTACCTGGTACGACTACATCTATAAGACTCAGACTTTATCAAATGAAGCAGGGTCAACATATTTGCAGGGCGATCGCTCTTCCAGCTAAAGCATCGAGATCAACAAGACGTTACGAGAGAACAAACATGTGGTTTTTGATGTTTTATTGAACGAATGAACCACTAAGAGTCTAATATACAACGAATGACGAGCTCAGTTAGTCCCCAGGGCCCTCCATAGCCTGCAGCTTACTCTGTGCGGAGCTACGGCCCTCGTCCGAGACACGCTCGTTGTGGATCGCACTGTGGGGTGTTAGAGACCTATATCGATACACACAGGAACACCAGTTTAGGTCGGCCGGGGAATAGGATGGTATACATACGCTTTCAGCCCGCGCTTCTGGTTCTCGGGATTCGGATGCCTTTCCTCCACCTGTTCGGCCTGCCCACCCTCCATACGACCAATCTCCTCTTGAGCATGCTGCTTCGCTTCATTGGAGACCCTCTGGTTGGTTACGGCCCTAAACAATTGCCGGTTAGATGTTTTGGATCAATCAGTAGCCTGGTGAGACTGACGCTTTGTAACCGCCCAGTTTGTGACTGGGGTCGGGATTCTCGCTATGGCGTCCCATCTTGATACTTCAGGATGAAGTTGTGAATTTTTTTTTTGTTTTTGTTTGAGTTGATGATTTTGATGTCTTGATGTCGAATACCCTGCCTCCGAAAAAGGACCCATCGGGCTGTGTGGCCGGCGTATAAATAGGTCATGTTGTCGGCGACGCCACTTGTGGCTAAGCGGCAACGACGTCGAGGTGATGTCGGTGATGTATGGATGACATGTCCATCCAAGGTTTCCACGGATGTTATTGGGTTGGTTATTTGCTTCAGAGGGGCTTGGAAATTCGAGAACAGTGCCACAGCTGGGTTGCCCGCCACCCTTATCAAGGGGATATGGATCGATGGCTGTCTAGATCTCGTGGGTGTCTATATAGTATCCCTCCGTAGCCCACAGGGAGGCGAGTGTAACTCGAGGAGAAGAGCAGCATCTCAGAGGATTCAGTGGTGGCGTGATGCGCAAGAGTTGCCGCCGGGAAATTCTGCTGGAAGGTGGTAGATGGTGAGGCAATTCCCATCTCACAGCCGGCAAGAGAGGAGTCAGGACGAATCATGCTATTGTTGCTCCGCAACTACACGATTTCCATATTGAGTGAGACAACCATGGCGGACTTGCGTCTTGATGTAGGGAGATATCTGTGAGAAAGATGAAAAGGACGAAGAATCCGACAAGTAGGAAGAGATCAGCCAAGCGTAAGGCAGGCGCCGATCCGGGGAAGGCACACTCGTGCTCCATGTGCGCGCCCTGCCGGGTCTGATTGGCCGGGTCGAATGAGCCCTGCATAGAGTCAGGCATTACCGCATTGGGCGCTGTGCAACAGGCACTCAGGCAGCGCTCCGTTCCTGATGCCGCGTCGGAGCTCTCAGTTGGCACTCTACGTGCAACCATCTTCCACGCTTCCATATCCTCCGTGTCTCCCCCTTCTTCTACTCGTCTTCCTTCCCCTCCCCACCTTCCTTTCGTCTGAGCTTTGCCAGTATCGAATCCTTCAAAAGCCCCGACATTAGCTCTCTGCACTTGAACCACCATGGCGTCCACCGCCGACTCTGCTCTTCACGCTGAAGAGGCTGGTCTCCACGGCGATGGTGACCTGTCTCACATCACTGATCCTCATGAGCGTCGTCGTCTGGCTCTGTCCCGCATCGATGAAGCTCGCTTTGGCTGGCATCACGTCCGAGCTGTCGTGGTGGCTGGCGTGGGTTTCTTCACCGACTCCTACGATATCTTCGCCATCAACCTCGCCGTCAGCATGCTGGGCGTCGTCTACTGGCAGGGCGCCAAGTCTGGCCCTGGCAAGATCCCCAACAGCTCGGACACGGCCATCAAGGTTGCAACCTCCGGCGGAACCGTCATCGGCCAGCTGCTCTTCGGATGGCTGGCGGACCACGTGGGACGCAAACGCATGTACGGCATCGAGCTGATGATTATCATTCTCGCAACTCTGGCCCAGGCTCTGGCCTCTGCCTCTCGCGCCGTTTCCATCACGGGTCTGCTCATCTTCTGGCGTGTCGTCATGGGCATCGGTATCGGTGGTGACTATCCTCTGTCCTCCATTATCACCTCTGAGTAAGTGCATCCGCAACGAAGACATCCACAATATATCCCAGACACTGACCACAACAGGTTTGCTACCACCAAGTGGCGCGGTGCCATGATGGGTGCGGTGTTTGCCATGCAGGGTATCGGGCAGTTTGCCGCAGCTATCGTGGCCTTGATCGTCACTGCTGGTTTCAAGGGTTCCCTAGAGCCTGTCAAGGACGTGGCTCACTGTACTGGCGTCTGCCAGCTGGCCGTAGACAAGATGTGGCGTGTCGTGATCGGTTTCGGCGCGGTGCCAGCTTGCTTCGCTCTCTACTACCGACTCACCATCCCCGAGACCCCTCGTTACACTTTCGATGTCACCCACGATATCGTCAAGGCCGACGAGGATATCCGTGCGTACATCAAGGGCCAGTCCGAAGGCCACCCGGATGAGATCCAGCGCATCACCATTCTTCGCAACGACAGCATCGAGTATCTCACTCCCAAGGCCAGTTGGTCCGACTTTGCCAACCACTACGGGAACTGGAAGAATGGAAAGATTCTTCTGGGTACTGCTGGCTCTTGGTTCTTCCTGGATGTTGGTATGTTGGCTCGCTTTCCTGCCCAGTTACCTATCCCCCAATACCTAGACTAACTTGCTTTCTAGCCTTCTACGGTATGGGCCTGAACAACTCTATCATCCTGAGCGCCATCGGCTGGACAGGCGGCAGAAACGTCTACGAGACCTTCTACCGCAACGCCGTGGGAAACCTCATTCTGATCGTTGCCGGTGCTATTCCGGGATACTGGGTGACTGTGGCCACCGTCGACACCATTGGCCGCAAGCCCATCCAGATCGCGGGCTTCGTCATCCTGACCATTCTGTTCTTCGTGATCGGAGGTGCCTATGAGCCCCTCAAGAAATCCAACAATGGTCTGCTGGCCCTGTACGTGCTTGCCCAGTTCTTCTTCAACTTTGGGCCCAATGCGACCACCTTCATCGTTCCCGGTGAGTGCTTCCCGACTCGGTACCGCTCCACGTCCCACGGCATCAGCGCCGCCACCGGTAAGCTGGGCGCTATCATCGCGCAATGTGTGTTCGGTCCTCTGGTACACCGTGGTGCTAAGAAGGGATCCTCCGACTCGCCCTGGCTCAACCATGTCATGGAGATCTTCGGCGCGTTCATGTTCTGCGGCATCCTGACCTCGCTGCTCATTCCGGAGACCAAACGCCAGACCCTGGAGAGTCTCTCTGGTGAAAACATCGCTGCCCCACAGAGTGATGCTGGACAAGGTGGAGAGACCCTGGAAGTGCCTGACCCGCGCAAAGAGACTGCCACCGCCACCGTGCAGGACAACTAAGGGTTCGTGGAACACAACGTGCCAGGGGACCTCATGCACCCTGACACACAAAAAATGAACGGAAGGGGCTCGGAACACTGGGTAATGGAGAAAGGAGGATTTTGATTTTTCTTAATGAACTTATCAATGCCAGTTGCCGCCTCTTTCGGGGTGTTAGTGCGACGTAGTTCAGTTTTTCTACAAAGGCATATCTTAATTCGCTAATGAACCTACTTGCTTACATGCATTACTGTTCCTCTCTAGTCCCTTTATAGGTGGTCCATTCCAAACGGCTGCTTGCATTGAAAAGACTTCGGGGGATGCCAATGTGTCACCAATGGCACGAGACGATACCACGCCGGACCACGCGAGGAGCTTTTCTGCACGAATCATGTCTGGATGGCACAACATGATGTTGTTCGTGTAGGTAGACACTATTTATCGTAACTGCCGAGGCATGGGATTACATGATCAGCCCATAGCCTGTCCCAAGGTCCGCTCTGCATGAAGCCACTCACCCACCGGTTCAGCCCGCGGTTCCATGTCTCATCGCCGACATCTGGACAGACGATGCCCCCGTGGGCATTCAAGTACACAGATACTAGGCAGCGCCCCAGCCTAGCCTGTGTCTACAACCTCCCCGGCGTTTACGCAGTTCACTTTTATTACAAAATGGATTGTCTCGGCTCACTTTTCGACTTGATTATTGTCATCATCTTTGTACGATCAGCCGCGCTCTAGGTAACCATCCGCTGAAGCCTGTCTCTGGCACTATCCCGAAATCGACCGAAGCACCTCAGACCGGGTCGCTTCTGCCTTTGCCATACACGCATTTCACTCATCTGGGGCGTGTCTTGGGGAGCTATATAACCCATGAAGACCAATGCTGATCCCCGAGACTCCGACTCAGATACACAACCTCAACACCGACCTTTCAACTGAAAGAACATTCATCACAGACGATCTACTTCATCAAAGCGAGCGCTGCTGATAAATAGCAGTGGCCAGTACGTGCCATCTTCATCGACAATCCATCCCCATCTCCACTCTTGACCTCGCTGATCAAGAACCAGGAATGAAGATGAAGTGCTTCAACACCTTCTCCCCAATCCAGGACATAACCACCGATCCAGACGATCCTCCGTCTCCCAAAGACCGCACACAGGTCCACGCCACGCCCAACGAGACACACGCACCCGAGAAGAAGAAGATGATGATGGACACTGCCATCACCACCACGAGCAAGCCCAAAACCAAGAAGCGCGAGCCGAAGGCCCTGTCCAGCAAACCCGACCAGACCCAGCGCTACACCTCGCCCGCCCAGACTGAAGCAGAACACATCGCCGCGCTGCGCCTCATCGCCGACTCCGTCGCCCAGCAGCGCCAACTCGCCGCGAAGGCAATTCTCTCAGACCCGCTGTACTGGGCACTGATGCTGTACATCCTGCAGCGGCTGTACAAGGCGATCTACCTCGAACCGGTGGACTGGATCCCCATCCTGATTACGTGGAGCGGGTGCCAGATGGTCGGGATGACGGTGGTCAAGCTCTTGGTGCGCGGGTACCTGGACGCGGCAGAGCGGACAGGGTCGTGGGTGTGGCTGTACGGCGACGAGTGGCTTTTCGAGGGGGATGTGCATGGAAAGAAGAGCGGGAAGAAGGGGAAGAAGAAGGTGACAGGGAATGCGTTTGCAATTGCCAAAGCCAAGGCCCAGGCCAAAGCGAACGCAACTGCAACTGCGGATTCAAGTTCTGCGAATGGGGACGGAGCCTCGCAGAAGACTGTGAAGCGCGCAGACAATGACGAGGGCGCCACACCGACGACAATGACTGCGCTTGAGACACCTCCGCGACGACAGTCGATGGCGACCGTAGATGCGAACGCGACGAAGCTGAAACTCGCCCACCGGGACCGTGTGCTCGTCTCCCGCTTCGGCAACGAGGTTATCGGCGCAGTGGTCCTGCGCGTGCGCCGTGTGCCAGTTACCACCGGCAGCGCGGATTCATCCGACGCAATCCACGGCGCTGGAACGAAGCGATACCGACTGAAAGCATTCATCCGTGCGTGGACGGTCAAGCAGCGGTACCGCGGCCACGGCATCGGGGTGGAGATTCTGGAGTTTGCGGTGCGGTATGCCCGCGAGAATGGATGGGGGGACCCGGTTTTCGCGCATGATCATGCGCATTCGCTGCGTATTCTGCCTCGGATGTTTAACAACAAGATGGACTGGATGGATGCGCGGGCGCGGAAGAAGCTGGAGGATGTGGCGTGGGAGGTTGAGCTGGAGGGTTGAGGGTGTCTGGATGGGAGAGATGCTGGGTGATGGACTGGGTTCTTGTATTGAGAGGATTGCTTGCGAGGATACTGTGAGATTTCTGGTTATTATTGCGGATCAAAGTGTATTCTTAACGGCATAATTGCTGTTGCAGCCCAATGAGTATCATTACATGGATTCTCGAGATTCGGTCATGGGCAGCTATTGCGCTCGTCTCGATAACACCGAGTACAAGGCAAGCCGATTATCCATCATGGGGATGACAAATGGCTAAGTAGCTATGCGGTGTTTCTGCAAGACTAGTGCCGTTCTCCAGTCTGAGCAATCAAGACTTGTACATCTCGAAGCCATGAACCGGGACATCCAGATCGGGCCGCAAGAACAAAGTGTCATCAGCAGCTGTGCATATATCGTTAGTGAAATGCATACACCGCGCTTCAGGGGCCGGTATCGAGTCCCAATCTACTTAGTCCTTGCAGCATGCACAGGAAATTTCGTCCTTGTTCCTCGCCACGTCCCACGGCCAGTCCCCATTCCGTCCGAAACGAGCACGTATTAATTCTTACGGCCACAATCCCAGGCCGACCAATCCCCGACACGAAGCCGAGATACATCCCGATAGTCCCCGAATTTGGGGTATTGGTCCAGGACTCGGCTATACCCCAGACGGCTCTTGACCGCGACGTTTCCTTTGACCATATTCCGATGACGACAGAAGCATACCCAGTCACTGATGGCCTATAAATCCTGGATGCACTCGTCCCGGCTGACAAGATCCCACTCGAGGCCGATTCGCAGCGCCACACTACCGAGGGTGGCGGAGAGGAGTGAGTTAGTATGACGTCGGTCAGACCGGGGCCACTGAACAGGCTAAATGAGCTGCCTTCACCCGCAGCCCGAGACTGGAGAAACAGGCTTCCACATGGTGGTGTGGGGACGAGAGCCGTCTGTCTTAGACTGCAACAGATAGCCAATCCAGAATGGAAGACTTGGGGAGCCGACGCCCATCAAATCATAGGCTCTGCTCGGGTTTCCGCACCAACAGGACCGTCTGTGCGATTGTCACCCTGGTATCGCAGGGGATCATAGCTCGCAGGTCGCGTTGCAAGCGAGATCCCGATTCTGCGAGCCGGGTTGGTTGTCCGAGCGGCGCTAGATTTAGTTGGGTGATTCCAGCTGCTGGGCGGGTAAATCCAATCGCGGCGTAGAATGTGTAGTTTCTACTCTAGTCGAGCAGGAAGTGGATGGCGCGGGGTTTCCCCAGGGGGACCGAGTCTCCATCCGGAGCCGGTGGAGAAGCGGGTTCGGGCACCAATGAGCCGCCGCTGGGGCCGGGGTCGGATGGGGTATTCTGCGTTGCTAGCATCAAGCTAGTGATGCGGACTTGCAATCTCCTCCAGAAGGTCCAGCCCCAGGTCGACTACCAGGAACCGGGAGGATCCAGATGTCCGAGGTGTGCTGCGCAGAAAGTGTCGACAGTAGCGTCAACCCAACATGTATTCAACGCCAGGCACCACGAGATGTCGCCGCACCAAGACCACTCGGGGCCCTATTTATCCAGAGCCCGGGACAGCGTCTTGGCTCCCGCATCACCGCGCCGGGTAAATAGTTGTGCGCCGCACTTAGACACCGCGGCGCACGGCCTAGTCTCGTCCATGTCGAGCTGGCAGCCACCGGAAGCACGGCATGTGTCGGCAGTGGAGCAAAACGCGCCACGAAGCTTGGTGTATGGCCTGACGAGCGGAGGCCCCCTCTTCGGACTAGAACTGGCCCCCCATGGGGATGGGTAAAGAGCCGGGGAAATTTACCCAGTGCGCGCAGCCACAACTTGGTCGGGGAGTGCGGGTGAATAAATACAGCGCAGATCCCCGGCTTCGAGTGGCGTGCATGCACACAGCTCTTGCGTTGTGCTCTGATCGGCCTCTTCCCTGCACTTTCCAGACTTGTTGCTTCTGAATTGATTTCGGGCCCTCTTATTGTTCGTTGCGAGACATCATGGCGCCTGTTGTAGCTGGTGAGACGGCCGTCTCGGCCAAGCGTGCGGAGCTCGCTGGCAAAGGTGGGATCTGGGGGTTGATCAGCAACAAGAAGACCTCGGCCATTGGGCTTTTTGCGTCGCTGGGTGGTCTGGTGTATGGATGTGAGTTAGCACATTGCTTGCGTCCCATGGGTGGGCAGATCAAGATCTAATGGGATCAAAACAGACAACCAGGGAATGTTCGCGCAGGTTTTGACGATGAAATCCTTCCAGATGGCTGTACGCATCTCTTAATCTCTTCCATTGTGTCCCACCACTGATTAGAGTGCCTCGTCCAGACGCAAGGATATGCCGCGCAGTCGGGCATCCAACAGGGCATGCTGACCTCGATTCTCGAGCTGGGTGCGTGGGTGGGAACGTTGTTCAACGGATACCTCGCCG
This sequence comes from Penicillium hispanicum, assembly GCF_028827665.1. Classification (NCBI taxonomy): domain Eukaryota; kingdom Fungi; phylum Ascomycota; class Eurotiomycetes; order Eurotiales; family Aspergillaceae; genus Penicillium; species Penicillium hispanicum. Next base: position 2,223,938 of record NW_026623193.1, read on the forward strand.
ACGCGCTCGGTCGTCGCTTGACGGTGCTCGTGGCGGTGGTCGTGTTCTGTGTTGGAGTCATCGTGCAGGCGTGCACAGAGAACAAAGACTATGTCTTTGGTGGTCGGTTCGTGACGGGTTTGGGAGTTGGGAGTTTGAGTATGATTGTGCCACTGTACAACGCCGAGCTGGTGAGTTCTCTTCTACTCCACTCCACCAAATCTCCGAGCTGATCGAGCCACAGGCGCCACCCGAGATTCGTGGCTCGCTTGTCGCTGTGCAGCAGCTGGCCATCACTTTTGGCATCATGGTCAGCTTCTGGGTAAGTTTCATCTCTGTCTCTTGTCGAGCACAGAGAGCTCACCGATCTAGATTGGCTACGGCACCAACTATATCGGCGGCACTGGAGAGAGCCAGTCCAAGGCTGCGTGGTTGATCCCCATCTGCATTCAAATTCTCCCAGCAATCATTCTCGCCGCCGGTATGATGCTCTTCATGCCCCAGTCGCCGCGCCATCTGATGAACACCGGCCGCGAGGAGGAATGTCTACAGACGCTGGCCCGACTGCGTAGCACGTCTACCGACGACATTTTGGTCCGGATTGAGTACTTGGAAATCAAGAGTCTGCACATGTTCGAGGTCGAGACGGCCGCAGAGAAGTACCCGCATCTGCAGGACGGCTCGTTCTCCAGCCGCTTCAAGATCGGATTGAACGACTATCTTTCGCTGGTTACCAACAAATCTCTGTTCAGGCGAACGACTGTGGCTGTACGCTCTCCCCTATGGCGCAACGTGTAGTGCTTGCTAATAGTGAGCAGTGCATGATCATGGTCTTCCAGCAGTGGAACGGCATCAATGCCATCAACTACTACGCGTACGTTCTACCGTCTCGTATAGGGGCCACCCGAGTGCTGACCTTTGTAGTCCGTACATTTTCGAGGCCATGGATCTGCCCGGAAACACCACCACATTGCTGGCCACGGGTGTCGTTGGCATTGTCGAGTTTCTCTTTACCATTCCGGCGGTGCTCTGGGTGGATCAAATCGGTCGGAAGAAGATTCTCATCGCCGGCGCGGCCGGCATGGCAATCTGCCACTTCATTGTCGCCGGTATCATCGGTGGCTACGAGAATTCCTTTAACGAGAACCGGGCTGCAGGATGGACGGCGATTGTGTTTGTCTGGATTTTCGTCATCAACTTTGCCTACTCCTGGGGTGAGTCTCCTGTATCTGCTGATGTCGCTGCGCAGGCTGACTGTCCTTCTACTAGGCCCCGTCGCCTGGATTGTCACTTCGGAGGTCTTCCCGCTGAGCATGCGTGCGAAGGGTGTCAGTATTGGTGGTAGCAGCAACTGGGTAAATATGACATGACTCGTCCGACAGTCGCTCTGTCTAATTGATCTCATTCCAGCTGAACAACTTTGCGGTTGCGACTGCGACCTCCCCCTTCATCAGTACCTCCAAGCTCGGCACCTTTATTTTCTTCGGATGCATCACCGCCATCGCCATTTTGTACGTTGTCTTCTTGGTCCCCGAGACCAAGGGCCGCACACTGGAGGAGATGGACGAATTGTTTGGCACGACCGGCATGGCCGCCGCCGACGCCGAGCGCAAGCAGCGCATCGAGAGTGAGATCGGTCTTCTTGCTTTGGTCGGCGTGGAGACTGCGGAGACGGAAAAGAACTTTACACATAATACGGAGTATGTGGAGGCCATGACCGAGGCCAAGACTGCCGAGTAAAGCCGGGACGTGGTGGTGGTTGTGTTGATTGTCGGGCCGCGAAGCACTCGAGAGGGAAAGGAGCTATACGAGATACCCATGAATGCCACTACTGTATAGATCGTTGGCTATGCATGCATTCCTTGACGATTATGATTTCCAAGCTGCAGTCCCACCGGATCGCCATGCCCGGCAGATGTCAATAGCCATGCAAGGATCTTCGCAGGGCTTAGTCGGGCCATTGACTATGGACTATTGACTATTCCTGGTATACAGCAGAACTCATGCAATTGCGCCCATCCCGCAGGCCACCCATCACACCACGTCCATCTGATGCATCACCCCAGGGTTTCATCCGAGGAAAAGGGTTCTCTCCACTGCTATACATAGTACTGGCGCCAAGTGGATCCCCCCAGTCACAGCGAGTCGCAGCGCGGCGTCGGGCGCCATTGTCTTACCTGACCCTATAGCTGAATCCTTTTTATTCGACCTCCCCGGCCCGACACTCTGGTCTTTCTTCCCTCTCCAGACTCTCCCTCCTCGCACAATTACTCTCTGAAGCTTCACGCCTCCAATTCCAATCACCCGCAATGTCGACCACCACCACCTCCGCCGTCGCGACCTCCACCGCATGTGGAGCCAATGTTTACGAGCTCCCCATCAAGGATGCCGCCTGCGGCGCCGTCCTGAGCGGCAACATGTCCGATGTCTTCGACTCCTGCTGCAAGGGCGACAAGCCCGTCAAGTACAGCAGCGACTGCGGCATCTACTGTCTGGCCCAGGACCAGACCGTCGACGACCTCCAAAAGTGCCTGACCAGCAAGAGCAACAACTACCGCGACGTCTTCTGCAACGCCAACCTCAACGCCACGGCCACCGCCGCCGCGTCCACCACCAAGTCGACCTCCACCGGTACCTCGACCGGCACCTCCACGGCGAGCTCCACCAAGAACGCCGCGCCGAACCAACCCATCTCCAAGACCGGCCTCGGCCTGGTCGCGATGCTCTTCTGCTCTGCCCTGGCCGGCGTGGTCGCCTAAACCGCTACGGCGGGTACAAGTTGAGTGTGAGGGGACCAACCGGACGGACAGGAAATACGTGGGTGATGGTTGCTTGAGCGAGGCCTCTGCCCGGGGCGCATTCTGGTTCTGTTCGCAATCTTCATGACGCGCAACGAGACAACATTCTTTCATGTGTATAAGTACCACTTGAGCAATTGTAATTCGAATTTGGCTTCTGCTCTGTTTACCGAGGCAAGTACTCCGGATATCTCGATGCGCTACATCGTGGCCGACTCCGAGAACCCGCCGATCGCGAATCACCGGCCGTGGATCCCCCGGATCGTCGCGTTAGTGGCATTCTCTGCATCGCTCGGGCACTTCCCCGTCGTCATAACCGTAGACGAACGCATCCCGCTGCCACTGGCCAGAGAAGTATAAACATGTATCCTGCTGACTGGAGTCTTTGGACATCTGCACTTTGTATCAGCACGGTCTCGTCCATTCTTTGTCTACAGATTCTCGCGCCAATCGCCGTCCTCCAAGCTGTCGCACTGTGATCCCGGATCGACAATGGTGGCAAAGACGCTGCCCACGGGCTTCGTTGGCGTCATCTTACTCTGTAGTCTGGAATTCCGTGTCAGGGATTAATACTTGGATTCGCAGATGGAACACACAGCTTACTCTTGCTCGCGGAATGAGATGATTGCAGTCCAACGCCAAAGCTCTTTTAGCTCTGGACTGGAATGCCTGGGGCATCGACGTGTTACCCACGATTGTGGCTGGATGGTGTCAACTCAAACGGTCGACGGAGTTTTGACACGGAGAGTTTTTTTTTTCAAGCGAGTTTCCTGCTCTTGCGAAGAATGTCCATAACTCGAGCTTGCCTTTTGGTGTGCATGAGGATGTCGGTATTCGAGCTTCGCAGGTTGGTCTCGAACAAGCTGGTCATCTGATATTCGTGGGCTCTGATGTCTGATCGGTATATGCTTCATCTTGATGGATATATGACCGCTTTCGATCAAGATCACGCAGCCCATCTGCCGCATTATCTGCCGTGTGAATCATCGATGCCCTGAAATATCAGATCAGTTCTATATCCATCCATCTGCCAGTCTCACAGTTCATCAGATGGCAATCGCTAATCCGACGCAGCCGAGGGCTATCTCAACACCAACTGTGAATCCAGCACGTCACCGCGCTCCCGCTATGCGAGCATAACCGGGGATCTCGGTATACAGCACCGCCAAGTATCATTCCAAGCTTGAGAATGCGAGATCGAATTCCAGCCGTGGGCGTTTGCTCTCAGCAACACAGAGTACATAGGAACAAAGCCTTTCTAACATGGCAGGCATTCTTTGAATATTGAAACACGCCATGATGGAAGTTGGCCGCGTCCTATCAAGCCCAATTATCGAACCCGTTTCTCCTTGGGCAGTCTGCTCATCATCGGTGGTTCATGGAAGACGAGTCAATAGCGAGTCGTCGTGTCTATCCTGTTGAGTCAAGATGGGATTCTGTTTTACCAGGACGCCATCGGGAAGGGTGCCAGTCCTCAACGGCGGAGGAGTATCAAGCGTGGAGTGGTCCGTTTTCTGGTGGGCTAACGGCGATGATCTTGAACAGGGCTCAAAGTTGACACTAGACTTAGCAGATGTTAGTATCTAACACGTAGGATTCATAAGCGACATCCGGACTGGGGACTCTTGAGGATCTCAAGACAGCCTGAACAATGTTGCCGCGCATGGAATGCTTCTGATGCCTCATACGACGACAGGTGTATCTTCAAGTGGATAATTTCGGACTGAATGAGGTCAGTTGAAATCAACCAGCTGATGCTCTCGAGGCATTGATTCTTCATCACACGTCCCCAGAAATAGCACCTCGTTTACATCCATCCACGCCAACGCTACCAACACCAACCATATGCTATCCGCCTTTTCTCGCCCACCTCAGCGGACAGCAGCATAAACGCTCTTTCTCTGTCAATCGTCATTCGCAGGCCCTTGCAGCTTCTGCGGGAAGCCGAAGCACGTTCTCCTCCAGTCTTGCAAAGACCGCCGGGCCTACAAACGCCGTGATCTCCGAATCTTCCATCTCAACCGCATTTCCGTCGAGTGTTTGGTCATCCATGCATTACCTCCTCCCTTACCGGCAACGCCACCTGTACGAAATGAAGCGTTGGGGGCTCCGAGCCAGTCGGCACCAAGATGTGGCACATAAACCCCCCGAACACCGTCGGCTTCATCATTCCCACCCATGTGTCCTTCCCTACGAGTAGGAACGGCACTTCTACAATGTCTCCGCCTCGACGGTATCAACAATGTGGTTGCATTTGTCCGTTCCTCTAGCTACGGCTCGAATCTTGCCCAGCACTACAATCGCGATGAACGACGCCGCTCCTGTTCACCTCGAAGTTCCACTCTCCGATGTTCATGGCGAGCTCTACAGTCCAGGTTGAAGATGGTGATATTGCAATACTGGTGGATGCTTGGAAAGATGGCAATAATTGAGTTGTGGGAGGCAACGCTATAGACGAGGACATCTTGTAGACATACCTTGCAGACTTGGTACGGCTTCATCTCTCCAACTAGATCTGCAACTAGATACTCTCGAGGAGGAAACTGATATTCTATGCTCTCCCGCTGCTCGAGCTCTATATTGTAGGCCTAAATCCTCGCTTCCGGAGTATAGATCTTCCCGTTCATTCACGACTCTTCGCGTCCCAAAGACCGGCTCTGGTCACGCGCATCTTCTCGCGTCTTGTCGCGTCAGCCAATCAACAGCCGCTGGTGCCTACAGAGAGAACGTGACCTTATTCACGACAAAAAACGTGACCTTATTCACTACAGAGAACGTGACCTTATTCACGACAAGCACGCTAGCCCTAATCTGTCAGTAGAGCCGGCTCTTCCCGTATTTCCCGGGGTATAAATATCGCCTTTCACCCCCAGGTTTGGGCTTCTTCCTTCTCCACACACACTTCCTTCAACCCAATCTTGACAGGCCACCCGCCTCGGGTGACTTCATTCATGCCCTCCTTGGCCTTGGCTTCATGCCAAGGCCAAGTATCTCTTTGGGGGATGCAAAGACTCCTCATGGCTTCTGCCATGGCATCCCCCAAAGAGATACCCCACGCTACATGAGCTGGAGCTTGTGCTCCTTCGATCTTATGCTCGGTAGGTTTGACCTCCCTGCCTGGTTGACAGAACTGCTAACCAAGCCTTTTACCCCATCAGCTCGTCAACTCTCGACGACCTCGTTGCCAGCATCTTGTTTCACTCCAGCTTGCACAGAGCTAGTCATTATCAGTACACCCATCCTTCAAGAAAAAACCAACACAAAAAACAACCCCACAAGATGAAGGTGAGTTATACTCTTCGGTAACCCGGCTCAAGCTGTCAGTCCATGGTCGAGTCTTGCTGACTTGAACCCTAGGTTCCGTGATGAGCATGAGTGATGATTATGCAAGAATGCCATTGCAGGTGCTATCTACGAGTAAGGGAGCTCATCACGAACATCAATGAACTTGACTAACCGAGTTTACAGCTTTTTTCAGGAGATGGAAGTCCAACTTTTCTCATGATGCTTGTGCTTGTGCGGCTCCTCTGATGGTCAGAGCGGGTTCGCTATGGGCGTCATGGAAGACGCTTGTAGCAACATTACAAGCATCTTCCATGACGCATGTAGCAAACCCACTCTGACCATCAATCCTGTACATAAAGTGGGATAGCCTAACGGCTTCCGGTTTTTCTTTGATCTTTCCACCGTACTTGATCCCTTCCGTATTCGTATCCAAAAATCCATAGACCATATCCTTCTCCACCGACACGCTTCCTGCGCACAATAGGCTTTCGTCCGGCGCTGCGGTCAACGATACTTGGGATTCGTCTTGAGCCACAGTTTGCGTCTCGACTCGGGCGGCTGGATTGTTTTGGCTCGCTATTATTCTGTTCTTCGCCCGCTTCGTAGATTGGGACTCGGAGTTGGGCGATATGTCTATGAAATCTCGACACGAAACGTTTATAGATCTTGTAATGGATAAAAGCACCAAGATGTACCTACCCAACTCGATGCTCCGGTCCTTGTTGAGGCGTAGTTACCGCGGGATTGCGGGTATACTAATAGCCTCATACCCACGATATTGGATATTCAAATATTGCATTCGGGCAAGTATGGTCAAGCGGAGGATGCTCGTATGGCTGCGGAGTCTGGCTCAACGAAGTTCCAGCGTGGATATATACTTGTCTAGGAGAGCCCCAGCCGCAAGATTCTTGAAGAGTGCCTTTGATCTAGAATGCTAGACAGCTTTGGGCAGCTACGTCGGACTCGATAACGAATTGCAAGCCTCTACTCGCGACCTGGCAGTCCTTCCACTTATTCAGTCGTGCCGGCCACATACACCTCCCTACCCACGGAATCAACAGAGCAAAGTCCAATCATTATGCAATGCAATATCATTACAACTGAACCATAGCACGGAATCTATATGCACCAAACCCAGGATACAACGACTCAGCCACCCATCCACGCAGTGGACGGGTGGATAGAGAAACCTCCATAGCCCAAGAACCAAAACAAAATAACCCAGCCCTCATGCAAGACGTGACAACACATCTAGTCCGAGCTGGACACATTCACCGTCTTGGCCGACTTCAACATCTCCTCGAAATTGGGCGATCCGAGCCCAGACACAGGATCCCAGCCCTGCGTCGCATTCCAGCTCGCATACGGCACGACGGGACCGCCGTTCGAGGGCCCGCTGAAGCGCCCGTTGCCGTCGCAGCCGGTGCTGCCGCCGTTCGTGATGTCGTTCAGCGCTGCGCGGCCCGTCGAGTACAGCCACGGATTCAAGAAGCCCAGGGTCGAGTGGTTGTCCTTGACGCGGGCGTCGTTCAGAAGGGCGATGATGCCGGCAAAGGCAGGCGCGGAAGCGGACGTGCCATCGACCTTGGTGAGCTGCTGCTTCTCGTAGATGGCAAAGTTCTGGCCCTGGGCGGCGACGTCGGGGAAAGCGCGGCCCTTGGCGTTGAACAGGCCGGACCACTGGTCGCCGAGCTTGTGGAGGTAGTCGTTGACGGCGTCGTCTTGGTAGGCCGGGCGGTCCCAGAGGTCGGAGAAGCCGCCGGAGGAGAAGTAGACAGCGCGCTCGGGGGAGGTGCCGGTCGTGGCGCCGACGGAGGTCACCCATGGACAGGCGGCGGGGAACTGTGGGGGGAAGTGCGTGGTGTTCTTGCCGTCGTTGGTCTGGCAGGCGGCGCCGACGCCGGAGTCGCCTGAGGAGAAGATCACGGAGACGCCGCGGCTGCCGAGCTGCGCGTAGAGGTTGCATACGCTGCGGGCGTATTTCTCGGGGACGCTCTGCAGGAGTGTTAGGATTTGCGGTGGTCGGGGTGTGAACGCATCTTTACCTGCTCGTCCTCGCCGTACGAGGTGGAGATCACCTGCGGTAGATCCTCATCCTTCAACTTGACCACGTTCTGCAGGAAGTCCAGGTATGGCTCGTTGTTGTCGTTATCGGGGTCGGGCTGGTCCAGATCAGGCACCAGGGGAGCACGACCGCCAGTGCTGAATTCCGTGACAGGGACTGGAGAGCTTACGCCGAGGATATACTGCAGATCGAGGTTGGCTTCACTGCTATCTGCGGTAGAGGACTGGTCATCCAGGCCGTTGTGGTACTGAATAACACTGAAGTTTTGCCCGTCGGCCCAGGGAGCGATATTCTCCTCAAACAACTCAAGATCCGCGTACCGGGCGTACTGCTCTAGGTAGCTGGAAAAGGCAACCTTGTTGCCGTTTTTCCCATCAGCCTTGTAGTCTCCCACCTTGTACAGATCCTTGAGACACTGCGGAGTGATAGCGGTGTTGCAGTCGACGGAATCGGTTACAGCGGCCTTTGCGAATGCCTCATCCGCGGCGACGGCCTTGCTGTGGATCGTGGCGCGATTGGAGTGCAGTTGGCCAAAACGCGTGGTAGGCGTGATCAAGCTGACATGCGACACCAGTGAGTCCGGGATCGAGTATTCCAGCGTCCGGAGTCGCTCGACATGCTGGGCATCATTGTGATAGTACTGGAAATTGGCATCCAGGAGATCATTGGCGGTCTCCACGGTCGTGTAGAAGGTCATCCAGTCGGCGTCTCGCTGAATGTCTGTGATCCCAGCGTCCTCCAACCACTCGCGCACGGCGTCGACAGAGGCAACGCTCGGCTGCAACATGCGCTTCATTTCATCGTGAGTCCGGAAGTGCTGGCCATAGTTCGGGTGGTCCGGGGTCGACATCTCCATTAGGGCCTGTTCGAATCCAGCGACATTGCCCTGTGCCAGCGCAACCTGCAGCCTGATGGGCTGGTTTGCACCTGGGGTACGCGAATACTGCCATCCTGTGAAGAGATAATGCTATCGTCAGCCTTATTGATCCTCCAATCCTTCCGAGTCAACACCGCCAATAACTCCACATACCCTCAGGGACAGCAGCAAGCCGCTCGAAAACTTCAGCTGCAGTATACGACGCGAGCAGCGACACAGCCGCCAGCGACAGAGCGCCGCGGTTCAACAGAGATGCAATCATTGTATAAAGGAGTGAAGACGGGCCCCCCTTTCGAACGCCGCGACGGAGCTTTCGAGCAGAGACGAAAAGATTAAATACGCCAACCGATCGGAATGAGCGACACGAAAGAGGGGCAGCGCGCAGGCGGACTATTTATTATGGTTGCATTAAGGGTGGGAATGAACGATAGCCAGCAGGAATGTGGTGCACAAAAGACCCGAGCTACAGTAGCTCCAGGTGTATCGGCAGCTCCATCACGACGGCGTCTCCCCTCTCTTGGCCTTGCACGGCTCCACTGGCAGTGAAACCCGGGGTCGGATCTCCGTCGGGACCACCCCCAGGTCCCAGGGCCCTGGACGGTGCTGCTGACCCCTAGTCCGAGGCTCGCGAGATTCGAACAGGACAGCCTGCGGACGTCCGGTCCAGCACATCAATTGCTTGTGTATATTTCCCATAAAGCAGGTCCGGATGACGCCCGCAGATAGCCAGTGATGTGATCGGTATGGCGGCACACCTCCCTTTTTTGCGCTGCGACACGATTGGCCTGGCGCGCGACGCGATGTCCGCGATGATCGACAGGGTGCAGCTCCACCCGCTCGACACGCCAAAACTCATCCAGCAATGCGAGGGGCGGGGAATCTTTAAGGTCTGGCGGTGGCTGGCAACTTTGCCGCGGTCGATCGCCGCCTGCGAGATCCGAATCTGCTTCTGCATGTGTGCAGACGATTATTGCAGCGTGGAAGTCGAACAGCGTCTGTCTTACTGACGGGATCGAGAATGCGACCATCGCGAACTCCGCCAAGGGGCCCGCCTCCTTGGCGCGATGATCTTGCTTTCTTCGTCTAGTGGTGCCAACAACTAGTCCTACAAAGCCATTGTCAGTGACTGGAATTGATACGGGGTGAGGGCACGCGATAAGGGATTAAGGGATGACCGCGGACACACCAGTATGGGTATGTCGAGAGATTGCACAGTCGCTGGCTTGGGACCGCGCACTTGCTTTCCATCCAGACTGAAGCGATGCCAGGGTCGTCAGCTCGCTACAGTATTTGGACTGGCCCGGTCGCTGTCTGGCGGCTATGCAGATATCGATCAATATTTACGGCCTTGTTCCCGGTGGTGAGTTTTGGATCAATTGTGGAGCGATGTGGTGCTGCCAAGGACAGGACTTGTGCCACTCCTCCCGGATGCCGACGGTGGTCCCGTACAGTTCCGCTGGTAGCACGAGTTGGGCTTTAGGTAGTCGCCATGTCCATGGGTTCGGAGAGGATGTTGTCGGACAGTTTCGATGTTTATGGCGCGCGCCGAGGGTGGCTGCACGTGCCTAGTTGCCGAGCCGGTCGACGGTCTGAATATACAACAGTCTACTCAATTAGGCAAAGGACCATTTCGATGCCTCAGGTAGAATGTGATATTTTTATCCTTGAATGAATTCTAGACCGAAGGCAATAGTTACGTCCAATCCTCTAGACAGACGAGTATACGCAGCGCTTGATGTGTAGATGGCCGAGTCCCAGACACACCGGAATGGGTCTATACGTCGAACTCAGCACTAACAGTCGTTCCTCAGAGCGCACATTATGAGAATTGGAGAATGAATCTGACGAGTGGGTAGAAGAGACCAAAGCAACTGGGCAATGACATGCGCAATTTTATCTGTATTCTGTACAGCAGCGTGAAATACACCGTCCTTGTATCAACCATATACATACACATAACTCCCCTTATTTGTAATCCACGGGTGCAGGCGCGGATTCAGACTCAGCGCCAGGCAAATCGCTATTCTCCAGATGCTGCGCATAAACCATCTGCGCAACAGCATCTTCCGTCTGGAGATACGTGCGACTACCCTGAATAAACCAAAACGCCAACGAAATCACCAACATCACGCCAAACACCGCAATGGCGTAGTTCATATCTGCCGGGGCTGGGTTTGGGCTGCCGGGGAACAGGAAGAAGATCGTGGTGATCACACAATAGACGATACTGACCCAGTTCAGCCAGGGGCCCCAGCGGCCGAGCGCGAACGAGCCGCCCGCGGGGAGGTTGTCGCGGCCGGTGACGAGTAGAGCGAGGATAGGCATTGCGTAGGAGACGGTTAGGGCGATGGTGCTGACGCTCAGGATGGCCTCGAGCACCGTGTTTGCGAAGAGGTAGAGGATGCCGACGAGGCCGATGAGGATGCCCTGGCCCCAGAGCGCGCGCGCGGGCACTTGCCACACCGGGTCGATGTGACTGAAGTACCGGCTCCAGGGGAGGCCGCCGTCGCGGGCGAAGCCCCAGGTGAGGCGGGAGGCGGTGGTGAGGATACTAATACCTTGCCCGAGGCCGTTGAAAATGAAGAGCACGATCAGCGTGGCGCCGCCCTTCAGACCGACCGTCTCGAGCATGAGCTCCATGAAGGGGAGGTCGGCGTCGGTGACGTTTGCCACATTCTGGATGCAGAAGAGACAGACCACCATGAAGATAAAACCGGTGAGAGCGCCAAAGGCAACGGCCATCCAGATGACGCGGGGCGCGTTCTTGCGGGGTGCTGGGATCTCTTCGACCATATGAATCACCGAGTCGAATGCCGTCAGCCCGTATGCGGCCTGCACGAGACCCGTAAACCAGACCACGCCGTCGCTCCAGCCGGTCTGGTTGATCCACTTGCCAAACGTGAACGCGCCAGACTGGAAGTGCAGGTCGCTTTTCACGCCAACGCAGATCAGCATGACTAGAGACAAGACCACGAACAGGCCGGCGAACCAGACACCGACGAAATTGTTGATCCAAGGGAGGATCTGTTCACGGCGACAGCTGACCACGTTGATGACGGTCAGCACGAAGACGACACCAATATACACCACGAAGTTGAGCCAGCCCTCGTTCACGCCATTCCAGTTCGGAGCGAACATCGTCTTCATGCCCAGCAGGAATTCGGTCATAAAAGCGACCTGCGACGCGGTCAAGGTCCACCACCCGAACGTATTGATCCACGCACACATATACGAGACGAATCGACCGAGCGGCGTGCTCCAGAGCCGGTAGACCCAGTATGCCTGGCCGAGGGCCGTGGGCATGCTACTCGTCAACTCGCCCAGCGAGAGCGCGACACAGAGGTTACAGGCAGTGACCAGCACCAGGCCCCAGAGAATGGTGATCGGGCCTCCGTTGGTGAGGCCGCTGCTCAGGTCCTGCGCAAAAGTCGAGTACGTTCCTGCATGGGGAATGTCAGCGCTGATCCCATCGTTTCCTGACGACAACCGGCACACAACAACTGCTCCTCTTCCCCAGCCATATCGCGTTGCATCATCCAGGTCAATTGAACATACCAAGAACACAAAAGGCGAGTGCAAGCATGCTCCGGATATCAAACTTGCGCGTCAAAGCCTGCGCATGGCCCATCGCTGCCAGATCGGTGGCATCCTGCACATCCTGCTCATTCTCCAGCGGCGGCTTCAGAACGTTCGAGTGCGATTCCAAATCCATCGGGCTTGTACCCGTGCCCGTACTCACACTCATGTCGTGCGTGTGGCTGTGTCACTTCAGCCGGAAGGAACAAAGATCAAGTCAAGTGATGAAGAGAGGCAGGGAACAGTCGCACACATTTTCTGCCAAAAGCGAGCTGAGAGAGAGTGCCAGCAGCAGCCCGCGCGGAATTCTATATATGTTTGTATCGTGCCCAGGATTGCCAGGCTTATCTTGGGAGGATCAATGCGTCGTCGCGATGGCCCTCGCGAGTAGCGATCGCGGGCCTCAACGGATGTGTCAGTATCTCGTTCACCCCAGGGAAAATACGGGGCACAGATAAAGCTGGAGAATGAACGGGCGAGCCAATGGCGAGCTGGCTGGAGGCTGAATTGACGGGTGGACACCGGGTCAATTGGTCATAGAAATGCATTGCAGGGACAAATGCAAATTCGATCGTCGCGGGTCGATTTTTTACTTTTGCGGGGAGCGCAGTCCGCCTCGGCAGGACTTCCTCCATGGGTTCGGTATATACACCTAACATATTGCACACAGGGGTATATACAGTATGTTGTCGCCACAGATAAGCATGCCTGCGTAGCTCTAGAGCATACAATTGAGTAAATCCGCAAGATATGATGCTGCTGAACGTGTACTGCGTAGAAGACGGGCAATTAGCACAGTTCGCACTGCCCATGTCAACATTAACAATACTATCGCCATTGCCCAGGGTTCACTCACTCGACTTCATACTGCCATCTAATATCTCACCCAAATTCATCTTCCCAACGCCTATAATCTGCAGCCAGCACCACAGCAGCAGTGATGAATGGGTCATTGGTGGCAACGCTTGGCCGAAACCAGCAAGTCCACGCGACTGATAAGACCGCGCCGTTATCGCGTCCAGCGGACTTTCAGCCGCTCCACCGCCCTGCGACAGTCTCATCTGGACTGCTCCTATCGTCCGTTCGTCCCTGCAGAATATCTTCGCCGGATATCAGATGCGTTTCGTCACGGTGGAGTGGCTGACTCGATCCGGCGATACCGAATCATCCCGACGTGAAATACGGCTTGGACTGCACTGCACTGCACTGGCGGACTCGGATGCAATCTATCCCAATCCGATCTGTGCCTGCGGTACATCTAGCTCTCCTCGGAGCAATGCAACCAGCCTCACAATCAAGCGCACCAATACCGCCCAGTGACCTTTCCCCGCGATTTCCCACGCGGAAGCAGGACGCAACAGGGGACGACTAACAATCCAGCCACTCAGGTGCCAGGACTGCAGACAACACCCGGGGACCGGCGCGTCTGGATCCACTCCCTCGCATAATGGGATAGGCGACGAGGGCATGCGGTGACTGGTTCACGAGAGCTTAGCCTGAGACGAGGTCGAGTCGGGTTCTCGTGTCCTTGTCGATCGCAGTCCTAAGCTCAGCAGTACTCAGCACACCCACCCAGTCAACAGACATGCGCATCATTGGCCTGAAGCGCCGTGCCTCGGTGATGGGATCTCCTTCTCTTTCCTCTCGGGGAATGGTGGATCGCGCGTTGCGGCTTGTCGTAGCCCCGCTGACGCACGATGCAGTCGAGAAGACTCGGAAGGGAAGACAGGGAACGCGGGCGTCGCTCTGGTGATGGGAGATACTTGTCACCACTGCACTATGTCCACGATATGCAGACTGGCATGCATGCATAGCGCATGAGCCTAGGTTTCTCGTAGCCGCGAGGCGTTGCAGGGACCACGCCGCGATGCCAAACCCGTTTAGGCATTCGCAGCCAGATTGTCTGCGCTAGGGTGTATCGGCTGAGGGAGAGCCGCGCGAAACGGTGGATTCTTTCGTCCTGCGTGTCTTCTGGATGGTGTTTAAAACTGGTATCAGTCACGGCTGCGGTGTCGTTCGGTTCTGATCTCGCCCGGTGTCTCTCTCGGTGTCTGCTGTCCGGTGTCCTAATATCTCACTTCTAGACGGGTCTGGACCGCGGGATTATCAATCAAGTCCTGACTAGTGAGACCAAGTATTAGCTGGAATCGTTCCATGTTTTCCTCCAATTTCTCGTCCACGGACGCGCAATTTGTTGACTCTGTTCCGATGAGAGCAAGAAAGCAACCGCAACTACACCCATATTCATATGGGACAATGACCATGGACTTTTCTGTGTCTACAAGAACAGCAAATGAATGAGCTGGTCTCAGACCCGCTGACTCGAGTGCCTTCACATGGGATCGAACGTGCAACGTCTGCAACCTCGACGCTCAGAGTTCAGGGGCAGATTGTAAGACCCAATGCTCCAGATCTGGCATCTTATATTGGTCCTGCGACCACCACACTAACCAGAACATTTACCTCGGGCACACCAGGGAAGATGTCGAGCTACATCATACAATCCACCTCCACGCCAGATACACCACAGAACTTCGAGCAAGAAGAAAGATCATCCGAGTCTTGGCAATTACATTAATGCTTGAGCACTATCGGAAACATCACCGACCCGAGCCGGGGATGGGGAATCATGAAACCAAAGCCACTTTTGTTGTCACCAGGACCCGAGACAAAACGATGAGATGGGAGTTGAAAGATAATGTGGAATGCAGGAGTCAACAGCACCAGCCTTGTCCCTGAATGCAATACCCAAACGCCAAACGAACCGAGGTCGTCCCATCCGATTACCCGAGACAAATCAAACTCCAGTCTCCATGGAACGCCTGCCGCCGCGCATGGATGCCGGCGACTGTAGAGATACATCATGTCACGGTCGTCAAGAAATAAAGGACACGAGCGAATCGCCACGCCGAAGCACTGGGGCAGCGGCAAAACAGCAAAGGAAACCATCAGCAACGGCGTCAGTACCACCCGGTGGCGAGGTCAGCATGCACCAGGTCACGCGCGGGGCGGTTTGCCGTGTCGCCAGATCCCACCAGGCAGCAGATTCTGCTTGAGCAGGGCGAGTTCCTTGTGCAGAGCTTGATTCTCCTGCTGGACACCCTCGATATAGACGAGGGCGTTGGTGAGAATCTCGGATTTCTTGAGCGAGCCCGTGCCACCGCGGGGCGCCTGCGCTGGCGGTTGCTTGTGAACGCCGGCGGGGGAAATGGCTTTCTCAAGGGCCAGGAACTTGGCATTCATGTTGGTGCGGTAACGTTTCTCGATGACGTTGTGGGCGGCGCGTTTGGCGGCGTTGCGCGTCTGCGGGTCTTGACTTGTGGACGAGCGGTGCGAGTCGTGCGAGAAGCTGCGGGTCTTGCGACCACTGGAGGTCTTTTCGGCGCGCGAGGCGACGTATTCTTGGGGTTTGATTTCGGGGCTCGAGGACCATCGTGTTGATGAGGTGCTGCGGTGTGACTGTGGCTGCGATCGCAACTGCGACTGCGAGCTACGGGTGACGGGCTTGGAGGGCTGGTTGTCCATCGCAGGGGTTTCGGAAGCGGCCGAGTCGACGGAGTGACGCATGCCCGTAGACCATGACTGGTCGTCACTGTCCAAGTCCTGTGGCGGTCTGTTCAGCATCGATCACACTCACGAATATACACCGACCAAGCAGATTTTCGACATACCGATGAGAGGGAGACGGTGTCCTCGGCATTGGGAACTGAGAAACCACTGATGCCCGTTGGGGTTTCGAACGGATCCAAGAACAGATCCTTAGAGTCGGGGTTTGCCAGGCTGTCGGCGAAGTCGAAGGAGACTGGATCCATGTCGACGGGGTTCAGGGAGAACAGATCAATGGCCGAGTCGTAGGACCAATGGCCGGGGAGAGGATCGGAGGCTTTGACGGGGAAGAGGTCCATAGGCCGCGACTGCGGGCTGAGTGGCTGGTTGAGATATCTTTCGTCGTCTAACGACAGATTCGATAATGGATTGGATCGGTCGAAAGCCATCATGGAGGGCGGCTGCAATCATGCACGATCGGGGCGAAATGTCCGAATGGGGGCCGTGATATACGACTATCAACGGGTTGCAAGTGAAGATCAAGAATCGATCAAGAGCGGTGTTACCACGGAACAGGAGTCTCCAGCGGGTGTTATATATACGCCCGACCTTCATAGCACTGGACCCACGAAGGATAAGGAGGCGCCAATCACGCTTCTCTCGCCGAGACCAGCCGAACCCGTGATGTCAGGTCGGGAGGGAACTAGGCATATACTCGGGAGCTTTCGAGAGTATAGAATAATAATGGGCTCGGTGCAGTTGAGCCGAGATCACCTTAGCAGGGAAGAGAAGGACCGGCCGGCTCCGACAGAAGAGACAAAAGGTGTGAAACTGCAATCACCAACGGCCAAGCATGACAGGTGGAGCCCAACGGCGAGGAACGTTCCGGCCGAGTCTCGGAGCCGAGGGTAATACTATGCAAGAATCGACTTCGACTTTCCAATCACTGCTTTCTTGTTGGTCCTGGTACTCCTGGAACTATGATGCGTCTCGGAGTTTTATTTCAATTGCATCTTACTGTGATCCGCCATTCCATGTTTTCGTTGCGTAAACACTGTTCCAGTACAATCGATAGATCTTTTCGTAGTTCCTCTCAACCCGGTATTCCTCCACACGCCACTACCGTCACGACCGCAGGACCTGCACAACACTCCTCTCTCTCTCTCTCTCTCTCTCTCTCGGGAAACCGAGCCATGCATCCGAGCCAAATCAATCCCAGTCACCATCACAATGCGACAAGTTCCATCCCCAGCTCCATTCCCTGTCCCGTCAATCTTCCGAGCCTGCCAACCCACATCTGCATCACCCAGCGGGACCCATTCCGCCTTACGCGCATCGTGGAACCAGGACCCAATTCTCCACTGCGGTACCTGACTGAATTCGATATGAGTGCAACCGTGGCCCAGCCACTCCCAGCGCCCACAATTCCCGCTGACCCAACTGCGCCTGTCACTTGCCGCTTTGGGCCGTGGGGTGATTCGGATCGAGACTTTCCTGCAATGCTGGTCGATACTGGACAAGTTGGCGCCCGGGCGAGACCGCGGAACGCTCCCATTGTGCGTGACACTGGCCTTTTGGACACGAATTGAAACCGGGATCCTGGTCTCTGCATGGGCGCCGGTGAAGCCTTCCGTAGGGATGTGTCGGAATGGCTTCTCATCTCATGATGCTAATGCTGCTCGTGTTCGGGAGAAGGCAATGGGTATTGCACTTCCGGATGTCGTGATCACGACCGGATCATTCGAGTCCTGATTGAACTCAACTTGGGGTTCCGTCGTCATTGACCCCCGGCTGCATAGTGTTAAATGAATCAGCCATCCATCTACAAGCCGAAACTAAGAGCTGTCTGTCGAGCAAACCCATTGGCCATGTCTTGTAGGAGCCGCCCTTCCTATCACGGCGACTGATAGCCCTGATCGACATCTATACCACCGCGCCGTCATTCGCGACAAGAGCCGACCTCTCTTCCGACTGCAGTGGATCCACGACGCTAATCGCGGCTTCCTGCGAGCTGGCCGTTGGCCCCCTCGATCTACCATGCAGCTACTGCCAGCGCCGGCCCAAAATCAGAACTTGAAAACCGGGCCAGTCGACGCGGCAAGGCATCGGTCCGGCTGGTGGAGCCTCTTACAGCATGAGCAGCGTCATCTGCGCCGCGGCCACGGATCGAGGCTGGATCTGACTGCCGACGCCATCCCTTCCCCGGACCCTGACTTAGGTGGACGGGATTTCCGTCAGCACGGATACCATGCTTAGCCTGTCGGCGGTGCATCGAGGACATCCTGGAGGGATAAAGTGTGAGCCGCTTGCTTCTCCGGGGACTGCGCGCCCCCCTCCATCGTACGGTTTCTTCAGAGGTGTCTGGCATTTGTGATGCCGAGCAAAAGCCCGAGGCTTCATTAACCCAGTAATTAGAAATATTGACCTTGAGGGGCTCTGACCGTGGGCATGTATTGTGTGCTGTCGTTGGCTTGGGTCCTAGTCGGTATTTGGCCACGCCTAATCGGTTGGTGACGGAATATCAAGAAACCGTGCTGATATGAACAGGTCGGATTGCTTCCAATGTTTCAACTGTTGCAATTTTCACCGTAGTGAAATTGCATTGAGTTGGTTTTTCTTCTCGTGGAAGCGAGATCCCACCCATATCGGGTCAACCGCGGCTTCTATGAACCCTTCTGTGAGCACCGATTCAGCATCATGCCGTTGCCGAATATCCATTGATACTGTATTATCTGCTAGAGAATCTCGCAAATATTACATGCAGCCTGCCTCGCTCCATTCACCATCCCACTCCCCCCAACTCTTGATGTGTGGTTCGACCAATCCTGCCATGACCTCACCCAAACCTTCCTTACAAATTCGGGCGCAGCCTTACCCGCGCAACGCGATCTGCACCAGCACCGATCGAACAGATCGCCCCGGTTCCCCACCGGATCAGCTCCATTTTCGGGGTTGGAGGGCACCCCGAGCTCGCCATAGAAGCGGTGGGATTTCCCCGCCCCGATATGTTCGCTCGGGTAGCACGATCGTCGTCTGTGACGCATCTGTGGAATACGCAACAAGCAGAATCGGGACCGCGTGGATAAACCAGTTCATTCCCAGCGGGCGTTGTCGAAGAGGAGCGCGGTACAGCAAATGTTCCGCATTCTGGCTTTGTGCAGGTTGAATTGTCCGGCAATTCGGCAGTGGAGAGTTTGCGCTCGGTCTTCTCCGAGATGCTTGTGTCGATCCCAGCCACTTGCGCGGTGTTACTTTAGGGACACTGGCTTGCTCCGCACATGTAAGCACAGTGGTCATAAACCCATATCTCGGCCCATGGGGCCTTGTGGATCTGTGCGAATGACCCCGAAGCAGCAATCGCGATGTCGACAAGGCTGTGCGCCTAGCATTGCTCCGTGAGCGGCCAGACATGACTTTCTCTGCGCCGCCGAAGTCGACCTTTGGTTGCTTTTGGTATTCCATCGGAGGCGTATACTCTTAGGGTGTGCTCGGTGCGCCCCTCTGCGACAACTACTGTAATCGTCGAAGGACCGTGATCGCCCCGGTCCACCCACGCAGCCCCACCGTTCCCCTGGACACACGAATGACACGATAGAGGTGCACTCAAGAGGGGCGATCAGCATCGCCCATCTGGGCGAATGGAGTTCTCGGGACTAGCTTGATGACGCACGGTGGGCGTATAAGTACGTCCCTGTGCAGCGCGAAGTGGGATGTTCTCTATTTGAACGGAATCCTACCAGACCAATCCCTCCAACTTGATTTTCCAGCAATCCATCATGTCCAGGTCTGTCACCCTGTCCATCCTTCCATTCTTGAGTGACTCGACCAACTCACACGCATGGTGCACAGCAGCCCCGAACAAGAATACATCGAGCTCGTCAAGGGCAAGAACCTCAACCCGGAAGACGTGCTCGCCGCCTTCGACAAGCTCCAGCCCGTCGCCGCGGACAAGTTCGTCGGATCGTGGAAGGGCGCGAACGTGAACACCAACCACCCGACCGAGGAGAAGCTCACGTCCATGGCCTGGGCCGGCAAGGACTTCCGGTCCACCGAGGACGTCGACCCGATCATGGTCACCAAGGAAGACGGATCGCGGGTGTGGAATGAGAGCTGGGGACATGCTCGGGTGAGTCAAGTCGAGGCGGTATAAACCTGTCGCGGTATCCGCTGGGAGGTGTGAGAGAGCAGGCTGACCGGGGTGGTTGTATTCTTCATAGCTGCGCCAGATCGAGTGGCGCGGTAAGCTCTCGACTGCCATGGTCTATGATGACTTCCCCATCATTGATTACTTCCGGTATGTCAATGATAACTTGTTGGCCGGTGCGATGGATGCGAAGACGTCGAGTGCGGGGACTTATTTCTTTTACCTGTACAAATGAGGTGGCATTGAATCGTGATTGATGTTTTGAATTGAGGTGAACTACTTTCTGTGAATATCTCGGTATTTTATGACGAATGCTGCAAGATTGAGTCTATGGTGTAGTGCATGTCGGGCATAACATCTTGTAGGCTGCATCGCACCTACCTAGAAGGGTAATCCATGCTAAACCCACTCCTCGGGGTTAATCAGCAATCAAGTCTGCTCTCCAGGGCTCGTAGATGTCGGCATTGGCAGAATAGACCTGGCTGGTCAGTTATGCTTAGTGAAGAACTAGGTAGGTATTATCGTAGCATCACCAGTGTGACTGAGGAATCGCGTGGTCAAGTGCTCCAGACAAGCAGGATCAAGCTTGACAGATTCTTTCTGCTTAGCACTGCGTCATAGCCCCGACTGTCCATTAAACTGCAATAATGGGCGCAATATAAACCGTAGACACCGCTGATATGGGAGCGTGCGAATATTTTACAGTAGACTCAGACTTCGCAAGACAGCATCCTCGAAATATACCGATCTTCGCACCATGGGTTTTACCTCAAACGGGAACTAGATTTAAGAGGGTTTTGCTGTCCAAATATATTCTCAACAAGATTATCAATCTCGACTTCGACTGCCCATTAGGCACCTGGGCATTTGCATGAAAATATCATATTTCTCAACGTGGATGCTATTCTTGATAAGGCATGATCTCCCTTGTCGCTCCTTTGAATATACATCCATATCTATTATAAATACTGCGCAGTATAACTCGGTGTTTATCTCGATTGTAGCTTGGTACTAATTCAGAAAATATACCCAGTAATGTGTTATACCCAAGCTTATACCTCCATAGCACAGCCCTTATACCGCGTGCAATATCAAAAGACTTGCTTATATCCAAATTCCAAACACCAATCCAATCACCCAACCAGCTTCCGAATCGTCGTCTCATAACCCTCCGGCTCACGTCCCAAAATCTCCCGAATAGCCGGCGACACCGCCGCCGTCTCCCCACGGCGAATAGCCTCCCACGCCGTCGCCCACTCCCGCGACAACTCCACCCCGTGGTAAGTATGCTTGTCCCCGATCTGCGGCAGCGCCGCATACTCGTCGACCGAGATCTCGCGAATACGAAGCGGCCTCCCCACCGCCCGCCCGAGGATCTCCACCGTCTCCGCGAGCGAATACGCCCGCTGCCCGGAAAGCAGGACCTTGCGATTGAGGTACGCGAAGCGCGTCGGGTCCGCGACGTACGCGCCCACGAGCCGCGCCGTGGCCTCGCCCAGATCGTCCCGGTTGACCCAGGCGACGCCGGGACCGGCGCCGGAGTGCGGGATCGTGATCTCGTCGACCGGGCGCTGCGGGTCGAACCAGGCTGTGTAGATCGGGAAGGATTCGGAGTAGACGCCCTCGCGGACGGCGGTGTATGTCAGGGCGCTGCTGGCGGCGCGCTGTGCGAGATATGCCTCTGTCGCGAGGTGTGCGCCCATGACGTGTGCGACGCTGTGGTCGGTCAGGTCCCCTGCGAACGCGAGCGAGGAGTAGAAGATGTGCTTGACGCCGCTCTTGAGCGCGGCGTCGACCGCGCGGCGGTGGGCCTGTGGATGCGTGTTAGAGTCTGGGCTGGGGGTGGCTTCGGGTCATGGTTGGGGATATGCTTACGTCGATCCGGTGTTGGATCTCGAACGATGCATACGAGATTAGCATCAGGGTGTCGACGCCGTCAAAGGCTGTGTCTAGAGTGTCGGGCTCGTCATAGTTCGCCTGTCGGACGGTGGTGCCGGCCTGGATTAGCTCGGCGAGCTTTTCGGGGTGGCGCGCGATCAGGATGAGCTGGGAGGCTGGGAATAGCGCCGCCAGGTTGGTGACGATACTCTGTCCCAGGCTTCCAGCGGCGGGGAAAACGCCGATTTTGGTGCTCATGGTTGGGTGTTGTTGGTGAGGGCGACGTTGTAGTTTATTCTAGGCCGGTTGGCGTGTGGAATTAAGGCGGGAATGATTTGATTGCGACTGCTGTGATGAAGCCGAGACAGTTTATATGGTCGCCATGATAGGAAGCAGTTAGACGTGAGCTTGCGGTTGGCTGAATGCGGGTAGATTTCTCAGCGCCCGCTTATCAATCGACGATCACTCCATCTCCGAGCCGATGAATTGCTGAATTTGATCAGTTCAACGGTCGACCAACATTGACTCGGAATAGACTCGAACAGACTCGAGGAGATTGATGCTTCGGAGTACTCGACCCATCAACAACTGGCAGCTTATTTACCCAAATATCCAGACTGAATAACTCTTCTATCATGCAAGTCGAATACTCGTGATAAACTCTATTCATGAGCCCTGAATTGATCATATAGAGAGGGGAGGTATAAATGTAAACCAAGCGCCATGCCAAATATCAAATGCACCAGATGAGAAAAGGAAAACCACCTAATGAGCCACACCCCCAGTCCCGAAAAGCTCCATCTTGATCCGATCGGCACCAATCCCCTGCGCCTTCAGACCGGCCTCCATATCTGTCATAAACGTCTCTGGCCCGCAGATATAGTACTCTGTCTGCGCGTTATCCAGGAACAAGTCCGCATTGGCATCCAGCTTAGACAAATCCACGCGACCCACGTACTGGTAGTCCACGCCCTCCTTCTCCTCGTCGGAGGGGTGGCTAGTGAAAAACGTCGCGCGGAGCGCGGGATAATCCTTGGTGAGGCTCGAGACATGCTCTTTAAAGGCACGCGCCCCAGACGTGCGCGCGCCATGGATGAAATGCAACCTGCGCCCGGCAGCCGATGTCGACGTCAACGAGTTCAGCATCGAGGTCAGCGGCGTCAAGCCCACGCCAGCAGAGATCAGAACAACGGGATGCGACGGCTCGCTCGCGGCCGAGAGGAAAAAGTCACCGCACGGGTGCGACACCGCCAGCGTGTCGCCCTGGTCGAAGCTATCGTGCAGCAGATTCGAGACGTACCCCGGGTGCGCGGCGGCGCCCGGCTCGGCCGGATTCACGCCGGCCTCCTTCTTCACGCTGATGCGGTAGTAGTCCGGCGACGGCTTGTCGCTGAGCGAGTACTGGCGCGGCTGGGCATGCCCCAGTGCCGGGACGAACACGCGCACCGAGATATACTGGCCCGGACGGAAGGCGGGCAGCGGCTTGCCGTCGACGGGGGCGAGGTAGAACGAGGTGATCTCGTCGGATTCGCGGACCTTGTTGGCGATGGTGAAGTCGCGCCAGTCGGTCCAGCCTGCGCTCTGGTCGTAGATCTGCTTCTCGCGGCCGATCATGAGGTCGGCCAGCTGCCAGTACGCGGTGGCCCAGGCATCCTTGATTTCCGGGGTGAGGGCGTCGCCGAGGACCTCGGCCATGGCTTCGAGGAGGTACTTGGCGACGATTTGGTAGTCGTCGGGCTGGATGTAGAGCGAGGCGTGTTTGTTGCAGATCAACTCCACGGCGGGGCTGAGTGCGCCCAGGTCGTCGATGTGCGAGGCATATGCGAACAATGCGCCGGCCAGAGCGCGTGGCTGGTGGCCATTGCGCTGGTTCGGGGTGTTGAAGACGTTGTTCAGCGCTGGGTTGTCGGCTAGAAGGTTTTTATAGAAGACGGAGGTGATGGTGTTGCCATGTTCGACGAGAACCGGGACTGTCGCCTTGATGAGTTGGACCTGGTCCGGCGTGAGTCCTGCGTTGGAACCCATGGTAGATGATGAGTGTTGATAGCGAGTCGATATGATTGAAGTGTGAAGTCAGTGGTGATGCAGTGGCCAATTTATCAAAATCGTCAGTCTCCACACGCGCAGGACGAGTCACTGTTAGCAGAAGATTCTATGCTATCATGTCTGGTTGGCGGCCCGCTATTTATTCCCATTTCCACAAGCCCGCGAATATGACAGTCGCTTTCTGCTAGCGCCTCGAAAGCACGAGAAACGTGAGGCGTGGTTGGTGGGCATTGCGGCTAGAACGGATCGCCGCAAGATCAAGCATCTCCGCGGACCGATCAGGGCGGCGCCATATGGTTTGATGGACGCTCTATCCGACGCTAGAAGGGAATACAGCGTCGCCTGTAGCTCGGGGTTGTCGCTAATACGAGCGCTGTGATTCGGCCAGTGAAATTTTTTTAGCCCGGTGCCTGACCTGAATTGTAACCTCCGGCCGAGACGGGGTGGTTGAAGTAAACCATGTATCTCCGCGGATGTCGCCCAATGGAAGCGACTACATCGAACCGGGGAAACTCGCGTGGGTTGACTAAAGCTTTGTCGGAGCGAGCGTTGTATGACACGGCGCCATCGGAAAGAATAGGAGCGTGAATGAACATTCCATTCGAGGTATACCTTATGCCTCATGATTCTGGCTGCTATGCCATTGCACGCGATACTGAGTACTACTGCATACTACCTACTATTCATGGGATGCAGGCTGTGATAAGGTTGATCGCTGCTGTCAAAGCGCCGATCTACACTCTGGCCAGTCAAGCACCACCGATAAGACCCATGCTACTTAATGGCTCATAGCTCGTTGCGATAGTTGATACCGTGCTCAAAAATAAGACTGTGCAAGGTTCACTCCCCTGCAGAGGGTTGGTCCGGTCGCTATTACACGCTTCGACTCCGCCTGTCAACCATACGCCACCCAATCCCGATCCCGATCGGCCCGCCGACGAAAATGGGTTGGAATGCCGGCGCCGAACTAATGCCGGTGTGGCGCGTCGAACCAGTTTTTCTTCCAATCATCCACGCCCGATTACTATGCATGGTTCGCGTGGCTGGGATGAGAGCGTCCAGGATTAAGGAATAGCGTTCGTGATAACTCCCAAGTTACGAGCAGAATACTTAGGGAGTGGCGGAGGCTTTGAAGATGCCGAGGGTACGTGCCATTCGGATTTATACCAGGTTCTGGCCTGTGACAACGAGGCGCAATGATAAAAAGAGAATCAGAAAAGAGAACGGAAAATTAGACAGAGGGGAAGAGAGATGTAGAGCGCTTAAGGTAGATGAGTGTCTCGATCATACCCGCAGGATTGGCTCTGCGCAGCTACTTCTATGGCCTAGTTCTGTCAGCAATCCACGCCGCAGCATCGAGAGCTATATCGGGTAAATCATTGCATCGTCGATACATCGCAATGCTACTGACAATGCTCATTTCTAGGCCCTCTGCAGCCGGGAGGACCTGATTTTGCACTCACCGTCGAGTTTTGCTGGCGAGGATGCAATAATGCGACCAACACATTTAAGATCGTGCCTTCTTTGGGTTTGAGTTGGCTTCGACGAAAGTCGAGGGAGATTCAATGGAGACTGAGGGATTAAAAGACGAAGGAAGAGAGTCGTTAATATGTTGGTGACGGTAAGATGAGATCATGCAGCATGAGACGAGTGTGAGCGTGAGCGTTTTTGTCTATGACAGCTGGTGTTGATTGATCGTGGTTTATAGGCTCCTGAATAAATGGATTGTGGCAACTCCTCATCAATGACTGGCGACAACCAATTCCTGATGACAGATCTAGACGCCCCAGTCCCGGTAATGCCGCACGCATGGGACGACAATTAATTTGGTTACACCAATCCAAGTGAAAATGTGAATCGACGGTTGAGATCCTGTCTTTCTGACCTCGTCCAGCTGGGATGATAATAGATGGGATTCCTGGATGTGGTCTGGTCGGTCAAGACGCCTGCGACAGAAGCATCCCGCGGGATAACATCATTCTACTGTAGTCCCCAGTTGGGACCGACGATCTGTTCTTGCTGGATGGACCATTATTGTCCGCCGGGAATTTCGAAGTCGAACATAGTGCCAACTTCCAGTCTGAAACAGTATGACCTTGCGGTCTGATTGGTTCGTGCCGGGATACAGCATCACCCCGGATAGTAGACAGGTATGTAGATAGATGAACTTGAGTGGCAGGCTGTTTGCTCTTCTCGCGTTTCCTGCGAGTCCCTTCTCTGGAAGCCATGCTCAATCCCAACCACCAACATACTATACTCGGCTGCTTCATTCGCCTTCGCGAGACCCGTGGCAGCGCCTCCGCTGTACAGGGCTTGCGCAGCTGATACTCGTGATCATCATGCTGGCGGTGGTTGATTGCCGTGTGATCTGTCCCCGACGATGGAGAATCAATATCTTGAAGATGCACAAGTGAGCGCAGACGAAAGAGCAATTTGATAGCTTGCAAATCACCAAGTCTTTCCTGATCCTGACATACATCTGTAGCAAAGGCCGCACTGCTATTGCTCCCGCAGCTCATCAATACTTACTGTGCTTATGCTCCAACCATACTTACATGCTCCTCCCAGCAACCCAATCGGAAGGAACCCACACTCCGCTAGATCATGATCTGTCGGCAGATCGCCCGGGAGTGCCGCACTCTGCGCCGGCTAGCTATGCATCCACGACGCGACGGAGTTTCGAACAAAGGACCGAGCCGTGCTGATGCCTCAAGCACCCGTATAGTCGGCCGCCCTCACTCAGAACGAGGCAACGAGAGAAGGGGGATGTGGAACTTGGCCGCTGGCACGCATTGGCGGGGACTCCACTGGCGCAGAGTCCAGCCTTGACGCAAGGATCGGCGCGTCTCAAGAATGAGCTCAGCAGCGCCTGGAGGGCACACCCACCCACCGCGTATAGCTGATATCGTACTCGGTGCAGCACGTAAGACGGGCAATCATCGTGAGACGAGCACAGCGCTCGCTCTTCGTGTGTCGCATGCTGGCAGCGGTGGTAACACGACGCTCGCGCGACTGGAAGAATTGGTGCAGATCCACCAGGGCGACGCCCCCTTATCAAGTTCTCTGCTCTGACTGGCCTGGACGAGACCCGAGTGGGCTCCAACTCTAAAACCATCCCAGATCGTCGTTAAGAGCGCGTCTCCGCCATGTCCGATCTGCTCCGCCCGAACTGAGTCGAGTCGAGTCGCGTCGAGTGCACGTCGCCCGTTCGTGACCATGGATGCGCGCGACGCAGAGACCGGCGTCGCGGATCGAGGCGATTCGCAGCTGCTGGGTAAGTCGCGATACACATGGGAATGGGAATGGCTGGTCGCATGCTGACGGCGCAGCGACGATGGGATACAAGCAGGAGCTGCGGCGACAGTATTCCACGCCGCAGGTGTTTGCGATCGCATTCAGCATTATGGGACTGGTGCCGTCCATCGCATCCACGATCTCCTTCTCGTTGCCCGCGGGGCCCGTCGGGATGGTCTGGGTATGTGAGAGCGAGTGATCGCAGGCTGCGATGGCGATGACTGCGAACTGACGGCTTGTCTGCAGGGATGGTTCACGGCCAGTATCTTTATCTTCCTGGTCGGCTTAGCCATGGTAAATTGCCTCCGCGACGTGCGGTCGACGCGAACTCGAATCTCTGGTCTGACGATGATCTAGTCCGATCTTGCATCGGCGATGCCAACAGCCGGGGGCCTGTATTGGTGGACGCATTATTTTGCAGGCGACAGATTCAAGAGCCCGCTGAGCTTTCTGATCGGATACAGCAACACGCTCGGCCTGATCGGCGGCATGTGCTCGGTGGACTGTAAGTGGGAGCTTGGCAGATCTAACCCAGAGCCATTCTCATCTCTGTTGCACCAGATACCCTGTCGCTCATGATTCTGTCCTGCGTGAGCATTTCCCGCCATGATGGATGGTCTGCCTCACGCGGCGTCATCTACGCGGTCTACGTCGGCCTCATCCTCATCCACGGTCTCTGTGGAGCCCTGACGGGACGTCTGATGCCCAAGATCCAGACGTTCTGCATCTTCATCAACATTGCCCTCGTCGTGGCAACCGTGATTGCGCTGCCTGTAGGCAAAGTCGCCCGCGGCGAGTCGCTCAACTCCGGCCGCTACGTCTTCGGCCATCTCGATAACGAAACCACCTGGCCAACGGGGTGGGCGTTTATGCTGGCGTGGCTGGCTCCCATCTGGTCCATCGGCTCGTTCGACTCCTGCGTCCATATGAGCGAGGAAGCCATGCATGCGGCCAAGGCTGTCCCACTGGGCATCATCTGGTCTGCTGGGTCGGCCTTTGTGCTTGGATTCCTGGTCTTGTCCGTGATGGCGGCCACGATGAACCGGGATGTGTCCCAGACAATCGGCAGTAAATTCGGACAGCCGATGGCGCAGATCTACTACGACGCGCTCGGGAAGAACGGTGCATTGGGATTCATGATCGTTCTCTGCGTCATCCAGTTCCTCATCGGCCTCAGCCTGGTACTTCCTACCCCATACCGAGGATCCATGCTCATACTAACGACACCAGATTGTGGCCGCCTCCCGTCAAGCATGGGCCTTTTGCCGGGACGGCGCCCTCCCCTTCTCAGGCTTCTTCCGCCACGTCAGCAGGCGCATCCAGTATCAGCCCGTGCGCATGGTGTGCGGACTCGTCGCCGCATGCCTGATCCTAGGCCTGCTGTGCCTGATAAACAGCGCCGCAGCAGACGCGCTGTTCTCGCTCTTCGTCGCCAGCAACTATGTATCATGGGGCACGCCGATCCTCTGCCGTCTCGTCTGGGGACAGGACCGGTTTAAGCCCGGCGAGTTCTACACCGGGCGGTTGAGCAAGCCCATCGCGTGCATTGCCGTCGTGTACCTGGCCTTCGGGGTGGTGCTATCCATGTTCCCGACGACCGGGCCGGATCCATCGCGTACGTATCCGCATCTCCCCGTGGTTGACACTGAGCCTTTGTGGGTGGAAACACTGACGCGCTGCAGCATCGGACATGAACTACACTGTGGTGATCAACGGGTTTGTCTGGGTCGGTTGCATGGTGTACTACTTCCTCTTCGCGCGACATTGGTACACCGGTCCGAAGATGACGGTCGACGAAAGCTCTATGGACTCGGATAACACCGTTCCTACCCCGGGTTCTCCACAGCGGACTTCAGTCGGTGGCAAGGAAGAGTAATGGTGTCTATTTGCTTGGTATAATGTCTTGTATACTACGTATCCGTGGTCGACAGCACCTATCTGTATCATTCTGGCAGTGGCCATCCATGCATTATTGTAGGAGATTGGACACCAGGGGCCTTGGACCCTGGAAGACTGTTGCCGGGAGTCATTAAGGTTGTGGGTACTATTCATAATCAATTTTCGTACTTTCTGTCGGCGACACTATTGAAAGGAGATCTGGCAAGGAGATGCAAATATGCATGACTCGCTGGGTTATCAATTCTCACCACTCCCTCTCTCTGTGAATGTCTTTCTTATGGCCTCGCATGTGCCAATCAAGTCCTTTTCACCATATTGAAAGCCTCGCACTGCTTCGGGATGCTACGCTAGAATGACTGTCTGCGAAGGCTGACATCTGTCAAACATACAGCCTGACAGCACTATGTCCGTACAATGACTCGATTAACTCGGAGAAAACATTTATTCAATGTGTATCAACCACCAGATAGTTATACAAGCTTCCAACGCCGATATTATAGCCCGCAGCCTAGCCGATCCAAGCCAATGAAGTTTTTATAAACAGATCAAAGAAAGTCGTGAAGAATAGCGTATAATCTCCATATCCGCGTGAGACACGTCGAGAACCGAGCACAAATCATGAAAATGCAAAAGGTATCGTAGCCCAAGCAACGCGCTTACAGGGCAGCCATGAGGCCGAGCACACCGGCGACACCGGCAGCCGCAGCGCCGACAGCAGTGGGACGAGCGAAGGCGCCGTTGGAGGTGCTCGACTGGGCGCCAGAGGAGGTTTGGCTGGCGGAGGTGGCGGTGGAGGAGGCCGCGGACGTGATCGTCGTGGGCTCGGTGGTGGTCTTGCCAGCGGAGTCGGTGGTGGTGACGGACGAGACGAAGGCGCTGACGTCGCTTGCAGCCTCAGACCTGATGGATGAGGCGGCGCTCTCGACGCGGGAGGCAACAGAGGCCGCGTCGCCGGTCAGAGTAGACACGGCGGCTTCGCCGCCCGTCTTGAAGGCGCTCGCGATGGAAGTAGCTTCCGCGGCGACGTCAGAGCCAATGGACTCCGAGCCGCCGACGATGGAGGTGGCGACCTGTTGGGCATCGGAGATGAGGGAATCAATTCCATCCGGTTTGGCCTCGGGAGCGGCCAGGGCCAGGCTGGCCAGGAGGGCGGAGGTGATCAAAGTGAGCTTCATCTTGGGAGTGGTGTGGGAGTTTGAAGATGTGAGAGTCTTGAGGCTCGAGGTGGAGGTTTGCAGTTGAAGCTTGAAGCTGCTAGGATATAAGGCTGATCTGAAATTGGAATGAATGCAGACCCGAGATCTGGGGACTCAGGCTTCTTTATATACCGCGACTGATATGCCAATTTCACTTCCAAATGTAGATAATAATAGCAATGGCCTTGTTCCCAGGCAGCGGCTGTGGCTGTGGCGACACGACCCCAGCCGTTTAGGGGGAAATGAGACGGGGCCTCTGCCTATGACGATCGACGCTGGGGCTGCTGCACCGAATGGGAAATGGAAATGGAAAACTCTCGGTGCCTGTCATCATACTGGGAAAACCAATCGTAATTCGAGGGATCCACTTCCACAAGGTGATTTGCTTCATGCTGTTTCCGCCCCGGTTTTGCGCGGGTCAAGTGTGGAATCCAGACGAGTAGCCGCACATCCTGCTGGTTGTGGCTTGGTATCCGCGGGTTTCGTCTGTATTTCGCTAGCCCCATATGATTCCCTAGTCCGCATCCACTACTCGTTGCGGTAAGGCGCTAGCGTGTGTTGCGCTTGCCTGCACATGGGCGGCGACCCCCCACGCAACAGATGGCCACGAGATGGCTGCAGTCGTAAACCGCCTGACGAATGTGCTGCATATCAAGTTGGCTGTGCTACATGGTGCTACTCACACAGCCATGTTGCAGTCCCGATTTTAGAAACGGGTATTCTGCTGCCTTCAGGCCTCCCAACAAACGGCCTCGGAAACGACGGCAGCAACCACCGCCACAGCCTCCAGCCTGCTGAGGTCGTGAGTGGATGGCCGTTCCATCGGAGTCGATATCCACCGATCAGCCACGGTTGGAAGCCGATGACTGGTCCACGGTAACAGCCGGAGAGCCCTCGAAGTTCGCTGGACACGCGCAATAGCCAGTTGCTATATACGTTGAATCAATCAGGCTCGGGATTTCGCGATGGCACCAGCAGGGCCGATTCGGTTGGGCGCTGCATATGGCTGTATTGGGCACATTTTCGGCAATAACCGCCAAGAGACCATGATGACGTTCACTTTGGCAAGCGCGAGATTGGATGGAGACTTGTTCCGGCCGCCACCGAAGAGGCGAAGCATCTCGCACTCGTTGTTGATGCCTGAGGTATAACATTAATAGCATAATCACGTGCAGCTAAAAAAAGAACAGACACCTGAGAAGTCAGGTTTGGCCCGTCGCGGTTTCTTCTCGGCGCAAGTTTTGCCTGATTTACATGGCTGTAGACTGTCGACTGTAATGGTAAGTGCTGAGTGAGTTGGGGATGGACCATCCAGGGTGTTTTCTTTGATTGATTCCAATCTCCATCCAAGGACTGTTCAGCAAATAGGATTATAGGATCTCGGGCGCAACTTTTCACTCCAGCAAGAAGGAACTATTTCCTCATCGAGTAATGGGTGGGATTCCTGTATATCCACCTACTCTACCAAGCCTTATCCCTTCCTTTTTCCGTTTCAGGGTTTCGTCAGCTAATATGATTGAAGGGAGGGCAATTCATAATAATTGGGTGAAATAGATATGTCCGTACAGAGTAGATCATACGGCTGAACATGGAATCTAGATTTCACGCCCTTCCGAGTTCTTGACAAAAAGAATAACCCTTCATGTCCTATTCTGAGGAAAAGGAGTCATACAGATTATTGTCAAACCGAAGTTTTTGCCCTGCACCGGATATGTATGGATACCAAGAGGAAGCGGGATTTCAGATTGCGCGTTTGGGGCGATTTGCATAAGCCAATCAGAGCCCTCGGCTGGCGAGACTAGAAGATTTTAAAATATATCATTTATTCTTTCAAGACAAAGTCGAATCCAGGCCGATTGATCGAGAAAGAAGAGAAACCCAGCCAGCAACCGAGGGCCGCGGGGTACCATGCTGGTGCATTACTGGCTCTGCAGAGAACGGTTGTCTACCCAGAAGCCAAGAAGCTTGGGTTCATGGTAAGCGGAGTTTGTTGGAGGAAGCCGTTGATGGGGAGGGCAACATGAAGCTCGGCGAGATCATTGCGCAGTTGGCCTCTCCAACCAACAAGGAAATTGAGGACGAGGACGGACATGGTGTGCTACATCCCCCCCCAGGCCAGACTGGCCGCGCTTTTCCACGATGTCGCCATCAAAACTGGTCTTGTCAGAGTTCATTTCCAAAAAGAGCTCTATCAGTTGCGGGACGAAGGTGGATCTGCCACTGCCTTTACGCAGTCTCCCGACGGCAATCTGGAGTGAGTGTTTCCATGGGGGTTTCTTGGTTGGTGCCAACGGCGGAAAATCCACGACGCGAAAGCTCCTCGATATAGCATGCCAAGGTCACAGTTGACCAGAGCGCATCGTCGCCACCGATATCCTTCTGGAAGACAAGCGTCTGGACTACACCTTTCCGACTTCTTTAGTCATTCATCCCATAAACTTTGGAATCATCACACCGATTGAACCCGTTCAGCCGGGGAAGAAGACATTATACCAATGCTCTATTGCAGTCAACCCCACGGATGCACGGTCAAATGAGGATCGAGTCAGAGGAACACCTGAAATCACTGCTAAATCACTCCTAGCCACCTTCATACCCTGGCAAGGCCGCTGGATGTCCAAATCCTCAATGCTTCAGCCTACCGAATGCAGCTGTGTGCATCTACCATGAGAAAGGGTAGATGCCTTCTTGATGGTGATGCAGCTCACATGAACAATGTATGGATCTTGTCCTGACTCAATGCTTGCCAATGTCTAACAGCCTTTGCCTTCGGATCTCTACCCCTTTGAAAACTTGGATGCACGGGTAGTAGGTATAGCCCATGGTGACTGTATCTTACAGGGGCTGTCCAATAGATAAAAAGACAAAACAATAAAAACAAAACATACAACAGCGAGGATTCGCATGTGGTCACCCACCATACTACTAACTCGCCGGCGTGTGGCTTAAGTACGGCTGAGCGGACGGGAAGCCCTGTTCTCCACACCCTGTGGTCGTATGTATTAGAAAGGGCGTGGAAAGGAAATATCAGGGGCGAAAAAAGATAGGTGATTATCACCCTAAGAGGCGTAACCGCCGCACTGATCCTCCTAGCTGACCTTATATGTAAAATCATTGGATAGTATCTTCCACCTAAAACACTCGGACACCTTGGCATCTGTATATAGCTACTACCAACTGGTAAGCTCTAACAAGATATTCTTTAAGGGTGTGGTCATTAGCGGGAAGACTGACGACATTCACAAGGCAGTTCCTAATGACAAGCGGTCCAAAGGAGCAAGTTGGAATGTAACGCAATGGCCTGTGCCTTACTAATTTCAGTTGTAGAGTCTTTCTAAGGCTGACGCGACCTATTCTTAGTGTGCTATCGCGCGAGTACCTTAGGACTTACGACTGGTTTACTGGACGCGGACGCTCTGCCAGATGCCCTGGAATTCATAATTAACGACAAGAAGCCAATGAAGATCCTTGATATCTACTCCGATGAGCGAAGGAAGGTTTTCCAGACCTTTGTCGACCCCGTCAGCACGTGGAATAAGCTTCGAATGGCGAATGACCCAGAGACGGCGCATGAAGCCTGGATGTTACGTGCAGCGTCCAACCCCTCGCCTGAGTTCATGGCGCAACTAAGCCGGCCGTACTTTGATTTTTGGCGGACAGATATGGGGAAACTGGTTGCGTCCAAAGGGCTTTAATGCAGGGACATCGTAAGGGGAGGGGGGTATTGAGGATGCACGATCCATCACTCGGATCTTGCTATACTCTCATTTGTATATACTTGCATTCATCAACTTGATGATAGGGCCACACGGTGTCTCGTCTCAAAGAAAGACTTGTAAGAAACTAAAGAATTGTGAAGCTCTTCAAAATTAGGGATACTTTATTTTGTACATACGGACTAGCTTCTATAGACCTTGTAATCATGTTAAAAACCGAGGCAGATTAAGTCCGATTGTTTTTTTTTTCCAGCCGGGGCCTGCTATTTTCGACAAAATTCTTCTCCAACTCACGCAAGGGGTAATAAAAACAGGACAAGACACTTTTGCAAGTTACTCAAGCCAACCAACCCCCCTAGATGCAAGGAGACAGCATCAATGCGTCATTCTCGACCATTCGCAAATCCCGCATACACAAGAACTCGCCTTGGAGTCTAAATGGTTTGACCAAACCTTGTAATGTAGTATATCGGGTTGTGAGAAAACAAGTCTGGGAGCTATGCTCTTGTATAGAGTAGCAAAACGCAGTTCCCGCCCAACGTATTTCTTTGTTGTACAAGCCCGGGGCCAAATATTAGACAAAAATACCCCCATATCCTGACTGATATAATCCCAAGAAGTGTGGCTACTGAGAAATTTCTCTTTCACATGACAGCCCGAGGGGCCTCGGTGAGATGATGTCGTCGGATGATTAAATTTGGCCCAAGACAACCTTGGCCCTCAGCACTGGCATCTCTAAGCTTTGAACGACGTACTTATAAGTATTGCGGTACTCAATTCGCCCAGAAATAATGATCAGGAATTATATTTAGTCGTTAGCTTGATAGCTAATGCATATGTCCATCATGCTTTACAGCACACAGTCTAATGCGAATGTCTTGTCCCACATCACGCCGAGAACTCGCTATAAGCTTGGATAATGGCTTCCCATCCACCGGGGTGATTCGCTTCTGTCGGATTGGTCTTGCCATCCAGCACCATGACATCTGTCATCCGCGTACCGATGGAATACCAGACGAGGTTCTGAGGGTTGTCGGTGACCCGCATCATGTTCGTCTGGCACTTGCCATTGCACGGCTCATTATACAGCCCATTCCAGTATCCGTCGAAGAAGGCCCACGCGGCAGAGTTGTATAAGGCGATGTTCGCTCCGCCATCGACATTGGTGGCTAGCGAGGTACGGCACTTCTGGTCCTGTGCACCACACCATGTGAAGTCAGGGTCTCCGATTTGCGGATTTGCGGTCCAGGGTGCTGGTGCCATCTCATATTCGCCGGAGCCCTGCATGTAGGGTGATTCGGTTTGGAGAAGGCCCGCGTACACATTAGCGGCGTTGTGGAAGTTGTAGTTATAAAGCCAGTTGTGTTCAGCACCAGTACCGGTTAACCAGGTGGCCTGGGTGGATTCGACCAGGATCCCGCGACCGGTCGAGATGATGGTCAGGAGTGAGTCGCTATCGAGGTTATGGTCAGCTGTCCAGCCCCAGAAATTCTCGATGTAGGCCGAGGAGGTCTCTGTCAAGTGCATGATCATGTACGCTGCCATGCAGTCCTTGGGATCTTGCGAGGTGCAGACATTAGAGATACTGGTTTCAGCAGTTCCCCCGACGGTGACCATCGTATTCCAGAGTCCGACATCGCCAGGCTGGGAGCCTGCAGCATTAATCTCCACAATCTTGGCCCCTGGAAGCGGCTCGCCGACTGAGAAACGCATGTCTTGGACCTCGATGATACCGACGTCACCCGGGTTGCCGATGCGGACCACCGTCTTGGGATTCGATGCATCTTTGAAGGCATCACCATAACCGGAGATGACAGACCAAGCTTCACCAACAATGCGGGTCCCGACGGGAATGAGAATAGTATCGGAAACGCGGTAGACTCCGAAGGGGAAGTATGTTATCTTGCAGTTAGCCGCATTCTGGGCCAAGATAGTATTCAGAGCCTGGGTATCATCAGTGAGGCCATCGCCCTTCACCGTAACGCCAGAAACTGTTTTGACGTTCACGACATCTTCACTGCCATACTCGGCATACTTAGGCTGGGCCTTCGTGAAGTACTTGTCGCCTACAAGCAAACTGGAAGCTCGCCGGGTTGTTTTCGTTGCACCTGTCTCAAATGCCCCAGGCACGAGAGTACCCCAAAGCCAGGTCTCAACATGGGCAGTGGCCTCTAGTCGCACATTTCCATAGCTGTCGACGGCGATCGCGTTCGAGTTATCGTGAGTCAGGTTCTCAATGATGATTTGGCTATTTTGACTCCCACTATCGTGCGATGAATCATAGAATCGGACAACTGGGCCAGAGTTCGTAGAGGTTGAATCCAGCAGGACCATACTTCCAAGGCCGTTGCTTGTCATATTGATTCCGGTGCCGCATGATTCAAAGGTCGCACTTTGGAGAAGAACGGTCCATCCACCAGCGGCGTCAAAGGCGGTGCCGCAACCGTTGAAGTGTACATTCTTGAAGTTGACTTGTTGATTGGAGTTGATAATACCAGTGGCACCACCAACGATAGTCTGCACATATTAGGACAGCACAAGCAGGAATTTGAGGGGATAGAACTCACCACATCGGTCACAGCGATTGTTGACCCTGCTTTTATATCGATACCAGTGTGTCCTTTCGAGTTGAAAGGCATATGAACTTCAACGTTTGTCAATCCGGCGGCCTGGGCAACTCCCCACTGCAGAGCCGTGATCTTCGTGTCCACCGGGACAGCAGTAGTGTCGAGAATGACGTTCTTGATCAACATCATGAAGCTAGTCTCTGGATTCCCGTTGTTCTCGTCATAGCCCATAATGAGAAATTGACCATTGAAGTTAGGTGCTGCTTTGATGACCGGTGGATTTGCCGGGTCACCGACGATGATCGTTCCAACAGTCATCGTGAGCGTACTGCCAAGCTGATATTCGCCGCCAGGCAGGAAGACTTCGGCGGGATACCGGGTCACCCCAGATCCCTTCCGGGTGCCGCCGTTGCCGTCATCGTCAATAGCCTTCTGCAGTTTGGCTGTTTGATCACCAGATCCATCGTTGACAACCGAGTAGTCCATGACGTTGCGGTAGACGGGGTACACCTTGGTCGTATTGGTATAGGGGGCATACCCAGCACCCACTTGGTTATGGTCTTGATCATCGAGCCAGTAAATGCTAGGAGACTTCTGAGCCGGCGCGGCGCATGTCTGCGATGCAGGAACAAATGAGCCTGCTGGGAGCGCGACCTCGGGAGTTCTCGTACTACTCGGCAGATCGGTGGTCAAACTACTTGACCCCTTGACGAGTCTAGTCAAAGTCAGTATGGATGTCTTTCGTCGGGGCTAGTCATGACCTACGACAGTGTAGTAGATGCGGAAGGCGGAGCTGTAGGAGCTGGAACTGGCACCGGGCTTGGAGTTTCACTCGGTGTATTTGGAGTCTCGTCTGGAGTAGGCTCTTGAGTAGGCTGTTGAGTAGGCTGTTGAGTAGGCTGTTGAGTAGGATCTTGAGTAGGCTCTTGACTAGGCTCTTGAGTCGGCTCCTGAGTCTGAATCGGGATGTCATCGGCCGTATCACTCGTCGCAGTTGGATAGTCTCCCCTGGATCGTCGTTAGCTCCTCAACCAATTCGAATGGATCGAACTCAGATACCCTTCCAGGAGACTTAGAAACCACGGTGGAAGCAGCAAGCCTTTGTCTGCCGAAGCATGATGTTCTTGCGGTGCAGCTACAGCCACCGCTGCCTCGACTCGCATCGAGCTCGAGCGAAGAGGAATATAAGCACCCGATGCCGATGCAACACAGACTGCCAGAGCAGTCGCAATAACGGGACCCCGCATCCTCTATTCACAACCTCACCCTCAAGGCCTCAAGGATGTGCACGAACGAGAGGAAGAGACGAAGAGGGAGGCAGAGGCGGAAAGAAGAGACGGAGCGACACGAGATAGAAAAGACGAATCTCCATCTCGCACATCGTGGGACGCGCCCGTAGCGCAGTTGTTGGCATGGAAGCGCGAAGATACCTTCTTGGAGTTGGAATGCGGCTGTACGGCAGCGGCGCGGCCAGGCCGCGAGGATCGGCGCCCCTTGCCAGATCCAGGATCGGGAAAGTGTCGGCCAGACGCGTATTCTGTCATACACTTGACGTGTGACATAGAGAGGCAACTCAAAAGATGAGCTCGAGATTTTTAATGTTGGACATCGAGTAGATGTGGAGGGTGGTTGGCTGGGTGGAGGTGAGGTTGTGATAATACCAAATTGGGAATATCGGGTCGCGCGCACCGAAATCGAGGTGAGGCATGTGTAGAAATAGATTTCCTTCCTGGTCACATTGATATAAAGACGATTTAATATTGGAGTGTTTTAGGAGAAGTACAATAGGATTATTTGAGCTCTGGGGGACATGGTATAGTTATTCTGGGATTCTGCTGAGTACTGACTTAAAGATAGCCACATATATATATTCTTTGGGCCGCAAACGCTGAAGTCCACAGCAAACATGACGTCGTGCAGTCGAGGGTTGGCCATGTCCCTGTAGTCGCAAGGTGTTTCTCGCATGGAAGTTGTCTATCGTAAGGGCAGATCCAACACCAAGCCTCTATGGCTCCTCGTGATTTTAGTTCTCGTTTGTGTCTGGGCATCTTCGCTTTACTCCTGACCATGTTCCACAATTCGTCCAAAAAATATCACTTCTATCCGTAAAGGACATCTTAGTTAGCGGTAGTATTCGTTGATGTATTGTAGTTCTCGTGTCCAGGTCGTTAAGCCTTCCAAGGTTGATGATATCAAAACTGGGCTTACTAAAGTAATACTTGGCCCTGGCGTCCTGCATCGCTCGTCACTTGGTCTGTCTCTTTCAGCACTGCATAAATCTCTCAAATAAGGTAAATAGAACGACCGAGTAATTGCCTAATCAGTTACCTTAGCCACTGCCAAAAACATGAAGAGGCTCCCCGGTTGCCCCAACGCTATCCGTTCGTTACACAGCCTCCAGTGTTTGTTGGTGCCATTCTCGCCTATCGTCGTGCCCTGTACTACTCTTTTGGCTCTGCATTTGGCTTGGAAGACTTCCCACTCAGCGCTTCTCTTTTTCCAAACCAACTTCTTCCTCGGCAAGTCACAAACGTCGTGACGGATTACGTGTACCAGAGAACAACAGAAAGCAATCACTGGCGGCCGAAAATAATTACCAGGAATCTCTACGATCATCGGCTGGAGACTAAAATTGCATTCAATATGGTTCATCCAATTCACCTCGTCTGGGTAGCCTTCTGCTCGTGGACATGGTATTTGATTTCATTGATATCTACATCAACCACATATATCGAGACCGCGAGTCTTTCAGTCGATTCACCATGATCGCAACATCTAGAAGTCCTACAATAGAGACATGGTATGCTAGCTCTCACCCATATTTTCCTAGTCGATCTCGCGGGATTCAAAGCCCGCTCCGCCATCCCTTACATTCGCGACATGCGTTGTCTTACTTGGCACATACCCAGATCTAAGACCACAACAACGCGACGCCATCAACTACGCGTCATATTCCGGTCGCACTCGTGGAATAATCTCCGGGCTTTTCATGTTTTTACAGTAGATTAACAGTCTATATCTAGTAACTAGTCCCGCTTCCATCGCCCATTCCTCTTCTCACCCCTTCTCATTATCCGCGACAGGCATTCCGAGGTTGAATCCATTTCCCAGTCTCGCGATCATGTTCTTCCAAATATCCCCTCGGCAGTGGCTGCCTTGGCCGCAATACCAAGGAATCCACCAACTAGACACATGGCGCCACTGAAGTACGACATTGGTGCGAACCCATACCGCTCAATAAGTGCCCCGTTCACCGGGGGCCCCATCAAAGCTGCCAGCGAGCCTATCCCCATGCCCATCCCCATATATGCGCCACTCTCCTGGGCATTTTTAATGCACAGGACCAAGGCGGCAGAAGCACCAGAGATGATGGTTCCGGAGGAAAACCCCACGGCGAGCGAATAAACAACCAAACCGGCCGAAGACGTGGGCTCGTTGAAACAGAAAATCACAACAGCGGTGACTATGCCTCCAATCGTAAATGCATTAAGCCGACCAAACTTGTCTGCCAGGACTCCAGGAATGATTCGACCAAAAGTCGACGCGGCGTTAAGGATCGCCAGGAAATAGGACGCAAGTGTGGCATCAACTCCTCTGGAGACGGCGTAGGTCGGAATATAGAACAGCGGCGAAAACATGCCGACAAACATGAAGAACAAGGCCGCCACGATGAGGCAATAGCGGGCGTCTTTGAAGACGCTGGGAATGAAGAACTGCGACTTGCGCGGTGGGAGTCGTGCTTTGACCGTGACGCACGAGAAGCTGAGCAGGGGGATCATCACGAACCCCATGATTCGCACCGACCATCCGAATCCCAGGTTGGTGCTGTTCAGCATCTTGGAAAAGGCGATGGGCATCACCACCCCACCGATCGAGGATCCCGATATCGCAATCCCCAGTGCCGCGGCGCGCTTCTTATCGAAGTACTGTGTCACCGCTGCCATGGATGGGAACTGGATCAGGCCCATTGCGACACCCATAAGCACGCCCTGCGAGAGCATCAATTGCCAGTACTCCTTGCATAGACTGGTCATCATAATCGAAAAGACATAGAGAACTGCTCCTGGGCGGATGACCTAGACTGATGTTAGATTTGATCCAGTGCACGCGGTTTCGCAGACTTGCCCAGGCGCCGTAGCGGTCGAAAAGCGGGCCTCCAATCGCTCCACTTGCAAACTGCAAAAAGACTGACAGTGACCCAATCC
The DNA here is from genome assembly GCF_028827665.1 of Penicillium hispanicum. Classification (NCBI taxonomy): domain Eukaryota; kingdom Fungi; phylum Ascomycota; class Eurotiomycetes; order Eurotiales; family Aspergillaceae; genus Penicillium; species Penicillium hispanicum. The sequence goes on from NW_026623193.1 coordinate 2,265,009, forward strand.
AGGCCACCTTGTCTGGAGAGTCACCGCGCAGTTGGTGGGTGAGATAATATTCCTCGAACACGCCAAAGGAGTTGGAGAAGCCAAGAGCTGAGAAGAAAACAAAAGCAGCGCCTGCTGCAACGAGCCACGCTTCCAGGCCACCATCAGGGGCATCGGTGAGGATGGGAGCATTTTTTGTGGAGTTTGAACTTGCATCGGATTGTTGTCTGCCGTCTTCCAATGCTTTATCTGGGGACTCTGATGCTGGCATGGTGCGTAGGTCGAGATATATATGTTAAAACAAGGACCGCAAGCTGAAGAGGTGGGTGTGTTGTTTCGGACAAAAAGGAGAAGAATTGGAAATCCACTGAATTCAAGATTTCTATCTGAAATTTATTCCTTCTGCCCAGAACCAGTAGTCCAATTTATATTCATCAAGAAGTCCGTCGAGGACAGAACTATACCGGCGGAGATACCGCGGAGCCGGGAAATGGGAGACGAGACGGACCATTCGCGCATATCCCGAGCCCCGAGTCCGAGTTCTCTGGTTTCCGTCCTGCCCCGACCCCGATTATTCTCTCTCCTTTCTTGCCGATTTCGCTTGCAAACAGAGCAGATGATTGTATCAAAAGCCGATAGAATAATCTTGCATTCTTCAAAATGCAAGCTCCAATCCTGAACCCAGGTCTGAGCGTGATGCCGATGTCCGACCCCGTACGTCGGCGGAGGAGACCGCCCGTGTATGTATGAGGATGGCAATCCAAAACGAGGCCATGCTGACATTTAACCCATAGATCATGCACTCTGTGCAGGAAGCGAAAGATTAGGTGCAACAAGGAGTCCCCATGCAGTAACTGTCTGCGCTCCAAGAACAGGGAGAAATGTGTGTACGATCATCTCTCGCCGCCTCCAGCGCGTCAGCCCGCTCCGGCACAGACGACCGAGTCTGGCCCTTCTCCAGATTCTGAGAATCATTCTGTTCCAATGTCACTGGATCAATACTCTAGTCTTGGGTCGTCTGCCTCAGCCTTGAGCAACCGCACAATCTCCATGGTACCTTGTTCCACTGGCCCATCAAGTCCAGCCACCCAGTCATCTGTCCGAGAGACGGAGTCCCTCCGACAGCGAGTCAAACAGCTCGAGGAGCAGCTGGCTACAGTGACAGGAGATCGAGGGGCATCCAGCGCTTCGAGTTCAAAATGTGATTTCCGTACCACAGAGTCTTACCTCGGGACATTTCATGTCCAGCAAGAAGCGGCATCTATAGGGCGACCGGCAGCGATGTCTCGTGCAATCATGCACAAAACTCGACTCTTCGGCCAAAGCCATTGGATGAATGGAGTTGCGCAGGTAGATATCCTCAATATCCGTGCATCCCATCTCAGAATAGTTTGGGCTGACCGGCAGTTAGTTTGCCGAAATTTTTGACATGATTGAGCCGTTCCTCGAGAATGACAGCTCAGGCATCACCACTAGCTTAAACAAGTGCAAGCAATTGGGAAAAGTCATCAAAGCCCGCCGAACACCCACATGGCCCGCAATACCAACGACCGACTTGCCCCCAAAGGAGCTGACTGACACGCTGATTGACATTTATCTTCGCACAATCGAAAGGGTGTGGCGAGTTGTTCACATCCCGACCTTCATGCGTGACTACGAGGCGCTCTGGATATCAGAAACAACACCAGATCTGTCATTTGTGATCCAGCTGAAGCTCATGTGCGCAATTGGCGCCGCCATGTACGACGATCGATTCTCGCTGCGCGTGTCCGCAATCCAATGGGTCCACGAGGCGCAGACATGGATATCAGAGCCTGAGCGTAAAGCTCGACTTAATATCAAGTTCTTGCAGATCAACATCTTGCATCTCTTCGCCCGAGAGACTGTCGGCGTCGACGGACGCCTGATCTGGATCTCAGCCGGGGAATTAGTTCGAACAGCAGTGTCCATGGGCCTGCATCGCGACCCGAGTCACCTGCCCAGGCGAAACTTTTTTATTGCGGAAATGCGACGGAGACTCTGGAACACTATCCTGGAGATGACAGTACAAACCAGCATGGAATCTGGAGGCCCTCCGCTCTTCTCCCTCGATGATTTCGATACCCACCCGCCGGGCAATTTTGACGACGAGCAAATCATGATCGAGGATCCGGTACCCAAGCCAGAAGATACATATACGCAGACATCCACTGCCTTGGCCCTGCGGAAAACGCTCGTGTTGCGTTTGATCATTGCAAAGTCCTTGAATGGAATTGGCCCCCATGCCCCCTACGACGAAGTTCTTCGCATCGACTCGGAGCTCCGGAAGATGTACAGAGGAATTCGTCAGACCATCCAGGGGTACAGAAATGGTGCCGTGCCATCCAAGTTCGAAACGAGCGTCCTTGACTTTCTAGTCTGTCGCAATTTGCTCGCGCTTCACGCACCGTATCTTGGCCCAGGCCACGATATGGCGTATGCGTTCTCGAGGAAGGTCATTGTGGAGACTTGTCTCAAAATCTGGTGCTCCGCTTACCCGGCATCTTCGGTCCTGACTACTTCATCTCGCACTGATGTCGTACCGGACGACTTCGTTCGGCTGACACAGTGTGGATCTGGGCCTTTTCGTGTCATTGCCACACAAGCCTGCTTTCTCATTGCCGCCGAACTGAATATCCAGCTACACGAGCAGGATAGCCTCGGACCAGCTTTTCTACGACGAGATCTCCTCGCTGTGCTGGAAGAATTCAAGTGCTGGCAGTTGGAGTGCATCAAAAACGGCGAGGTGAACACAAAAGGGCTACTGTTTTTGAACATCGTGATCGCACAAATTGACGGGATTATGCGCGGCGTCCCGAGAGAGCAGTTTCCAGAGATGCTGGCACACGCAGCCGAGGAGACAGAGAGACGATGTGTCGGCATTCTGGAAGAGAAGGTCGGTCAGAGCCAGGACGAAATTCAGATGGCGCTGGATGGGATCGGCAAGACGCCCGAGGATAACCTACCAGATTTGATAGGCAATTGGGACTTTGTGGTAGGTCTAATTCGTGATTCGCTGTGGGTAGATTCCTTGCTTATCGTTACCAGATGCCCGAGACAGAGCTACTTTTTGGCACCGCGGACTCCGTATACTGGATGGACGGCATGATACCCTGATTTGTGTCGACACGAACGGGAATGGCACGGTAGATGCAGAGCAAACCATCTCATAGCTGGAACTGACAAGGCCATGAGCGTTTCATTTCAGCTGGGGTGATACGATGGCAGCATATGGCCATGAGAAGCATGCTAAGTTCTCTCGCGAAGACCTCGCAAAATAAAAGAACTCTCCTGAAGCCATAGTCTCACTTTGACTCGCGCAAGCTCAGGAGATCAAAGAGGACTAGCAAGACCCCGGGAAATGACAACAGTCGAACGGAAAACACTATTATGTGAGCTTGCCAGAGTCATCAGCCTGCGCTGCAGCGAAACAGGCAACTTGAGCTAATCGTTTGTTACACAAGGAGTCTAATGTCTCGACGTAGATGAAACAGCATGTGAACGGCCAATGGTGGCTTCATGACAGATAACTGAATACATAGGACAAACCAGAATCTCTGTGACCCAGATGATCAGCTTAGGACTAGCCCACTGGACAATCTAGAATATAGAATATGACGATGTAGACACGCACAATCATTAACTGCCACTCCTCCTACCCTCCAATCTTAGATGTTGCGAAGCCTGCGTCATGCCGACCCTTCCAGACTCGAACACCTCTGATACCACTCCCTGGACACCTACCGACTACATCATCACAGGTGAGACAATACCCCTCCAAAGAGCTCGAATACATCTCGCTCGGAACACCCTACAAACACAAATGCGGTCTCGTTAGTACAGGAGTCGGCGGACTAGGACTTATCGGACTGTTGGCTACTGTCTATCTATTCTGGAGGCAAAGGCGACGACAGTTACGAGCCATCTCTGAGCCTAAACTGTTCCTTTCCCAGTGATCTCGAACTTGGATGACAGTAACCCTGCCTCGATTTGAGTCGAAGATAGTAACTCTGCATGTCTCAATTACCTCCAAGCCAGGGCAAGGACAGGAGAGGAGCACTAGGAAACAGGTCAAGGCTTGAATATGTGCCAAAAGGGGAAGAGGAAAAGAAGCCGAAGGGAGGTTATGAGAGAGAGGGTAATAACCTGGTGCTTGGACGGTTTCCTTCCGTTCAGCATGCCTCATACATGCGGATACTTCCTTTAACACAGTGTTTAGTCTGTTGCAAATAATTTCTCTCGACGGTTGACTATAGTGAGATTCATCGACGTATATTTGGCGATCTTGTTCATAGGCTATTAAACCCATCATAGTTGTTCGCGCGAGCAGCCAGCTTCTAGTTGGCTGTATACCCTTACTGCCAATCCCGAACGCATATGAAACTGTGGCACATTAAATCATAGCGTAGTCAAGGCGCATTGAAGTGATCTATAATTTATATCCGCAGTCAAACAGCTACAATGAAAGAAGAGAGCCCTCCCTGAGAGGTCTCCCAAGAGTCAGACTCAGCGGCCCACTGAGCCCTGAATCTAGGAATGGATCGATTGCACCCTGTATGGAAAAAGGGAGAGAGCCCACCACCAGGCTGATATATCTGTCCATATCCCAAAGAAAGAAAACCAAGGCGGAGTCAAACAAGCTCAAGTGCCAGAAATCCTTCGAACCACCAGGTAAGCACGATGTAAGCTGCATACACTAAACCCCCCGGAGTCCGCCCCGGTCCACCGATCGCCCGACGAATCACGCCCACCCGCGCGCCCATGGCGCGCCGATCCCGGCTCCGTATGGCCGGGCAACGGAAAAAAGCCCGATGCCGGCGTGGGAGAAGGTAGCATCGCGGCGAGAGACGGGGCGAAGATGCATTCGAGGAGGTGTATAAGTATGTGCCGCGCGCCCAAGGTGGGAAATAAACCCAGGTATCGCATCAAGTCGAAACAACAAAAGCCAAAGCCAAACGAAACTCAAACCAAAAGCCTCATGTTCAACGTCCTATCTCTTTGCGTGCTGGGCACGGCGATCTGCGCCGCCGCCGATCCGACTGTCTACCTCATCCGCCACGGCGAGAAGCCCAGCAACGGCTCCGATGGCCTGAGTGCACACGGTCTGGACCGGGCGCAGTGTCTGCGCAATGTGTTTGGGGAGAGCTCCGGATTCGATATCGGCTATATCCTGGCCGAGAAGCCGAAGAGTGGTATGTACAGCACGCAGCGATGCTCTGGGTGCGATGCAATGCAGCCAAGCCCTGTTCCCTCTCGGTGGATCACCATTCTAGGAGAGTATGGCTGACGTGAAGTAGATGGCAAGCGCCAGCGTCCGTATGATACGGTGGAGCCGCTGGCGGAGGACCTTGGGTTGACGGTGGACACGTCGTGCGGCAAGACGGATGCGAAGTGCGTCAAGAAGGCCGTGAAGGACTTTGACGGCGACGGCAACATTCTGATCTGCTGGGAGCATGGGGAGTTGACGAATATCGTGAAGGAACTGGGTGATGACGATGCACCGACGTACCCTGATGAATCGTGAGTGTTCCCCCCCCCTTTTTAGTCGATGGGTGTGCTGACCAGGGATAGGTTCAACTACATCTGGACTGATCCGTCTCCGTATGACAATATTACCTCCTGGACCAGTGAGGACTGCCCCGGCTTGGATGATTGAGAATAGATCAACTGCAAAGTTGCAAGGCCAGACGGTTTACATACCAGGATCCATAAGCCTGGATTTGAAAAGATGTGAACAGAGAAACTTCGAGGTGAATTGGTCACTTCTCAATTGGAAGAAAAATCACTTCTGGAGTGTCGTTAGCACCGAATCCCGGATCGCACCATATCCCCAGATATTAGGCAATGATTCAAGGGTTGGTAGTTCTGAGAAAGAAAAGATGCAAAAAGTGGCAGTGCCAGATGAGGATTCGAAAGTGTGTATTACAATTGCAACGAAATATAAGATAAAAGAATGCACATCTGAAATGCCCAGCATATCATCTAGATAACAACAGCAACCAACCTCGCAGTGCTATGCAATGGCAATGCCAACGGATGGCAGAACAGGCAGGCGACCAGCGGCCAATGCCCGGACAGAAACAAAAGGTAGAAAATGAAAATAGTCACACCTGCACCACCTGGCCGCGGCTGGGAGTGAGTAATTATTATTTTTGCTCTATGACAGCTGGCACAGTCGAAGGTGTATTCGTGGCTGTTACTACCGCTGCTGCGAGGGTCTGATCCTGCCAGACGGCGTAGCCCAGTAGCTCTAATAAATGTCGTTCGCGATGAGTGAATATGCGGACGCCGTCTGTGCGGAGGAATTTCTTTGCATGTTTCGAGAGGATGCGAGCGTGGTTTGGATTTGACAAGGAGAGGCGAAGGAGAAGATCGAGGGTGACGGTGATTTGATCGGGAGGTGTAGAAGTAAGAGGAATTTCCGAGAGAAGCAGCCGGGTCTTTTTATCGCGGGCCAAAGCATCGCAGTACGTCTCGAGCATGCGGTTTCGTGCAATGAAATACAGGACGGAGTCGAGTGAGTCGGGTTGCATGATGGGCCGCGGCAGAGAAGTATCCAGCTCAGCAAGACCGCGTTGCATGGCGATCACGTACTCGAGGTCTTCGAGGAGCGGCGTAAGTTGTATTTTGGACAGAGAAACACGACTCAATACTGGACGGTCATATCCCAGCTTCTTGCGCCAGAAGTAGTTGCACATGACCAGCGAGATGATGCAAGGGATCAACACCACGTATCCCCACCAGCGCTCGGCGGTGACCATGGAGCCAGCACCCGCGACCAGCCCATTCAGACCGTTGATAAGAGCATGCCACTGGAATCGAGAAAAGCGCGTATGGAGGCGACGGCTGATATCGTCGCTCGGCTGACTGGTGCGCATGGCCACATCGTGCTGACGAAACCGCCAAACCAGATACCCGGACCAGATAGCGTTCACGAGGCCAAACATCGCAGCCAGGGCGTTACCTATATACCCTGAGAGCAAGTTGCTCGCCTTATAGACGCGGTGGTTGGCGCCGCCAATGGCCATCAGGGTGCCAACGCCGACAAGAACAGATCCAGCGCCCATGAGCAAGTCCATCACGATACGGTCCACAACCTCTGTCCCGATCTCGCGGAATCCTACTCCCAACCGAGCGTCCAGTAGCCGAGTCAACTCCGGATTCTTGCAGTGGTACTGCCGTAAACGTTGTAGCTGCGCCCGTTCCTCCCGCAGCAGCTTCACATTCCTCCAGCTGAGTCGAAAGTCTTGTATAGCGACGAAAACCATACCCAGAGCCAGCGTGCCGCCAATGCCCATCAGCACCGCTGCGAAGGTTGGGACCGGAATTTCGTTCCAGACGTTGGCGGCGAAGTCACCCGCATTGGCTAGTTCAAGATACCCGACGCTCGCCAGCAAGCTGTTCCTGAACTGCTGCTGGTGCAACAACCGGAAGCGGCCACGTCGGCGGATGAGCGGCACTTTTTCTTTGACCGACTCCAGCGATTCCTGCCATGTGATGTCGCTGGCTTCACGCAAGAGTTTAGGGACGACGGGCGGCACGGACTCGATTGTTGAGAGCTCCAGCTCAGAGTCCATAGCAGCTGCTGGTTTGGGGTGTGTTGGGGAAGGGGGAGTGATGAGGGTGTCGGAGGAGTCTCCCGGGTTCGCCATTGTGAAGGAGAGGAGAGGAGAATCAGCCGGGTGTGCGGGTCAGAGGAAGCCGTTTCACATGTCGAGGTCAGGTCTGCACAACACAACCGACTCGGGTGACAAAGGGAGGAAGTAGTTGGGGAAAGGAAATGCAAATAGAAGGGGAAACAGAGATGGGGGGAAACGGGGAACAGGGGAAACGGGGAACAGGGGAAACGGGGAGACGCAGACGGCGAAGGCAAAAACCGGTGGAGCGCGCTGGCTTGGCGCCGCCCTGTAGGGCTGACGATCCCCCCGTAGTTTCAGCCCTATGGAGCATGAGGTGACTATGATGACGAGTACGGTCAATAGACCACGACACTCCAGAAATATAATGATTGTCATTATTATAGCACATTCACATGGCACCCGCAGTTCCTGCATTGGTCTGTGTTGAAGCCTTCTACTAGCTTCAATCCACCATACTAAGCCAACTAGACACCACTCTAGCGTCGATAGACGGGATCTCGGATGCTATACATAGAACAAGCCTACTTAGCTAATTAAACTGCGTAACCAGGCAGCCATATTCAAAAAAAAAAGAAATCGGTTTTTAATTTTCAAAATGCGGTCTACAGATGCAACTCCGGAACTGCCATGCCAAGAATATGTATATGTGATGCTATGCCTCCTTGGTCCACTTGGGTTCATCCCCTGCTTTGGACACGCTCAGCGCGCGGATCAGCTTGACGCCCGCGTCTGCTGTATCGCACGTCGATCCACTCCAGAACTCGGCCTCGCGGTCGGATCCCCGCAGTACCTCATCCTGCGGCTGTTCGGTGGTTGGGGAAGGAGAGCCGTCCGGCGATGGAACGGTCTCCGAGTTACCATAGACATTGACGCGGTCGTGGAAACGCACGCGTTGCCGCACGCGAGAGCCGGGAGAGCCGGGGGATCCGGCTCGAGATAGACTGGCGTCGAGGAAGGTCTTGCGCACGGCGTACCGGCGGGCCTCCTCGCCACGCAGGGTGTCGGAGAAGATCTTTTGTAGGGCAGTGGATGCAGTGAATCGCATCCCCAGATAGGCCTGCTCGGCCACAAAAACAGTCAGTAGCAACGAGGAGAGTCGGACCTCGGACATAGGCCCCCGGTAAAGGTGCACGATGGCAGCGGTTGACAACGTGCCCATCCAGGCCAGGAAATCCAATCCCAGCAGACACGGCCCGATCGAGTCGGCCCGGATTGGGGGCGGTCGCTGGCATTCCAGTGTCAGCTTGAAGAAGTCGCCCCGCAACTCCAGCCAGTTGTTGAGCAAGAACCCCAGCGGCACGAGTGGCCATGCGACGCCAAACAGGGCCAAATAACCGAACTGGACACACATCTCTAAGATGTCATCTTCCACCTTGTATTCTTCGGCATCGGCTTCGCCTCGAATTCGGCGCAGGAAGGATGCTTCGTCTGCCGCGTCAACCAGGAGCAAGTCGGTCGCCTTGGAGAAACTGCGCTTGCGGGTCAATCCGGCCTGGCGATCGCGATAGTTCCGCCACTTCTGCCATAGCACATGTTTCACATAGGGGAGAACCACCTCCTCGCCAAAGTTAATCACCTGCGCCGTCATGGAGAGGTAGATCACTTCTTGCTGGAAGCGGGAGGTGTCGACTTCAAATTCCTTGTGGTCCATGGCCACGTTGAAGCCGCTGTGTCGCAAGATATCCAGATGAGGCACTATCGATTTGCCGAAGGGGACGTAGACGTATGCCGTGAGGATGGTAGGTAAGAACGAGGTAATGAAATTCATAACGAATGTCTTTTGAGTTTGAGCGAGATCGTACTGATCTTGGGTCCGGTAGTTCTCATATTTAGTCAGACGGGTCGCGATGCTGGTCAGGAAGGAGGTGATGGCGGGTAGGGAGAGCGAGAAGAGAATTGTGGGCACGAATTCGAGATACCCCTTGAGCGGGCCCTTGTACACCTCCGAGATGAATACTTCGGATGCAAAAGTCACCACGATTAAGCTTCCAAGAGCAACTGTCGCAACAGAAGCAAAAGGAACCAGAAGCAACTGCCGGATAAACTGCTTCCATCCTGGGAAGACTCGAGTGACGTGGCCCGAGATAGGATCCTTGACTTCCTTCTCCCCATAATACTGGGCCCTGGTCACCTTCAATCGCCCGACCCCTTTCACGCCCCATCGCAGGCTGAGGTCTTTTTCACGAATCTTCCAATACTCCACGAATACCACGCACCAGGCGCACAATACGCTGCCGTATATGATCGAGTAAGGGCCGCCATACATCCAGCAGATGATGCCCAGTACCGCAGGGGTGATCAGAAAAAGCGAATAACAATGGATGAAGGCGTAGTAAAAAGCGACCTATCGAACAGAAACCTAGGTTAACTCGGTGCGCAATAACAAGGATGCACTCTTCCCGTTCAAGACCTTTTCACCAAAGAGTGCCCGGATCGTATCGAGATCCTGCGTGGTCAACACCGTCTTGCGACTCCATTGCCGAAGCAGTTCGGAGCAGGCGCTTTGATCATGCAGAGGGAAGGACGCAGTGACGTGCTTCCACTTGCCATGATTCGGAGTGATACCCGCACCGCCCAGCTCTTTTGGCCAGGAGATGACATGGTAAACCGAGCGAAGCTCCTCAGACGGTGTCTCGGCGTCGGCAGTCATGTTCTCGTCGCCGACAGGTAAGTTATGCGTGATTCCAAACAACCAATCCTTTACCCTGTGGCAGACAATGAGCTCTGAATTCCATTGTCCCCTTGCCCTCAAATCGGACGCACCTCGACTGGTGGATCATCTTCCCCAGATGATCTCGGGGTACGCGAATGCATACCAACAGCGCTGCACCGTGGCCGTGGCGTGCCTGAACGTGAAGACCAGCTTCCGTCAAGTCGTCAACCAAGGCACGAAACTCTGCAATTGCCTGCGCTTGAGCTAAGGAGATAGTCAGTATGTGCAGCTCCAACCCCCGAGATCTGCGAGGCAGGGCCTTGAGCACCCACCGATGTCGTCAAACTCATACTGCAGCACCCAGTCGACACCGAGGTTGTCATATTCGTCATCGTCGGATGTGCCGTACCCGGCGAGCCAAGACATCTTGAACCAGGCGCAGAGCAAAGAAAGTCGGAGAGTGCAAAGAAAGACGGTGAAGGGAGGAAGAGAGAGAGGGAAAAGAGTGGGGGAAAGACGAGTGGGTTCCACCGACGCTGGAAGGGGAAAGCAAAACAGAACCAGACACTTACATCAACAACCCGCCTCTCGCGATCGCCGAGTGGATGCAATCTTCGACTTACGGGGGCCATTGGAGCGCCATCCTCGCAGTCACTCCGAACCCCGGGGAACGAACACCGTGACTTCCGGAGCCCCGGGCCAAGCTTCAGCCCTACGAGGCGATTCCACGAGGTTCGCCACGGCGAACGAGATCCGCACCGCAATCCTCCCTTGTAGGCACCAGCATAACCATGACTGTCACTAACGCCTATTCCAGACCCAAGACCACAATCCCATCTACTGTCAAGCTATTCGGCTTCCCACCAACACTCGCAGTCCCGAATCGACTTGCGATCGAAAACGCAGTGACCTGCAGCAGTGCAACCACTTCGGCGCTAATGAGTGCAGCTGCCCCACTGTGAGTTGGAGGTGGCTCTCACTGGCTCTCACTGGCTCTCACTGGCTCTCACTGGCTCTCGGCACCGCAACTCGGGAGGAATTGACACCGGTGCGTCCAGTCACTGAGTCCGATGCGTGAAGGAGAAGACTCCGTGCATTGTATCTGCATTCCCGATACGCAGAACCTGCAGGGCGAGAGTGGCCATGATCATATTCTCCTAGGGCTCCCCTCGCAGGGTCACTCGTGCCCAGCGGACATTCCACCAACCGGGAAGAATTCTGCTGCCTGGATGAAGCTATTCCCGCCAAGACTGGCCACCGACTCACGCGAACTTGGATCTTCCACAGAATTAGCCTGCTGATCGCACTTCCAATTTGCCGCTATTTACATCCACTCGCATTGCCCATTTAATTATAGCAATAGGAGCTCCATACAGTAATCCATTGCGATCCTTCTCTTATCCCGGGAGTTCACGAAGTCAACCGGGCCCTGCCAAGTAATTGACCAAGGCCAACCGGATCGATGACGGCACTTCACTTCCAATCCTCCCCAACAATCATCCATTGGCACAGGCATCAAAATTCCCCACAGTCCCACTAGTCCATTTCTGCCCCCCCTCAACGTTGAAGTCACAGCCACTCTTGCAGGCGGTGCTGATCCGGTGCTTCCATCTCGTCTGCCGAAGTATATAGGGCCCAACAAGATGATCTGCGACCGGAGCATACCGCGAATCCCATTCTGACAGCACGGGGTCTCCCCAGGAGCTCGCAACATCAACGGGGGTGTTCTTTGTCGATCTTAATTCCTTCGCCAGCCTTGACCCTCCAGCGTTACCACTTCCAACTGCCATTGACGGGAGATCCATCTCTCCCTCCTGGTCGGCATTGAGGCCCATGTTCTCCTCGCTCCTCGATCTAATGGCTCGTCGGTTCCTCGGCGGGCAGAACGTCACGCTGGGGCTGAGCGTCTTCCTCTTTACCTTTATGTTTATGCCGACACTCCTGGTGTTGCTGGCAGTGGTCATCTTCTTTGTCCTGTGCTATCCACGTCTGCGCAAGTCCTACGTCCTGGATCGCGAGCAAGGGGTGCAGCCAAGACGATAAAAAGCTGAACGGAATTAAGAAACGCAGGTATGGGGACCATGACGTCTCAAGGAGACGTGGCAACTAACGAGCTGTTCCAGTTGCATTCCCTTCAGAGGGCAGCATTGCTACGGAGTTTACGCCATACCCATATATAATATCCACGACAGTCTTCTACGTGTTCAGGGCCAGACAGTCGGCCAATTTTGCGAGGAGTTTAGAACATACGGATTGAATGTGTTTACTCTGCACGCGACGCCATCTGCTGGCTTCTGCCGAGTGCCTCGGGCGTTGCTATGAGTATTTAATCGGATGTCCCCATAGCATTACAAACAATCCAGTCGATCATTCTTAATGCCCATCAGACTCTTATTAACGCACTCTAGTTGTGTAGAAATGAAGATGCCTAGCGCCACAGCCTCGAGGAAAATCTCGGTGCCGCCTTTCCGAGCCCGATTGCATCCGGGGATGTTCCGAACAACGCATCCCTGGATCTCACGTTGACACCAATCTTATTGGCTATACACTGACTCAAATCCACATCTTGGCTCATAGTGCGTGGGTCGACGGGTAGGGCTGGACAGGGGGCCAGGTGGTGACTAAGGGCATTTGCGCTCGTCTTGCCTTGTCTTTGTGGTGGTCAATTCCAACTCTTGCATCTGTACCGATGAAGACACTGGCTTGCGATCCCCAGCTGAGAGCGAGTGGAAATTTGCCGTCTTGTTGACTCTCGAGACACTCTTTTCTGAGAGAATTTCGAGGGAATGGGCTGAACTGATCTTTGGCTTTCCACCAATGCACAACCCCTCCGGCACCCAGAAGCGTGCCTCTTGCCTGGACATCCAGCCTCGGATGGCATCAGCTCAAAGCCCATACCAGCTTCAGGCCCTCCCATCAGTCCTGTAAACATGGCGACCATGGAGAACCCCCAGGAAAAGAAATCCGCCGACCTAGCCACCTCAGATCGGTTCAGCTTCTTCTCATCCCAGAAAATGGAGACTATCACCTCCCCAACCTGGGAAGGCCTCTTCCCAAACGGCGACCTCGACCATATCTTCCAGACCAAACAAAAGGGTCGCCCAGACCCAGATCACCCCCTGTGGTGGTTCGACGTGCGTGACGCCACCGAGTCCGACGTGAAGGCCACTGTCCAAGCCCTGTCCATCCACCGCCTGACCGCAGAGGATGTTGCTATCCGCGAGCCGCGGGAGAAGGTCGAAGTCTTCAGCCACTACTACCTGCTCACCTTCCAGACACTCGTGACCAGCACCACCGCCGAGGCAGAGCGGCCGGGCAACGGGGTGCCGGCGTCAGCGGGCATCTACATCCTGGTCTTCCAGAACGGCGTGGTCACCTTCTCGCCGAGCGGATGCAACCACATTCAGAAGGTCCGTGAACGCATCCGCAAGATGCACGATCCATCCGTCTTGACGAGTGACTGGGTCTGCTATGCTCTGATGTACGTGCTATTCCACTCCATACCGCCCTCCCAGCCCGCACACGCACCAAACCCAAGCAAAGCTAACAGTCACACCAGCGACCACATCGTCGACAGCTTCGAGCCGTATGCACGCGCCGCCGAGGCCGAAGCCGAAGCCATCGAAGACCACGTCTTCATCGCCCGCATCGACGACGTCAGAGAACTCATCCCACAGATCGACGTCCTCCGCCGCAAAATCACACACATCATCCGCAGTCTCACCGGCAAAGTCGACGTGCTGAACGGCTTCATGAAGCGCTGTCAGGTGCCCGCGCCCGAGAAGAGCCCCGTGTACCCGGACGGCGAGCTGCTGCTGTACCTCGGCGACGTGCAGGACCACCTGATCACGACGCTGTCGTCGCTGGTGCATATCGACGAGATCATCGGGCGGTCGCAGGCGAACTTTCTTGCGCAGCTGAGTGCGACCAATCTGCGGGTGAGCTTGGTGATTAACTCGGCGATGAGTAAGGTGACCGTGCTGGCGACGATTTTCGTCCCATGTCATCTTATCACTGGCATGTTTGGGATGAATGTGCAGGTTCCTGGGCAGGATGCGGCGGGGCTGGGGTGGTTTTTTGGGATTGTGGGGATTTTCGTGGCGTTTATGGTGATTTGTATGGCGGCTGCGGCGAAGTACCGCCTCTTGTAGGTGGTGGGAATGGCATGGTAGCAGATAGATGCGAACTAAGATAGATTGTTCGCTACTATAAATGGAATGAAGCGTTCTACGTGGGTTCTCTCCATCTTCATAGATGATAATCTGGGTCTCGATGACTGTTATTTCACATGGCTTTTGAATTTATATTCCGTTCCATACAACATGGTTCAAAAACCTGGTCACACCTTGATCATTGAAGCTATCCATGGATATATGCACCGAGTGGCCAGTTGGTCCTTCGAGTGGCTAATTAAATCATGTCCCTCGGATCGGAGGATTAACAATCGATATTTTGGTTCGATATTGATGCTTCTGTCAAAACCCTATATACACGGGCGTTGATTACTTGAAGGTCTGTTGCAATAGTCAACAATTGTTACTCTGGCATACTTGGCTTTATTGAGTTCTAACACGAGCATGGTAGCAGAGCTTAACTTATGTCCACCAGCACATTCTACTTTTAGCAATCTCTCCTGGGATAGACACATGGGGATTAGTTTCACTCACTTAGGGTAGAGTATTGGTAGAAACTTAGTCTCATCCTGATGAGGTAAATAAACATGCAGCAGCCACAAGGCGGGTAGAGGGAGTGGGAATTCGGATAGACAACACAGGCGGAATTTCAGTCTGATCTGGATGAATTGCATAGACAAAGACTAGGGACATATATTCAGTGGAAAATCCAGCCTTATCCGGATAAATCAGACAATGACTACAACCTTGAAATTCAGCACTCGTTGGGTAGATGAAAGAAAGGTAGAAACTTCTAGCTTCATCCCAACGAAGCAGACAAAGAAAAATAGTTCCGAGACACTTTTCCAATTTACTTTGCTGTCTCTCCCCCTTCCTTTTTTATAACGATCTCTTCTCTTCTTTCCGTCTGTCTATCCTATTGAACATGGTTCAAACCAGAGCACAGAAATGATGGCAGGCAAGTGATTTTCTTCATTCTTTGCAAACTTCAGTATTCACTTTGCTGACACGTGTATAAAGTCAGCGTCCCTCCGCAGAAAGTCCCCCAAAACGAAACAAAATGTCGACAGCTGCGCGGGAGGAAGCAGCAGAAAGAGGAGGACCCCTCACCGTCGATTATTTTATCCCGGACGAGAATCAGAGTTCCGACAACTTCTCGGAGAGAAGCAAGACGTCGACCGCTGCCCATGAGGAAACACCAGAACACCGGACACGCCTGGTTTCCAGGGCATCGAACGGGGCGAGTATTTTTTGGTATCTCACGAAAATGCTCGACTGTGCTGAAGCCGCATGGTCAGGACAAGGCGCGCCTGACGTTCAACACATGGTCAACCGGCTTAGCTTCAATATCGAGAACATCACCATACACTGGGGGCTGATATCGCCCGACGACGCGAAGCCCGAGCGCCTTTCCAAGGTCCAAAAGCGCACTATCATCAGCAGTCTCAAGGGGTTTTGCGTGCAAGAGGACTGGGACGTTCTCGAAAAACTTCTCTCGCCAAATTGTCGATACTGGCTTCTTGCGATCATGCTGGAAGCACTGATTTCCAAAGACATTTGGCGAAGATTTGTCACATCTCCGTTTTGGTATTTGGATGGAAAGCGGAACGAGGAAGATGAGGAAGGAGATCCTGTCTTCGGGCAGCAGCTGAAATACCTGTTTGAGAGATACATGAAGAGTATGTCAACAAAATATCCCGTCGCATAATGAACACTCCATCCTGACTATAGCCATGCGATAGCCAATCCACTCTGGGAGGCCTTCTGGAAAACGGAGACCCTCCGTCTAGCCAACTCAACCGCCAAGTACGTGCAGGCACCAAACACGGAATTTGGCGAATACCACAAAAGGCGCTGTGAATCGTTGATTGAACAGGCTGTGGATGAAGTCCACTCCTATGAGCCAGTGGCTGCTAAAAGGGCCCCTCAGCGAAGAGCAGGAAAACAGACGCCGTAAAGAACTGATAAGATTCTACGAGCGTGCATCTCATGATCTTGCCGCGATGAATACTGGTAAGGGGTACTTCAAGCTGCTTCACCTGGACCGTTTAGATAAGACTTTCTCCCACACATCTGAACGTTTGTTGTCGCATCACTCCAATGCTATTGACAACAATGCCAGCGCTGAGCTCGATGGACGCCGGATTCTCATAGTGACCCATCCAGCAGTTATACGGCAGTGGAGCGAGCTGCGCGATCTCACGTTTTACCTGGATGAAGAAAATACGCTATCTCGCGCAGTTGTCGTGATTGAAGACCCAAAGGGCCGTCCTCCCTGGGAGGAACGTTGGGATAAATGGGTGGAACCCCCCAGATGAGCTGCTGGATTTGGTCCTGTAGTGCCTGCTTGGTTGTCTTGTTATTTCAGTCTCCAAATTAGTCCTAAGTCCGACAGTGTCCACAAAACTGGTAGAATTCATCCGATGAAATACTTATCTAATTAAATAACGCTCTTGGTTCGAATAGCTATATATCTATAGTCGGATAGGATATCTTATGAAAGCTACCCTTTTTTTACGTAGATATATTATAATTATTAAAGCTACAACTATAGAGAAGTAGTATCGCCTTTAAACAGAAGTAGATAATTATTACTACCTTAGGAACTTATAGAGATAATATATCCCGATCTATCTATCCAATTTGATGGTCGTGGTTTCCTACAATACATCCATGGATGGTTGTAGACTTCGGCGTGGCGGAATAGATATTTCCCGCTGCCAATTGCGTGATTGTGCATTTCTCTCGTCGGGTATCGCAAATACATTACTGGATGTCAATCCAGGTCACCCAAGGTGAAATGTATATCCCTCCAAGGTTCATCTATATGCCTATATTCAGGTATGGCTGACTCCATCCAGCTATTTTTAGCAGCCTGTTCTATACCTCGACACGTAGTCACTCAAGTTGTACTGACCCCAGCGTCTACCGGTGTACCAGGACAGTCACACATGCATACATTGGTGAGCATCCGTCCATTGTACCTTGGTAGATGAATGATGGGGAATATATCCAGATCCTGTTGTTTCTCATCTCACGAATCTGCCAACGACAGGCCATTGGACCGAGAACTCCCATTTTTCATGGCTGCAAAGACCCATTAATGAGTCAAGACCCGGATCATTGACCGTGGCGAGGCGTCGACACAGCCACAGTTACGGAGACGTGGAGAGCCTGGGGCGGCAATCTGTGGCTTGAAACGCCAATGAACAAGACTCCCGACAAGTCCAAGACTGGCGGCGGAATCTAGAAACCATCCAAAACAACCACTGCATCGATGTCGCACAACCTATTAAGCACAGTGGTCTTCAATACGGTGTACCTCATGCAGATGTGACATCATGTGGAGCCCAGGCGAGCTGTCGAGGCGAGACAGGCTGTGTCCGCCACTTCACCTCCGCCCCCGGTCGAATGGGATATGGGATAAGAGCACCGCCGGGAGTACGAAGCAGAGCTAGAGCGTATTTGGGTATCATTGCGATGGTGGTCGGACGTAGCGTGGCTTGGCCCTACTGGACTTATCAATCTGACTGGCGTCGAGCGATTCGAGCGCCTTCCACTACCCCAGACCGGCGTTCCGAACCACGGAGTGCGTCGTGGCCATCCAGGGTACTTCTCTCCTGCTGTTTGCAAGCGTCAATAATTCGCCGCGTAGGTTCAAATGCCGCAAGGCGTGTAGCCCCGGCAAGGCGACTCACCCAGTACCGGGTCGATCCTGTGGATACATCGCACCAATCAGACTGGTCTAGCTCCGTCGGTGTCGGACATTGCCCATGGTGGATCCGGATTCCCTGCGCGGGCACCCCGGGGGCAATCCTCATAGGGAGAAACAGGAGAACGCGTCATTTGCCATGTTCGGACAGGCAGTCGATATACCAACAGTTCGATTGAAGGCGTCCCAAGGGGGGACGATGAGAGGAGGCGGGAAGGCTGACGAGGGCTGACGCGGAGCATGTTAGTGTCAAGCTGGACATTCGTGGATCGGCGGGATCTCCAGCGCAGGGCAGAGCCGTAGCACCAAGCCTCCGCTCCAACGCTCCAACGTTCTAGACGGGAAGTTCTGGTTTCTTGTCGTTTGACGCGCCGTCACCGTCAGTGCCAAGGTCCGCCAAGCTTCTGATAAATAAGTTGGGCCCGGGCCCCCCTTTATCTCTCTCTATCACGGGCGTCTTTGACCCTTCAACTTTCCTGCCTTTCTGGTCCTGTCGTGACTTCTTCAACCCTGGGCTCGTTGCCTTGTTGAATCAGCTTCTGGTTCCTGAAATACATGCGTGAGTCGAGCTCTGACTAGCTCTCACCTGGCTACTCTATCTCTCGATCTGCATTGCCATGCCTGCGCCTGCTGACCCACCTTGTCCCTCGCAGACCGGATTCACTCGTGGGCGAAAGCTCACGCTTCCTCTTGCGGCGTCCAACAAACCCAGACTCCCTCCCAACGGCCCCCGGGCCCGGTCCCCGAAGCCACCTCCCAGGATGTACAAGTGAATCTGCCGCCGGAGGGCCCCGTCGCGAGGGGGTCCGACACGGACGAGAAGCAATCGAAACCAGGCCTGCTCATTCGCATGCGCAATGGCAGCGGTCGGTTCGTCAACCACACCAAGGATGCCATTTGCCACAGCTGGGTGAATGTGCTGCTGGTCTTTGTGCCTGTCGGCATCGCTGCCAAGGCAGCTGGGCTCAACCCAAACGTCGTCTTCGCAATGAACGCCGTAGCTATCATCCCCTTGGCTGGATTGCTGAGCCATGCTACCGAGAGCGTGGCCAGTCGCCTGGGTGACACGATCGGAGCTCTGATCAATGTCACCTTTGGCAATGCCGTGGAGCTGATCATTTTCATCATTGCCCTCGTCAAGGATGAAATTCGTATCGTCCAGGCCTCCCTGCTTGGCTCCATCCTGGCCAATTTGCTGCTCATTCTGGGCATGGCTTTCTTGCTGGGTGGTCTGCGTTTCCAGGAGCAGATCTACAACAGCACGGTCACCCAGATGAGCGCCTGTCTACTCAGTTTGAGTGTAATGAGTCTTCTATTGCCCACTGCCTTCCATGCCTCGTGGTCGAATGGCGCCAATGCAGATCGCGAGACCCTCAAGGTCAGCCGTGGTACTAGTGTGGTAGGTCGTGTCTGTTGTCTGTGAAGGCCACCTTTGCTGACAAGTGTAGGTTTTGTTATTAGTGTACATCTTGTACATTGTATTCCAGCTCAAGTCGCATTCCTATCTCTATGCGAGTATCCCACAACGGATCATCGACGAGGAGTCTCACCCTGGCGTTCTGGCCGAGTTCATGAACAGCTCCTCCGAGTCTTCGACAAGCTCCAGCGATGAATCCGTGGACACGACCACCTCGTGGACCACAGCGAAACGCATCAAGAGGGCGATGAAGCACCGTCGGCGCCGCAAATCCAGCACTAGCTCCAAGGGCACTCTCTCTCGCCAGTCTGTTCAGAAGAAGATTATGGTCAACGAAAATCAGAGCTCGTTGGGCAACTCAATTGCTAGCAACAACGACACTGGCTCATGTGCAATTGACTTCGGTGATGAGCTTCGCTACGATGGCGATGATGATGGACAGCCACCCTCTGGATTCCGCTCTCGCGACTTTGGCCTGGACATGACACGTGTCGAAAGTGCTCGGTCGCTTGACAAGACCCAAAGGCGTGATCGTAAGAAGCGTCGCTCCCAACGCGTCGACAAGTCCCGCGGGCAGGGTCGCAACCAGGTCAATTTCACCGAGAAACAGGCAGCTGGTGAGCGCCCGTCTATGGCAGGATTTGCCTCTGCCCCTGACTTTGCGGGCGTGGAGGGTTCCGGTGAAGGCGACGTCTCGAGAAGACGGTCACCCTTCGGCCCTATCCCATCCTTGCTTTCCAACACCGTCTTCAGTTCCCAGTCGCCCGGGCAATCACCTCGGGTTGGAGCGGATGCGTCGCGTCCGGGCATATACCGCAGCAACTCCCTCCCCGCCCACATCAGCCGGGCTCCTCCCGTCGGCAATGCCGTTCAGTTCGCCCGGGGCGCTGCGCGTAACACTCCACCCATGCAGCCCGTGGCTCCCGATACCACTCCTCAGGAACCCGAGCCGGCGATGTCGCGCACAGCCGCCGTGGTCATGCTTCTCCTGTCCACCGCTCTGGTCGCTGTCTGCGCCGAGTTCCTGGTTGATGCGATCCCCGACATGCTATCAAGCTCGTCCGTGAGCGAGGCATTTATTGGGTTGATTATCTTGCCCATTGTGGGCAATGCGGCCGAGCACGTCACGGCTGTCAGTGTGGCCACCAAGAACAAGATGGACTTGTCGATCGGCGTGTCTGTCGGCAGCAGTATCCAGATTGGTAAGTCGGTGTCTAGTTCGTAAAGGCAGCCATGTACTAACAGAGGTGTTTCTAGCCATCTTCGTCACCCCGCTGGTCGTCATCTTAGGCTGGTGCATGGACAAGGACATGTCTCTATACTTTACGCTGTTTGAGACCATCTGTCTGTTCGTCACGGCCTTTGTCGTTAATTTCCTGGTCCTGGATGGCCGGAGTAACTACCTCGAGGGCGCGCTTCTGATTGCCGCCTATGTGATTATTGCGTGAGTCCCCGCCGAAATTGCCCTTCTCCATGCGGTGTACTAACCTTTGTCCCTAGTCTGGGGGCCTTCTTCTATCCCCCCAGCGCTCAGTCCAGCAGCTTGGCTGGCTCCGAGGGATGAGTCTTGCGGGTACAAGGCGGCATTTCTTCCGGGCGTGTCGTTCTTCGACTGCAAGGGAATTGCACCTCGCCAGGGCTTATCGAACGATCTTGATTCAACTTTTACCTTGTAACCAGGGCCAGACTGCATTTTTTTTTATTCTATCAGCAATGCCATCTTTTCCGGGATTGGGAAAAGGGAGCACCCCCTGATTTGCCTCCCCGGGCCTCCCCATAGTACCATCAACCCTCCATCAGACGTTGCTCTCCGTATTGTATACTATGTCTCCTGTAGTCACTGATGCATCATGCCTCAACCCCGACCTCACGTCTCATTCCATCGTCACATCCACCCCGCCACGTGTACCGCCGCCAGTGGCTGTGGGCGTCGACTTGAGCCACATCGTGGCTGGGCATGTTCGCTAGCGAGCGGAACCAGGGAGCTAGCGCTGCCACGAAGGCCACCGTTCCTCCATCGGCCCGTCCGTGGAGGATGTCGCGCGGGACTGTTGACTCCATTGGGGTCCACGCGGAGTGCATGGCGATGCGGTGTATGCAGTCGCCGTCCCGGCGTTGAGGGATTTGTGTCCTCTCTGCGGGATTATATAGGCATCTGGCGTCTTGCAGTTTGGAACATAGGGTGATGGATGGAATAGTCATGAACTCAGCAACTTTCCGATTTCCACTAGTCCCTGCTATAGCCACCGTGGTCGGGTAGACATTCAAAACACTCCGGGTCTCATAGCCGCGCGCCCTTGAAGCTCTCGATGTACACCTTGCAGTCCACGTCTGACGGTGACACCGGGTCTCCCTTGGCGCCTGCTGACGGGCGAATATCGATTCCTCCCGGGGTTTCGTCGCAGGCGAGCCTCTGGCGACTCGGCATGTCCAATGGCGACAGCTTGGCCACTTTCAGGATCGACGTCGGTCCCGGACAGACTCAGCCCCGTCAGCGGTCCTGATAATCGCATCTGCCTGGAGAAGTTCGGAGGGCTTGAGGCTTGTTCGGCGCTAAGCAATTGTACCGCGGCGGATGCTTTTCTTGCGCTTGACATGCGGTGGAGATTTCGGTTCTAAGCGGATGTACGTTAGGACGGGGTGATAGGAAGCGATTCACATTAATCTGAGAGTCTATGCACGCCCCGAGCTGTGCCCCTCGTTGTTCTCCATAAAGCTGCTGCCCGCGCCGCCCGTCTCTTCCCTCTTTCTCTCCCTCCCCTATCTCCTTTCTCTCTCCCCCTCTCCTTCTCAACCCCTCCATCTCTCCACATCATGTCCTACTACGGTGGCCCCTACGGTGGCCCTCCTCCAGGCCCCCCTGCCTACGACCGTCCACCTTACGACCGTGGCCCATACAGCGCACCGCCGCCAATGGCCCGTCCCCCTCCAGGTCCCCCGCCCCCACTGCCTGCCGGCTGGGTGCAAGAATGGGAGCCCAACGCGCGCCGCGCATTCTGGGTCGAGCAGGCCACCGGCCGCTCACAGTGGGAGCCACCCTACGGCCCTCCGCCCTCGGGCTATTACGACGGCTCGCGCAGCGTTCCTCCGCCGCAAGGCGGTTACTATGCACCGCCGCCTGGCCCACCGCCGCCGGGCCCTGGCTACGGTGGCTACAACTACTCGCAGCCGCCGCCTGAGCAGAAGCAAAGCAACGCGGGCAAGTATATGGCCGCTGGTGCCGCTGGATTGGCCGTGGGTGGCCTTGCGGGTGCTTTCTTCGAACACGAACACGGTATGTTTTGGTTTTTCTCTTTTCGTGCGGAGCCGGTCGATCGCCCGAAGCGAAGCTGACATGACATGCCCGAATTCAGATGAGGACGAGAACCGAGAGGATGAGCAAGCCGCCTATGAGGACGGTCGCGAAGATCAGGCATATGATGATGACGGCTGGTGATGGAGGATAGTTGAAATGCACGGGTGATCGGCGGCCACATGGCGGGCCCTGCAATGCGGTCGATGTCCAGCATTCTGATCGGTTCTCCAGCGACTCTTGCGCAGCGCATTTTCTATCGCATCGGTTTTCTTTTCTCCGGGGAATTTCAGGGCAAAGGCTATTCGCATCTTTCTTTTCTTGACTGGCAATGCATTTTTCATTCTACCGCCATGGCTTTTAGATTCCTCCTAGGTTCTTCGCAGCATGATCTAGTGCAGACATCTCGAGAGATCTCATGCAGCATGCACGATGCACTTGATCGCGACGCCTTTTCCCGCATCTTCTACTTCCAACACAGAATCTCCCCATGCAACAACCCAAACCACCCATCCTCATCCTCCACATACGCCCTCCACCCAGCGGCAATCGTCTCCAGCTCCTCCGCACTCGCAAATCCCTCCTCGACCGCCACCTTCGCAAACCCCGACGACTGCGCCCGCTCCGCCATCGACCCACCCCAATACCGCCGCTCCTCCGGCGACGCAAAACACCACGAGCCCGCACTCTTCACGATCTTCGCCCGATCAAACCCCGCCTCACCCGCCCACACATGAATCATCCGCCCGGGATGCGCCATCCCCCCCTTGGCCCGCTGCATCCGCTCTGTAACGCCCTTCCACAACGCAATCCCCTCGTTCTCGGGGTACCACACCAGCCCAGCCGACTCGCGGCACGCGACAATCCCGCCCTCGCGCACGACGCGCCGCATCTCTCGCAGCGCGTGCACGGGGTCCCGCACATGCTGCAGCACCTGGTGCGCATGCACGACGTCGAAGGTGCCGTCGTCGAAGGGCAGCGCGTGCACGTCGCCCTCGCGGAAGGAGACGTTGTGCACGCCGGCGGCGGCCGCCGCCGCGCGCGCCCCGTCCAGCGGGTCGGGCACGTACTCGATGCCCGTGACGGAGCCGGCGGGGACGTGGGCGGCTAGTGAGATGGTGATGCTGCCTGGCCCGCAGCCGACGTCGAGGATCTTCATGGTCGGGGTGAGATGTGGGAGCAGGTGCGGGGCGGAGTTGGTTGCCGTGCGCCAGCTGTGCGTGGCGAGCACGCTGGTGGAGTGGTCGGTTGTGTAGACTTGGGGCATTTTCCTCTTGCCTTGTATTGTCTCGTAGATTGTTGTTCCTGCTCTGGGCTTGGGTGTTTGGTGAGTGTAGATTTGGGAGGATGGCGTCGGGTGGTTTTATACTTGAGGCGGATGGTGGGTCTGTTCGGAGTTCCGTGGCGCGGCTGGTCGATTGAATTGTCGCGCTAGAATGAGAATGGAATTGTAGATTTGGAGCTGGATTGGGTGTTTGTGTTAGGCATCTCTTCTGCGATGAATCTTGACTATTGGATGCATGTGGGCTTATTGTAGCTGTCGGGCTGGGATCAATTACAACAGAAACAGAACATGAATATCAGCATCAGTCAGCCTTTTCTTCGGTGCTGGTTCTAATCCTCGCGCGGTGGTAGAATGAACTTTACAGGTCCATACTTATATAGAGCACAAAACCCAGACTCACAGCCCATCCGGCGTTCTTGTATGCATTTACTCCAGTGGCAACCGACGCTCTTAGTCAATCCGGAACTCCGCAAATCTCACCGGAACTCCGAACCACCTCGCTCCTTTGCCCTTCCGAGGTTGTTCAACAATGTCATCCATACAACCATCAAAGAAACCGCGAGTGAGAAAGCCAGCACCACCCCGCAAGAAGGCATGTCTGAGCTGCACCGACGCCAAGGTCCGCTGCGGCCTGGAGAAACCCTCCTGCCTACGATGCCGGTCACGAAGCATTCAGTGTCGATACTCCGGCAGTGACGAGATCCGAAGCACTGCAACGAGTTATAGTGGGATAGCATCTCCCGAAGCTACCAATTCCTATCGACCTTCTTCTGGTATACCGACAACACCAACAGCCCCATCAACGTCGCTCGTGAGCCTAGACTCTGCAGACCATCATGTCTACCCATCAGATACATCCAGTACAGGAAACCCACCAGAGGATCCAGGACTGGATTTCAGTCACCTCGACCTCGTTCCGATGGTGGACGCTGAAGACATCCGCGATCGCTGGCTGCGCCCGTATATCGTGACAGCCAGGGGACAGGTGCCCAAGCTCCTCGATTCGTTCACCGTCCAATTCTTAACCTGTGTGCTGCGCTCCTACCCCGGCCACCTGCTCAATGGCACAGATGTGCCACCTTTCATCCACCCGCTACAACTGACCCTCAAGCCCGTGCCGAGAGCACTCGCAAACAGCGTCTCTCTCGTCCGGATGTGGATCAACCATATCGCAGGCAGCGAAGCCATGGTCCTCGCAACAGTCAAGCAGGAAATGGAGCGAATATCACAGGAGGTGTGGCTTCCCTCACTAAACACCCTTCAATCAGGAATACTCACCCATTCAGATCCAGCACCACCCAACAACCCCCTTCGAGACTCTCTGCGCCTTCCAGGCCTACCTCCTCTATGTCCTAATGGCATACTACCACCCCCTAGAGACCACCACTCTCGTCGACGACTCCCTCATCGTCGCCCTCCAGGACCTCGCCTTCCGCACCGCCAAAACAGGCCTCACCACCCCCGCCGAAACTGCACACACCCGTCCGCACTGGGAATCATGGATCGCCGCCTCTGCGAAACGCCGCACCCTGCTGACCATGTACCTCTTCACGAGCGTCTACAACGCCGCGCGCGGACTCCCCAATTTCGTCGCGGACGAGCTGAAAGACGTCCTCGTCCCGGAGAGCAAGGCGCTGTGGGCGGCGCGCAGTCGCACGGCGTGGGAGAGGGCGTACACGCGCCACCTGTCACGGTGGCCGGACGGGATGCTCCAGATCTCGGAGTTGTGGCGGTCGCCGGCGACGGGATCGGAGGCGCGACGGGAGCGGATAGTGAGGTGGGTGGAGGAGGCGGATGAGTTTGGGATGATGCTCTTTGCGGTTTGCGCGCATATACACGGGTGCTAGTGCTAGTGCCAGTACTAGGTAGGATGGATGCACTCGAACGGGGAACGCTCAGCGTCAATGGGCCTTAGCCAGCGGTGTTTTATTGAGGTTTTTGTGTATCTGATATCTTCTCCTGCACTCCGTCACTTGTTGGTCTAGTCTTGGGGTCCACGAGAGATGGATTACGGCCAGGCAGAACGGAGAGGCCGCGGTGTCGGCCTCGGAGGGAGATTGCCATCAGCAAGAGTTTGCTGACGGTGTGCCACTCGCCACAGAAAGCGTAGCTCTTGCCAGGAAACCCGACGCTTATCCCGATGCTGCTATAGGCAGATACGACCTCGAAGATGACGTTGAAGGTGGAAAACGCGATCGGGTTGGACTTGTAGTGGTCTGACTCGGCGATGGAGATGAGCATCACGGCAAGAGAGAGCCACCAGAGGTCAGTACTGAACTGAGCGTGGATCTGTTGGCAGATGAAATGGCCGCGGGCAAGTATGGAGCGATTCGAGTCGTTTGTCAATGGATGACTGGAAGCACCGGCTTCCAAGCAAGATGCCTCCCGCTGCGTTTGGAGTGTTTCTGCGCTGGAAAATATCAGGGTCTGATCTCTAGCAGGACTGGAATTCGACATACCTGATGACGGCTGATACTGGAAATGCTGAAAGATACTGTAGGACAGGTTAGATAGTGTTATTGGAAGCCTCAACATGTAACTTCTCACCATCATAAGAGCTGTGAATTTGTTAACAAACCTGCTCTTTAACGCATTCTCCAGCTCAAGACTTACCATATAGAATCAGCAATCCCTGCGGGAGTCGATCAATGGCCACGACCGAGAACCCTCCACCGCGCACAGCTTCATTGATCTCATTAGCTCCGCTCCAAACAGCGTGGCATAGAGAGACATACACAAAGCCT
This sequence comes from Penicillium hispanicum, assembly GCF_028827665.1. Classification (NCBI taxonomy): domain Eukaryota; kingdom Fungi; phylum Ascomycota; class Eurotiomycetes; order Eurotiales; family Aspergillaceae; genus Penicillium; species Penicillium hispanicum. The sequence goes on from NW_026623193.1 coordinate 2,291,882, forward strand.
GGAAAAGTCCATCCAGAGCTCGATACTTGGCAGGAAGAGCCCCGATTTCCGCACTGTGAATAGAAGCCACCTCGAATGCTCCCCACATAATCCCGTTCAGGATCAACACTGTCCCAAGCAGAAACCATGTATGACAAGTAGGATACAACAAAGTACACACCTATCGACTTCGTTAGTGACAATCTCATACGAATAGACCGGAGGAAGACCACACTCTGGGACTGGCGAAGAATATAATCCAAAACACGTCGCCACACATGCCAGGCCGGCTTATCGGGTACTATCCTGCTCAACAACCAGAGCGAAGATCGTAGCAGACAAGGGAACAGCGCATTCCCCGCAAGCACAAGAAATCCACAGAGGAGAAGCGTATACGGCCTGCGCAGATCGGCATTAACAATGCCGTTTGCCCGGCAGGTATCTGGGTGGGATTTCGGACTCACTCTCGCTGAAAAGGCCCCATGCTGGTGTCGATCAGGGACATGCCGTTATTCGCAAACGCGGACGTAGCAAGAAAGGCGCCCGTCCAGAAAGGGGGGACTCTGTTTGCGCGAGGGATGTCTGGGCGCGCAAAGGCTAGCCAGAACCCAATACTCGCGATCCCGAGAAGGAGGAAGGTGAGAAAGTAGAGTAGAACTAGCACCGATAACAATAGAAGGGCCCGGTACTCGATCCAGCCGGGCTCGTCACTGTCGATCGAACTGCGCGAGCTTATGCGCTTTGCTTGTCGTTGTATGCTGTGTCTGAGGCTGGTGATGTTGCGGGAAATGCGTGTCTTCGTGTCAAGGACGGTCTCTGCAACGCCGAGAATAGTTATGGAAGGGGCCTGCGGCCTCTGGCCAGATGAAGCCGAGTTCGTAATGATGATAGAGTCGTGGGTGTTCCAACAAGGATCGATTTCGCCAGAGGATAGACTGTCCTCGGGCAACTCCCGCACTCTCGTGGTGATTTTCGGCAAAGTTGTGATCTTCACGGTGGATGCGTTTTCCTTGTTTTCAGAAACCTTTTCTCTCTCTATCAGCAGAGTTGATTTGGGGATCAATATGTGATCTTGTCTCTTTCTGTACGATCTTTCCTTGAGCCCGGCGCGGAGCGTCCAGGCTCGTATCAAAGAGAGCACTCCCAGGATGGGAATCGCATGGCCCACGACCAGAAGGGTGAACAAGGTGCCTTGTTGTACACGATTCAGCGTGGATAGGTCCAGCTGCCCAACGCATCAGCGATCGACTCCATAACCCGAGTGGACAATGGGCAAGACATACCACGTTCAGCCCTGTTCCTGTCACGGCACTGCAGGCCATGAACAACGCGTCAACATAGTGTAGATCGCGGATCTCCGTCGAGCTCGTGTAGAATATGACACTGCCGATCGCGGACGTGAGAATGAAATACGTATAGAGTAAAGCTGTGGAACCCAATTCCACACGCACAGCCATTATCGGCATGCCCCGGAGAGAGTCGTCGTAATCACCCCGTGTGGATTCAGAATCGGGAGATCCAATCCATATAAGACTACCAATCTACGAAACTGATCCAGGCAGCACGATATCTCAGTCTGGGCAGTCATGTCTGGATCATTCGATAAATCCTACCGGACTCCAATGTGGGAAGAATGTATGTGGCGCCGTCGCATCTCGCCCTCGCGTCCGGCCCTGATCAAGGTAATCTCTAATCTGGGCATATCAGGTTCTGCAGAGGTAATCAGGTACCCGAGGTCCATCGATCTCAAAATCCCAGGGCTGCGTGCATTCCAAGGGACGACCCGCCGGATTCTGTGGATGCAAGGGTCAAATATGTGCCCTTGGGTAATTTGGACCTCTTTGCCGATGCGAGTCTGCACAGTTGCTACAAGGGAAACTGTCCCGTCGGATGAATGATCCCTCCAGGATGAAAATGGCTGTAGAAGCAAGTATAAGGGGCAAGGCGATGCATGTCAGTGTCCCAACTCATCCTATACAACAAAGCAATGTCATATCATCATATTGACATGCGATTGCGACATGAGATGGTTATGTTATGTTTGAAGTCATCTATGCATTGCTCCAGGTATCACATACAGATAAAACCAGGGTCAAATCGGACATCACTTCCTATGGGAAGATAAGCACCACGAAACCTGATTGTTTATCCGACCGGACGGGCGAGTAAGGGAGCTTATCAGGCTGTTACTTAATGCCTAGATTAAGCATTTCAAAGACTCTTCAAGAATCTAGCAAGACTGAAAGCCCATTTCAAGTATTCCTCAAGCCCAACCATGCCAGCTAAACCACGAGCGTGATGGCAGCAGCTTCCATGAAGCGACGGGCCACTCTTCTATCGCAGAAGCCCTGAATACCAACATATAGCTCTACCAGCTAGGTGATAAGATGCGACATAAAGCTCAGGGTGAGAATGTCAGCAATAATTCCCGAGGGCAACAATGCCGGTAGTATGACCATCGGGTTCACGCAGCTTGAACCAGCGCATTCCTCGGTTTACCCGAAGCCCACCCCATCGGACCCATATAAAGATGGTATTTATGGCTGAATATACAAGCTAGATCATGCAATGTAATCATACCCGGGCGAGCGCGAGGCTCCTTTGTCATAAGTTTTCAGTCCCACGCGCATGGATGTCTACTTGGATTTCTCATACCGGGGGGCTTGAAGACCGCACTCCAACGGATGCCACATTGCTGTGAGGCTGTTGAGCAGGTCGTTTGTGGCGATTATCTACAGGTATGGCGAAGCAAGGCGGCACATTCGCACGCCTCGGCGGAGATTCTCCGACTATCCAGGAGGTTTGCAACGAAGCAGACGACCAATTTAAATATCGGGCGACATCCTGGCAGTCCTTATAACTAATCATATACTGGGTAGATCACAACGAAAGCCAGCGAGCAAGAAATAAGACCTGTCGCTCTACCTGAGACTCTAAATTAGCTGGAGGCAGCAGAAACTCGGGGCTTTACCAGTTGGGGCATCCTCGACCGAAATTTCGGGCCATAGTGGATAATAGAAGAAGGAAAATGATGATTGTCCGAATCGCTTGACTTGTGGAATGGTCCGCCTTGGGTACTTTTCATATAGTGTGCTGGTCGAGGTGGTATATCCCGGATTTGCAACGTTGAACAAAAGCAGTCTAAGATAAAAGCATTCTACCTCTAGGTAATCTAGATTCGAGATGATATTTGGCAGGATCTGACAGGCACTATCAAGGCCAGTGAATATCATCGAGCCCGTGTGGGGCGTCAGGGCTAGTGGATTCCATATAGATTGGCCGGCTGTTTTGAAGCTGCAGGTTTCACATCATCGGCCCTGATTGGCGCTGACTTGCCAAAGAGACCCGAGATGTGGCTCACAATGGCTATTACGGGTGGGAATGGCCATACAAAACACCCATACGACGTTAGAGATTGACTCTCCCCAAGGGAAATTGAAGGCTTCAATAATGGGCCCGGGGCATTTATAACGACGAGCAACCAGCCTGCTCAGAGGTTCAAAGCGCAGTGTGAACGATCCAAATCGACTCGACTCAATTTATTGCAATGGCGCCCTTCCGCAATACTGTCTCCGCGCTGGCCGTCGTCGCGATCGGTTCGGTGAACGCGGCTTTCGGTCCTGCGTTCAGCACTGGTCCGACCTCTAACAACTCTTTCATCCGCGAAGCGTCTTCTACTCTCCTCCTTCCCAAGGCCCCGAGTAGATCCTCGGGGGATCTCTCTTTGTGGGTTGGTATGGGTACCTCCAACGGAGACCTGATTCAGTCTATTGCCGACAACTATGACTCTAGCGACTGGAGCATCTTTGCCTACACACTCATGAGCACCAGTGGTAATTTCCTGCAGACAGTGAGCTCCAGCATGGGACAGAGGTGCTAACGCGTATTATGTGTAGCTACGACCCAGACGCCTGTCGAGGGGAAGAACTCTACTGCCTACGCCAACGACGCAGTGACCATGCACTGTAGGTAGCCGCAGGATCGCAGCTCAGACAGGACTAAACTTGCCCTCCAGATAAGTACAATGATACCACCGGCAACTACACCCAGACCGTTCTGGTCAACGGCAAGGTTGTGTCTACTCTCTCGACCAGCGATGGTAAAGCCGAGGGCTGGGGCAGCGCCGTCGAATGCGCCGAAACCAACTGCGGCACTCTGGGTGCCCACTGTGAGTGTTGACTGTGGATTTTTTTGTTCTCCTAATTATCAGACTGACAGTATTTATAGCATGGACCAACACGACGATCATCCTCGACGTTGCCGACCCCGATTACATCGACACCATGGGCAAGGGTGACGGTGTCACTGGTGACATGAGCACCAGCGATGGTGGCAAGACCTGGAAGGTCAGCACTATCCATATTCCCGAATACACTTTTGAGTCGTCCTAAGACTGGTTGTTTCTGTGGTTGTTGAATATATATAGACGGGTCTGCACTGTACCGATGCAACGTACACTGTAACTAGTAGCATCCGGGTTAGGTTGTAGCGTGTCTATATTAAATCGATTTAGTGTATATGTATATCGATATATAGGGATATAGATGCATAGGTATATAGTCTAGATACATATGTCTATAGTCTAGATACATATGTGTATATACTTGGTTCCCCAGCAACGCCCCCGCATCCCCGCACTTTCCCCGGATGTCGAGATGATCCGGTTGTGACACGTATATAAGGGTCCTCTTCCCCTTTCTTCTTCCCCTTTCTTTTTCCTCTTCTCTCTTCTCTCCTCTCTCTTCTCAACGTCTGCGTGCGAGTGCTGATCTTAATGCATGACTCCTCCACCTACACTCTCGTATGACAGACATGCGCAACCAGTCTGATCCTCGCATCGTGAATGCGCAGGAATGATGTTTTCATCTTGTTCCCCATGCACTGAGGATAGTTCATTACTATCGATATAGTGTCAACCAACGCCGTATCAAATCCCCTGAAGAGCCCTACGCTCGCCTGATCCATCCAGGGTATCAAACCCCGGCGACGACAAGCTCCCACATCTTCGCTTTTGTGCGGGTGTCGATTGCTGTTTGCCTCTAGGTACCCAAAGCAACCCGAAGACTTTAACAGCATGTCGACACGAGTCTCCATTTTGTGTCGGCGTGAAAGGCAGTCTTCTACATTCAACTACAGTATAGAGTACTTTAAACATGTTGAGAGGTTATGATCATGAATGCTCATCGTGGACGTCGTGTATCTATACCTAATTCCAATTCGCATCCCATTTGCAGTCCACTTAATCGCACTGGACAAAGTCGTCACCACTGGCACCTGTGTGAGTGATCACACCCGCCAGCTCGTCATTATCGTTAAACACCACACGGTCGGCGCCGGGCGAGCCACCATCGTACGTCTTGCCGTCGCTCAGGATTGGGAACTCATAGTAGGTGCCAGAGACGGGGAAGTCGAATCCCTCGTAGTCGTGGTACTCGTGCGGGTAGTCACCGGCGGTCTCGCCGTCGGAGTAGAGCTGGTAGCCAGCATCCTGGGCGGAGCTCACATCGCTGCTGCTGTAGCAGTGGGAGCCACAGGTATATTCACAGGCACGAGCAATCTTGGCCGAGGGCACTGCCAGGGCACTAGGCACGAAGATCGTGGCGAGAGTGAGGAGCTAGGGCGGTATTTGTATTAGCCTCTAAACCTGTAGGTGGTATCGAGGATGGGGCAGATGGCAGGGCAAGTACCTTGGCGTATTGCATTTTTGGCGAGCGATGTGATTGACTTCCGGATCAGCTCGTAGATCACTGGTGGTGTGTTGGATCTGCAATCTGCAGTCTTCAATCTTCAATCTTCTTTCTGCTGCCTGGAGATCACGCCGGATGTTGCTGGCTTTATATAACTGCGCTGGCTGCTCGTGCCGTATCTCAACGCCTTCCAAAACTCCGCACTTATCCGACACTGCGTCCTGTGCAGCTAGTATCTGGCGATGTTACATTCGACTCCTCGAGCAGTATGCCAGCCCCATTGGCCGGCACCAGGCTGGAGCTCATCAGCATCGCAGCCGGCCACGAGCCATACCCCAACAGGCATGTCCACCGATCTGCAGGGTGCAAATCACTCGAGCGAGAGCGAGGTACGAGCACGGTGGGATTGGCGGTGGATGAGCACCGTGGAGGATCGAGTGGCCGTGATCCGAGGCTATCTGTGATCGGTGTTTAGCGCCGTCGCTCGCGCGTGGGTTTCCAAGTGGGTTCTGCTGCAGGTGTTTATCGAGCCAACGAGATGTGACGATAGGGGGCACGGTGTTGAAAGGTGAGATCCTGCGTTGTGGGGTGGTGAGCGGAGAGTCCGCGCTGGAGCAGCTTCAGCGATGCGTGAACCGGCTACATTACTTACCACAAATGGCCTCGGAATCAAAGGGGATTTCCTTGCGATTGATGCAATTGGGGCGCATCCCAGGTAATACACTGAATGGTGCCATGGGAATCAGGAGCGGCGTTCTCCGGTCAATTGTCGGCGCCCCGCCGGAATCCGTGTCGATCACCTCGTTGCCTTTTCTCTTCAGGGCCCGATTGAGGTTGAGTCGTGGCCGGTTGGAGCTTCGCTAATGCTTGTCCTGAGACCGCTGTTCTGATAAGCATTGTGAATGACTCCGAGTTTTGAGTGTGGGCTATTAGAAGCTGGTGGTAAGAGCCAGTTCAATGGCGGGCCATGCACAGTGGCCGATATGTCTTCTCGATTTGAGCCTGAATAGTCGATGCATGCGCCGTAAACTTATAAACCGCTCTTGATCGAATTGTCTATCATAAGATCCACCACTCTTTTTGTTATAATGTTGTCATATGCATAAATTTAGTCTCTCCAGGGTGCGAATCCCACGTCCATGATATATAGCTACCCGACAACAACAGAATAAAGTCGCGACCACCACCGCCGAGGCTTGTCGACTGGTGCCTCCTCCACATCTGCAATCTCCCTTCTTCCAGTCCAGATATCCATATCTTCCAACCGAACCCACTGTGTTTTGTTCCAGACCTTGTAGACGACCACAAACAACGCGAAAACCGGCAACAAGATATAGTTGATCACGAAATCCGTCGAACTGAACGGGTTCAGGAAGCAGGTGTAGCCCTGAAAGAAGACGAGGAAGACGTTGGCAGCGAGGGATAGATATGTGCCCCATGGATACAGCCATGCTTGGTAGGGGAGCTTGGATGGATCTTGGCCTTGCACAACCAACGCACGGCGGAAGCGAATATGGCAGATTCCGATGGTGGCCCAGACAATAAATGTCGCCACTAGACAGATATCAGCTGCAGTCATGAGAATCGGGGGCTTCACCAACATACCACCAGACAGCGTGATCAGTGCCGAGTAGACTGTTCCGGCACTCGATGATTGCTCGAGAAAGACGATGCATGCAAAGACGTTGGTGAAGATCAAGCCCACCCACGGTACTCCTGCACGGTTGGTGCGCCCAATAAAGCGCGGGGCCTTGCCATTCCGCGACATGAAGAGCAGTGTCCTCGATGCGACGTACAGCGAGCTGTTTCCGGCTGAGATTACACTGATCACAATCAATGCGTTGATGAGGTGTGCCGCGGGGAGAATTCCCGCGTCGCTGAGTGCAATCGTCAAGGGGGAACTGGCAGTCTTCGAAGTGGAACCGAGCAGCCTCTTGTCATTCCATGGGATCAACATGCCGATGAAGAATATCGTTCCTATACACATCATCAGCACTGTGACACCTGAAATGGGCCGCATTCACTCACCGACGTAAAAGATCAAAATGCGCCAGAAAACCTGTTTAATAGCTCGAGGAACTGCCTTTGCAGGGTTTTTCGATTCACCCGCAGTAATTCCCACCCTGTATACTCCATTAGATATCTCTTCAGAGTATCAGCATCCAACCGGGAGCATACATCTCAGTTCCGGCATACAATGTCCCTGCCACGACGAACGTCTTTGCCACCCCATTGATCGAATCCGCGAATGCCCCCGGATGATGCCAGTATTTAAATCCAATGGTCTGCGGTCCGATGCCCCCCGCGCTGATGCAAATTGCCAAAATGAAAAAGACAATCAAGGCTAGCACCTTGATCCTAGAAGCAGTCAGTCTTGTCAACTACAATTGAAAACCAAAGTCACTAACAGAGAAAGCCAGAACTCCATCTCGCCGTATGCAAGAATTCCCAGATTTGACAAGCCCAGGAACAAGAACCAAAATATCAAGATCCAACCCCATTGCGGCACTGCTTCGGTCCAATATCCAATAACGAGGGAGATTGAGTTGTATTCGTTCGCGAGGACCTAGAATACAACTGTGTCAGTATATTGGTGCATCCCATGCAATTGTCCATTCTCACAGTAACCCATAGATACCAATATGCCCAACCCAACGCAAATGCCAACGAATCATCCACGAAACGCGCCGCGTATTCTGTAAACGACCCGGTCACGGGGATGATGGTGGCCATTTCACCGAGTGATTGCCTGTGTTGATAGCTATTAGCAATGTTCCAAGGCCTTCTGTCTTTCTGGAACCAACATGACAAAAAACACAATAATTCCGACGAGACAGAAGCTGATCAGCGCACCACCAGGCCCGCCCTCGTGCAAGGCATTCCCCGAGCTAACCAGCAGTCCAGGACCGATAATCCCTAAGCGATCCAGTTAGCACAATTCCACAGACGCTCGTATCCAAGCCTACCTCCAATTGCAATCATCTGCAAATGCCTCGATTTCAATTGGCGCTTCAGGGGCGCTGCAAACGGATCCGACACGATCTCCTCGTCACTACGGCTCCCACCACCACCAAACTTGAAGCTATTTGTGTCTGCATCCCGAGCAGGAGCTCTGTACGCGACAGCATCGACGTTGATTTTGTCTGCCATGGCGATCGGTCAACCTCCTAGTAGGACAACTTGACACCAGCGAGGAACCCAGCACCAGTTTTCAAGAATATTTTCAGGAGAAGGCGACAAGGCTTTGGAATTTTTTTTCCCCTTCCTGTACCACGCGCAATTGCGGGGAGCGTGGTGACATCGAGCTCGACTCTTGGCCCGTTTTCATTTGCTGCCGATGTCGTGATGCCCGATGCCCCGGTCGGGAGCAGCAGCGCTGATCTCGCGGCTCGGCCTGGTGCCAGTTCCTGGCTTGTCGACAGGTTATTATTCTTCGTGTGTGAGGTACTTTGGAAATAAAGCATACGATTCCAGAATAGCATTCTGAGCGACAATTTCTCCGGTCGGCATGCCGCAGACGCGTTCTTGGGCGGGAGATCGGTAGCCAGACGAGCGCTCTTGGTGGAGATCGTGCCTGGCATCAAAACTCTGGATCGCACGCCATCATCCACCGATGGACCCACGGGTAGATGTTCCATGAGCAGAGGAGCGGTTTGGATTCGATCAGAGGAGGCTCGGCTGTAGGGGTCTGGCTCTGCTTGTTGTTGAGAAAGGGAAGTGTTCAATACCAATCCTTGCGATGTCAGAAGGGAACCTTGGAACACAGCACCAGATGAATAACCAAACATACCATGCGTCTTTTAGCATGAATTGTCAGTGGGAAGATCATTCCCAGCGAGACCAGGAGCAGGATGGTTGCTGCAGAACGGGATTGAACCAAGCATGTGGGGCCTGATTAAGGTTATTTCAAACAGCAGGCGATGGCATCCACTGGTCGCACAGCCGGCGTGGCATTCTAGACCAAAGGAACGAGGAGGAATGTTATCGACTGTATATCCCAGTAGACAGCTGTGTGCGTTCTGGAGTATTGTGAAGATCCGCCATGGGAGAAAGGAAACGGGCTCGGCCATATGGTTGTTTTACTATTTAAGATCCATGACGCGCTTGGGACTAACGACGCGTCTGGCTTATTTGATGAAGACCTTAAGCTGCAATCACCACACAGCCTCTTGTACCTGGCTATTCAGTCTGGGGGCAATATATCATGGGGAATCTCGGAAAGAAGGTAGGGCAACTTCTTCCTCGAGAGGGACAAGTCCACAGGATACCAAAGCCAAGAATAAGGCGCTGGTGGAGTTTGAAGCAGGGAAAACTAATCACCACATATCAACATAGACTCGGTAAGGTAGGATGGGGAAAACAAAGGAGAACTCTTCGCGGCTGCTCAGAACAAGGTTATTTCCCTCAGGGCCATGGAACCTCTTCCAAACAGCGTTTGATCATCGTATAATCGAAAGAGTACTCGATAGGATGAAGGTATGAAGGTGGAAGCTGGGTGGGAGCGTGGGAGAGTGGTGGGAAATGGAAGAGGAACTTGTCTTTGAGGCCGCTCAGACTGGCGTTAATATCTTGGTCACGAAATCTTCCATGGGTCATAGTCATCACTGTGGCCAGACGAGGTCCTTAACCATGTTATGACAGGGAAAGGAATGGAAGGAATTGGGTATAGTACACGCAGTAGTACAAAGATATTTGACGGTTCAGGATACAATGGTAATTTCTGCCAGGATGTGCCGGATTGAACGATAGATCCAAGGACTGAACAAAGTCATGGAGAGGGAGAAGGAACAAACATTCAGTAGCGAGAAGCCGTATTTATAGCGGCCTCTAACGACCCGAGATCACCGTTTCACACGCGATAGATGGCTCAATATTAGGCGAGATGCGCTATTGCAGACGAGACACGTACACCCAGGCTTTTCGTGCGTCGCGTCCGAATAAGCTAGCGGATCCAGGTTACGCGGACCCGCAATTGATCTTCGCCTCTATTTCTATATCCCACACAGACTCAACCAGGACACCGAGCAACTCTATTCAGCTGTTTCCCACACAGTCCTCTTGTTACAATTCTCGTTGCCCATGTATGTGCTCTCAAACTGTACCATACAGGGCAATGAGGGGACTATGGACCCTTGTCTCTGTGGTTCCCAGGGCTAGAGGCGTCTGAGAATGGTGTTGTTCTCATCAGAAATCTACGGTCATTCAAACCCAAAGCTGCTACCCTGACCATTTTTCTGCTGACACAACCCATTCATGCTATGCAGTCTTCTTGAGAAACCTGTTGCTCCTCACGACCGCCCATATCGCCGATTGTTCTACGCGTGCCGTCCTTTGGAGTGAGATTGCAAGCCTGCGGGCCATGTGGCGACCCGCGGGTAATGCAGGGGCCCCTTGTTGACACCCCGATCCGGATCCACCCGCAGATCGCCAGCCGTAAGCTTAATTCATCCACATACGCGAATAGCCGAGCACAAGACAGCCTTAGAAGGCATCTCTACAGGATGTACATACAATAAATGAGTTGATAGTACAAATAAGCAATTAGTTGGCCCAGGGACATACAAGCAACTGTGGTGAATGGATATATGCAGCACATGCGAAGGACTGGCAGCTGAGATCGAACGAGAGTTCAACACTGGTCGACTTAATACAAACGGTTGGAAATATTATGGTAATCATCGTGCCAGCTGGACTTTGGGGCTTTGGGCAGATGAAGGAAGGAAGTAACTGGGTATCACGATCATACAAAAGGGCATGGACATATTGGAGATAGGATACAAAGGCTGGGCTGCAAGAGTTAAAAGGGAACAGGGATGTGCAAAGGGTAGTAAAGGGTCTTGAGTTGTAGGAAAGTGACGCTAACGCGACACGCGAGTAGGGGGCACTATGCACAGCAAATCTCGGAGTGGTTTAGGCTCAGATCATAAGCTGTTGGATCGTCAAGGTATCACCCCTTCGGAAACAACACAAGCTTATATGTGATCATCACTTTTGCCATAAACAACACTCGACACCAACGAAAAGGATTTGGAGAAGACCTTGGCATCACAGCTGTGAGTACCAGGGTAATCCTCCAGATGTATGAGTGGCTCAGCAAGTTGTTTTCTTCAGATAAGATCAGAAAGAAAGTCATATGTCAATAACATCATTGCCAGTCGTTTCGTGGTGTCGTAGTGTCGTAGTGTCGTAGTGTCGTATGGAAAATAAAAAAGGAAGAAAGAGAGAAGTGTGCTGGAGAAGCTGTCATATTTATACCCCAGAGAATCGCGCTAAGGGATTCTGGATCACCAAATTAGAGACGCCCATTGGCCAGCCGAAGCGAGGGTAGCACGTGGGCAATATTTGATGCCTGACAACAAGAATAGGGCTCATGAAATTGATTAGGGGGGTAGGTTGCCGCTCACGAAGATACAGGGGCCATATTTGAAGGCTGATCCTGCCCGCCGGAAGCCGAATATCGTTATGAATTTGGGCCAGACGACGAAGACCAAGTCCATGCGTCGACAAGTTAAAATTGATGAAAAACTCCCTCGGGGATCAAGAGTAATGGGCATTTGAATAGTGGACGTTGATCGTGAATAGCTTCAAAGCGCCCCAATGCACCACGCACCAATGGCAGCCAGGGCCATTCACGGATCGGGACAATCATGGACTTCCCCTTCTGCAGATTGCTCTTCCACCTGATCCACGATATCCACCAGTCATTATATCTTTCGAAATTCTACAGAGCACTCTCTTCTCAAATCCATACTCTAGGTCTATTTTCATCCCAAATCAGCATCTGGGCGTTGCTCATCTTCTCAGACTAGGATTTTCTCTCAATGGGTCACAAATCCCGAAATACGACCGATTTCCCACTACATGTTGTCGAGTCTAGTCTTGGCGGAGTTCCCAGCGCAACAGCACCATATTCCGACGTTGGACTGTGCTGGGCAGGCAAAACCCAAAAAGATGTGCTACAGGGAAGGAAAAGTCTCAAACCAACCGGAAGACCTGCCGGGCACTCTGCTCAAGAAGGTACTTTGTTACTGACCGGCAAAAGGAGAGGCTGATGAACTGCCGTGGCAGATTTCTGTTTCTCTTGTACGTAACATCGAATCAAGCACGATCAGACTGGAAGGAAGCTAATAATCAGGGCGATTAGTCCTATGATACTGGTTCCCTTAGCGTAGAGGATCTCGCTCTCGATTCTTCCGTCAATTCCATCTGAGTGGCTGTGCCTTTTTGGTGAAGATGCTGACGCCGAGCAAGAAATGTCATTGTCTGTACCAGCAGGTGGCCTTGGTCGTTTGACATCGACGATTCAATCAATTTGGAAGTCACAGAATAAATAGAGCAAGTCGTATAATGATATGTGTATCTGTTTTGATAGCTTCCAAGCTTCTAAGGTTGTTTCTATCTAATCGAAAGCTGACGGGTCTAGATCCGGGGCTCAGATGGTAGACCAATCCCTGAAGCCACGTCCAGCCGGGCCCAGGCAGCAGGCAACCTTCACTATGCCAGCTACGGGATGGGAACACGAGCAGTATGAACACTATTCCAGGTGCCCAGTAATTCCAAGTGTTCAATTCAAATTATAGCACGAGAAATAGAAGCCCACAGCAAAGACCTCGGTCGAGAAAAGGAAATATCATGCCAATAGAGACCCATCATTGGGTGCTGTATGGAGCAGCAGCCTGCTCGTGGCTGAGATAAAATCAAGGAAATTACAAGAACCGAAAACAAAACGATGACAACGACGGTGGTATACAAAATGCAGAAAAGACACCAGTTACCTGAACAATACCCGACCCAATCCTACCGGCTATGCTGCCAAAAACCCAACCCTGAAGAGTGAAGACGCCAGACCCGAATTTCCTGTTGAGGATTATGCGAATCGGCGGTCACGTTTGGAGGGACTCGGGGTTCGGAGATGCTCCTCGCGCTCGCGACTGCGTTCAGTGACGAAATCCATTGACCGCGTGTTCTCGAGCATGAGAGGGGCGTCTTGCTTCTCGGAGTAACCCATCCCATTTTGCCGAGGGTCTTGTCCATAGTAGGCCATGCTTGGGTGTTGTTGCAGATGCAGTGGCGGGGCATGCATTGGTTGATTATGGGACTGTTGTTGGTTGTAATTGTGGTGCTGGGAATAGTCTGGCTGACCATGACGGGACCTGAAGGAGCGGAACGACCAGTTGCTGACAACAGTGACAGTCGAAATGGTGAACAGGAAGATCAGCTAGAACAAGTGTTAGTGGACATTCAAGTGTACATTCAAATGGGAGTAGTGTTGCATACCACTGCTTTCCAACTGATAGGATCGATGAAGCTGTTGATAATGATGGCCATCGTATGCGCCGAAACTTTGGCTCGTCCGACCTTTGCCGGGTCGCGATTCATGCATCTCTCCCAGTTCTCGCATACTGTTTCTAGCGCGGGCAACCGCTGGTCACCGCTGCATTTGTTGTCCACATAGCTTTTGGCACAGTTGGCCATCTCCGCCATTATTGTGTCCGAGACTTCCTCGGCAGCCTGGTCGAATTCGGCACGGATGGCCGATACAAAGGTAAAAACAATATACACGGCGAGCGAGAACAGCGAGAGGTTCACCATCAACTGGGCCCACCAAGACAGGATGCTGGGAATATTCGGGTGTGCCTCCAGCATAGCCAAAAACTCCGACAAAGAGGACATCCTTGAGGGACCAGCCTCTGAGCCAGGCTCTTTCCCATGTTTCACTGATTTGCTCACTCTCCCCTCGCTGCTGCTAGGCCGGTCACTCTCGTCGTCGCTGTCGGTTCGGAGTCGTCGATTAAGCTCCTTATTCCGTCGCCGGTTCTTCTGTATTTTGCGTACTGCCGCATTGGAATAGTGATTCATCCGCGGAATCTCGCCTCGCCCAGGACTGGCTGGAAACCGGCCGTAGAGATTGAATAATGAATTCCGTCGCTCCGTCCTCGCCGGCTGTTCTGGTGTGTCTTCGTTGTCGGCATTGTCTGGTGAGGACATGTTCTCCGCACCCGATGAGAAGTCAACATCAAATTTCCTAGGGGTCATGAATGCTGATTGTCCGAATACTGCCTTCGGCGAGGGGGGTGGGGGTGGTTGCTGGGGTTGAGAGAAGAGGAAGGGCTGTGAATTCGGTGCGCGGAGGGAAGGAAACTGCTTCTTTTCTGGAGAATCGAAGGCACTATGTGTTCCTAGAGAGGTTGTCGAGTTAGCCGGGAAAGTCCATGATCCAGTCGCAGCGAGCCACTCACGCTTCTTGTTCTCGTGTTGCACACCAAGTTGGTAGAAGGGCGACGTCACGTCCCCTGGCCCACCGCGCGTCTGCCATTCAAAGTCCATGGGACTCTCCCCGGTTCGTGAGCCCATCATGGTTGGATCGACGTGGAGGTGGTGAAGAGTGGAAGCGGGATGGTGGAGCCCGGAAGTTTTTGTTTGGGTAAACAGACGCCGGAGCAACGTTGCGGCGCCGAGGCCGATGTCGACCCCACGAATTCTCCGGATTCCTAGGCTGTCTGGACTATACTGCAACGAGAGTATGCAAAAGGTCATTGATCTAAATCTTCATATTGTCTAGGTCCATCGGGATAGTTGCCCTGATCGAATCTACGTACAAGCAGCACTATTACTAGCTGGGTGCCAGCACCCACATGTCGTGTATTCGAGTCGCAGCGCTAGATCGCCTACCATCGAACGAGCATTCCTATAATAAAATCATTCATCCATCTGCCATTGATAATCCAGTGCTTCCAGCCTGCCCTTCTTATTCCTTGCCGCAAACCACTCCTTCTCAAACCCATTCGCCCGGTCAACGCCATCCCACCGGTGCCCAGGGCGAATGCCATATCGATTAGGCTGGAATGCCCCGCGGTACAACGGCTTGCCCGTAACACTCGCACCGGGCCCTTTGGTCTGCGTCAAGAACCCGGCAGCAGGATCATTCCATCGCTCGCGCGAGCGAAGCTCGTCGTTCAGCGTCTCGTCCTCGATCGTGCGCGCCACCGGCATAGCCTTGACCTCCTGTAATTCCTGTTTCCGTGTCTCGCGTTGCTGGCGCTGGACGTCGCCCATGAGCGCTTCGCGCGCACGCTCTTCTTTCTCGCGTTTTTCTTCCTCGGCGCGGCGTGCCTCGGCCCGCTTCATGGCCACGTTGATGATACGACCGGACGCATCACGGTAGATGGTTTCTTGCGTCTTGACGTCTGCTGCCGACGGGTCACGGTAGAGTGCTTCTTCGGCCTTGCGCCGCTTTTCTTGGGCTTTCACCATCGCGGCAGTTTGCGCTGCTGTCTGGAGACCGGCTCGTGCGCCGGATTCCATGCGCGGCCCTTCGTCTTCTTCGGTGCGCTCAACAACGGGTCCATCGTCGTCTTCATGTGCCTGCTGCGCAGCTCGCTCGGCGGCCGCGGAGGCTAAGATGGCATCTGCCGCTGCTTGGTCGCTCGCATCTGCGCCAGAGGACCCACCAACGGTCTTCCAGCTTGACTTCTTCGCGCGGCGGAACTCCGCACTGTGCGTGGATGTATCGACGAAGGGACTGTACTCGTCATCGTGACCTTGAGTTGTGCTCGCGTTCCGGAGATCAGGAGGGTCGTCGTCTGCAATGACGAGCCCGGAGCTTGCGGTGTCGATGGCTTTGGTCTTCTTGCGCTTCTTCTTGGGGCGTTCTGTGGCCGGATCGGCGTTGAGATAGTTCTTGGCAAGGTAGTCGGCTAGCGAACCTGGCATTGTCCTGGTAGATTCGAGTATTGTTGAGCGTAGAAGGGAGGCTCTTCAGCGGTACAGCTTCGCCGCAGTGATTTCCGACTTATCGATAGCCGGAGCAACGTTTGCCCGAACTGTATCCAGCTTAGCTTTGTGTTGGCCCTGGATACAACCACATTTCTGATTGTCGAACTGCTCAAGGCCTGAAGACGGGAAACAACGGGAAAGAGAGATGCCTCGATCGGAAGAAGCAGAGTGGTGGGCAAACGCTGTCTACGCCGCCATCCAGGAAGTGCCGTACGGCAAGGTCACTTCCTACGGCCATATCGCCCTTCTACTCGGTGAACGTACGAATCGTCGACGACGATGCCATTATAATATGGTTCACTGACAGTCTGTTTGCCAAATAGCTCAGCGGCCTCGCCAGGTCGGGGTCTGTCTTAAATCACTGCCTGATCTTGAGTCCGGTCTCCATTTCAATTCAAGTACTGTTCCATGGCAGAGGGTGATCAACGCCAGGGGCATGATTTCACACCGGTAGGGAATGCGTTTCCTTGCGTCTTCTTGTTTTGTCCAGGAACTTATTCAGCGCAAATTCCTTCCCTCCAAGTTTGTGTTTCATACACCCAAACTGATAGCACGGTAGTGGCCCAGGAAGCGCACAGCGCCAGGCCGAAGCGCTCCGAGAGGAAGGTGTCAAGGTCACCTCTGACACGATGGGAGAGATGTATGTTGATTTCTCGAGATACGGATGGTTCCCCAGGCAGTTACCTAGTGAAGAAGCCGAAGATGGATCATGATCTGAACGACGATGTTTTTTTGCCGAACGCAGCTCAGCATGTAGCAGTTGCATGGGCTCCATAACACCCCATATTTAGATACTACACTAGTGATATTATTCGTTTGCGTGCTTCCGGAGAATCGTGGAACACTTCCACGCAAATACTTCCATTACACCGAACAGAAACGTGTCTAATTGTCTACGAACTTCCGAATTCATCCTTCAGGATTGAAAATCCCGTAATGAGATCACAAAACCAATAATGAGGCATGGAGAATCGGATCCATTCAGGGGTCATAACTTGTCTGGCTTCGTGTGTATCCAGACGAACGGGGGGGGGGGGGGGGGTGATTTCGCCGACCACCGCGATGTTGCATCGGTCCATCCAGCAAACTCGAACACAGACGACAGAAAAGATTGGAGCTGCCAGGACGAGAATCTATTTGTGAGGGGAAGGGAGACGGGACGAAAATCAGACAAGGGTTGAAGTAGTAGAATCAGAGCGCAGGGGATAGGTGGAGGTATGAGGGCGAAGGACATGGCGTACGAGCATGGCATCGTGTCGAAAGAAGAGAAAAAACCCCATCCAACCAACTACCAAAAGAAAAGGACCCAGACAGAACACAGAACAGAGAATAAGAAGAAAGGAAAGGAATCGAGAGACGTGGTCCAACCAGTATCGATCGCCTAACTGTAAGAGAAAAGATCGTGCACTTGCACATCGGCGCCGTCGAGAGGATCAAGCAACAAAGACATTTCATCGAATAAGCTTGATGGCCCGTCCCGTCTAGGGTTTGGGTCTCTCAAAAGACGAGATGAGACGAAAGTAAAGAGACAAGAACGCTACAATTCGACAGATCCCGGGTTCATCGTCGTTTGACTTCCGATGCCCAGCCGTCAATTCCTTCGCCGCGTGTACCCGGCGTGATTCCAAGGCCAATGCCGTCCATGCCTAGAGTACCGTCCATCCAGTCATGGGATGCCATGCCACCGGCGTTAGCCCGCTTCTCGGGGGATAGATCCAGCATCGGCAACAGGAACTCGCTGATACGCATGCTCTCTTCCACGGTGTAGTGGTACTTCTCGCGGAGCACTTCGGGGAGGGCCCAGTGGCGGAGTCGGTGAATATTGCGCAGCTCGCCCTTGCGATTGAAGATTTCTTGGGACCATTTGCCAGAGAGACAGAGCGATTTGGGGAATTGACCGAGCAGCTCAATGATCTGGGCGATGTGATCGTCGTCTTTGCCATACTTGGTTCCCGATTGGGGATCGAACAGGTAGTCTCCGGTGATCAGTTCAAAAACCTGAAGATTTGTTAGCCGCGGATGCCAAAAAAAGCTCCTAGTCGTCTTAAACTCACCATGCATGCCATACTCCATACATCGGTGCTGGCGCCCCACTTGGAACCGAGTATGACTTCCGGAGACCGATACTGCCGTGTCTGGATATCGTTCGTAAAATGATGTCCTACCCAGCAGGCATTGCCCAGATCGGCGATCTTGACGGAGATGATGTTGGCATCAATCTCATCCTCGGCCGACTTGTCTGATGGAGAGTTCTTGTCTAGGGAGATGCCCGACACCTCTCTCTCCAGGAGATCACTGCACGCACGAGATTAGCCTTTGGCAAACGCTTCTCCAGGTGGAAGCACATACGCTGTCTTCTCTCGTTGCTTTTGTTTCTCGTCCTCCTCCTTGATCCCCAGAGCCTCTTTCATCGACGGCGGCTCCGCTGTTGGTGTCAATCGTAGGTCAGTAAACAGGTACACCAAGTCCGTTTCACGAGGGTAACTCACCCGAATCGTTCACCATCTGACTCAGGCTGCTGTGGGAATTGGAGGAGCTGTGCTTAAAGTCGAAGCTGCTGAAGCTCGTGTTCAACGGACTTGGCAACGGCTGGCTGCCCGTAATCAATGTGCGCCGCCGCCGCCGGCCGTTGCGGTTATCCTCCTTGTTTTCCTTCTTGGCTTCCTCCTGCTCGACATGTGCCTTGACGATCTGTTCGACGTCACCGATCTCGATCAAGACATTTTCCGGTTTCAAGTCGGTATGGATGATGCCGCACTCCCGGTGAAGATAATCCAACCCGAGCAGGACCTGCTTCGTGATCTGCTTGACCAAGGGCATCGGAATGCCGCGATGATTCCAACGCTTGATCAGACCCAGCAAGTTCTCGCCCAGCACCTCGAAGACCATGCATACATGGACCCCGTTCGGGCCTTTGTGTTCAAACGAGTCTAGCAGACTGACGACATGCTTGCGACCCGGGTGGGAGGGTTTCGCCTGGACGATCCGACTGAGTAGCTTGATCTCATCGATGGCGGTTTCGGTGTAGTGGGCTGCGGAGCGCACCACCTTAAGTGCGACGTGCTTGCCCGTGGTGGTATCCCGCGACAACCAGACGGTGGAGAAATGGCCCCATCCCAGCTTGCGCACCACGACGTAGCGACCATTGTTGTACGTCTCGCCAACGGCCACAGGATGGTACCCGCCCTTACAGTAGTCCTCCGAGTCTTCTTCTTCGGCGGTAGTTTCGACCTCATCTCCCGATGAGGATGATGGCGACCGCGACGAGGGGGCACCGCCAGTCTTGAGATTTGCATGCGCGGGCGCAGCACCAGTGCTAGATCCAGTGAAAGATTGAGATTAGCCATGGAGGGGAGTGGGTAGACTGGGGGACCCCAGTGAGATGAAAAATGGAAACCTACGACTCTGTGGCTTCGCCGGCGGCAGGATTGGCCTCGTTGGTGACGATGGGTTTCAGATCGGTGCCCTTTCTCCTCTTCTTGCCGCCATTGCCATTGGCAGTAGAGGCCGCGACGGAAGCCATCTGTTTTCCCTTGTTCAACATGGCCTTGGTGAGATCAACGCCCTCCATGTTGTGGAGTGGGAGTGTTGGCGGACCGCAGCTGAGAGGCGGGGCACCGGGATGCGAGTTGGTTGGTTCGCAGCGAAAACAGAGGGCGGTGCGCGACGAGGGACCACCTTCACCGCAGAACAGGCGAGGACGAGATGTCGGAGCAGGACAAGTTCAACTGTGAAGTGAGATGGCCACGACAGCGATGGGGATGAATGGGTGCGGCGGTTGTGTGGCAGCGGGTGAAGTGGGCTTCCGCAAGCAGCCAGGCTGAAGACTTGGAACGGATGTGGCAAATGTCGATGCCTCAAGCCAGGAACCAAATTGGAGATGCAAGAAAGGACTTGAATCCGATGTCATATCCCGTGTCCGGGGCAAGTTATTGGATGTTGGGTGATGGGGGTGGTTGATGGCCGCGACTATGGATGGAGTCGATGTACTTAAGAGCAACGGAGACGTAAGGAAACACTAGGATCGAGTCATCGGACTTGGTAGATGCAAGTTCCATGACTGCATTTGCGCGGTCCGCTCCGCTATCACCGCGCGCTTCTCCATTCTTTTCCTCTCATCCTCCCCTCCACGGTCTCGACCACATCCTGATGTCACCGCTTTCTCCCCGCCATTGTTCTGGCTGTTATGCGCCCGGGGTAGCTTTGCGAACCGCGACTCTGCGAACTTTCTGACGACCATGTCCAATCCGTTCCATCGCCGTCCCCTCCCTGACTACTTCGTCGCCTCCCCGCTGTTGGCCCTCGTCTATCCTTTGCACCAGCTCCTTCTTCGTCTCCGGGGACCGCCGCTCCTCCCTCCCCCAAACGCGCATCCGATCCGCGTTGTCTGTCTCTCCGACACCCACACGCTCGAGTGGCCCGATGTCCCCGACGGCGACCTGCTCATCCACGCCGGCGATCTCGCCAACGATGGCTCCGTGCGAGAAATTCAAGCGGCCGTCGACTGGCTGCGTTCTCTTCCACACCAGCACAAGGTCGTGATCTGCGGTAATCACGACAGCTACTTTGATGCGCGGTCGCGCTGCGAGGAGGATCGCGATGACCAGACCTTGTCGAATGGATCTTCCTTCGCGGCCGTCTCCGCGTCAACTGCCTCGATTCGCTCCCTGGATGATCCCAGCAGCTCGTCGCGCATCGACTGGGGCGACATCCACTACCTCCAGCACTCCGCCGTGACTCTCGAGTTCGCGCCGCCCGATACCACCTCCCCCACTGTTCCTCTCACAAGCTCGCGCTCACGCTCTCTCACCGTCTACGGTGCGCCTCAGATCCCAGCCATCGTCCCCTTTGGCCCCGAGCACGCCTTCACCTACCCTTCCCACCACGACGCCTGGTCAGGGACTGTCCCCCCCGAAACCGACATCTTGGTTACTCACACCCCGCCCCAGTCCCACCTGGACTTGTCCCCGGTCTACTCCACCGGCTGTCCCAAGCTTCTGGCGGAATCATGGCGCATCCGCCCCCTCCTCCATGTCTTCGGTCACGTCCACGAAGCCGCTGGCCGGGAGCCCATCTTCTGGGATGAAGCCCAGCGTGCCTGGGAGCGACTCTGTGCTTCACGCCGGCCCCGCGCGCAATATACTGGCTTCACGGCTCTGCTGGGCTTCCTACGTGATCTCTTCGACCCATCAGGATGGGCAGATGCAACTCGAGTGGTGGTGTATGGTATCCTGGGCGTGGTTTGGTCTCGGATCTGGGGTGGTGAGAACCACGGCGGTGGATGGATGGTCAATGCTGCTAGCATGTACCGCAATACCGGGCGGCTCGGCAATCCACCGCATGTGGTTCTTCTGTGATGCCCTTTTTCTTCTGCTGCGAGTGTGCATAGCGTCTAACCATCGCTCTCTGTCTTGATGAATATCTGTGGACATATGCTTTATACCAAAAGCCATCTCTATATTTCCGTTCGCACCGGCCTCGAATGGCCCTTTATCATCACCGAGATCATTCCCCAAGTTCCCTTTTCGTATGCCAGACATGCCGGGATCTCATTTGCCAAATACAAAGACGCCAGAATGCACTCTGGGTTGTGGAACGCAGGCTTGCCGCCAACCCCGCTGTCCATGCATATAAGCCGATTCCACAGACCCGGTTTGAATTCCAGTCCACATCCACATAGGTTCTTGCATCCACGGATGAGATGAGTCGCCCACACATTATCCGGGGCCGTGATTGCAAAGTCAAAAGAAGACCAGAATGTTACTTCCGCTGGCGACATGGTTATTTTGGGAAAGTGGGAATTGGGGGCGTGGAAGAGCCTCCATATTGACAGGGGGCCTAAGGCATGATCTTATGCGAGATGCCCAACAGGGATCATTGTCTTATGCGAACCGGTGGCTGACAGGTACTTGTGTATTTTGACTCTGCATGCGTACTGCACGCCGTGCAGAGGCGCCCTGTAAGCTTCTAGATCGTTTGCATTCAGTCGTCCTATCGTAGCTTTCATCAACGTCAATCCAAAGTATCCACTGGTATGCAAGATACCAACGTCTGCTCTTCCCCCATCCCCTTCTATCCCACCCTTCTATTATCGTTCTGCTGTATGCTTTCCGCAGGAAGGCCAATGTAAATGCACCCTGCCCTCTAGGCCTGTTTCATTACCGTTCCATATCTCTTAGCAGTCGTGCACCACCGGAAGTGAGTCTCGGTCAAGATGAGCAGGGAGTTCGCCACGGCTAGCTCCGATTCTGTCCTTGACTCCTGCATAACCTTGCGATGTAGGTGTACCGCTTCCTCGATAGTGGAGTTGTGCAATGTAGAGATCGCTATAATAGCATCGGCAAGGGCACTTCCTCGCGTCTCCCCATTTGCTTGTAATGTTCTCATGGTTAGGATTACAGCATTCATGGGCTCGTGCTCCTCCATGTCCTTCTCTAACCCAACAAGATCATTCTGGAGGCTCACGGCAACAATCATCGCCGTCTGCAGGGCCAAAAGCACGTCAGGATAATCGCCGGAGGGGAAGACCTGATCTCGGATCAGGGTCAAAAATGGTGCAACGCCAATGGTCCGTGTTCGGATTCCCATATAGGTCTGCAAATCGCATTTCAAACGGCCCTCCTGGAACTCAATCTCTTGCATGAACCCATGGAAGACCAGGCAGATTTCATCGAAGAAGCTCTGCGCGGCTGCATCGGACAGAAAGCTGCAACAGTGGTCCCGAAACAGCAGCATGAGGGAACGAACCTCGCCCTTGGGCGAGAGATCGAAGACTATGTAGTTGTCAGTGTCTGTTGTCCCAGAGCTGCTGCCGTGGAACTCACTTCTTTCGTAGAATTTCTCTTTTCTCTTCAAAATCGCAATGCTCGCGCGAATCGCATCCTGTGCCTTGCGGGTATCCATCACTTCGAGTATATCATCGACGGCGCAGAGGATGGCGAGCCACGCCGCCATGCAGATCCGGATATGTTCCGCTCGGAGATCCGGAAATAACAGACTAATAGCTTTCAGCTCGCCCACAGCCTGTTCCAGCGGATCTCCGCTGCGCTTCTTAATCAAAGAATGCATTCGGAGTCTAAACATGCCATGGATACTCCACGCGTGCTCAATGCGCTCCAAGCGGCGTTTCTCTTCGGCCGAGGATTTCCCCGCAAGTGGGGTCCGGACGAGGCCGTGGTCAGGTATGTCTAACTGCTCCACGTTAAGCTCAACACCTCCACTTCCAGTCGAGTGACAAGTTTACCTCAAGAGCCCCTTCATTCTTCTTCAGCGCAATCGACAGTCGGTGGACTGTGGGGCTGGATTCGCCTTTCTCATATTCACACAATTTCCCAATGTGTGGTACCATAAAGCGGGAAGGCCACGCGCTTTCCGTGCGATGCTGCCTTGTGGGATAGTAGGATATTCTACAAAGGCAGGAGAAGAAGCGGCGGAGGCAGCCCATTATTATAGATGGTAGCGAAAAGGACGACATGATGGATAATTACAGAGCGGAGAAGGAGGAGAGAGAGAGCCCAGGGCCGGAGGGGCTCTTCTATTAGTACCTACAGTAGCCCACCCAGCTGCATCGTCTCATGCTTGACTAAGCCACAACGTGGATGCTCGGGCGAACACCTGGCAAGGGAGACGCGGCCAATTGGAATAGAAGACGAAGTACGAAGTGCAATAAACTAATGCACATGGCCAGCTCTCTGCGCAGCCCACTCGACTCCGCTTCCTACGCCAAGCCGCATCTGAAATAGCTGTATCGACGGGCGGTATTAGATTGGTCACAGAGTAGATTCCAATGAAGACATTGGAATCCACGCTGCCATCGTCAATGCTATTCTCTCGGGTCTGAAACACTCTCCGGATTGACCGTCTATAGAGGGGGGGGGAAGCCAAAAGCGGGCCACATAGGGTACCGTATGCAGAGCCCGACATGATCCAAAAATTGGAGCTGAAGATCATCGGTACACAGGCGACCTGTACACTACGGGTGTTAGATCGTTGGCAGGGAAGCAAACCCATGCGTCAAATCCTTATCGCCAGCCCTCGCTCCACTTTCTGTCTGTGCAGTACTTTGTTCTCATCTCGGCCGTTCCGCCCCCCCCGCGAGCCATGACTCGGCAATCGTCCTTGATCCAGTGCGCATTGTGGAGATGATGTAAGGATCAAGACATGGCGCAAGACTGCCTCGCAGCCCCCATCAAAATACGTCGCGTTACTGGCACGGGATGTACGACTACGATCCATAGCGCATGTATATGACCGAAATAAGCGATTTTTGTTCCACCATCGCTCTGTGAGGCCGTTCTCGCCACTTGAGCCGAAAGGACTTTAGTTCTAGCGCGTTGACGGCCGATATCATCATAGCACCTGATAACTATTATCACCGGCTTGCTGTATGGTTAGCTGACGTATCACACGGTCTCATGGTTCCTACCCTTGCAGATACGGGACTGGATGGCGATAGACCATTTGAAGCTCAGTGGCTCCAACCTCGGGAGCTTCCCGTCCGGAATCCCTTGAGGTTTCCACTTCACTATGGAGGTTGCCCAGGTGGGCACCTGCAAGGATGCAAATGCAAGCCTTCCAGGATTGGTTGAAAGGTTCGGTGGTGGATTACATCAGCGCCCTTCCCACTTTCAAGGAACCTTGGAACCTTCTCTGAGCCTAACCTAGAATGGACCTTCAGCGCGCGGAGGTCGGCAACCTCAAATGCGCAATCTCGCTAGCTTGCTGTCCCTGCACTGTCTGCAGCACGTCTTGCGTCGTTCCGGTGATCAGCTGCCGGTAATCAACTGTCGCTATACAGTGCCGAAATGCGCCGTACTTACGAGGTTTTTATCCCCACCCCCTGAACCCTGGAACGCGTTTTGATCTGACACGAGCTACAGAATGCCTTGAGGCTTCTTGAGACGCGACGACGGAAAGCCCGACCGACGACTCCTGCGCTGCCCTCCACACCGCAAGATTCTGCAACTCCTAGTGGGAACCCAACTGTCAAGGGCATCCCTAGCTTGGCTGGCATGAAGGAATGGCTGCAGGCCCTGGGACACTCGGTATGGATCCTGAAGCGCCGGCGTTTCCGGAAGAACACCCGGCCACAATCGTCTCAACTAACTAGTTGACCGACGCTAGGAGAATGACGTCGACAATCTGAATGTGATACACGTGGCCGGGACGAAAGGGAAAGGTAGTACCTGTGCGTTCACCCGGTCCTTTCTACACGCCCATGGCTTGAGGACCGGCTTCCCCAAGCGGATTGGGCTATACACTTCCCCCGATTTGCAGTGCATCCGGGAACGAATCCAGATTGACAACCAGCCCATCACGGAAGATCTCTTCACCCGGTATTTCTTTGAAGTGTGGGAAACCCTTGCACCTTCGGACTCGGACGGATGTGCAGAGGCCCCAAGAAAGCCCCGTTATCTGCAGCTCTTGTTGCTGCTGGCGTTTCACACCTTCATCAGGGAGAACGTCGAGGCCGCCATAGTCGAGACACACCATGGCGGCGAGTATGATGCCACGAACGTGATACGGAAGCCCGTCGTGACGGGGATCACATCTCTGGGGATGGATCACGTCGCGCAGCTGGGCCCGACGGTCGAGGATATCGCTTGGCATAAAGCGGGGATTCTCAAAGCTGGGGCACCGGCATTTTCTGTCGTGCAAGAACCCGGTTCTAATGAAGTCCTACGGAAGCGTGCGGTCGAGAAGAACACCGATTTGACCTTTGTCTCGCCTTCCAGCGACCTCCCCACCAACCGAATGGTCCTCGGCATTCCCGTACAACGGCTGAATTGCTCCCTAGCTCTTCAACTGGCTACGAGATTTGTACAGCTCAGGA
The DNA here is from genome assembly GCF_028827665.1 of Penicillium hispanicum. Classification (NCBI taxonomy): domain Eukaryota; kingdom Fungi; phylum Ascomycota; class Eurotiomycetes; order Eurotiales; family Aspergillaceae; genus Penicillium; species Penicillium hispanicum. Next base: position 2,318,156 of record NW_026623193.1, read on the forward strand.
ATTCAGAGTATATTCTAGACTCCGACGACATATCAAAGGGGGTCGACAATTTCTCCTGGGCTGGCAGGTTTGAGGTAATAGAGAGGGGGAAGTCCCAGTGGTTCTTGGACGGTGCGCATAACCCGCTGAGTCTTGAACAAGCTGCGGAGTGGTTTTCGAAGAACATCAAGGCCGCAGACATACCAAGGTAAGTCTCAACTGTTCCATAGACCCCGACTCCGCGTTACTCAGTCGTGTATGATATAGATCTCGGGTTCTTATCTTCAGCCATTGCTCCGATCAACGTGACGGAGAAGATCTTCTGGAATCTCTCTCGCGTGCGCTTTCCGAGCACGATGCGAAGCCGGACCATGTGATCTTCACCACGTATCAGGAGAGAGAAGACGGGACCACGAGAATAGGTAAGGAAAAGAATGCTGCGATGACTAGCTGTCAGGCTGATCATGTGATGTGTTAGACAAAACACTCAAGGCGCCGGAGACGCCTTTCTCAGATCTTTGCCCGATATATTCGTCGCTTTGGAAGGAAACTCATCCTCATGCCGCCGTGTCAATCGAACCGACAATCGAAGGGGCCATAAAGCTCGCGGAACGGATAAGCGAGCAACAGGGCGGCATGCATGCTTTGGTCACAGGGAGCTTACATTTAGTTGGAGGAGCACTTAGCTTATTACGGCCCTGAATCAATGCCCGTCCGAACTTCGGAGCCAAAGATGATGTTAACCAAAGATGCTTGTCGAAAATGTATAAAATGGAGCTTATATTGATACAAATCCACGGTTATGTCTAGGTTGAAAAATCGGTGTTCTAGGTGTAGCTCAAGCAGCTTATTGATATAGATAAAGACAATATATAATTACAAGGTTGAGCCATGACTCGAAGACAAAGAATCTAGTGGCCTTTCATTTCCCATCTGAAGGAGTTCTGGGTTCAGGTAAATAAACAATTAAGAAATCTAGTGGACCATTAAGATCAGGTGGGCTAGCAAATGAAATATATGTTCCCAGGCTGAGTGCCTCGCCAGCAACTTGCATCTTTGCTACTGTACTATCGGCCTCTGATTGGATCGATAAGGGGGGAAATAGGGACTGGTAATCCTTCCTGTTCCATTGTAGAGCACTTCTTCCCGTGACGCCGCATAAGGAGTAGCCATATCCCTAGGAATGTTAGATATACCCTAGGTATATTCCGAGTATAAGGCAGGTCAAATCGCCATAGCTTTGTGGAACTCCAGTGCCTCAAACAGAGGGCCGACCTTCGCATGACGGTCTTCGTGAACGCATCTAAATATGTTCTCTTGTTCCTCTTTGAGTTCATTCGTTTCGAAAACCCATGTCGCGATCTTTTTTAATTCCGCCGAAGCTTTTTGGTCAAGTGTCGTGGGGGGCATGGTATTCGTAAGATGAAATAGTCGGATTATGACTCTTGAAATACCATTAGAAAATCCTCGGCGCATACTTTAAGAAGAATGTCATAACAGACTTTTGTGAAGAGATTGTAGTCAATAACAGTGAAACCCCCGAGTCAATTTTCATAAGATCCAGTATGCTTAAAACTAGACTAGTTTCAGGCCGGTCTGCGTAAGTAGCGTCTCCAATTGAACAGTTCTAAAATGGTTTCCTGACGTATCCGTGAACTGCCGGAAGTCATCGTCATCACCAGTAGATAATGAGCGTAAGAATTCCACAACGCTGATATGATGGTTCATTTGAGCCCATTCAGCAGCAGTCCGACCAGACGGATCCTTGATCAAGGGTAAAGCACCTCCATCGACCAAGACCTTGACGGAATCAAGTAATCCTTTCCCGGCGGCATAATGGAGAGGAGTTGCTATCCCGCTGTACATATGAAAATAGTACTCATCTCCACAGTTTTGATACATGATATCATTCACGGGGAGGTCTTTCGCAATCAGGTACCGTAGGACTTCCAGCCGGTCATCTAGCTCTCGCATTGCAGCATAATGCATCACCTGACCTTGCCGTAGAGAAGCGCCGTGGTCAAGAAGAAGTTGGATTATTTCAAATTCCGCGTCCAGAAAAGCAATAGAAAGCGACGTACAATCTTTGTTTCTGTCGCATCGTCGATTAGGGTCTGCTCCATGGAAAAGGAACCACCTGGTCAAATTTATATAGTGGAAGGACGATCTAGACAATAATTTATCAGAATATCATCCGTATAAAAGGAAAGAAAAATACTCACGCGATAGCCGGAGGATTATTTGTGTCAATCGGCGTGTTGATATCGAACCCATGATTAAGGAATAATTCCAGAACCCGGTACGATGTGTGTTTGGTCGCTTGTTGGAAAAGTAGAGGGTGCATAGCAGCTCCATTGTCAAGAAGGAAATCGACAACTCTGAACGAGTCGTTTTGAATCGCCTCGTGAAGAATGGGGACGGTTTTCGCTTTGAACGTTTCATTATTAAGTGAGGTTGAATGTATACCAGAGAAAACAGAAGCAAAACCTTTAGTATCCTCGTAATCCTCCCTGCTCGATTTTAGATATTTCAAATTTAGTAGGCAATTTATACATGAGCACTGAGGCATGTAACTTACGGAGGGATTCATTGCAATCTCGGAATATTGGACCCTCGAGGGTAATTCCAGAAGTGTATTGAATATTGACAAGCTTTAAATGCTTGATTTCTATTCTCTGCTGATTAGAATCAACTGAAAGTACGAGTATTGCTCAAAAAATTTCATAGCAGTGATCGTCTCCATTCCCAGTTGTTGGAGAACCGTCTTGGTTTGGTAAAAGGACAATTAGACAATCCAGTTGTCCATCAACAGTAAGGGTTCTAGTTATTGGAATATAGCACCCTGGAGTGAGCGTCTCTCCTGCTATCTGGATCTCTCCTGAAGCAATGCTCTCGGGCCCAGACCCGATGGACAAAGGGAAGAATAGTGTGTTGTAATCCAGGGTATTCTTAATTGAAACTTTTCCAGTAATACGCCAGATTTTATACCCTCGTCCCTAGAGTTGTGAATAAGACTTCATGTACAAGGCGTGGCTTCATACCTTGATTTGGTCATATCCCAGCTCTCTTAATACAGGGCGAATTTTTCCATGTCGATTCTCATCCACGCATCTCGATAAATTAGGTTGTTCCTCTTCAAATTCCTTCGTTTCAGATAGCCATGCAGCAAGTTCTTTCAATTTCGGAAAGAATCCGGGAAAGGTATCTGAGTCGATTGTCTCTCGAGGCATTGCAGTCAGGAACAATTGAATAGAGAACGAGTCGGCTAGACACAAATGATATTAGAAACACCGATGACTTCTGAAATAAGAATCCTTACTGTGATAGAATTCGTTGCCCCTTATTATGCCACTAGGATGTAACTGGCGATTTGGCTGAACAGAAAGCATTGATGGCGGGGTAAAGACGAATGCCGCACTTCGACACCCAACCAAGCGCCGGTCTGGAAATATAAACATCCGGGTACATGATCTAAGCCATGAATCCTGTCGGAATGAGTGTATAGAGACTCCCATTAATAGTTTATCCATTCTAAGCCCCTAAATTGGCAGATCGGGCGGAATAGCAACACAGACTTCTCCTTGATTCCAATTGGTCGGGTCACCTGTTCTTTACAGATACTCACGGATCCAGATATACAGGAAGGAGACACTCCAAGTGTATACCCGCAGCTGTTGATAGGTTTCGGAGTATAGGCATTGATAGAATTGTTGAAGATTTGAAGCTTCGTGAACTTACAGACTCTATATCTGCGGAGCTATATGCAAGATTCGATCAACGAAAAATAACGAAAAGAGCGGCAATTAAACGGAAGAGACAACGCAGTACGTCAGCAACTGCAATTGCAATACGGTTTATTTACTTTGTTTACAGCAGCAAGGAGAGGAAATATGGCGTACTCTTCATCAGCAGGGGCTGACAGCCACGACCTCCATGGCGGTACAAGGACGAATATAAGCATAGCAGCCGCCCGGGATGGAGTTCTGACGCTTGGTTCACAGGCGTCGGGCTACAGATCGCGCATGTTTTACGATTAACGCGCGGCATCCGGAATTATCTGCGCTTTCACCTTTTTCAGATGGAGTTGAAAGTAGGGCAACAACATTCCAGGTAATGCTACACTACATACCCCACATACATAACGAGCTTGGGAACTCGGCTGAGATTATGATGTATTATCTGACTTTACTTCCGGGAATAGGTTACGATATATCATCGCCTGATACAAGTCAAACACAGCGGATACGGATGCACTGCGAGGCCGGTCGCAAAAGACGCTAAGAAGGTAGCATGTTTATGGCCTCTTCTCTACCTGGCGCCTCCCTATCCTCGCCAAGGAGCATGACCGCAGCAAGAAAACGACGACGGACAGAAACCCCACATCTTACGCTCAGTACAAAGAATCTTTCTCAATGGGATGTTTCAGGGGATGCAGAGCCTATTCATCATGAAAGCACCTCACTCGACGAGAATCCCCAGCCCGCAATAGTTGGTACACCATTACAGGAGGTAAACCATCTTGACGACGAGATTGCGGCGCATCGTTCAATGGCCAACTTGTTGGACGGAGAGGACACTGTGTCCCCGGAAAATTCATTTGTTTTCCCTGGCGGAGACGCAGAGTTATCTGATTCGGCCGACATGACGGCCTCCGTTCTTCCTAGCGGAGATGCGGAGACACCTAAATCGACCGGAAAAATGGTATCTTGAACCCCAGGAGTGACGATGGCTCTAACCAACGGTACGAAGGTGGGATTTTCTGTTTTCTGAGGCAACCATATCGCCATATCCCAGTCCTATTGTTTACTGATAAATCACATTTGAATGGGGTTATATGTTAATACCTGCCCGAAATATGTCAATTTAAACGCCGAGGTTGTAATTTGGTTGCATAATACAGGAAGATAACGGCAATCCAGGCTATTCTGCATCTGTTTCTGGCAAAAGAACGATAAGACAGTCCAAATGCGCGTCAAGGACCAAAGCTCTAGTAAAATGGATATAATCCCCAGGGTTCAGCATTTCCCTGGGCGGAGATGCAGAATTCTCTGACTCGGTCAACATGATGACATCTCTTCCTCTTGCATCTTTTCCTTCTTCGACTTGTGATTTGCCCGAGCCGATTGAAAGCGGGAAAAATAACGAGCGGTATTTAGGCGTTAGGCCAATTTCTGCTTTCCCCTTGATGCGGTATACCACATAGCCGTGGCCCTATCGATTGTTGATAATCAACTTGTTGACGCAGAATAAACTGAAACTCTAACCTTTATACCGCTATATTTCTGTGCATTCAAGAATGGGAGCAATTTCTCCCGGCGATCCTTGTCCACGCATTTAGAAGTGTTGTTTGCGATATTCTCTATTTTAGCAACATCTTGCATCCATGTTGTGAGATTTCTAAAGTCTTCTTTGGCAGCAGTGTTTATCGAACAAGGCGCCATGATATTCGTTCAAGAGGTACCGGGAGGCCGAAACGGTCGTCAAGAGAAAAAAAAAGCTAGTTGATGGGAGAGAAAAGCTCTCTACATAGTCAGGCGTAATGTACACTATGGAAAGAGATTTGGTATTTGGACATACTTACACTTAGCATAGTGAGGTGAGCGTAGGCGTCGAGATTGGTGGGGCGAGGGGAATATTGTGTTGTATGGCGGGGCGAAAGGTGGTCGGTCTTATTTACGTTTCGATGCCTGACCCTCCATGGAAAAAAGTGTATCCGGCTCCATGTGATCCTAATTAACTAGGTATCGCAAAAAAATCAGTGATCTTGTTCTAGCCAATTGGGCGGCCCAGTGGTGTTGCAGTAGTCTTGATTGATTCAATCCTCTAAATGTACTGTAAAAATCTCAGAATGTAGTAGTTAGGTGGGGCCCTACCCCTTCTCCTCTCTTTTTTCTCCTCTTGACCTCCCTTCTAAGGAAACATAACACTTTCTGTCCCTGCTCTTCAAGATATCACTTCTCACATCACATTTTTGTAATGATATCCGGCGCCAATTTCTTGATCTAGGTCCGGGGAGGGGCCATCTCCTTTGTCTATGGGGTCCATCCTCACATTGTGGAGATCCCAGAGTGAAGATTTTGAGAAAGGGCAATTTCGTAAAGATCTCTGTCTGACCACTCCGTTCCACATCGTACCTTCGTACTTTATCAATAAAAAAGTGCAAAAACAAAACATACAACAGCGAGGATTCGCACGTGGTCACCCACCATACTACTAACTCGCCGGCGTGTGGCTTGAGTACGGCTGAGCGGACGGGAAGCCCTGTTCTCCACACCCTGTGGTCGTATGTACTAGAGCCAGTGTGGAAGAGGAATATAACAGTCTATTTGAAGGTCAATTCTCAGACTATGCCACCAATTTAGAATCGTTGCAGTTATTAGATGGACACACCCTCTGGCTATTTGGACACTTCCTTCTTCCCTCCTAGGAGAGGAATGGGTGTGATAGATGTAATACTATACAGTATCTAGTTATCAACCTTACCTGGATGTAAATGTTCTCCTTAATCCCGATATCAAGGCTAATGAGGTAGATGATATAAGAATGTTCCAACTTCGACAAATCCTTGAAGACTGCATGGTAGGTACTATATATACCTAGGTGCCCCGCCATACCTATCATGATCTGCGGGAGAAAAGTCCATGTATCAAAGAGATGTTCATTCAACAACCCCCGGCAGTGGACAGTGACCTAAACCTTAATGACCACGTCTGTATCTCAATACCGATGAAATACATTGATATCCCGGATGATTCTCACTACCACGGCTCAAGGATCCCCAGGTTGCCGATGCAGAAGGTGAAAATTCAACTCTGCGTAGTCCGTAGATTCACCAAGACAGCAAAGATTTGGTGGTAACATGTCCAAGAACTGGCGAGTATTCCACGAAGTAATCTATTAAACACCCGCGGTCTCAAAAGCTATACAAACCATCCATACTAAAGTGGAGCGTTATGGATCTTCTCGTACTCAGGTAGAGCCCACTTCACCATCCATTCGGATTCGAGAACTTGCTGGGCAGATGGACGATGTTGCGGCCAGAAGGAAAGCATCGGACGCAACATCGCTAAAAAGGCATTTCGTTCGCTTGGTGCAAGCAGAGGCATCCCCTTCTCTTGTCGCGGTTGCTGCACGTTTCTCGTGAAGCGATCCTCCCATGATGGATATTGGCATCGAGATTGCTCAACTGGCTCCCCATGCTTGGTGAACTTGCTTTGACCGGCCTCCCATGTTTCCCACCACTCGACGGGCAATGGTCCAAGCGCACTGATCTGTTGACAAGTCATATCGTCTTCATTTGTAAGAAATCCGTCGAATAGCGATCTTTGGGCAACAATTTCCCAAATAGTGCAGGCAAGAGTCCACATATCGGATGGGAAATCAAGGGCCCTGGTTGGCTCAAATCGAGCCTCCGGAGGACGGATTGCAAGTGGAGTGTGACACTCGAACCGCTGCTCTTCTGTCGGACGAAACGATTCACCAAAGTCCAAAAGGAGAATCCTAGCATCTAAGAGCGTGATGTTCTCGCTTGCCTCCCCAAGCCAGATAGGTGAGACACCGTGCTTTGGTGTCTCTGGCGGGATTGTCTGGCCATCTAATCGGTTGACTGGCTCGAGTATCGGCTCTCCATAAAGCTCATATAACTTGTCAGTGGATAGCTGATTGAAATCACGGGGCGCTCGAAGGAGGATATTTCCACAATGAAGGTCGCCATGCACAAATCCTTGTGCATGGATCTGTTGAACTGCAATCACGAGCTGCGCCGCGATTGCTCGAGCCACGTCAAGTTGAAAAAGGCTAATCCATGATGCATTCTTTGCTTCAGACAGGCTCATCCTTGCCAGATCAGTAACCAAACACAAACAATGGTGATTACCATTAGGGCCTTGGATATTGAATGCATCCCTTATTGAAAGAATCATAGTTTGGGCCACATCTGGCGAATGCTGGATCTTGGACAGTTTGGACAGCACATCGATCTCCTGAGGGTTCGAATCTGCTGTGCAGACTTTCACGGCAGCATATCTGTTGGATTTCTCATCTTTGGCCAGCCAGATTGTTGAGTATGTACCATGGCCGAGTTTATGGACTACCCGGTAACGATTATGGAAGCGATCTCCAATGTTCACCGGGTGATAGCCTCCAGGGCAGTAGTACTCCATTCTTTCCACGTCTTCAATTGGTTCATATAACACACGAGTTGTGTTCATATTGGAGACAGCCGGGCTCTGTGTAGTGACGGAGAAAGCACGAGAGGGCTGATGGTGAAGATATCGGACGCGTGCGTCCTTAACAAGAGCGCAACGAGAGAAAGACGCGATCGAGTAGGAGGATCGAAGGAGGTGACATGATTTCCCCATGTTTTCTTAGAAAAAAGGCCTTGCAATCTTTGAGACGAAATAAGCGCTCACGGGATGGCCTATCAGCCTTCCCCGTCTGCTCGACGCGTACAGAAATGGCCGTTGGTGAAGATCGGAAGGCGCGCGCCAATGTTGAAGTTGCCAACGCCCGGGGCTGGACTTTCTTCCGGGCGCTCTCTGTCTAGATGCAGACGCCAAGTCTGACACGAGCATCACTGCAATAGTACAGGGGTTCTAAAGAAATTTTATGCTCAGTGCGTGACACTCTCGCTGTGTTCGGCGGCTTTTATCGACTAGTCATTTTATTTAAATCTCAACAAGATGAGCCCTACGCCAAGGACTGCGTCCCTTCTCGCTTCGGCAGGTCGTAACTCGGATCAGCCTCGCGATGTTTACGGCCAACAAACAGCCAGCGCAAACCCCGTGCGGTGGCTTTGACCAGATCCCACGGGTTGGCCGCGTCTATGAACGCCTTGATACCAAGCCAGCCTCCGTAGTATTGCAGACCACTGCCGGAACTCTTCTCCTCCTTGCCGAGAACATAAGGGCTCCACGGGAAACCCCAGAAATGGAGGATCGCAAACAGTGCCATCTCAATACAAATCAGGAGATTTGGCAGAGCATTATTCCAGTCTCCTAACTGAACCTTGGCGGAGGACTTGACAGCTCCAGAGGAAGTCAGGAAGTCAATGATGGTCTTTTTTGTCAGTAAAAGCTCACACCCAACCAAGGGGGATGCGAGAACTCACTGATTGCCAGAAAGAAAGGAAGATCACCAGCTTGATGCACAGAATTTTCAAGAACGGTCGGTGCTGTGCGATGTCGTTCTTGATTTGGATGTAGAACTGAATCAAGCAGTACATGGCAATGGTCACAGCGACAGATTCGATGATCAAGACCTACACTATCTTAGAGGGCGTCCGGTGATGGAAGGGCAAGGAGACTTACCCAAATATGCGCATACTTTGGATTGTCAGAATCCTCGCAGTATCGGCTCACAGACTCGGCTGCGACTGCGATGACGGTCATGATCACACGCAGGAAACAGTACTGGAAGATGCCAATCCAGTTGATCTATCGACGTGTAAGTCCATGGGCGCTGTTATCTTAGGGAGTGGAAGATTCGGTCGTACATTGAACCACGTCAGACCACTTCGCGGTTTGCGCCAGGGCCCTTTCTGGCCACCGGTGCATGATTGCAGCCAGTTGATAGGCATGACCCAGTTGACCGGCTCAATATGACGGAAGTACTCCTTCTGCGTGTGCAAGTCGGGTGCGATATAGGAGCAGAGCAGGTTGAAGAAGGATGCGATCGCAAATGGCTCGTAGCAGTACCCAATAAGCTCGTAATAGACGGAATGCCTGTAGAAGTACACGCATAAAAATGAGGCGATCGAGTACACGGGTATCATGAACAGAATGCGGATGATGCTGTGGGAAGTTAGGCTCCTGTAGCTTTTCTGAAAATGGGAGCAGACGAAACGTACTGCCGTTGCTCAGCTGGCCTGCTATAGTGTGTAGCATGACCAAGCATAATAGTGACCGCGAGAATGAACGCGATCACTGTGAAGATAGCGCAGAGGATGATGCATAGGGTGTGGAAGGTGATTCCGCCATCCCAGAGATCGATTTCGTGGACTATCCAGGTCAGGGGTTGGGATTTAGGGGTTCAGGTCGATTTTCAGCCTTACTCTTAACGTCCTCCTCGGTGGTGTTGCACGTTGGCCAAGCCATCTTGGCGAACGTGATGGATGATGAAGTAAAGCCTCCGGTTCGATCGTTGAAATCTCACCGAGACTTAAGAATCACCGCAGCCGCTGACGTATGGAAAGGCCGGATGTTAGGCAACCAGAGCTGCTCGTCTTTCTTTTGAAAGTGGCTGTTGACCCACCCAACTATCCCGAATCAAGATCGGCCGATGCTTGTTGTTGTGTGTGGCTGTGGAACGCCGCGTAATCAGTCGGAGAAAATCTCACCAGACACTGCCACCTCAGAGCGTTTGCATATGGGCTAGAGAACCCGAAGACACCCGTATACTCTAGAAAATCAACTGGACGAAATGCGCGTTGGCCTGCTTGAATCTTTGAGGGGCTTTTAGATCCCATGAGATCGTGACCCACTAGCAGATAGATGGTTGCGAATATTTCCTCGAAATCGAGATCCTCCTGGTGACCACCTAGTGGATTGTGTGACGAGCTCACCGTCCCCCGGATCTGCTTACTCAAAACCGACAAATGAAAAGCTGAATCCCCATTGCTCCTTGTGTAGTGTCAATCGGGGAAGTGCTGATCAAAGTTGCGAGATCTCTCGAGCTGCCCATAGTCAAATTTGAATCGCATCCTCGCCAGGTGCCCGTCATGCGGCTGGAAACAACTGAGCTTCTTTGGGGCCTTGGGTAGATAGAGACGCTGTGCCATGGCGAAAAATTTGGCATTCTCTTCTACCGTATGTTTCGATTAATCGTTCAGTTATGTGGACTGTCCTAGAACTCCGATGCTCCGGAATATTCGGATGACTCTGGCTTGATGGACTTCAAGGTTAGCTTCTCGTCCTGGTGGAATCGCCAGCACATTTCAACCTCGCCTTAGATACCCACCGGGTGAGCTCCCTGGCCAGCAAAGATCGCAACAGCACCAGTCACAGACGGGAAGAGTCCGGGATTTTCTCTCACAATCTGCCTTCGCCAACTTTCTTCATTCCAACCTTCAAGGCTTGTCAGTTACTGTCTCCAGCAGGCAGCATCAGGTCCACGGGGCGCTTGCATGACTGCTTTGTGGCATTCCCATAGGCATGAGCGAAGATATTTTCTCAAACTCCACGACATCCGACTTTCTCTTGCTGAATCGATGCTTCTTGAGTTGAAAGAATATTTGAATCCAAGTCACCATGCAGAGTTGAGGAGGATGCGCACAAGGGCTGGGTGGAAAAATTGCAGTTATCTAGAGGGAGAGAGAGAGGGGGGGGGGGGGTTTCTACATGGCTGAGCGACGGTCTACAAACATGAGGCTGGCACATCAAGTGTCATGTTCGAGATTAGTACAACCATGGACCTACACGAAGAACCGAGACTGGTAAATATCGAATCATGAAGACGATCTTCTCATGCCAGATACCATACCCTGGTAGATCTTGGTATCTCCCGGGTCAGTCCAAGACACTGATCAAGCTCATGTTTATCTATCCCGGGGCCGCTTGTCAAAGCAAGACTACCTACTACCTAACAGAGATAAATTTTTCGAAATTCCAACAAAACTTGAATGATGTCTTATCCCGGTGCAAACTCGGAATCCAAATTCTAGAAATAGACAACCTTTACCCAACTCAAAAACCACAATTTCAAATCCACAAATGCCTTCGAAAACGCCCTTCACAAGTACGCGGGAGTTGGGGAGAATGTCATTTCATTCTCATAGTGGGAACGGCTTTATTTATGAACAAAATCCATCTGAATCAGTTGTGCGGATAAGTAAGTCATAGAGATACTGGGTTAGGATCTCATAAGTCGACTAGTCGTCAAAATATATCCAGGTGCTCAGGCGGACGTAGGGCAGCTATACATGCAATCTATCGTCTTTTTGGTCTTGCTATGTCAAAGTTTGCAGTTGGATAAATCCGTACCAACGGGCTTTGCGTCTGATATTGTCCGTCCATTCAGTGGAGGATAATCGACTAAATTCTTTGAGCAACATTTGTGTGCTCTACGTCGAGACCAGTCCATTTCTCAGCTCCTCGCTAACCACCGGTCTCGAACCAAATCGACGAATATCAGCGCATCGAGTAGGGTTCTAGAACCCTACGTTGGCCAACGCGTAAGACGATGACGAGGTGGTCGAGGCCATGTGGGACCCACGGGCCCAACCAGGGGGCCGCCGCTCATTGGCTGCCGTTCCAGGCACATAACCTTATTGAATAAACTACATCTAGACTGAATCCAGAATTGGCGTTTCTGTCGGGTTTCAGATTGCTTGAGATGGGGGCGCGTCGAGGTGTGATAGGACGTGATATCTCGTCTCTATTTGGCGCTTTGCTCCACCGGGCATGATAAATAGCAATGCAGCCCGTTGCAGACCTCTTCTCTGTCCAGCTCGATCTCAACACAAGACTTTCCTTCAATCCCAGCAATTCAATTCTTTTTCGAGGTTGATCCTCCTTTCTGTCATTCTATTGTCGCTGTTGATCAGACGGCAGCCTTTTGTGACTTTCGACATTTGTCCATTCCATTCCCTTCCATCCCTCCACCAGTTATCCAGCATGGTCTCCTCCAGTGTGTTCATCACCAGCGTTCTGGCTGCAACCACCGCAGCCCTCCCTCACCTGCCTCGAGATGGACCTCCCACTGCTACCAAAACCAGCACCTCCACCTCCTCGACTGCGAGCTCCACCTCTACCAGCGGTGGCGGCGTCCAGATCGTGAACAACATGGATACCACCGTCTACCTCTGGACCACATCCTCAAACTCCGGCGACATGCAAACCCTCAACTCCGGTGGTGGTACCTACAGCGAGAGCTGGGCGACCAACTCCGACGGCGGCGGCATCTCAATCAAGATGTCGACCTCCACGAACGAAGATAGCGTGCTGCAGTTCGAGTACACCGAGGATGGGGAGACGCTGTTCTGGGATCTCTCGTGCATCGATCTTGACTCAGACTCGGAGTTTATTTCCTCTGGATTCTCAGTCACACCGGAGGATTCGAGCTGTTCGTCAGCGAGCTGTGCTGCTGGCGACACCGATTGCGCGGATGCCTATCAGGAGTCGGATGACGACGATACCAATTCTTGTTCGTCGAGTGTCGGGTACACTCTGACTTTGGGCTAAGCCTCGAAAACATTGTCAAGCTAGCTAGGCTGTTTGATTTGCCGTGGATGCTAGATTCGTTTATCGGTTTTATATACAAAGAAAATGAATAGATTGGTGGGTGTCTTTTTTGAATGTCCACTCATAGCCACGTAGCTATCGTGGAACTCAGTCACTGAGAGGATATCGATCTCAAGAATATAGTTAGACTGAGGCGGGTATCTGCATGTCATCCTGCTAGGCAGTCTTGTCCCGTTATTTACTGCCTAGGTACCTGTTCGAGCTGCGATCGCCATCTATAGCGCTCTCTGCATCTCTGCAGTGCTCGGTAATGCAATGCAATTGGACATGGCTCTTCAACCAAGTCTACGGCCACCTCTCCTCGTCGCATACATCTTGCACTGTTTTATATCCAATTCCTCGAGTTCTGATTTCTAATTCATCCGACTCGGAAACAATCCATCCTTCCTGGGAGGTTGGATCCTTCGCCGGTTGATTTATAATATTTTGTAATCCCAATCACCAACTACAAAAACCCCCCGAGGCCGGGACGATATTTACTCCTGACAGGCCTATGTATAGGACATCTCCGACCCCACCGACTGCCCTTCAGTAGAACTGTATTTCCCCACTTCACACCCACGTCGACATCTCCATCCAGAAGGGCCCAACAATGTCCTCTCCCAAATCAACCAACTACACCTCTATAATCGTCGCAGGCGCCTTCTTCCGCTCCAACCTCTATACCAAGCTCACCTCCGCGCTCGAAGCAGCCTCCCACTATCCTGCAAGCGCCATCTCCCTCCTCTCCGTCGACGATGGCACCCGCTTACCACCGGCAACAATGGCCGACGACGCAGCCCACATCCGCTCCGCCATCCTGGCAGCTCTCGACTCCCCCGATGACCCCAGAGACGTCGTTTTGGTCTTGCACTCATACAGTGGGTTCCCCGGGACATGCGCAGTGCAGGGCCTAGACCGCGCTGCGCGCGCCGCCGAGGGCAAATTCACCGCCGTCGTGGGTCTCGTCTACATTGCCTCCTTCATGCCACCGGAGGGCATGTCTCTCCGTGGGAAAATCGCCGGTATGCCCGCGCTGCCGGAGGAGTATCGGCTCAGCAGGGGCGGGTATCTACCCGCTATCACGGAGGAGGTCATGTTCGCGTGTATGAATGATATGCCGGCGGAAGAGGCGCTGGCTAATCTGCCTAACACGGCGCTGCATAGCTCGGATAGTTACGATGGGAAAGTGTGGTTTGAGGGGTGGAAGGTCATTCCGGCTTTGCAGGTGGTCTCGGGGAGGGATGTTATTGTGCCGCGGGAGATGCAGGAGGAGATGTTTGTCGAGGCGAGGGCGGCTGGGGCAAATGTGGTGCAGAAGGTGTTTGAGAACGCGAGCCATGGGCTGACGATAAGCTTGTCGGATGAGCTGGCTCATGATATTGTGCTTTTTGTAAGTGGTGCTGGACCATCTGTCTGAGCTGAAGATAGCCTTTACTCAGGGGCTATTGACTACGTGAGGTTGATGAGTGTGGCTGTCTGAATGGACGTTTCGTCTGCCTGGCACGACGCTACGTAAAGGTTTTTGCCAATAATACAGCTAATCCCATTTCGCAACCTGATATATTGATGTAGGATATTCTCACTGCTTTCGGTTCTTTGATATCTTCTGGTTTTCCACCCGGGCAATGCCCCCCTTGATACATCTATCACAATACCAATAGCGTCTGTAGACTAGAAGTAAGTAATTCCGAACCAGCAAACCAAACCAGACTGATCACAGGTAGCTTGACCAGGGGGTAACAAAGGCCATAGCAGATGGTGTTGGAGTCCGAATGCCCCTGCCCTACACGAACCTGAGGTTTCTCCCACAGGCCGAGTCCTGGAACGTGCACAATTTTCCGATCACTGTGCTACTTATCGACGCCGGCCTTGTCTGGGCTTGTTTTTGACGCGTCAAGCTGATTGCCAAGCATAGCTTGTCAGCTAGGCACCTTGGATGGGCACCTTGACCACAAAATGGCTATCAGTTTCTATCCCTTATTTGGATATCAACATTCGCTCACATCGTCGTACCTGTCTGCTGCGAAACTGATATCTTTGGCCAAGAGCCATGATGCTAGTATCACTTGCCGCTATCGCTCCAGGGTGACCCGGCCCATAATTCAGCCTCATCTCGGAACTTGGCCCGACCGCCTTACAAGCTTAGAATGGCGTTCGGATGGCGTTGGAGTTGAACCCCTGCTAGTATGCCACGATGAAGCAAGCTACTGCAATCCAAGACAGCACGTGTACATGGGCTGTCACATCCCAGGAAATGGGTCTTAGGACCGCCTCCTTACAACCTGACATTCCATTCAGGGGTTTCAACTATCCTTTTTCCCTGATTTGTGAGTTATGTGAACAATATAAGTTCTGGTACTCGAAATTCAAGACACTCGGCATCAAGATCAACCATTGAACATCACTTGGCAGGTATATCTGCCTGTGTCGACTGCACCGGTCTGTCTACTGGTTCTCTTAAAGGCGCCGTCGTGCGTCACAGCACCAATCCAGATGCAGTAGAGACTGAACACGTTGAAGGCTGAGCAGACTCCGTCAACCTCGTTCCTGGAATCATACACGCAGAACATGGAAAAGCTATCACTCAACCCAATCCTCATTTAGGGGGCCGATCCAGACAGCACCCAACAACCTCGTCAGACATTGACACGCCCCCCCCCCCCCCGGGGCAAGACTAGCGAGCACCCAGAAGATTTCAAATACTTTGGTTTTCACTACAGCTCGAATTTTGCCGGGCCCGCCGGTACCGAGAATGCTGGTGGCGCACATCCCTTCGTGTACCAGTTCGCGGCTCCAAATCCAGAAACGCCTTCTCGGCGCCAGGACTCCAGGGTAGGCAGCTTGTGAGACAAACCTCCGTCTAGCATGCTCTAACAGAACTGTTCTTATCCATAGATTCCTCCTGGTTATCACTCATCTACTCCCGCAAACCCCCCGACACCTTGGTCGTTCAGCCCTGCCAGAAAAGCTCCCAATCCGTCATCATTCTCGGGATCAGGTTATACCTTTCCGCTAGATGGGATCCCGAACGAAGAATATCCCGAGTCCCGCTCCTTCACCCCGGACTTCCAAATCGGTTTGCGGAATGGTATACAACTCGTGGAGAACGCTGCCACTATCCTTGAGCAACACTTGATGCGCCAGATAGCCAACCAACTATCCGGAGATCCCATGGCGGACTCACAAGAGGCGAGGAATCTTATCAAAGACGTGAGAAAGACAAGCGATTTCAGCTTCTCGAGCTATAGGACGATAGTGTTCTTGGGAAACTCGGGAGAGGGTAGGGGGCGCCTCTTTTGAGAGACTGTCCATAGGCTAACAACCCATAGGTAAGAGCAGTGTTATAAATTCATTGCTTGATATGCCAGATCTAGCTGCAACGGTAAGATCGTGTCTACCTTTGTCCTTCGTGGCAACACTGATTACAATAGGGAGAATTCGGCGAAGCTTGTACTTCAATCGTCACTGAATACAGATACAGGGATACTGGTCAAACGGAGCCCTTCAAGATTGAGGTGGAGTACCTCTCAGAGGCGAATATCAAAAATCGCATTGAAGAGCTGGTGTGGAGCTTTCATCGCATATTTCTGCCTGATGTCTCAGCAGATCTGGTCAGCCCGGCCGATTTTGTGAGATACCAAAGAGAGTCACAGCAGGCTTGGTGGGCTCTCAACACGGCGTTTGGCCATGAGAGGAATTTCGATCGGGAATTTCTTTCAAACGGATCCAATCAGGCATTCGATAGAATTACCAAGCAGCTGATCCAGTAGACGGCTACTATCCCATGGCCGGAAGGAGATGGAACAGGGAAATGGACGGCATTTGCAAAGACCCCGGACGAATGCAACGAGAAGACCAGACAATTCACACATGACAGGCTGTGGCCTTTTACCAAAATCATTCGGTGAATTGATTTCTTGCTTGATCCAGTTCTATTTTTTCCATGTCTTGCCTGTTTCCGAAAACCCAAGTATCTAATGAGGCGTCATCATGTCAGGGTATATGCCGACGCTCCGGTCGCGAACAATGAAAGCCACGGGAAAAATGAGACGCGCATGAAGCTGGAGGAAAAAGCGTTTCTGGCGTAGGCCGAGCAGAAGCTGCAGCGATTGGAGAGACACTATAGTGTTATCTTCAAATTGATTGGACATTTTTGAGTGGTGTTGGATGCTTAGATGGTCTTTGCGGTCATTTCGAGGGGAGTGCGTTGGCATACTTCTAGCTATCATCGCACCCGTCTACTTACTGAGAAGATCTACATAAGTGCGCTGGAGTATTTGCAATTTTGAATTGATAAGTTTCGTGGTTGTATTTGTTTGATATCAATGCCGCGGATGTATGACACGGGTATATGACGGTATATATAGAGGTATCGGAATATCTACCAACCACCTGAAAATCAAAACGCATGCAAAATCTCATTTTACAGACACAGCCCGCTTTACAATTTCGCCTTCTCGTTGAACCTCGGCGCCTCCAGCGGATCATATGCCCGCAAGCCAAGGGTGTCCGACGGGATGGCACCGGCATGGCCACCCAACAGACCACGCGTATCGAGCAACGCAGGACTCAAATCCTCGATGCGAGCCGCGCCAATCAACCGCATATTCATCTCCATCTCATCCTTGAGCAGCTGCATCGCCCGGTCCACACCGTCCAGCCCATACGCGGACATCGCATACAGGAACGGCCGGCCGATGCCGACGCCCTTGGCGCCAAGACAAAGCGCCTTGAGGATATCAGTTGCGCGGCGCACGCCGCCGTCGACGAAGACCTCGATGCGCTTCTCCCAGCCGCGCTCGCGCAGCGCCGGCATTACCTCGGCGAGCACCTCAATTCCCGAGCGCGCGGTTTCGAGCTGGCGGCCACCGTGGTTGGAGAGCACGACGCCGTCGACGCCAGCCTCGACGGCGTGCAGCACATCCTCCACGCACTGCACGCCCTTTAGGATGATAGGCATGCGCGTGATGGAGCGGAACCACGGGATATCCTTCCAGGAGAGCGCGGGGTCGATGAAGGAGGAGATTGCGCGGGCGGCGCCCTGCGAGCGGTCCACGCCGTCGTCGCCGGATTGCACGCTGGAGCCGACATCCGAGAACTTCGAGCGCATATCCTTCTCGCGGCGGCCGAGCTGGGGGGCGTCCACGGTGATGAAGAGGCCCTTGCACCCGCGGGCCTCGGCGTGCGCCACAATCTTGCGCGTGATCTCGCGGTCCTTGTTGACGTACAGCTGCAGCCATTGCACCTGGTCGCCTTGCTTGGCGTCGACGATCTCGTCGAAGGAGCAGGAGGCGAGGGTGGGGATCATTTGGACGACGTCGTGACGGTGCGCAGCTTTGGTGAGCACGACTTCGCCCTCTGGGTGGCCGAGCTTGCCGAGAGCGGTTGCGGTTACGTAGAAGGGGATTGAGACTTTGGTGCCGAGCATGGTGGTGGACATGTCGATGTGCTCGACGTCGACGAGGACGCGGGGCCGGAACCAGACCTTGTGGAAAGCGGCATGGTTCTCACGCATGGTCTGGGAGCGCGGGTCAGCATGGCCCGGGATGCTCTGCGATAGAGCGCTCTGGCAGGTGGGATTGAAATAGTACGCACAATCTCATCATCGGCGCCGCTGGAATAGTATGCCCAGGCAGTCTTCTTCATCACCTGGCGTGCAACCGCTTCAAAGTCCATCAGGTTGTAGCACGCGGCCAGTGGGGGCATGCGCTTGATGCGCTCCTGGCGGTCGGCCTCCTCGGGGTCGACAGCCTTCTCCTCCTGCTCGACGGTGGCCATGTCGACCTCGCCGAGGTGTTTTGACCGGTCGAGGAACTTGTCCAGGGTATCTGGCGGGTGGATAGGGTCGAATTCTTCGGTCGCATCTTTGCCCGCGTACTTGAGGATAATCTTCTGGCCACCAGGGTGTTCTGGGAGCCGTTAGCATGAATAATCTGCTTTTCGAAGGGATAGGCACTGGCATACCAGGCAGGAATTCAGTCACGTCATACGCCTTGCCGTGAACGATGACCCAGCACGAGTCTTTGGAGTTGTGCTCGGCGACCGCAGCGCCGGTCAGCTTGCCTTGGCTCATGGTGGGTTGCAGGAGGGGAGGGAGGATGGAGGAAGGATTGCATTCAGCGCGGAACGTCTGAAGCAGTATAAAAGGTCGGTAAAAAGGAAGCAGGCGACAAAAAGCGGTGCTCCAGGGACCTCGGGCTAATGGCGTCCGGGGATGAGAGAAGTTGCGGGGACCTTCTCGGCCGACTCGGGCGGGTTGACGAGCTACCAGCTACGAGCTATACGAGCACTACGTGATCGTAGAGAAGGATGAGGACATGCTGGAGTGGCACGGCGGATTGATCTCTGGGCGTTGACCGTTCCTCTGCGCAGAATAGGAGTGTAGTCGCAGCGGTGCGCCCTCGCATCGTCATTGAGGGCCAGACCAGTCACAGGCACAGCATTACATACACTACCCGAGCGCAGGGCGTGGGGATCTTGGGGATCCTGGGGATGCATTCGGGGGGCCCGCGTTCGGGTACGGTGCCGTGCATACCTATCCAGATAGACGCAGGTGCATATTGGAATCTGCAATGCGCGGCAAGGGCCCGGGAATGCAGTCGACGATGGAGAGAAAGAAACGCGAGCGGCTGATGGGAAGGCGGAGCGAAAGGGCAGTTCGGCACTACCGTATTGGGAAATGAATGCCTGAGGCGTTAATGCACATGACCATGACCGTGACCCCGTGACCCAAGGACGAGGCACGTGAGATAGCATCGTCTGCCTAAGGCATACAAGCCACCGGTCGCATCCAAATCTCCCTTCAAAGTATGGACAAGGTCGAAACGTCCAACTCGTGCTCACCGATTCAACCAACCAGGACCATTTGAGCCGCGAGCAGCCCATGGTCTTGCCAATCTCAAAATTAAGCCTCTCGCTCCCGGTCGATCTCTTGGCGAATCACCAAACGTCCGGCTGAATAGATGAAGAACCCTTGGCTGACGGACGCCACCGCCGATCCCACAGCAGCCCAGGTCGCGTTAAGCTTCTGGGGCCCAAAAATACAACTTCGGCACAACCTGCTCATCAGCAACAGCATGGACAAGACACTTGCCAACCCCGGCCGGGGAAAACCCGAATATCGGGATAGCATCAACCTGTTATGCCCTGCGATTCCCAGGTATGATGCAACACTTACAGAGCGGCTCCAGAGATGCCGGGGCGCCCGAGTGCCTCCGCGCCACGCGTCACGCCCCTTTCCTCCTCCGCTTTCTCCAGCTCTCCAGGCCCCAACATCCCCCCAGTGTGACGGATCATGGGGAAGGAACCCATTTCCTCGTGGCAACGGATCTCTCCGGCAATAACGCTGGTCGGAGCATCATTCAGGGGTCTTTGTGGGAGTGTTGCCCCCGTTTTCTAGTGTGATCGTATTCCGCCGAGTTTGCCACGGTCGGCCACACTTGGAAGTTTGTTGGCGCACCCAGCGCCACGGCTGGCGACAAAAGCATTGACTGGATGAACCATGGCAAAATATTCCATAGGTCGGCAATGGGGGCGACCAGAGCCTCTGACATTTTGGACTGAGCTCAGCCCGGGATGCGGAATCACCGGGACAAGGACGTCATTCATGGGTCACCCGCTCCGCGAGGAATGAGATCGGCTGCATTATTATCGGGAGAATGCGATCGTGCCTACGGTCTAATCCGAGCTTCGTGTGACAGGATCTTTCCTCCTCCGCTGTGATTGCCGGGGTCGGGGCGCAATCGGGGTGGTCGGGGATGGCGGAGCACAGATGATAATGCACGACTCACGTTTCTGTAGAGATCAGCACGGACGCATTATCTATCATGCTCAACTCCATCAACACACGAGAGGAATGGAACCCGAAGCACACGGGAGGCTCTTTCCCCTTTCGCAATTATTAATGATCGGATTGGTATTAGTTTCTTTTCCCACGCCTCCCCTCCCCTGAGCCTCCGACGGTCAGACTAAACCCGACGCGCCATCGTCTTAGTCGACACTAGTTTGGACTCCGCGTCGCCAATGGCAAAATGATTCCCCGAGACTTTCCCGCTGGCTCTCAGATGGCGGTCTATATATACGGCCGCGAGACAATGTTGAGCCGCGCCACGGAAGCCGAAATGAGAACATCAGGTCGAGCCGGTAGGACTCGTCCGGCGGCAGGTCATACCGGCCCAGCGCATACTTGCTTCCAGAAGCGTTCGAAAACGCCCGAGGTATGGTTCTCACTACAACGTAGGGCGGAGTCTGACGTCGGGTTTCCGCCTCGCATGCCATACTGTAAGAACGCTCAACCGGGTCAAACTCTTTTGATTGAATTTTTTCGATTGCTCTTTCAGTCAAATATTAAATTTCTCTTTTTCATTATTATTAATAGTCCATTCGGGCGAATTCCTTTTTGGCCGGACACCTCTGGTACATTAGCAACGATGACGTGGGTCGCGCACCGCTAGAGGATTTTGTCTGACTACGTACAGGAACCCAGGTGGCTATGATTTGCCAGTGGGCATTGCGGTGGACTGAAGAGGAGGTGGTCGACCACGAATCATAATGAAACACCAGGCTGAAGCACGACAATCCGAATTTGAATTCGGTTGAAAAAAAAAGTCTGATCGCAATTTCTCCCAAGGTGAACTGCGAACAACGCATCATCGCCCGCAGTTTACCCACCAAAATCAACGGTGCGTTTAAGAAGCAATGCCGAGCAATTTCGACGGGCTTGGCTCGTCGGCAGCGGTGACTCTCCGAGCAATCAGGATTAATCGATAGAAAGAGTGATCGGCTTATGCATTCGGGTCCGACGCCTGCGGAATGGAGTCGGAGGAACGAGACCGACAGTTTTCCCCCCTCGATGACGGATTTCCTCGTCGAGTAAAGACCAACGCGGAGGCAGGGCTGACTCGGGAGATTCTGGGGGGATGAACACAGGCCAAGGCCCCCATGGAGAGCGTCGCATTGGGCCCTTTTTGCTTAGTCTATTGATTGAATCTCGGAGCAAGGAGCACCGCTAGGCTTCGATAGTTGCGCCCATTCGACCGGGAGAGTGCCTCTCACAGGCCAGGTAGGGGGAAGGCTGCCGATCTAGAAGTGGGTCGGAGGGCTCCACTGATCCGCTGGAGACGCTAGCTGATTAGTTCGCGCCCGGCGCATTCTTGCATCATCCTCTGCACCGGCGCCCTCGATTCGGGAGTGCCGGTCACGGCTTCCCGAGAATTTCGGCTCCCGCCTTCCCCCGAAGTCCCAAGTTTCTCTCCACCAGATTCATCCCCCTCCTCCTTCTGCTCTTTCCCCTCACGCCATGACCGTTAAGAGGCGCTGAACTGCCCCGTTCTGCATTCGCAGCCAACCGTTATCGACCCATGGGGCCAGTGCGATTCCTTCTCCTGCACGCGAGTTGGATATGATAGTTAGTGCCCAATCCCAATTCCTCCTGCCGTCATACTTCGTATGGCGGGCTAGTTATGTTATGTATACAACACCACCTCGGGAAAGTTGTCGCTCCCAGATAACTCTGCATAGAATATCGGTGCATATCTGTCCGGGTGGTGGCTGTCGGGGGACGGCCCCGAGCACGGATGATAGCACATCCATCGGCTCTTCGCCGTAGAGTCGGAACCATTTGTCTTGCGGTTATCAACACGCGCGGCAAGGCTCTTTTCCCTTCGAGGTGGTCGCGGGTTACCGATTTCTCATCTGGTCCATCCTCCTTGCTGCTCCCGCTGTAATTTCCTTTTCTCGCTTCCCTTCTCCTTTTACTCTTTTTGGTGCGTAGGGGGGAGGTTGAAAGTCCCAGGTACCCGGCTCCATACCGGGACAAGGCCGAATCACAACGCCGCCGACTCGGTTGAACCAGTAAGAGGACGGAGTCCGCGCGAGAAGCGATGGAAGCCCGAATGCGCGCGACGACAGGAAGACCTCCGCCCATCCACTGGGGCGGAGGCCGCGCGCCAATCACGATGGGGGTGGTGCGGCCCAATCCTCGACGAAATTACGCCCGTGAGATCCAGCGTGAGGCCTTGATGTCATCAGGGACGCAACCCGTCCGCGGCGCGGTGGGTCCGCAAAAATGCTTAATCCAGCATTATTCTGATTGATGCATCCGGCAGCGTGAGATCCACCAGCAGCGGGTCTTCCCCATTCGGCGCCAGTGTGGGTGGAGTGGAGGCGTGAGTCGGGGCTGCACTCGGTTGGGCCAGGACGCTTCTGTAACTCGCGAGCGAGAGACACGGGGAAAGGATGGAGAACTTGCAGGGCTCCACGATGCACCTCTTTGCCACTTTCGTCCAAAGTAGCGATGCGGTGCCGTGGTTTCCAAAGCATTCAAATATGTCCTCCCTTCCCCCTCGTTCTGATTCTCCGCGCGTCTCCATTCGAATCTCTACTTCTTCCATTCCCCCCCTCTCCCTTGTGTTGGTTTCTTTATATAACCCACGTGCCAACTCGGGGTCTACTCCACGCTTGTTCTATACTCGACTAGGCATTCTCCCCTCCACATTCCCCCATCATCCATCATGGCGCCCAGCTTCGCGGGCATGAGCGGCCGGAAGCTGTCGCTGTCAGTTTCCACCATCGCCACGATGGGTTTCCTGCTCTTCGGTTACGATCAGGGTGTCATGTCGGGTATTATCAGTTCGAATGCCTTCGACGATGTCTTCACTGCCACCAAGGGCGACTCCACCATGCAGGCCTTGGTGACCGCCGTTTATGAATTGGGTTGTCTGTTCGGTGCCGTCTGGGCTTTGTTCATGGGTGACCGCATGGGTCGTCGGTGGATGATCATCTGCGGTGCTGCCATCATGGTGGTTGGTGTGGTGATCCAGGTTACTTCATTTGTCGACCACATCCCGTTGCTGCAGTTCTTCTTCGGCCGTGTCATCACCGGCATCGGAAACGGCATGAACACCTCGACCATCCCGACTTACCAGGCGGAGTGCTCCCGTACCAGCAACCGTGGTCTGCTCATCTGTATCGAGGGTGGTATCATTGCTATCGGTACTGCGATTGCTTACTGGATCGATTTCGGTGCCTCCTACGGACCGGCTGACCTGGTCTGGCGGTTCCCCATTGCGTTCCAGATCGTCTTCGGTTTTATCATCATTATCGGCATGTGGTACCTGCCTGACTCGCCTCGTTATCTCATCTCCCGTGGCAAGATCCACGAGGGTGAGTACGTTCTGGCTGCCCTGGCTGGCTATGAGATCGAGCACCCCGAGACCCAGCTCCAGAAGCAGCTCGTCATCGAGTCTATTGAAGCGTACGCCTTGCCTCATTGCCCCTCTCTCGTTTATGCATATGCTAACAATCCTCCAGTGCTGGTGTTGCCGACGGTGCTGGCTACTCGGATCTGCTGACTGGCGGCAAGACCCAGCATCTGCGTCGCATGCTCATCGGTTCCTCCTCGCAGATCGCCCAGCAGCTGTCTGGCTGCAATGCTGTGATTTACTACCTGCCCGTGCTGATGAAGTCGTCTCTGGGCGAGGACGAGTTCATGTCCATGCTGATCTCCGGTGTCAACATGATTGTCTACGCCATCTTCGCCACCTTCTCCTGGTTCTTCATTGAGAAGATTGGTCGCCGCAAGCTGTTCCTGGCTGGTATGACCGGCCAGATGGTGTCGATGATCATCGTCTTCGCCTGTCTGATCCCTGGCACGAAGCAAGCCGCCAAGGGTGCCGTCTTCGGTCTGTTCCTGTACATGTCCTTCTTCGGTGCCACCATCCTGCCTCTGCCCTGGTTGTACCCGGCCGAGATGTCGCCTATCCGCACTCGTGCCAAGGCCAACGCCGTCTCGACCTGCTCCAACTGGCTGTTCAACTTTACCGTCGTCATGATCACCCCCGTCATGATCGACTCCATCCACTGGCGTACGTACCTGTTCTTCGCCGTCATGAACGCCGTCTTCATCCCCATCATGTTCTTCTTCTACCCGGAGACTGCTGGCCGCAGCCTGGAGGAGATCGATATCATCTTCGCCAAGGGCTACTGCGAGAACATCAGCTACGTGCGTGCCGCACGTGAGCTGCCCAGCCTCACCGACGAGGAGGTCGAGCGCAAGGCCCTGGAGTATGGCTACGGTGACTTGGGTCACCCCGAGGACATTGAGAAGGGTAACCCCAACTCATCTTCCTCCGAGGAGCAGCGGGAGGACCTCCGCCGTGAAGAGAACACCACCACTGTGGAGGAGCACCCTTAATTCACTATGCGGTATCTCGTGTTTTGTCTCAGTTGTGCAGGACGTGACAGCGCTGTGCGCTGCCATTGCAAGCCTTGGCTGTGCTCGTTTCGTCCCTGGTTGCCATGACTGCGTTTTGTGTTTTGGGCCCGTCTGTTGTGATGGGCCTCTTTTTCCTTTGGCCCTTTTATTTGTCACCCTCTCTTATATACCCATTGTTTGCCAAAAGTGCAGCACAAGTGATGATCTATGTTCATGCTTTCATGTCTGGGCTTATGCCCATGGAATCTGGGTGGTCTGGTGAACCCGACTCCGAAGTGCTCGGGCATCGGGTTTACCGTGATGATTGTCACGGTCTTATGCGCTTTGCTGGGTGCTATGCGGTGCACCCATGATTGTTGGAGGATTGAGGTCAGCATAGAAATTTGACTCTATCCGTTGTTCCCCATTACCGTCGCCTCCACGTCCTCGTAGAACTTCTATGTACGATGTAAGGCTGCATATGTCAAAACAAACCGCTATGCGAGGGAACCTACCTTGCGTCGTAGATAGTCTAACCAGGAGCCCGGTTATATAGCTAGGTGTTCTTTTTATCGCTGATGGATGTATAGTGTCCAGCACCTCAACACTAACTCGCCGAACGCTGACCCAGCCGCGGCCCGTTTCACGTTCAGTGATCGGCTGATCCCGCCCGGTTCCAAGTTGCCTTGTTTTGCCTCAGACTGCTTTTTATTTACCTTCAACCTCCCCTTCGTTCTCTTTGCAACGCGTCCTCTTGCCCGATCTTGCATCGCATCTTCGCCTTTCCACATTCCACATTCCACATCGGCCTGCATGCGCTAGATCACGCCCATGTGAACAGCCCCGCCCAGAACCCCACGCGATGAGCTCCTCCCTCGAGGCTAAGATAGTCGTGCTGGGCGCACAAGGTACGCCACCTGATATCCTCTTTCCTGCTCTACCGCGATGAAAAAAAACATGTCGATTTGATCTGTTGCTACCTCCCCCCGACCCCAATACCCACTAACGCGTCGCAGGCGTCGGCAAAACCTCCCTCGTCCACCGCTACGTCCGCAACGCCTTCGACCCAGCCTCCACCACCTCCACCGTCGGCGCGTCCTTCGTCACCAAGCGCGTCCTCGACACCACCTCCGACACCGTCGTGCGCCTCCAGATCTGGGACACCGCCGGCCAGGAGCGCTTCCGCAGCATCTCGCGGCTGTACTACCGCGGCGCGCACGCCTGCCTGCTCTGCTACGACATCACCGACGAGAACAGCTTCCAGGAGATGGCCGGGTGGCTGCGCGAGCTGCGGCGGCAGGTGGGCGGCGGGGATGCAAGCGCGACCGCGACTGCGACTGCGCCTGCGAATGCCAGCGCGGATCTCGGCGCCGAGCACGACCCGCTGGTGATCCACGTCGTTGGGACCAAGTCGGATATCGTTGCGCTGGACCCCGCGAGTCGGCGGGTGCCGTTTGAGCGCACGATTGCGTATGTCGCGGAACAGTTGTATCCTAGCCGGGCGCTGACGCCGCCGCCCACGGCGGGGATGGGGCTTGGGTTTGGGTCTGGGGTGTTTGGCGGGAGTGGCGCGGGCGCGCTGCAGAGCCCTGATAGCAAGCGCAGCAGTGCGTTCTGGGGCCAGGAGGTCGGGTGGGACTGTTGCCACGAGATCAGCGCCAAGGATGGCGAGGGCATTGACGAGGTCTTCCGGGTGATCACGCGCAAATTGGTCGAGCAGCGCAACCGGCGCGAGGCAGAGCTGGCGCTGTCTGCGGCGGGCACGCCGGGGCTCGGGGAGGGCCCGGCGGGCCCGTTTACGCCGGGCAGTGTGGATGGCACTGGCAGCTTTCGTGTCGGGTATGGTGATAAGCGGCGGAGTTGGCTTGGGCTGGCGACGCCTACGGTTGGGGAGGCCGAGGAGGTGCAGGTTGTGCGGACGGCGAAGACTCGGGGCCGGTGCTGTTGAGGGATTGGGTTTTTCGGGTTGCGTTGGCGTCTGCCGGCTCTGAGGACTGGTATTTGGTGGGATTGTATTTTGCATTTTGGTTGGCGTTGCGCATTTGAGCTGGCGGTCTTGGATGGTTGGTTTGGTATAGGTTCGGTTGATCTCTGGTCGGGTCTATATCTGGCGGTCATGATGATATTCACACATAGGGCGGACTCTCTAGTGTTTCTTTCGATAATGGATTTGGACCATCCTGTTTTAATCTTCACACTTGGATATCATGACGAGCAAGTTGGTTATCGGAGATAAGGTTCATTTTGAGCTGTCTTGACAATCGATATAGGATTGTACACGATGACTAGATGAAGTTAAATAGGGCAGTCTATATCCTATACGATGTCATAGCAGAATGAATGAAGTAGAGCAGTCCGGAAATTGACCGTTCGAACGTAGAGAACCTTGCACAGCGTCTGATTCTGAATTCCCCTTCATGTCCATCCTCCATCGCCAACCTCGTGTAGCCAATATCAATATTGCGACGCCTGGGACAAGATCTAAGCAACCCCAGGCAGCCAAGGCTCATTTTACTAGACTACTTCAGGGTACCTTTTGGCCTCAGAGCCCTAAAGGTTTGACCAGTCAACAGCCACCACTCCCCAATGTTAGCCCTCGATCTCATCTGGCCATTTGCAGGAAGCCATTTTGGATCTGAGATGAGGATAACTCACGCTAGCCCGTGCTCCGGGTCCAGAGATAACGTGAGCTCTGATTGACACTACCAAAATGAAGCTAGAAGGGCTATCATTCTGGGTCAACTCATGCGTCAGCGTTGCGTTGAGCTTTTGTAGTATCGTCTCATAGGTCTTGCTCTTGCATGCCAACTCTCGATCACTGGCGTTATCATCACAATCACAGACCATGTCCGACTGGGATCACTGTTAGCGCCTCTATTGCAATAGGTATATCTCCATGCTGCCGTGACAAAAGTATCTAGTTCATGGCCACAAGGAGATCCTGACGTATTGAACGCCGCGCAGGCCTCTGCACCGGGGTCTAGTGACATGATCCCCGCAAGCAGGACGACAAATGCGCTCACTGACGTGAGTATAGTAGTAGTACCGGCGATTTGTAGTAATAAAGCAAGTCATTTGTGGTACTATAGCAAGGAATGGTAATATGTAGTAGATACTGGTAGGGGTGTAGCAGCAGAGTGGAACCCGGGCCAAGCTTCGACGCTAGACTCGTACTAGTTTTGGTCTAATTTCCGTGACTCAAACTCATCGTTTCTCCCCGACTGTGTCGATGCTGTGTTTGCCCGAGTGAATTGACCATGCCAATGCGTCTTCTGTCATTTCAGGAGAGGTGTGAACACGTATGTGCACGTCGTAATGCCGGGGCCGATCATTCCCCACGTCTTCGTATGGATGACAGCCCGTTCACCCCATAAACTCCGGACTAGCACTTGTGCGAATTCACCAGTATCCAACGTCTAAAAGGCCCCGAGCCCTTGGATTCCTCCCCCTCACAGTGGGAGCCGCACATGTGATCTCAGCGCGGGCAATAGGAGTGATGCTGTGATGACCCCCTGCGTCCGGATCTCCACGACGTGCGCTGCATGACACACGTCGCAATCGCCCTTGCAGATGAGGTCGAAGGGCCGAGTGCGAAGGCCAGCAGTAGCGCGCGACAGGGCCGTTTTTGATCCTAGGACTGTCGATCGAGCCTCTGTGTATAACCCACTGTTGTAGGGACACCATGGACAGAGGGAAAGTGTCGCACTCTGAGGTCGCACGCTCGTAGGACTCACAAGAGTCGGAGTGATAAGATGACTCTGCTGAGGGCCTACTGTGCAACCGGGGTTAGGGTGAGTACTACCCTGCTCATGGGATTTGGAAAGGGGTAGCTAGAAGAGTCAGGAGTGTGGATTTTGTTTGAGGTTAAAGGGAATAATAGATCGGTGAGGCTGTGTACTAGGAGGTACTACCCCATAGTAGGTTGTGTGGGTAGGTACGGGGTAGTACCCAGCCTGCGTTCCGCCGAGTCATGCTTTCTGCTTTTACTCGCTGCGCGACTCATTTATCTCCCACGCTTACTTTCACTATCCTTCGTCGCTACATGGGGTCTCGGTCCCGGCTCCGTTCTTGAGTCGTCGTCACTCTTTTAACTTCCTCCTGCCCCTGCTCCCGTCTCGGAGAATTCTCTCGCCTGCTCTCGTTGCCCTCATCGCTCCTCCCCAGCACTCATATCCACGGTATGCCATGAGGATATCACTCCGCATTGCGTTGGCCGCTGCGCTGATCATCGGCGCTGTCGCCCTGGTCTACCGTAATTCCCACTCCGAGCGCGAAACTACCGAATCCATCTGGCGCTTCGACACCACCTCTTTCCAGGCGGCACTCCGCCAGCAACAGCCCAGTCAAGATGCCTCTCATCGCAAATGGGGAATTGGCACGGGTGCTCGGGTCTCCCTGAACTACCAGACCACACCGATTGAGGTGCCCAATGACGGCATCATCGTGATGGGCAAGCTGGCGGAGGACGATACCTCTTGGGTGTCGGGTGAACTGGCCGAGTAAGTCAATTCCCATATCTCGCTCCACTCCCTGGCTCTGGCGCAGCTGCGAATGCGCCAAATGCGCCGAGAAAAGACGAGGAAGAAGATCATAATCGGCTTGTTCGTGAAACTAGCGCAGGAACTGACATGCAACTCCCCTAGATGGCGCAATTTCGTCTACACGGTCAACGATCCCAACGCCCCTAACCACACGCCCATCAACAAAGGTCGCGAGGCTCTTCCCTACCTGCAATTCATCATCGACCACTACCACGACCTCCCCGCTGTCATCGTTTTCCTCCACAGTCACCGCGACGGCTGGCCCGGCGCCTGGCACACCGACATGATGGACTACAACAACGTGGAATCGGTCCGGGCGCTTCAGCGAGAATGGGTTCTCGAGGAGGGGTTTGTGAACCTGCGCTGCCAACTGTCGCCCGGTTGTCCCGCTGAAATGCAGCCTTTCCGGAAACCCCCAAAGCCCGGCAACACCGGAGAGAAGCATTATGCAGCTGCCTGGAAGGAGCTGTTCGACAACGACGACGTGCCCGAGGTCATTGGCGCGCCGTGCTGCTCTCAGTTCGCCGTGTCCCGAGAGACGGTGCTCCAGCGCCCACTCAGCGATTACCAGCGCATGTATAACTGGGTGCTGAACAACCAACTCCCCGACGAGGTCACCTCCAACATCATGGAGTACTCATGGCATATTATCTTCGGCAAGGACCCGGTCTTGTACGTTTCCTCATCCTGAGTCATTCTGGCCTGCCCCATTGATCGACTGACCGAACTACTACAGCTGCCCGGACACGTTCCAATGCTACACCGACGTCTACGGCGAGGACGTGATTTTCTAATGCTCTATCGCTCCTTGCTCTTGTCTCCTCCCCTCCTCCCCACCACCTCTTATCTATCTTGTATTCAATAAATGACTCTGTTATGTGATAGGAGGACTTACGTTACGGCCCGGGCATGACAGCACCTATGCACATGACGACTTGCTTCACTGTTTATTCCTTTGGGAGCATGTACATGGAAACCCGCGATTTTGCGCGTGTAAGATTTACCAATACTGCAATGCATAGCTTTATGCCGCTCAGTTCTAGATTTATTTTCCGCTGGTTTTGTTTTTACGGGTGCCCTGTGGCGCTGCTGGGTGCGAATTATTCATACGGTGCTGGCGAGGCGACATGGCTTTGAATACATATAATTCCCATACTCGTATTTATCTTCGTCTTCATCTTCATCGTAGCTCTGAACGCATATATCATATCAGCCAAGTGGATATCTGCAATCCGTCATATAAATATTCTACAAGACCCAATCCTTCTCCAGTCCCATCACACCACATCCCCCTTCAACACCATCCTCTGCCTCCCCTCATCCCACCGATACACACCCCCACGGCCAACATTATAGTGATAGTAATTATTCGTCCCGCCCGGGACCACCGCCCGCCGGAAGGTGACATTGATACGCCCGCGCACCGCATCCCCCGCGCGCCCGCGCCGCTTCGGTATACTGTGCTCCCAATTCGCCTGCGTGCATCCGCGCATGACGACCATATCCCCCGAGGCAAGCGGCATTTTCAGCTGGGGCGGCGGCAGACTCGACTTGATCGTTGCAGCGCCAGTGCCGACTCCAGCGCCCGTCGCAGTCGCCGGCTTGTGCTTCATGAGGAACTCGCGCTCCCCGCCCAGCGACAGCGACGCGATAACCGGCTGCGCGCCGAGGAACCGCTCGTCGTCGGCGTGGAAGGCGATGCTGTCCTCCCCGCCGGCGTAGTAGTTCACCAGACAGAAATTGTAGCGCGCGCCGGTGGCCGCTTCGACGCGGCGGCGGAGGTGGTCAAGACATGCCGGGATGGGGCGGGGCGCGTAGGCGTATTTGGATGCTGGGATGGGCGCTTTGGTGGTTGCGTTGACCAGGACGAGGTTCTGGTCTGGCTGAGATGACGGCGACGACGCCTGCGTAGGACGAGGACTCGGGCTGGCGACGAAGGTGGCGGTGTCGTCGACGCCGAAAACCGTCGTGAAGCGCGGCGTGGTGATTTGCGTCTCGACGCCGGCGCGCTTGATCTGGTACTGCACGCGGTAGAAGGGGAGTTCGCGGCGCAGGAAGCGGAAGAGTTCGGTTGCGGTGGTGCGGGCGATGTATGGCTGGAAGGAGAGGAGGTCGAGGTCGGGCTGGTTGGTGATTGGGCGTGGGCTGCGTGCGGGTGTGCTGTGGGAGAGGTGGACTTCGATGTGTGATGGGAGGGAGGTGATTGGGAATGGGTAGGTTGAGTGTGAGCTAGGTGGGTTGGCGGGTTGCCCGTCGGGACTGGGGAGATCGTGTTTTGGTCGTTTGTTGGCTGCGTTAGCGCTGGGTTGGAAGAAGGCGTCTAGTGTGCGTTTGGCCATGGCATTGGGCGATTGGAGTGGTTGGGAGGGAGGATGTCTGGACGCGACTTTTCGTGATTGGATTCGGCTGGTGATGTCATCCCGTGGATCGGCGATGACTGAACTAACTAGTTAAAGTTAGTTACCTAGCTAGTCGACTATGTAGTTGAGTTGTATAAGATCGTAGTGTGGGGGTGCTGTCTGGATCTACACATCAAGCAGTGAATCCGGTGTCATAGACATCGCGTTGGCTGGGCCGTACAGATATCTATACATTGGGCGCTTGAGCTGACTGGTCTGATTGTTACCTAACTGGAGTTGATATAGGCATTGTTTATATAACCTACGATGAAGCTGTCAAATGACCGAGACAGCGGCTAATGACTGGCATCTCGATCGATCACAATTTTTTTTGAGTTCGTATATGGCTTCCTCGGGGATTCACTTTGTGTGCAACCGTGTTCAGGATAATGTCTGCTCTATGCGTCTATACCCAGTAAATGCTGAACAGAGGGGTGGTGTGCGACTTGAACAAGGCACTCGATCCAGCATCTCCTAGTGATAACAGCCATCCACAATTGTCGGCCGCTGTATTGGATTGATTCTCCACATTCCCCCGAGGTCCTGCAGGGGCCTAGAATGGCCGCTGGGAGAAGAGTCCATCGATTCGACTTGGAATATCTTTTTCATGGAACTTCCTGATCTGCCTTGTTCTTTTCCCGCGACCATGATGAGCACCAATATGGACAACATGGCGACCTTCCGCGCAAATGCTCCTATGCCTGTCGCGTCCCCTTATGTCATCAGAGGCAGTCGATTGGTTGCCGTGTTCCATGGCAAGGAATGATTGAGTCGCTGGTATAGACTCAGTGCTACTATGGTAACCGCGAGGGGGATCATCCCGGCTTCTGAAGTGGCATGAATACAACTGGCGAGACTCACAGACACCGAACCTTGAAAACTGGTCTTTTGAGGCAGTGGACAGGTTGTCTGCTCCGAGGAACTCACGTCTCCAGCAACGCGCCCGTCCGGAGTCATCATCTGGTTGGAGTGCGGCCAGCTTGTCACCCTTTCGGATGGTCTTCGCTCCTTCGCCTACTCCACATAGCTACACCATCGCCTGGGCTCGCTGCCGGGGCATCCGGAGCCCAGCGCGGCATTTTGCAGTCCTTGAAATTGATGCCCGGAAAAGACAACTCGAAACAGGAGCTGGCCTGTCTTGAGAACGGGGTTGCCAACATCATGGTAAAATGAGGTCGCGATGATCTAGCCTGGACTCTGCAAATAAACCAGTATGGATGCCATTGCACCCCACATGGCATAGGCGCCCGTCTTCATCAACTCACCAAGGCCGAGTTCCATGCTGCTCAATCATTGTTCTTCCGCAGGTGAAGATTCCCTGATTTCAATTTCTCGTCAATGTGGTCCAAGTCGCAGGGCAAGAATCCCGGTCCTTCACGCAGGGCGATGCAGGTGATCCAGTCACTCACCGCGATATCCGACGGTCGCTCTTTGCTCGCAACCAAGGTTGCCCAAGTTGTACTCGAATCAAGAGCGCCCGTTTCATCATCCAGTCGGTCTGAAGGGTCTCTTGTCACCAATCGGGCCAGTGGGTTTGCAATCTACGTATTCATCCATGTTGACGGACAACTGACGTTATTAGCCAAACCTAGATTATCTTGATTTGAAAGTCGCAGTCAACCCTCCTTTAAATCCTTTGCTTTCATTTGGCTTTGCAAAAGTGCTGATGGGTCTTACATTCTTCCACTGGTTGAACAGTTAATATCGTCCGTTACAATTTATACCGCGACCAACATGGCTACCACAATGTCTCTCGGACTCAAAAAGGCCCAGGAAGCAACGCAGTCCGCCTCGTCCAAAGACAAGAAGACAGTGGATCTCTCTCGTGATACGTTCAACGCCCACACCAATCATCCGCAGACAACAGACAATGGCGTTCGTATCGAGAATCCTGACAACTGGCTCAAAGTCGCAAATGACACTCAAACCGGGCCATCTCTCCTGGAGGACCAGATCGCGAGAGAAAAGGTGATGATGTCTATGTCTGTCCTTTTTGAACCAGTTCCTTACAGAGATGCCTTGGACCATATAGATCCACCGTTTTGACCATGAGCGCATCCCGGAGCGCGTCGTCCACGCGCGTGGAACGGGCGCCTTTGGCAATTTCACCCTCTATGAGAGCGCTGAGGATGTGAGCCATGCTGGCATCCTCACCGACACATCTCGCAATACCCCGGTCTTCATTCGCTTTTCCACCGTCCAGGGCAGCAGAGGGAGTGCGGATACTGTGCGAGATGTGAGAGGCTTCGCCGTCAAGTTCTACACCGATGAAGGGAACTGGGATATTGTCGGAAACAATATCCCCGTGTTCTTTATCCAAGATGCTATTAAGTTCCCCGACTTTGGTGGGCTTCCCTCACGCCATTCCAGTCCGTTGCAAACTAACATGCCGCATAGTGCATGCCGTCAAGCCTGAGCCACACAACGAAGTCCCACAGGCCCAGACTGCGCATAACAACTTCTGGGATTTTATCTTTTTGCACCCCGAGGCGACACATATGATGATGTGGGCTATGTCTGATCGCGCGATCCCCCGCTCATATCGAATGATGCAAGGGTTTGGCGTGAACACGTATACCTTGGTCAACAAGGACGGCAAACGTCATTTCGTGAAGTTCCATTTTATTCCCAAACTCGGGGTTCACTCTCTTGTATGGGATGAAGCCCTGAAGCTTGCGGGCCAGGACCCCGACTTCCATCGCAAGGATCTCATGGAAGCGATTGATAGCGGCGCCTATCCCCAGTGGGACTTTGCTATCCAAACTATTCCCGAGGAGAAAGAACATGACTTTGACTTCGATGTTCTTGACGGGACAAAGATCTGGCCGGAGGACCTTGTCCCTCTTCGCCGGATTGGGAAGATAGAGCTCAACAAGAACGTGGACGAGTTCTTCACTCAAACGGAGCAAGTGGCATTCTGCACGAGTCATATCGTTCCGGGCGTTGACTTTTCCGACGACCCCTTGCTGCAAGGCCGGAATTTCTCCTATTTTGATACCCAGATCAGTCGACTGGGGATCAACTGGGAAGAGCTACCTATCAATCGTCCGGTATGCCCAATGATGAACTTTAACCGCGACGGCGCAATGCGCCACCGAATCAGCAAGGGCACTGTCAACTACTGGCCAAATCGATTCGAGGCGTTACCGCCAGCTAAAGCGAACCAAGGAGCGTTCACCACGTACCCTGAAAAGGTCTCCGGTATGAAAAAGCGCGCACTAAGCGAAAAGTTTCGGGACCATCACAGCCAAGCACAGATGTTCTACAACTCGTTGTCCGAGCATGAGAAGGCGCATGTGAAGAAGGCCTTCACGTTCGAGCTAGACCACTGTGATGATCCAGTTGTCTACGAGCGTCTCGCTGGGACCAGACTTGCCGAGATCGATTGGAACCTTGCCAAGCAAGTCGCCGAGCTCGTCGGAGCTCCTATTCCCGACAAGCAACTCATGCCAAACCCTGGCCGTCACGCGAAGGGTCTTTCCCAGACCGAGTTCGCCCCGAAGAGCGCTACGATTGAAAGCCGTCGGGTCGCCATTCTCATCGGTGATGGCTATGACCAAGTTGCCTTCACGGGCATGAAGATGGCACTTAAGGCAGCCGGGGCCCTTCCCTTTGTGATCGGAATGAAGCGATCTCCCATCTATGCTCACGGACAGTCTCCGGAGACCTCGGATGGCGTGGTCGCCGACCACATGTATGATGGACAGCGCTCGACGATGTTTGATGCCACCTTTATCCCGGGCGGACCTCATATCACCACGTTGTTGAAGAACGGCCAACTTCGGTTCTGGATTGTGGAGAGCTTTGGGCATCTCAAGACTATCGGGGCCACGGGCGAGGCTTGCGACTTTGTCAAACAGGTTCTGGGCAAAGCGTTAGATGTCAGAGTCGCATCTTCTACTTCGGCGGGGTCGGTTGTTGAATGGTACGGAGTGGTTACTGCGGGCACGACTGAGCCAGAGAGCTTCAAGAAGAGCTTCCAGATTGCCAAGACTGCGAAGGACTTTGTGAGTCAGTTCTTCTTCCAGGTTTCTCAGCACCGGAACTATCAGCGTGAACTCGACGGGCTGAGCTCGGCGCTGGATTGGTAGATGGGGAAACGGACGGGAATATGTAGCCGAGTGTTATAGACGTCCTTTTTCGTTCGCCATGATATTTCTAGCTGACAAATTGCCATGAAATCCAAATATGTGTATGAAAGAGTATTGGCTTCGACAGTTTTCGGTTTTGGCGGGGTCATGTGAGAATCAGACCATGTGACACTGTATGTACACGCCCCTTTAAAGGACGTCCTTTCCTTTCCCCAGTCAAGAGCACCTTCGACATGTTTTCATACATAGTTAACCGGTTGTCGCACCTAGGAGGATCATTCCTCCACTTCATATTACAACCGTTTGGCTTTCTGTCTCGCATAGCCTTCCCTTTCATAGCGAAGCTCCTATCTCCAAACAGTCCGAACGATCTCGAATCCAGTATTCCATTCGACACCTCAAAAGACTCTTCAGCATGTGAAACCTATACTGTGCGTTTACAGCCTCAGCATGATTTGGATGTCTTGGGCGTTGGAGCTGCTGGTCAAGTCTACAATGTTAGCGACCAAATTGTTCTTAAGACTTGTCAAATTTTCGCACCACCTGGCAGTGATGCCTCTCGAAGAGACCTTTGGCATTATGCCTCGGACACACTGTTCCATTTCAATTTATTGGAAAATGAGCGAACCGTCTTGCAATTGCTGCAAGAGAGACCACATCCCCACATCATAGAAGCCATCGATACTAGTCAGCCGGAGGGATTATATCTCCGCAAATATCAACAACTACCTGTGGATGTGAAACCAACACAAGCTCACCGCATCAGATTGTACCGCGAAATTGCTGACGCTCTGCGTCACCTCCACAGCCTTAGTATTGTGCACGCCGATGTGAGGCTTGATAATGTGCTTTTTGACGATCGGTCTTCGGCGATTCTTTGTGATTTCAGCACTGCTAGCCCTTGCGGCCAACCCAACCCGGTCTTTCCAGATCTCCCACTTCCAGTCAATGGCCCCTCGCCCATACTATCCGAAGCATCCGATATGTTTGCGCTAGCTTCGCTTATGTTTGACATGGAGCACGGATTTACGCCCCAACTGTCACTTGAGAATGGGAGACTAGCTTTGCCTGAATTGAAATCGGGGAACCAAGGCATTGACGAAGTCATACAGACAGCCTGGCTCGGAAATTACAGCTGCACGTCAGACATGGTACACCATCTAGCTTTAATTGATGCCCAGATAAACCATTACCCTGAAAGCACTGAGGTACTCCCTGATCGCGACGATTTGAAGAGCCAGGTCATAGATTGGAGAAATTACCGAAAACATAAATTTGGTAGGACAGCCCTTACCATTCGTTTGCTTCTGAAAACCCCCAATTTTGTCCGCTAACTTATCTCTAAGGATGCGTCCTTGAAGGGATTCTTTCGGAGAAGCAGTTGAAAGCACTGGCTGGACGATACGATATGGATCCAGATGCAGATCTACAGTTCTCTCATTACAGCCTGCCTTTGTGATTGAAAGAGTGTGTTATATAACCCAGGACTTGAAGATGGAGATACATTTGCCCAACTTCCTCCTGATAGTGTCATCGTTCATATAACCAACTTGGCCGAGGCGAGAGACGCAAAAGTTCTGCTCATACATCGTGTTAACGGCCAATCACAGTATACTTACTGGGAGACACTTATAGGTGCTGACGTTAATGGCCGTTTGAAGCCCCTCGGGAAACCTCCTGGCGTAGCATAGAGTGGGCTGAATATACAGACTTTAACAGGATAGCTATAATCTAACAACTACAGACTCATTCCACTGTTGTAAATTATGAACTTCTCGCAAATAGCACGCCAACAAGAACGATCAAACCCGACTAATCCCATAGGTAGCTTAGTATCTTCCAGGCCCTGTATTGTGTATCAGTGTCAATGCTCTCCATATACTCCAGTGAATTCATTTCATCGACGCCCGTTGTCAAATCAACCTCCTCCGGCCTAAACATCCAAGCGTCCTTCCAGTGAGCTAGGCGATGGCCTAGATATAGTACCAAGAAGACAAATAAGCCAACATAAGCAGTCAAAAAGTCCGATACCGACCAGTGCCCATGAAAGAATACGTAGAACCCATTACACAGCAGCAGTATAGGGAAGCCAACCGTTGCAATCCACACCAGATATGGCTGAGAGCGGCTGGTATATGGGAGGTCAGTCGGTGCGATTGATCGTGATCGACACGCCTTGCGGAATTGGTGGAAGATCACACAGCAACAGATCCAAGAGATAAACCCAGCCGTGTTCGTCAGGCTCACAAACCAGTTGAAGACGGTCGCCGGGCTGCTGGCACAGTTCATGTAGGCCAGGAGTGCGAACAGCGAGCTCGCAGATACTGCGTAGTAGGGAAGTCCCCAGCGGTTGCAGCGGGTAAATATCTTGGGCGCTTTTCCTGCCATGGCCAGGGCATAGAGAGATCGGCTGCACATGTAGAGGTACGAGTTGCCCGAGGACAAGGCCGATGTGATTATCACCGCATTGATCACACTGTCTAGGCCGTGGATTCCGGCGGTTCGTATGCCGATGACGAAGGGTGAGGCGGCCACGCCGGATGCATTCGTTAACCCGGATGCATTGCTCGGGCAGATGACACCCATGGCTAGGACCGCGCCGATGTAGAAGATGAGCAGCCGGTAAAAGCACATCTTGACTGCTCTCGGTAGGCTCTTTCGGGGGTTTTCCATCTCACCCGAGGAAATCACAATCAGCTCTGGTGTGAAGTTGAAAGAGAAGACCGAATAGCATAGCACATAGAGATATGCGCAGAAGCGGCCTGTGTCTCCTGACACCAAATAGGTATTCATCGCTCCAGGGTCCTTCCAATAATGAAATCCGAGTCTTCGATGGTCTGGCCCGCCACCCCAGAACAGAATGAAGGACAGAATGAGGAGGCCGATGATCAGCAGCACCTTCAGTGATGCGAACCAGAACTCAGTCTCCCCATAGACTTGGACAGGGGCAAAATTGAGAGCCACGATCACAACCAGCATGACGGTGATGAGTGCAGCAATAGGGACGTCGTTGGGCCAGTAGCTGATGACGACGGCGGATGCCGTGATCTCGTAGGCGACGATAATCCCGAAGGAGTACCAGTATAGCCACCCCAAAGCAAATCCGAGACTAGGCGACACGAAGCGGGTAGCGTAATAAGCCGGTGAGACTCCAGGAAGAGGTAATAGTGTGTTGATTTCACACATCGCGGTGAATATCCCGTAGACCAAGACGCAGATGGTGAGGTAGGCGAGGAGAAGCAGTGCAGGACCGGCCACAGCAAGGGCTTCTCCTGTACCCACGAAGAGACTTGTCCCAATCGCTCCTCCAATGGCTAGCATTTGAACATGTCTGGACTTGATACCTCTTCGAGTGCCCTGAGCCGGTCTTTCGAAGACCTGGCCCTCGCCATAGGCAGGTTCTGTGTCTTTTGCTTCCATGGTTTTGGCATCAGCAGATGCTAGCTTCTCGGTTCCGGCAATGCCCATGATGGTGATGGACAAATGTATGCTCGATAAAATATCGTCGTAACTGTCGTTCGAATGGAACTTATTTATGCAGGGGAACAATCCATTGACTCTATGCGCAGTCTAGCCGTGAGGCGGCAGCGAAAGGCTGCCGCGGTTGATCGCCGCCAACAAGGCAAGTCACCCCGCGGTAGGCGATTGGTAGAAGACCAATCAATGGATTCAATCCCTTATCTTCACCCCCGCATGTATTATTCCATATTAAACTCAATCGCAGATGCATGGCAGTAGATGTAGATACCGAAGATTTCGATGGGAAAGGAAAGTTTCCGAGACAGCTGCGTAGATATTGCGGACTAAGTTGCATCTGTTTGGATATCTCGAGATCGGCACTGACTGCTGGCCATATCGTAATCTCGAGTAACATTAGAGATAAAAGAGATTCTGCCGTGTTTCCTGTAAAACGGTAGGCCAGCTGGTATCGACCCCTGCTTTCCTTCTCCTCCAGACCTCTTGAGCTGTTCGCTTGGCAATGTGGAAGACTTCCACGTTGCTTTTCCTTGCAGCGGCGTCGAACCAATCACCGAACCAGACCTGGGAATCTGGATCAATAGCCTCGCATGACGCGATGAATGTGATCCACACGAAACTCGTAGATAAATGCACCGCGGCCACGTCCCATTGGTCACACTGTACCAGCAGCTTTCTGACCTGCCTGACATATTCCTGAAGGATTGTGGGATCAGTGCCATATATCCTCCGATAGAAAAAGATCAGGAGGGCTTTATGCATCGCAATGATCATGTTGTTGATGATAAGATCGTGCTGCTGTTGAGACAACCCATCTTGTCCGGTAGGACCTTCACTTTTGTAAACAGGTGGCTGCCAGGCGCAGATATATTTTTCCAGACTGCGTGCCCTTCGAAAGAATTCCTTCAGGTCGAGGCAATGCTCATCACGACTTGTACTCGATAGCTCCTTCTCATTGGCGAGGCGGGTGATATGGGCGATCGAAACCAGGAGCGGCTCCGGAATCCCGTAGATTTCGGGATACATCGAGCTATCCCATCGGCCCGGAACGTCAAAATGCATGTCGTTCTCGGCCACAGTGCATTCCTTCTGTTCATTCATTCTTTGCTCAAACCGATCGGCCCACTGCTGCCGGCGGAAAAACCGCGCGGATGGGTTGTTCGCTGGGAAGACTGGCTTGCGGCAGACGGATGTGCTCTCGTAAAAGACACGAGAGCATAAGTAGCAGTGATGCAAAAGACGGACTTTACGTGATTTCTTGGGCTTGATGACGCCGCGCGATAGGATCCACTGCTCGCAGTCTAGGAAGCAGCATTCGATACGTCGTTCGTTGCCTTGATATGCCTGGGCCGGGATTCAATATATCATAGATCCGTAGGAAGGGATGCGCCATATAATATTACTTACCCAAGCCGTCGCCATGCAAAGAAAAGCGATGAGCATGTCTTTGTACTTGACCCTCTTCGAGGGAGAAGATGAGTCACGCAGCGCCATGGTTAAATGGGCTTGCGCCTGGGCAATGAAAGCCTCGCCTTGAATCCGCCATGTTTGATGACATTCCTCCGAGACCAGCTGTGGTAAAGCAAATGCCGCAACTGCTAAAATACTATAAAAGATGCACATTCTGGCAGGAACAGCAAACTCTCCCATGGTCAACTGCGCGAATGTTTCCATCGCTATCGGCACATGGAGAATCTGCCAAGGGGTTTTCTGGCAGGATACGGGGGAGAAGAACCTGACAACCCTCTGTCTGTAGAGGGTTAGGAGAAATGTTGTTCTGTCGGGAGCAAGAGTAGGTAGAGATGGCGATACGAGCGACGATATTGAATCCACCGCAGTCACTGCCCGAGGTACCAGAGACATATTGATTTCATCGAAATACGGTAATGGCGATGGGTCTGTGTTGAAGAAACCATCATGCTGATTTCCGAAGGACAATCCAAAGTCCCACAGGAGACATTCCATCAGGGGGTCGTCGGAGAAGCAACCCATATTATCGGTTGTTACAACATCTGCTGGCGAGTCCGAGGGAAACTCTTGACTGGAAAGGAGGACCGGGGACTGCAAGACAGAAGAAATAGCGGAATTAACATCAGAGATGCGAAAAGCCCCGAAAGGGCCGCGTTCAGTCATGAAATTCGAGCAGTCCTCCTCATTCAGCCTGTCACAACTCTCGTCCACCTGCGCCAGGAACCAGTCTACGCTGTTTGGATCAACACTGGCTGTGAGCACCTCGCTCATTTCCTGCCGTGTTTCCACCGTGAAAAGAGGCCGACGGCATCGCAAGTTGACGTCGTCCGACGCGTCAAACACTAAACGGATCTCGTATCCCTCGCAAGCAACACCGTGTTTCTCACACGCCATACAGGATGGGCGGCGCTCATCACATTTCGTATGTCGACGCCGGCACGTCTCACATCCACTCAATGAGCGGCTGCGACTGGTTGAACTGGAAGCTCTCATCGTGGTTGCCCGGGTGGATCTGATGTCGTGCATGCGCCTATTGCCTATCTAGGCTCACAGCGCCTGTGCCCTTTGAGCACCAAGACAGCTGGCCGATCAATTTGCCGGGAGATGATGTTGTGAGGCAAGTGGAAGAGAGTCAAAAGACCGAGGGCGAGGGGCGCATCTTAACGGGCAAGTGGAGTGGGAGAGATAAGGCGGGATGACTTGCCTGTTCGCTTTATCTTCACTGCCGGATCGTCTCTAGACACCTACGTACCCCGGTGCCACTATCTCCAGACATGGGAGGTCACCCAGGATGTGTCCAGCATGTCCATGAGTCTGGGCCATGTGTTGAGAAACAACAGCCGAAACTTGCCTTGAGCCGATGCCTCGCGTCGATGCCCAGCGCATGCTCTTTGGAGGCCAATCGGTATAAAGACTTGGAGCTGGGAAATGAAACATGTGGAAGAACGAGTCTGTGTCTGTTCATCTACACCCACCATGGATTCGGCAGACTCTCGCTATGATATCCTGATCATTGGTGCCGGTTTGTCCGGAATCTGCAGTCTGCATCATATCCGCCAGCGATTTCCGGACTGGACTGTCAAAGTCATCGAAGCCGGCTCTGGTGTGGGCGGGACATGGTACTGGAACCGCTATCCTGGAGCACGTTTCGATTCAGAATCCGTCTCCTATCAATTCTCTTGGGACCGCGATCTGCTGAATGAGTGGCACTGGAAAGAAACATTCTCGCCACAGCCGGAGACACTCAAATATATCGAGCGAGTCTGCGACAAACACAACCTTCGCGACGGCATACAGTTCAACACAAGAGTCAAAAGCGCCCACTGGGAAGACCAGGAACGGACGTGGAAGTTTGTGGATGAAGCGGGCAACACGTATCGCACTCGATTCTTCATTAGCTGTGTGGGCGTCCTGTCTTCCCCAACACTTCCCGCGATTCCTGATATCGAGAAGTTCGAGGGCCGTCTCTTCCACACCTCGAGATGGCCA
The DNA here is from genome assembly GCF_028827665.1 of Penicillium hispanicum. Classification (NCBI taxonomy): domain Eukaryota; kingdom Fungi; phylum Ascomycota; class Eurotiomycetes; order Eurotiales; family Aspergillaceae; genus Penicillium; species Penicillium hispanicum. The sequence continues at coordinate 2,361,515 of NW_026623193.1, forward strand.
AAGGACCTAGACATATCTCGCGATTTTATAGACAAGCGGATTGGCGTGATCGGAACTGGTGCGACGGGGATTCAAACTATCACCGAGGTCTCTAAGCAGTCTATCCAGTCTCTCACCGTTTTTCAGCGCACTGCGAATTGGTCCGCTCCACTTCGGAACACTCTCATTTCAGTTCAGCAAATGGACGAGGTTCGCGCAAACTACGACCATATATTCCGGCAATGCGCTGAGACTCCATCCTGTTTTCTGCACAAAGCCGATCCTCGGAAGTCGTCCGAGGTCACCCAAGAAGAGCGCGTCGCTCTATGGGAGAAGTTATACTCCGAACCTGGATTTGGCAAGTGGCTTGGGACTTTCAGCGACACCTATACCGACCGTGCAGCAAATAAACTATACTCGGACTTCATCGCAGACAAGATCCGAGCGCGAGTCAGCGATCCTCGGGTGGCTGAGCATCTGATTCCGAAAGACCATGGCTTTGGCCTGCGACGCATACCACTCGAAAGCGGTTATTTCGAGGTGTATAACGATCCCAAGGTCCACTTGGTGAATCTTCGCGAGACACCCTTTGTGCGCGCGACCAGAAGAGGCCTGCTCACGTCGGACGGAACAGAGCATGAACTCGATGTGCTGATCTGTGCTACGGGATTCAACGCCATTACCGGCGCCTTCAGTGACGTCGAGTGGCACGGGAAAGATGACCGACCGCTGATTGCGACCAGTGCAGAAGATCCACGAGCTGTCTGGGTTGATCATAAACCTCGGACGTTCCTCGGGATTACCGCCGAAGCAATGCCAAACATGTTCATGGTGCTGGGTCCCCATCAGCCGTTTGGGAACATCCCGAGAAGTATCGAGCATGCCGTTGATGTTGTCGTGGAGCTGTTACAGTTCTGCAAGGACAATGACTATACCTACGTCGAGGCCACCAAACACGCCGTGGATGAATGGACGACTCATGTGTTTGCGTGCAGCGAGGGGGCTCTGGCCAATGAGGTGGATAGCTGGCTTACAGGGGTTAATAGAAACGTTCATGGGAAGAGCGAGAGGACAGTGGCCAGGTATACCGGAAGTGCAGTGGAGTATCGTAAGAAGTGCAAAGACTGTAGGCTGGGGGGATGGAAAGGATTGGCATTTGCCTGAGGACTACAAGGAGTTCTTTGATAGCTACAACGCTCCAAGTGTTGTTAATACTTTGATCTTCACATTAATTTGTAACCATCCCTCCAAGCGATCTACGCATAGAGACTGTTAGTGCAATATTTAGACAGGTTGTTCGAGACTCGACCATGAGGTCTATTGTCTGTGGGTGACTTGAAGATTTTAGACTGATCCCTTGATTATCAATGATATCCTCTCTATTTCTAGATGATAGGGTGACACGGCGTCTGGCTTCCTGGCTGTTATCGCGTTACGACAGATCGAGCAAGTCTCCCCGACGTGGCAGGTTTACCCGGAAGTACAGCGCCAAGTGGACATAGGAAGAAGTGCTACTTGCCCGCTCTTGAGATACTTGAGAAAGATATAAATTGGCACCTGAAGTGAGATTGAACAAAATATACAACGAAACCTGCCATAAAACCCTTACCTATATTCCAACCGCTTGAAATCCACCTTGCGTCCAGGAAGAAATCATGGATGTCCCTGGGTTCGCCTTAATTACTGGAGCCGCTTCAGGCATTGGACGGGCCTGCTCGCTAGCATTCGCCAGCGAAGGTGCTGCTGGAATAGCTCTCCTGGACCTGAACCTGGAAGCTCTGTCAACCGTCAAGGCAGAGATCGAGGAGCAATGCACCAAGCAAAATAGAGAGAAGCCGATTCACCTCGAAACCTATTCGACAAACATCTCAGACGAGAACGAGGTTGATAGAGTCATGTCCGAGGTGGCGGTCAAATTCGGTCGCCTCGACTATGTCGTCAACGCCGCGGGCATTGCGATGAAGCACCCAGGAGGAGCAGCCTTTGCCGAGACTGCAGACTGGCAGCGCATTATGGATGTCAACCTGAGCGGCTCCTTCTTTGTGTTCCGCGCCGCTGCGAAGGTCATGTTGAAACAAGAACCGATTCGATCAAGCATTGACGGACGACCGCTTCAGCGGGGCTCGATCGTGAATTTCGCATCCATCCAGGCAGTGGTGGGGGTCCCTATGTCCACCGCATATGCCGTATCGAAGCACGGTGTTCTTGGCCTGACGAGGACTGCTTCGGAAGATTATGCCAAAGATGGCCTTCGGATCAATGCTATTTGCCCAGGGTACACGGAAACACCTTTGACTACGCAACCTGCGATTCTCAAGGTGATGGAGGAGAAGGTAGCAAGCTCTGTGCCGATGCAGCGAATGGGATCCCCAAGGGAGATTGCGGACGGTGTACTTTATTTGGCTGGTGGTCGGAGTTCATTTGTCACTGGAACTGCCTTGGTCGTCGATGGAGGATACTGCCAGCGATAAATGGTGATAATCGCATCGTAGGATGATACATACCACTTGCAGAGAAGAATGGACTGAGTTGATGAACTTCGAGTGAACGTGTAGTGGATATTATACAAGGGACGCGAAAGAAGGATGTAGGCGGACTGGCTCACAATGACAGCGTTTACGACTACCTAGGTAGTAGACCCAAAAATAAATATGCAGACAATACATGAGAACTGATAATCTGAAAAGAGGTGTCACTTGAAAGCAAGCTAGGAATTCATATTCAGTCAATTCGTCGGTGTCATGCACCACCTCGCCCTTGAACAGAATTTGATATTCTCCATCATTGGCCACGCCAGTATGCTGACTTTGGCCGATGGGTATATATTATGAGAGTCAGACGGGTAAATGGAGGGGTTATGATCTGCAGGAATGCCCGAAAGGTGAGAACATGCGATTCATCCGGACTTATAGCGGAGTTCCCACTTGTCAGAAAAGGAGGGGACCCGAGAAATCAAGGAGAAGTCTGAGTTGCTATTTCGCCCAATCTGCTAATTTAGGGGCTTGGAAAGGATAAACTATTAATGCGAGTCTCCACACACTCATTCCGACACCACTGGACATACACATGATCTGTGTTATTTAACCCCTTGGACTCCTCAACCAGGACCACCACACGAAGAAAGAGAGCAGTTTCTTCCACCATGACGTACAGGCTTTTGCTTCCGTCTACCCTTTCTCGCAGGATAAAGCCTCCGTGGATTCGACCCAGAAAAGCCTTAAGCAGATCATTCCACAAAGACTGGAACTCCGTCGACGACTTCTTCAACTACACCAGGGGCCGCTTTGTTTCAGAAGAAAAACACCAGCTCGCTATTCGTCAGGTGCATTTTGATATGAATGAGCTTGCAAAACTCGCCGCGGACTCAGTTGGCGCAGAAGAATGTATTCAAGTTGAAAAATTCCCAGATGGCATGTTCAACAAATCTTTTCTTTTCACCATGGGAAATGGTGCTCAGGTTGTGGGAAAGGTGCCAAATCCCAACGCTGGGCAGGCACATTATACGACAGCGAGTGAGGTCGCCACAATGGACTTTGTAAGCTATACGTATCCCAGTGCCCAGACAACTAGTACTTATTTGTCACAGATGCGAAATATACTTGGTACTCCTGTTCCACGTGTCCTTGCTTGGTGTTCCAAAGCAAAACAGACCTCTGTTGGCGCTGAATACATAATCATGGAAAAGGCCGAAGGGGCTCAGCTTAGCAATTTCTGGCCGGGGATGGAGATTGAAAGCCGCCTCGAAATTGTGAAAGCGATGTCGAGATATCAGAAGTCTTGGATGTCTACCTCTTTCACAAAATACGGCAGCCTTTACTATTCACCTGATCTTACCCATAATGCAGAGTGCTTTTTAGTAAACACTCATGGCATTCCAACCAAGGAACCTCGTTTTGCTATCGGACCATCTACAGGGAGAGATCAAGTGGATCATTCGAGGATTGGGATTGATTTTGATCGTGGTCCTTGTGAGCTACCTTTCTATTTCTACAACATGATTCCCTACTTACATGAGGCTTAGGGGATAGCGCTCTCCAGTATCGGCGTGCGGTTGGATTTCGAGAGATTGCCTGCATCCAAAATATTGCAGAACTTCCCCGATCACCTGTGACTCTTTGTGGACCTCGAACATATTGCCCATCCCGATCAAAGAAGCTAGATGCAGTGCATAGCTACCTTCAGCTAGTGCAATATCTCCTACCGACGAACCAGTCTATTGCGGCTCCCTTCCTTTGGCATGGCGATCTTCATACCGAAAATATATTTGTCAATCCCGAATGTCCAACGGAAATTTTGGGTATTATAGATTGGCAATCAACTGAAATACTGCCTTTATTCGATCATGCCCGACAGCCATGTTTCTTGGACTATGATGGCCCCCAGATCAATAGCCTTAGGCCGCCAGATTATCCTAAGAATCTCGATAAACTGTCGCTTGCCGAGCAACACGAAGCTAAAAGTCTCTATTTCAAGATGTCTCTCTCTGCGTTATACAAGACCCTTATATCTCTTGACAACCCGACGCTCTACAAAGCTATGGAATTCCGCCAGACACGTTGTTTTGATTTGTTACTTCTTGCACAGAATCTACTCGTCGATGGCGAGGCATTATATCGAGCGACTGTCATGGAGCTAGAAGAAGAATGGTCAAATATCCCGAGTGTTCAAGCTTTTGGGTATCCTCCATTTCCGCTTCAGCTTTCTGCCAGTGAGATTCAGTCCCTTGAGAATGATGTTGCTGGCGCGATTCGGGGAATGGAGTTATTAGGTGAACTGAAAGAGTCACTCGGCGATTTCTGGCCGGAGAAGGGAATTGTTCGGCATGACCAGTATGACCAGACAAAGGCGCTCTTGCGGAAAGCCAAACCCAAAGTTCTTGACCAACTTGCCTGTTGCGGACAAGAACGGACTGTCTCGGATAATTTGTGGCCGTTTGACAATTGAGTGGAGACCACAGAATATGCACTGTTGTCATAAGCAGGTTTCATTTAATCAAGTTTACTGTCTGTACGAGTCTTGGGGCTATTATAGGCAGACTGTCTACGAAAGCCTAGCCTTCCAATCCCTGTCTTGAATTAGTCCCCGAGCACTAATGTCCATCTATAGGCATCCTATTTCATTTTCTCACCCAAAGCGCCTATGCGAGTCTCTTAGCTGTAAGAGCTCTCTTCGTATTTCTAATAGTTCGGCAATCTTGTAGCCTCTTCCTAACAGGTGGCCAGCCCAGATACACCTAGCCAAGTTCATACTGTGCATTATCACCAATAGTGTGGGCAATCAGCATCCGCAAGAGGTCTAGCGAGACCAGGCAATCCCGGAAAACAGAAAATGGAGAAATATGATATACTTCACAACGTATATATAAAAGATTTGACTCGGCTTCAGAAGAAGGATTATCCCGTTCTTTGAACGGACCAATGAGTTATCTCGTTAGCAAAGCCAAATTCAACACCCTGATTTTCGCAAATTCTTTACACATGTGCAAATGCCTCCTTCGAGGACTCGGCCACCCCCCAGTTCTTCTTCTTCCACTGCCATTCTTGTTCCCCAGGAAGCAACTCCATCTGATAGAACTGCAGCACGATCTTACGCAAGGAGGGGAAATCGTGAGCGCGAACTTCTAGCAAACCTCGAAGCTGAGACTCGAGCATAGTGTACTCCGTCATGTCAGTCTTGGCCAGCCAAAGTAACTCAATATTTGGCGGAAGAATATCTCGGAGCGACTGGCTCCGCTCCTGGCCATTCTTGGAATCCAGCAAATTGCGCACCGGCATGCGGAGCTCTCGTAGCGTCGTGAAATCCACTAAGCTTCCAAAAAACGCCTGGTCTTCGGCTTCCCGGCGCTCAAGAGCCTCGCAGTCAATATCTGCGAGGAACTTGGTGATCCCGACGTCATTCAGTCGCAAAACCTTCAAACTGTGTTTCTGGGTGGACAGAGTTTTGTGGAATGGCTGGCACCGATAGCTCCAATAGGCTTCTTCGTAAATTGCTAAGTTACTGTGTTGATACTCGAAGTATTTTCAAGATTGGCACATGAGGTGATGAGCTCGACCGCTCCATACCTGCAGTTGGACCCATGCAAAACAATCTTACGCACAGTCGAAAGTCCTGTCTGTGGCTCCGTAGCAGGTCGAATATGTTGATCCATATCTGTCGGTTCCTCGTGTACGCCACTGAGGTGCAAGGCTCACATTGCTGGGAGTTAAAGAAACGGGATGAGTTCTCGTGCTGGAGAGCGCTCGTAGTCATCCCAGATTCTCACCGTGAGTTTCTTTAGTCGTTGCAATGACCGAGGCTTCCATGAATTTGAGGCTTTTTGTGTCATTCGAGATACCGCCTCGATGACGAGATCGCTATTGGAACAGTTCCAGAACAGATCAAGATGTTTCAGATTAGAAAGAGCAGGAAGAACAAATGCGAGCCAAGCATATGTGTCTGCATTGTCTAGCTCGTCCTTCCAGAATTCTAGCTGGTCTTCATTCTCTGTGAAACTGTCTAGGACCTCGGGACAGAGGGTGCGACTGTAGTGGCCACCCGTGATGGAGTAACTAGCGAAATCTGAGAAATCTGGGATATTGAGCTCCCATAGGGTAGACGCAAGAAGTGAATTCCTTCGGATAGCTTTGCCGAACTCTGGTAGGGCCTCAGGGGTAGTAATAGTGACACTCGAATACACCGTGCAAGCAAGCGCTGTATTCCAATTTCGACAAACCTAGGCCATGACAGGAGACCGACGCTCCTGCTGGGACCGCCTGCGACCGATCTTGACAATGAAGTTTACCAAAGCCTTGCTGCGCGTCCTGACAGACGTTGCAATTCTGGTTGGACTTCTTTTCAGCATGATTGTCAGCCCGTTGACGATCGTCGCGTTCGTCGCATGGATCGAATGGTCCATTTACAACGATGGACCCCAACAGGAAAATCCCCAGCAGGTCGGACAATGGTCATATTTAGTGTCTATTGGTCTTCTTCTCATCTCCGCTGCCATTCTTATGCTCAAGTATCGACTGGCCTCGGCATCTGAATTGGACACCGAGATAGCGCGGCTAAGAAAGCATCTGGTTGGACTAGAGCAGAGAAGGGAAGAACTATTGGGGGAAGAAACAGCCAGAGTGGCACCAGTGGAGGAACCATGAGAATCCTGAATATGAGAGAGTGTTTGATAGGTGATCCTAGTCGATCCGTGGCCGTAAATTCAGAACAATGGGATTGATCCACCGACGCTGACAACTATCTGCGGCGGCGCCCCTACTTTCATAATCTGGCTCTTCTGAATATTGCGCCTAGACTAGCTTTTGCCACTTGGTGGTCCCAGGCTGACTTTTTATGGGTCTCTCCCGAGATATCCGGGGGTGTCTGGAGAAACGAACATCTCCACCAACTGCGCCGACGGGGATCAACGAAGCTCCACAGAGAAGGAGATCTCTCAACTGGCTAAACAAGAAGTGAGAAATGGGTGGCGATGGAAATTTGGAAGGGTCGTCAGCATTCATAAGCTGCTATCGCCGGTTGATCTACCGGGATTCTCATGTGAAAGTAGAGTGAAGTTTGGGCGCTCCACTCCGACCTCAATGAAACGTAATGAGTGAATGATTTTCTGCACTCTTCTGAGCTTGCACTGCCAAGCCTCTTGGCTCGAACCTTGCTCTGGATCTTCAGCTTTGAGGCGATCCAGGGAGCTTGGGTGGTGGTGTAGATACCGGATATGGGCATGCGCTCACGAGGAAGATCCGATCGACCGATAAATATCAAAGGAAACAGACCTTGGATAGCAGTAGGAATGACTCATACGATCATCCAGATCATTCATAGCTCGGGGTTCTGGGCGTTCGGGCAGTGTTGCACGTCTTGCCTCGCCCATTCGCCATTTTTAACCCCGCATGGATCCAGCCCAGCTTGGCAGAGCAGGCAGCCCTGGAGCCAATGGTGCGATTATAAGCGATTGGCAAAGCTAACTGTGAAGGAGTGGTTCGTCGTTCATAAATCAGTCTGCTTGGTCTTTCCCACCTTCATCCATCTACAGCTGTCATGGCGGCCCTTTCGGAGTTGCGAAGGGACCACCTCCACAAGTTCAAAGACGTGATAGCATCTAAGGGTCTCGAGCGCCATGAAAATGAGGTATCTTCCAAGTTGTGGAACGACGAGCTTATTCGATTCCAGACGTGGGTTGGTCGCGATGAGAATCGAGATCAGGAACCGCTAGCCACTTCGTCGACTGGAGATCAGCCACTGGCGATGGAGATGGAGGCGCGTCTGGGGAGATTGCAACAATTGCTCCAGGAGATTCAAGGCATTCTCCAACAGGAGCATCAGCACGAAGGAAACAAATATATTTCTGACGAGACTGAGATTGATGTTGCGCATGTCGACGATGTCACCCAGATCCCCCAACTCTACAAGGAGCTAGTCGAAACAATCGATCATCTCGAGCGAACTTCCAACTCGCTGCGAATGCAGTCGAATCAACAGCCCCAGGAGCAACGAGGTACATCTCTAAGATAGAATATTGTTCGTATTAAATAGCGCTGATTTGGTTTATTTAGAGTTGGAAGTGCCATCGAAGAGCGCCGCCGGCTCCCAGGATCCTCGGCTCAATAAGAAGCTCAACAACACGTTCAACCATGTCATCACCGCCGACCCTTCTACTGTCGATACAGCCGCTCCCATATTCAAATCACCGCTCAAAGATCCACAAATTGAACATCTCAACTCACATCCGGGGCCACATGGTGAAATATCCGACGAGAAACGGGATCCGACCCAACTCGAGCTCCCGGTAGAAACCCTACCCGCCGATAAGTTCTTGACCATCACGGCACAAGTCTATGAGTCCATCCTGATCAAGAAACAAAATCAACTCAAGCCCGTTCTGGACTTTGTGTCGATCGGTGCTTTGGAGACTCCCCGGTCCCCGAGACTGGGAAACCTGGATTTGGACGGCATGATCGCGCGGCTGCTCGAGGCTGGACTATCCGGTAAAGCCACCAAGAGCATCTGCCTGACTCCCACAGAAATCGACAATATCTGTTCCAACAGTCGAGAACTTTTCCTGTCCCAACCGGTCCTTCTGGAATTGTCCGCCCCTGTCAAGATCGTGGGCGACATTCACGGCCAATATACCGACCTCCTCCGACTCTTCGCTATGTGCGGCTATCCTCCTGCCACAAACTACCTTTTCTTAGGGGACTACGTCGACCGGGGAAAGCAAAGCTTAGAGACTATTCTGTTGCTGCTTTGCTACAAACTCAAGTACCCGGAGAACTTCTTCCTGCTGCGAGGTAACCACGAGTGCGCTAACGTCACGCGAGTATACGGATTCTACGACGAGTGCAAGCGTCGGTCAAGTCTCAGGATTTGGAAGATCTTCATCGACACTTTCAACTGTCTACCCATTGCCGCGGTGGTCGCAGATAAGATCTTCTGTGTCCACGGCGGTCTCTCTCCTCGCCTGTCCCATATCGATGACATCCGAGCGATCGAGCGCCCCGTTGAAGTCCCTGACTACGGGCTGTTGAATGACCTCCTGTGGAGTGATCCGGATAACATCCCGGACGACTGGAGGCCTAATGACCGCGGTGTTAGCTGCCGATTTGGAAGGGGGCCGATCAAGCGATTCCTTCAAACACACAATTTTGATTTGATATGCCGGGCACATGCAGTAGTGGAAGACGGTTATGAGTTTTTCAATAACCGGTCGTTAGTGACGGTATTCTCGGCGCCGAATGTGAGTTTCACTGGTGAACGCCCTTGATAGCCCCCCTCTAACGCTCTGTCATCAGTATACCGGTGAATTCGATAATTGTGGTGGGATTATGTCAATCTCTAAGGAGTTGCTCTGCAGCTTTCAGATTCTCAAGCCGCTCAACACAATTCCCCCCAAAGGTCGATTCAGGAAGAGCTGGGATGGATTACGAAATATATTCTAAGCGTCCTGAGCATTCGTTCCTTCACTGCTTGTACTTGCATTATGTTCCATCGGAGTGGATGCATCTATTTTGAATGTACACGAATCAATCTCCATGGCACCAGCATTGGCTTTTAGGTGCTGATGATTATCATGTTTTCATGGGTTTATCATAATCTCTCTGCCTTCCACCAAGATACATGTCTATTAACATGATTTTCAGGCGCCCTATCAATTTGGAGGTGACACAGTCTAATACATTCGCCGGCCATGACAGAAAAAACATCTCAAGGAAGCCGCATCCACTGACCAGACGAGTAGACCCTGCAAGATTGAATGTGGCCCCAAAGGTTCTGCAAACCACCTGCCTATCATAGGTAGACCTTGCCCTAGAATATGCAGGATCTTCGTTAATGGCGTGCCTTACCTAGATACTGGTCGCCTGAGCCTAGCCACTCAGCACTGCCTCACTCTCGAAGAGTTTAACAGGTAATTGAGTGGACTTGTCACATATACTGGGTGGACCGCTAGGGGTGCACTGAGGGGTAAATGTGTCGGCGACGGATTTAAAGTGTATATTTATAGTCGGCGGGGAAGTTATCAGGGGATAAATACAGGAATGAGACTTGGCTGATATGTGCAGTGAAGCGGCTGACTGGGTAGTGTATGTTTGGAGAATTTGGTTTATACAAGAATGCTGTCTTTAAAGAATGATGACTGCCGTTTTTTCTTTTTTTCTTCTTTTAAGGCCGGAGAGTCGGGTTGTAGATTGCTCAACTTGGGTTGACAATTCAGGATACTATATCCACTTCGTATTTCTATATATAAATTTGCGAAAGCAACCAATAGTATTATGCATCCATTTGGCCTGATCTATCCATATTTCACAATTAGAAGTGATACCAAGGCCGTATCATTCTGAAAGCGATATCTGAGGACAGCTCCCCAAAGGCCGCAGGACGCTGTCCCTCCTGAAATCCTGGAACACTTTGCTAGCCAAACTTCCTCTATAAACACTTTGAAGCTCCAGTGATAGGTCAAAACTCCATCCATTCTATTTTCTTTGTTAAATTAAGGGAGCTTGTATCCTGTACCACCAACGGGTGTTCTATCATCCTCTGCATCCATCTTCTCGCATACCCACCGAACAGCTCTATTTCCTGAACGTGTTTCTCCCGATGTTGCCGCTGCAGGTCCTGAGGACTTCACGCTTTGTGCGTTTGGTCGTCGCTGTGATCACTTTCACCGCACTCTTTTACTCTTTGAGCAGGACCTGGGAATCAACACGTCAACTACTCCTAGGCTTAACAACCCAGCAGCCTCAGTTTCCAGTAATGCCCAAACCAGAAAGTCCAGTTTCCGACACCACAATGGCATTTCCGACCAAAATCTGGCACTCAGCCCGAACCGAGTCTCTTTCAGCGACACAACGTGAATGGGTCGATAGTTGGACAAAGAAGAACCCATTCTACCGCCAAGAACTTCTGACCGACCAGTCGAGCACATCCTTTGTTCGGGAGCACTTTTCCAAGACCCGGCCAGACATCGTCGACGTGTACGAATCCCTCCCGATCCCGATCTTGCGCGCCGATCTCCTCCGTTACTTGATCATACTCGCCAAGGGTGGCGTGTGGAGCGACCTGGATGTCACTTGCGAGAAGAACGTCACGGACTGGGTTCCGCCGAAATACCAGAACCAGAACATCGATATGGTTGTTGGGTTGGAGTTTGATGTGGAATGGCACGGCCCAGGCACAGAGGTGGCATCCCAGTTCTGCAACTGGGTGTTTATGGCGAAGAAATCCTCACGCAATCTACTCGTGATTGTGGATTCTGTCGTCGCCACCATCAGGGACATCGCGGCCGCCAACGGTGTGCAGGTTGAAGATCTCACGCTCGACATGCTTCCGATTGATGTGGTCAATGTGACTGGGCCCAAGATCATGACGATCGCGCTAATGGAAAGTCTGGGCAAGCTCTTGGGTCGGGAAGTGGACGATCGCGACTTCTCGGGTATTAAGCGACCGAAACTGGTTGGCGATGTGTTGATCATGCCGGGAGTGTCTTTTGCGGCGGCTCAGAATGGGTATCCCACAGACCAGGGGGATGCGCTTGTGTCGCATCACTACGAAGGCAGCTGGAAGAAGGCCAATGCTGAAGCGAAGGCGAGGAAGGCGCAAAAGACGGGCGCAAAATAGAGAACCAAAATCAAATCCTTGACTGGCATGGTGGCCAAAGGTGTTGTGGACCAAGACAACAGTCAGTAAGACAATTCTGTTTCCGATCCCAGTCTATGTGTTGCCGTTTTGTCGCTGGTGACTACTTGTCTCGTCTTTGGCTTCATCGTCTTGGCCATGATTATGACTTATCATGGTAGGATATCCACGACGTACAAGTGGTAACATTTATGGTGGTAGCTCATAGATTATTGACCCTCTATCGTATGTTTTATTCAGGTGATAGAAATGATTGATTCAAATTTGAGCTACTGCACTTGTCATTCCTCATCTTCGCCCTTTCCCTTGTTGCCACTTGAGGGCTTAATATGTTTTCTGATGCTTGGATCTGAATCTAACCCCAAGGGACCGTAGATTGCAAGTGAATGGTGTCTTTAGTTAAAATCAAGTTTATTAAAGTTCCAAAGTAGTGGTCACTGGTAGAAAACACTAGACGTCCACGTTTTGAAATAAAAGCTGAGACAATAAGACCAGGCCAGGAGCCAGACTCTGACCCGGACTGGTCGCTCAATCCACGCAAAATTCCCCGTTGACCGGCTCTATCACGAGTCTTCCGATCCTTTCACAACCACAGGAAAAGCACCATTTGGTGAGCTATCATCCACTGTCCAAGTCAAAGCATAAACTTTGTCGACACTCGTCTCCTTGGCCCAGAACTGGGCCTCCAGGAGACTGTTGTTGTTGAAAACCAGCTGCGAGGCGAACAGAGCAAAGCCCGACACAGTCCCGTTCACGTAAGCGGCTCTGGTGATGGGAATAACACCGACGGCGTAATTCTTGCGATCCATGATATACATGGAGCCGGCCTTGGTGCCGTTGACAAACGTGGCGTTCGCGATCCAGCATTCACCGGTAATGCTGGCCAGGTCCCATTTCAACGGGATGAGGTTGGCATCAGTGTTTGTTGGGTCCTGGGTGATGTATAGATGGCCTGGGCCACAATGATGCTGTTAGTCCAAACCGAATAGGCGGAAGCGTACTTGGGCATACCATCGTCAACCCCGTATGCAATTGGCCAGGACGAAGAGTTGGTGCCGTAGGCGTAGAGAGTGGCGTTGGTTTCGGCACCGCGTTTCGCATGCTGGTGGTAGGCTGCCCCAAGGCCAACCTGTAGGAACAGAAGGGAGAAAAATGCTTGCAGACGCATTTTGGATCGTTGAATGATGGAATGCACCAAACCACCAACACCACACGACAGCCTGGACGAGAGTCAAAAAGGGGAGGAACTGGCCGAGTGAATCTTGCAGTCCGGCAGGACAAGATGGAAACTAAAAGATTACAGATAAAAATGAACCCAAAATTCAATCCCGCAACGACATTGTAAATCTATCTTGCAAAAAGGGGCCCCGCCGTTGTCGAGAGCCGCAAGTGGTCGGCGATCTAGTACGCTGACTACGCAGTCCATAGTCCCTATTAGCAGTCAGTGATAAGGCTAGAATTGAGTTCTGCCATGTCCAAGGGTATACGTAGGACGTGCCGATCAAGCGTAGAACAAGGCTCGGGGCATACTCGGCGGGATCGCGAAGTGGAGCAAAATCAGGATTCTCCTGGAGTGCGAATGGCTGGTCTACGATTCTACTCCACATAGTTAGTTCCGAGACTCTTGGCGCCGTCCTAGTCCTACGTGTGTGGTGATGAATCTTCTTCGTCAGCCACTGCACCGCCAAGTCCCTTCGTTTCACGCCCTTTATCACTGATTCGTTCCTCTGATTTAGCTCAAAAAAAGGGTGACCTAGTGGGACTGGGCGAGCGGGCCAGAGATGGCTATAGATAGCGTGCAGGCTAGATCCCGAAACTTGCCCTATGATCTATAGATAGCCGTCGGGTTGCCTCCCAGCAGTGACTGCAAAGGCTTGGAATCTCAGATCGCCACGAGCCGTCCCGTTCTAGAGACAAATGCCGATGTGAGTCTAGTCTAGTTCCGACGCCAAGAATGTCGATAGGGGGCTTTGTAGCAGTTCTTCGATGGGCTTATCGCGAGGCAGTCAACCAACTTGCGTAGGCTGGGAGTCATCTATACTCCGTTCAAGACATCCTGCGCATGCGAAGTTCTCACTTTGCTAGATGGATCGACTCAAAGGACGAGTGTCTAGGCCTAGAACCTTGATATCTAGCTTTTCTAGATGACCCGCGTTCGGACAAGCCAGGGCCCGCCATAGTGAACCGTACCACTAATCCCACCATCGCTCCAGAAAAGTAGTCGGGCACGACGATCGTGGCTTGTGGGGAAGTTCAAGTCGATTAGCCGGTCAGTGGAAAAAAACGAATGCATGGCTGAGCGTCCAAGACGACTGCGCGTCCTGCCCTACTGCATCTAACCTCGAGTTATAAACTAGGGCAGAGTGACATCGGGGCTTTTTCAAAGTACTCGCTCTGCGTCGCTCTTTATTTCACGCCCATCTGACCTCTAGTCACTCGTTCTGCAGATTGACCGTCGAAAGATCGGTGACCAGTCAAGATGCGTCTATCTTCTTTTCTCATCTCATCACTCGCTGCATTGCCCGGTATCCTGGGAGCGTCAGTGCCTCTCCAGCATCCGCGAAGTACAGGATGTGTGAACAGCCCCTCAAACCGAGCATGCTGGAGGGACGGATTTGATCTGTCGACCAACTACTACGACCAGGTGCCTGATACTGGCGTCGTGCGCGAGTACTGGTTCAATGTCGAAAACACGACCGCAGCGCCCGATGGCGTCGAGATGCCTGTGCAGCTCATCAATGGATCGTTCCCAGGTCCCACCATTATCGCCGACTGGGGCGACACGGTTGGTAGGTGGAAGACGATTGCGAGAATGTGTGCTGGATGAACTAACCACCATGGATAGTTGTGCACGTCAAAAACTCTTTGCAATCCAACGGCACCGGTCTGCATTTCCACGGCATCCGCCAGAATTGGACCGATGCCATGGACGGTGTTCCTAGCATCACCCAGTGTCCCATTGCCCCCGGGGATTCCTACACCTATCGCTGGCGCGCGGTGGAATACGGCACTGGGTGGTATCACTCGCATTTCTACGTCCAGGCTTGGGATGGAGTGTTTGGTGGAATCATCATCAACGGACCAGCCACTGCCAACTACGACGTTGATCTCGGTCACGTCTTCTTGAACGACTGGTATCATGTAAGTGGACGAACCCGCCCTTCTTCGCGAGGGAACTAAGGGACGTGCTGATGAACAAAGGCAACGGCCGATCAATTGGTCCTCAAGGCAGCGACTGGTGGCCCTCCGAGTGCGCCTAACGGTTTGATCAATGGAACCAACGTCTGGGGAACGACCGGATCGCGTTGGTCCACGACGTTCACCCCGGGGACCCGATATCGCATGCGAGTGTTGAATGCAGCGGCCGACCAGCACTTCCGATTCATGATCGACAACCACACCCTCGAAGTCATCGCCAACGACTTTGTCCCCATCGTCCCTTTCAACACCACGCAGCTCAGCATCGGCATGGGCCAGCGCTACGATGTCATCGTCACGGCAAAGCAGCTGACCAGTGGGAACTTCTGGCTCCGTGCGATTCCCCAATCCGCCTGCTCCGAGAGCGACGCGACCGACAAGGTCAAGGGTATCATTCGCTACGGCTCTTCCACTGCAGATCCAACCACGTCGGCATACAGCTACACGGACTCCTGTGCGGATGAGGATCCCTCCAACCTCGTGCCGTACCTTGCGATCAACGCCTCGGACACGTACGCCTACAGCGACGACGAGAACGTCCAAGTCCAGGTGACTGACAATGCGCTGCTGTGGCTGATGAACAAGACGAGCTTTCACACCCAATGGGAGTATCCTACTCTGTTGCAGGTCGCAGAGGGCAACCGAAC
This sequence comes from Penicillium hispanicum, assembly GCF_028827665.1. NCBI lineage: Eukaryota > Fungi > Ascomycota > Eurotiomycetes > Eurotiales > Aspergillaceae > Penicillium > Penicillium hispanicum. The sequence continues at coordinate 2,377,459 of NW_026623193.1, forward strand.
CTGGCTTGCTAAGCAGCGCGTCATTCACCTGCCGGGTGCCGAGAAATGGGTGTACATGGTGATCCATTCGCCCTTTGCCCAAGACCACCCGATGCATCTTCACGGACACGACTTTTGGGTGCTGAACTCCGGTTATGGCAACTTTGATTCGTCGATGACCGACAGCCTCACCCTCGTAAACGCGCCGCGCAGAGACGTTGTCATGCTGCCTGCAAGTGGATACGTGGTGATTGCCCTGAAGACCAACAACCCCGGTGTAAGTCCTTCCCCGTCAAATATCTTTATGATCATACATTAACAACTCATCCCCATGATAGGTCTGGCTGATGCATTGCCACATTGCCTGGCACACCTCCGAGGGTTTCGCCGTGCAGCTGCTTGAGCGGGCACCCGAGATCGAGTTTGACTATGCGACACTCAACCGCACATGCAGAAACTGGGACCACTACGTCCATGCAGATGATGTGACCCAGTATGATTCAGGGGTATAATGGGATTGCATCCTGTGAAGGAAGGGCGGATATCCTGACTATAAGCGCTCGTTTGAACTGGACATAATTTAATTCCACCTTTCTTTGCAACCCTTCTCAGATGCATCTGTACCAAGCCCTCCTCCCTGCGGTATCGCGATCCATACTTCGATATAGTTATGTGTCGACTGCTGGAATCAGTTGGAAAAGTCGGCTGGTGTGATATCGAATCCTTCGGCCCCCACAACGGACGTTGCAAAGTCTGCGTCTCGGACAAGCCGCCACTTGTCTGACAAGACAAGGATCGCAACCAAGTCGTCTTCTCTGAAACGTTTAATTCACTTCCCGAAAGCTTGACTTTGCTAGCACGATCTCCAGACACTCCCTAGGCACGAGCTCGATCAGAACAATCCACTTCAATTCGCTTGGAGCCCCGGCTACAACCACGGAAGAACGGGCCCAGGGTTCTAGGAAAATCCAGCTCGCTAATTTGCTCGCTCTCGCCTTGACTCCTCAATGAGATGAGACTCTAAGACTCGCTTAACTACATCGAGACCGGCGGCGCCCGCGCTCCAATCGCAACGCGCGCTAGACGCCACCACGCCGCTTGGCAGGGACCGTTCCTCCCATCTCAGGGCCTTCGATGCTTCTGGCTGGCTCAGTCTTTTCAACGCTAGCTCCAATCCAGTCATTAATGCGCCCCGGTGCGCTCGGGGTTCCCAGACGGGCTTCGCTGGCCGAGGAGCCTCAATCCGTAAGCAATGGTTTTAAAGAAGATGGATTCCCGGATCCCCGGATCTCCAGCAAAGTCGACTTCGACTCTCACGAGGCCGTTTCACCCAAATGCGCGCCTCTCAGATCCTGCAGATTGCGCTATGCGGTCTTTCCTCCGCCTCTGGGCTGAATGTGCGCGGCGATGGGAATGATCCCTCGTTGAATTTCCGACCGGCCTCGGTCAAAGGATTAGGCTCGATCTATTATTGGGTCGGATCGTCAGTGCTACTTGGATTTAAGCTCACCGGGCCATTCTTGGCTGCTAGACTGACATCCGACGCAGATACTACAATGGAACCATGCAGGTCGAATACACTCCCTATGGCGGCGACGCCGCGAACGAGACCGGATGCTCCAACATTCGCAACCAAAAGTTCACTTTCACCTTCGACACGATCCTCGCCATCACCGAGCGGGACCAATATAATCTGGGCAACAACCCGGTCAATGCCTTTTTGGTCGTGTGGCCCGAGAACGGCCCCTTGTATCTCGACAGCGAGCCCACGAACATCGCCGATAATCAGTGGTCATTATTTTCTTCCACGTAAGTTCTTGCAGCTGGCGCTGTTGTTGGAGCTCTTGTTGACAGGATATAGGCCCGACTATACCGCGACGGCGGTCTCCTATGTCAAGCCCAACTTCAACCTCACCCTCGAGAAAACCCAACAGGCACCTTATAACCTCTCCAGCACCCTGACCTCATACTATGGGGAGACTCCGTTGGACTGGAACATGACCAACTGCAATTCCAGCGACGTTGTCAAGTGGACCGGCAACCTGATCAACCAGAAGCTGTGGAAGTCCCTGGGCTTCAACACTTCCTACCCCGACCCAGTGCTCAGCATGCAATTTGACGCTGAAACAGCCAACCTGACCATCGACGGCTACTTTGAGTCCACACCGGTTGGGAATGCCAGTTTCAATGAAGATGGTCTGGCAGTGCCTGGCAAGATTCACATGTCATTCTCGGGCTCTTTGGACGCATACCACTCCGATGATCTGGTGAATAACAGCGCCACCCCTGTTTGGCTGAAGACTGTTGGGTTCCAAAACAACTCGCAGAATATTGGCTATAATCACAGCAAGTCTGGTGCGACAGAGAGTGCGCACGGCTCTGGAGTTTGGGCACTTGCCGCTTCTGTTCTTGCGCTCTCAGTTGCCACCCTGTATATATAATGCATGTATTCGTGAGCTCTTTAATGACCGAATAACCGAAAGCAATGAATAGGATGCGATTCTACCACCTCCCGCCACGAGACCATGGTCCGTCCTTACTGGTATTCATGTTCGAGGCCGGCTGCACCCTGCCCCACGGCTCACTGCTCACAATGGCCCATTGGACGGGGAAGCTGGGATTTGCATCCGACATGTCGACGATGCGTAGTCGTGAACGACGAAGCGAGGTGGGATCGGAAAAGGAGGTATATAGATCACACCGAAAACGACCTGGATCTTAGCATACCGACCCCTTTTATATGAAACTCCATTCTCATAATCCCTGGTGATATCTCCAGCTTTGTATACCTCGGTAATATACACCGAGACTGCGGCGCCATGGTCTCTCGGCGCATCAACGGGCACCACCGAGATTCGGTAATCGACTCAGCTTCGCCGATGCTTGAAAAAGCACAAGGCAGGATTCTGTAAGACGGGCTCCGTGATCGGAGAGCCACTCGGTTGCTCAAATCTCCGGAGCTATCTCCGAGTCAGATTGTCATTTCTAGCTCTCGGGCCGTATCGGACTCGGCACGCATTCCGTTCGGATTCAGTATTGTTGACAGTGCGGCTTGCCGACGAGAACCGCCGGGTCTTCACGGAATAGACGGAGACGTTGGATAAAATGTCTCGACCCGGTATAAAAGCAGGCCCGTCACTTGAGGTTTTCGAGTCATGTTTTGATATACTTCGCATATATATCACCATCTAAGCTCTCGCCTCCTTCGTCAGACGCCATGGCATCAGAAACTACTGCCAACGTGCAGATCGACAATCCAACCGATGTAGCAGAATACTTGTTCCGGCGTCTGCATGAGGTTGGGATTCGCGCCGTGCACGGCCTGCCAGGCGATTTCAACCTCGCTGCTCTCGACTACCTGCCCAGTTGCGGTCTCGACTGGGTTGGCAACTGCAACGAACTTAATGCCGGTGCGTCTCTTCTCCATAGCACCGAATACCTCTGCATCAGCCCTTCTGACACTCTACTTTTCTTCCAGGCTATGCTGCGGACGGCTATGCCCGTGTCAACGGGATTGGAGCCTTGGTCACCACCTTTGGCGTGGGCGAGCTGTCTGCCGTCAATGCTATGGCAGGTGCCTATTCGGAGTTCGTCCCTGTCATCCATATAGTGGGCCAGCCGACTACGAAGTCTCAGCGGGACAAGATGCTCCTTCATCACACGCTGGGTAATGGGGACTTTGATGCTTTTGCCAAAATCAGTGCTGCGATCTCTTGTTACGTTGCACGGTTGAATAATCCCGTCGATGCGGCCAGTCAAATTGACGCTGCCATCCGAGAGTGCTGGGTTCATAGTCGTCCTGTTTATATTACCTTGCCGTCGGACATGGTCGCCGCCAAAGTAAACGGAGACCGACTGAAGGTACCTATCGACCTCTCCCTCCCCCCTAACGACCGTGAGAAAGAGGATTATGTCGTGGAGGTCGTGCTCAAGTACCTCCAAGCGGCGAAGAACCCTATCATCCTCGTCGATGGGTGTGCCATTCGGCATAGGGTGCTCGACGAGGTACATGATCTTGTGGATGTCTTGGGGGTGCCGACATTTGTTGCGCCTATGGGTAAAGGGGCTGTGGATGAAACCCACAAGAGCTTTTGTGGAGTCTATGCTGGGGACGCATCAAGCCCTGGAGTGGCCAAAGCCGTTGAATCGTCCGACCTGATCCTCAGTATCGGCGCGATCAAGTCGGATTTCAACACAGCCGGTTTCACCTACCGCACGTCCCAGCTGAACAGCATCGACTTCCACAGCACTTATATCCAGGTGCGCCACTCCGAGTATCTCGGAGTTCACATGAAGGGCGTATTGCGGAAGGTAATTGAGAAAATTAGCGCTCGTGGTATCACCCTAGCCACTGCTGTCCCTTCTCCCTCTAGCACACCTCCCATCGGCGAAGAGACCAATGACCAGGTTATTACACATTCTTGGCTATGGCCCATGCTGGGTCAATGGCTGCGGCCGAAGGATATCGTTCTGACAGAGACCGGTACTGCAAGCTTCGGTGTTTGGGGCACCAAGTTCCCTGCGCAGGTGACCGCGATCAGCCAAGTGCTCTGGGGGAGTATTGGCTACTCTCTGGGTGCATGCCAGGGCGCTGCTCTCGCCGCCAAGGAGCAGCAGAACCGACGAACAATGCTGTTCATTGGCGATGGCAGTATCCAGTTAACGGTGCAAGAGCTGAGCACGATGCTTCGGCTCAGATTGAATCCTATCGTGTAGGTCTCGGTGACCGCTGTGGACCAGCATCCGGTGCTGACAGCGTATTTCTTCAGGTTCGTTATATGCAACGAGGGCTACACTATCGAGCGCTATATTCACGGGTGGGAGGCGATCTACAATGACATCCAGCCGTGGGACTATGCGAAGATTCCCACCGTCTTCGGTGGTGCGGACGATGGGTATAAGGGGTATCGGATTCAGACTAGGGATGAGCTCATGCGACTGTTTGCCGACGAGGAATTCACGTCGTCTCCGAAACTTCGGGTATGGGCTCTGCGTTTCTTTGAATATAGGCTACGCGAACTATGTCGGCTAACTTGGGCTTTCTAGTTGGTCGAACTGTACATGCCTCGCGAAGACGCGCCCTCTGCGCTGAAATTGACCGCCGAGGCTACGGCCGCTCGAAACGAGAAATAGAAAGGGCTGTGTGGTTTCCCTTGAGGAATTATTGGCATTAGGGGCAGAATAGATGGTCATTGAGAGATGGATATAGGACGGTTCCAGACGTAGTTGAAGGCTTTAGCGTGGTGATGAGGTGTACAGGTAGTGGTTCCAAGGTTGTATAGTGTACGCGCGAAGCAGCATCGGAAGCCGTCATATCTGACAACTTGGGATGCCAGTCAAAGTCAAGATCCTAACACTACACGTATATTCGGTTGTCTTTGGTGTCATGACTGTGGGGAAATCGTGCAAGTATTCCACGGTGTGGTAGATACTGTGAAGTTATACGTGCATAGTAGTGACCGCTACCCAATATCCAACGCCTTCTGGCATAGGTGCTGTAATTATAGCTCCCAGGAGCAAGCGGGATCGTGCCTCCGAGCTCTAACTTTGTGCCCTACCCGGCCTAGACTGTTCCCGCCACCTTGAAACAGCTATCCTCTTGCGTCAATGTTTGACCAGCTCACCCATTCAAGATCAGTCTATATACATGATAGTAGATGCAAGGCGGATGTGGACGAAAGGTTGCGCATGACAAGGGGAGAAACCACGGGCGTGGCCAGGTCGCCACAACTTATGATACTTTCATTTTGACTCACTGAATACTAATAGCCAATCCAACACAACTAAGGCATGGTTTATTAGCAGTCCCTCAATCTATATTAGGGTGTTTCAAGATAGTGTTCGTGAAAGATTTCGCGAGAATATAAGGTTAACAGTAGTGTTCTGACTTCGAATATCGCTGTAGCAGGTTTCAACCCTACGCCTTTTCAAATAGCTTGGCTAAACCAACAGTGCTCAAGTGCCTGTTTGGCGGTGATCCTTCTAGCTGGATCGAGGTTCGTCATCTTTTCCACGAGATCCCTGAATTCTGGCTCAACATAGTTCCAAGATCCGAAAGGTTCTCTGGGGTTCCCCGAGGAGAAGTTGCTGGCAAGCGTCATCAAGTGCCCATGAAGAGGATTATCTTCCCCTATATGCTTCAGAAACCCAGCAAGGCCCTCCTCGTCGGCAAAATAAGATATATGCCTCTGGAGAACATAGCGCCAGGAGTCCGATGCATGAAGTTGGTAGTCGCTGACGCGAAAAACCATCTCGTTAAGCATGACGTAAATCATCTGAAGAGGGTACTGGCATTTAGTGAGACGGAAAAGGTTCATGGGAGGGACAGGCGCACCACAATTGCAAAAGAAAACACGTCTGAGGCTTGGTTCTGGCGAGATCGGCACCAACTTTCAGGGCTCCTCCAGATAGCATTTCCACAGAGAGGGCCTCTCAGCCATTTCCCAGGTGGCACAAGAACGGTATCCTCAAGGTCCGAGATCTGAACATTTTTGATGATCATTTCGCCCTGGATGTCCTCACCATAGTCAACAAGAACATTGTTGGGTTTAATATCTGTTTGAAGTCAGTAGTGTGAAAACAACATTGGGGCCGCTTAAGCTTCCCGTTGTGAAGAACGCTTCGCTCGTGCATATCAGCCAGCCCACGCAGTGCGCATCGAAGTATGTAGATTCTCGTCTCTCGAGATAGAGGGCTTCGGCTCAAACGAAGCAAGTCTCCGGCAAGGAATGGGTAAATAAACAAATCAAAATCTGGGACAGTGTCGACTACCGCTCGCACATTGGGACAAGATGCCAGTTGTTTCTGCAAGTCCAACTGATACTCAAACTCGCCCGGGATCATATTCTTGATTATGTAGCTCCCTTCATCAGCGCTGTTCGCCGTCCCAGGATTAGCATCGATGCCACAAGCGCTGGATGCATAAGGACCCATACAGTGCACGATACACGCATAACAGGGGCTTTCTGCGATCTGCGAGAATTTCTTCAATCCTGTACGTTCGACCAGAGTCACCCTTGAGTTGTGCGCCTAAAGGGAAAGGCTCCTCATGAGACTGCACAGCAGTAGACATCGCGTATCGTCTAGAAAATTGTCGACAAAGACAGGGGCGACGGGACGCCGATGGCAAATTTCTCGTTAGGAGTAATGGCGATAATGAGGGGGAGTAAGAAACCCCACGAGTTATTACCGTATAAATCAGCATAGTAGAGGAAAGAGAAAGCCTGTTCTCCGATTAGGGGAGGAGAGGTTTAATGAAATCATCCAAGACCAGGGGACTTGCGCCAGATCATGTGATTCAAAATATGTAAACATAGCCAATGGAAATCATCAAGTCCCCAGATTCTCAATTGAAGCGGATGAATCATACCGCCATTCCGACAATATGTCCATCCAGGGATGCAGATCACACCTCGCTATTGCTTTTCGGGTACCTGTATAGGTACTGAAGGAAAGGTCAGGGACCAGTCGATGAATCAGGTGTAGCTGAAGGAAAGGAAGGTAAGGGATCCTGTCTATAGATAGAGACCTATAGAGAAGGGAAATACAGAAGACTAGTAGTGATCAGAAAACTAGTAGATAGAGATTGACTATGTAAAATTCCAATGATCCGGAGGAAAGAGAAGAGCTAAGTGGATAGGAGCTAATCTCCCCCCTAAATATGTAGTTATATGATCTTAGGCTCGCTTTCTGCCTAGTGGAGAATCTCTAGGTCGACCTAAAATTATCCTCAATGTCTATAAATAGTAAGATAACTATATCCCTTAAAACCTATATAGGAACCCTCCTTTTTCCTAATATCTTAGTATTTCCTAATATCTTAGTATATCTATACGTTCGTGTGCGGGTCACATGACTAACCCACTTATATGAGATACCTCGCACTGTAGATAGCTTCCTTCTCACATCTTGCTTTAATGACCACTATGATCAGGTTAATGATCAGGCCACGGATTTCACTCTGGGCTCATCAACAAAGTCACATGAGTCAACTTTATCTTCACCAGACACTGCCCTCATCGCATCACTATTTCTGGAAACCTTCTGTTGATGGACTTGCCTTCAGGCCGGCCATGGCTTTCAAGAACTTCACATCCAGCGCAGACTTTGATCCATCCCACTTCAAATACGTGCCGCTCGAAGAAGTCGAGAGGCTTGAAAAGTACCAGCCTGGTGGATATCACCCTATACTAATAGGTGATTTTCTTCAATCCCGATACCAAGTAGTCCACAAACTAGGCTACGGGACCTACTCAACCACCTGGCTCTGCCGAGACAACCAGTCCAATGAATATGTGGCAGTCAAGGTTGGAACGGCAGAGTCAAACACTCGAGAGGTTGATATCCTCGATTCTCTCAATCGTCCTCCCCTGCTTGATCATCCAGGGAGGGCAATGATACCGTCTATCCATGACAGATTCGTCCTCCACGGCCCTAATGGCACTCACCCTTGCTACGTAACAGCCCTAGCAATGTGCAGTGTCTCCGGTGCGAAGGATGGATCTTATAAACGAATCTTTCACGCCAGAACAGCTCACTCACTTATTGTGCAACTCGTACTAGCTGTCGAGTACGTCCATGCTAAAGGAGTTGTTCATGGAGGTTAGTTCTCATGCCTTCTAGTTTTTACAATCATATGCTAATGCGCTACCTATATTAGATATTCACACCGGAAATATCCTTCTGCAGCTTCCGGCCGATTTTGACCAGCTCTCAATCGAGCAGCTATACGGGAAATACGGCTCACCCGCTTCAGAGCCCGTTGTTCGCCTTGACGGTCAACCCCTTGAGTCTAACGTTCCAACTAGTGCCGTCCCTCCAATCTGGCTTGGAAAGGCCTCAGAGGAATTCTCCCTCTCGGAATCCAAGGTCCTGCTCTGTGATTTCGGAGAGGCATATAGACCCTCAAAAGAGCGTCGATGTGACTCGCACGCCCCCCTCTCCTTTGTGCCGCCCGAAGCCCGATTTGAGCCAGAACGAGGCCTTTCCTTCTCATCTGACATCTGGACTCTCGCATGTTCCATATGGATAATACTCGGCCAGCGCTCCTTGTTCGAGGACATTTTGGCCACACTTGACGATATCACAGCCGAGCAGATTGATACTTTAGGGAAATTGCCACTAGGGTGGTGGGAGAAATGGGAGGCGAGACACCAATGTTTTGATGAAAGGGGGGAACCAAATGAAGGTCGGCATCTGAGGCCTTGGGAAGACCGCTTTGAGAAGCACATTCAACTCCCTCGACAGAAGGCTGGTATCCCGGGGTTTGACATGGAGGAGAGAGCTGCTGTTATGGATATGCTGCGGTTGATGCTGTCTTTTGAGCCTGAAAAGCGGTTAGCTGTACAGGATGTATTAAAGTGTGAATGGATGGTGAAATGGGCATTGCCAGACTTTGAGAAAGCTCACTTTGGGACGACATTTACGGGGCGTTGAGGGTGCAAAGAATTTTCCGCTGTTTATTTCTTTGAGATGTGCTTTGTATCAAACAGTTTGGAATATGTTGGTAGTGGAGTAGGGACCGCAGATATTGGGGATAATAGGCCACAGCTACATCTAGTGTGGCTATACGGAATACTATAAAGCCACCCAACAGGAGTAGATGGCCCCTATTGGGTGCAATATCAGGTTTATTCAGCCGAAGAAACAGAAGAAAATATGAATATACGCGGGAACCTAAAAAGGTAGGCGGAAACGAAGAAACATGGTACACTGGGGAAGGAGAGAGGATAGAAGATTCACTGATCTGAGAGCCATCTACACAGCACTGGAGGCTGCACGAATATGGAATATGGTCGATATGATGTAGAGTTCGGTGGATATGATTCTAAAATTCAACTGATTTTGGGTCATCGTCAACAGAAATATCATTGCCAGCACCTTCTACCAAGAATGCTCGCGTGGTGCCGCGGTAAAACTATGCAATTCCAGGTCAACCACCGTAACGAGGGAACCAAACAGAATGAGAGGAAATGGTAGACATCAGCTCCGTAGGCAACCGTAAATCCAGGGCATAGCAGAACATGTGTAGCTTCGAAGTTTGATTACACGAATAGAGTTGAACCCAGAGAACAAAGCAGTACTCGTCGGTTGGACGGAGCCGCAGTTCAATTGGACCTGTAGGACTGGACTCTTGTGGCTGATCCATGGTTCCAGCGGACCCCAAGTCCTCCTCATCAAGCGATAGCAGCCTACATCAACACGCAGCACGAGTTCTGCTTCTTGGCCTGTGGAGGAACTTAGCAATGATCCTAGAATGGGTGCCGGATTTCGAGGTTGGTAGCTTACCTGGGTATAAAACATCTTACTCTGAGCGGACAATCCGTCACTCTTAGCAACCAATGAGTCAATCTTCTCGCCACGCTCCAGCACACTCTCAATCTGGTAGAAATTCATCAGCAACTCGAGTCCCATTTGGATATCCGTGAAAGGAGCTTATCGCATACCGTCTTGTGCAACACAATCTTGGTCTCATCTAGCTCCTGCTGGATCTTCATAATACTGTCGGCCTGGCTTGGATCCTGATACTTGACAATGTATTCCTTAAGCTGCGGTAGGGGGCAGGCATTCTCGCGCAGGGACGGGTCGGAGAAGGATGTGCGAGGGTGTTTGGCAAGGAACTCATCCACGATCTTGGACAAGAGCTGATGTGCCACCAGCGCGGGGTAGTCACCGTCAGTAACAATGACACCGGCCACGCCTTCGGTCCGGCCGTATGCGTGAAATGTGTATGACTTCTCCTCGACGTCCTGGCGTTGTCCGGGCTTCGTGCGCTCAGCGACCGTGCGGCAAAAGAGGAGCAGGAACTCTTCGTAGCTGCGAACACCATGGCAGATTAATACCGTGAACGGATCGAGTCTGGGTGTAAAGGTATACATACTTCTGGCGGGTGAAGCGGGAGAAACTGGTTATAGTTAGCCCCTCTGTCTGCGAAGGTCTATCTGTCGGGCATTCAACACCTACCTGGTAAGCTCCTTCTCCGCACATAGCTGCAGAGCGGGCTGAGAATCGTTCCGAAGAACCTGGGAACCACCTCAAATGTCAGCGCGAATGGTCCGAACCCAAAGAACAAGCGCCTTCTCCATCATAGAACGTACGCCCATATAGAAGATCTTCATGGTGGCGGCGAGCACAAGTACTTCGGCACAAAGAACAAGCGGTGACGGGGCCAAAGGAGCGAAAGATATCGGGCGGTAGTTGCAGGTCTCGGGCTGTGATATCAGGCAGTAGAATTGTTCACCGAGGGTCAACTGCAGAGGGGGGCAGTGAAGGGAGAGAGGGAGAGTCGAGCTGAGATCACCGACTCCTGATAACCCGCGATTGATGGAACAGGGTCTCCGCATGACGGCCTGAGGCTGCCGAAGCCCACACCGCCCCGGTCTTACTGCCCGGCTTACACCCCGCGTCAGGACGATTTCTTTCTCTCACCTCTCCCCTCTTACGCCTTTCAGGCCCTTGTGAGCTGCTCGTCTTTGGCCAATATGGAGAGCCTTTCATCCACCGAAGCACAATGGCTGTCGCAACTCGCGGCGATGCGTCAGGCCATCGCCGATTTGAAGCTCCCGAAAGAGCTGTCTCATGATCCGATCAGCTACGGCAGTGATATAGATTTCGATATTGACGATGATTATTCTTCCCCTGGGACGATCGATGATGTCTGGGATATTATCAGCTCAGACGATGAGACGACGGATGAATTCGACGACTTGAACGGTGTTCCCCTCCCGCAAACGGGTGATTCCTACGACCGACTTTGGCTGGAGAGCAAGTGCTACCATGTGGCTGCCCGGAACTCAGGAATGGATGCAGGTGAAATGGCAGACCAGATTATCGCTACGCTAGCTGCCGATAGCAACGATGCCGAACTGCAGATGTCTCTGGCGGAGATTGTTGGATTCGACGATTTAGACTTGGTCATTGAGCTCATTGCACACCGGCCGGAGATTTTGTCTGAAAAGCCGCAGCGAGTGGAGGCACAAACGGATGGACTAGCAGCGGGAAGACTTCAGACGCGGGCGGAGAGAGAGCAGGCACTGTGGCAGCGAGACTTTGAGCACAAACATGCACAGTTGATGCCGGCACAGACCCGATCTGAGCCTCACTACCCTCACGTCTTCAAAGCCCACAGCTCGGGAAATTTGCTTTCTGCCAGTGGGAAGAAATATGGGCTTCCTGTTGGCAGCAAAACTATTGAAGAGCCCAAATATACCGAGTTCGAAATCCCTGCTTCCAAGGTCGGGGCACTGGCGAGGGACCAGAAGCTGGTGGAGATCTCCGGCCTGGATGGTCTATGTCGGGGAACCTTTAAAGGATATAAAACTCTCAACCGGATGCAGAGCTTACTCTATGAGGTTGCATACAAAACCAGCGAGAACATGCTCATCTGCGCTCCCACCGGTGCCGGTAAAACGGACGCCGCCATGCTGACGATTCTCAATGCCGTTGGAAAGAACACGGTTCCCAACCCCTTGGAGGAACCGGACGCGACTGAGTTCACAGTCCAGGTCGATGACTTCAAGATTGTCTATGTTGCTCCAATGAAGGCCCTGGCAGCGGAAGTCACCGAGAAGTTGGGCAAACGTCTTGCCTGGCTGGGAATCCAAGTTCGTGAGTTGACTGGTGACATGCAGTTGACCAAACGGGAAATCGTAGAGACCCAGATCATTGTCACGACCCCTGAAAAATGGGATGTTGTGACGCGCAAAAGCACTGGAGATACTGAGCTGGTCCAAAAGGTGCGACTGCTGATTATTGACGAGGTCCACATGCTCCATGATGAGCGAGGAGCTGTGATCGAGTCTCTGGTAGCTCGGACTCAACGCCAGGTGGAGAGTACGCAGTCCTTGATTCGTATTGTTGGCCTTTCAGCCACTCTTCCGAACTACGTCGATGTCGCCGATTTCTTGAAAGTCAACAAGATGGCCGGGCTCTTCTTTTTTGACTCCTCTTTTCGACCGGTCCCCTTGGAACAACATTTCATCGGCGTCAAAGGCAAGCCAGGTACCAAGCAGTCTCGAGAAAACATTGATGTGGTCGCGTATGAAAAGGTCCGCGCCATGCTCGAGAGAGGGCATCAGGTCATGGTATTTGTGCATTCCCGCAAGGACACCGTCATGACGGCCCGTATGTTAAAACAAATGGCCGCGGAAGACGGATGTGAAGATCTGTTCAGTTGCCATGATCACGAAGATTACTCTTCCGCACTACGTGATATGAAACATGCTCGTGCACGAGAGCTTCGAGACCTCTTTGCTGGCGGTTTCGGAACGCATCATGCAGGCATGAGTCGTAGTGACCGGAATCTCATGGAGCGCATGTTCTCGGAGGGCCTTATCAAGGTTCTCTGCTGTACAGCTACACTGGCCTGGGGTGTCAACCTGCCAGCTGCTGCAGTAGTCATCAAGGGCACTCAGCTCTACAACCCACAGGAGGGTAAGTTTGTTGATCTGAGCATTCTCGACGTGCTGCAAATTTTCGGTCGAGCGGGTCGTCCCCAGTTCCAAGACACTGGTATTGGATTCATATGTACGACCCACGACAAGCTTCATCACTATTTGTCAGCCGTGACTGCCCAGCAACCCATCGAGTCTCGTTTCTCCAGTCGACTTGTCGACAATCTCAATGCCGAAATCTCTCTCGGAACTGTCACTTCCGTTCCAGAAGCCGTACAATGGCTTGGCTATTCATATCTCTTCGTCCGTATGAAGCGCGAGCCACGAAACTACGGAATTGAGTTTGCTGAGCTTCGGGATGATCCCATGTTAGTCCAGAGACGGCGTGAACTGATTATCCAGGCTGCACGGACCCTGCAAAAGAGCCAGATGATCATATTTAATGAAAAGACAGAAGACCTCAAAGCCAAGGACGTTGGACGTATTGCCAGCCAGTACTATGTTCTCCAAAGCAGCATCGAGATCTTTAATGAGATGATGCGTCCTCGTGCAGGTGAAGCGGATGTCCTCAAAATGATCAGCATGAGTGGTGAATTCGACAATATCCAATCTCGGGACAACGAATCGAAGGAGCTACAGCGACTACGAGACGATGTTGCACAGACCGAGGTTGAGGGCGGGAATGATTCACCCCATGCGAAAACAAATATCCTGCTACAGTCATACATCTCCCGCGCCAAGATCGAGGATTTCGCACTCGTCTCAGACACTGGATATGTCGCCCAGAACGCAGCTCGGATTTGCCGATCTCTCTTCATGATTGCGCTGAATCGAAGATGGGGCTATCAATGCCAAGTGCTGTTGTCTATGTGCAAATCGATCGAGAAGCAGCTCTGGCCCTTCGACCACCCATTCCACCAGTTCGATTTGCCTCAGCCAGTCCTCCGGAATCTGGATGAGAGGCTCCCGACCTCGTCCATCGAATCTATGCGAGAGATGGACCCAGCCGAAATCGGCCAACTTGTCCACAATCACAAACTGGGCAAGGTGCTGTCAAAGCTTCTGGACAACTTCCCCACACTGAGCGTCGAAACTGAGATAGCGCCCCTCAACCGGGACGTTCTCCGTATTCGCCTTTCCATCTACCCGGAGTTCAGTTGGAATGACCGTCATCATGGAGCTTCCGAGTCGTTCTGGGTTTGGGTCGAAAACTCCGAGACCTCCGAGATCTATCATCATGAATACTTCATTCTGAGCCGCAAGAAGCTCTACGATGACCACGAGCTGAACTTCACGATTCCGTTGACCGACCCACTGCCCAGCCAGATATACGTTCGAGTGATATCCGATCGTTGGCTTGGTGCGGAGACTGTAAGCCCGGTGTCTTTCCAGCATTTGATCCGCCCAGACACAGAAAGCGTCTACACTGATCTGTTGGATCTCCAGCCACTTCCGATATCCGCTCTGCAAAACCCGATACTTGAGGAACTCTATGGTCAACGCTTCCAGTTCTTCAACCCAATGCAAACACAGATATTCCACCTACTATACCACACACCGGCCAACGTTCTTCTTGGATCCCCTACCGGTAGTGGAAAGACGGTGGCAGCTGAACTAGCGATGTGGTGGGCCTTTCGTGACAAGCCGGGCTCGAAAGTCGTGTACATCGCGCCCATGAAAGCCCTTGTCCGCGAACGTGTCCAGGACTGGCGCAAACGCCTTACCGGGCCCATGGGACTGAAACTTGTGGAGTTGACAGGTGACAACACCCCGGATACCAGAACGATCCGGGATGCCGATATCATCATTACCACCCCTGAAAAGTGGGACGGTATCTCGCGAAGTTGGCAGACCCGTGATTACGTTCGGAAGGTTAGCCTTGTCATCATTGACGAAATTCATCTCCTGGGTGGTGACCGTGGTCCCATTCTGGAGATCATCGTGTCTCGAATGAACTACATCGCTTCGCAGTCTAAGGGGTCTGTTCGACTGATGGGTATGTCGACGGCCTGTGCCAATGCCACTGACCTTGCGAATTGGCTTGGTGTCAAGGAGGGCCTGTATAATTTCCGACATTCCGTTCGTCCTGTCCCATTAGAGATCTTCATCGACGGGTTTCCGGAACAGCGCGGTTTCTGCCCGTTGATGCAATCCATGAATCGGCCAACATTCTTAGCGATCAAGAATCACTCACCCGAGAAGCCTGTGATTGTCTTTGTTGCATCCCGTCGCCAAACCCGTCTTACCGCCAAGGACTTGATCAATTACTGCGGCATGGAAGATAATCCTCGCCGTTTTGTCCGCATGTCGGAGGATGACCTGGAGTTAAATCTGGCACGAGTCAAGGATGATGCTTTGCGAGAGGCACTCAGTTTCGGTATTGGTTTGCATCACGCTGGTCTCGTTGAATCCGATCGACAGCTATCGGAAGAACTTTTTGCGAATAATAAGATTCAGATTCTTGTCGCCACCAGTACGCTGGCTTGGGGTGTCAACCTGCCAGCGCATCTTGTGGTGGTCAAAGGGACTCAATTTTTCGATGCCAAAATTGAAGGTTATCGGGACATGGATCTGACCGATGTCCTGCAGATGCTCGGTCGTGCTGGACGTCCGCAATTTGACAACTCCGGTATTGCTCGGATTTTCACTCAAGATTCCAAGAAGGCATTCTACAAGCATTTCCTCCATACTGGTTTCCCCGTGGAGTCAACCTTGCACAAGGTCTTGGATAACCATTTGGCCGCCGAGGTGTCCGCTGGGACCATTGGGACCAAACAAGATGCACTTGATTATCTGACATGGACTTTCTTTTTCCGTCGACTCCACAAGAATCCGTCTTACTATGGCCTTGAGATTTCGGCAGAAGAGCAGAACACCATGGCTGCTCAGTCCATCGCCCAGGACTTCATGATTGACTTGGTTGACAAGTCACTTGATGACCTGGCGGAAAGCTCCTGTGTTCTGGTTGATTCTGCTACCGGCGAGGTCGACTCGACCCCATTTGGCAAGATAATGAGTTACTACTACTTGTCGCACAAGACTATTCGGTACTTAATGTCGCATGCCAAGCGGGAGCCTACTTTCCAGGACGTCCTGAGCTGGATGTGTTCTGCCACTGAATTCGATGAGCTGCCAGTCCGACACAATGAAGACTTGATTAATGCCGAGCTGGCCCAAAATTTGCCACTCTCTATTGATTCTATGGGGGATGTTCCTATGTGGGACCCCCATGTCAAGGCCTTCTTGCTCCTGCAAGCATACATGTCGCGCATCGATCTTCCTATCTCCGATTATGTGGGTGATCAGACATCGGTCCTAGACCAAGGTATCCGTATCATTCAGGCATCTATCGACGTTATGGCCGAGCTGGGCTATATTCCCGCGTGCCAAATGTTAATGACTCTCCTGCAATGCATCAAATCTGCTCGGTGGCCTGAGGATCATCCCTTGTCCATTATCCCGAGTGTGGAGGTGGAGAAGGCACCGCGCGGCCTGCCAAGTTCTCTGGTTGCACTGTCATCTCAATCCACATCCTCGATCACTGCCCTGATCAAAAAGCTGAACCTGCCACCACAATTCAGCCGTGCCACTTCGCAGCTTCCCAATATCTCACTATCGGTCGCCGGGATCACCTCTAAGGGCATGACTGTGTCTATCACCCGGCGCAACCTAGCTACTCACCCAGAATATCGAATCTACGCCCCTCGCTTCCCCAAACCGCAAACCGAGGGTTACTTTTTGGTCGCGTGCAGCGCAAGGCCGGACGGGGCTGACGGGGACTTGCTCGGGCTGAAGCGCGTGTCATGGCCTCCGGCGTCCAAGCGAAACGGCAGCAGCAAGGCTGGTGGTGCCGGCTCCCGTCGTGGTGGTGACAAGAATGACAACGGTCCACTGACTGTTCGCTCACTGGTGAAATTCCCTGGTTCGACTCTTGCGGGTTCGTCATCTGTCACAATGGCGGGTGTTGCTCGGGTCAATGTGAAGCTCATTAGCGACTCCTACATCGGCATGCAATGGTCACTGTCGAATGTGGAGGTCGATGTGGGTTCGAATGTGGATCTGCAGACTGTTGAGGCATCTTCTAGTGTTCCCCTCAAGGAACAGTAGGCAACGACGCTATTTCTCAATTCACGACGTAGCAATTTGACGAATCATTACATCCCTGCAATGATAGTGCAATTAGAAACATTCCGATGACAACATGGATCGTATATTGCATCAAACCCCAAACTGTCGAAAACAACGTGATTAATTCTAGACGGACCGGTCGGTAGTCTATTCTATGCCACTGACATTGATATCCCAAACCACTTCTTCAATGCAACCATTCTATCATCCTCCGACTCGAACGAGTCAATCACCCTCGTCCGCCCACCCACATTCAGCTTCACAACCTCACCAACAAGCATAATCTTCCCAACAACCCGTATATCCCCATCCACCCCATCCACAACCTCGCCCTCAAGAACAGGAAGCCCCGCCGTCTCCCCGCCGCGAAGGAACTTGACAATCCATTGCTCCCCCCGCTGAAGCGTCAACCAACTCGCGTACCGATTGATCATTTCATAGTCTTCCTGGAACCATTCAAACTCCTGGAACGTGTAAAACGAGTTCCAATCCTTCGTCGGCCCGTTCCGGTACTGGTATATCCAGACCTTATGCGCCGCCCGCTGCTGCCGGGGGATATTGTCGTATAGAAGTCTGACTTCCTGCGCCCCGAGGTTCTGATGGACCTTGCCCGCGATCAGCGGCATTGGCCGCGTGGGCCCGTCGCCACCGAAGGCTGGGTCGACGTGGTATTCCTGGCCGGATGGGAGCTGGACGATAAGGACGATGTGTACCCTGCGACATCCGTCAGCGATGTCGCGCCCTCGTCAGAAAAACACAACTCAAATACACCGAAAACAAAATCAACGAGACCAACGAAATCAGTAAACTCCACAAACTCAATAACCATGCATGCGACAACCTACCATCCGCCAAAATTGCCCTGCGGAATCCCGTTCTGGCGCTCCCGATTCCGCACGCCGGTCATGTACGACGAGAAACCCAGTCCGCGCAGGACATGCCGGAAGAAAATGCTGCATTCAAGGCAATATCCGCCGCGATTCGAGGGCGGGGCGTCGCCCTCGTTCATGAACTTGGCGTATATGCTCTGCGGCTGGATCTCGGCGAGATGGCTAGGTGAGTAGTGCACGGAGAGATTGTCGTAGGGGAAGCGAGTGATTTGGCCACGGAAGAGCGTGGTTAGGGCTTCTTCGGTCTTGGGGAAGGATGTTGGGTCGTGGATGTAGGGCGCGTATTGGGTTGGGAGGGCGAGGTATGTTAAATACCTGCTCAATTGGGACTGTGAGTATGCTGATGATGCCATTTTTGTGGCTGTAACTATGGACCGCGCGGGTTTGCCGGGGGAAGTTTTGGGGTTGGATGGGATTGTCTTATTTCTCGTTGGATGGAGGTGTGACTCATGCATCGGCTTAGTACCTACTAGGCACCGGGTGCTACCGGGAATTTGTGCAGGCGCATAAGCTGGCCATGAGTCGCGTCTGATATTGTATTGTTGACTCGATAACGCTTCGCTAGGCGGTTGGTCAATTGGGGCAAAGCCCGCCGCAAGCCCGAGTCAGTGCTGTTCGTCTGATGTGGGGATCGTCTTACGGACAATCCAGGGTGGAGAAAGACCGCGCAGGGCCCGCAATAAGCGATTTTGATGTATGGAGATATAATTCACTGGGCATGAAAGATGAAATTAAATGCATAAGTGTAACTAGGCAGGCATCCGAATGGTAGCGAAAAACAGCCCGTGAAATATGAAAAGTGAAGTTGAAGGGAAGGGATAGGAGAGCTCGGAGCTCACATGGTCTCGATCTGCAGTTCTTGTGACATGCCATGCTTGTGCCGGTGCACGTCTGTGATTTGCGGTGTGAGGCCCTTCCTATCCACCAAGCGCTCGTTAGGGTGGAAATGATCGACGCGCGCTCCGATGGGAACGAGCATTTGCCGCTTGTCTTTGGACACGGAGACGGACTTGGCCGTCGACAACTCAATCCTGGGGATTGGCGCAGGAGGCTCGTCCGGTTCAACTTCACGCTCGGTGGTGAACGGCATTCGGGCAGAGCCCGAGGGCGAAACGCCGGATTTGGGACCGGCAGACATTGTGACCGGGGATGCTGGGAGCTCAAAGACCTCCTGGATCGGATTCATTTTGCTGGTCTTGGGGGTTTTGGGCGTCCTGGGGGTTCTTGGAGTTCTGGACGATGATGAAGACGACGAGGAAGGCAACGAGGACGATGACAATGACATAGAGGACGACGCAGAAGACGATATGTCTCTCGCGGGTGGGGCTGGTGTACGGCCCTGAGTGACTATCTTCAGACGGGGTCGACTGGGCCGGTTGACTTCACATTCAGGACTATGTTGTTGCCTTTCCCCTTCTCTTGGTTGTGGTCCTCGTCTGTGCCTTGTTGGTTGCGTAGTTATTCTGTCTTCTTTCGGCCGGGCTTCCTGGGTCCGTGCTGCATGTCTATCGTGCTTTCGCGGCGGGACCTTTTTCTCCGGTGATTTGGTCGCTTTTCTCTCTTCGTTTGCCGGTGCAACACTTTTCTCTTCTTGAGGGGGCTTGAGGATTTTGGTGACCGGCGGCGAAGCAGTTCGCAGCTGGGTTTTGCTGATAGTCGTCTCTGGCTTGATGGCAGGTAGAGGCTTGTCCTCCTTGCGAGGATGGGTATTCAATGAGCGTGGTGTATTAGAATGCTCGGAAAAAGAATTAGAAAGGAATGACGATTCAAATGAAGTTTTGCTATGATTATTAGGGCTCGGTCGTAAATGATCCCCGGATGACTTGGATGGACTCTCAACGGGGAGGGTATTTGACCTCAAAAGAGGGCTCGGGGCACGAGAGAAGTTCTGCGTGCCGAGGACCTGGGCAGCTTTGGAAGGGTGTGACGTGGGGAATAGCATAAAGTTAGATCGTGCCGGCGAGGTCGCTCGTCTTTGTGGGACCGGCGGCACCTTAGCCGCAGCTAGAAAGTCCTATGCCATGGTCAGCACTGGTGGCAGCAGGCGATTTTGACCCTGTTGATAGTGTGCTACGTACCTGATTACTCGGCACGCGTAGGTTGTCCAGAGTTTTGCTCCTCCTCGCCAGCAGGGAGGGTCTCTGGTTCTTGGTCATGACGCTGCTGAACATCACGCTGTAGCGCTCCATCTGGACATCTGGAATGTCAACATCCAGCATAGGCCCATTGTTGCTCTTTTCTTTGGTTGTCTTTCTCGGCAGGGAAAACTTTCGGCTTCGCTGCGGCGCGTTGTCAACCTCGATCTTTGGCCACTCCTCAGTCGAGCCTCGGCGCGGTGCCGGCTTAGGGGGGCTTCCGGTCAATTTGTCCTGCGATAACGACGCTTTGGATTGGCCTTCCCGAGATTGTTGCATTGGAGATGCCAGCGCATTCTTGGCTCTGAAGAGCCCCCCAATCTTCCTCCATTTGCTTGATTTGGGCGGCTGCGGCGATTGGTCCGTCCGGTAGTGGTCAAAAATAGATGAATCAAATCTGGGAGGAGGCAAAGATCCCTGGGCATCACCCATTCCTGGGCTACCCAGCGCAACGCCTATCGAATGTTGCCCTATAGGGCTGCGAGCCGATCTAGCGCTCGTAGGCAAGACTTCGTCTGGCGGCGGCCTCAATTGAAAGTCGAAAGTACCACCCGGACCTGGCGGTGGTTTCCTGGATGTTCGTCCATCGGCAGTCCGGGGTCGAGGAAACGCAGGGTGAGTGATGTCGGTTTGGTTCTGTCGTCGCCTAGCCGCATTCTCGTTCAGGTCACGGAGGTCATCCCGGGGCAAGGCGTCGGAATACGTCAGAACGGGGAATGAAATGGTATCCGAGGCTGGCGCTGTGCGAGACTTGACCACGGTCGTGCTCCTCGCCATCTCCTGGTATGAAAAGGTTCCGTCCGTACCAGGCCAGACGGAGAGTCGAAGACAAGAGAAAAGGGTCAACAACCGCAAAAAACACCCGAATCAAGAAAGGAATGGACGGTCTTCCAGAAGACCTTGGTGCCAGAGTGAATGCGAAATCCCGAATCAACAGGCAGACCGTCGCGCGAGAACAGGGGCAGCCAGCATTTTAATTGAGCAGGGCTGGCGGGAGTGGCGCCAGACAATAATAATATACCGCATCCTGTCTATATAACTAGTCGCATGGGTGGAGATGGGATGACGCCAAGCTGTGTACTTGAGACAGTCTGCGCCCGCGGGCCAATTTCAATCGTCAGTCGACTCGTCTCTGCGCTCGCGACTCACCACCGTCCAGTCTCCAGTCTCGCTGCCCCAGACACGGGTTGACCCTGATCCAGGCCAGGGCCGCACTGGACCAACGGGAGGATGCAAGTGCAAAGGAGCGCGGCCGGGCAGCGCTGAAATCCCATCGGCGGTCACACAGACCAGGCAGCGCGCAAAGCCATTCGCTCGTGGAGGATCACCGGCCGGCTTTAGCGCCGCAACGGACGGAGTTCGGAGGGGCCTTTCATTTCATCTTCATCTCCCCGGCGTTGCCTGAACAGGGTCGCAGGGCCTCCCGGGGACCACCGCATCTGCGATTCGGACGCTCATTGGGAGCGGCGGCGGATGCTTATTTGGCGCTGCGACGAATGAGCGCGCGCGTTGCGGATTGATTGTGTCGCTCCCACGTTCCATCGCGGCGAATGAGGGTCCTCAGCCTGGAGACGCGTTTCAGCTGTCGTGAACCCGAGACAGGGCGTCGTCTTTGTGAGACAGCTGTCTTGCCCGGTCCGCGTGTCACTGGCCCGGACGCAAAGGCTAGTCGCTGCTGGACGGGGTGACCCACAGCTGAGGCGCTCGATTCATCTGTTGCGAAGCGATCGTTCATCTGCATCGTTGCCGATCGTCGCTGTGTGGATGAGGAGTTGGGGTTGTGGTCTCTTCCATCAACGACTGGCTGGGTTTAGAAGAGGAGGCGAGGTGGCGGGTGAAGTGGAATGTCTTTCTGTCCATTGCATCCTCCGTTTGTCTTCCACGCCCCAAAGCCAGAATTTGTCGACTCCATTATTATTACTTCGTGGGTCGTACCGACTCAAGTACCCACTGAAGTAGGCATAGTACCATATAGTCGTTGATTTAATCTATTCTCGTGACTTTGACTCGG
Source organism: Penicillium hispanicum (assembly GCF_028827665.1). Lineage (NCBI taxonomy): Eukaryota > Fungi > Ascomycota > Eurotiomycetes > Eurotiales > Aspergillaceae > Penicillium > Penicillium hispanicum. Next base: position 2,399,993 of record NW_026623193.1, read on the forward strand.
ACTGTGACTGAGGTCGTTAAATATTTAGTTTCCGCGCCTGGGAAGTACGGAATCTCTAATATGTGGTCGCCTCGATGGCAATTCCTGCAAATCAACCATCCATTCTTAATATTACTTACGAGGTTCTGTAGTATAATTGTTCAATTCCGTGCCTCTCAAGTCGAACGGAGGAATTGGTCTGTGTCTGTGGTGGTGAGGGATATGTCCACATTCTGCATTTTCTCCCATCCACTATTCTGCATGAGTGGAATATCGTGGAATATTGATAGGAGATACAAGGAGTAGCGACGTCGGAAAGTAGCCAGCATTGTGAATGGTGCTGGCAGGTAATTTCTACAGCATTTCTACAGCTACCTAGGTACATATCCACACCGAAGAAATGGGTGATGAGATGCAGAATGGAGAACAGATAGAGGCTGACGATAGTTTTTTTCTCGTTAGTATCTCTATAAGCACCGTGAACTTAGTCCTAGGTTCTTAGACTTATATAGCTGATTTCTTGTGGGTTGATGGACAGGTTGATCCGACAACTTACGGTGTAGTGGGAGCCGAGGTTAAGCGTTTCGCTTCCCTTGCTCTAGGAGTACATAAATACATGATTACCCGCAGCTAAAGGGCCGTCTGGGTCATTTTTGTATATAGAAGATATGAAAATCTATTTGATGTTGATGATCCGATATATCACCGAATATCAACAATACGGCGCGATCCCAACGCCGCCGGTGAGCACTAATCTATGCAACCCCACCGCGTTCAAATACACTCCTCACTCGTTGGCACTGCAGCTGCATGGCTGAGACGTCGAGTAAAATCGAATCCAACCGGTATATTCTCCCACGCGAATCATATAGCTCGGAATTCAGGCAGTCGACCCGTGCGTCCATGACATGCGTAGGACCGATCGACGTGCAGGGTGTCGGCGGTCAGTCTCGCAGCGCCATCCTGCGGGGATATAGGTATGATATGGTATTTCTATACTATAGATCGAGATTCTCGCAGAGCTTGACTGGACTCGACCTATACAGACCAGCCGTGCCCGGAGGGATCGACGCGAAGGTTTGGCGGGGTGCCAGAAGTGGCTCTCCGGCTTATTTACCGCCAACGCAGCGAACCCCCCACCTGCACTTCGCTCTTCCCACAAGCTCTTTCTATTCTCCCCTCCCAGCGCTCTCTTCTTTCGCTCGCGTTTTCTCTTTTCTCCTCTTCACCTCTATCCCACTTCACGCCACCATGAGCGACCACGCCGCAATCTGGCAGGGTATGTCCCCCCGTCTGATCGCATCCCCGTAATAGCTCCCCTCACTAACGCTCCTTTCTGTCTGATCCAGGCTATGTCGACTCGAGGTACAGATCTGCTCTCTTCCTAACCCTGGTCTATGGCTGGTGTTCCTCGTCTCCCTAGATATGACTTTGGGAGGGCCCCGCCACGCCGTCATGCCTACCCCTCGCCCCCCGAACACCAGATACTGACTTCTTCCCTTCTCCAATCAGTCTGATGGGCTCGGGCCAATTCGACAAGGCCGGTATTCTCGCCGCCGACTTCTCCGGCGTGATCGCCAAATCCTCGACCTTCTCGGTACGTCCCACCGTGCTCTTCGACCCCGGGGGAATGCGGGGTTCGGTGGTATGCTCCGCGGCACCCGCTAACAACCGCTCGCAGCTGTCGCAGGACGACATCAACTCGCTGGCCGTGGCCTTCACAAACCCCGACGACGCCTTCGCCAAGGGCTTCTCCATCGGCGGTGAGAAATTCGTCAGCATCAGGGCCGACGCGCGCAGCCTATACGGCAAGAAGGTATGGCTCCGGGAGGGACTGCGATCGCGTCCACGGGGAAACGTACTAACCCGAGTGTCTTTGACGTATAGGGCAAGGAGGGCGCTATTGTCGTCCGCGCCAGCTCGGCCACTTTCATCGCGCACCACGGCGAGAATGCCCAGACCCCCAACGCGGCCACCGTCGTTGAGAAGCTCGTCGATTACATCAACAACCCCACCGCCTAAACATGTCTGGAAGAAATTAAAAATTGCAGAGATGATGCAGATAAATGAGATGACTGGAGGGCCTGTGAAGAATAGGAAATACAGCAGCATTGAATTGTGTTTCGCGTTTGTCTTGTCGTGTCTTGTCTGGCCATGCCGTCGTGGCGGAGTGGCTTATTTGACCCCGAGTCCGCCGTGTGTTGCTCAGACCATAGTAGATCTATGGAGTCCAAATTCTCCAGATTGTCCAGGTGCGAGTGGCAGGTTGACTATCGTGGGGGACGCGATGCCCGGACTGATGGGTAGCACGTACAATGGATCTCGGCATCTATTGTCTTATGTATCTCGCATACGCACATGCGGCCAGAGACCGCCACTGGGCATTTCTTCCCTGCCACAGACATGGAAAGGGGGTCATTAGTAATTACATGCTAGCGGTGGTATCGCGTTGGCCCATGTAGCTCCATGTGCCGCCCACCGCCTGTTAACGTACATCGTGGCGCCGGTCTTGTCATATTATAACAGGTATCTCATGTAGTAGACACAGGGGTCACGCAAGGGCCATGCGCTCTGATATTGCAAGGGTATTTGCCATGATCATCGTCGCCTCATACCGGGAGCTCGGCATTGCTCCGTCCCCCAGCCAGCACCTCCAGACCGCGCTGGATGTACGGCCCAATAACAGGAATATTGCCAGCGAATTGCCCAATCGTGATCAAAAAGTCACCAAATAGGATGAAGAGCCCGTACAGCTCGATCAGGAACCCAGTCAACGGCCAGCGAAGGAGGATAAGGATGATACCGGCAGAGAAGGCGGCGGTGCCCTTCAGTTTCTGGGGACGTGTGAAGAAGAGCACCGTCTTCTGCATGCCGATGATAAGCGTAAGGCCGATCAGGAAGAGGATCTAAAGGTGGTGAGTGAGCGGATCTGGGGAGGGGTGGACGGTTTGTGCATACATTGCCCATGGCGAGTCTATAGTGGGAAATTGTCAGTATACTTGTCGCGTATGGAGACGAAGATCCCAGCGCCGCAGAGACCGAATGACATACAATGACCGATCAAAGAACATGAGCACACCTCCGAACAGGAACAAGCCACCTATGCAGCACAACGGGCATGTTTAGTATTCTGGAAGCGCAGCCTATGTTAGGCTATGGTGAAGATTCTTGCGGCATACCTGCAGAGCAGAAGACCACTCCGATCTCTATTCACACACATCAGTATGAGCGCACTCGGTTCCCGACTACTATGCGCAGTAGCTGCGCATAGGGTCAAGGAGGCGACTCACTTTGGTTTTCTGAGAGCCACATGCTAGGCATTTTAGTATCGCACCCGTGTTCGAGGCAGCTTGTCAATGGGTCGGAACTGGGGCCAGATAGCAGGAACGGAGAACCAATACAGCGGGCGTCGAGGCGCAGTCGCCGTAAACAGAAGCCCTTTTTCTGCCAGCTCTTGAAAGGCGGTCAGGTACAGGGTGCTTTAAGCCGCGCAGAACGATCTTCCAATTTTCTTCTGTGCGCATTTACGAAAGAGCGAAAATTGCCAGTGACAAGGCTACAAAAACCCACCCCAAGTAAATGGGTCGTCTCTGATGGATTGGTTTCAATTTCAGCATAATGCTGACCTGTCCTATACACAATCCCCCCTGGTGATTTGATGATGATCACCGAAGCTGGGTCCATCCAAGGACACATGGTAGCGAATGCCCTTTTGGGGTTTCCGCCCTCGTGTTCCTAGCATTTATATCACGCCGCGACGACAGTATCCTTGGTACTGTAACTGATACTCCTGCCCGTGGAGTGTCGGTACTAGTCGAGTGCATCAGCACGAGGCGAAGAGCAGACATCCACGGTCACGAATAAGCCGGAGCGCTTTCTTGAGCCTGTCTCGAAAGGGGCATGGTGGGGTGGAAAGGGCTTGACTGTGTTGGCCGGACATGATTCATTTGCATCTCCGTGACTATTTCCCAAGTTAGCATCAATTGAAAGAATATTGAACTCGGCGCCGCCATACCTTTTGCTATAATTTTGTCTCGCTCGGGAAGTAAATCATGAACAAGAGCCCAGTGAGTTAATCATTTCAGAATGGTGTGCGCGCCCCGGGCCTCGAGGTAGCTCTCTGGCACGCCCTGCGCCAAGGACCGGATCACCCCAAAGATCTCCTTGTCGTGGTAGCGTAGGCGGGTCTTGGGATCGGTGTAGGGTCCAGGAAGACCGGTGATATCACAGTAATGACGCTGGTGAGCAGCACTCAAAGATGGTGCGGTCTCAATGTTGGTATAGGTGACAGTCGGGCCAGTCGGGAACATAGCGCGGGCGTTCTTCTCCAAGACCAGGGTTGACAGGTTCTGGTCGGCCTGCGCCAAGTTGGGTGCCTTGCCAGCTCCCTCCGCCGGTGTCTGTACCCCATCAGTGGTTACAGCGCCCGAAGTACCGGTGAAAGGAGTGGTGGCACCCGAGTTGGCCTGGGTGGCCATCACCGACGCTTCCTTTCGCGAGGTCTCCGAGATGATCTGCTTGAGGTTCTTGTTCCGTCGTGGTGATGGTTTCCAGTAGGGGTTGCGGAAGGGCTTTTGGATGTGGGAAATATCCAACTGGTTGAGGAGCTGCAGGTGCGCTTCGTCGTTGGCAGGCGTTGCTGGAGGCATGGTGGTGTATGAAGGGCGTGGATCCAGTTGGAGAATGGGAAGATGCGAGGGTTGAATTGTGGAATGACAGGACGATGGCGTATATATAATCAGACAAATGAAGCGCTGGGAGTGAATTCAATGCGGGATAGCGAGGGGGGCATGGGAGGAATTGGATCCCAAGTGGTTGCGCCCGCGAATGTCTGTATAATGTCATGTGACCGGTCCCCCAAACAAACGCGCGCTTTCCAACTTCCCTTGACAACTAACACTACCATCAGATCGCAATGGTGAGCGCGATCCGACATCTTTCTGTTCTCCCTGTCTTCCCTGCGAAGAGTGGGTACTAATGCCTTCCTAGGAGAGTCCTCACGAGCATCAGCAGACGGTGCTGCTCTCACGTATTATCACCAATGTCGTAAGTCTCCAGCCAGGCGTATCAGTATCCCGAGCCCCACTAATAAACCGACTAGGAAAAATTGAATGAGGCTGTCATGATCATGAACAAGAGCCTCCAGGTATGGAATGCACTTTTGGGTGTTGGTACGGGCATCCATCGTTGACAACAGTACAGGAGGTCAACATCCAGAATATGAACGTCGAGCTGGTAGCCCAGATGTTCAAGAATTACCAGTCCAATGTCCTCTTCCACCTGGAAGGTACGTCCAGTTTTTGCATGCGATTTCCCACTCTCTCTGTACTAAAGTCAGCTGCAGCCACCGAGAACCTCAAGGAGCCTTCGTCATCGGAGAATTGAAACTGATGGAAATATTCACGAAGCGATGTATGGGTGATCAGCTAATTAATGTCGAAATACGAATTCACTTTTTGCTTTCTCGATTTCAAGATCTTCGTAGTTCCTCCGACTCGTAATGCCTGCGGGCCTCTATCAGACTTAGATAACCATACTGCGCGCCCATTTCTTGGCGCGACCAAACCTCCAACCTTCCAAACTACCGGCAGCATTTTCCTTTCCGTTTGCTTCCCGGTGTCTCGTTCTTGGGCACTCTCAATCTTGTATACCTTGATCCTCATCCCGGCCCCGTCTCATTCATCTGCCATGCAGTGAACACCAACCGCAGCCTCGACTTGATTCGCATTCCCCAAGCTCCTGGTTTCCGCACCGGTGCAGCCCGTCATGACCATCACATCCGTACAGACCCTCCTATCGGGTCCCCAGTCGCTCACCGCGACAGAAAGGCGAGCGCCGAAACCTGCTCCAAAGATTCACACCGTCGAAGACTATCCATTCAAGGGATACCGCCCCTCACAACCTGACGGCTTCGAGCAGAGCCGTGCCAATCCCGACACCAGTGCCATCGTCATTGACAATGGTGAGCCCTTCTATGGAGACATTGAAGAATCGTTTATTGACCGCTCTGTCCTTTCGCAGGCTCTCATCTTGTCAAAGCCGGCTGGTCCTTTGACCGGAACCCTCGATTCATCGTGCCCCCGGTCATGAGCCGCTACCGCGATCGCAAGCTGGGCCGCCAATGCCAATTCATCGGTTACGATTCCTACCTCGATGCGACAACCCGTGGACAGCTCCGGTATGCCTTCGACCCGGGTTCGAGTGTCGTCGGCAACTGGGATGTTATGGAGGGTGTGCTGGATTACATGTTCCTCAAGCTTGGAGTGGACGGTTCCAACGGCGGCGTTGACCGGCCAATCCTGATGACAGAACCGATTGCCAACCTCGGGTACCCTAAAAAGAGTATGGTGGTTTCTTTGCATCGGTGCCGCATGGTCTGACTAACACGGTTTAGTGATGAACGAGATCCTATTTGAATGCTACTCCGCGCCGTCGGTGGCCTACGGAATCGACTCGCTATTCGCATACCGCTACAATAAAGGAACGGATGGGCTAATCGTTTCCTCCTCACACACCTCGACACACGTCATCCCCGTGCTCAACTCGAAACCGCTCCTCCACAACTGCTCCCGCCTCAACTGGGGCGGTTTGCACAATGCCGAATACCTCATGAAGCTGATGAAGCTCAAATACCCGACTTTCCCTGCGCGCATGACCGATCACCAGATGGAGCAATTGGTACACCAGCACTGCTATGTCTCGCAGGACTATGACCGCGAGCTGGGTGGATTCCTCGAGTGGACAGGCCTGGAAGACCGGGACCATGTTATCCAGTATCCCTTCACGGAGCATGTTGTGCCCGAAAAGAGCGAAGAAGAATTGGCTCGAATTGCGGAGCGCAAGAAGGAGAGCGGCCGTCGGCTGCAAGAACAAGCGGCAAAGATGCGCCTCGAGAAGTTGGTCAAGAAGGAGCAGGAGCTTGAATACTGGAAAGATCTGCAGCGCAACTTGGCGTCCGAGACCAAGAAGGAGATTCGTCGGATTCTAGAGGCTGAAGAGCTGAAGGATGAGGCGCACTTGGAGCGGATGATCCGTGACCTCGAGAAGTCCATCAAGCGCTCCCGCAACAAGGATTTGGGCATTGAGGAGACCGAGGAACCGCAAGAGGAAATGAGTTTTCCTCTGTTGGATGTTCCGGATGAGGACCTTGATGAAGCTGGTCTGAAAGAGAAGCGACACCAGCGGCTGATGAAGTCCAACGTCGAGGCCAGAGCCCGCGCCAAGGCTGAGAAAGAGCGAGAGAAGGCTCGTCGTGAGGAAGAAGAGCGCTTGGATCGCGAGAAGCGTGAGAATAACTTTGAGAGCTGGATCACAGAGCGACGAGCCAGCCGTCAGGTAAGTTTCTAGGTTTATTTATATTCCAGCAACTTTGTACTAATTTTTCCCCGCAGTCTATCATGCAAAGGATCAAAGACCGCGACCGCATGAAGGCAGATCTTGGTAACCGGAAGTCCCTGGCGAGTCAGATGCGCATGCGAACTCTGGCCAACCTGGCCTCGGATGGCCCTAAGAAGCGTCGCCGTGGAGGCGACGACGATGACTTTGGCGCCAATGACGATGACTGGGGTGTCTACCGGACGGTTGCGACCGGCGAGCAGAGCGACGACGAGGAAGAAGAGGATCTCGGCGGAATGCTCAACAGTGTCGAGCGAGAGCTGCTCGAGTATGACCCTGACTTCACCGAGAACCACACCCTCGCCGCCCAGTCCGACTGGACCAAGAGTCTTGTTCATGCGTTCCTGCGCGGGCCATGGCCTTTTGATCCGGAGAGTCAGCGCGAGGCACACCAGATCCATCTGAATGTCGAGCGCATTCGGGTGCCCGAGGTCGTCTTCAAGCCGTCCATTGCAGGCGTTGATCAGGCCGGTCTCATTGAGATGGCGGCTGATATCATCAACCAGCGGTTCTCGGGGGCCGACGACCGCAACCGCCTACTCAAGGACGTCTTTCTCACTGGTGGCAACACGCTTTTCCAGGGCTTTGAAGACCGATTCCGCAACGAGCTTCGCGCCTTCTTACCCATCGATGGGGCTTTCGGCGTGCGGCAGGCATCCGACCCTGTCTTGGACGCCTGGAAGGGCGCTGCGCAGTGGGCTTCCGGAGCTGACCTGGGCCGGTCGTCCGTGTCCCGGCAGGAGTATGAGGAAAAGGGCAGCGAGTATATCAAGGTCAGTCCTACACGCGAGCTACCGCGTCTGCTTTACTAACGGCCTTTTAGGAGCACGATCTGGGGAACGTTGCATGGTAAGCTTGCAGTTGGTCAAAACACCTGAGGCGCAACGGAGTAAACGTCGCACGGTTTGGGTTGGGGGGGGCACATACTGGTTTCGTCTTGCGAGTTCAATTAAACATTCGACAATCTGCCATGCACTGTAAGGGTGTTCTAGTGATTCTATCGTACCTTTCCCACCTACCCCATGGCACCGTAGCAAGGAGACACCCGTCTCCGATATACTTCTCCCCTTGCATCGCTGCTCACCAGACATCCGTACATGGAGTATCAACGGGAAAGACACCGAGACATTCGCTTGGTGTTCCCATTCCTTCGATCGCCATTCTCGTATACAAGTCTGGAATACTCACTGCCTCCTGTGCAAATGGGGAATTCTATTTTGCTTGCCAAGCGTGACGATCGCACCAGGGACTCGACTGGGACAACTCACGACTTCCCTCTCAAACCACCCGACAGCAGCGCCGCTCAGGCAATGATTCTCGTCTTGACCAACCGGCCGAGATGCCCGTCGCTGCATCGTTCGCCGATCGAACCGGTCTAAACCGGAACCTCTTGCGTCATGGCCCGTCGCCATCTCCCGCTGGCATTAACAAACTAGTTGACTAACTAGTTAGTTAACTAGACGTGATAGGTTTGACATCATTTCATCCGCATGGCTCCAGATCCCCCAATCTACCCGCGGAGGATGACGGAGGGGTCTGACTGCAGTAGGTATAGCAGGTATACATGTATGTACATGGCCCTGTTCAGCATGGCGGAATGCGACTAGCAGCGGTGTCACAGCCCATGCGGAGATGCTCGAGGGCATGCAGGATCATCCCACCCGCGACGATCATGGCACGGTGGGGATTTCATCGTGTTGGGCGGAGAAGCCTGGATGGAGGCCCATGTCGTCTGGCCATATGAAAACTCCGACTGACTAGTCACTTAGGAAGCCCCAATCATAGCATCACCTGCCGGGCGATGCTTACCAGTGACCTAGGTGTGCTTCCAAGGGATGTTTTGACCCCAGTCCTGTTCTCTCGTATATCCCTTGGAAGGGCGTACCTCTCCCCAACACAACACCCAAGCTTGAGCTCCAGCTCCAGGGCTGAAGAAGCCACTGTCGATCACCAACCGTGGATCCATGCAGGGAGCACCCGGCTATTGGGTGACGCTGCAGCGCTTTGTTTGGCAGCTGTTTCCGTGGTTGGTGCGTTGCTGGCGTGGTGTGATACGAGCTGCGTGTGGTGATTGGCGAATGCGAGTTCTGCTCAAGGCCTCGATTTCAAGTTCTCTGGACACAACGTTTGGTGGTGTCGCGCCATTTGGGTTTCCGCGGCATGCCGAAGCGCTGAAGAGTCCCAACGGCGTATGTCTGTTGACATCGCCATCGCTCAAGCGATGGCTCAATCCTTCTGCAGTCGCACATCGACTAGAGATGAACATGGCGACTTTTTGACTAGGACTGGGAGTCGGGACGATGCAGAGCGAGCAGCTCGTACCGCGCAGAAGCAACGAGTTCATGTTGG